>NC_135660.1:5292182-6492182 GCF_964188315.1 Podarcis muralis | reverse complement strand
TGTAATGCAATGACAATACAAATACTAACAAATGCATCAGGAGTGGAAAGGGGTTGTTGAGTGGAGGAAGCAGAGATGAAGCCCCCTAGCACTGTCATATTTTATTACGCTCTGCAGCGGGGAATAGCACAGAGTTTATAAGGATGGGGATGTGTTGTAGCCCCTGGTAAAGGCTCTTTATTGAGTTCTTTCACTCCTTCTGGCAGCTGGAAGCTGAATGCCCTCAGCAGGCTAGTCAGGAAGTTGAAAATTTCAATCTTTCCCAGCTGCATTCCCAAACACATGCGAGACCCTGAGGAGGAGACAAGGCAAAGGCATTGTTAAGATGGCGAAATAATCAAGGTTGATGTCCATTTCCTAACCAGAATAGTGCCAACATCTAATAGCTGAAGAGCAGAAAAGAAGAAAAAGAAGAAGAGTTTGGATTTGATATCCCGCCTTTCACTCCCCTTTAAGGAGTCTCAAAGCAGCTAACATTCTCCTTTCCCTTCCTCCCCCACAACAAACGCTCTGTGAGGTGAGTGGGGCTGAGAGACTTCAAAGAAGTGTGACTGGCCCAAGGTCACCCAGCAGCTGCATGTGGAGGAGCGGAGACGCGAACCCGGTTCCCCAGATTACGAGACTACCGCTCTTAACCACTACACCATACTGGCTCTCTAGAGGACACATTTGCCGACTTTTAACTATGGATCTCTATGATGACTCCCATTTTACATATCCATGAAAATGAGGAGGTGCCCTGGAAAAAGAGGACAAAAGGGATGGGAAGGCAGGAAGCAGAGGCTGGAGCAGCTGATTACCTCAGATTCCCCTCACCCCTGGTTCCTGTGTGAATGTTTCTGGGTTTACTTGTTTATTTGGTGTTTGACTGAAACTGAGCGCTGTGGGATTTCTTTTAATTTTCAGCTGCTCTGCAAGGTTCTCAAGGGTGGTGGTGGAATGAGCCATAGAATCTGCCTTTGAGGGGGAATGTAGTTTCTAGCACCAGCATAGGGCAAGGGTGTTCAGGTTGGGCTGCTCATCAAACATACATTTTGGTGGGGTGGGAATAATAAGGAAAGAGCTATATAATTTTTGCAAACTTAATATTCCAAGGGCAGCTCCTAGAACCTCCAGCTGCAGGGTCTCCCAGAGACTTTGCAGAGATGCTGTCAGCCAGAGTACAATAAGTCTCTGTTCTCTTATGGAAAAAAGATGAAAACTCATAATCTCTAAATTGTAATTTGAGAATAAAGACTCTCCAAAGACCAGAACTAACAATGCAACTGAGTGTACATTACGGTATATATCCCCACAGAAGTAAGCCTTCTTGATTTCAAGGAGGGAGTTCTCAGATAAGGAATGCAGTCTGAACTTTCTAACAATTTATTAACAAAGACATTTCTATACCACCCACTCACAAAATAAAGGTGTTGTACAATACTATAGAAAGGTAAAGGGACCCCTGACCATTAGGTCCAGTAGCGGATGACTCTAGGGTTGCGGCGCTCATCTCGCTTTATTGACTGAGGGAGCCAGGGTACAGATTCTGGGTCATCTGGTCACCATGACTAAGCCACTTCTGGTAAACTAGAGCAGAGCACGGAAATGTTGTTTACCTTCCCGCCAAAGTGGTACCTATTTATCTACTTGCACTTTGACGTGCTTTCGAATTGCTAGGTGGGCAGGAGCTGGGACCGAGCAACGGGAGCTCACCCCTTCGCGGGGATTTGAACTGCCGACCTTCTGATTGGCAAGCCCTAGGCTCTGTGGTTTAACCAACAGTGCCACCCGCTGTAGACAACACAATATACAAATACAATAAAACACATGTGGGATAACAAGCCTCATATAACCAACATGCTTAAGTCTAATTAACACATGAAGGGGTTAAGACCATAGAGTAAGCTGTCCTGCCAGGCTTCCCTCACCTTGGAAGGAACTGGGTAATCAGGCCTATTGTTCTCCCCCAGCCCACCCAAGAATCTCAATGTGTATAGAGGTCTAAACTAGTTGCTCCAAGTCAGACCACATGGCTCTTACAAGACACTATTCTATTCCTATACCAATTATTTAGGAACTTTTCCCACTGTCTGTAACTAAGCCAAGTTCTACTGCCTGTGCATTGTCTTCTGAATGCTGTATGCAAAAGTACATGAATCTGACCTTTGGAAAATTTATAAGCAAGCCATGATAATGTCTGCTGACTTTCTGCCGGCGTAATTTTCTACAGCAGGAGGCAAACAACACTAAATGCCTGACTCCTGGCACATAGGGGACATAAATAGAGCAAATATTCCGTTGTTCTTTAAAACTAAAACCTGGCACATACCCCAGTCTCCTTTACAGGTCAGAAAGGGGAAAATAAGTAAGGAAGTGGAATGGTTTCATTCAGTTCTGAGTGTGGTTTCAGACCCAAAATTTAAATCCCATGAAAAAGATGTAGGGTAGCTTTAGCCCTGCTGCCTGAAAAGAAGTGGGATGACATCCAGCAGGTATGAGTGACAGGGAGCAGCAGCATTCTGGTGCTGGCAGTGTTGTCTCTCTTCGGGAAAATGAAATGGCTGGCAAATATGGAGAGGTCCAGGATGTCAGTGATGGAGGCCCCGTAAGTGTTTGTGCACCTGTGGGTCCAAACAGCCAACTCAGATATCCCCAAAACTTGCCAGTGCCATGACCTGCTGACCAGAAGTGCCCAGAGGCAAAGGAAGGCGACATGACACCCGGGGCGGGAGTCGCTACATAGGGCGCATGTGTGGTGTTGCTACGTACGTTGCATGTGCCATACGTAGTGAAGCCACACATGCGCTGTATAGCGGTTTGCCGGTGCTGCAGCTCCAGTGCCGTACAGACGGTGCTGGGATCCTCCGTTCACGGCTATAGCAGCGACGGAGGGATCCCCGCACCATCTGTACAGCGCTGGAGCAGCGGCGGTGGCAAACCACTAAGTACAGTGCATGTGTGGCATTGCTACATGCAGTGCATGCATGCGACACCGCACATGCGCTGTACATAGCAGTTTGCAGCCAGTGCTGGGATCCTCTGCTCGCAGCTGCAGCCGTGAATGGCTGATCCTCCACATCCAGCTGCGGCACCACAATGGCTGCTTGCACCGCCGTGAGCTCCCACGGGGTGACTTCTTGTCACCCCTACAGACATGGAACCAAGAGCTCACTGCCCCCCCCCCCGTTGCGACGCCACTGGCAGTGCCACTCCTGCTATGAGGACGCTACTTCTGCTATGTCCTCTTGCTGCTGCTGATGTCATTTCCTGGAAGCAGCTGAATAAGCATTATCTGCAGATCACAACACAGCTTGGACTTATGCATTTACCTTCACCAAATGGTAGATATTCTTCTCTGGCCACAAATTGTCCATCCTTGTCCAAAAAATGATCTGGGTTGAACTCTGCAGGTGTCTCCCAACACGTAGGATCAATAAGAATAGAGCGCAAATCAGGAAAAATCCTGGTCCCCTGCACAAAAGAAGCAAAAGACTTGGAATGCACTCAGATTAAAACATTTCTGGATTGTCCCTCACTGTTCCAAAACTAAACTTTGCAGAATTGAGACTGAATTCAAAAACCATTTCTTTGGTTTTTTGACAGGTGTGGCTATATTCATCCCCAACATTTTCCCCTGTAAATGCTGCCTTTACAGGCAGGAAGACAGGAAGGCAGACTTCTCTCCATCCCTCTCTTCAGAAAAAGGTCCAAAAGCCAGAACAAGAATTCTGGCCACCACATTTTCCTCCTCTCCTTTATAGAATCATAGAACTGTAGAGTTGGAAGGGACACCAAGGGTCATGTAGTCCAACCCCCTGCAATGCAGAAATATCAGCTAAAGCATCCATGACAGGTGGACATCCAACCTCTGCTTTAAAATCTCCAGTGAAGGGGGGGGGTCCACAACAAACCGAGGGAGTCCTTTCCACTGTTGAATAGCTCTTATTGTCAAAAAGTTCTTCCTGGTGTCTAGTCAGAATTGCCTTTCTTGTAACTTGAAGCCATTGGCTTGGGTCTACCCTCTGGGGCAGGAGAAAACAAGATTGTTCCATCTTCCATGCCACAGCCCTTTAAATATTTAAAGATGGCTATCATAGCTCCTGTCAGTCCTCTCTTCTCTAGGCTAAACATACCCAACTCTCTCAACCGTTCCTCATAAGCCTTGGTTTCCAGGCCCTTGATCATCTTGATTGCCCTCCTCTGCACACATTCCAGCTTGTCAATATCCTTCTTTAATTGTGGTGTCCAGAATTGAACACACGACTCCTGGTAGTGTCTGACCAAGGCAAAATAGAGTGGTACTATTACTTGTAGTGCTCTGATGCAGTCTAGAATAACATTAGCTTCTTTTGCTGCTACATCACACTGTTAACAATATAACCCTTGTGTGGTTTTGTTGCCCTTTGGGTTTTAGACAACAGAAGCTCCTGAATGCTACCTTGGGATGCTCTTAGCTCATCTTTACCTTGGGAATGAGAAAACCACGCATCTTCACATCCTTTGAAGATTGCCTGATGACCCCAAAAAGAAAGACATATTTAAAGCGCTGAATTTCATGAATCACAGCATTGGTGTAGGGCAGGGGTCTGCAACCCGTGGCTCCGGAGCCGCATGTGGCTCTTTTACACCTTTGCCGCGGCTCCGGGGCGGATACTAGCGAGGGGAGGAGGCGCATTGTGCGCCCCGACACTCCCCACTGTGGCGGGCGCTGTACTTGCTGTGACGTCGCATGGGGGCGGTGCGTGCGTTAGTCATGCACCATCCCGACGTCACCTTCCCGCCCGCTGTCAGATCGCGGCTCCGGAGATATATTTGTTTTAAATGTCGCAATGGTTTTGCGGCTCCGTTGTTTCTTTCTTCGGAAACGGGTCCAAGTGGCTCTTTTTGTCTTAAAGGTTGCAGACCCCTGGTGTAGGGGATCAAATCCCCTGCTTAACAGGTGTTAAATTGGAAGCTTTGGTAATCTGCAGTGCTAGCACAACCCCTCTGAACCTTATTTCTAAGCCTTACTGCAAAAGGTTTGTTAAAATAATGTTGTTGTTGTTTTAAAACAACTTTTTCCAAATGCTTACAGACCAACTGTTGAATTATCTGTTCTAAGACCTTCCCTGGTATCGATTGTCAAGCTCACCATGCACACAGCCCTCTAGTGCATGTGTAGGAAAACACACAACCCCCTCATAAACATCGGCCCCTGCACTCTGCCTTGCGATGGAGTGCAAAGTGCAGGCAGCTGGCCTCTTCTCCTCACTGTGCACAGCGGCTGAGGTTGTGTATGAGCAGCCTCTGAGTTGTTTTTGTTTTTGGAATCTCTCTGCCAGAAATTATGTTTTTTAAAAGGTGGCTTCACCTCCCGTCTGTGGAGTTTCAACCCTGTCAGGTGCTCCTGCTGGAATCAGCTCTGGGGCCGGAATGATTCTGCAGAGAAGGCAGATTTTGAGCAGCAAAGAGCCTTCCCTGCAGAGCGCGTGAGCAAACAAAGCATGGAGGGCTTTGTCTTTTTTCTTTTATTCCTCCCCCCCCCCCCCGTTTTTATTCCTGCTCAAATGGCTAGCACATGTTGTTTACCCAAGTAACTGCATGCTGCACTTCCAGTACCACCCTGTTTTTGTGGTGTGCTGAGCTGGGAACTCTGCCGGCCTCTGGAGAGCAGGAGGGCTTTCTTTCACACCCTCCGCTCAACCTGTCCCCAAATTCACAGATGCAACCTTTAAAATGTGTCACTATCCTTGCACTTAAGCAGCACCTGTTGAATTTCCCCCTGATCTGAGCACAAGATAAGCTGGGTAGGCGCAGCATTGGGAGTAAGGACCAGCACCCATTCAAACAGCCCACCTGTTTATTTTAATTTATTTTTATTAAAGATTTTCTTGATTTACAAATGTATGTGCAATATGTCTCTCTCGTATTGCCCCCCAATGTAACATTTTTTTTACAAATTGGCTCCATTGGTTGAGACATTAGGAAGAAAAGGGGGGAAGAGGTGGAGGGGGGGGGAGATGAGTGGGGGTGAGGTCAGTTGGCGATGTTTCTATTTTACTTAATATATGTGGGGTTTTGTGTCAGCATTGCTTGTGCAGGTTCTCTGCTGTTCACTTGTGTTCCTTTGGTGGTGAGAGAGGTTGGGGTTGGCCTAGGGTGTGGCTGTTCATTTGTGGTTGGCTGTGGTGATCTTTGTTTTCATGTGTGAGTGGGGTGGGTGGGTATTTTGGATCAGGTTAGCCATATTGATTTGTATGCTGTTGGTGGATTTTTGACATTATCTTGTTGGGCTGTATATGTGATAAAGGGGAAACAGCCCACCTTTTGATTGATGACTACCATGAGTGACCTTGGGAGTTTGCCAGGGAAAAGAATCCTTTAAAAGCTGGGAGCAGGGCAGGGGTGCTAGAGGCAGTTTCCTTTTTTACGCTATGGAGTGTTACTTGAAGCTGGAGGGAGAAGTCAAAGGCTTTATGTATTGAGATTTTGCCCCCAAGGCCATGCTAGATGCTAGATGTTTTCAAAGAAGTAGAGGCTGATAAAGCAGTTCTGTTGAAAAATAGGACGTGGAAACGCATGGATGTGCTGGAAGATTGCTCCTCACGGCTGGTCAAAGGCCCCTGTGAACTGGTGGAATCTGATGTCTTACTGGGTGTGAACTTGTTGGTCGTCGTTTGGGCAGCTTCCTCCTTGGATCCTGAGGCAGGTGGCAGAGAGCACTCACCTATCCCCACACTCGGCACAGTTGGTCCACCTCCTCCATGAGCTGTGAAAGCATCATCACCTCCTACTTCTCTTCAGTACTGGGGCTTGGAGGGAGGGTTTTGTGGAAGTGGCTGCTCTTCTCTTGGGGGGGGGGTCATGTACTGCCATTGGAGATGGAGGAAATCCAGGGCAAGAGGCAAAATCCCAGGTAGCCTTTCACAGGCATAGAAGAACAGGACCCAAAACAATGGATCCAAGTTACAAGAAAGGAGATCCCGACTAAAGATCAGCAGGACCTTTCTGGAGGCAAGAAATGCTCAAGAGTAGAATGGATGCCCTCAGGAGATTGTGGATGTCCTTCCTTGGAGGTTTCTAAGCAGAGGTTGGATGGCCACCTGTCATGTCTGATCTAGTTGAGATTCCTGTGTGGCAGAAGGTCGGACTAGATGACCCCAAGGACCCCTTCCAACTCTACCATTCTATGAGAATGTGCCACGATCAACGATCGCAGGAATCAGCTTTGTACTAGTAATCTCCCACTTGGACTACTGCAATGCGCTCTACATGGGGCTACCTTTGAAGGTGACTCGGAAATGACAACTAATCCAGAATGTGGCTGCCAGACTGGTGACTGGGAGCAGCTGCCGGGACCATATAATACTAGTCTTAAAACATCTACATTGGCTCCCATAAGGGTTAAATGAGGGTAATTAACCCTGACCCCCCCCCCCAGGAAGGGGGGCCTGTGCTACCCCCAGACAGTCTGTTATCTGTGCTCTGTAACAAGATGCAAAGGCAGGGACTCTGGGTGATGTCCAAGGCATGAATTTGGCAACTCTCCAAAGTCAGTCTCATCAGCCAGGAGTCCCTGTTTCCTAAAAATTAAAAGATTGGGGGGGGGGGGGCAGGCATGTTCTGGACGGATAGAGTTAAAAGAAAAATCTGCTAAACTACACAGTCATTGGAGGCCAAGTTTCAGACTTCAAAAAGACTTATTTCTTGTCGTTTTGATGAATGAGGTGAACAGCTGCCATACTTTTGTATTGGTTATATTTGCTATTTCATGATTTGGCGAATCCCAATTGCAGTCCTTGGTGGAGAGCCCTGATCAAAATTGGCAGAGCAAGATCAGATATGATCAGAACAGCTCAGGCTGAGGAGGAAGATGGCGACAGGAAAAGCTCTAATGCAGTAAGAAAAAAGACATGACCAGAAAAAGTCTCCTTCAATCGGGGGGATATTGGAGATATTTTTTTATTGGAATTGCAAAAGGGGTGTACTTTACAGAAGATGCATTTGCTTCCATGGAATATTACAGTTTGAGAAAAGAGTGGTGGTGAACTCTGTATGCCTGCCAGCTGTCCAAGGGCCCCAGAGAGCTGGCGTGGGTTTTTATGAGGAAACAGAAACAATCTTTGTGTGACTTACTGATTGCCAAGTACACCACTACAGTATACAGTGGTACCTCGGGTTACAGACGCTTCAGGTTACAGACTCCGCTAACCCAGAAATAGTACCTCAGGTTAAGAACTTTGCTTCAGAATGAGAACAGAAATCGCATGGTGGCGCAGTGGCAGCGGGAGGCCCCATTAGTTAAAGTGGTACCTCAGGTTAAGAACAGTTTCAGTTAAGAATGGATCTCCAGAACGAATTAAGTTCTTAACCCAAGGTTCCACTGTATTTGAAACATCAAAGACAGTGAGAAGTCACTAATTAATTCCAACCTTGGATGGAAGCCCAGAGCCTACTAGAACAACAATCATCAGAAAAAGGAGGGGCCATCGAAGAGGACTGTGCTTCAAAATATTAAAACTAAGAACATGGAAAAAGCCCCCTGCGTGATTACAGAAATAAGGAATGGTCAAGTACAACAAGATAGTGAGTTATACCAGCGACTGACTGATAGGGGAGATAGTTAATATCAGGATTAGAAAATTGTGAAGTAATAGAGAAGATAGCAGAAAGATAAAGGATGGATATTTGGCATTTGAAATCCAGAACACGGGAAGACCCGTTGAAATTAATTCATTTGGATTATATAGTTGGCTATATTGTTTTTTGTTTTTTAATGTGGAAAGATGTGGTTTGATTTGTTACTAATATGATTTTTTAAAAAAAATTGGAAAATGAATAAAAATTATTCACAAAAAAAAGAAACAAAGATCTGAACTCCCTCCACGGAGACGGAAGGTGTAAATATGTGAATAAACCATATTTCTTAAAGCTATGGCAATCTCAGCAGCATCTTCAATTCTCCAAAGAAGCACGAAACATGGGTGAGCACCAGGAATCCCCTGGAATCTTGCTACTGCTAGGCAGGGAGCGGGGGCTGCACCTAACTTCTGTAACAAGATATATATATTGCCTGGGCTGGTCCAAGACATTTTGGCCCCTGAAGCGAACCACAAAATAGTGCCCCCTCTCCCCACCAGGGAAGAACTGGGGAGTGACGATCTATCTCAGAAACAAGGTGGGCGGGGAATAAAGACTGACATCAGGATCTGCTTCCCTTATGGATCCTGCCACCTGAGGTGGTTGCCTGCCTCCCCTTGCCTCATGGATGGGCTGTTTCTGTATAAAAAGGTAAAGGGACCCCTGACCATTAGGTCCAGTCGTGACCGACTCTGGGGTTGCGGCGCTCATCTCGCTTTATTGGCCGAGGGAGCCAGCGTACAGCTTCCGGTCATGTGGCCAGCATGACTAAGCCGCTTCTGGTGGACCAGAGCAGCACACGGAAACACCGTTTACCTTCCCGCCAAAGTGGTACCTATTTATCTACTTGCACTTTGATGTGCTTTCGAACTGCTAGGTGGGCAGGAGCTGGGACCGGACAACGGGAGCTCACCCCATCACGGGATTTGAACCGCCAACCTGCTGATCGGCAAGTCCTAGGCTCTGTGGTTTAACCCACAGCGCCACCCATTATTTCTAAAAACAACAACCCCAGAACAGTTTACAACTGAGCATAAAATCATACAATAAAACCCCCAGGAAACCTTCCATTTTAGTGTGGGAAACTGGCTAATGATGATGAATATTTTTATTGTGGACAAGGATCAGCCTCCTTGGCTTCTGGTTCTTTCATCGAAAGTTTTTCTCTCCTTTATCTATATGCAATAAAGATCGACACTTTTTGGATGTGTGAGATTGAATTTTTTTATTGTGAGTTTTCAAACTGTATTTTACATTCTTGTACTCTGCCTTTGGAACCTTAGGGAGATGGGTGGGTAGTAATAAAATACCAAACAAATAATTTTCTCATTAACTGATCAAGGTTGGTTTTCAGGGTAGAGCTTGTGATGAAGGGTGGTATATAAATCTAATAAATAATAATAAAAAAGACGTTTTCAGCACAGCACCAATGGGCAGTGAATGGGGCAAGGGAGACCACCAGCCCTTCCTTTATACAATGGCATCTTGGTTTTCGAGCGTCTCGGAAGCCAAACAACTTCTGCTGCTTTCCCCCTCACAATTTTCTCCATTGACTTTGCAGACTGCCCTTTGCGCCTCAGTTGTCGAATATTTCGGAAGTCGAACGGCGTTCCGGAACGGATTACGTTTGACAGCCGAGGTACCAATGTATGAGTAAAAGGGCAATATCCATCTCTTCCCCCCCCCCCTTTGCAAATAGGGGTGTGTCTCTCTGTGTATATTCTTTGCAGTTGTATAGAAGGGAGAGAATTCTTGGCTCTGCACTTCTCCCTTGCGGCGTTCCAGGACTGAAGGAATTTGCAGGTCAAATAAAGGCACTGATGCCTTTCCCTCCCGCTTCTTGCTGCTTGCACTGAGTTTCCCGCAGTTGCCGTGTGTGTTTTGTGTGTTGTAGAATCATAGAGTTGGAAGCGATCCTGAGGATCATCTCTTCCAACTCCCTGCGGCTGTCCCAAACGCAAGCTTGATGTTATCAGCACCTCTAAGCAACTGAACTACCCTGATAGTGTGTGGGTTAAAGCTGGGGCGGAAGAATGTGCTCTCATTCACTCTGCAAAACAGGTACTGGAATTGGTTGAGGAGGCGAAATGAAAATCCCTTTTGTAAACAGCCGCTCTTACGTAAAATGTTGCTTTGGCAGGGCTAAGCAGAACAACTGGGAGTTTTAAGTGTGGCGAGGGGTACTTGAAGGGGTGGCAATTAAGGATCATATCCCGCCTGGAGGCAGACTGTTACACAATGCCGGCTTAGCAGTAGACAAATGGAAAACACTGGCCTCATGACATTTGTGTTTCCACATCACTGTCCTCTGAGTAGCTCACAGCAGTGGATACCGTGGGACTATATGTGTGTGTGTTTAAAATCTCATTCCAGCCTTGTTAAAGGCATTTGCGTGGACAGGCGGAGTCCCCAGATCCCGAGCGGTCCTCCCCCCGTCATGTGGAATAACGACTCAAGACAACGTGCTATGGGATTAAATTGGCCACAACTTTATTAAACACAACTTTATTAAATTTTAATGTGGGTAGACCTTGGCTCAGGCATTGGGCGTTCTCCCTCCCCAGTCCCCAGCCGGGGACCTAGGGAGCATCAGGGTTATCCAGTGTGTGTGGGGGGGGGATGGGCCGGCTCTGGAGAACATATGTTATGCCGCCGCCGCAGGGGAGAGCAATGACGACCTTTCGGCGTACGGTCAAAGCCTCCCTTCAGAAACCCCTTCAATGGGGAACCCTAGTATCGCCGCCGCAAAGAGGAAGATGGACTAAAGGATTCCGCCCAAGACCTGATACCGCCAAAGTTGTGACGTTTTGCTATGGGAAAGGCAAAACCTGCCAATGCAGGGAAATTCCTTTCCGGCCCTTTAACAGCGACCTTAACGTAGCAGAACCCGCATACCTGTGAAGAAAAGTTAACCTGCAAAACCTGTGAAGAAAAGTTAACCTGCAAAATAAGACATTAACTGAGGGTGGGTAGGGTGGGAGAAGCTCTGGAGCCAAGTGAGGATTCCCAGGTAAAATCCTCCCTCTATTGTGTGGGCAGGTAATCCCTTCCCTGCCTGGCTTGGTCTCCTTGGCAACGCTTCCCCCAGGTGGGATTGGACAACTGACTGAGGTAGGCGGAGACCTCCAGGTATCCCACCTGAGGGAAGGCAAAGCCAAGCCTATGCTGATGGAGCCACTCCAGATCTAGGGGCTGCGCACGTCCACGCAAAGGGCGCCCCCCGTTTTAAGCGGGGAGCTGTCATTGCCAAGCAGACAGGCATCCTCTCAGTTAATGCATTTTCACATTTGGGGGGCCAAAGGAATGAAGAACTGAAGGCTCAGGGCCCCAGAATTTTTAATTGTTATACAAATATTGAAGCACATGGTCACCCATGTAATAATAATAATAATAATAATAATAATAATAATAATAATAATAATAATAATTTATTATTTATACCCCGCCCATTTGGCTGAGTTTCCCCAGCCACTCTGGGCGGCTCCCAATCAAGTGTTTAAAAACAGTACAGCGTTACATATTTAAAACTTCCCTGCCTTAAGATGTCTTCTGAATGTCAGGAAGTTGTTTATCTCTTTGACATCTGATGGGAGGGCGTTCCACAGGGCAGGCACCACTACCGAGAAGGCCCTCTGCCTGGTTCCCTGTAGCCTCACTTCTCGCAATGAGGGAACCACCAGAAGGCCCTCGGCGCTGGATCTCAGTGTCCGGGCTGGACGATGGAGATATATATGTATATATGCAAGTGTCTGCCTCGTTTAAGGGGTCATCTGCACTTCCTTTTGTGCAGCGTTTCTAGACACAAGTCTGGGTTTTAAAGCTGTGCTTGAGTGTGAGGGGTTTTTTTTGGGGGGGGGGGTCCAGGCACTTTCCCAGGGAAACCCTGGTTTTTTACCGCTGAGTGGGAGCAAACAGCTATCGGATGTTTTGTTTTTGTTTTTTGCTGTTTGCTCTGATTCAGCAGTAAAATGGATGTTTTCCCAGGAAAGTGCTTGGACCACTTTTGGACCGCTTTTGTCTGCCAGAACAAAACAAAACAAAACAAAACAAAACAAAACAAAACCCGCTCAGATCTGGACCTGGGAAAGTAAGAACTATGTCTAGAAAGCACAGAGCAAAAGAAAGTGTGGATATATACTTTGTAAAGGGAATATTTGTGTGAGTTAATACTTTATTATGCCTTTGGAGTGGTGCTGTATCTTTGTACTTCTTCTTCTTCTTCTTCTTCTTCTTCTTCTTCTTCTTCTTCTTCTTCTTATTATTATTATTATTATTATTATTAAATTTATTAGGTGATTTTTTTTTGCTATGGCAACTCAAAATGACTTACAAAACATCCATCCACCCATCAAAACCAAGGGGGTGGAATACATTAAAACACCCCACTGTCTCTAAAAGGAGTAGATGTGCGGCTGGTCTGACCCAGGTCCAAGGCTCTTTTTGCCTTCATTTCAATGACACTTTCTTACTTATTTGATTCATTTACTTCCACTTAATACCACTTTATACCAATAACAAACTTAGTTGGTCTCTAAGGTGCTACTGGAAGGATTTTGTTTGTTTGTTTGTTTGTTTCGACTACAGCGGAACAACATGGCTACCTACCTATAATTAATACCATAGTTTAAGTGATGTTCAGAAGGATACCAAAAGGATGCACCTTAAAATCTGATAAAATTAATTGTAAACCCCCCAAATCACTCAAAATGCCCACCGAAACAAGTCATATCTTTAAAAAGTCTTTCAGTTAAAGATAAAGAGGGAAGCAAAGGGTGCTCAGCTGCAGAGACAGGCTTTCCTAGCAGCCAATGAGAAGGAGCAGCTCAGAGGAAGATGGACACTGGAAGAGTGGAAGTGGAACGAGCAGCAACAGAGACCTGCTCCGGAGGAGGAGTGAGGCCAAGGTGGTTGTGAACAACTGGGTACGACCAAGGACATGGAAGGTATTACAGAGAGAAGAAGCTGTAGGAGAAGAGCAAATGTATTTCATTCTCACTGAACTTCTAGCTAATGCACATGTTGCTTCAAACCACATGAGGGCACTGGTAGTGCAACAATCTATCCAGCTGTTTGTCTAAGTCAGGCACCCCCAAACTTGGCCCTCCAGCTGTTTTGGGACTACAACTCCCATCATCCCTAGCTAAAAGGACCAGTGGTCAGGGATGGTGGGAATTGTAGTCCCAAAACATCTGGAGGGTCAAGTTTGGGGGTGCCTGGTCTAGTTAACTCTGCCCCTAAAAACTAAGCCATTTTGTTTTGCTATTCTCTAGACAATATATCTGATGCTTTCTTTCTCTCACCCCCACTCATCCTGTAAGTAATTCCTGCATGAATAAAGCCTCTGAATTACAAAAACTATAAGCGATTCCTTCAATCTAATTCACCCAAGCTGCAAGGTCTGCTGACAGAAGTTGTTTCCTATCACAGTTTCCCTTGCCCCCCGCCTTTGTCCCAAGGAACAGATTGGGTGTGCTGGCTGAAAAGATGCCAAAGTTCAATGTGCACACTCGGTTTTAGTTCAGTTTGCCAGGGTAGAAGGTGGAGAGCCTCGCCAACCAGGAGGCCTTGCAACTGGCAATGGATCTTGAAACTGGAAGAACAAGTTGTTGCAGGAGCATCTCAGGGTGGAACTTGCCCTTTTTGCAACACTGAGGTCAGCCCTATGGCACACTCGGAATTGAGCTTGATCAACTCTAGACTCACAATAAAGCAATTGTTTAAAGGTTTATGTATGAACTTGCTGTTATCTGTTGCTTTTACACTATGCTCTTGTGAAAGCTGGTGAACAGGGACTAGAGACTAAAGTCTTTCCCCTTTTTCTCCAGCTGCTCTCGCCTTGTAGCAGTTTTCTTGAAGGCGTACGCATGCAGCCTTTGCCTTGCTCAAACAAGCTCTTGCCTCCAGCAAGGCCCTAAGAATCAGGTGTTGCTTCAGGTTTTTTAACTCAGTCTTTTGGGTTGCTCAATTTCCCATTGTTTGCATGTCGTAGCTGCAATTGCTCTGTTAGTGGAGAAAGTGGCTGACATCATTATTAACAATCGTTAATCCTTGAAGCTCTGCATGCTGTTTAGATTCCTCCGTGCTTGCAAACCCAACATTTTCCCTGTGCAACACATATCAACTTAGGAGTGTGAGTTTCTTGGCAACTCTGCTCATGCCTACATCCAAATGGATCCAAGTTGCTTCTCAGCCTTTTCACAACACTGATTTATTCTTTTTTACAGATGGCTCTGCCCTTGGTAATGGCACAGGCCAACTCCGAATACGACATGCTTTCTGTTCTCCCTGGCTGAATTTGTTGCTCCCATGCTGTCAAGTGATCTATTGTTGTTGACATGGAAAAAAATAGATGCTTTTCACCTCTTCTGACGCCTATTGCAGACGACCTGGTCATTGTTGCTTTGCTAGAAACTATAGCCTGCTCTCCTTTATCTCTATCATTCACCAAATTTCCTGCAGTGATGCAGAAGCAGAGTGCCAGCAGAGTGCACCAGGCCCCAATACTTCAAAACCCTTCCCTGCTCCAGGCCACAGTAGGGAGTCAGCATTTCAGAGGGGGAATAGCGGGTGGGAAATTGCAGCAGCTGTTCCGCCCTCTCATGTTCTTTCCCTGTTCTCTCTCTTTCTGCTTTGTGTAACAGACTATATCAGTGGGGGTGGGGGGAAGAGAGGTCAGCGTGATCCCACCCTGAAGCATTGCTCAACTGGCCAATAAATAGCCGGCTGGCCTGGGTTTCTGGACAGGCTGTGCAGAGAGAGGCCAGCAGCAGACCCAGGAGAGCATTAGGCACAATGCGGACACAATTCTTCAGCGTCCTTGCCCTGACCCTGGGCTGCCTGTCCCAGGTACAGGCTGAAGTGGCTGTGCAGCCTGACTTCCAGCAGGATCAGGTAACCGCGCCTCCCCCCCCCCCCCGCCCCCAGCTCAGGGGCCAAAGAGCTGAGTTCAGTTGTCTGCATGGAGCTTGGCTTAAACCTAGCAAGCCCCATCCCTGGATCGTCTGCCCGGGACCCTTGCAGAATCTGAAATGAAATGACTTATTTCATTTCATTTATTGCATTTCCATCCTGCTTCCCCTCCAGGAGGTCAAGGTGGTGTGCATGGCCCACACACCTCCTCATTTAATCCAAACAACAACCCTGTGAGGGAGGTTAGTCTGAGAGAGGCAGTGGCTGGCGCAAGGCCACACTCTCAGGGAGCTTCACGACCGAGGGTGGGAACTGAATCCTGGTCTCCCAGGTCCTAGTCTGGTGCTCTAGCCATTATGTCACAGTGGCTGTCTTTCAGTTGACCCTGAACAGCTCAGATCTAAGATCTTGGAAAGGGACCTCCTTGGGAGAGAGACTTGGCTCAGAGGTCTGCCTGTCATTCAGTGTCTCCGCTGGCATGTTCCAGGCATTGAAAAACGTATGCTTCAACTCCAAGCCAAGTCATGTGGAGGACAAGAAGAGAGGATGACCGACGTGAGAATGTTCTCATTGTCTGGCTATTGCCTGTGCAAAAGGAATGAGAAGGAAACTCACTCGCTACCTCTTTACACAATGCCTGTGCCAACGATCTGCATGTACAGGAATTTTGGAAGCTGCCTTAGACCAAGTCAGACCCTTGATCTAGCAAACCCAGTATTGTCAACACTGGCTGGCAACAGCCAGGATTTCAAGTGGGGGCCTCTCCCAGCCCCACCTGGAGATGCTGCCAGTGAAACAGCTGCTCTACCCAGGGAGCTAGAGCTTTTCATATCTCAGAAGCTGGGAATAAATAGGGAAGGTGTTTTGAAATTCTGGAAATAATCTGTTTGTTTGTGCCCCACCACTCCCCCCCCTGAAATGTGTTCAGCAAGGGGCACAACAAAGAGACAAAGAGGGGGCTAATTCTGACTTAGCCTTGTTAATTGTGTGGCTTATGTGTTCCCAACTCCAAGAGAGAGTTTTCCACCAAAGTTTCTTAATTTACGGTGGTTGGAGGGGAAATCTGAAGAGGCTTCTTCTTTAGGCAAAGCTACTCCAAAGAGAGTTGTCAGTATGCCTCTCCTCTCCCTGCGTCTTTAATGCCCAGGCCAAAGAAGACCCCTGTGTTACTCTGAAGCTTGCACGGTTTTTAGCACAAGTGTGAGGGAGGAAGAGCCAAGGGCAGCGCAGTGGGCTGGCAAGCAATAAGGAAAGGTTTATAAATCAGGGAACTGGGGTCTCCCATCAGCCCACGAGGCATTGCGTCCCAACCCAACCCACCCATTTGGCCAGGCAGCAGATTCCAGAGCAAAACGTTTGTGCTAAAGCGGTCCCTGTGTTTGTAGTTCACAGGGAAATGGTACAGCATCGCCCTGGGCTCCAACGCCCGCTGGTTCAAGGACAAGAAGCAGGTGATGAAGATGTGTACCACGGTGGTCGTGACCACGGAGGACGGGGACCTGGATGTCACCTCCACTTACCCCAAGTAAGGAGGCACAGGTGGGCTGCCAAGCCTTGGCCTGG
The DNA here is from genome assembly GCF_964188315.1 of Podarcis muralis. NCBI lineage: Eukaryota > Metazoa > Chordata > Lepidosauria > Squamata > Lacertidae > Podarcis > Podarcis muralis. The sequence goes on along the minus strand of NC_135660.1, from coordinate 6,475,109 downwards.
CGTGCCCCCCCCACCCGACAGATGGAATTAATATTGTGGGATGTTGCACAGGCCTCTGGTCACAATGGCATCAAAAATCAGGGATGAGCAAGATTAATGGAGGGGTGGGTCTTTTGTCAGCACAGAAGGCTAGGAGCAGAACCTCCATGTTCAGAAGAAGAAGGGTTTGGATTTGATATCCCGCTTTATCACTACCCAAAGGAGTCTCAAAGTAGCTAACATTCTCCTTTTCCTCCCCCAACAAACACTCTGTGAGGTGAGTGGGGCTGACAGACTTCAGAGAAGTGTGACTAGCCCAAGGTCACCCAGCAGCTGCATGTGGAGGAGCGGGGTAGCGAACCCGGTTCACCAGATTACAAGTCCACCGCTCTTAACCACTACACCACACTGGAGCACGGGAACACTGATGCCCAGATATGATGGGAGACTGCGGCTGCCTTGCTTGGAAGCGCTCCATGCTGAACTGATCCTGGAGTTCAGGATGCTGGGCAAGATGAGAAGAGCCAGGCTGGATCAGGCAAAAGATCCACCCAGCCCAGTTTCCTGCTTCCAAATATGGACAGACAGATGACCTGGAGAAGTCCCCAAGCAGGGCATGAGGCAATGACCCTTGCCTGTTGCATTCTCCCAGCAACTGACCTCTAAGGGTACACTGCTTTTTGACATGGAGGTTCCATAGTGCTTTCAACACTGATCACTGTTGGCAGCAATGGACCCTTCTTCTTGCATCCATAGAACCCTTTAAAAAGAAAAACCTTGTGACTGGGAGTTCCACAGGTTAATGATGCACCGCTTGAAGCTGCTATTATTGTTTTAGACAGCCCATAGAGATTCTGCAATAGACAGATGTTGGGCAGATGTGGACAGAAGCAGGCTGGCATCTCGCAGGGGGCTGATTTGCAGTTGATCCGTGGAGAGTTCTCACTCCCAATATTTCAACAATAGCAGGAAAATAAAATAAATCCTCTGCCACAGCTGGCCTTGCTCTGGCCTCTCATCTCTCAGCCTCTGTGTTCCCCACCTGTAAAATGAGGATATTCATGGGTTGCCTTTCACCAGGGCTGTGTGCAGCTCTGTGGGTCTGTGTTTGAATCCTTCATCTATAGGAACCCAGCTGTAAATTTACAGTAAAGGTAAAGGTAAAGGGACCCCTGACAGTTAGGTCCAGTTACGGACAACTCTGGGGTTGCGGTGCTCATCTCGCTTTACTGGCCGAGGGAGCTGGCGTACTGGCTGAGGGAGCTGGTCATGTGGCCAGCATGACTAAGCCGCTTCTGGCGAACCAGAGCAGTGCATGGAAATGTTTTTTACCTCCTTGCCGGAGGTAAGGTATTTACCTACTTGCACTTTGACGTGCTTTCAAATTGCTAGGTTGGCAGGAGCAACAGGAGCTCACCCTGTCGTGGGGATTCGAACCACCGTCCTTCTGATCGGCAAGCCCTAGGCTCTGTGGTTTGACCCACAGTGCCACCTGCATCCCTAGATTTACAGTATGTACTTGTTTATAAATGTGACCCAAGAGCATTGCATAAGCGAGACTCTGCCAACCTGGTGCCCTCCAGAGGATTTGAGCTGAACATTTGGAAGAATTTTCTGATAGTAAGAGCTGTTCGACAGTGGAACGGTCTCCCTTGGGAGGAGATGGACTTCCGTGGAGGCTTTTAAGCAGAAGTTGGATGGCCATCTGTCAGGGATGCTTTAGCTGAGATTCCTCAAGCTCAAAACCCTGAAGGTTGTTCCCGTACGCCAGGAGGCTTCCTGAGTTGGCTGCCTGTGCGTCTCCTTCTTTCATCACTGTCCTGCTCTCTCTCTGCTCTAGGCTCAACGAGTGCGAGACGAGGAAAAGCCTTTTTGTCCGGACTGAGCAGCCTGGCCGATTCCTATACACCAGCCCACGTAAGTGAGAGCCACGTCACCTCCCGTCTGGCTGGGCAGCAGCCAGGCAACCCTCAGTCTGGGATGGGTTGGGAAAGAGATTGGCACCTTTCTGACTTAATCCCTCCTGGTTGTTTCCAAGCAGGGCAAGGAAGAGCCATCCCTTGCCAGACGGAGAGGGAAACTGGTTCTAGCAGCTGGGGGTTGGGTGGGAGCCAAATCAAACCAACCTGCCAGTGGCTAGCACCATTTATATCATAGAATTGTAGAGTCGGAAGGGACCCCGAGATTCATCTTGTCCATCCCCCTGTAATCCAGGAATCATTTCTGTGGTGTGCAAAGCCAGTGTCTGGCAGTGATGGGGTGTGAGTGTGTGACTGTGTCTCCTTGCTGGCTCCATTTCAATTCTTCTCTTGCCTCCTTCGATGCTAGGCTCTGGAAACCACCATGACGTCCGTGTGGTGGAGACCAACTACGATGAGTACGCCTTGCTGTATGCCAAGGAGCAAAACATGAAGAAGTTGACAATGGTAACACTGTATGGTACGTCTGTTCCTCCCACTGCTCTGCCACCAGGGGGCAGCCTTCCTCCCTTCTGCTCCACCACCCCCGCCCTTCTGGCTTGTGCTGTTCCCCTTGGGGACAGAGGACTGGGGAGCCTGGTTTTTATTGCACCAGATAGATTGGGTGGCAGGAGAGCTGGAGAGTTGGAAGGGACCGTGAGGATCATCTAGTGCAGCCCCTGCAGGGCAGGAATCCTTTTGCCCAACATGGGACTCGAACCCACACCCTGAGATGAAGAGTCTCGTGCTCTACCAACTCTCCTTGCTCAACAGCGCTTTGTGTTTCTGGTGGCAGGTAGAAGCAAGGAGCTGAGTCCCGAACTGCGGGAGAAGTTCACCCAGCTGGCCTTGGCAGAGGGACTTGGTAATGAGGACATCCTCTTCTTGCCCAGCACTGGTAAGTGGGAGAACTGGGAGCGGGAGCCGGACAGGCCTCAGGTTTCTTCCTCTAGGGATTGCCATGTGGGGTTTATCATGGGTTCACCTGCCTCCTGCTTGCTTGGACAGAGGGCAGCAATTCATAAACAGTTTTCAGGCCCCTTCCCCTTGGTACCATAAAAACTCATCCCAGTGCCCCCATCCTATCCTAAGAAAAGGCATTATTTGGAATAGTGCTTTGTACAACACACTATTTTTCATTTTCATTTATCTATTAGATTTATATACCGGCATTCAGCACAAGACCTCTGGGTGGTTCACAAGATAAAAATACAAAGTAAAAGCATAAGTAAATAATTAAAATGCTAACAACGGAACAACAACCCCCCCCAAAAAAACACATTTAAACGTAAATAGAGCGTTAATCAGCCCAAGGCCTTGTTGAAAAGGAACTTTTTCACTTGGCACCTAAAGGTGTATAATGAAGGCTCCAGGTGAGCCTCCCTGGGGAGAATATTCCACAAATGGGGAGCCACTGCAGAAAAGGCCCCGTTCTCATGTTGCCACCTCTCGTGGAGGAGGTACACTAAGCAAGATAGTAGGGCCATGACATTTAGAGCAGTAGCCATTGATTGTGCATTGATTCAAAATCCACTTAAGACTATTTAGTTTAATTAATGCAATTGAAATGATGTTTGATCCAGTGATAGCACCTGTTTCAAAGCCTGAAGGTCATTTACACCTCCAGCACCCCCTGGTGCCCCCGAGAATCTTAGCACCCCACCTTAGGTAATCACTCACCAGAAGTTTGCACTGCCCACTTGAGCAGCCACTAGGCTAGGATGTAGGTAAAGTCTAGTCCATTGCAGCACTTAGTTTTGCCTCACCAATGGCACACAGCCCCAAAGAAGTTTTCTTGAGGGCAGTGTGGTTCCCCATCCTTGGTTTAAAGGGGTCCTGTCAGATGGCAATGGTGATTGCTCGTGAGTAACCAGTCAGGACTCCAACCTGTCTTTTACAGGTTTTATTTTGGTGCAAAACTATTTACAGTGCAGAACCACAAATTCATGTCTGCCTCAATTGCTAGCAGAATCCGGGAGTGGTCGTTTCCAGGTCCTCCCCCAACATAATAGCTTAGTCACCCCCAGCCTTTTCCTTCCTTCTTTGCGTTTTACACCACTGCGCAGGGTGGAAGACGGAAGAGGCGTCTTCCCTCCTGACCGGCTTGGCAAGGAGTGGTGCTGAGGCTCCCGGCAGCATCCTCTGGTCCCTTCCCTTCTTCCCCACTGGAGGTGTGGCTTTCCCCAACGCAGGAAGAGGAACTGCTTCGCAAGATTTTCGGTGGTTCCCTGTAACCCAGCTGCCCCTCAACTTCCCTTCCCCTGACAGGTCTAGTTCCTGCCTGGTCTGTCTGTATTTCGAATTCTGAAACCCAAAATATTCCTTCACTCTTAAGCTCCGGCTGCCAAAACATAGAATCTCAGCAGTTTGCTTTGTTTTCTTTCCCTTCCCATTGATTTAATACATTGATCACATGCCTTTTTAAGAATAAGATCTCCATGACGTGTACAAATATGGAACTCAGAAAAATCTCCCCCAAAATACGAAACGCCATTTGAACACAGCTTTTTAGAAACATCAGAAATGTGCAGCAGTCTTAGAGCTGGCACAAAATCAACGAATGACGGGGCTCCATGCCAACCTATGCTGCAACAAATCAAAGTGCACAACCAATTTTTTTGGAAAGCCCCAATTTAAATTGGACTCTTGAAAATGACAAAGAGGAGATGAATCAGATAAGAACATCTGAAAATACCAGTCAGGTGGAGCTTGCCTGGTTTCACAGGGAATTGAGTTCCGCAGATCCATGTGGGGACACACCACCTGCATCCTCACCAGGACTGGTTCCCAAAGCAGCTCACAGTTAAAAACCCATCACCATTGTCATGCTATAGCCCATGTATATCATAAAAAGCATATTATATCCTTTCTTTTCAGCTGATGTATGGTCAGGATCCGCAGCACACTGACAATTGATCTGCCTGCTGGTCCTGTTTCTAGATTTTTAGTGGGGGGTATATGAAGAAAGAGGAGGAGAAAAACTGAGTAGAGAGGAGAAACAGGCATAAACAAGTTTCCTGCTGAAATTAAAAATTAAGGATATCTGGCCTTATGTGTCATGCACCCCATATTCCCAGTGTGAGCAACAGAGGGGAGTTTGCATCTAGACATAGATTAATGGTTAATAAGCCACGTTTGGTCTCTTGCAGCCGGACACTCTGAATTGCATTGTGGGGCGGGGGGGGGGGGTTAGTGAGTAGGGAATGCAAGAGTGCGATGGGCTTGCCTAGTGGTACGTGTGTGGCCAAGGTTGGACCAGAAGACCTCTGGGTGCCCTTGTTCCAGAGCTGTGATTTGGTGGCTACACAGGACTGTCCCCTGGGTAGCAAAGCAATCCTTTGCTCACCAGCATGCAGCACACACACCCATGCCACCTTCAAATGCCTTTAGATCACTCCCTGATCCCTCTCCTTGCCTTCTCTCCGGACAGATCTTTGCATGACGGACGATGTGTAGGTGAGTTGCCTTTTACTCTGTGGCTCGTGGGAGAGGCAGGCGGTGGGCAGTGTTACATTTCTAGAAATCAAGAGGGTGGGGCTCATACGTGTCTGTCCTGAGGCCTTTCCTCATAAACCCTGACAGCGCATGTGTGTCAATTGCTGGGGAAGGAGTGCACAGGGCTCTGCAAAGCATGGTTTGTCAGACATAATACAGTGGTGCCTCGCAAGACGAAAAGAATCCGTTCCGCGAGTCTCTTCATCTTGCGGTTTTTTCCTCTTGCGAAGCAAGCCCATTAGCGGCTTAGCGGATTAGCGCTATTAGCGGCTTAGCGGTCTTAGCGGATCAGCTGATAAACGGCTTAGCGGCTTAGCGGATCAGCTGTTAAGCGGCTTAGCAGATCAGCTGATAAGCGGCTTAGCGATCAGCTGTTAAGCGGCTTAGTGGCTTAGCGGATGAGCTGATAAGCGGCTTAGCGGCTTGGGAAAAAGGGGGGGGGGAGGAAAAAAACCCTGCAGGAACTCGCAAGACATTTTCGTCTTGTGAAGCAAGCCCATAGGAAATTCGTTTTGCAAAGCACCTCCAAAATGGAAAACCCTTTCATCTAGCGGGTTTTCCGTCTTGCGAGGCATTCGTCTTGCGGGGCACCACTGTATGTGTGTTATGTGTCGGCTAGGCCACTGTCTTGAGCAACAAGTGCCGAGGGCTGCTTGCTTAAGAACATAAGAAAAGCCTGATGGATCAGACCAATGGCCCATCTAGTCCACCATGCTGTTCTCACAGTGGCCGGTCGGATGCATATTGTAGGAAACCCGCAAGTAGGATTTGAGCACAAGAGCCCTCTCCTCTTCTGGGTTTCCAGCCACTGCTATTCAGAAGCATGGCTGCCTCCGACCGTAGAGGCGGATCATAGCCATCATGTCTGGTAGCCAGCGATAGTTCTCTCCTCCATGCGTTTGTCCAATCCTCTTCTAAATCTCTCAACGTTGGTGGCCATCAGTGCCTCCATAGTTTAACTCTGTGCTTTCTTAGATGATAAAGAGAGGGAGGGAGGGAGGGAGGGAGGGAGAGAAGAGGCATGGAAGAGATTTCAAAGGAGCAAGAGAGGCCTTCATTGTTTGGGAGCATATGTGGGGCTGCAGGTTAGCTTCTGGAAGGCCCACAGAAGGTTGGCCTGATGATCAGGCATGGTAGTTCTTCAGGACGCAATGACTGCCCTGCTGCTGATTCAGGCCAAGGGCCCAGTCTCCTGTTTTCTCACGAGCTGGGCATGGATGTGATAGTTGCGCTCAGCTGCTTGTCCTCAGCAGGGGCTGCTCAGAAGGATACTGTTTCTGAACATGGATGCTCTCTTGATAGATCTGAATCTGAATTTGTCTTGTCTCCTTTTAAAGCTAATAGAGCCACATCTGGTGGCAGGGAGTTCCGTGGTCATGGTGTGTCAACAAATACAGTTGTGTGTAGTTTGCACCCAGAAGAGGGCTGAGCTTGCTTGGATACCATGAAGGGGAATTGAGACTTCTAAATCTGGTGGTTGGTGGTTGGGATTATATCCAGAATTCAGAAATATGTGGCATACACACAGCTTTTCCTTTTCAAGCTCCTAGGTTGAAAATCCAGGTTTTGCTTCGAGCAAGGAAGCCCCATTTTCTGACCCGTCTGCCAATCCTTGACTTCTCCAGCACTGACGTAGCACCTGTTCCCTCTTCAGCCATGAGCACCTTTCACCTCTAACCCACCCCTGTAAAAGCTGATCCTTGATTTAAAAATAAAAAATGTCACACAAAATGGTAGTGTTGATGTTTTGGTTTTGTCATTGGAGGAATCTCCAGGAACACACTCCCTTAATCCTCAGCCCACAGGTACATTAATTATTATTTGTTACTACTATTATAATGTCATAATATGGTAATATTTCTTCCTACAAAAAGTATCAGTTCCTGCCATCAGGAAATGCTGCATTTCTTCCCAGGGTTGCCTTTATTGATACCCCCCCCCCGGTTTTTTAAATTATTATTATTATTATTATTATTATTATTATTATTATTATTACTCAAAGGTGCTTGAAGTGTCTATCAAATGCATTAGGAAGGCTGTCTTAATCCTTCAACCTGTTTATCCATGTAGCCCACTGCTGCCTACACTGGCTGGCAGCAGCATTCTAGGGTTGTCTCAAGCAAAAAGAGCTTGGCACTCCCCCAGGTCTCTGGTCCTTTTAGCAGGGGGAGTGTCAAGCTCTTCTGCGTGCATAGCTAGAGGGTATTGGTGACTGTCTGGCATAGATGCTAGAATAATAGAATTGTAGAGTTGGAAGTTTGACCAAACTGCGGGAGGCAGTGGAAGACAGAAGTGCCTGGCGTGCTCTGGTCCAGGGGGTCACGAAGAGTCGGACACGACTAAACGACTAAACAACAACAAGAGTTGGAAGGGACACCAAGGGTCATCTAGTTCAACCCCCAGCAATGCAGAAATCTCAGCTAAAGAGTTGTTTGAAGTGGAACTGTCTCAGCTGGGAGGTTATGGACTCTCCTTCCTTGGAGGTTTTTAAGCAGAGGTTGGGGTTGGGTGGCCATCAGTCATGGATGCTTTAGTTGTGATCCCTGCATTGCAGGGCATTGTACCAGATGACTCTTGGGGTCGTTCCAACACTACAATTCTTTGGTTCTATTATCAGTATGGGGGGTGGGGTGTTGAATGGGGGTGGCCGAATCAGGAGAGAAAAGGAAGTGTGGAAAAAGTACGTGTAGGGGAGAGTTGAGAAAATTGACAAGGAGGGTGGAGGAAAAAAAGGAGTAAGAGTAAGAATGGGGATGCAAAGCCAGTGTGCTGTAGTGGTTAAGAATGTTAGACTCGTAATCTGGTGAACCAGGTTTGCTTCCCCGCTCCTCCACATGCAGCTGCTGGGTGACCTTGGGCCAGTCACACTTCTCTGAAGTCTCTCAGCCCCACTCACCTCACAGAGTGTTTGTTGGGGGGGGGGAGGAAGGGGAAGGAGATTGTTAGCCGCTTTGAGACTCCTTCCGGTAGTGATAAAGCGGGGTATCAAATCCAAACTCTTCTTCTTCTTCAAAGTAAGTTGCAAAAAGGAGGGTGTAGGAGGCTTGGGGATAGGGTTGAAGATGAAAGCAGGGGCCTGAAAGGGCCTGAAAAACAGGAGATGGAATGAAGCTGAAAATGGGTGCAATGCAGAGCTGCAGAAAGAAGAGATCAGCAGCTCCGGAAATGAGACCTTCCTTCCAACTCACAGGCAAACTGGCCCCAAGTTGTTAAGGGCTTTATATTCTAACAGTAGCACCTTGAACCTAGCCTAGTAGCAGATTGACAACCAGTGCAGATTCCTGAGCACTGGTGTTCTATGCTGAGAAGGCCTCACTCCTATTAGCAATTGTGCTGCAGCACTGTTCACTAACTTCTGCTGCCGGTTCAAGCGCATTGCAGTAATGCAGCCTTGAAGTTACCAGTGCATGAACTGCCGTGGCCAACTTTTCCCAGTACGAACTTTTTCCTGGCTATATTCAATCATTTCAGTGGGTCTAAATGTGTAAATGCCACCCACGGTCTCCCATTATTTCAATGTTGTTGCTCCCACCCCTTCCAAATAGGATGCTCCGCTCCTTTCCTGAGCAAAGTTCCCATGCCTTTCAGTTGATTAAAGCATAGTGGTGACAACCCTAAGGTTGCAGGTTCGATCCCTGAATGGGACAGCTGCATATTCCTGCATTGCAGGGGGTTGGACTAATTCTGGGGTCAGCAAACTTTTTCAGCAGGGGGCTGGTCCACTGTCCCTCAGACCTTGTGGGGGGCCGGATTATTTATTATTATTATTATTTTGTATTTTAATATTCTGTTAGAAGCCACCCAGAGTAGCTGGGGAAACCCAGCCAGATTGGTGGGGTAGTTAGATAGATAATTTATTACAGTCAAAGACCAGCTCACATAACATAACACGATAAAACAGCGTTCATAAAGATAAAATATGCAATCAGAGCAGATTGCAGCAATAGCTCATGAGTTAAAATTGATATATATACTTATACACGTACAACGGAGATTTCGGCTACCATAAAAATTGACCCTGAGGCGACTTCAGCATTTCCCTAGTGAGCTATTATATTCTAGAGGATGATCTGTGTCTACAAATCTGGGCGCAGAATCTGGCTACCAGCCAGGTCGTCTTGTTATCTTTGCCTAAGAGGAGAGAATTAAGTTTAGACTTGTCTGAACGATTGGCGGGCCTCTTCAGCAAACGATCAATGGTGTCTCTACGAATCTCAACATAAAAACGACATCTAAAAAATATTTTTTCAGGGCTTCCTATTTCCCCTAATGGGGTGGGTGGGGTATAAATAATAAATTATTATTATTAAATTATTATAAAAATGAACAAATTCCTATGCCCCACACATAACCCAGAGATGCATTTTAAATAAAAGGACACATTCTACTTATGCAAAAACACGCTGATTCCCGGACTATCAGCAGGCCAGATTTAGAAGGCGATTGGGCCGCATCCGGCCCCCGGGCCTTTGTTTGCGTACCCATGGACTAGGTGGTCCTCAGGGTCCCTTTACAATTCTATGAATCTATGAATCAACCTCTACCACTTTTCTTGCTCTGGGCACACATAAACTGGGAGGCAGTTGAGGTCCTTCAGGTTTTGCTGTTTGTTTTAAGAAGCCAGTAATTTGAAGGGGGCGTATTGTGTACATTTTCTCTTAAGGCAGCTTGGCTCAGCTGGAAGGCCTTTGCACAAGGGGATTTAGGAAAGCTTCAGGAGGATTTAGATAAAGGCAGGATTAGTTTGCAGGCCACTTCCTCTCTCTCTTGATTGCGGCTGGCTGGGAGTGTCTGCCCACTGGCAAGAAAGCAATGGCTCTTGGCACAGGTTTCAAGCCAGCTCCATCTGTCAACCAAATGACACATCTAGAAGACACCACATTGGTTTCCCCTGGACTAAAGCATAAACAGCTAAGGCTGGGTCTGATTCCCACCCCCAGTATAGGGCAGTAAATATGGAGGAAGGCACTTGTGGGCATTGAGGTCACCAGCATATCCCTGGATAAAGCTAGACCCCTTTGTGAGTCTGTTGCTCTAGGGCCGGGGAGTGCATTCCTGTCTAAAATAGGTTCCTGTCTAAAATAGGTTCCACCTAGATCACTATTATTATCAACCAAAAACTATCACCAACTAGTTTGGATCGATCTTTAGTTTGTTCATCACAAGTTTAGTGAACCACAAGCTTAACATGAGTCAACAGTGTGATGCAGCAGCAAATAATGCTATTCTAGGCTGTGTCAACAGAAGTATATAGTGTCCCGATCAAGGGAAGTCATAGTACCACTCTATTCTGCCTTGGTCACACCACACCTGGGGTACTGTGTCTAATTCAGGGAACCACAATTTGAGAAAGATATTGACAAGCTAGAACATGTGCAGAGGAGGGTGACCAAGATGATCAAGAGTCTGGAAACCAAGCCTTATGAGGAATGATTGAGGGAGTTGAGTATGTTGAGCCTGGAAAAGAGGAGACTGAGAGGAGACAGGATAGCCATCTTCAAATATTTTAGGGGCTGTCACATGGAAGATGGAGCAAGCTTGTTTTCTCCTGCTCTGTGTGTATCTTTGTGTGTGTTAAAAATTGGATTTTTTAACATTTCTGGGTAGGGCTGAGAGTGTCCCTTGCCAAAACCCATTGAGAGTTGCTGCCAATCAGTGTAGACAATACAGAAGGAGATAGGCCAATGGTCTAACTCTGTATAAAGCTGCTTCCTAGGTTCCTAACTTGTGGATGGATGCAATGAAGCCTTTTGGCCACGAAAACACAAATGTGAATTGCCCAGGTCACCTGCCAATCTGGTCTGGCCCAACCGAATAGACAGCCAGGGGCTCCAGCTAGCAACAGGGGAGAGTTTTGATTCAGTTCACATTTTCAAGGTAAACCTTCCAAATTTTCACTTTCTGGAGCAATGTGCCAACTGAAACACAGCTGCCCTTCGAAATTCTCTAAATTTCGCAGCTAACGTAAGTCAAAGAATATGTCCAAAAATGCACATGCTGGTGCAAAGTGTGCATGGAATGCATATGCTTCTGAAAACAATATACAAAAATGTGTTGTATTAGGAAAAAATGCTTTGTAAGAATGTGAATGCATGCAGGTCTTGTGATCCGAAAATTCATTCTATGAAAGTTCACTAATCTAAACACAAGGAATTAGTACTGAAACATTACTATACACACTGCAAGTTCAGATATCCAAGCAGCCAGGCCTGCATAAAGTTCTATAAACAGATAAGCAGTCTTAAACAAGCCTTCTTCTTTTTTACTGTTTTACTGGTCCTCATAAGCCGTTTCATCAGAAACAGTGTTGGGTGGGAGTGGTAGAATTTGGACAAGGTTTCAGAGGGTTTTTCTGCCCGTCCCACCCCCCACCCCCCATTTTGAGGTCAAAGTTCCACAGTCAGGAATGCTTAGAAATTTCCCCATAGGAATCAATTGAGAATGTTGACTCATTATGTGAACGCTTGTCTAACAAACGGATTGCGTTTATTAGGCAAAAGTGCATACAAAATGTGCATTTCAGAACAAATTTGCACTGAAATGCTGGCGAATTTTCACAAGGACTTGAAAAAAAATGTTCAACTGGTATGGAAATAATAAATTTAAGAATGGGAAAATGAGAAAAAGAGAGAAACCAACAGGGACAGATTTGCTCTTCCTTAGTGCTAGTAGATTGGGAAATATCACAAGGGGAGTCTCACAGGCTTTGGGGCAGCAGAGTCAGCAATGTGAGGGATGCTAGTGCTTTTCCTCTTCAGGGGGATCTTAGTTTGGGGGTCGCAGCTCAGTGGTCAGAGCACCTGCTTTGCATGCAGAAGGTCCCAGGTGAGGCTAGGCATCTATCTCCCTTGCCTGAAACCATGGAGAGCTACTGCCAGCCGTTGCAGACAGCACTGATTCAAAGGGACCTTAATGGTCTGATTCAGTATGAAGCAACTCCTTATGCATTCCTTCCTTTGTCTTGGGGGGGGGGGGGTTGCTCCCCATTTCTGCCCGTGCAAACAAATGGACCAAAAGTGCACATTCTCTCATGCAGAGTCAGGAAAAGGGGTCTTGGTTGGGAATACCCTCGAGGGCAGAATATTTGTATACTGTGATTTGGATCATGGGGAGTCATTTTGAAGTGCCCCTTCAACCAACCTGCCTGTTCTCTTTTCTTGTCGGGTCAGGTGAAAGGGCTTACTCAGAGCTGTAGCTACGGGGGAGCTAGCAAGGGTTTTTGCCCAGTTGAAGCCTCCAGTGGGGTGCCATTGAGGCTCCCAGTCTCTCTCTCCCCGCCCCATCTGTACACAAGTACGGATGGGGAGTGTGCCAAACTGGGTCTTTGACTCGGGTGAAATAAAGCCTGGTTTTGCCCCTGGTTGCTATCCAGTTGCAGCCCAGCAATTATCACTTAATAGGGTGTTACCCAATACCACCTATCCAAGATAGCAGTTCCACACTTGGCCAAAGTGTTACATAAGACGTGGGAGGAGACGCTGCAGAGCGCCCTGGCTGCTGTGACACCCAAGGGGAGAGGTATAAAGTTGGGTGCCTTCGAAGGAGACAGCATCTTCCTCTGCCCAGCTGCTTTTCTCTTGACAGCACGCAAGGAGCAAGAGGAGGCACCCGCAGGATGAGGTCCACCATGCACAGCCTTTTGATGCTCCTGCTTTGCTCATTCTGCGTTCGGGCAGACATTGCCATGCAACCAGACTTCGATCTTCAGAAGGTACTGAGCTGTAGGGAAAGGGTGCGGTCACTGCTGTGTGGAAGTTGCACCCCTTTCTTTGCTTCCAGAGCTAGCCAATTGCTCACACTTCTGCAACCAAGTGCCCTCCAGGAGTTGGTGCTGAAGGAACTCCCACCAGTCCCAGCTAGCCAGAGGCCAGTGGCAAGGGGATGATGGGAGCAGGAGTCCACCAAGTACCATCTCGATTTGTTGCTGGCAATTTTCTCTGTTGTCTTTTGATTTTATAATGCTATCTGGTTGCCAAATTTGAAAGCCTTGTCATCACCTCATGCACTTGCCAGAGTCAGCTTCCCTGACGCCGTTGTTGGTTTATTGCTGACCTACACTTCAGTCCCGCTCCTGAGATTTAATCTGGGTGTGCATTTATTCTCCTTTTTATTATGGGCTTCTTTTCCTTAGAGGGCTTCCTGTGCTCCACTCCGAGCCTTGGCACAAATAATGCAGGTTAATTGAAATGCACAGAAATGTGGGAAATGCCAGATTTGGCCTCGTCTGGATGGTGGAGTGGAGGGGTGAGACCTCTGGTCTGACTGGAATAGTTTCCTCCAGTTTTCAGGGATGTGGCACATCATGGCCGGATCGTCAAACTGCCCTGTATTCCAGAGCATGAAGAGCCTCATGACAACATCTGCTGCTCTAGTCAAACCCCTTCCAAACGGCGACATGAAAATACTTACTGGCTACCCTTTGTAAGTAACTACTGCTAGTCCCTTAGCTGGCCTTAGGAGCACTTTACATGATTAAGAATGGGAGAGGGAGGGCACATTTTGCAGGGGGGAAATATGCCCCTCCCAAATACCCCCTCCCTGTGAAACCCTTTGGAAACGCTGGGGTAGGATGAAAATGTTCCCTCTTCATTAGACCAAGCACTCTGGTTTCCCTTGGGGGGTGTTGCCATGTAGACTACAATGGATTGGTGATCCCTGATGGCTGGATCATAGAGCCAGCAAGGAGAAGCACCCTCTTTCGGAACAGATGTGCCAAATTCTCATCAAAATTTGCTGGGATAGGTTTGGACCATTTCCCTCTAAGAAGTTATTTAATGCTCCACCCCCCACCCCCCGGCCACCCTACTCCTCCTGCAAATCAACACTGAAGTGTTATAGTGTTCCAATACTAATTTAATCAGTACTTTCCTAATATTATACATACTGGAAAAGTGACCTGATGCTAATTAAAATGCGCAAGTGGGATGATAAAATGAAACCTGCTGCAAATGTTATAATTTATTTATTTATTTCATTGCACTTCTATTCCACCTTTTTCTAAGATGAGCTCATGGGGGTGTATATGCTTCTGCCTCCTCCTCTAATCCTCTAAATCAACCTGTGAGGTAAGTTAGAGTGAGAGGCAACAAGTGGCCCCCAGTGAGAGCCCTGGTCTCTGAGGTCTTTGTGGTTGCACCAACTACTACACTATCACTGGCTCTCATAATGCAGTTTTCCTCCGTGTAGGGCTTTCTGGGTGCTTTGGACTCCAGTTCCCACCATCCCTGACCATTGGTCTTGCTGGCTGGGGCAGATGCAATATGTAGCCCCCAAAGGCCTGTGAATATGTTGGGCAGCTAAATCTTCCCCAGGTCAATATGAAGGAAGAGACCCAGCTCAACATATTGTCAGCAAGGGCAATGATGCTCCTTTCCCTATTCTCCCCTCTGAGAAAGGGATCGCGATGTCAAGTGTGCCCTTCACCCGCATTAAAATATGGGCGAATGAGACAAAGCACCTCTGCTGAAAATGCCCCACGGGGAAGCAGCCTCTGTAGTCTAATAGCTCAGTTGGTAGAGCATGAGACTTTTGATCTCAGGGTTGTGAGTTTGAGCCCCACATTGGACAAAACATTCCTGCATTGCAGGGGGTTGGACTAGATAACTCTCAAGGTCCCTTCCAATATGATTCTATAATGGGGGGGGGGCTCAACCTCTTGCTAATATTAAAAAAAACAACAGGCAGATTTTACTATCTGGGCCGAGTTGCTTAGTCACATTAAATAGGTCCTTGTAAGTGTAACTTTGCATACTTAGTGTTTTGTAAAGTTTGTGGAGGCTTTAAAGCTACTCAGAATCAAATGATAGCTTAGTAGATAGAGCATGAGACTCTTAACCTCAGGGCTGTCGGTCTGAGCCCCACATTGGGCAAAACATCCCTGCATTGCAGGGGGTTGGACTTGTGGTCCCTTCCAACTGTATAATTCTGTGATTTCTAAACCCAGTATTTCCCTCATTTCTCTTTTCAGCCCTGAGGAGTGCAAGAAGATAGAGATGTACTTTAAGAAGACAGACCAGCCTGCACACTTCACAAACGACGGTAGGGCACAAGTGCTTTAGGGCATAGAGAGAGGGGAGCAGGACTGTGCATTAAGGTTTGCCCCCAGAATTGCATTCCTGCCCCCGCCCAGCCTGCCGTGATTCAGATGAGGGGATGGACCAAGCAAGGGGTTTCCCAGGCAGGGCCAGGGCAGGCAAAAGTCTGCATCTTGGAGGGAAGTCAGTACCATGGAGAGATCCCCTTCTCCTGAGGTCAAACAGCCACGTTGCCTCAGCAAGGTCTTAGGGCCACAGACTTTTCGAGCAGGACTAGCTAGAGGCCTTGCTCCTTGAGGGTGAGTGAAAGAACTGTAGCTTTCTGCTGCAACCCTTGGTTCCTTTGTGGGAATAGGATTTTCAGCTTCAGGGATCTCTCCTGAGGACTCTCTTGATTTCTCACAGAGTCTGTGGACCAGCCATCAGAGTCTGGTGGCCAAGGTGTCTACTCAGGGAGAGAGGAAGAAGTGTCAATGGACCCCCATGAGATGGACAAGGGCATGGACTAATTTCCTTCTCAGAGCTGCAGTTGCCTGAGGACTTTGCCTCTGCAGGATTTTGGTCCAGAGCCAGGACACAACCACATCTTGTGTGAGAGGAAAGCCTGGCACGTGACCTCTTTCTGAGTAGGGGCTACCTGTGTGGGTAACTACACATGAGTAACGTGGCAACAGGGACAGTGGGACTCTGCAAAACTGGCCTGCCAAATGGTTATGTGTTTAAAATTCCTGTGTGCCCCTGAGTCTGCGCAGAGTGCTTTTTTTCTCTCTCTAAAAGAATCAAGATTTTGATAAAAAGGCTTGAGACAGAGTGATCCTGAGCATGTACAGGGTACTTCTTAATGCAGGTTGAAACTCACATGTTTTGGTATATGTATTTCCTTGCCTGCTAAGTGCAAGAACACTGCACACACATTTTTTCAAAATTCCTAGCAATTGCCAAATAAATTCTGGTTTCTCTGCAGCCTAGCTGGCAAAAGAGCTTGCCATTCACGTTAGTGGTTCTTGGATCATTTCCTCCTCTCCCATTTAGGAAAATTGGCGCGGACACTCTAGAAGAAGTCAAGAATCCTTTGAAGGAATAGGTTTCCCAAATCTAAAACCTGACTGTGCAGTCAGTCTGAAACGGGCCCCCAAATCCCCATTTTTTCTTCTCCATTAGCTAAAATGCATTAACTTGAGCACTTGAGCCAATGTATAACAAGAACCCAGCTGTATAAACAAAGCCCTCTCCTTTATCAGTACATGACGCTTAATGGATGGCCTTGTCAGTTCCGAAGTGGAGACGGGACGGCAGAGCTGGGGCTTATCTTATCTTGTAGGTTGTAAATATCCTGACACACTGACGCACAGGCTCTGCAAGACAGGGTCTGTCAGCCCCCACGGCCAGAGATGGAGATGGCATCAAGGGAAACTCCTATAGCTGGGTGACCTCCTTACCCCAAGATAAGAGTACCAGTACAGGAACATTTGTTTATGTTCATGGATGTCAACTTACGTGTATGAACGTACGAGGCTGGATTCCTGGGGAAGGGGGGAGAGGGTGCCTCAGGGGGATATATACTGTGTGAAATTTCTCTTTCTTTGGGCTTGCTGTGAACTGACCACGCAAGTGCCTTTCTGCTGCTCCGGAGAGCAGAAATAAAGAACTCTTTCTCTGAATCAACCTTGGGGTCTTTTGGCTCCTTCCTCCCTCTTCGGGAGCAATGCCCACCCAACCAATTGGTAAAGTCTAAGAAGGCTACATTTCTTGGTGCATTGGCCAGGAATGTGTTCTCCAAGGACGAGGGACGAAGGTCCGAGGCATCACCGCAGGCGACTGATAAAGGAGAGGGCTTTGTTTATACAGCTGGGTTCTTGTTATACATTGGCTCAAGTGCTCAAGTTAATGCATTTTAGCTAATGGAGAAGAAAAAATGGGGATTTTGGGGCCCGTTTCAGACTGACTGCACAGTCAGGTTTTAGATTTGGGAAACCCATTCCTTCACCTTGAGGTGGCGGTCTTTGTGATGCTATGTAATGCCACATGAGGGAAAGACAGAATGTATTTAGGGTAGCATGGGATAACCTCAGAGTGTGGCTTGGTGGGTGATTATCAATATTATCTGGCTCTGGAAAGATGGGAGGAAGGAAAAGTTGAAAGGACAGAAGAACAGATTCTGATCCTCCTTCCATGGCCAGAACTAATCGGGGTTCCATCTCCTCCTTCATTCAGAGAATGCCAAGAGAGATATGCGGGTGCTGGAAACTGACTACACCAACTTTGCCCTCCTCTACACCTTCAAGGAGATCGAAGACGAGCCCAGCAGCACCACCGTCCAGTTGTACAGTATGTGCTCCAATGACCCATCCTTGAGCAAGAGAGAGGAGGGTGGAGGTGGCAAGAGCCACCATCTTACTTCCTGAGCCATTGATGTCAGAGCGGTGTTGCTAAGTTGGGGCTGCTTCTTTGAATGAAGGGATTGCACACCCTCTGATGCATCCCAGGCAAAAGCAGTGCCCCCTGACTGAATCCCCTGATCGGGACCCCTCACTGAAACTCAGGAGTTGCTTTCTTCTCTGTCTCCTTGGTGCTGTGCTGATCAATTCTGCAGCCACTTGTCTTCCATGGTTTTAAAGCCAGGAGGGTATTGGCGGAGGGGTGGGGGTGGGGGGTTGTAGATAAAACTAGCAAACCCTCATTGCCCTACAATAGATTATAATACAGTACAGTACAGTACTAAACAGGGCCAGCACAAGGCAATTTGCTGCCTGAAGTGAAGGGTAAGATGGCACGTCTTCCCCGCGTATACTGGCAGCTGAATCTTATTTTAACACTGGTGATGGGGACAGCAGAATTTCAGGGCAGGCTATGTGGCACAGCTCTCCCCTCTGATACCTCACTGCTGCTGCTGCTGCTGTTGCTGCTGCAGCTGCTGCTACCCTCCTCCCCTCCAGCTGCCTCACACTTCATAATAGCATAGGGCAGGCTCCATTACCAAAATAAAAAGTAGCATCCATTTTATGACACTTTAAATTATCTGGAATCCTGGGAATTGGTGGAGGATGCAGAGGACTCAATGCCTTCCATAGAACAAGAGTCCCAGCATTCCTTGCAAGGAGGGAGAAGGTTGTTAAATGGTTTGACTGGACCACTAGTTTTAAGGCAGGACGAGACAGATGTTTTGTTATATGTACAGCAGCATCAGCCGGCAAGAGGCACTTTATAAAGCTTAAGAGGCCAGGCCTTTGCCCCAATAAGTTTACAGTCTAAAAGTTGATGGAGGGAAGGCCATGAAAACAGAGGTGCCAAGTTGCTCCCAAGACTGAGGAGGCCCAGAGCATGTCATGCGAAAGTGGGGCAAGTGTCCAGGCCATGAGGTGCAACCCCTCATTCAAACCACTTCCGAAAGCTCCTCCTCCTCCCTACCTCCAGCCTCAGCCCACAGACTGGAACCTCCTTAGGGTGTTCCCTCCACATGGCAGCCTCTCAAGACTCTACCCTGCCCTGCCCACAAACTGGAGGTTGGTGAAGTTATTGCTCACCTCCTCAAACAGTCTAATCCTGACCTCCTCTGGATGCAGCCCGCACTCAAGACATCAGCAATGAAGTGCTGGAGAAGTTCAAGGAGCATTACCACAAGGTGGGGCTCACAGACGACCTGATGGTAATCCTCCCCAAGTCTGGTGAGTATAGCATTTGTGATTTGTTTTCCTTTCAGCCTGTCTGGTTTAGCCTGGTGCTGGTACTCACCATGAAGTTGCTACAGTAATCTCACACTTTTAACATTTGAAAGAAAAAGGTACCAGTACTGCATACCTTTGAGTGCCCCCAGAAAAAAACATTGCTCATTGCGAGGATAACACTGATTCCCACAAATTGATCCAGAGGTTGGGTTGTGAGTGAAATGGCAGCAAAGGAATGGGCCAGGTGAGATTTTCCAAGCTAGCATATCCATTGGGTATAAGCCATACCACCAGACATATTTTTTTAAAAAAACAAAAACAAAAAGACAACCTACTTGTTTTGCCTAGTGGGAGTCAATCCTGACCATTAAGGCCTCCCATGCTTGCTTGACAACTGGATTTCCTAAAGTCACACCTCTGTGTTCTAATATTCATGAACTTCTTTCCCTTTTTTGCATTGCAGATGTTTGCTACAAGCTCCTCAGGTGAGTGGTGAGTCTGGCTAAAGAGGGGGTGTTTGCTACATCTGGAAAACTGGAAGCTGGAGGGTAGAGAGTTACTCCCCCCTTTGGTAATGTGGTAATGGGCAGCCAGTGTCCAATGGTGGTTTAGACTACCTGGAATCAAGCTATCTGGGTGCAGAGAGACAGGACAACACTCAGATACCAGGCACTGGAGGCTCTCGTGATCTGTTGCGGGGATGGGAAACATCAGCAACTGCCTAGATGCAGTTGGGCTACAACTCCCATCAGCCTCAGCAAACATGGTCAATGGCCAGGGATGATGGCAACGAGCATCAAAGACCAAGAAACCTCAGGAGAGTTTCCCACTCCTGTCTGCAGCCAATCCTTTTTCCTGGGCACAAAGTGACTGTCATTCAACAGTCATTTGGAAGCCCAAGGAATCCTCAGACAAGTCCGGAATCTTGTTTACAGGCAGATGTGGGCTTTTCTCTTCCAAGGTTGTCAAGGGGAGGGAGGTGAGGAGTGCATCTATGTGTGGGAGCAATGGCAAACCAAGCCCCACAAGAAGGGCCTGCCCACAGCTGCCCTAAGGAAACAGGGCCCTGCATTTTGCTGGCATCACACCAGGGCAACTGTGGGGAAGCCTTGGCCATGCTGGCTGGGGATGATGGGTGTTGTGGTTCAGGAGCTGCATCTGGAAGTCCAAACATTGACCAGCCCTGCTGCAGGGCTTTTCTGAGCAGATCTGCCATCTGTTGGTTGCTGTGAAGAAGGTTTGTGAATGGACAACCCAAGAAGAAAAAGAGGAAGAGGTAGTAGTTAGGACAAAATTTTGATACAGTGCCAGTTGCACAGTTCAATACTTTTTCCACATACCATCCTGCCTTTTGTTTTGCAGTGCCTGAAGAGGACCCAATTCATCAGCAACCAAGGCTTAACCTCCACCCCACTGCAGAAGTCGGGCTGATTCAGAAATTGTTGCTGTTGATCAGATCTCTCGCTCCCTTCTCCCACTACAAGCGTTCCCCACTCTGCAATCTGACCTCTGCTTCATCCACACCCCACCCTTTCCTGCTGAATAAACAGCTTTACAAGGTGGATTCTTTTTTAGCAATGTGTTTCTTTGAGATAGGCTGTTTTTAGCAAGGATGGTGAGGTCTATTGCAGATATTAATATTGCACAGTTTGAAGCGACTGGATGCATGAAAACTGACTCCTTTTTGGAAATAAAACATTGTCAAGGTCAATAACTTTAATTAAAACTTTACTTGCAGAACTTTCTTCAAAACATGACAAAAAGCAGAAAATGATACACCCAAACAGTTCCACAAGACATGTGCCAGTCCAAAGCATAGGCTCAGCATTTTAGAAAATATGAAATCCCCCAAACACACCTATAAGCCTTCTTACTTCCACAGAGCCTGCGAACAAAAAAACACAACGGCTGCTCCCTTCTCATGTGAGCTAAGGTTAAACACTCACGCGTTAGCTAGCAGAAAACAACAATACTTAATGATCAACTCAGTTAAAACTCAGTCTCCCTTAGAATACTGCAGTGGAATTTCTCCATGTTAAACTTTTTCAGCAAAACGCATTTAGCCATTTAGCCATTTCAGTGTCAATTAAACAATTATACTAACAAGGTCCCTAGACCATTGTGTAACAGACAGTGGGCATTTAACTTTCCAGACTCAAAGTATGTCTTCTGGCAGCCATGAGGGAATATAGTTTAAACGTACCAGAACATCTGAAAATATCAAAAATATTAATTTGGACAACAACTTCAGACCAAAAGGAATATATCAGTGGACATACATGTACTACATGCTTCAATGAGGCCCTTGCAGCATCACAACCCCAGCATCTACCTGCCTGAGATAATGGCTTCCTGTACACCCATTTGGGTGGACCAATCTGCATTTCAAATCCTTTCTGTATAGATCCTCAAGTGATTTCCCATTGTTAAGGTTGTATAGAACATTTTAATTTCCTATTCCACAACTCTCTACATTTTTAAACATCTGCTTTACAGAAATCCAAAGAGCATTTATAAACAGCAGTTATAGATGTAGCTTTCTGAGAAGTTCTGGAAAGTCCCTCCAACAATTTAGGAGATGCCAAAGTGCTCAAAGCAGACACCAGCAGATGTTGCCTTTGTAGATATTGCCATTCAGCATTCGCTGGTAAATGATATTTAAACCTTAATGTAGGAAATGACCAAAATTCTCCACCTGAACCTATCTGCTGATCTAATATATACCTAAATCCCACATATCAACCCACTTTTTTTCCAGAACAGAGGCTGACTTTCCATCTTCAAATCTGTATTGCCCCATCAAATTAATCTGCCATGAGCATATGGGCCAAATTATAACTGATGAGACAATACAGGCCATGTCTTTGCAGTTGCTAAAATTGTAGGTGGGATAAGGTGGTATTTCTCTTTTTTCCAAAGCTACCCATCATAAGATAGGTGCTAAGAAGTTTTCTCTAAAAAATACCCATGCTGAGGTGGTCATAGAATAGTAAGGATTCAAAGGATGGCTGTCTCTCTATTCCTGTACCTTTTCGGGAAGGATGGATGTGGTATGTTTCTCATTCATTGTGAGCTGAAGGTGATG
This sequence comes from Podarcis muralis, assembly GCF_964188315.1. Classification (NCBI taxonomy): domain Eukaryota; kingdom Metazoa; phylum Chordata; class Lepidosauria; order Squamata; family Lacertidae; genus Podarcis; species Podarcis muralis. The sequence goes on along the minus strand of NC_135660.1, from coordinate 6,452,893 downwards.
TCCTCCTCAGGGAGACCTCAGTTCTGCTACCCTGGTATGTGCTGATCTTGTTATGGACACCCCACACCCCACAACCCTGGGACTTTCATTCACCCAAATGCACAGAGACTGATATCTCACCCCCTGTCTCCTAGCCCCTTCCTCACTTTCCTGCCTTGCAGATCCTCCTATACACCCTCCCCTGCAGCTCTGAGGACCCCCACTTCACCCAAATGCACAAAGACTGGGCTAGGTGCTCACCAGATTCGAGAAGGTGTTAGCGTGCAGTGCTCAGGAGGGAAAGAAGCCAGCCAGGAGCCTGGCAGGATAAGACTTGTTGAATTTATTTGTGATGCAAAGCCATGGAAAGGACTTTGGGGGTGGAGTGGGGGAGAAAATAATAATTCCTCTGCAGCATGATTCCTCCTTCCCACATTCCTCTCCTCTCCTCTCTGGGATGGAGCTGCGCACTTGGGAGATGCTCCCCGCAACAGGGAGGGGAGGGAAGAGTTGCTGCTGTCACCACCACCGTTCAGCTGGTGCCTTTGGGGAGGCAGCCAGACCACTTCGCTCAGTGGGGCTGAAAGGAAGATTCTGGCTTCTCCTTCCTCAGCAGTCTGGGCTGGAGGGTGGGTCACTCCAGCTGTAGCCAAGGCTCAGAAGTGGGGAAGCATCCCTCACCCAACTTGCACCCTTAATTTTTTTGCACCCAGGGCAACTGCCCCGATGGCCCCTACCATGCTATGTCCCTGCCTCCTATAGCCTACAGTGGACTGACACCAGCCTTCCATGTTATTCTCTTTCTTTCAATTATTACAGTTCCACATACTACAATTAACTATACTGGTGGCGCAGTAAAATTGAATGGTTAGCATTAGCATCAATGCCTGGAAGGTTTTGTTCCAAAACTGTTATTATATGGTCTCAGACCATTAGCCTAATTGCCCTGTATAAAAGGGTGTTGTAAGTATGTGGACAGAGAAGGAGCATCCTACACAGCCAGAACTGCTAGACAGAGACAAGTGCCAGAGTGAGAGAGAAGGCAGGGAAATGTTGGGCATACGGTTATTTTTGATTGCTCTGCTGGTGGGTCTTTTGATTCTGTACTTCCTGAAACAGCTCTGGTGGTCATGCAGACACTTCCCTCCAGGGCCCCTTCCACTTCCTGCCATTGGAAGCATGTGGCGGACTGCGATCAGGCTCTATCAAGAGACATTCACTAAGGTACTTCTTTCTAAATAACTGGCTGAGAAGGAGAATTCATGAAGCGAAGCATGAATTATTTTCTTCTCGTGGTAACTGTGGATAACTATGGTCTTTGTGAAACCTTCTGGCATGAATTTTATAGGAGAAATCAGTATGTGATATCTAGGAGACTTGGGGTCCAATCTCCTGGGAGGTGGGGGGGTGTTGAAAGGCAGTTTAAGCACTCATGTTATTTTCACACCAACCCTGTGGTTGGGCTGAGAGCTAGAGACTAGCCCAAGGTCACTCAGTGAGCTCTGGGGCAGAATTGTGCTTTCTACCTGCTTCTCCCCAATCCCAATCCAACACTCTGACCACTGGAAAGTCATCAAAGAAAAACATCTCCCCAGGCCTGGGTACTCTAATAGTTCTAACTTGAAATACATTTTGAAAGTGCCCAACCCAGGGAACAAATATCCTAGTATGTCTCACAAGTATATGGGCGGTCCACTCAGGAACTGTCTTCTTGTTAGCATCTCTGGGTTACAGAAAGATCTCTGAAATGTCCTCAGAGGCCAGTGCACGCACACACACTTGTGGGCAGAATGAAGATTCAGGGACAGAAAATCTGATAGCTTAGTTCAGACTGGAGAATAAATAGGCTTCTTCTTTTTTCAGCTGCCCAGATAAAACGTGAAATGTGCAAATACTTTAAAATCCGATTCACAGTATGAATGACCAATGCCAAATGGGCAAACCCCCTCTTGCTCAAAAAAGTTAAAGGGTCAGGAAATGTTGGCCATGGAGGCATGCCAGGATTGAAACATGAGGTTGTACAATGAGAGTGGCTCAGAAAACTTTACAGAAGCAGGAAGAAAAAAGCTAAGCAATTTATCAGGAACTAGTGATCAGTGTGTCTATTTCATAGAATAGAATCATAGAATCATAGAATCATAGAATCATAGAATCATAGAATCATAGAATCATAGAATCATAGAATCATAGAATCATAGAATTGGAATAGACCACAAGGGCCATCGAGTCCAACCCCCTGCCAAGCAGGAAACACCAGCAGAGCACTCCTGACATATGGTTGTCAAGCCTCTGCTTAAAGACCTCCAAAGAAGGAGACTCCACCACACTCCTTGGCAGCAAATTCCACTGTCGAACAGCTCTTATTGTCAGGAAGTTCTTCCTAATGTTTAGGTGGAATCTTCTTTCTTGTAGTTTGGATCCATTGCTCCGTGTCCGCTTCTCTGGAGCAGCAGAAAACAACCTTTCTCCCTCCTCTATATGACATCCTTTTATATATTTGAACATGGCTATCATATCACCCCTTAACCTCCTCTTCTCCAAGCTAAACATGCCCAGCTCCCTTAGCCGTTCCTCATAAGGCATCGTTTCCAGGCCTTTGACCATTTTGGTTGCCCTCCTCTGGACACGTTCCAGTTTGTCAGTGTCCTGGAACTGTGGTGCCCAGAACTGGACACAGTACTCCAGGTGAGGTGTGACCAGAGCAGAATACAGTGGCACTATTACTTCCCTTGATCTAGATGCTATACTCCTATTGATGCAGGCCAGAATTGCATTGGCTTTTTTAGCTGCTGCATCACACACGTTTCAGTTCAGAAGCATAACATCCAGTGGAGCCACAACTTACACTCTTTGCAATGATGTGTTCCCTTTTAACTTCCAGCTAGGAGGTTTACAAGCTCATAAACACAGGTGCTGATTCATTTATCTGTTTTAAAATGTCGTTGCACCAGCATTCCTCAAGCAGTTAGTAGCAGTTGGCTCCAAGGGTGGATGGACTACAAGTTAGTGAAGTTATCAGGCACCCCATCTAAAAAAAACCACACAGCTAGCTGAAGCTTTTAATATGCTCCATAAGTAATATGCTTCAAAGTAGGTGGGACAAAACCAAGAGCACATGCATCTCTGGGTGCTGTCCTGTCTCTTTGCAACATCACTTTTTGGTGTGGCTGCATAAGGAGCTTACAGATGGGCTGAGATCTAAGATGGGCATGTACAGGGAACCCCTGACTTCTGGGTCTGGGTCCTTGCATGCAACAGCGGAGCACACGTAAGTCCTATTAAGCATAATTATTTAATTGACACTAAAATGGGGAATGCCTGTGTGTAATTGAAACGGACATGGGGGAATATTCCACTGGAGTATACCTGTAGGGACTGGGCAGAGGAGGAATGGTGGAGACCGCCTCCCCATGCTGACCCTTCCAGGGAGGAGGAAGAGGAAGACAGTATAGATTTACAACAGGGGGTTGAGGGAGGTCGCAGCTCAGAGGCAGATGAGGGGGAAAGCTGGGAAATCATGGGAGAGCCAGAACAACACCCAGCTGATACGTTGTCATTAGAATGCATTCCAGACCCTCCATCTCCCAGAACCCGGTGAGCCTTAAAAGCAGAAGAGCAAAGAGGTCAAAGACAGAGGGCACGGAGCAGCCCATGTAGAGGAGACCATGAGAATGACGAATGAGGGAGTGGGCGAGACAGGGAGAGGGGGTGGAGATTCACTTGGGACAACATCATTATCCAAGAGGCTGGGTTCTATAGCCTCTCTCTGTAAAGATTGAAATCAAGAAGAATGCTAAGAGACCTTTCCTTGTCTTTATACTTTCCTGGGCAACCTACTGGGAGCCGCTAACAGCATCCTGACAATACCAAGTTAGAATCAGCTCTCCTTGAGTGCCTAGAATAGTTGATTCAGGTAGGTAGCCGTGTTGGTCTGACGCAGTAGAAATAAATAAATAAATATATTGTCCAGTAGCACCTTAGAGACCAACTAAGTTTGTTCTGGGTATAAGCTTTCGTGTGCATGCACACTTCTTCAGATACACTGAAACAGAAGTCACCAGACCCTTATATATAGTGGGAGGGTGGGGGTTTTCTCAGAAGGGTAGTAAGAGACGGGTGATTGACTCAATGGGTATGGTAAACCTGTTGACGACTGTTAACGACTGCAATTAGTCCTACAGGAAAAAGCATGGGATAGTATTTAGATGACCAAAAATAGCTTTGGCATGTGTATTGAGACAAGAATCCAATATCTCTATTCAGACCAGGTCTCTCCATAGTTAGGATATTTCCGTTCCACCTTAAAAGGGAGCAGGCTTTGTGAGTCACAGAGTCTGCGTATTTCCTGTTCACAGGATGTTTATGTTTTCTATTGCTTTCGTTTTCTCTCTCAGTGCCTGAACACTGAAGCAGGCGGTCAAGTTTTTTCTCTGTTCTGACTAACGCAGAATAAACTTATAAATAATGCTCTCCTGCATGCATCTTTCGCTGTGCATTATCTGCTGATAAGAGCGTGCATCAGCTCTGGAATGTGGCAAGCTATTTCTGGAGCTCGTGTCGCTAATTGCTGATACTGTGTGTCTACGGGAGATCGATGGACGTCCGGAGGCGACGTGGGGCCATGATGGACTTTGTCTCCCTGGCAGTATCCCAACAGTTTTCAGTTTAGTAATACGTTGTAATTTCTCTTTCAAGTCTATTTCTGAAATTCTTTTGTAGTAAGACAGCCGCTTTGAGATCTGTACTGAATGTCCTGGGAGACTGAAGTGTTCTTCTACTGGCTTCTCTGTCTTGTGATTCCTGATGTCAGATTTATGACCGTTTATCCTTTGGTGTAGGGTTTGGCCTGTTTGTCCAATATAGAGAGATAGAGGGCACTGCTGGCATTTAATGGCATACACAATGTTAGAAGATGAGCAATTAAGTAAGCCTGAGATGGTATGTTTGATGTTGTTGGGTCCAGTGATGGTGTTGTCTGGGTATATGTGGCAGCAAAGTTGGCATCTGGGTTTATTGCAGGCTCTGGTGCCAGTGTCCATGTTAAGTCTGGTTGCTGTATTATCGTGGGTAAGGAGATGTTTAAGATTGCGTGGCTGTCTGTAAGCAATGGAAGGTCTTCCTCCCAGGGGCTTGAGAAAGAGAACTGTTGTTGTCTAGGAGAGGTTGTAAATCTCTGATGATGCATTGAACTGTTTTAACTTGGGAACTGTATGTGATTACGAGTGGTGTTCTGTTATTTTCTCTTTTGGGTCTGTCTTGCAGCAAGTTCTCTCTGGGTATCAGTCTGTTTGTTGATCTGTTGTTTAACTTCATCAGGTGGGTATTTTAGTTCCAAAAAGGTTTGCTGTAGATCTCTTAGGTGAGAAACCCTGTCTGTAGAGTTGGAACAGACGCGGCTGTAACATAGAGCCTGGCTATGTAAAATTGATTGTTTGGTATGTTTGCTATGGTAGCTGAAAGCATGTAGATATGTTTGTCGGTCAGTTGGTTTTCAGTATAAGGTGGTGTCTATGCATCCATCCTGTATTTTTATAGTAGTCTCCAGAAAATGTATTTCTTGCATAGATTGGTTCATTGTTAGGTTGATGGTGGGGTGAAAGTTATTGAATGACTGGTGGAAGGTGTCCAGGGTCTGCTGAGCATGTGTCCAGATAATAAAAATATTGTCAATGTATCACAGGTGCAAGAGAGGTAGAATAGTTTATTAGCTATTGTTTTTGTTAATTTATTCATCTACTTTAAATATATACTCTTATGAAACTGCAGGTTATTACAATGTTCTGATCTGTTTACAATTTGTCTGTAAATATTCAATAAACCATTTCCATTCTTTTATAAAAAGTTATCTTGATTTCTTATTTTTCTGGTAAGATTTGCCATTTCTGCATATTTTATAAGCTTTTGAATCCATTCTTCTTTTGCTAGAACTTCTGCTTCTTTCCATTTGGGGGCATTCTTGCTGCTGTAGTAGCATACATGAATAAGTTGATGTACAATTTGGGAAGTTATGTCCTTCTCATTCCCAAAAGCTTCTGGGAGCTCTTTTTTTTTTTTTTACAAATATTATTACAAACATCTTTTTCAATTCATTATATATCATTTCCCAGTAAGTTTTAACCTTACTACAAGGCTACCACATATGATGAAAAGAACCTTCTTTCTCTTCCGACACTTAGTTGATTTAAATTTATACATTTTTGCCAATTTACTTGTTGTCAGAGACCATCAATATATCCTTTTCATATAATTTTCTCTAAGACCATAACATGCTGTAAACATCAGGAAGAAAATTCTGACAGAAAGATCTGTTTGTTAGTGGAATGGACTCCCTCAGGAGGTTGTGGACTTTCATTCATTGGAAGCTTTAAAGCAGAGGTTGGATGGCCACCTGTCATGGATGCTTTAGCTGAGATTCCTGCATTGTAGGGGGCTGGACCAGATGACCCTCAGGGTCCCTTCCAGCACTACAGTTCTTTGGTTCTATGATCAGTATGGAGGGGGTTGAAAGGGGGTGGCCAAATCAGGAGAGAAAAGGAAGTGCAGAAAGAGGAGTGATCTGTGTGTAGGAGAGAATTGAGGAAAGTGACGAGGAGGGTGGAGGAAAAAAGGGAGTAAGAGTAAGAATGGGGATGCAAAGTAAGTTGCAAAAAGGAGGGAGTTGGAGGCTTGGGGATAGGGTTGAAGATGAAAGCAGGGGCATGAAAGGGCCTGAAAAACAGGAGATGGGATGAAGGTGATAATGGATGCAAAGCAGAGCTGCAAAAAGAAGAGACCTCAGCAGTTGCATGAGATGGGAAGGGGAAGGGGAAGCTCTAGGAGGTTAATGTGTCAGGAATGGCAAAGAGTTTGGCAAGTGGAGGAAGCATGAGTGCAGCCTCCTGTAACTTTCCTATTGTATTACGCCTTGCAGCGGGGAACAGCACAGAGTTTATAAGGATGGGGATGTGTTGTACCCCCTGGTATAGACTCCATATTGACTTCTTTAACTCCTTCTGGCAGCTGGAAGCAGAACATTCTCAGCAGGCTGGTCAGTAGGATGAAAATTTCAGTCTTTGCCAGCTGCATTCCCAAACACATGCGAGACCCTGCGGAGGAGACAAGGGGAAAGCAGCAAGTGAGCAATAATTTACTTTCCAGTGTCCATTTCTTTGTACTCTACACAATGCTGTGGTGAACTAGACATAGTTAGGACAGGGAAATAATCAAGGCTGTTGTCAATTCCCTAGCCTGCTGAGTGCCAACATTTCATAGTTGATTATGAGAGGCAAACTTTGGTCAACTGCCCTGAGCAATAGAGGGGATAAGTCACAAACCCAGATTGAAAGAAACTGAAAGAGATAGGAGGAGAGGGAGGAGAGGTTGTAGAAGCTGATTTCCTTGTGCTTGCACCCCTGGTTTCGGTGTCAAGGTTTCTGGGTTTCTTTGTTTATTTGGTGCTGACACAAAGAGAGCTGCAAGGTTTTTTAAAAAAATACTCAACTGCCTCTGCACAATCCCCAAGGGTGATGTTCTATGAGCTTAATAATCTTCTTCTTATTAATCTTCTTCTTAACCTTGCATTGTGCAAGAAGGTCCAGCACAGGGCTAATCATTTTTTTATTTAAAAAACAATAACATAGTACGCTGAATTCGCTCTTCCCTCCCTCCCACCCAACAACATAAAATGTTTGGAAGGGTATATTGCTGGGAGGCAGGGACAATAAGGAAAGCGCCATATAATATTTGCAAGTTTAATATTCCAAGGGCAGCTCATAGAATGTTTAGTTGTAGGGTCACAGCTAACCGGGCTGAGACAAAGTCTCTGCCTGAGAGCTACTGTCAGCCAGAGGTGACACTATAAGACTCAGTAAAAGAACTCTTTGATGTCGTAATGCGTATGGGGTTGCTCGTGCGTAAGCTGCCGCCTCTCCAGGCTAAATTGCCTTGTTAAACCTTTCTGACTGGACAGCCCTTCTCACCGTGGCTGCCTCAGTCGCTAGCAGAATCCGTCAGTGGGCGTTTCTTAAACCTCTTCCAACATAAAAGTTGTTTGACGCCCAGTCTCCTCCTACTCTCACTGTGCGGAAGTCTTCTGCGCAGGGAGGGCGTGGGTAGCGGAGGACCTGTGCTCTCCCCGCTGGTGTCCAGTGAAGAGTCCTGGGGAGCCCTCTCGCTGATTCCCCCATCTGCCCCCCTTTATCCCTGGTGTTGCGCTGATTTGCTTCCCCCTCTACTGAGCTGCCTCTCTCCCTGCTGGGCCCTTCTCCAGCATCATCTGAGAGCCTTCTCTTTGCCTCTAGCTCCAATGTCAGTTCCCTGACAGATGTCTTATGGAAAAAGTAGAAAATCATTATCTCTAAGATGAATTAGGCACTTTAATTTGCCTTTCAACTGTTTCATCATCATAGTCTTAGAATACGATGGGATTCTAAGTGTAATATGAGAATTATGGCTCAACAAAGCCCAGCATTAACAATGCAATTGAGTGTACATTATGCATCGACCCAGGTAATCAGGCCTATTGTTCTCCGCCAGCCCACCTGAGAAGTTCATTGTAAAAGAGGTCTGAGCTGGTGCTCCAAGCTCAAACTGCATGGCTCTTACAAGCCATTTTTAAGTCTTTATACCCAGTGCTATTTTCCTAGAAAAAGAGGTGCTAAAACTTACCACAAATACCTTTTATAATGGCAATGATGCCCACCTGACAGGTGCTGGAACTGAGTTCCTGTGAGTTCCAGCTGGGAAAAAGCCCTGCTCATACCAATAATTTAGGAACTTTCAGCACTGTAACTAAATCAAGTTTTACTGCCTGTGCAATGTTTTCTGAATGCTGTGTGGAAAAGCAAAGGACTCTGACCTTTGGAGAGTTTGTATGTGAACCATTATAAACTTACCAAATGTGTGGTCTTTTCTCTCTTCTTTGGAAGAGGGAAATTTTGAAAAAGAACTCACAAGGGCATATATTAAAGGTCTAGCAGCCTATATTTCCACACTTTACTTTGCTGCATATTTTTTGATTTAAAATCTTTGTTGGGGTGTTCTCACCAAAAGAATACTTGCCCCAAACCTGGATCTTGGAATTCTCCTTTCTATATACCTATTTTTTCCCCTGACAACCAACCAGAAGAACCTGTAAAACCATGCTGTATTATCATACAAAAATGGCTGGCTCATCTTTACTTTAAAACATCATCTACAACAATTGAATAGGCATACAGTGGTACCTCGGGTTAAGTACTTAATTCGTTCTGGAGGTCAGTTCTTAACTTGAAACTGTTCTTAACCTGAAGCACCACTTTAGCTAATGGGGCCTCCTGCTGCCGCCGCACCACCGGAGCCCGATTTCTGTTCTTATCCTGAAGCAAAGTTCTTAACCTGAAGCACTATTTCTGGGTTAGTGGAGTGTGTAACCTGAAGCGTATGTAACCCGAGGTACCACTGTAATTATTTGTATAAAAAGGTTAAGAGATGTTTGGAAGTTAGCAATGAGGATGTCTGCTGAATTTCTGCAGGAACAATACAGCACGTGGCAGATGATATTAAACACCCAGCTCCTGAGAGATACGGGACAAAAATACTCCTTTGTTCTTTGAAAACGGAAAACTGGCACATACCCCAATCTCCTATAGAGGTCAGGATGAAAGAAGTAGAAAGCAGGGTAATTTCATTGCACACTCAGTTCTGAGTGTGGTTTCAGACCAGGCTAAATTACATCCCAGGAAAAGATGTAGGGTAGCTTTAGCCTAAACATGCCCAGCAGTGCTACTCCTGCCAGAAGGATGTTATTTCTGCTCTGCCTCCCTTGCTGCTGCTGTTGTCATTTCCTGGAATCTCCCCAATAAGCATGCCTACAAATCACAACATAGCTTGGACATTGGCATTTACCTGCACCAAATGGCAGGTATTCTTCTCTAGCCACATATTGTCCGTTCTTGTCCAAAAAATGATTTGGGTTGAACTCTGTTGGCTTCTCCCATCGTGTTGGATCAAGAAGAACAGAACGCAGATCGGGAATAATAGTAGTCCCCTGCAAAGAAGAAACAATTGAAAGGGATTGCACTCAGAACACTGGATTGTCCTTCACTACCCTAGGGCTAATATTTGTGAAATTCAAACTGAATTTAAACTGGGTGGGGTTTTTGTGGGGAGAGTGGCATTTACCAGTGGCCAGATTCATCTCCAACTTTTTTCCATTTAAAAGCTACCTGTATGGGCAGGGGAAAGGACGGTCTCGTTCTCTCCATCCGTCTTTTAAAAGGGAAGACCCAAATCCAGAGGAAGACTGCTGGTCACCATATTTTCCCCTCCTTGATACATGAATAATAGAATTCTAGAGCTGGAAGGACTCCAAAGGACATCAAGTCCACTCACCTGCGATACAGGAATCTCAACTAAAGCTTAAATTACAGAAGACCATCCAACCTCTGCTTTGAAATCTCCAGTGAAGGAAAGTCCACAACAGCTCTGTCAGAACTTGAAGCCATTGGTTTAGGTCCTGCCCTCTACAGCAGGAGAAAACATGCTTTTTCTATTTTCCATGTGATAGTCCTTCAGATAGTTGAAGATGACTATCATATCTCCTCTCAGTCTCCCTTTCCCCCAGGCTTTAGCATAACTAGCTTCCTCAATCATTCCTCATAAAGCTTAATTTCCATACCCTTTATACTCTTGCTCACCCTCCTCTGCACACGTTCCAGCTTGTCAATATCCTTCTTAAACTGTGGTACCCAGAACTGGACACAGGACTCCACGTGTGGTGTGACCAAAGTAGAATAGAGCAGTACTATTATTTCTGGACACTATACTTCTGTTGATGCAGCCTTGTATAGCATTAACTTTTTTTTTTTATGCTGCATCACACTGTTGACACTATACTCCTGACAAAAAACAATAGCACTAGCCAATGGTGAAACAAGTCTGCAGATGGAACTCCTGCTCTTGTGTGGTTTTCTTGCTCTTCGGGTTTTAGACAACACAAACTCCTGAATGGCTGCCTGCAACACTCGATACACTGCAGCCCAGTGATGCTGTTTGTTCTTGGGATACAGGAGTGCAGTTGTATCATGCTTCTATACCTTGGGAATGAGGAAACCACAAATCTTCACATCCTCTGTACATTGCCTGACAACCCCAAAAAGTAAGGCATATTTAAAGCGCTGTGTTTCATGAATCAGAGCATTGATGTAGGGCAATTTCTTCTTATCTTGATAGCTGATTGAGTGAGCAGAACCTATGACATCGTCTATCTCTTTGTAGGCTTTATCTGAAGAGAATGATAGAAACATATGGTTTATTTTGAATATTGCATTCCCCCCCCCCTGATGGACATTTATTTCCCATGAACTTATTCCATACGATTCTGTGAATGAGTCCCTGTTTCTTACATTTATAGCCCACCTATTCCTCCAAGGAGCTCATGTCAATGTACATGATTCTTCTCTACTCTAGATCCCAGGGGTGAAAAAGGGGAAAGTGAACCTCCGCTCAGCTGTTTCCGGTTACTAGAGCTGGCTGTAGGGCTATGATCCAAGGCTGTCTGTTTTACACTTAAAAACAAACAAACATATCCTCCACCCCACAATATTTCCTACTTTCTTTCATTAATCCTCTTTTCCTTACTTGATCTTGGCAAACATCAATCAGGGAAAGGACTCAGGCACTTATTTCACAGCAGAAGCAATGATGGCATCTGCTGGGGACCTCTTGGCCAGTCCTCTGCATGGGATCCAACTGTTAGAGGTTGAGGTCCCTTTGCTCTCCCCCCTAAAATATTTGAGGGGCCCGGACCTCCCAAAGTTGATGGATGTTACCATCCAAATGTGGACTGGGGCTTACTTGCCCCCTAATAATTTATTTGATTTGGCACCCCTGCCTCTTTATATCAAATAAATGAGCTTCTCTCAAAGAGAAAATCACCCACTAAGCTGTGCAGAGGAAAAGGTGGCTTCATTGGCTATGTGTTAAACTGCCATTTATATTTCAAAAGATTCCAAAGTCCTTTTATCATGGCCAAAGAAAATGCAAAGAGGGAGTGAGTGAGCCCAGCAGAACTCTTCCAGGCTGAATGTTGAGCAAAGGGGGAGAGAGAGAATAAGGAAACAGCAGGCTTGTTACTGAAGTCATAATCTGTGCATTGGTTAACATTTCATATTTGTTGCAGAGGTTTAGAAGGGGTATGGCTTACGGGCTGTCATGAAGGAACCTGGACTTCAGGATTCATCACTATACCCCTGGCAAAAACAATGACCTCTTTATGCATCTTTCTCTCCCTTCCTTTGGCCATGCCGTTTCCCAATCTTCAAATTGTCTTCCCTCTATTTGCACAGCCATTCCTCTCCTTCAGAAAAACTTTCATTGAGTCACTTAGCTTCATCCACTACCCACAACTGCCTCCTGTTCCAACTTTCTTACACATTCAGACCCTCCATCTCTTCCTGTCCCAGTAATAATAGATTGGAAGCTTCCTATGGGGACAGGGCATTTAGGGCACTTTATATTTCTGCTTCTGTTGACCTTGATTTTAGGTTCCAGAAACTATGTAGGAAAATGTTGGTGGGGAAAAGGGTTCTTTCTAGATGAGTAAGTCAAAAGCATTTAACTTATTTTGATAACCCTTTGTCTTCCAAAACTTATATCATAAACTCACTTACTTTTAACTATTTCCGTTCCTTTAAGTTCCTTATTTTAGCACCTCATTAGATATGAATGAAACCTTTAAAGAATTACAGTCCACTGTCAAGAGGTCAAGAGAGGCCCAGGCTCCCATAGCTCCCTCTCTCACCTTGGATATCTGGATGACTTGCCAGGAGGAGAAGCGCCCATTTCAGAGAAACGGTGGTTGTGTCTGACCCTGCTACAAAGAGGTCAAAGATACACTGAGCCATGTTTTCTTCATCATAGTTAGACTCTGGGTCATTCCTGTTCTGATGTTGAAAATAGGGAAGGTGACATGTCATTTACATGCATTACAACCTGTCCTTCAGCACTTACTTTATCTACTTTCACCCACTTATTACCATACCATCTTGTTGTTGTTTAGTCGTTTAGTCGTGTCCGACTCTTCGTGACCCCATGGACCAGAGCACGCCTGGCACTCCTGTCTTCCACTGCCTCCCGCAGTTTGGTCAGACTCATGTTTGTAGCTTTGAGAACACTGTCCAACCATCTCGTCCTCTGTCGTCCCCTTCTCCTTGTGCCCTCCATCTTTCCCAACATCAGGGTCTTTTCCAGGGAGTCTTCTCTTCTCATGAGGTGGCCAAAGTATTGGAGCCTGAGCTTCAGCTTCACGATCTGTCCCAGTGAGCACCATACCACCAGGAAATGCTTAATAAGGGGTCAAGGGTCCCATCACACCACCTGAAGTGACATGGGAAAGTGCCACCACCACTGCCCTGATGATGCTGCTTCCTCCCTTACCTGCATTGCACAGCAGTGCCTGCAAAGTGACAGCAGCAACAGTGGTATCCAGTAAGATCCTGTGAGATTTTGATGAAATCTCACCCAAGCTGCCACCACTGCCAGCAGTGCTTCTTCACCAGTGGTGGACTACCATATTTTTCGCTCCATAAGACACATTTTTTTCCTCTTAAAAAGTAAGGGGGGATGTCTGTGCGTCTTATGGAGCGAATGTGTGGTCCCTGGAGCCAAGTTGCTGGAGTGCAGCACGCTCCTGGGCTGCTCTTTGGGGGGGGGGACCGAGCTGCTCTGCCAGCAGCCTCCGCTTCCCCCTGCAGCCCCGGGAAGCTTTGGGAGGCTTTGCGTTGCTTTCACTGAAGCCAGAACAGCAAGAGGGATAGCATGCAAAGGCTCTTCAACATTTGATTCAGAATATATATTTTTTCTTGTTTTCCTCCTCTAAAAACTAGGTGCATCTTATGGTCGGGTGTGTCTTATAGAGCGAAAAATACAGTAGGTGGTGCGTCAACAGGGATGTCTCCTGTTGGCACTCCACTGCCCAAGGCTGTTAGCAATTTCACCCCTCCCAACCTTCTTTTTAAACCTCATTCGAACAGTTTGTTATAATACTGTTGTTGTTGTTGTTGTTGTTGTTTTAAAATAAACGTTTTAAAAGCCTTAGCCCCACCCACTAAATTGCTTCATGGATGGATCCGGAACAGGTGGTCCCCGGGGTGGCCTACAGAAAACTGGCCTGAATTGAGAGCCACAGATTGAGGCCACAAGGCACACAGGGGGGGTTGTATACATTCCTGCAATGGATAGCATGAGTTAGAACTATGCACCAACATATCCTCCACTGAAGAAAAGTGAAATTAAAAATGAAACCATTGAACCAGTAGAGCTTTCCTGTTGTCTCTGCCCATGTTTGAATGCAAGATGAACACCAATCCAGAATAATTTATGCACAGAAGCAATGCTCCAAAGGGAAGACCCCTTACTTGACACACACAAATTTCTACTCATTCACACTCACATTTGGGGTTATAGAAATACCTGGCATTTCCTACCCGTTTCAATAGATGTTTATGGATGGAAGCCAACCTACTTTAGCAACTAAAATGACTATGAGGGAAATTTGGCGAAACTCGATGTGCTTTTCAGCTGAGATTCAGAATAAAAATATTGGTGTCTTGGCAAGACATTAGTATTCACATGTAGGATGGAATATAACAATTCCTTGGATGAGCAGGATTCAGTTTCAAAGCAGGTACTTACTTTCTCCATCTCAAGTAGATAGAAATCAATGAAATCCTGTGGATCATGCAGAGCCAGATTCTCCTTATGCTTCGCTATCTCCTCCTTTGCAAATGAAACTACCATCTCCATGCAGGACAAGGCCTTCTTGTGGGGCCCTGGGAGATGTTTCACGAGCCATGGGAATGCTTCATACAACTAAAGGAAAGATAGCAAAAATGCTGTCATTACCATGAGGAAGCTCAGTCACATGTTTCATGTTTTGGATTAGCACTTTAATAATCTGCATAATCCTTCAGGGCTAGCATATTACTTTGAGGCTAACTGAGAAGAAAGAAGGTGTTTGCAGCTTCTCCTGAATCTCACAACAACTGGTTCTGGGAATTATCCCTAGCTGAAAATGTGAAAGAAAAACATTGCTCAATATATTTTCCAGCTCCCAGACTTCATTCCAAAACTGGGAATAATCCCAGGACTCCTCCTGGAACAAATGAGTGGTCTTCTTGCAGGAGGTGGGGATGGGTTGAGAATATGGCGGGGGGGGACGGGGACATTCAAGTAAGTTGACATTTAAACATGAATTTGTCTAATATACAAATTCAAGCACAGCCATCCTTTGAAATGTGCACTTCTGCAATTTTTATTATTACTTATTTTATTTATTAAATTCCCCAGTTGCCCTGTCAAATAATGCCCATCTTTCCTCTACAAAAAATCTTTTAAAAACAAAACTTTTCCTTTTTTCCTATTTTCTGCATTAAAGATCAATTGCATACCTTTTCTGAATACCATATATATATATATATATATATATATATATATATATATATATGCTTTCGTAGATTTTCATATATATATATATATATATGCAGGTTTTGGTGTCCTCGGGTGTCTTCCCGTGTAAAAGTTGGGGTGTCTAGGCGACGTTTCGACGAGGTCTCACTCGTCATCTTCAGGCCTGAAGATGACGAGTGAGACCTCGTCGAAACGTCGCCTAGACACCCCAACTTTTACACGGGAAGACACCCGAGGACACCAAAACCTGCATTCCTGTACCCGTGAAAATCTACGAAAGCATATATATATATATATATACTTAAACAAAACAAAAAAAGTTGTACATTTATGTCGTTTGTGACAAGGGAAACAAAGTTCACAATAACAAAACAAAAAAAACCCCAAAACTCATATATTCTGACAATAAATCTTAGTGTACAGCTAACTTCTTGTCGTCTCCATACTTCACTTAGCATTTACTAACTTATTGCATAAACATATCCATTCCTTTTATAATAAAGTATTATTTCTCCTATATCCTTATTTCTTGCTTAATATAGCTACAGAGGATATTCAAAGGCTATGACTGAGTTCAAACTGCAACAACTGTTCTTAAGATATGTTTTAAAAACTTCCCATTTTGCAGTACAATGGTACCTCTGGTTACGAACGTAACCCGTTCCGGAGGTCCATTCTTAAGCTGAAACCGTTCTTATCCTGAGGCGCACTTTTGCTAATGGCACCTCCCACTGTGCGCACACCTCTGACGCGGGACTTCCACTCGCATCCTGGGGCAAAGTTCACAACCAGGAGCAACTACTTCCAGGTTAGAGGAGTTCGTAACCCGAAACGTGCGTAACCAGGAGCATTCATAACCAGAGTTGCCACTGTAAATACTTGTTTTGAATTATCTTCCATTTTTCGGTTAATTTGGCTAGCATATTCAACTAATTTTTGTAACCATTCTGACCTGAAAGGGATTTTATCACTCTTCCAGTTAGTCGCCATTAGGATTCTCGTGGCGACAGTGGCATATAATTAGATTTAAACCTAATCTATCTTCTCCAACACTCTATGCTCTATCATAATGGATTCCAGAAGGCTGAATGGGGGCCCTAAGATCCTTTGGAGACCTCTCTGGCTCAGTAGGAATGAAAATGTCTACTCACAGAATGCTGGATGCTGCCTTGAAATTTTAGGACAAAATCTATGGCTTCTATCAGCTTCTGGAACTTTTCATCTTCAAGAGCAAACCGGTACCCAAAAACTACAGCACATATCACGTTGGAGACTGAATTAGTGATGGGCATGGAGGGGTCAAGTGGTTGTCCTGCAAAATAAAGTTATACCAATGTGAGTTCAGCTGCTCCTGTTCATGCTGAGAGTGGGATTTTATGATGGTCAAGAGAAACCTGCTGTGATCTCCAGCACAATGGGGCAGTGTGTCTCACAGAAGGTTTGGTGGTTCAAGTCCACCCAGGGACAGCTGTGGTCAGAATTCCTGTATTGCAGGGGATTGGACTAGATGACTCTCTGGGTCTCTTCCAAGTCTACCATTCTGTGATTCTAAAGCATATTACATTCATTTCCAAAATGGACAGAGGCAGTACACATAGATTTCTGCAGACTGGAAAATAAGAAAACCCATCACCATCACCTAGGATCATGTACCCTTTGAACTTGCAATGACCTCCACAAGCTGACGGGCCTCCTCTGCTATTTGGTGCTCCATGCCTTTCTTCCCCAGTCCCAGCTTCCGCATAGTAACCACTCCAAGCCGTCTCTGTTGCTTCCAGACGTGATCATTTGAGAATATAATACCTATGGGAAATCATTGAGAAATTATTATTTACAGAAATTAATGTAAATAACTAAGTTGTCAGCCTGGAAGAAACTATGTTCACTGAAGTTCATGTCCTTGAATTTAATAACTACTTGGTCTCTCTGAAGCAAAGAATTAGAAGATGATGCAGAATCCGTCTCAGAGTATTATATGGGCATCTCTACGATATTGGCATAACAGAACCTCACTTTCTATTGCCTTTTGTCATTCAGAAATTCATTATTCATTATTGTGTGATAACAGAACAGAAGTCAAGTGGTCCCAGTAGTCCCTGCACTTTACAGTATCAGAAAAATGTGAGATCTCCAGATATGTGATATCTACAATGGGGGATTTTGTCTAGCGTTTAAAATTATGGAAAACTCAGGTGATACCTGCAAGTTCAGTCTTTGTTGCACAAACAACCAGTGTTGATAAAGATAAACTGAACTCCTTCCTCCATCCAAGTCATTTATAAAGACATTGAACAACAACATGCCCAGGTAAGAACCTTGCAGCACCCCCTTGTCCTCCTTTCCAAAATGATGAGGAACTATTAATGAATTTGGGTTCTGTCAGTCATCCAGCTACAAATCCACCTAACAAGTACCTCATTCATCCCACATTTTAGCAACTTCCTTGCAAGAATATAATGGGGGATTTTGTCTTTGACTTCTGGGAAATGAAATTGCCAGTGAGGCAATGGAGGAATTTGCCGGACCTTACATTCTTGGCAGAGTTTGAGTTCCAACAGATATCAGGGAAATTGAAGTCTCCCATGACTCTCCTTTTTTGAATGTTTGGTATTCTGTTCTAGGGAGGCAGCATCTAAGTCTTCAGTCTGGTTTGGCAGTCTATAGCAGAGTCCCACAGTAAGGTCACTGATGTTTCCCTCTTATACAGTTTTTACCCATATAATCTCAATCTACTTTCCTTGCTCAAGGTCTCTTCAACAGGTTTATACTTTGTATTGTTTTTCACTCATATTTAGTTGTTGTTTCTGCACTATTTTAAAACCATTTTAGCTGTTTTTATATGTCTATATGTTGCTGTGAGACATTCAAGCAGAAGGCAATTGATAAATTAATAGGTGACGATGATGGTGACTGCCCACTGGGTCTACCCTAAGTAGGATTATTGTTCAGTACCACCAAACTTGCCAACAAAGGTCCGTATAGTAAAAGCTATGGTTTTCCCAGTAGTAATGTATGGAAGTGAGAGCTGGACCATAAAGAAGGCTGATCAACGAAGAATTGATGCTTTTGATGGTATCTCACCCACAGAGTCTGGTTATTGACTAGGTATATAAGGAATGAGATAATCTTTTGAGCATCTTGATCCCAAGTTGTATATGCCTTTATACGCCAAAGCCAACATCATTAAATTATTCTGTGAGCCACCCCAGTATTTTGTGATGAAGGGCGGTATATAAATGTAATAAATATAATAAAATAAGCCCAGTAGCTAATTGGCAGTCAGTGGAATTCTTTCAGCTGTGGCATAACATGTTGGCTGTTCGTGCCCCCATGAGCAGTTGACCCATTGCATTATTCATCAGCTGCAGCTTCTGGACTAATCGCAAGGGCAGCCCCAAATAACAAACATTGCAGTAATCCAACCTGGAGGTTACTAGTGCATGAATGGCAGTAGTTAGGCTATCCATAAAACACTTGCTAGAGGATTGGGTTGCATCTAGGTAAGTTTTACTCACAGAAGACTCATGGAAATTAATAGACCTTCATTAGCCATGCACATTAATTACAATGGGTCTACTGTAGGACTAGCATTGGCTCCAACAACCCATTTCCTGCAGTTAATAGAGAAGCTTTGTTCTGTTTATCCAGGCAGTCATTTAAATTTTTCTCTGGGGGAAATACCAGTAGATTGTCTCATTCTTCACTACTCACCCTTTCCTTTTGTGTTAAAGAAAGACGGCACTGGTCGCTCGTCAAATTGTTCAGAGCAGTCAATGAGAGCTTCTTTCACTGCTTGGAATCCAGACAGGACTACAATGGGCATATGTCCCGTCCACATGGTGTAAACGTTTCCATATTGATTTGCCATCTACCATTTGGGTCAAAAGAGAGGAGAGGAACATTGTGTTCAAAGTAAACAGGTGGCTATTTCAACTTAACACATGAGCTCCAGCCTTCCTTACCTCTACAGCTTCTCACAGCTTCTTTTACCAGCATCTCCCTCCCTCCCTCCCTCCCTCCCTCCCTTCCTTCCCAACCCATTTGTTTTACTCTCTCTTGAACATTTTGTGCAGGGATGTGGAAACTGGAGCCCACCAGTGACTGTAGAACTGCAACTCCCTGCCCATTGGCCATGATGGTTGGAGCAGATGGGCATTGTAGTCTGGAGGGGACCAGGTTGGCATAAACTGGGCTAGAGCACTGGATCAGGTTTCTGACCCACGGTGGGTCACAGCAGGAGCATCTCCCAAATATATCTCTGGGCTAGAGATTATTACCAATTTCAGATGTTTTAAAAGTTATGTTCTTATCTGATGGCTGAGTATTCTTTGAATTGTTTTCTCTGGGAAAAAAATGGCTTATAAATGACTTAAATAAACAAATAAATAAAAGAAAATATCGACTGACAAGGAGTGAATTCTTACGGAGAAGGCAATGGAAAACTACCTGTTTTGATTTTCTATCAAGCTTAGATTGCTGCAATGTGTTATACATAGGGCTGCATCTAACATTGGTTCAGAAATTTCAGATAGTGCAGAATTCAGTGGCCAGGTCACTCACCAGGAGAAGACTGAGCATATTACACTGATTCTCCTCTGACTGCATTGGCTGCCAATTAGTTTCTGGCCCAATTAAAAGTATTGGTTTTGATCTACAAAACCTTAGGATCTCAATACCTCAAGGACTGCCTCTCCCCATATGATCTGATCAGGACCCTGCAATCATCATCTGGGGCTCATCTTTGTGTGCTTCCTCTACAAGAGGTCCAGGGGATGGCAACACAAAAACTGGCATTTTCTGTAGTCTCTCCTTTTTGTGGAATGTTCTCCCAAGGGAGGTTCAGCTGATGCCTTCATTATACACTTTTAGGTGTTTAAGACGAAACTGTTGCTCTTCAACCAGACCTCTTGCTGATTAACATCTTATACCTTTTCAAAATTTGTTTGTGGGAAGGGTTACTGGTTTGTTAGTTTTTTGTTCTTGTTTTTATCGTGTGTTTTATGTATGTTGTATTCTGTTGTTGTTGTTTAGTCGTTTAGTCGTGTCCGACTCTTCGTGACCCCCTGGACCAGAGCACGCCAGGCACTCCTGTCTTCCACTGCCTCCCGCAGTTTGGTCAGACTCATGTTTGTAGCTTCAAGAACACTGTCCAACCATCTCGTCCTCTGCCATCCCCTTCTCCTTGTGCCCTCAATACGAAGCAGGAACCGGCAAGCCACTCCAGTATCCCTGCCAAGAAAACTCCATGGACAAAGACAACAGGCATGTTGTATTCTAACTTATAGAAAACACCTGAAGGCAGCCTTGTATTGGGAAGTTTTTAACATTTGACATTGTATTATGTTTTTATATTCTGCTGGAAGCCACCCAGAGTGGGTGGGGTATAAATAATAAAATTATTTATTATTATTATTATTATTATTATTATTATTATTATTATTAGGTTTGAACTGCCCTGAGCTGTGGATTAAGGGTGATATTTATAAATTAAATGACTAATAATAGCTACATGTGAGCGACAATCTCCTTCATTTTCTTGGAAAGAGATATGAGCTTCTACTTCATTGCCAAGAGAACGTTGTGCCCATTAATCTGTTGGAAGGCGGGAGGTTCCCAGCATTCTAGGTCATAGGCAGAATACAATGGAAGAGAAGGAAGACAAATTCCAGAGCTTATTCTAATAAGCTGTTTGATTAGCTCAGCTTTTGTTTTGCAAGATGTGTTTCAGAGATAAGCCTCCTTAATCCAGCAGCTACAAGCAAGGTACACAGTAATAATATTAAAACTAATGTAAAAGGAAGGGGACGCGGGTGGCGCTGTGGGTAAAACCTCAGCACCTAGGACTTGCCGATCACATGGTCAGCGCGGGGTGTGCTCCCGCTGTTCGGTCCCAGCGCCTGCCAACCTAGCAGTTCGAAAGCACCTCCAGGTGCAAGTAAATAAATAGGGACCGCTTACCAGCGGGACGGTAAACGGCGTTCCGTGTGCTGCGCTGGCTCGCCAGATGCAGCTTGTCACGCTGGCCACGTGACCCGGAAGTGTCTGCCTATAGAGTGAGATGAGCGCACAACCCTAGAGTCTGGCAAGACTGGCCCGTACGGGCAGGGGTACCTTTACCTTTACTAATGTAAAAGGACAAGGTTCTTATTAATATTGAAAGGCACAAAACCATGTAAACAAGGTCAGTTATATTAGAATAATTAGGGCATGGGTAGCTAAGTGAAATCAGCAACATGCCAAAAAGTTGCTGCATTTTCTATATGGCAAGTGTTGAATTGTAAATGGTAGCAAGATCAGCCTGTGAACTTCCTGTCCCAGTGCCATTTCTTTCACAGTGGCAGTCAAGGGCAAAGTTTGTAATACGATGCTCTGGGCGAGAACAAAATTTGGCACCCCCAAATAGACCTTCTCAGTTAAGGATCTTCTCAGTTTTGCAGACACAACCTCGGTGCCCTCAGTGCTGGACCTCAGTGGAGGCTGAATGATGGGGGCGGAGGCGCTCCTTCAGGTATACTGGGCCGAGGCCATTTAGGGCTTTAAAGGTCAGCACCAACACTTTGAATTGTGCTTGGAAATGTACTGGGAACCAATGTAGGTCTTTAAGGTCTGGTGCAATATGGTCTCAGCTGCCACTCCCAGTCACCAGTCTGGCTGCCGCATTCTGGATTGATTATAGTTTCTGGGTCACCTTCGAAGGTAGTCCTACATAGAGTGCATTGCAGTAATCCAAGCAGGAGATAACTAGAGCACGCACCACTCTGGTGAGACAGTCTGCAGGCAGGTAGGGCCTCAGCCTGCGTACCAGATGGAGATAGGAGACAGCTGCCCTGGACACAGAATTGACCTGCACCTCCATGGAAAATTGTTAGTCCAAAATGACTCCCAGGCTGCGCACCTGATCTTTCAGGGGCACAGCTACCCCATTCAGGACCAGGGAGTCCCCCACACCTGCTCACCCCCTGCCCTCCAAAAACAGTACTTCTGTCTTGTCAGGATTTAGCCTCAATCTGTTAGCTGCCATCCAACCTCCAACCAATCTGAGTAGGCTGAAAGCAAAGAGTAAGGTTACCGTAACTTCTGTCATAGAGCTTCAGTATGCTGATGACAACGTAGTCTGCACACACAGAGAGGATGACCTCCAAACCATCTTAACCTATCGCTCAACATCCAAAAACCAAAAAACCAAAGTGCTGCACCAACAAGTACAAAACAACCCCTCTGCAGCACCACAAGTCCAACTCAATGGTACAATGTTGGAAAATGTTGATCATTTCTCCTATCTGGGCAATTATCTTTCCACAAGGGCTGACATTGATGCCAAAATCCACCATCGCCTGAGCTCTGTGAGTGCAGCTTTCTCCGAGCTGAAGTGTAGAGTGTTTAAGGACCAAGACATTGCAGGGATATCAAAATGCTTGTTTACAAAGCTATTGTACTACCAACCTTACTGCATGCTTGTGAAACATGGACCACTTATAAATGCCATCTCCAATTCCTCGAAAGATTCCATCAACGGTGTCTCAAAATGTTTTTACACATCACTTGGGAAGACAGGCAAACTAATGCCAGTGTACCGGAAGAAGCAAAGATCACCATTGTCGAAGCAATGATTCTTCAACATCAACTTCAATGTACTGGTCATGTTGTGCAGATGCCTGATTATCATCTTCCAAAGCGACTACTCTATTCTGAACTAAAAAATGGAAAGTGTAATGCCAGTGGTCAACAGAAGAGCCTTAAAGACTCTCTCAAGGCAAATCTTAAAAACGTAGTATAAACACTGACAATTGGGAAACAGTGGCCTGCGAGCACTCCAGTTGGAGAACAGCATTTACCAAAGGTGTCATGGGCTTTGAAGACACTCAAACTCAAGACAAAAGGGAGAAACTTGCTAAGAGGAAGGCACGCTTGGCAAACCCTCGCCATGATCAACTCCCGCCCAGGAACCTATGTCCCCATTGTGGAAGGATGTATGGATCCAGAATAGGCCTCCACAGTCACTTACAGACTCACTGTTAAGTCTATGTTCATGGAAGACAAACTTACTTGGCTACAGGTGATGGAAGAAGGAGGAGGAGGAGGTGCTCTTAGTGAGATTATTACCTGGAGATTAGTGTTTACTGCCAAGATCCATTAAGAATGATTTGCTGTTTTATTAAAAGTGTTTCTAGTTTGAGTGACCAATATGAGAATTTTCCAAGGCTTAAGAAATTGAATAGCATATGCAGGTTAGTATCTGTTGAAAGGTTGCCATGAATGAATGCTGGGGACCCACGTTCTCTGTCATTGTTTAATGCCTTTTCTTACATGTATCTGTTTGGTGCTGTGGGGTTTAGATATGATGTGCATATGCACCAGAAGTGATAGCTCCAAAAGACTTGAAAAATGCGGGCAAAGATTTTCATGTTAAATCTCTGGTTGGTCATAATCATAAGTGTTATGCGCTTCCTCAGTCTAACAGTATACAACTTACATTTTTGATTTGTGATTTTTGAATGGACATTTTCAACTTTTATACGGTTTTGTGGTTTTCAGTATTATTAATAATGACCTTTTATATTATTACTATTATTTGTATTGCGGATAGCTTCTGACAAAGGAATGATTTCCTCTAGGAAACAAAGGAAGTTTATCTCTAAAATGCATCCAGCTAAACATACAGTTGGATTTGGATTTGATATCCCGCCTTTCACTCCCTTTTAAGGAGTCTCAAAGCGGCTAACATTCTCCTTTCTCTTCCTCCCCCACAACAAACACTCTGTGAGGTGAGTGGGGCTGAGAGACTTCAAAGAAGTGTGACTGGCTGAAGGTCACCCAGCAGCTGCATGTGGAGGAGCAGAGACGCGAACCCGGTTCACCAGATTACAAGTCTACCGCTCTTAACCACTACACCACACTGGCTCTTTAGTTGGGCTAAATAAAAAGGTCATTACAAGAACCACCAGAGCTTGTCTTGGCTGTGTTCAATTGTCCTTGGTGCTTTGCCCCTCTTCTTGCTTACAACACCCACTACATTAAGTGTGCCCCCCCCCAGAAGTTGATAAACTACAATTTCCATCAGCCCCAGCAAGCACGGCTGATGGCTATGGAAGATGGGAGTTGTGTTCTGCAGTGGCTGGAGGGCCAAAGTTTCTGCACAACTACCCTGGATTATTTACAAGCAGAGTGGATAGACATCAGAGGTGGTTTTAGGGTAGCATGACCGGTTCGGCCACACTGAATGCCAGTGCCTCAGGAGGCACCACAACAATGATGTACAATGGTACCTCGGGTTGCATACGCTTCAGGTTACATGGCTTTAGGCTACAGACTCCGCTAACCCAGAAATAGTACCTCGGGTTAAGAACTTTGCTTCAGGATGAGAACAGAAATCGTGCTCCAGGGGCGCAGTGGCAGCAGGAGGCCCCATTAGCTAAAGTGGTGCTTCAGGTTAAGAACAGTTTCAGGTTAAGAACGGATCTCCGGAACGAATTAAATACTTAACCTGAGGTACCACTGTATAATGGAGAGCAAGTGGTGAGTGGGCAGTGCCAAATTTTAGCACTGCACAGGGAGCCACTGAAATTCAAGAGCCCCAAATCCTCCTCTTCTTCCATCATTGTTCTATCAAACTTTTATCTGCATGGCAGCTTCTAGGTCTGCCTGTGTATGGCCTATATAACACAGCAGCAGTGGCAGGAATGAACTAATTCAGATTCACAGATTCACAGAATTAATTCCAAAATCTCTGAATTGTTTTTGTTTTCTTTTGTTTGTTTGTTTATTAAATTTGTTAGTTACTTTTACTTGCCCGTATTACACCTGAAAGTAGTTTGTAAAAATTCTGGGTGACTTGAAAAGGAATTAAGTTACTTTTGCAATGGAACCTTGGATGATTTTTAATTAAATTCAGTTTTAATTTTAATTCAATGATTTTTACGTGTAGGAGTTTCATCGCATTTAATTGTGTATTAAATTGTGGCCCTTGCAGTTAGCATTTAAACCCATGGTACTGTTTAAGCTTAAATACCAGAATGGTTGGGGAAAATTGATAAAACAATTATTGACATTAGACTGAGTTATTACTAAGAAGTACCTTAATGAAAGTATCTTCACGAAGCTTCGCCCCGGATTTCCACAAACCTCCAATGAGAGGAAGCGGAAAAGGTCCTGGAGGATATTGCCTGCGTGACGAGAGTTGTTTCAGGAAGTGCAGAATCAGAAGAACCACCAGCACAGCAATCAAAAATGCCCGTATCTCCATCCTTCTCTTGCTGTCTCTTTCACCTTGTTTCTTTCTAGGATTCCTGGTTAGGTTCAACTCTCCTTCTTCAAGAGCTTTTTGATCCCTCAGAGACCTCGACATTTCTCTCTCTCTTTATATACTCCATTACTAAAAGCAATTAAGCAACAAAGGTTCTGACATCCCATCAAATAGCCCTGTAATGAGACCTCGAGGCACGCACCACAGCCGGACTCTATAATCATTCTTATGTGTGTCACTCAAATGTCCAGAGGTGTGTGTGTTTAATATGAATTGCAATTAGAATTCTAGATAGTGTAAGACTGATTTGTGCCACAAACATTCAGGGAAATGCATACCATACATTCATGAAATTAAAAAAGTATGTGAGAAAAGGCCTGCTGGGTCAGACCAAAGTCCTATTGAGTGCAAGTGCCCATGGGAAGCCCTCAGGCACGACATGAAGGCAATATCCCTCACCCACTATTGTTCTCCAGTATTTGCAGCATCTGATCCTGGAAATCTGGCATTGTCCAAGGGTGCAATGGGAAGCCTGAGCCGCCCACCCACCCACTTGATGCCTCCTTGTTCACGAGGTGGTTCCCTATTTTTCTCCCTTGAAAAGTACATAGAGCTAAAGGAGGAAGCTGGGACATGGGCATGCTTTCCCACATCTTCATTCTGCTCCATGTGTACTGGAACCAACTTTGGAAAAGCAAAGTGTGTATGGGCACATTCTCCTTCTCTCCTTCTCCTTTGGTGGTGGTGGGGCTCATCTGGGAGCCAAGTGCATGGTGCTTATAGGCAGGGAAAGCCAACCTAAGGCCCGGGGGCTGGATGCATCCCAATTGCCTTCTCAATCTGGCCCACGGACAGTCCAGGAATCAGCATGTTTTTACATGAGTAGAATATGTCCCTTTATTTAAAATGCATCTCTGGGTTTTTTGTGGGGCCTGCCTGGTGTTTTTACATGAGTAGAAAGTGTCCTTTTATTTAAAATGCATCTCTGGGTTATTTGTGGGGCATAGGAATTCATTCATTTCCCCCCCCCCAAAAAAAAATATAGTCTGGCCCACCACATGGTCTGAGGGACGGTGGACTGGCCCACGGCTGGAAAAGGTTGCTGACCCCCGCGACTAATCCCAAATTCCCAAGGTGTCCATGGGCCTAAAAAGGTTTGTGATCCCTCCTGGAAATGGAAGAGAATCATCATGAACGATGTCCATTAGTAGCGTATCCTTCACAAACTTGTCTAATATCCCTTTAAAGTCATTTAAATTGGTAGCATCATGGTTGTGTGAATGTTTTCTTTCTTTCTTTTTGATTTCTCTGCTTCATCTCTCAAATGCTCAGGGAAGTCTGAGGTATCTGTCATATAGCCTTGCTTTTCCAAACCATGCATACAGGCAGGTCTGGCACAGCCTTTAAGTGGAGTGAAGCCATTTCCTCAGATGGTGGAAGCCCCTGTGTTGGCGTCCCCATGCCAGTGGCAGAGAAGTAATGTTGGCATAGACAATGATTTTGGATAAGATCTTCATTGAGATCTAGGTGATTTTTGACTGAGATCTCAGCATAAATCACTGAGATCTTTCCTGCCATGGACTGGCTGGAAGCAGCGGAGTGGTGGGAGGCACCAGCTGGGGAACCCCTGAGGGAACCCCCAAGGAAAGAAGGCTGAGAGTCAGGGGATTGGTGGTAGGGTGACAATGAGTGGGCAGAGGAAGAAAAGGGAGCAGACGGGGAGGAAGAGGTATCAGCAGCTGAAGAGACAACAGAAGGGGTCTGTGGGCAGGGAGCAGTCCAGAATCAGAGGCTGAAAAGGAGGAGGGTCAAGAGGCGGAGATGAAGGAGGCTGCTGAAGAAGCCAGGGGGTCTCTCCTTCTTGCTGCAACATTTGCCACACCCTCATCTCCTGCAAGAAGAGGAGAGACGGACTCTCCCACATAGGTAATGTGGGCAACCAAAATGGGTGATTTGCCCTATAGGGGAGAAATGGAGATGAGACTATTTAAGCCCACTTCGTACCATCCTACACACTCACCTCTTCTCATTTTCTAGTGTGGGCTCTACATCTTTTTTGCCTGCTTCACATCATTGAGTGTCATCTGTGTGACTGGAGTGGTGTTTTGTTAGAATTTAGCTCCAGGTGGGTGAGTGGATTTTGGATAATATCTGACTAATATTGGAGCCAGCGTGGTGTTCAGGCCTCTCAGGCGCATCAGGGTCAATGTTCACCAATGGGGCCACGTTGTGCAAGACAGGTTCAGATGGCTGGAAGGATCTGTTTAATTTTGAAATGCTGATATTTATTATTATTCTATATTATTTTAATGAATGTTGAATGTTATTTTATTTGCATATTGTATATTGTATTCTGTATATTGTCTTATTTATATGATGATAGCCGCTCTGAGCCCAGCTTTGGCTGGGGAGAGCGGGATACAAATAAAATTTATTATTATTCTTTATTATTATACCAAATAAACAGGGAGCATGCAATAAACAGAGAGGAGTTTCCAAGGGCCTTGAGCAGCTGGCAGCTAGCTCAGAAAGATGGGAGAGATTAAATCCTTCCTTCAATCCATTCACCTCCTGGACCTCATTGGTTTTGGTTAATTTGGTTGAATTATTCCGATTGCAAATTCTATAGTTGTTACATTTTAATAAATATAACCAGTTAGCCACCTTTCTGGTCTTGAGTCTTCTTGGGTGTGTTGGCAATTAACCATTAGTACAGTGGTACCTTGGTTCTCAAACTTAATCCATTCCGGGAGTCCATTCGACTCCTGAAACCATTCAAAAACCAAGGAACAGCTTCCAGGTGGCTGCAGGAGCTTCCTGCAGTCAAGCGGAAGCTGTGTTGGATGATCAGCTTCCAAAAAACATTCGCAAACCAGAACACTTACTCCCGGGTTTGTGGCATTCGGGAGCCAAGTACCAAGTACCAAGGCATTCGAGAACTAAGGTACGACTGTTCTTCAAAAGAACTGGGTATTAGTTATTTAGGAACAGCAGAATGAGGAGAGGTGGTTTTAGGAAGCAGAGAAGGAATCTTGATTTCATGTGCCCTGGAGACCAAGATAGGCAGCAGAGCAAAAAGGAGGCACGTTCTGGGCTGCTGCTGCTGCTGTGTGCCCCTCCACTGAATACTAAAGGTTGTATATATGTGTAAAATAAGCCATAATCTTAAAACACTATAGCCTCTGCCATGTCTCAACTCCCAACAGAAACATGACCCTGGGTGGGTGTCTGGAACCCTTGTGGCTGGATGATGAGGAGTGGTGGGAGGATCTAGCTGGAGAACCCCCTAAGGAAGCCTCAGAAGAGGCAGGCTTAGAGTCAAGGGAGTGGTGGTGGGACAGGTCAGAGGATGAAAGGGCAGCAGAATAGTTGGATGCTGAGCAAGCATCAGGCTTGAGTGAGAGAGAGGAAGAAGAGGCAGAAAGCACTGCAGACATAGGTCAGGAAGCTGAGGAGGATGATGAGGGGACAAAGGCTGTGACAGCTTCACAGGAGCCTGCCGATCCTACTGTATTCCATTCCCTTCCTCCGTTTTCTCCAAGGACATGGAGGGCCTTGCATGTAGCAGGGCCAATAGCACAGAGAGCACAGGGGCCCCCCTCCCTGACAGAGTTTAAGACTGCTGGGGAAACATCCAGCCAAAGGGGAGACTTAGAGGAAAATAGGAGGCACAGATTGTCGACTGGTTTACTGGGGTTGGTCTTGCCTGTAGGTTTTCTGTTTGTATTCTGTTTCCTTGAATAAAGAATCAACTTCACTGCTCATCCCTGAGTCTCTGTGCTGACCTGCAACAGAACCAGCTCTGACATGCTGGAATCTTGCCTTTGCTCAGCAGAGATTGGGGGACTTGGCACCCAACCTTTGTAGCAACATATATACCACATCTTTGTGAAGGAGGAGTGAATAAATAAGTGCATCTTTTCTGCTTTTAAACAGAACTTTTAATTTAATTGTAAACATAACTTTTAATTTCTAGAGTTCCCTGGGGAAAATTGATAGATTGATAAAACTCTCTGGGAATTGTAACTGTGAGGAGAATAGGGAACCTCTAACAACTCAAAGGCCCGCGGTTGGCGCTGTGGTCTAAACCACTGAGCCTAGGGCTTGCCGATCAGAAGGTTGCAGTTCAAATCCCCGTGATGGAGTGAGCTCGGTCCCTGCTTCTGCCAACCTAGCAATTCGAAAGCACATCAAAGTGCAAGTAGATAAATAGGTACCACTCTGGCGGGAAGGTAAACGGCGTTTCTGTGCACTGCTCTGGTTTCGCCAGAAGCGGCTTAGTCTAGCTGGTGACATGACCCGGAAAAACTGTCTGCGGACAAACGTCAGCTCCCTTGGCCAGTAAAGCAAGATGAGCGCTGCAACCCCAGAGTCGTTTGCGACTGGACTTAACTGTCAGGGGTCCTTTACCCTTACCTTTTAAACAACTCAACACCCTGAAGAAACTACACTTCCTATTATTCTCTGGGGGAATCCATGACGGTTGGTGCAGGTGGTGCCTGGTACTGAACTTGCACTTTATGCAGCTCATGGACCAACATCCTTCACATGGATAAATAAGGAAGCATTTCCTTCTATGCAGCGGAAACCAAACAGTGTGCACTTGAAGAATAATAAGTTGGTAGCATCAGATAGATAAGAAACCTGGGAATATAATAATTATACTATGATATCTGATGTGAATTAGCCTACAAATATGGCACACAGGTAAAGCTTGTTGATTAATGCAATATGGATGACTCAAGACCTAGCAAACCTCTCCAAACACAATGCCAGAGCAGGGTCATTGGCAGGTGCATAATGGCAGTGGCAGGTGAAGGGAGGGCCACAATAATGACACAGGAGACAGGTATTGGGTTGTATAAGGCCACAACGTGATTGACTGCAGGAAAGAGTAGGTTTGGCTAAGGCATTGGGCACGTGTCCTGCATCAAGCAGCCCGCCTGCTATCTGATAGTAACTTGTGTTGGGGAGTCACCCCCAACGTGAATTGAATGGCACAATCCCACACAGGCTGCCATTGGGAGAGGTGTTTTGGTCCATTGGTCTCCCAGAGTCACCCCTCCTGGACCCCCCCACCTAGGTACCCCTCTGACTAAGGGTGCAACCCAATGCCTTTTTTTTGCCAAAGTTGTGAAAACCTACAAGCTGGTCAGTTTGCTTGCAGGATTAAATTCCTCCCTGGCCCCAAATATGCTGACCAAATAAACCATAGCAAGGTCCATAGATAATGTGCCCGCTTCCCCCTCAGGCAGGCCCCTAAGGACTGGGTGGGTGGGGAAATCCCAGAATGATTGGCTAACAGGGCGGCCAACACCTGCCCACCCCCTTAAATGCTTGCAGCCCCCAAGCCCCAGCCCTCAATTGGCTGAGCAGGCAATGCCCGCCCTTACCTGAGGGCCCGATGCAGCCAGAGGTGAGCAGTGCCAGCCATTCCCTCCCCTGGCTGCGCCAGAAGATGGCAGCCTTCCTGAACCCACCATGGCCGTGCCATGTGACAGTGGCCGCCCATCCAGAGTCTCAGGTGAGTGGATAGAACGGAGACTTGGAGACTCATAAGTCAGTTTTTTATTCAAGAAAATAGTATACAAGCAGAATGCCCACAGGCATCGCTGCCCTCAGTGGCGATGTTGCCAAGACTTGGCCCCTCCTGCTTCCTCCTAAACCCCCTCCTCTGGATGTTTCCCAAGCAGGCGTAAACTCTGGTGGGAAGGGTCCCCCTTGGGCTTTCTGAGCCTTCTGTTCAGCTACATGCGAAGACCTGCATGACATTGGAGTCAAGGGAGGAGGTGGGACCAGGTAGCTGTTTCAGCTTTTCGGTTGCAGCTTCTTCCTCTTCTCTTTGAGGTCCAGGACCTGAGGTGCCTTCCTCTGCACCCTGCCCTGCCTTTGAAGGATTTTCTTCCTCTGGCTCTTTTTCCCCCCTTGAGCCTGTTGCTTCTTCTGCCTCCCAGACTCCCTCCTCCTCTGACATGTCTTCAGAGTCCCACCACCATAATCCTGGCTCTGAGTCTTCCTCCTCTGCTGCTTCTCTAAGGTGTTCCCCGGCTGGCACCTCCAACCACTCCTCTTCATCCAGAAAGTCCCTGGCACACAACCATGAGAAATTATTATTGGCTATTACATCAGTAGTCACGGGTAAACAATTGTGGCACAGAAAAATATCTGCTTCAAAAACAATTGTGTTCTTAAATGAATTCTTCGCTGGGGGTTCACTATAAAACCCTTGATGATTGTGAAAATATTTTTGTAGACTTTACTTGACAATAGAAAAGACTTGAAACAGAATCCAAGACTCTGTGTAATAAAACAAAAGGGTGGACTATTTTTTCCTTCAGTTACTAGATATTACAAGACTCACTTCAAAAAATGGTTTCACTTGGGTACACCTTTAATTCTTGAGTAGATTAAGGCCTTGTTTTTTAAAAAACCACAACCCTTTCTGGTACTGTATGATATCTGAGAAGTTAAGTGATGAGTTAAAAATGAATAAATTGAGATATATACATACACCTGTACAACTGAGATTTGGGCTACCATAAAAAAATGACCTTGAGGCGCCCCAAAGGGCTACTTCAGCATTTCCCTAGTAAACTATTTTATTTTAGAGGATGATCTGTGCCTATAAATCTGGGTGCAGAATCTGGCTACCAACCAGGACGTCTTGTGATCTTTGCCTAAGAGGAGAGAATTAAGTTGTCTGAAAGATTGGCGAACCTCTTCAGCAAAGGATCAATGGTGTCTCTACGGATCTCAACATAAAGTCAAACTCTGTACATCTGGGTATGGCTGAATGCACCACAAGACACCATAAGCCTTAAGGAAAGTTTCTAGAAATTTATCTTTAGAAGGCATTTAATACCAAAGTGTATTAATTGCATATACTCAACAGTTCATAGCTTTTGTTAGAGGTGTAAAATGCCTCTGTTGATACACTACATATCTTTCGGAAATGTCCCCAAATAACAACATTCTGACCTGATGTTATCAAGGAAATATACTACTAAGTGGGCCTTCTTTTCAGCTAAATTAAGATAGTAGTATTGACAAATGATGGAGAGATGACCCTTATTTATTAAGTGCAGCCATAATAACCATTGCCTACAACTGGGGCAAAAAATATAGAGGACTTTATTGAATAGAGTTAGGGAATATAGCATAAATGCTAAAATGACAAATCTGATTCGGGGTAGTGGGGCTATGTAAGAATATGATTGCTTTGTTGAAAAAGTAACCTTTTTAATTACCGTATTTTCCACTCTATAAGACGCACCAGACCATAAGATGCACCTAGTTTTTGGAGGAGGAAAACAAGAAAAAAAATATTCTGAATCCCAGATGCCAGAACAGCAAGAGGGATCTGGCTTCTGGGATAGCCTCTTGCTGTCTTGGCTTATGGGATAGCTGTGCGCAGCCTCTCCTGGGCAGGGGGATGAAGGCTGTACAGTATTGCTATAATCAAGTACAAGAAAATCTGAATCTATGTTTTGCTGGGAATGCTGTGAGAGTTTCATTTACTCTGTTAAATGCATTGCTCATCTTTTCCTTTATTTCTTTTTTCCCTTCACCCTCATCTTTCTTTTTTTTCATTTTCTCTTCTTCTCATTAAATCCACATGCAGCAGGGTTTCTGCGAACCTCACATCATCAGGAGGAGGGAGATCAAAGAGGAAATTAAGGGTTCCACAAAGACCGAATTACTGATTTGAGCCCCAAAGTAGCTGTTGATCTTCTTGAGCTAAAGCTTAGTGGAACCACAAGACAAAGCTATGTGGACACCTGCATGGTGTGGTGGTGGAGCTTTGGGGGACTGTGTACCATACCCTCCAACATTCCTCAGATAAAAATAGGGACATTCTAGTCTACGTCTGTATAACTGCTGGGGAGGGGGCTTTTTAAAATTGATCTCCAATGTTACATTTTTACATAGTTCTTACTGTATATGTGGATGTTTGCTGTAAACTCACTTTTATGAATACCGTTGTACAAATATTTTTCTTAAATATTTTTCTCAAATAAAACATAATCATGAGGAGAGTTTTCACATATTAAGTAGCCACCCCTAGGCATGTGGAGGACAGGATCTAGAATCAGCCTACTTTGAAAGCAGTGTGTTGAGGACAAGTATGAAGAATTCTGGTTTGAGGGAGGAAATATTAAATAAATAAAGTTTAAATAAAACATTGTTGGACTTCTGGGTCTTCTCTTGACCTTGGGTCCCAGGCAAATGTCCCCAACTTGCCACCCTATGGAGTTGGCCCTGGATATTCAATTAAGTTTTACTCAGAGTAGAACCATTGAAATTAACTGACTTGGGGCCCTTAACTTGAATGGGTCATTTCTGAGTAAAACTTGCTTGTATACCACCCTATAAAACCATTTCTAAAATCATACAGTTGTTACTGAGTAAAATGATAGGGTTACATGCATTAGCCTTTTTAAATAAGGTGCCTAAATACTAGGTGCTTTTCTGATTTCGGCTGGCAACTTATTCCAGACGGCTGGAGCTGCATTACTAAAAGCCCAATTTCTAGGCATACTAAGTATAGAAAATGCACTGGTCAGGCAGGGAGATAGGGAAACTTGTAGGTTAAAGCAGAAGTAAAGCTGTTGCTAGGGTCTGGGGAGAAGCATCTAGGAAGCTCTTTTCCAGGTGACTGGTCGCCCCAATATTTCCTTTTCCTCTTCACTGCTTTACAGTGGCATTTTCCCCACCTACACAGGTAAAGCGGCTCAGGAGGAAGAGCATCCTGGCTGACAGACTTCCCTTACATCCTGGAAGGAGATAACCATTCTCATCCACCTGATACCCAGGTCACGTGGAATCCACTGAGAAGTGGCACCAGAACTGGCCTTGCCACCAAGAGCCAATGCCAGGACCAAACTAGACATGGCAGCAGGCAGCGCCATCTCATGTTTTCCCTAACTATTCACAGGGATGGGAGGGCCCAATTCTCACGGAAATGGCATCCCTGGGGAAAGGTGAGACTTATGGCAGTTTGCATTCTTTCTCTCTCTGCTTCTGCTTCAATTTAGGCAGGCACTGATGTGCGTGAAAAGTCAGCAATGGCCTTATTCTGGAGGCATGTTAAAAGTTCTCCAAGCCCTTTGCAAAGAGGAAAGCAAAGAGGGGGTTAATAAAAATCAAGGAAAATCGTCTTCCATTGTGTTTTCTAGTACAGTGGAACCTCGGTTTTTTAACATAATCTGTTCCAGAAGACTGTTCAACTTCCAAAACATTTGAAAACCAAAAATACAGGAGCCTCAAAAAGAAAAATTAATACAGAAAACTCAATACAGAAGCCTCCTTGGAAGTTCGACTCCTGAGGCACGTTCGGAAACGGAAGCATTTATTTCCGGGTTTACCTGGGTTTACGCCATTCAAGTTCCAAAACGTTTGAAAACCGAGGTTCCACTGTATCTTAAACCCAGACGTTGCCCTGTTAATCTTTTTGTAGCATCATCAAAGAGGCTTGGGATACTTTAAAAGTGGGTCATCATGCGCCTGCATGAGACGTGCAGTCCCGAATTGTTACAACAGGGCACAGTACCCTTCTGATCTGAAAAACAAAACAAAAAAGACCCACAACACATTCCTACGTTTGTTCTGAAAATGTTCCATTGATACCTGGGTGTAAGCGCTACTTGCAAGAGCTACTGAATACAGAGGGAGGTGCACAGCAGCGATGAGAGAAGCAGCTCAGCGAGAGTAGCCGGGGCCATATGAGGTGAGAGAAGGAGGGATGGACTGCAGTCAGGATAAGCTCCTGTAATTCCTTGTCCAGCTGCCGCCGCTTTCCTCCTGCTCCTTTGTCAGAGGTTCACTTCGGCCAGCAGTGAGCCTGACTGCTTTCCTTGCCAGTCCCTCTCCCTTTCCCTTTCAGTCCTTTTGAGTTGCATAAACACAAATTTCAGTGGCGCACTGTAATGCCAAAATCCAGCGCCTCTCTCTTCTTGCCGTCCATTGCACAAAATAGTGGTGGCACCTGTTGGGCTGCCCCAGAAGCTACGTGCCTTGTGCCACTGATATCTGAGCACCATAACCCTGAAGCAAACACATCACACACAGCCTGCTGGGCTGCTGAGCCTAAGCAATTATTTTCTGACAGTCTCAACCGCAAGGCTGGTTATTCCCAGCCTAAGCTCAAGATAAGGGAAGTCCGGGGACATACCTTGAGCTAAAATATAGCAACCACTCTATAGCCAATTGTGAGAATAACTGGCTTAGGCATGCTTTGTCCATGCATATTCTCAGCCAATCTTCTTCTTCTTTGGCAATCACTCGTAGCCGAGTAAGATTGTCTTCCAAAACAGGGTTTTAGCATCCGCACAACATGACCAGTCCAACAAAGTTGATGTCGAAGAATCATTGCTTCAACACTGTTCCAACAGAAAAAATGATGCTTTTGTGTACTTGCTAGGATACTATAAATGCTTTTGTATTTTTTGTGTTCATAATAATAATATAATCATTTATTATTTCTACCCCACCCATCTGGCTGGGTTTCCCCAGCCACTCTGGGGGGCTTCCAACAGAAGGTTAAAATTACATTAAAACATCAGTCATTAAAAGCTTCCCTAAACAGGGCTGCCTTCAGATGTCTTCTAAATGTCATATATTAGTTTATTTCTTTGACATCTGATGGGAGGGTGTTCCACAGGGTGGGCACCACTACTGAGAAGGCCCTCTGCTTGGTTCCCTGTAACTTCACTTCTCACAGTGAGGGAAACGCCAGAAGGCCCTCAGTGCTGAACCTCAGTGTCCGGGTAGAACGGTGGGAGTGGAGACCTTCAGGTATACAGGACCGAAGCTGTTTAGGGCTTTAAAGGTCAGCACTCAGTCTTTGGGAAACATCCTATCAAGTCTGTATTCTGCAGGATCAAATAAACTTTTTTCACCCTTCCACCCATTGTGTTTTATTGGCATTGGAAACACAGAGAGGAAGGTCTTGTCTTCAATAACATCACGTTGCCCTGCTTGGAAAAATTGGGATTTGGTGGGACACAGTGTGAAAGCGTGGTTGCTAAGCAGTTTCTGTGGCTGCCAAGGAAGAAACGGGTCAGTTAACGATTATATTGTGTGCTGATTTGGGCCTGTGTACAGATCCTTCTTGAAAGTTTTGTCATTGCTTCTTGAAATGCTGTTGATTTGTCCTTTCTTAATGACATTTTTAGGAATTGTTCTGATAACTGAGTCTGTGTTTGAAAGCACAAAGAAAATAATGAGCCAGGCCTTTGTGTTATGCAGCTCTGGTACTGAGGATTGCCCTCTGGTGCAAATATGTTGGAAATTCGCCAACTTGCATCCTACAATGGGTGGGGACTGGGTAAGTTGCTGGAATGCAGAACTGTGACTGGGGGTGTGCAACAAGGAGAAGGATGAAGGCTTGAAGAAAACCTGAAGGACTGGAATTTTCTTGAAAGGAATAAGCTATAACTGTAATTCTTAAAAGTGTAATTGTCTTTTATCTTCTGTTTTAATTATGTGTGTTCTAATGCCTTCATTAACTTGTATGTAATTTCCACACAATAAGTGGATCTGCTCTGTTTCAGCACCCAGAAAAATGTCCTAACACTTGCAATCAGGAACCTTGATAGAGTTTCTGATTCTGGGCAGCCTCTAAAAACGTTGAAAATAAAACAAGTGAAGAAACACAAATTGAAGAGCAGCATCAGAATAAAACCATATAAAGGGAATGAAACTGATTATACCTGAAGGAGCATCTCCACCCTCATCGTTCTGCCTGGACACTGAGGTCCAGCACCGAGGGCCTTCTGGCGGTTCCCTCACTGTGAGAAGTGAAGTTACAGGGAACCAGGCAGAGGGCCTCCTCAGTAGTGGCGCCCGCCCTGTGGGACATCCTCCCATCAGATGTCAAAGAGATAAACAACTACCTGACATTAATAATAATAATAATAATAATAATAATAATAATAATAATAATAATAATTTATTTGTACCCCGCCCATCTGGCTGGGTTTCCCCAGCCACTCTGGGCGGCTTCCACAGAGACCTGAAGACATCTGAAGGTAGCCCTATTTAGGGAAGCTTCTAATGTCTGGCATTTTAATGTATTTTTAATCTTCGTTGGAAGCCCTCAGAGTGGCTGGGGAAACCCAGCCAGATGGGCAGGGTACAAATAAATTATTATTATTATTATTATTAAAGTTTACTGGGATAAAACAGTTTTCAAGGACTGTTTAAGGGTAGCAAGAAAGTAAGTCAAGCAGCGTTCAAGTGGAGGGCCACCACTGAAAAGGTCATTTGTCACTGAAACTCATGAATCTGATTGACCTTAGTGGTGTAGACTAGAGAGCAGAACATCTAAGCCTTGGAGCTTCTAAGGCCATCTTCAAGCCCAAGCTGATTTACATGGGTATGGGTAGCTAAGACCTGCCCTTGCAAGTGCCTGGCTGACGTATTCAGCTATGCCATTGAAACCCTCATTAATCTCTGGCATAGGGACTCGTGCCCATCATATGTGCTTGACTCATTCCCCTTCGCGGTTCAGTCAGTGTCAATAAGATTAATTTGATTTGCCTATGATTACTGCTTTACTGTGAAGTGGCACTTCCGCAATTGAAAGAGGCTTTTATTATGTTATTACACCTCTTTCATCTGACCTCACATATTATAGATCAGATTACAATTTGCTATATTGATTTAAGGTAGTGCGCACCAGCTACAGGCCTTCTCGGGATGGCACGGGTTTCCTTTAGCCTTCTAAATCTGGTTTCTGGGTTGCTTTGTGGATTGAAAGTGCCTCTTCCTCCTGGTTGAATTACTAGCACTGGGAGAAGGACAAAGGTAGGGAGGCCCAGCTATCTCCTTAGGGCCTTTCCATGGCTATCAGTACTATCAACCATATTTCCTTTTCAGCTCCCTGTGTAGGTTTACGCTGGCTGACACGGAGATGAAGTGACTCCCTACCTACATTATGGGTAGGTGCCAGAAGTTGGTTCTGGTAGACAATTAACTTATTGCAAAGGACTTTCCTATACTATTCAGCAGGATTGTTTGCCATGCTGATTCATATTCACATGAAGCCTTCGTAAATAGTCACCCAGAGGATCTCACAGTAAATACCATGTCTTTAGTATGCTGTCGTAGCTGCAAATCTCCTTTTCATTTAATCCGCAGGCAGCAGGGATTCTGTAACCATGACATGACATGACATGAGTGATAGATTGAACAAGGAAGAACCAATCAATGATCAATCTAGGCAAAAATCGTAGAAGAGAGAAATAACAGTGACCTTATTGTGGGTGTCTGCTATAGACTGTGGAGTCAGACTGAAGGCTTGGATGATGTCCTCCTAGAGCAGATTGCCAAACATTCAAAAAGGACAGATAAAGTAGTCACAGGAGACTCGAACTTCCTCGAAAACTGTTGGAACTCAAAGTGATCCTTAAAATTTAACAAAAATATAATTTAAAAAAAACAACAAAAAACAGTGAGTCTGTAAGTGACTGTGGAGGCCTATTCTGGATCCACACGTCCTTTCACAGTGGGGACGTACCGTATCAAAAAACTGGGGTTGTCCAATACAGAAATAGTAGCATGGTGGGGGGCGAGGAGAGAAGTGCCGCGCCGCCAGCCATTCGGTTGGTGGGAGCACGGCTTCCCCAGATGCCGCAGCAAGCAGGGAGTGATCTGGGGGGTGCTTCCTGCCCACAGCTGGGGGGGGGGGGGAGAGAAGCTGCGTACCGTAAGCCAGCTCTTTGGCTGGAGCACAAATTCACTCGATGCCACTGTGCACAGGAAGCACTCCCTGGATCGTTTCCCATGCGTGGCGGCATCAGGGGAGGTTGCGCTCCTGCAAATCGGATGGCTGGAGGAAGGGCAAATTCATCCGATGCTGCTGCGCGCAGGAAATGATCTAGGGCTTGTTTCCTCCCAGCAACTGCGTGAGGAGAGAGGCCCAACAACTTTGGGCCATCTTCCCTCATTTTCTTAAAATTTAGTCCCCCAAAATGGGAGGGTCTTACACAAGGAGGTGTCTTATAGACAGAAAAGTACGGTAGGTTTCTGGGTGGGAGTTGATCACGGTAAGGGTT
Organism: Podarcis muralis; assembly: GCF_964188315.1. Lineage (NCBI taxonomy): Eukaryota > Metazoa > Chordata > Lepidosauria > Squamata > Lacertidae > Podarcis > Podarcis muralis. Next base: position 6,413,188 of record NC_135660.1, on the reverse strand, counting down.
TACCAAGCATGCCTTTCTCTTAGCACGTTTCTCCCTTTTGCCCTGAGTTAGAGTGTCTTCAAAGCCCATGACATCTTTGGTAAAGGCTGTTCTCCAACTGGAGCGCTCACAGGCCAGTGTTTCTCAGTTGTCAGTGTTTATACTACATTTTTTTAGATTTGCCTTGAGAGAGTCTTTAAACATCTTTTGTTGACCACTGGCATTACGCTTTCCATTTTTTAGTTCAGAATAGAGTAGTCGCTTTGGAAGACGATAATCAGGCATCTGCACAACATGATCAGTCCAACGAACTTGATGTTGAGGAATCATTGCTTCAGCAATGGTGATCTTTGCTTCTTCCAATACACAGCCTTAGTTTGCCTGTCTTCCCAAGTGATGTTGAAGCACGTGAACGTAAGCGGGTACTCGCTTGGTGCTAAATAAGGATCAGACAGACTCAGCAATGGAGAATAAGAAGGTAAGGTTTATTGCCAGGCAATAAGGACCCAGTTTGGAATCTCTTCCAAAAGGAACTGGGACCCCGATTGACAGAAATCCAGAGGTCTTTATACCTGAGCAGATCACAGCAAATCAAAGATCATGAGACAATCATGAGGGATTCACGATATTGTCAGCGAAAATTAGCCAATTAGCAAGCTTCTTGTCACGCTTCCAGCTCCTGGTCAAGCACTGGTCAAGCACTGGTTCTAGTTCTGCTTTCCGATGCTTGCAGTGACGCTCTGTCTAACTTTTCCCCTAGTTATGACAGGACAGGGAGCTTGGACATTTTGTGGTTCTGCTCTTCCTGTTCTGTGGATTAATTTAGCCTGTATCTGAGGGGATTTTGTACCAGTATCTCTGATTCACGTCTTCCCCTTGTCCAGGGTACACGGATGTTTGTAGGGGAAAGGTCGGCTCCTAACTTTGCTGTTTCAAGCAGTTTGCAGTTAGCTAAGGCACAGCTTCCCTTTGATTCAAAAATGGATTATAAAATACTGTAAGCCTTGATTTGTGTGAGCATATATGAATATATTGATTTCTGATAACTGATTATATGGATAGCATAGGGGTAGCCCTTCTTCCTTGCCTCAATGTGTACAACTTTTCAGAGACACCGTTGATTGAATCTGTCAAGGAGTTGAAGATGGCGTTTATAAGTGGACCATGTTTCACAAGCATACAGTAAGGCTAGTAGTACAATAGCTTTGTAAACAGGCATTTTGGTTTCCCTGAGAATGTTCCAGTCCTCAAACACTCTACACTTCAATCAGGAGAAAACTGCACTCACAGAGCTCAGGTGATGCTGGATTTTGGCATCAATGTCGGCCCTTGTGGAAAGATAATTGCCCAGGCAGGAGAAGTTTCAAAGAGTATCTTAGAGGGTATAATAGTAAATTTAACCTACAAGTAGGAATGAACATATGAACAGCAGAAAACATTAAATAAAGGAAGATTTGAGATGAAAATGAGTGGAATAATAGATTATGCAGCCAACAAAAGACTACCTAGAATGCCATGGAGAGAATGCCTGGGAAGTCCAGGGAAAAGATAATGATGAATTATTATGAATTATGAATGATTAATTATATATAAGTTGTAAAATGCATAAACAAAACAAACAAACAAACAAAAAACTCAAAGTTCAGGGTAGGTGTGATCCCAGCTGTACATTGTCGTACTTTTCCCAGAGTCACTCTTGACAAGTTAAGATGACAGGTGGCTATGGTTTCACTGGAGATGAGATTTGCAGTGCACCCAGCCCCCTTGTGATCCACAGGGGGAAAGAAAACAAAGGAAGGTCCCTCCGCACATGCTTGGTTAAGGGTGGGTAGATGGAACACAGTAAGTAAACTGAAAGGAACAACCATAGTCCAAAAGACTTGGTGTTGTGGTTATTCACTCACTAAGCAAGGCCTCTCCCTTTACACATAGAAGTTAGTTAGATACCAACTTCCAAGCGTATTCAAATTAGCTTAGCCATAGTTAGCTAGCTAACAACTCCAACAGAGCCTCCTTCTGGCTACACGTCAGTCTCAAGGAACAACCCTAGACTTCACTGGCACATATACCAAAGGAACAGGCGAGACTTCTGCTGCCTTGCTGGCACAGGATTTTAAAGGGGACAACTTAACTTACTGCACAAGGCACAGATTGCTGGTCCCTGACTTCATGCTCCTCTTGCTTCAAGATCAGGTATACCCACCTTCCTTCCTTCCTTCCTTCCTTCCTTCCTTCCTTCCTTCTCCACCCCTGCTTTTCCTTTAGTGTGAGTCTGTAGCAAACTGTTGAACTCACTCTCTGGACTTTTGGGTAGCTAGGGATTCTTTTAGTCTATAGAATGAGAGTGTGTGTGTTGGTTTTTAATATTTGTCATTTGGTTGAAAGGGAAAAAAATACTGGATATAGTAAAATAAAATGAGAATTCCCTGGATGCCTAGATCCAAGTTTAGGGCCAGTACTATGTTAGAAGTGGGTCTTGAGACCCTCAAAATAAAATCTGAACATAATTGGTGAAGCAGCAAAGAGTTTACTGATTACCAAACGTTCTTGCAAGAGCGGGTGTCCAAAGTAGGCACACCCCGGCTTTGGCAAAGCATAAGCTTATATTCCCTATACCCAAAGTACAGGTCCCCTCCCTTGTCTCCCAATTGGCTGGATACTACAAGGTTTACTGCCTATCAAGACCGCCTAATTTCCCTACTAACATTATTTATTATTTCCCTTATTTGGTCGGTATTCCTATGCAATTACTTGCTAAGCCAAGCAAAAATGCCGCCTTCTGATCACAAGCTCTAACACCTCCAGTTAACAAGTGTGAATCGATCTGGACTGCTGACAAATGCGTACTTATTACAACCACATCCTGGCCACAAACTCTAAATATCTCCAGCTGACGAGTGTGAGTCGATCTGGACTTCTGACACTTGTCTAGTTATTACAACCACATCCTGACCACTAACAGGTGTAAACGAGTTCTATACTTGCTGAAGAGTACAAAGAAATCGTATTCCAGCTGCAGGCTGCACTATCTACTGCGGTTATCTAACAGTTGAAGCATTTTGGCTTCTTGTAAAAAAGCAAAATTGTCATTACTCACATACTATTTGATGAGACAGCCCCGGCAGAGACATAAAATCACAAGACATGCAGCATAGTAAAGTGTGGAAATATAGGCTGTTAGAGCTTTAAAATGTCCCCTTGTAAGTTCCTTCCAAAGCCACACAATTCTCTTAGCATGGAAAGAGACTGTTGGTGTAATTTGGAAAAATGGGTGAAATTGTGCTAAGTGCTTGGGGCATGTTTTGAATAGCCCACCCTCCATGTCTGGATTCTGCTTAGAGCTAGAGTTAGCATGCCAGCTGCACTGGGTGGCTCAGAAACAGTCCAAGACTAAATATCCGGAGCATGACTCATCCACCTTCCCTTTCTCTAAGGAATGTATGGAGGTGCAGAGGCAGCTATAAGGTCTGTCTCTTCTTACTATGGAGAGAGGCAGTCCTTGGGACATTGCGGTCCTCAGCCGTTTAAGGCTTTATAGCTCGAAACCAGCACTTCGAATTGGGCCTGGAAACTAACTGGCAGCCAGTGCAGTCTGACAAGGATCCGTGTAATATGCTCAAACCATCTTGCCCCGATGAAGAACCCGATCACTTAAATTTGCACTAGCTGAAGTTTCCAAACCGTCTTCAGAGGCAGCCCTACGTATAACACATTGCAATAATTTAACCTAGAGGCTACCAAAGCATAGACAACAGGAGTTAGACTGTCCCGGCTCAGATAAGAGCGCAGCTGGGCCACCAGCCAAAGTTAATGGAAGGCACTCCATGCCACTAAGACCACCTGAGCTTTGAGTGACAGCAAAGGATCCAGGAGTACTCCAAAGCTATGCACCTGCTTCTTCAAAGGGAGTGTGACCCCATCAAGAGCAGGCAACCTCCCAGCCATCAGGTCTAGAGAACCACCCACTAACAGTGCCTCAGTTCTTATATGGATTGAGCTTCAGTTTGTTGGCTCTCATCCAGTCCATTATTGGGGAAAGATGTGAAGCAGAATCAGAACTGTGTGTCATCAGCATATTGCTGACAATGTATCCAAACCTCTGGATCTGGATCATCTTCTTCTTCTTCTTCTTCTTCTTCTTCTTCTTCTTCTTCTTCTTCTTCTTCTTCTTCTTCTTCTTCGTCTCTGGCGATCATTCACAGCCAAGTAAGATTGTCTTCCATAAACATAGTTTTAACAATGAGTCTGTAAGTGACTGTGGAGGCCAATTCTGGATCCACATGTCCTTCCACAGTGGGCACATTGGTTTCAGGGCGGGAGTTGAACACTGTGTGGATTTGCCAAGCGTGCCTTACTCTTAGCACATTTCTCCCTTTGGTCCTGTGTTTGAGCATCTTCAAAGCCCATGACACCTTTGGTAAAGGCTGTTTTCCAATTGGAGAGCTCACAGGCAAGTGTTTCCCAATTGTTGGTGTTTATACTACATTTTTAAAAATTTGCCTTGAGACAGTCTTTAAACCTCTTTTGTTGACCACCAGCATTACACTTTCCATTTTTAAGTTCAGAATAGAGTAGTTGCTTTGGAAGACGATAATCAGGCATCTGCACAACATGACCAGTCCAATGAAGTTGACGTTGGAGAATCATTGCTTCAACACTGGAGATCTTTGCTTCTTTCAGTACACTGGCATTAGTTCGCCTGTCTTCCCAAGTGATGTGTAAAAATTTTCAGTCACTGTTGATGGAATCTTTCGAGGAGTTGGAGATGGTGTTTATAAGTGGTCCATGTTTCACAAGCATACAGTAAGGTTAGTAGTACAATTGCTTTGTAAACAAGCATTTTGGTTTCCCTGCAAATGTTCCGGTCCTTCAATTGGGAGAAAGCTGCACTTGCAGAGCTCAGGTGATGCTGGATTTTGGTATCAATGTCGGCCCTTGTGGAAAGATAATGGCCCAGTAGGAGAAGTGATCGACATTTTCCAACGTTACACCATTGAGTTGGATGTGTGGCGCTGCAGAGGGGTTATGTTGGTGTCACACTTTGTTTTTTTGGATGTTGAGTGACAGGCCAAGCTTTATGTAAGCTTCTGTGAAGATATTTAGGATGGTTTTTAGGTCATCCTCTGAGTGTGCACACACTACATTGTCATCAGAATACTGAAGCTCTATGATGGAAGTTATAGTAATCTTACTCTTTGCTTTCAGCCTGCTCAGATTGAAGAGCTATCTATCTGTTCTATATACGATTTCTACTCTGGTGGGGAGTTTCCCTTCGACAAAGTGTTGCTGTCATGGAGGAGCCGAATGATGTTCACAAATTTATCTGGCCAGCCAATTTTCAGAAGGACAGTCTACAGGGCTTTACAATTTACAGTGTTGAAGGCCTTAGTCAGGTCAATAAACGCCATATACAGGGGTTGGTTTTGCTCTCTGCATTTTTCTTGAAGTTGTCAAGCAGTGAAAATCATGTCCACTGTCCCCCTAGAAGGCTGAAAACCATTTGGGAAGGGTCACCTCGGATATTGTTAGGAAACCGTTTGCTAAGAATTTTGCCGGCCGCAGCTAATAGAGAGATGTCTTGATAGTTTCCACAATCATGTCTGTCACCTTTTTAAAAGAGATTGATAATCTTGGCATCCCTAAAGTCTGATGGGATCTCTTCTCTCTTCCAGACTTTTTCAATAAGCTTGTGAAGTTGTTGTGTAAGTTCAATTCCACCCACTTTGAAGACTTTGGCAGGCATCCCATCAGGTCTGCTGGCTTTGTTATTTTTCATTTGATTAATAGCTGTACACAACTCTCCCAGATATGGAGATACTGCAAGCTCATCCCTAACTTGGTTTTGCGGAATTTGTGAGAGGACCTCAGCAGCTACGGGGAAGTTGTTGGTTATATTCTTTCCAGTGTAATGCAATAGCTTCTTTATCTTTTAGAAGTATGGTACCGTCTGCTGAGCATAGGGGGCATATGCCATGATTTATTGGCCCATAGATGGTCTTTGTGGCTTTAAAGAAACTCTGTGCATCATGAGTGTCAGCTAAGTGCTGGATCTCTTGAGCTTTTTTAATCTACCATGTGTTTTTTAGTTCTCTGGTTCTTCTTTGAACCTCAGCCTTAGCGTTGGCATAGGTCTTTTTCTTAGTGGCACAGTTTCTATCTCATCATAGCTCTGATAAGGAGCACATCATGGCAATCTTTAGCACGGAGAATAACATAGTCTAAGAGGTGCCAGTGGTTTGACCAAGGAAGCCTCCATGAAGTTTTCAAGTTATTTTTTCTGTCGAAAGAGTGTGTTGGTAATAACAAGATTGTGTGCTGCACATATCATCAAAAGTAAGATTCCGTTCTGGTTGTTGTTGCCAATTCCTTCTTTCCCAGTAGTCCCAGGCCACAGATTGAAATCTCGCCCAACTCTTGCATTAAAATCACCCAGGAGGATAATTTTATCTTCCTTAGGTTTCTCTGATAGGATGGTTTCCAGCTGAGAGTAAAAAAATTCTTTAATGTCTTCATCAGCATCCAGTGTTGGTGCATAAGTGCTTATAATCGCAGCCTGTTGGTTTTTTGTGAGTTTTATTGGAAAGGTTGAGAGTCGCTCATTAATGCCAGTAAGGACTTCACTCAGCAGTGGGGTTTAAAAGCATAGGGGATATAATTGAACCCTATGGAACCCCACAGTGAAGGCCCCATGGGACTGAATCACTCTCCAAGCAAAACCCTCTGAGAACAACCATCCAAGTAGGACTGGAAGAACCACATAGCGGTGCCACCCACACCTAACTTAGACAGCTGCTCTAGAAAGATACCATGATCAATGGTATCAAAAGCCACTGAGAGGTCAAAGAAAATTAACAGGGACTACTTTTTCCTGTCTCTCTACTGCCAGTGGTCATCATACAGGGCAACCAGTTGGATGTATCCATTGGTACAGTCAAATGCAACATTCCCTATTTCCCTAGAGTGGGCACAGGCAGGGGAATATCCCGTCAGAAAGTAACTTTCTGTTCCACTGACTGGATCATCCTCCCCCTGCATGTGACCTGGGAGATGGGCGTGGCTCTGGCTGACTCCACAAAAGAGCCACGTCACGCAGCCATTTTCTCACTTGCGCTTTTGTCTTGAAGATGTCTTGTTCTATCTTTTGCTGCCATTCTGCTCTCCTGCAGCCATTTTGTTGTATTACTGTAATTTTGTTCTCTGCAGCTCTGCAGCTTTCAAAGAGGGAATCCTACCTTCAGTTACCCTACAGTGTGTCCATTTGACAACAGATACAGACTATCTCAGCACTGGTGGTGCAGGAAGTATCTACACCTGACCAGTGGCATTGTGGAAGTGTGTATAGCATGATCACAATCACCATTTCCTTCTTGATGTTCATTTGGGGCATGTGCACAGAAGAAAAAGCATGAAAAACAAAATCATGAGGAGGGTTTTCACATATTAAGTAGCCACCCCTAGGCTTGTGGACGGCAGGATCTAGAATCAGAAAGCAGTGTGTTGAGGACAAGCATGAAGAATTCTGGATTGAGGGGGGAAATATTAAATTAATAAAGTTTAAATAAAACATTGTTAGACCTCTGGGTCTTCTCTTGACCTCGGGTCCCTGACAAATTTCCCCAACTTGCCACCCTCTGGAGTTGGACCTGGATATTCAATTAAGTTTTACTCAGAGTAGAACCACTGAAATTAATAGTCATGACTGACTTGGGGCCCTTAATTTGAATGGGCCATTTCTGAGTAAAACTTGCTTGTATACCACCCCATAAAACCATTTCTAAAATCATACAGCTGTTACTGAGTAAAATGATAGGGTTACATGCATTAGCCTTTTTAAAATAAGGTGCCTAAATATCAAAATACTAGGTGCTTTTCTGATTTCGGCTGGCAACTTATTCCAGACGGCTGGAGCTGCATTACTAAAAGCCCAATTTCTAGGCATACTAAGTATAGAAAATGCACTGGTCAGGCAGGGAGATAGGGAAACTTGTAGGTTAAAGCAGAAGTAAAGCTGTTGCTAGGGACTGGGGAGAAGCATCTAGGAAGCTCTTTTCCAGGTGACAGGTCGCCCCAATATTTCCTTTTCCTCTTCACTGTTTTATAGTGGCATTTCCCCCACCTACACAGGTAAAGCGGCTCAGGAGGAAGAGCATCCTGGCTGACAGACTGCCCTTACATCCTGGAAGGAGATAACCATTCTCATCCACATGATACACAGGTCACGTGGAATCCACTGAGAAGTGGCACCAGAACTGGCCTTGCCACCAAGAGCCAATGCCAGGACCAAACTAGACATGGCAGCAGGCAGCTCCATCTCATGTTTTCCCTAACTATTCACAGGGATGGGAGGGCCCAATTCTCACGGAAAAGGCATCCCTGGGGAAAGGTGAGACTTATGGCAGTTTGCATTCTTTCTCTCTCTGCTTCTGCTTCGTTTTGGCAGGCAATGGTGTGTGTGAAAAGTCATCACTGGCCTTATTCTGGAGGCATGTTAAAAGTCCTCCAAGCCCTTTGCAAAGAGGAAAGCAAAGAGGAGGTTAATAAAAATCAAGGAAAATCGTCTTCCTTTTGGTTTTGTAGTATCTTAAATCCATGCTTCAGTGAGCAATAAGGTACTATAGTACGTCATTTATTTCCAGAGACGTTGCCCTGTTAATCTTGCAGAATCAACATAGAGCCTTGGGATACTTTAAAAACACAACACATTCCTACGTTTGTTCTGAAAATGGTCCATTATCACCTGGGTGTAAGCGTTACTTGCAAGAGCTACTGAATACAAAGGGAGGTGCACAGCGGACGTGGAAGTGGACAGTACCAGTGTGACCTCCAACCATCTGGTGTAGGAGTCCACCACTATGAAGAATGTTTTTCCCTGGAAGGGGCCAGCGAAGTCCACGTGCAGGCATGAGCATAGTGCTTGGGGGGACTCCCAGGACTGGGCTGGGGCCCTTGGGGAATCCAGGTGGGATTCTTGGCAGGTCTGGCAGTGTTTGACCCAGGCCTGTATCTCTCCATCGATCCCCGGCCACCACACATAATTCCTGGCACGGGCCTTCATTCTCACTACCCCTGGGTGTGTCTCGTGTAGGGCTGTGAGGACCCTTTTGCAGAGGGGCTGGGGAATGACAATCCTGCTTCCCCATAACAGGAACCCCTTGTGGGCTGATAGTTCATGTCTGCAGGTTGTGTAGCCAGTGAATTCTGGCCTGGGGCTGCTGCTGGGCCATCCCCTCCACCACACCCAGTCCAGGACCCAGGAGATGACCCTATCTTTCATGGAATGGTCTGCTACTTCTTGTGCCTGAATGGGGCGGTCAGGAAGCAGCTCCAGGCCCATAACCTCTTGTGCGGGCGCTGGGTCAGGGCCTGTTTCTGGTAGTGGTAGGCTGCTGAGGGCGTCCACATGGCCAATCCCTTCCCAGGGTGGTGGATCAGGGCATATTGGTATCTGGCAAGGAAAATTGACCACCTGAGGATGCGGGGAGACAGCACTTGGGGGGGTCTGCTTCTTGGGGGCAAACAAGCCAAGCAATGGCTTGTGAAGAAGAAGAGTTTGGATTTGATATCCCATCTTTCACTCCCCTTAAGGAGTCTTAAAGCGGCCAACATTCTCCTTTCCCTTCCTCCCCCACAACAAACACTCTGTGAGGTGAGTGGGGCTGAGAGACTTCAGAGAAGTGTGACTAGCCCAAGGTCACCCAGCAGCTGCATGTGGAGGAGAGGGGACACGAAGCCGGTTCACCAGATTACGAGTCCACTGCTCTTAACCACTACACCACACTGGCTCTTTACCGTGGTCAGTCACCATGGTAAAGGTCAGTCCTGGTCAGTCACCATGGTAAAGGGCCGCCCATACAAGAAATTGTGGATTTTTTTTACTCCCTTCACGATTGCTAGACTCACCTTGTTGATTTGTGAGTAGTTCTGCTCGGCTGCGGTGAGCGTCTGGAAAAAGTATATACCGGCACCTCTCTTCCGTCCAGGAACAGGACAGTGCTGATGCTGTAGGGCGAGGCGTCACATGCTAGCACCACCAGCAGCCTCTTATTGAAGTGTGCCAAGACTGAGTCCAAGACGAGCAAGTCCTTGACTGCCTGGAACATGGCCTCCTGGCACTGGCCCCACACCCAAGGGGCCCGCTTGTCTAGGAGTCTGTGTAGGGGCTCCGCTACTGCCGCCTTATGGGGAAGGAAGGTGAGGTAAAAGTTCAATAGTCCCAAAAAGGCCTGAAGTTCAGTCTTGCCCTTGGGTGCTAGGGCATCACAAATGGCCCATACCTTGTCACCAGTTAGGTAGACCCCTTCTGCGTCCATTCTGGTACATTCGTAGTCTGTGCAGACGCGGACTGAACCATTAGGCTTGACAGGTGTGACTATCAGTGTTTCCCAGGGGGCATTAGGCTCCGGGTCCAGCACTCCTTGCTCCACGAGCCAGTCCAATTCTTCGTCTATACAGGGTTTCAGGGCGAATAGGACCCAGAGGGCCTTGAGCCTGACGGGTCATACGGTGCGGTCTAGCTGTAGGGCATTGGGGGGGTATATTGTCCCAATGCCCCGTCAAAAACCCCCGGAAATGCTTTGCATATGGCGTCCACGTCCACTTGTAAGCTAGTGCGGGTCACCCCAGTGATGGCTAGCCCCAGCGATCCAAACCATGCCAATCCCAGCAAGCTAACATAGGGGCCACAAGAAAGTCCTCGATATTGCACCCTGAAGGTCCCCACCCCCATTGTGGGGACCTTACATTTCTGGAAGTCCCGGAGGATGAATGCGGCCAGCTTGAGTTTGCGACCCACGCTAGGGCACAGTTCCCTTAAGGTTTATGCCGAGATTATGGATAGAGGGGAATCCGTGTCAAGCTCCATGCGGCACGGGGCCCCCTCTATATGTACCTCTACATAAATCTTCTCTGTGTTGGAATGGGGCAACTGGTATACCTGGCAGTCCATGATCTCCGTCGAGTTGCCTTGGTGTGTTGGGCCCCGGGACCGGGGGCTCTTGGGTCAGTCATCTGATGCCTGGTGTTGGGTGGGCTGAGCCAGACACACCCGGGCAATGTGTCCAAATTTTCTGCACTGCCTGCACTCTGCGTTGCAGAAACGGCAGGTCCTCCTCTTGGGGCTCTCCCCGCAGCTTGCACAGTTCCCTCCTTCTGGCCGAGGCAGCTGTGGTGTGTGCGCTGCTTGAGTGTGCTGCTGCACTTGGTGCACCTCCGCCCTGTCATATTCTGAGTCGTCGGTGAGGTCTTTGTGGCGGACCCTAGGTTGGGACGGCAGGCTCGGCTGTGCCTTTTGCGCCGACCTCTCGGCGGCTTCAGTTCCTAAGGTATCCTCTGGAGCAACCTGGAACGTTAGGTCCTTTTTGGGTGTAGAGGCATCATTGCAGCTTCTCATCCCTCAGACCACCAACAAGGCGGTCACGAAACATGTTCTCCAGCTCTGAGAACTTGCAGAGCCGGGCGGCTTGGTGGAGGGAGGTCACAAACCTGGTTATGGTTTCCCTGGGGGCTTGCCGCTTTGCGTAGAAGGCATTTCGGCAAGCTACCACCAAGGGCTGTGGCAAGAAGTGCCCCTTCAGCTGTTCCATTATTGTTTTGTAAGAAACGGTAGCAACGTCTTCAGACGCAAGGAGAGCCTGGGCGATTTCAAACATCTCCTCTCCACAGACGCTGAAGAATGTCACCCTCTTTTTGGCGTCATTGGTGCCCTCTTTAGCTTCTAGGAGGAAGTTGAAACGGGTGGCGTACCCTGCCCAGTCTCCTGATGCTGGATTGAATGGCAAGAAGCTGCTGTCTGTTGCCATTCTGAGTTCCTTGGGTTCCGGAGCTGAAGCCTGGATGCACAGTGTGATGCAGCAGTGCAGCAGGCAGTAGTGCTGTGGTGCTGTGTGTGGCAGTCAGCTCAGCAGAATCCCATCCTCATCGCCAGTGAAATATACTCGGAGTGTGAATTTCAAACTCTTTATTCAGCTCATAGTAGCAATGAATGAAACTTTTCCCAAAATGTCTAGCTATATATACACAAAACGTCTAGCTATATATACACAATTAGCATGATTGGCTAATTCCAGGCTGCTCCTGCAGGCCAATCAGGTCACTGATTCACTTCCACCTGAAGCTGGATTGGGTGGCTCCTGCGGACCAATCAGACTGCTGCATTCTGGATCCTATTGTTCTAGGATTCATCTCAGTACATAACAGTGGAGAACATACAATGTACTTCATAAGCTGAGAAAATAAATACTACCATAGAGCAGATTCAACAAATAGGCTCCCTTTTCATCTTTGAATGGCACAGAGTAAAAAATATGTAAGATCAGAGAGAGAATTCAGTCCTGAGTATGTATGCAGAAACTGCAAATGAAGGAGACTTTTGTTGATCCAGTGATAGTAGAACTGAGAGATCCAAGGGCAGAATATCAGTAAAAGGGGAAAAGAATGATGGATGAATTTATTGCAATAAATAAACAAACCATGGTAATTATTTTGATAGGCTTCCTGATGCACTGCAGCGAGGAATAGCACAGAGTTTGTGAGGGTGGGGATGCAATGTCAGCCCCATAACAGGCTTGTTATTGAGTCCATTCACTTCTTCTGGCAGCTGGAAGTGGAATGCCCTTAACAGGGTGGTTAGGAAGATGAATATCTCCATCTTGGCCATCTGCTCTCCCACACAGGCTCGAGCCCCTGCAGAAGAAAGAAGGGGAAGCAGCAAATGAGTCATAACCAACTCCATCTATTCTCCACTTCATCTGATTTGCTCAGCTAGTAGTTTTAGCCAGAAAAACAACAAAAAGCTGGAAAACAGCTGCTCCCAAAGTATCTCCCTTTAATCCTCTGTGTTGACATCCTGAGGGTCCTGGCTTTGCTCCAGGAAATACTGGAAGCTGACCTTGAGTGGCTGCAGTTCCCAAAGGAAGACTATGCTTGAAAGCAGCGTGAGCATTTGGATATGGAGCGTACAGGTCATGCTGTTTCCTTCTGAACCCTTGTGCTGTATCACTATATGTAGTACTTTGGGGGAGCAGGTCTAACTACTGCCAGAAGGGCATAAGAGAAGTAATAATCAAAGTGCATTCCATCACACATTGCCTGTGTGTGAATCTCAGAGCAGACACCTGGTGGCTACCAACAGTGATGGAGATAACAGAAGCTACAACGAAAAGAAAAAATGGAGAGAGAGATGAAAAGAGAGAGGGAAGAAGCTGAAGCAACTGTTTGTTCTAGGATCACCTCCTGCAGTAGCCATACAGACAAAAATATTATGGATGCAATTTGCAGCAGAGTTAACGGTTGTATGCCCAACAACATCTGGCGGGAGAATTCAGATTGGAAGAATGGCGTGGAAGAAGAGTGCTAAATCCATTGCTCTCTCAGCACTATGACCCCCACTGGAGCTAACTCCAGGAGGCAAGGGATGCTTCAGCACTCACAATAATGTATTTGTGGGGCTGGAGCCCCACAAAGTCAATGGGCAAAGTTGAAGCTCTTCTTTGCAGGCACCTACTATCTTCAGTGTGAGAAGGCACCTATGATGACCCCAACCTGATTTTTTACACCACAGGGGATCCATTCATGTCCCTCACTCTGTTTAATCAACATTGACCATCAGTTTGTTGAAACAAGCTGCTAAACATGACCATAAATTATTTCTACGTTTACCTGCTCCAAATGGCAAAAATTCTTCTCTAGACCTAAAATTTCCATCCTTGTCCAAAAAGTGGCATGGGTTGAACTCTTCAGGTTTTTCCCATCGCGTGGGATCGACAAGAACAGAGTTCAGATCTGGAACAACAAATGCCCCCTGAAAAGAAGAAACAGCTGTCTCAGAATGCATCCGGAACAGCAGAAAACAGTTTTGCCATTCACTGCCCCAAATCTTAACACATTTCTCACATACAGTGGTACCTTGGGTTACAGATGCTTCAGGTTATGTGTTTTCGGGTTGCGCACCGCGCCGAACCCGGAAATACTGGAACAGGTTACTTCTGGGTTTCGGTGCTCACGCATGCGCAGAAATGCTAAATCGTGCTTTGTGCATGCGCAGAAGTGCCAAATTGCGACCCGCGCAGGCGCAGCGCTGCACGGCTTGCGAATGTGCCTCCCGCACGGATCACGTTAGCAACCCAAGATTCCACTGTATAGAGATACAGTCAATAAGCACAATATTTGATTCAAATCCTGATTTGGTGCATCAGAAGATAGCATGTATTTCTCATAATAGAATTTATTAACTTTCAGGTTATTAATCTTCAGATTTCTTTTCGGGAGAGGGGAGATCCTTCTCCCTCAGATTTTGTGCTGCATATGTGCATTTAAAGTGCCACTCTCAAGTGCTCTTTGCTCTCAAAATATACAACTGCTGCCTTATCTATATCCTGTACCTTTGGAACATGAAAACCATGCATTTCCAAATCCTTTGCATTTAGTCTGGGAATCCCAACTAATAAGGGATATTTTGCACGCAAAATTTCATGCACCACCGCGTTGGTGTAAGGCAGTTTCTTTCGATCTTCATAGCAAATGGGAAGGGAGGAATCTAAAACATCTTCCATCTCCTTGTAGATTTTATCTGCAGTAAAAAGTGGGAAATGAAGCTTTATTTTAAAATACCCTGGTTTAAATCTGAGAAACTTCTGACAATCAAGCTGTATAGGGTGGGGTGAAAAGACCCTGGTATATTAAGTGAGGCTCATTGGTATATGCTGGCAGCACCCTGAAAATAAGAAGTTAACAATTAAATACTGTGAATGCAGCTGCATGTGGAAAAGGTCTATTGCTCTGTGGTAGAACATCTGCTTTGCATGCAGAAGGTCCGTGATTCAATTCCCAGAATCTCCAGGTAGGGCTGGGAATGTTCCTTCCCTGAAATCCCATTAGAGCTGATGGCAGCCAGTGTAGGCAATACTGAGCTGGATGGACCCTGGCCCTGACTCAGCAGCAGCCAGTTTCTCATGTTTTCACAAATTCAGAGGGGAGTTCCTTACTCTCTGGAAAGACTATTTCACCAGGAGCCAGATCAAATGTTTCTTTCACCCACTCAGTTCTGCCCTTACTGAAACTCAGTGCCTGGTTTCTCTCCCACACAGAACAGGATTGCAGCCAGTGCATGGAGGCTAGTTAGCACAATTCTATGGCTGCCCATTTCCCCCTGTCTTCCTCCTGGCAAAGTGGTTGCTTGGCCACAGTGGCGACCCACACTGTGCCCTGCTCAGCCATACCCCAAGGCAAACACCTCTGTGGTGAAATCTGCAAAGCAGGCACAAGCATGTTGCAGAGGAGGAGAGCTGGCGATGACACTCCTGAGTCGGACTGAGGGCCAACCAACCCTCCTGCTGCTGCCATCTTTGGATGCAATGTAAAAAACGCCAAGGAGGTGGCAGGAGTAGCAGGGATTAAGCAGCTTGCCACAGCAGCAAAATGGCATTTGGCCACAACTAGAGCCCACAGATACTAAAGGAGGAGTGAAGGTGCCCCACAGAGTCCTCTGGGGCCTCTCCTCACTTTTTTTTACCTCAGGAATGTAACCAGCAGCAGCCTGGTCACTCTGGCCTGCCTTTTCCTCTCAGTGCCTCAGAGAGACAGTGCAGGAAAGGGGAGAATGATGGCTAACAGCCTAACAGCAGGACTGAGTGAAAATTAGTAGCACTCTTGGTTAACTGGGGGTTCATATTGGGGGGGGGGGGCGTTGCTTCCCAGTGGATGGAGTGTGAGGGGGGAAACAAGCATCTCCTTGAGGTGGTACTTAAAATGGTTGTTAGGAATTAAGTATAATGAGGGGATTCTGGAGAGCTCTGGCTCCCTATTCTCCTGAGAGAACAGCTTCCTCTTCCCTTCCCTCCTGAGGAGAAGAGTTAGTGGCTGACAAAAGACCAAGCACTGAGGCGACCACAGAAGGGAAAGGAAGGGCAGCTCTGTGCTCCTCCTATCCTTAGCAGCTATCTCTTGAGGCAAGGACAAAATGGGGGGCTTCCCCTCTTGGCAAAGCTGCCTATCCTCCCATTTCTGAGAGCGAAGCAGATGCTGCCCAGGAGCTGAAGCATATCTAGGAAGCAGACCAACCCTGAAATGAATTCAAGTCATTGACATCCCCTCCCCAAGTTTCTGAAGGGGTTCTTTTTATAGGGGTTTTGTGTATCACCAGCCTGTCAGCAAGACTGGGCAGAATTCCCTTTCCCTGAAGACAGGCCTCTCTTCTGGAGTATAGAGGGGATATAGATATAGAGGGGCCTAGAGGTTAAATGCCAAACAAAAGCCCAAAATAAAAGCATTTTTATGCATTTTTTTCCACATAGAACTAGGAAATGGCACACTCTATACTTCTCTGTGAGGAAATCCTAGTGTTACTAGAAAATCTGGAATCAAACAACGTTCCCAGTTTTCTGGGAATGATCTCTTAATTACTGTGGAAATAGTCACTGTTTGTTCTAAGGACTGGAGAGCAAATGTTAGTCAAAACTAGATGAAACAAGTCAGCAGATCTTGGTGACTGAGCAGAAGTAAACAACACCTAAGTTTGCATTATTATGCCTAGCAGCATTTTACCTTTATAAGAAACAGTAAAACTTTTTGTTTGGAATCAGAAGTCCAGCAATCTTAAAACAAAACAATGCAGTCACAACAAAGACAGGAAAAAACATTCACAACAGAGAAACTGGTTTTGGGTGAGTTGCCTATTTCCATCATACTAACTACTAACTACTTTTATTAAAAAGATTCAGAAAAAGGCAACACACAATGATTATGGGGCTGGAGTAACACCCCATGAGGAAAGGTTGTACCATTTGGGTGCAACTGTGAACAAATATCTGTCACCCACCCAGTATGAAACCTTGGAAAAATTACAATCAGCTACTAAAAAGCAAATAAATCTAAGCTCTTCTCTACAGGGATCCAGGGAGGTGCTTGCTTCCATTGCAAAGTTCTCCCTCACCTTGAACATCTGGATAAGACACCATGAGGAGCAGTGCCCATTGCAGAGTAGCAGCAGTCGTCTCTGTCCCTGCGATAAAGAGGTCAAGAACACACTCTGCCAGGTTGCTTTCATCAAAGGTAGAGTTGGGGTCATCCTTGCTCTGTTGATGATAATGGAAAAGGTGAAATGTTGGAATTAATTGCAGGCCACACAAAATCTGTCTGACTTAGGGGGGGGGCTTCCTAGCGCAACACCTAATACTTTGTTTTACAGGTAACTTGGTAGGAAGATACTTTCACACAGTCATGGACTGGAGTAGTCATCTAAAATGCCTGTTGCTCGCCACCCCAGTCTCCAAGTAGTTCAAGATTCCAAGAGTTCCAGGCACTTACCCAGGGTTCGTGTTTCCTTTGGAATGAGGCACAACAGAGACTGTGGTGTTTTTATGATACATGTTTTACTTACACATATATACAGCCTGAGCCTACAGTGGAGGAATTCACAGCACCAGCACCCCAATATGGCCTTGTTTCCCCCATAGCCACAGCCTTGGATTCAAATCAAACATTGTTGTTTCTCTCGCTTTCCAGCTTGCTGCTTCTAGCATTCAAGCTCATCACTTCACTTTCCACTCTCAATCCTGCCTTTGCCTTTCTAACAACCTGTGAGTTGGAGGAGGGCTCCCCACCCATTTCCCATCTTGCACAGACCCACTTCCTATGTTTCCTTAACCACCCATTTTCTCACCAGGAAGCTAGTCTGACTATTCCAAGAATTAGAAGCAGGGCCGAGGCATTAGAAGGGTATCGGCATTCAGTCTACTCCCCCTCAAACCCGTAACATGGAATTGTAAAGGGTATACTCATTGGATCACCACCTTTTCGTGGTCAGTGGCCTTCCACAGCCCTATGACCCTTGTGAGTGAAGCCGCCGGGAGTCTCGTGCTCCCAGCAAGGTCACCCAAGGCGGTAACTTCAAAGGGGAGGAGCTAGACAAAAAATGATCCAAGAAGTCCTCAATGGCAGAACAGGCGGATGATAACAAGCAGTATGTCACAATGACTGTGAAGGCGGATGAAGGCTGCAGCAGATAAGAATCTACCTCTAGTCGTGACTACTCATGCCATCAGAACAGAGCCTTACTGCAAAGACTGTGCGTTGGTCAGCATGCACAGATCTACACCCATAAAACAAATTCACGCACAGGCATCTTCCCCAAAACCCATCCCAAACCCAAACCCAAAAAAGTCCCACAGCCAGCAAATGGTAACCGTGGCAGGAAGCCCCTAATCATGAACATGGGCACTGGATACAGATTCCTTTGTTCTGACACAAGAAATGATACAGTTGCTGAGCAGCTCAGCAACTGTATCCATGACTAAGCAGCCCTACTTAGGATCCACTCTGTTCACCCTGAAAAGGGGGAGGGGCTAGAAAGAGTGCCCTAAACATAGTCTGCCTCCCTTTTCCCATGACTGGGTTACCATGCCCAGTGGGGTCACCACCCAGCGGTCGTAAAAGACAATTGAACTTTGGAACATGGAATATACAGACTTTGTTGGATAGTACGGATAAGGAGCGTCCCAAACGCAGAAGTGCCATCATTGCAAGAGAGATGTGACGTTTTAACATCGATATTGCAGCGCTTCAAGAAACTCAAAGAGCAGGTGAGGGACAACTGAAGGAAGAAAAAGGAGGCTACACATTCTTTTGGAAACGTCTACCTGAACAAGAACGTTGAATACATGGAGTAGGCTTTGCTATCAAGAAGGATTTTGTGAAGCTCTTATCTTAATACCTACTGGTATTAATGAGTGACTTTCAACCCTTCGAATAAAACTTGCCCAAAACCAACAGGCTACTATTCTAAGTGCTTATGCACCAACACTGGATGCCGATGAAGACATTATCAGAGATGCCTAAGGAGGGTGATTTTAATGCTAGAGTTGGGCAAGATTTTGATCTGTGGCCTGGGACTAATGGGAAAGAAGGAATTGGTAACAGCAACCAGAATGGAATCTTACTTTTAATGATATGTGCAGTACACAACCTTGTTATTACCAACACACCCTTTCGACAGAAAAATAACTTTAAAACTTCATGGAGGCATCCTCGGTCAAACCACTGGCACCTCTTAGACTATGTAATTCTCCGAGCTGAAGATCACCATAATGTGCTCCTTACCAGAGGTATGACAAGTGCCGACAACTGCTGGACAGAGCACTGATTAATACTTTCCATGATGGCTATCAAGCTCATACCTCAATGCAGGCTTCAAGGAAGGAAATGAAGGCACAAAATGAACACTCAAGCCCTTCAAGAGCCTATCAGGTGGGACTGCTTCCAAACGATTCTTAAGGACCATCTGCTTTTGGAATTCCCTGATAACATTGAGGAACACTGGACCAAGCTATAAGCATCCATTATTGCAGCCTGTAAACAAACTATTAGATACCAAACAAAAAAGCACCAGGACTGGTTTGATGAAAATGACAGTGAAATTGAATGCATTATTAACAAACAAACAAAAAAAAGGAAGGCCTTTCAGATATGGCAAAGAGATAAAGACTGTGTTACTAAGAAAAAAAACCAATGTCAACACTAAGGCTGAGGTTCAAAGAAGAACCAGAGAACTAAAAAACACCTGGTGGATTAAAAAAAGCTCAAGAGATCCAGCACTTAGCTGACACTCGTGATGCACAGTGTTTCTTTAAAGCCACGAAGACCATCTATGGGCCAATAAATCATGGCATATGCCCCCTAGACTCAGCAGACGGTACCACACTTCTAAAAGATAAAGAAGCTATTGCACTGCGCTGGAAAGAATATGACCAACTTCTCCTTAACCGCAACTCCCCTGTAGCTGCTGGGATCCTCCCACAATTTCCGCAAAAACAAGTTAGAGATCAGCTTGCAGTATCTCCAAATCTGGGAGAGTTGTGTACAGCTATTAACCACATGAAAAATAACAAAGCCAGCAGACCTGATGGGATACCTGCCAAAGTCTTCAAAGTGGGTGAGATGGAACTTGTACAACAACTTCACAAGCTCATTGAAAAAATCTGGGAGAGAGAGGAGATCCCTACAGATTTTAGGGCTGCCAAAATTATCAATCTCAAGGCTTTTCTTTATTAGCTGAAGCCGGCAAAATTATTGCAAGGATCTTAACAAACTGTCTCTTAACAATATCCCAGGCAACTCTTCCTGAATCCCAAATTTTATTTACAACCTAACATAACCCCCCCACACACACAGACACAGAAACCCACCCTCAATAAACATGAACATAACATACAATGAGCATAACATACAACAATACAAACAACCAAATAAAAGACTTCCTTTATCCTGTATCTTGCCTCCTTATTTACTTCTTATAAACTGTTTCCTTTATGAATAATTATTAAGATTTTTCTGATTATAACGTAAAAATCCACAAAGTCTCCTGCAGACATTAATCGAAACAAGTCCAGGTATGTATTTTAGGGCACTGTTTTGTGAAGTATTCTCTGCATTTCCCCCATGCTTTTTGAAACTCTTGTCTAGTGTGATCTCTAATTGCTCTGTCAATCTAGCCAGTTCAATATACTCTAACAGTTTCTCTTGCCATTTCTTTTTTGTTAGCACAGTTTCTTTTTTCCAGTTTTTAGCAATTAGGATCCTTGCTGCTCCTGTGGCATAGAGAAATATTTTCTGATCTTCTCTTGCTATACCTGTGTCCGTTATCCCTAGTAGAAAAGCTTCTGTATTTTTCATAAAGTTATACTTAAACATTTTTTTAAGCTCGTCATATACTATGTTCCAGAAGCTTTTGATTTTTTACAGGTCCACCAAACATGTATAAGTGTCGCCTCTGTTTTACCACACCTCCAGCACAGATTTGTTTTTGTCTTATACATTTTAGCTATTTTGGTAGGTGTTAAGTACCATCTATAAAACATCTCGATTAGATTTTCCCTCAGTACTTCACAGGCTGTAAATTTCCAGTTCTTTCTCCATAGTTCTTCCCAGGCTGTTAAGTTAATGGTTTTCCCAATATCTAAAGCCCACTTGATCATTACCTCCTTGACCTGTTCGTCTTTGACCTCCCACTCATATCATACATTTTTGATATTACCTAGGTTTGGTTTTGTAATAACACTTTTTCAAATAATGAAGGTTCATTTGAGAAACCTTTTTTCTTATCTGTCCTGAACACTTCATGCAATTGATGGTATTGGATCCAACCCGTAAGGTGTTGTTTAATTTCCTCATAATCTTTAATTACCAATTTATTATCTTTTTCCTTAATCAGATCTTTATATGTGGCCCATTCTAATTCCATATTTTTCTTTTTTATTGTGATTGCTTCTAGAGGTGATGCCCACCATGGCATTTTCGGTTCTAGGAGATCCTTATATTTTGCCCATGTTTTATATAATGATTTCCTTATGACATGGTTCATAAATCCCCTGTGTACTTTCCCTTTTTCATAAGCTAAATACACATGCCAACCATAACGATTGTTAAATCCTTCTAGATCTAACAAATCACCATCTTTTAATACAATCCACTCTTTTAGCCAATTTAAACAGACTGCACCGTGATATAAATTTAGGTCAGGTAGTGCCAGTCCACCTCTATGTTTTTTATCTATTAGAAGTTTGTATTTAATTATGGGTTAATTATACTGCCATATGAATCTGGATACAGTGGTGCCCCGCAAGACGAATGCCTCGCAAGACGGAAAACCCGCTAGACGAAAGGGTTTTCCGTTTTTGAGTTGCTTCGCAAGACGATTTTCCCTATGGGCTTGCTTCGCAAGACGAAACGTCTTGCTAGTCTTGCGATTTTTTTTCGCTCCCCCCCTTTTTTCTAAGCCGCTAAGCTGCTAATAGCCTTTTAGCAGCTAAGCTGCTAAGCCTTTAATAGCCGCTAAGCCGCTAAGCCGCTAATAGCGCTAATCCGCTAATAGGGTTGCTTCGCTAGACGAAAAAACCGCTAGACGAAGAGAATCGCGGAACGGATTCTTTTCGTCTTGCGAGGCACCACTGTATCTCTTTTTGCCATAATCTAAGACTTCCCATTCCTCCAATTATCGATATCATTTGGAATAGATACATCATTTCCGGCAATACGTTCATTTCAACCACCGATATTCTGCCAACAAGTGATCACCAAAGAAGTGATCTGCTATGAGTGATCACCAAAGAAGAAGAAAGGATCTCTCCAATGCCCTTCAAAAGCTGTGTACAATGAAATGTAATAAAAGGAAACCACACCCCTTTCCAAGTCAGCTTCTTCCCATGTAATTTTGGAATGATGGTGCAAAGATAGTGGCTTCATCTGCACAAATCCAGTGCGGGTTGATGAGCATCCAAGTGCATTAATAGTGGTTTGCATTGCCAGTTTGTGTACCCCAAATTACAATTTGAACTGGGTGATCCCGGAAACATTAACATCTGTCCTTTTTTCTAGAAAAAGAGGTGCTGGTACTCACCGTGAAGTTGTTACAGTAAGTGCCACACTTTTTAACAACAAAAAAGAGGTGCCAGTACTGCGGACCCTTGAGTACCCCTTTTTTAAAAAGCACTGGTTATCATGCTTCTGAATCAGATCACGCCATAAACAAGGCATCTCAAAGTAGATCACAGACTTCCTACGCTTCTGAATGGCTCTGTAGCTTGGTTATCCAAAAACGCACATCTGTCTGGCCCCCACTCCCCGCCACCCAAATCAAATCAAGCTGACTGGGAATGAACCCACGCCTTGAGACTTTCCTGAAAAATCTGTTACATAGCTGTCAACTTACAGATTTGAAAATAAGGGACCAGCAGCCTCGAAAATAAGGAATCAGCAGCCAAAATAAGGGATTTTCCGGGCACAGGTATGTTCAACTTCTGAGCCCCTCCAAGCCAAAAGCAGAAAGCCCAGCCAGCAGCCAAACGAAGCCTCAAGCGGTGGTTCTCACAGCGCAGCCACCCGGCAAAGGGGATGCAGCAAGGAAAACCAGTGTCGCCCTCTCCGCTGGGAAGCGCTGAGCAAAGGTGAGTCCCCAGGCAACGCGGCCGATTTGATCAGCACAAGGCATGCAAGCTCCACCACCCCCAGTCGTTCTTAGACTCCTTATTGGGTGAGCAACATAGCCAAGCAACCCAGTTGGAGCCTCCCTCCTCCCTGGCCGGCAAGGAGGGAGGGAGAGGAGCTGCTTCCTTTGAAACCCGGGAAATTTAAGGGACATCATGAATAAGGGACAGCAGCGGGACACGGCACTGGGATAAGGGAGTTTCCCGCCAAATAAGTGACGGTTGACAGCTATGATCTGTTATGCAAGCTGAGAATTGTAGCTCTTTGGGGGTTAACTACAAGTCTCAGGATTCTTTAAATGTGTGGTGTGTATGCAACCACAATTATGTTAGTAGCTGACTTTAATATCAGAGGTCCAGAAATTTCTCTTAGTAACCCTGCAGATATCATTGCTCAATGCTAGCAGTGAATTCAGTGATTCCTTGGGTGAGCAATATTAGCAAACAAGGTAGATACTTAAACTACCAGCTGTGCCTGCTTTATGTTGCACCATAAAAAGGACATGGATGAGGCCAAGAATGTGTCTGAATGGTGCAGCAAGACTGTTTATATTGTTGGACCTAGCAGGGGTGGCTTCTCTTTTAGGCAAGAAAGGACTTGCCATATTTGAGCATTATTTAGCTATTAATCCATTCATCCCCCACATCCATATAAGACCAGAGCAGTTCACACCTGCACATATTTGGATATATATAGGAACAATATGGCTTTTTCATTCATCTCAGTGAGGGTATGTTTCCAGATAGCTACATGCACACCCTTTTAAAAAAGCCCACACAAGATGTGTGCAAAAGCACAGTCAGGAAATTGCAAATTTGCTCATTTTTCTGTCTTTGGGCAAATCTGAGGAATCAAAAGAGACATACATTCCTCTGTTCAGAAGTCCATTGGAAATATTTATGATCACAGCCAGAAAAGAAGTTACAGTAAAGCATTCAGGAAGTAGTGGGCATGGATATGGGTATGGGAGTAGTAAAAAGTGATTATTGATCCACTCAGCCAAAACAACCAAAATAAATAATCTGTAACCCCAGATGTTTGGAGCCCAATTTTCCCCAATTTATAATAGAATCTACTGTTGTAGAGCAGTCTATTCCTTCCTTTAATCTGGACACTATACTTCTGTTGTTGCAGCCTAGAATAACATTAGGTTTTTTTGCTGCTATATCACACTATTGACTCATGTTAAGTTTGTGGTTTACTAAAAACCCCAGATCCTTTTCACATGTGTCTCCCATCTTATATTTGCTCATCTGGTTAGTCCTGCCTAGGTGCAGAACCTTACATTTGTCCCTATTGACAAATTGTGGGATCCCAGAGTGGGTAATCTTCATAAAAAGGGGAGAGGAGGAAGGGGAATAAAAGATCAGGCTAAGTTCAAATTGAAAGCCAGGCAGAATAGCTCTGTCTTACAGGCCCTGCGGAAGGAAGTTAAATCCTGCAGGGCCCTGGTCTCATGGGACAAAGCATTCCACCAGGTCGGAGCCATTACTGAGAAGGCCCTGGCCCTGGTGGAGGATAATCTGACTTCCTTAGGGCCTGACTATGATTATTAATGGACCTTAAGGTCCTCTGCGGGGCATACCAGAAGAGGCGCTCCCGTAAATACAAAGGCCCTAAGCCATTTAGCTAAATTAGCTAAATCATCAAATTATCCCTGTATCAGGTACACCCAAATTTACAGAGGGAAAGAATCAAAACAGGTACTGTTTGAGGGTAACTTCATCTGGAGTACACAAAGTAAGTGGGAATTCAGACACAAACACACATTGTAGTGTGGACAGGCCCCAAGTGCCTGGAGTTGACAGTGGATGCTTACTTTCTCCATCTGAAGTAGATAGAAATCAATGAAATCCTGCGGCTCATCCTTTCGTTGCTCTTTGTGCCTTTCTAACTCCTCCTTTGCAAATGAAAGTACCAAGTCTGCGGAGGCAAATAACTTCCTATGAGGCCCTGGGAAATGTTTCATGAGCCATGGGAAGACTTCATACAGCTGCAGAGGAGGAGAAAGCAAAAACCACAAGTCACTACCACAAAATGGTTTGGTAACAAGGTCTATCAACACACTCATTTGGACTGGCACTTCAGCATCATGGCCTGGATTATTATTGAGGCTGTGGCTAAATGTCTGTGGGCGCTCTTTGACCCAGAGTTACTCCCGGGTGGCAGGTGGCAGAGTGCTTTTACATCACTTCAGCTGGCAGTGAATTGGGCATACTAAATAGGACCGCATTAGAAGACAGGTTGGGATGTTTAACCAGTACAAAACTGCAGCTGCAGCAGTCAGTTCATATAACATTCATTTTACACCATTCTTACTGTTACGTATTTTTAAGCCCTTCATGACCTAGTACCAGGGTACCTAAAGCTGTATTCTCCTTTCAGAACCACAACTTCCATCTCTGAGCCCTGCTCTGGGTCCCATCACCATTAGAAATAGAGCAGCTGGCAGAATTCTTGGAGAATTTCCCATAGTGGCAGCAAAAACATGAAATACCCTTTCTAGATAGTTCCTCCAAACTTTTCTGTTTAAGTGAATAAACATGGGTCTGAAGATGATCTGTTGATGGATAGATGCTGCTGTGTTCTGAGCTTAACTAACCTGTCTCTTCTGATTCTGCTACATATTATTTTAATAAGTTTTTAATAGGTGTTGCAGTTATGATTATATTGCTTCTGAAGCTTTGTGGGGTTTTTTTGTTCATTCCTGGTTTCTCTTTAGCCTCTTTGAATACTTCAGAGAAAAGTGAGGTAGATATGTATTAAATTTATGTGAACTGTCAAAGCTTAAGGACACAGTGCTAAGGTGAATTATTCTCACATTTTGGCTCATTTTTGTTGCAAAGAGTTCAGTGCAGCATTCATTCATTCAGCAGTCGGTCTGTGAGCACTTAGTAAAGGATGCTGTGATTACTAAGACCCAGCATGGGTTTCTCAAAAGTAAGCCATGCCAAATGAATCTCATTTCTCTTTTTGATGGAATTACAAGCTTGGTGAATCAGGGGAATGCTGTGGTTATAGTGTATCTTGATTTCAGTAAGGCTTTTGACAAAGTCACCCATGATATTCTTGCGACAAAACTCATAAAATATGAGTTGAATGAGGTAACAGGTGGATTTGTGGCTGTCAAATAGAAAATGGAGCTAGCTTGTTTTCTCCAATAATAATCGTCATCAACGTCACCAGGGCTTCTTTTTCAGCTGAAACTCACCGGAACTCAGCACCTCTCAGCTTGGCACCATTGCCATTGTAAGAGAACAAGGAAGGCTTTAATGGTGAGTTGTGGCACCTTTTTTCTAGAAAAATTGTGCTAATTATTATCATTAGCAATCATTATTATTGTACCCTGCTGGGTATAATAATAGGGTAGGACTTGAATCAATGGCTTCAATTTTCAAGAAAGGAGATTCTGACTGAACATCAGGAAGAACTTTCTGACAGTAAGAGCTGTTTGACAGTGGAATGGACGCCCTCAGGAGGTTGTGGACTTTCCTTCCTTGGTATCAGCTTGGCTGCAGAAGTTGCTGGAAGGAGGCATACAAATCCAACACGGATTTAAATTCACATCTCCCTCCAATGAATCGAGTACTCTGAGGGCTCATGCACACTTCTGCTTTGTGTCCTGCTTTCTAGACACAGATCCAAACGGTTTTTTCATTTTCCTGCCACTTTCCCCAGGAAAACCCACTGTTTATCACTGAATTGGAACATCAACTCACAGAAAAAGCAACTGACATTTGTTCCAATTCAGTGGTGAACAGCAGGTTTTCCAGGGGGACAAACCTGCAGGACAAATGGAAGTGTAGATGAGCCCTAAGATTTAGGAGTACTACCATAATGTTCTGTGAATGCCTATTTGAGTTAGGGCCTCTGGGAATCAAAAGTCTACTCACCATGTGAAGTAAGCTATTTGAATCTTTCAAGAGGCAATCAATGGCATCAATCAATTTTTGGAATTTTTCATCTTCAAAAGAAAATCGGTATCCAAAAGCCAAAACACATATCAAGCTGGACACTGCATTAGTGATTGGGAGGGAAAAATCATGTGGCTGCCCTGCAAATGAAATCATTTACATTTATATCTCGGAAAGCTGCTAGGATCAATTGCTATTTTAAAAATATTTGAATAAAAGTGAAAATATATGAAATTCCATTCCAAAATGTGCAGAGATTGTGCATAAAGATCGCTGCAAACTGGGATAGGTATCAGCATCATTACTTACCATATTTACCCGAATGTAATGTGCACCTTTTTTGGCCAAATTACATTGTGAAAATTAGGGTGCACGTTAGATTTGCCAGCAAATACTTTGTTGGTTTCAAGGTTTTGAAAACTGAGGTGTTCATTAGATTGGAGGGTGATTTGATTCATGTAAATACGGTAATATCACATACCTTTTGCATGTGCAAAGACCTCCACAAGACGGTGGGCTTCCTCTTGTATTTGGAACTCCATGCCTGTCTTCCCCAGACCCAGCTTCCGCATAGTAATGACACTGAACCGTCTCTGCTGCTTCCAGGTGTGACCATTTGAAAAGACCAAACCTAAAACAGGAAGGAATCAATGAGAAAACATTACTCACAAAAATGCCATATTTTTAAAATTGTCAGTCAACCAAGATGAGACCAAATTTAGTGCAGATAATAGCTGTGCGTTTCAGAGATGCCATTCTTTCACAGCCTAAGAACTGCAAGACTGGAACAGAATCTGTGTAGTAAAGTGATATTCACCAGCACTGTACTCTTCAGAAAATGCCTAAGAGGCCATCACTCAATCTTGTCTTCAAGCACTGGAACTTATTTCAATATAGCACACAGCATCCTTCCAGATATCCTTTTAATGTGCATTCATGATTATTTGTGTTCATAATGTTATTGAAGTGGTCACATGGATATGATGGGCATATTCAGATTTCGACTTTATACTCTTCTCTGGAGATAGGGCCAGCAAAGCCCATCAGCCTTCTCAACAACTTACCCTTTTTTTTTAGTGCAGCTTCCAGGAAAGGGGTCACTGGTCGTTTAGACAAGACTTCTGGTGGGTTTGTAAGGCCTTCTTTCACCATTTGGAATCCAGACAGTACTACCATAGGTCGATGTCCGATCCATACAGTGTAAATGTTTCCATATTGCTTAGCCAGCTGCCATTAGCATCAAAGTAGAAAAGAGAACTGTCAGGTTAAAACACAGCAGATTATTACAAGCTTTTGTGACTACAGCCCATTGCCACCGTGACAGGCATTCTGGGAGCTAGTTAGTGGCAAAGCCTTCTTCCTCACTACCAGAGAATATAATTCTTATTCTTTTAAAAAATGTTTTTATTAACAATTTCAACATAACAAATTATCAAAACATATCTTATTATTTTCCCCCTTTTCCCCCACCCCCTTCAAACCCCCTCTCCCCCCTCCCAGCAACTTCCCTCAGCTCCTCTCTCTGATTTCTCACCACATATTATTCTCTGCATGTTATAAAATTATATATATCCTTACATTATCTATCTACCATGTTATCAACTAATAAATTTGTGTATGTTTATTCAAAAGCTGCCAAGGAGTCTGATTCATTTTGTTATCTTTTTAGGTAAATTGTAAAAAGCTCCCATTCTTCCTTAAAGTCACAGTTGTCCTTGTCCCGCACTTTGTGTGTCAATTTAGCCAAAAATTGATGCATAGCTCATCAATTTTTCTTGCCACTGTTCTTTCATTGGGATTTCCTCACTCTTCCACCAGAGAGTATATTTCAAGGCAGCCCAATTGTTGCAAGAAGTGGTTGTGGGAATCTTTAAACCCCTGAAATTTCCCTGCCTTTATCTTTTCTTGTTGCATAGTTCTTCTGTCTTTTTGGAGACATGCATTTAAGTGGGCTCAGACAAGGAGCAATTAGAAGCAGGGCATGTGGCAACTGAGAACACCCACTGATAACATCACCAAACATGCCCTTCTTGCGGGCACTCCCATCTCTTGCGGGGGCGCAATTAGTGCCAGCACCGTCCGTTAAGAGTTTGGGTGTAATCTTCGACACCTCCCTTTCCATGGAGGCGCAGATTGCAGCTATAACAAAGGCGGCATTTTCCCATCTCCGCCAAGCTAAGCAGTTGGCTCCTTACCTCTCTCGCCCTGACCTAGCCACTGTGATCCACGCGACGGTCACCTCCAGACTGGATTATTGTAACTCGCTCTACGTGGGGCTGCCCTTGAGACTGACCCAGAAACTCCAGCGGGTGCAGAATGCCGCGGCGAGACTCCTTACGAGGTCTTCGCTGCGAGATCACATTCACCCGGTGCTGTAACAGCTGCACTGGCTCCCGGTGGAGTTCAGGATCAGGTTTAAGGTGCTGGTTTTAACCTTTAAAGCCCTATACGGCCTAGGACCCTCATACCTACGGGACCGCCTCTCCTGGTATGCCCCACAGAGAAACTTACAGTCTTCAAATAAAAACATCTTGAAGGTCCCAGGCCACAGAGAAGTTAGGCTGGCCTCAACTAGAGCCAGGGCTTTTTCGGCTGCGGCTCCAACCTGGTGGAACGCTCTGTCACAAGAGACCAGGGCCGTGCGGGACTTGACATCTTTCCTCAGGACCTGCAAGACAGAGCTGTTCCACCAGGCCTTTGGCCAGGGCACAGCCTGACTCCCTCCCTCGGCAATCTTCGCGGAGCTCTGGCCCAATGGTTGCCAGTGGCTTGAATTAATTAATTTTATAATGAATGATTTTAGAATGTTGTTTATGCTGTACTTTTGTACTGTTTTATTGTTGTTAGCCACCCTGAGCCCGGCTTCGGCTGGGGAGGGCGGGATATAAATAAATTTTATTATTATTATTATTATTACTATTATTATTATTATTATTATTATTATTATTATTACCTCTCAGCTCATGTGTAAGTTCCTTATGCAGCCACATTTTCGCCTGGCACTTAAGTACCTCGGGTTACATACGCTTCAGGTTACAGACTCCGCTAACCCAGAAATATTACCTCGGGTTAAGAACTTTGCTTCAGGATGAGAACAGAATGTTAGAGGGGGTTTTTTTCCTCTGGCGGCAGATGACAGAGACTATGACACCATGAGACCGGTGTAAAACCAAATCAAATAAAGGTTTTATTACAAAACAACAAACAGCGAAGCTTGTGGGTGTTTTCCCTGCAGGCAGAATTCAAACTGCAGCTTTTCTCCTTTTGTAGTCATGGCCAGCTGTACCCAATCAGCCCAGAGCTCACAGAAACTGTTCTTAAAGGTACAAACATCCTTACTGTTTCTTTGCAGAATGATTCCCAACACAGAAACCGTTCAGCGGCGGCGCAGTGGCAGCAGGAGGCCCCATTAGCTAAAGTGGTGCTTCAGGTTAAGAACAGTTTCAGGTTAAGAACAGACCTCCAGAATGAATTAAGTACTTAACCAGAAGTACCACTGTATGTGTAATGAAGGGATCAAGAGAGCACCCCTGGGGATTACATTCCACAAACAGGGGGGGGTGCCTTCTGGACCTCTCATGGAGGGAGCACATGAAGAATGGCTTCAGGGATTCAAGTTGGTTCATATGGGAGAGGCGGTCCTTGAGGTATTGTGGTCCTGAGCTGTTTAACGCTTTATAGGTCACAATCAGCACTTTGAATTGGGCCCATAAATTAATTGGCAGCCCGTGCAATCGGGCCAGGATTGGTGTTATCTGCTCAAACTGCCTTACACCAGTGAGCAACCTGGCCAGCTGAAGTTTCCAAACCATCTTCAGAGGCAGCCCAACATTAATGCATTGCAGTAATCTAACCTAGAGGTTACCAGACCTGAAAGGAGTACAGCTGAGCCACCAGCCAAAGCTGACGAAAGACACTCCGTGCCATCAAGGCCACCCGAGCCTCACAGGACAGCAATGGACCCAGAAGTACCTGCAAACTGGGCACCACAGTACAAGAAGGACACTGACAAACTGGAACGTGTCCAGAGGAGGGCAACCAAAATGGTCAAAGGCCTGGAAACGATGCCTTATGAGGAACGGCTAAGGGAGCTGGGCATGTTTAGCCTGGAGAAGAGGAGGTTAAGGGGTGATATGATAGCCATGTTCAAATATATAAAAGGATGTCATATAGAGGAGGGAGAAAGGTTGTTTTCTGCTGCTCCAGAGAAGCGGACACGGAGCAATGGATCCAAACTACAAGAAAGAAGATTCCACCTAAACATTAGGAAGAACTTAGTAAGAGCTGTTCGACAGTGGAATTTGCTGCCAAGGAGTGTGGTGGAGTCTCCTTCTTTGGAGGTCTTTAAGCAGAGGCTTGACAACCATATGTCAGGAGTGCTCTGATGGTGTTTCCTGCTTGGCAGGGGGTTGGACTCGATGGCCCTTGTGGTCTCTTCCAACTCTATGATTCTATGATTCAAACTGCATCTCCACTCCTTCAGAGGGAATGTAATTCTATCAAGAGCAGGCAACCTCCCATCCATCTGATCTAGGGAACCACCCACTTACAGAGCCTCAGTCTCATCTGGATTGAGCTCTCATCCATTACCAAGGCGAGACACCAGTCCAGCACATCCACTGCCACAGCTTCAGATGTAAAGGAGCTGTGCATCATCAGCATATTGTTGACAATGTATTCCAAAACTCCAGATGAACCCACTCAGTGGTGTCATGTAGATATTTAATAAAGCAGGGGATAAAAAAAACCCCCTAAGGAACCCCCACATTAAAGTCTCCATGGGCTCATACAGCACTCTCCAAGCATAACCCTCTGGAAGTGACCATTGAAGTAGGACTGGGACTATCATAAATCAGTGCAACCCATCCCTAATTCGGACAGCCGCTCCCAAAGGATACCATGCTCAATGGTATTAATAGCTGCTGAGAGGTTAAGCAGAATTAATATGGACACATTACCCCTGTCTCTCTCCTGACAAAGGTTATCATACTGGATAACTAAAGCTGTTTCTGTGCCAAAACTGGATCTGAAACAACACTGATTGAAATGATCTAGAAAATTTGTGTGTTTTTTCAGGAGAGCCTGGATCTGATCCACAACCATCTGCTCAAGAATCTTGCCCAATTATTTAAAAAGAAGAAGAACCTTGCCCAAGAAAGGGAGATTAGCAGCTGTCTGGTAATTAGATTTTCTGAATCCAGGGAGGGTTTGTTATAGCCAGTGGCAGAGCTTTGTGCTCCGGCACCGGGGAGTGGAGAGCAGGCGGGGGTGGGGTGGTGCGCGTCCTGGGGGCATGGTGCCCAGTGCAGGCGGGGGGGGGGGGCAGCCAGGATGGCACCCCACTGGGATCGCGCTGCCGGGGGCAGTGCGCTCCCCCCGCACTCCACTTCCTCCGCCAGTGCTTATAGCCCTTATAATTCTTTATATATTACTTAACATGGATCATTTTGTTTTATGGGAGACATTTTGCCCCAAATACATATATAGAATATCACATTGTATAGACAAATATAAAGGCATCCCATATGTAAAAAAAGAACAAAACTCATTCAAAATATATATAGTGCCACACCCCATAGTTGAGTGCCACACCCCATAGTTGAATTCAACTGGACTTAACTGTCCAGGGGTCCTTTACCTTTTCCCTTTACCTTTAGTATGCAGAATATCTGTAGAACAAACTGCAGTTTTGATGAACAGAGGAACAAATATTTAACTAACAATTTCCATTAAGCCAATTGTCAAATTCCACTGAATGTCACCCTTCCATTTTCCAGGAGGTTTTACCACACAACACTTTACTCCTCAATCACTCTAAAAATAAAATAATCTGCACTTCTATTAAACCAGCTTCTTACTCAACTAGTGGGCGTACCTTCAGGAAAACGTCTTGTGAAAGTATTCTCCCAATCTGCCACAGGCCTCCAATGACAGGAAGTGGGAAAGGTCCAGGAGGGTAGTGTCTGTGTGACCAAAGCTGTCTCAGGAAGTGCAGAACCAGAAAAGATACCAGCACAAAAACCAAAATTTCCAAGATCCCAGCCATTCTCCTGTTATTATCTTTCCTCTGTGGATTTCTTTTGCTAGTACAGCAGCATGCACTGGAACGTAGTTTTCCCAATAGAATGTTGCTTCCCTTCTCTGTTCATTCACCAACAGCCTTTTATATAGTCTACACTGAAGATGGGTGTGGCAAGATTTATTGCACGAGACAGAATTTAATTAGTTCTCAGGAATTATTTCACTTTGTACGGGTTGCAATAATACTTGCGTTCCTTAAGAATGTTAAATAAACTGTTTCAATCCAGCAGCTGAAAGAACTAGATTTGTCCCCACCTCGTCCCCAAGGGAATAAGCAATCTACTCTCAAGTTACTTGAGGGTTGAGGTGAACTTGCCCAGCCCTGGACAAGATGGGGGAAAGCATGCTAGAGAGCAAAAACCCCAGCATCCATGGAAACACAAGCAGTGTCTGCCTTTTACAGGTTGTTACAGGGATAGTGACATCCCTTATCGCAAGTCGGGCAGGGGGGGGGGGGACAATGCAGTGATGTTGAGGGAGACACCCCCAGTAACACTTTGCCCCTCCCTGCACACAAACAACAATGCTATAGCACCTTCCACTCAGCAAGTTCCCCAGCCACTGTTACAAAACCTGCTTGCGCATTTCACATACCTATCATGTATTTATCACAGAAAAGTTAATTTGGCAGATTGCCCCAGGGATTTTTGCTGGGGAAAAACTGCATGCTACATATAGGATTGGATGCCTGTCCCAACCTCATTACTGAGGCCGCTTGTCTCTTCTGTTCTGCAGCTTTGTTTTGCACCCCAGTTTTCACCTTCATGTCTCCTGCCCATGCCTTGACCTTTTGTGCACCACCCTCCCTGAACACAAACCACTCCCACAGTGGAGCTGCTCCACTGGAATGGATAGCCCTGCAGACTGTCTCACCAGCATATTCTGTGAACCACCCTGAGATCTTATGGTGAAGGGCGGTATATAAATCTAATTAATAATAAGAATTAGAATAATATTGAAGCAGCACCTGTGTTTCATGGCAATGGCTTTCAACCAACACGTCATCTTTTATAGCCCTTTAGCCAGTGTATCTTGTGGATATACAGTGGTACCTTGGTTCTCAAACGCCTTGGCACTCAGATAACTTGGAAGCCAAACACTGCAAACCCGGAAGTGTTCTGGTTTGCGAACTTTCTTCAGAAGCCGAACGTGCTCCGTTTTGAGTGCCACACTTCCGTTTTGAGTGTTCTGCTGAGTTCTGTCTGTTTTTGCTATTTATTTTGTGTTTTTGTTTTTGCATCTCTTTTTGTTTTGTTTTTGTGACTGTGTGGAACCCAGTTCAGCGATTGATTGATTGATTGATTGATTGTGTGACTGCAGTACATTGTTTATTGCTTTCATTTTATGGATCAATGGTCTCGTTTGATAGTAAAATTCATGTTAAATTGCTGTTTTAGGGGTTGTTTTTAAAAGTCTGAAATGGATTAATCCATTTTGCATTACTTTCTATGGGAAAGCGTGCCTTGGTTTTGGAACACTTTGGTTTTGGAACAGACTTCCGGAACGGATTAAGTTCAAGAACCAAGATACCACTGTACCATGTGGATGAATCCTCAGCCATGAAAGCTCACTAGGTAGCTTTAGGCCAGTCACCATCCCTCAGCATAAGCTATTTCACAAGACTGTTGTGAGTAGGATGGAGGAGAAATTCGACTCAAGTTTAGAAATAATTACTATAATTTGAATATAATACATCTCAATCAAGTGAAGAAGACTGTGACCTGTGTGCCTGTTTTGGTCTGCTGTCAGGAGCTAGCTGCTGATGAAGTGATTGCTCTCTAACATAGCGAAATTGACTTGTGAAGTGGTATGTTGCTCAATAAGCGATTGAGTGTTGGGCGGGGGGAGCTCATTTAATTATTATTAGTAATAATAGAGTGGTACCTCGGGTTACATACGCTTCAGGTTACATACTCTTCAGGTTACAGACTTCGCTAACCCAGAAATATTACCTCGGGTTAAGAACTTTTCTTCAGGATGAGAAAAGAAATCGTGCTCCAGTGGTGCACTCCCAAGCCAACGCCGGCACAAGTGGCAAAGCATCGGCAACCACCGCCCCCCAGCCTGCCTCCCCAGCTCACTGCAAGGTGGGCCAGGTCCTGCTCTCCCTGCCCGTCTATGTCCCATCCTTAAAGGCTCCTGCACAGGTGTAGCTGCGGCTCCCCCCCCCCCCCCGTGCCATCATGACCAGAGCGTCTTTGCAGAGCTTGCCTGAGCATGTTGCTTTTGGTTTCCCCGCAGCCCTCATTTAAAAGCCTGCCGCGCGCAGTCCAAGGTCTTTGCTGCTTTTGTTGGGGGATTCAATGAGCTGTAAATTATCCCGTGAGTTTTACTTGGCAAACTGGGGGGGGGGGGAACCCTGGGAGTTTTCTTCTTCTTTTATCTTTGCGCTCCAGTACTCAAGGGGTGGTGGTGGAAATGAATTGCTGAGAGGAGAATCACATTGTTCTGTTCTTTGGGGGTTTTTTAACTCTGGGAGGAGTGCGGTTTGCCACCCGATTTTGTTTTGCTTTTTTCCCTCTGGAAGGGCGTCCAAGGATTTCCTGTGTTTACTCCCGAGTAAGCAAACTTTGGATACAACACAGTAAGTTTTGCTAATAGGAGAGGAAAATACATATGCCCCCACAATGCAGTTTTAGCAGTTTCTGTTGAGTCTCTAGGCTCATCCTCGCCTGTTGTCTTCTTCTGCTTATTTTTTTAAGCACCAGCCACTTGTCTTCTGGAACACGCTGCACTCCCTTCATCACTGAGTTGCCCTTTTGAGTTAATTCTCTAGTCCTGTGATGGCATGTGTGCATGTGACAAGAAGAGCATTGTACATGTTTCCATGCTACATTCACACATTACGCTTCCTGCTGTTTCATTCATGCATGTCTTTCAAACTAAGATTGAATGGCACTTTTTTCCATTGCCAGATGAGAACAACACTTTTCAGAAAGCTTTTCACTGTGACTCCTGAAACCCTTTATGGACAGTGGATTTGGCCCCTATTGGATCTGTTGTTGTATTATAGATTTGTGAGAGAGAGAGAAGATGGTGGTCCGGGCTCCTGTCCATCGCTCTGAGCATGGGCATTGCCGGGGGGGGGCAGTGCCCCCCCCAGATACACAAAAATCATTTTAAAGCCAGTAGCACATGTGAAAAGGATCTAGGCCACAAGTTCAACATGAGTCAACAGTATGATGCAACAGGGGAAAAGGCCAATGCTATTCAAGGCTGCATCAGCAAAAGTGTTGTTGTTGTTGTTAATTGAATTTATATACCGTCCTATACCTGGGTGTCTCAGGGTAGTTCACTGAATAAGAAGTATAGGGAAGTCACAGTCCTACTCTCTTCTGCCTAGATCAGACCACACTTGGAGTCCTGTGTCCAGTTCTGGGCACCCCAGTTTAAAAATGAAATTGACACATTGGAACGTGTGCAGAGGAAGGCAACCAAGATGATCAAGGATCTAGAAACCAAGCCTTATAAGGAACAGTTGGGGGAGCTGGGTATGTTTAGCCTAGAGAAGAGGAGAGGAGAGATGATAACCATCTTCAAATACATTGGTACCTCCGGTTACAGATGCTTCAGGTTACAGACGCTGTTGGGATTTTTATATCTCACCAGCTGCGAAGAGCAGCTACATTGTTGACATCATGTGATGTCTCTGAGTGTGAGACAGGAAGTCTCTGCTAGTTCTCATGTAACCGGAGAGTTCCTTTCGCTTCTGAGTCGAAGTGTGAGTCGAGTCAGAAACTCTTGGGTTTGCAGCTCAGGAGAGCAGTCATGCTTGTAAGAGCTGCGTGTACAGTCCTCCCTGTGGAACGCCCTCCCACCAGATGTCAAAGAGAACAACAACTACCATAACATCATTATGATGGGAGATATGAATGGGGTGGTATCTATAAACATGGACAAGTCACAAAATCAAAACTTAACGACTGATGGAAGACTGCCTAAAACTTTTTTTGAACTAACTGACAATATGGACTTGATTGACATATGGAGGACAAAAAACCCCTTAGGTAAAGAAGGAACTTTCTTTTCTGAGGCTCATTTGTCATGGACACGAATCGACCAAATATGGACAACTAGAGGTCTGGCACCTAAAACCAGAAAAGTGGAAATCTGCCCAAAAACCTGCTCCGACCATAATGCCTTGAAAGTGGAATTGAGACTTACACCAACCGGTTCCTTCAGATGGAAAATGAATGACACCTTACTAAGAGATCAGGAGATTGTGTAAATATTTATTATAGTTTAAAATACAAATAAAATATAGTACAAAATAAGACAAATGTCATAACATATTTTCATATCTTCCTTGGACTTCCTCACGTCTCCCGCTCCCACCTTCATCATTATAGACTGTTGCCAGCAATTCGTCATCTTATTTGCATTCTTATAACCCATCTATTTATTTATAATGTAATAGTTAATAAAATTTATATTCTCTCAATCTCACTTGTCATCCCATATCATCTAATTTAGTGGTGCTCAGTTATTTATAATCTAGCATCCTGCTTAACGTTCAATCAAATTACAATATTTTTCTAGATAAATCTTGAATTTCTTCCAGTCCTCTTCCATCCTCTCTTCTCCCAGGTCACGGATTCTGCCGGTCATCTCAGCCAATTCCATATAGTCTATCAGTTGCATCTGCCACTCTTCCAGTGTGGGTAAATCTTGAGTTTTCCAGTGCTTCGCAAGAAGTATCCTTGCTGCCGTTGTTGCATACATAAAAAATGTTCGGTCCTTCTTTACCACCCCTTGGCCTACAATACCCAGAAGGAAGGCCCCTGGTTTCTTAATGAAGGTATACTTAAATACTTTTTTCAGTTCATTATAAATCATTTCCCAGAAAGCCTTCACTTTAGCGCATGTCCACCAGAGGTGAAAGAATGTTCCTTCACTCTCTTTACATTTCCAGCACTTATTGTCAGACAGGTGGTATATTTTTGCAAGTTTGACTGGGGTCATATACCATCTATATATCATTTTCATTACATTTTCTTTCAAAGCATTACATGCAGTAAAGTTCATCCCTTTATTCCACAGCCTTTCCCAGTCTTCAAACATAATATTGTGCCCAATATCTTGCGCCCACCTTATCATAGCCGATTTAACCATTTCATCTTGTGTATTCCATTTTAACAGCAAGTTATACATTCTAGAAAGTACCTTAGTCTTTGGTTCTAACAGTTCTGTTTCTAATTTCGACTTCTCCACCTGGAACCCTAGTTTCTTATCATTTTTAAAAACTTCTTTAATCTGGGCATAATGTAACCAGTCACGCACTGAGATCAGGAGATTGTGAAGAAGGCCCAAAAAACTTTAAGAGACTATTTTGAAATAAACTTGAATACTACGGTAGAAAAAAGACCAATCTGGGACGCAAGCAAAGCAGTTATGAGAGGGTTTCTGATACAACAAAATATGATCAAGAAAAGACTCTGGAATGAAAAAAAGGAGAAGATCTTGGAGAAAATAAGGGAAGGAGAGAAAAAATTGAGAACCAAACCAAAGTCGAAGGAGGTGCTGAGATAAATTAAATTCCATCAAGCACAATATTCGAAACTGATTAATCAAGAGGTGGAATGGAAAATTAAACAAATGAAGCAAAGATCATTTGAATCAGCAAATAAATGTGGAAAACTGCTCGCTTGGCAGTTGAAAAAGAGACAAAAATTGAATACAGTTACAAATCTAGAGATTGAAGGGAGAATCGTCCAGAAACCAGAAGAAATTAGAAAGTGTTTCCAGAGATACTTTAAAGAACTTTATGCACAGGGGCCACAGAGAGAGTTTGAAATAGATCAATTCTTAAAAACCAATGGATTATCAAAAATAACCCAGGAAAAGAGAACAAGCCTGAATTGCAAAATAACGCAACAGGAAATTGAAGGTGCCATTCAGAATATGCAACTAGGCAAGTCTCCAGGCCCTGATGGGCTT
Source organism: Podarcis muralis (assembly GCF_964188315.1). Lineage (NCBI taxonomy): Eukaryota > Metazoa > Chordata > Lepidosauria > Squamata > Lacertidae > Podarcis > Podarcis muralis. Next base: position 6,374,303 of record NC_135660.1, on the reverse strand, counting down.
ACCTCCAAATATTATAAGACCTTGAAAGACTATCTGATACAACCTTTGATGGAGGTTTGTAACCAGATTATGGAGGGGAAGAAGGCCCCGGAGTCGTGGAAAGAAGCTTTCATCACATTGATTCCTAAAGTGGAAACTGAAAAGACTCAACTTAAAAACTACCGTCCCATCTCACTCCTAAATGTGGATTACAAAATCTTTGCAGATATCCTGGCAAGTAGACTTTAAAAAGTTCTGAATGAAGTAATTCATAAGGACCAGGCTGGCTTTCTCCCTGGTAGGCATTTGTTTGATAACACTAGGAACATTATTGATATTTTGGAACTTTTACAAACAAATATCAATACGAGAGCAGTGTTAATCTTTATTGATGCGGAGAAGGCCTTTGACAACATTTCTTGGATGTTCATGAAGAAAAATTTGAAAGGGATGGGAGTGGGACGGGGGTTTGAAAATGGAATAGAAGCAATCTACTCAGAGCAGAAAGCTAAACTGATAGTGAACAATGTGGTGACAGAGGAGTTTAAAATTGAAAAAGGGACACGACAGGGGTGCCCCTTATCCCCTCTTTTATTTATTTCAGTCCTGGAGGTGCTTTTGAACATGATTAGGGAGGACCGGACGGTACAAGGAATACAGGTCGGAGTGAAACAATATAAACTGAAAGCATTTGCAGATGACTTGGTTTTAACATTACAGGAGCCAGAATCTAGTACAAAAAGAGTGTTAGAACTGATTCAGGAATTTGGTTGGGTGGCGGGATTTAAGTTGAACAAGCAAAAAACTAAGGTTTTGGCTAAAAATTTGACATCTACAGAAACGGATGGGTTTCAGAGAGAGACAGGACTAAGTGTGGTTAAAAAAGTGAAATACCTGGGGGTTCATTTGTCCTCTAAAAATTTGAATTTATTCAAAGACAATTATGAAAAATGTTGGGTAGAAATCAAAAAAGATTTGGAAATTTGGTCAAGACTGAAACTTTCCTTGTTGGGTCGAATTGCAGCTATAAAAATGAATGTATTGCCGAAAATGTTATTTTTGTTCCAAGCCCTACAGATTGTGGACAGAGTGGAATGTTTAGGAAAGTGGCAGAAGGATATTTCCAAATTTGTCTGGCAGGGCAAAAAGCCCCGAATAAAGTTTAAAATACTAACTGACTCGAAAGAAAGAGGGGGGTTTGCCCTGCCAGACTTGAGGTTGTATTATGAATCTGCAGCCTTCTGCTGGTTGAAGGACTGGTTTTTGTTGGAGAACACTGATGTCCTAGATCTGGAAGGGTTTGACAATGCCTTTGGTTGGCATGCATATTTGTGGTACGACAAGGTTAAAGCTCACAAATTGTTTAAAAACCATATTGTCAGAAAAGCATTGTTCATGGTCTGGATGAAATACAAAGACTTGCTAGAGGGCAAGACCCCGAGGTGGCTATCACCGATGGAGGCCAAGGCTCGAAAAAGACCCAACATGGAGGCCTACTGGCCGAAATATTGGGAAATAATTGAAAAAATTGGAGACAATTGGAGGCTGCAGAGCCAGGAGAAATTAAAAAATAAGGTGCGAGACTGGTTACATTATGCTCAAATTCAAGAGGTGTTTAAAATAGATAAAAAAAGTTGGTTTCCAGGTGGAAAAATCGAAATTAGAGACGGAACTGTTAGAACCAAAGACTAAGATACTTTCTAGAATGTACAACTTGCTGCTTAAATGGAATACACAGGATGAGACAGTAAAATCTGCCATGATAAAGTGGGCGCAGGACATTGGGCATAACATTATGTTTGAGGACTGGGAAAGGTTATGGAACACCGGAATGAAGTTCACGGCATGTAATGCCTTGAAGGAAAACATTATGAAAATGATATACCGGTGGTACATGACCCCAGTCAAGCTTGCTAAGATATACCATTTGTCTGACAATAAATGCTGGAAATGTAAGGAGGCTGAAGGGACATTCTTTCACCTCTGGTGGACCTGCCCAAAAGTGAAGGCCTTCTGGGAAATGATACACAATGAGCTAAAAAAGGTATTTAGGTATACCTTTCCCAAGAAACCAGAGGCCTTCCTCCTGGGCATGGTGGACCAGAAAGTGTTAAAGAAGGATAGAACTTTGTTTATGTATGCTACTACAGCAGCAAGAATTCTCATTGCAAAGCACTGGAAGACACCAGATTTACCCACGCTGGAAGAATGGCAGACGCAGTTGATGGACTACATGGAACTGGCTGAAATGACTGGCAGAATCCATGATTTGGGAGAAGAAATAATGGAGGAGGACTGGAAAAAATTTAAGGACTATCTGCAAAAACATTATAAGTTGTATGAATGTTAAGAATGTGTATGATTAGGAAACTTTTGCTTCAGCAACTTGAATAGGTGAATTGGAAATTAAGTTATAAGAAAGATGAGATAGACAACATGAAGTAACCATACTATGTTTATTTATAGGGTACAAATAACTGAGATACAGTATTTTAAATTTGGAAACATAGTATTTGAAAGATACAGTAAGACATGAAATAAGGTAACAAATTGCTGATGTTACAATTGCAAAGAACGCAGAATTCGGAAGATGTGGGGAAGTCCGATTGGAATTGTTAAAGTATTTTGGAAAGTTGGAATTTATGTATACTTTCTTTTTCTTACTTTTACTTTCTACTTTTTATTCTGTAAATTTCTGAATATCTGAAAGAAAACTTAATAAAATATTTAAAAAATAAAAATAAATAGAAGACATCTGAAGGCAGCCCTGTTCAGGGAAGCTTTTAATGTTTGATGTATTAGAGTATTTTAATATTTTTTTGGGAAGCCGCCCAGAGTGGCTGGGGAAGCCCCGCCAGATGGGCGGGGTACAAATAAAATAATAATAATAATAATAATAATAATAATAATAATAATAATAATAATAATTAAAGTAGTGAGTAGACTACGGACTGTCTCTTTCTTCTGTGATGGGATTGAGGCATCTGATCATAGCCTGCATTATAATCAAGGCTTATATTGGCTTATATTTTGATCAGGTTCCTATATGAGCTTAAATTCACAAATGTTTCTTCCGAGGCAGAAAACCAAAGGCAGGAAACCAGCAAGCAGCTGGCAAGCAGAGGGCCCCCCTGGTTTATTGCGGTCATAAAAAGGCTGGGAAGTGAGGTCACTGACCTTACAAATTACAGAATAATCAAGTTGTAAAAACACAATTAAGCTGGTAAATAGTAAGAATTATTATGCCTCCCATTAGAGACTTGAGCCACAAATAGGGCAAATAGGAACAGCAGCTGAACTAGGAAAAGCAGCTCTTTAGAGAGAATTTAGCTTAGCTTTTACTAAGTTCCTTTCCTTCTAAAAAGCTATATATGTTAATGTATGAAATATATTGGTTTAAATGTAATTATGCAAAGGATTTAGAAATTTAGATTCTTATGTTAGATTCTTATTTCATAGAATCATAGAATCCTAGAGTTGGAATAGACCACAAGGGCCATTGAGCCCAACCCCCTGCCAGGCAGGAAACACCATCAGAGCACTCCTGACATATGGCTCCAAAGAAGGCGATCTTTCATAGCTGGTGTGTAAAAAAGGTGAACAAAAGATCTGTTTAGATAAAAATACCCCACCATCTGTTTTAGCCATCTGCTCTATTTTAGAATTAAGGGGGCAAAGGTGATCTGGTAATTAAGGTGCCTTGTAGAGGTTAATGGCTACTTGTTTGCCAATTATAAATAGAAGAAAATATAGCTCTCTGTCTCCGATAAAAGGTAATAGGAAATGGGTGTATCTTTTATGATTGGTTCTAGCAAACAGCCAATAGGAATTTCAACCAGGCTGATTGGACAGAGGCAGCCAAAGGAGGAGCAAGGGGGCTGGGCTGAGGGAATATAAGTGCTGGCCATAATGGCAGGAGGCCAGGCCAGAGCTTGGTAACCATATACCACTGTGCCTCTCATTTATTTGTCTGACAAATAAATTATTATTTTAATTTCTCTATTGCTGCGTTGAATATTTCATTCCAGCTAAGCGTTAACCACAAGCAGGGTGCTACAGGATGCCAGAAGATCAGTGTGCTCCTCTCAGGATGGAGGGGTCGCTTATTACTGGTCTCTCTGGACTGAGGGAGGATTCCAGCTAGAGAGTGACCACCAGAGAGAAGCCCCGGTTTCTTGGGAAGCTGGCACCCTTCCCGGGGGCGTTTTTCCAACAGACACTTCAGGTCACAGATTCTGCTAACCCAGAAATAGTACCTCAGGTTAAGAACTTTACTTCAGGATGAGAACAGAAATTGGGTGGCGGTGGCAGCGCGGCGGCAGCTGGAGGCCCCATTAGCTAAAGTGGTACCTCAGGTTAAGAACAGTTTCAGGTTAAGTACGGACCTCCGGAACGAATTAAGTACTTAACCTGAGGTACCACTGTAATAATAAGGGACGCGGGTGGCGCTGTGGGTTAAACCACAGAGCCTAGGACTTGCCGATCAGAAGGTCGCCCGTGACGGGGTGAGCTCCCGTTGCTCAGTCCCTGCTCCTGCCCACCTAGCAGTTCGAAAGCACGTCAAAGTGCAAGTAGATAAATAGGTACCGCTCCGGTGGGAAGGTAAACGGTGTTTCCGTGCGCTGCTCTGGTTCGCCAGAAGCGGCTTAGTCATGCTGGCCACATGACCCGGAAGCTGTCTGCGGACAAACGCCGGCTCCCTCGGCCACTAAAGCGAGATGAGCGCCGCAACCCCAGAGTCGGTCACGACTGGACCTAATGGTCAGGGGTCTCTTTACCTTTACCACTGTAATAATAATAATAATAATATAATACCTTTATTGTCATTGTACAACCTGTGTACAATGACAATAAAGGTATATTATTATTATTATTATTATTATTATTATTATTATTATTATTATCCCTTCCTCAGGTTCTTTATCTACAAACTGGATTTGGTCTGGAGAGCCTTTCAAACAGAGGACTGTAAGAAGAAGAAGAAGAAGAGTTTGGATTTGATATCCCGCCTTTCACTCCCTTTAAGTAGTCTCAAAGCGGCTAACATTCTCCTTTCCCTTCCTCCCCCATCAGAAACACTCTGTGAGGTGCGTGGGGCTGAGAGACTTCAAAGAAGAGTGACTGGCCCAAGGTCACCCAGCAGCTGCATGTGGAGGAGCGGAGACGCGAACCCGGTTCCCCAGATTACGAGACTACCGCTCTTAACCACTATACCACACTGGCTCTCAGTGAGGGCATATGTCCACCCTGCCCATGAGGAAAGAAAACAAACTTTTTGAAGTCAAACTATCCTTCATTAGCACTAGGATATGTAATTGCAGGAGAAAATTGTACTCTTTTTTTTTTTTTTTAAGAACAAAGCAAAAGCCCACATCACCACATTTGCTTTTAAGAAATAAATCTTAAGTGCTTCTTTTGAAGTTTCTGTATAAAAGCATAAACTTAGTAAACCTTTATATCATTTAAAGAATTTAAATATTTTGTGATTTGAACAATAATAATTTTATTGACATATTTAGCATTTGATAAATAACCATGCCTACTTATCATACAGCAAAAGGTAGAGGAGAAGACCTTTTCCATGATAATTGTTTCTCCCTGGTAAATGATTAAAGTGTCTGGCATTTAGTTCCAGGGGAAAGTTTTTTTCTAAGCAAGAAACAATGGGCAGGAGAGAGAAGGTTAAATGTTCAGGCTTCTGTTTAATTCAAACTCCTTCAACTGATGACAGTGAGAATTTTAGTCTTTGGATACTGATGAAAGCAATGAGGGAAGAGATGGAACAACCTATTCACTGAGATCCACAACGTAGATAAAACAGATATGTACTCTATTGCAGCGACTAATTAAAAATATATATGGTGTGAACAAGTCATTCTATTGCAGGGACTACTAATAACCTTTCTGGGTGTATCAGTTGGGAATTGAGCAAGAGATGCTGCAACACTGGAATATTATCAAAACATACATTTTAATATCACATCACCCAGACACACTTGCTAAATAGAGTAAAATAAGAAGAGCCCCGCTGGATTAGACCAAGCAGATGTCTAGGGGAAGCCCACAAGAAGACCACGAGCACAACTGCACTCTTCACGCTTGGGATAAGTAAGCTTATGTATTCTCCATTCAGGGGCAAGGGGGTCTACATCCTCCAGGTAAGTCTTTGGATGTAAGTTTAAAAAGTGAGCATCTCCTTCTGCTCATCTAAGACTCTCTGGATAAATTCCTGGCTTCCTGAGCTAGATAAATTACAAGTAGTGTCAGTGGCGAAGGAAGGATAACTGGCACCCAGGGCAGGGTGCCGGGGGCTGGGCAAATCACCTGCCAGCACAAGCGCGTGCCCCACTACTTATCGCGCATGCACGCACACTGTATGTATGGTGGTGGGATCCTCTGCTTGCAGCTGCACTGGCATCATCATCGGAGCGATCCTTTGCTCATGACTGCAGCAGAGGCGGGGGTTAAGGTATGCCATATGGCACTTGAGCAGTGCTGCGCATGCGCCACTGGGTGGTTTGCCAGTGGCGCCGCTTGAGCGCTGTATGGACGGTAGAGGAGGATGCAGGCATGAGTGGAGGATCTTCCGCATGCAGCTGTGGCAGCAAAATGGTGGCGGCTTGTGCTACCACGCCTAGAAGCGATGGGGCAAGCCGCCCATGGGGTGCCTTCTTGTCACCCCTCCTCAGAGATGGCACCGGGGCAGACCACCCCCTTGCCCCCTTCCTCCGCCACTGAGTAGTGTAAGATGTTTCAGTTTGGAACAGAGATTAAACCTTACACTAATAATTGCACCAAGAATATCCTTTAACACACATTAGGCACCATTTTGAACCCTTGGCCATTCAATCATATTTGCCATCAAATTTATTAAAGCATTTGTTTTTTCATTATTTTCAATGCAGGCACATTTGGGTTTTGTAATCCACTTTACTAGTTAACAATGATGTAATGACTCTTTGAATTAACCATGTTCACATACAAAACAGATACTTAGTTTCTCCATCTGAAGTAGATAGAAATCAGTGAAATCCTGTGGTTCACGTAGCAGATGATGTTCTTTATGCTTCTTTATCTCCTCCTTTGCAAATAAAAGCACAAACTCCCTAGAGGACAGCGCATTCTTGTGTGGCCCTGGAAGATGCTTCATGACTCAAGGGAACATTTCATAGAGCTTCAAGGGAAGTAAAAACAAAAACCAGTAATTACCATGAAGAAGCCCAGTAACATGTTCCATGACCCAACTTCTTTTGGACGCCTGTTTGGTATCATGGTTAAGATCAGCCCTTCCTAACCTGCTGGCATCCCGGTATCTTGGAGCTCAGTGAGTGAAGCATCTGTTTCTGATTCCCATATCCACTAGTTTATTCTAGTAGAAGCTGTAAATGAAAATTTGACAGCTGAACAAATCACTCTCTCCCATATTACTGGTTCTATAGTATTTGTGGGAACATGGCTCTCCCAAAACATGCAAATTATATTTATTAATAACATATAAAAGCAATTATCTCTACAGGATTCCCATTGCCTTTGGGCAGTACCATCAGCAACCCAGCATATCTTCATGGATGTCTAGTGAACATACAGAGAACCTAATCCATTTACTCTGGATTAATTCGGGGTTATGATAATATGGAAGATATCACAGCTTCTCTCCCCTCCAGCAATCTTCCACATCCAAGGGAAAAGAGTAAAGCTTGTAATTTTATGGGCTTGAAAGAGAACATCTTTGTTTGAGACTCCGTGCTGTCATAAAGGTAAAGGTAAAGGTACCCCTGCCCGTACGGGCCAGTCTTGACAGACTCTGGGGTTGTGCGCCCATCTCACTCAAGAGGCCGGGGGCCAGCGCTGTCCGAAGACACTTCCGGGTCACGTGGCCAGCGTGACAAAGCTGCATCTGGCGAGCCAGAGCCGCACACGGAACATCGTTTACCTTCCCGCTGGTAAGCAGTCCCTATTTATCTACTTGCACCCGGGGGTGCTTTCGAACTGCTAGGTTGGCAGGCGCTGGGACCGAGCAACGGGAGCGCACCCTGCCACGGGGATTCGAACCACCGACCTTTCGATCGGCAAGCCCGTGCTGTCATATTATTCCCTAAATCTTCCTGACACAGTGTATGTGGAAGGTGTTGAGGTGCTGCTTCTGGTCGGTGTTCTGTTCTGTCGGTGCTCTGTTATATCCCTAAGAAGACTATCATCCTCCTCCATCTGATATAAACAGAAATTTTACCTGCTCCCATTGTATAGGATTGCAGCCTTTTTACTAAAGTCGTACATTTTTCATAGTATTACAAAACTGCCTGTGTATTTATAAACACACATCCCAATGAATCATGTAGTGTGCTGGAAAAAAACTATGCTGAGTTGGAGGACTCTGAAATGGGATTATTTATTGATTAGCTTTCTGGTTCATGTAGTAACAAACAAGGCTTATACAGTCATACCTTGTGTTGCGTCCGCTTCATGTTGTGTCTTTTTGCGTTACGTCCTGCGGCAACCCGGAAGTACCAGAACGGGTTACTTCCGGGTTCCGCCGATCACGCATGTGCAGAAGCATGTGCAGACACAGCACTTCGAGTTGCGGGCATTTCATGTTACGGACAGGCCTCCAGAACGGATCCTGTCTGTAACACGAGGTACCACTGTATTCTGCTTTTTACACACACACACACACACACACACACACACACACACATGAGAAAATAACAGGGTTTGTGGTAAGACAGTACCCAGAATGAGTGAAAGTGCTAGACTTATATGCAGACCAATCACACTACTTGAAATAGTGAAATACGCCTATTTTGCATAAGAAAACTCTGCAATGGGGTGTCACTGCTATTGGGCTGTGAAACTGGCTGGGTATCCTTCCCTTCCTGGTATTGACTAATACCCACATATTTTCCAGCCATTTCTTCTTATTTAATGCATGTTTGTAGGTTATTTTCACAAATGAATGCACTTATTGGCACAAATGTAGATGCATTTGTGTACAAAAATTATCTATAGTCTGATAGGGCCATGAGAAGGAAGAGATTGGAAAGAGAGAGGAGAAGCTGTGTGAATAGGAATGATCTGTGTGTAAGGGAGACAAAAGTAAGGAGAGGGTGGAGGAAAAAAGGGACTAAGAGTAAAAAGGGGGGATGCAAAGGAAGTTGCCCAAAAGGAGGGAGTAGGAGGCATGGGGAAAGGGATGAAGATGAAAGCAGAGGCAAAAGAACAGGAGGAGATGGGGTGAAGGTGAAAATGGGTGCAATGCAGAGCTGCAGAAAATAAGAGAAGTGGCTTCAGAAATGGAGCTGCAAAGGTGAAAAGGCACCTCAGTAGTTGCATGAGATGGGAAGGGAAGGGGAAATGCTAGGGGGTTCATGTGTCAGGAGTGGCAAAGGGGTTGCTGAGTGAAGGAAGCAGAGGTGCAGCCCCTAATATTTTCCTATTTTATTGTGTGTTGCAGTGGAGAATAGCACTGAGTTTATAAGGATTAGGATGTGCTGTAGCCCCTGGTACAGCCTCTTTAATTAGTTCTTTCACTCCTTCTGGCAGCTGGAATAATAATAATAATAATAATAATAATAATAATAATAATAACAACAACAACAACAACAACAACAATAATAATAATAATAATAATAATAATACTTTATTTATACCCCAACCATCTGGCTGGGTTTCCCCAGCCACTCTGGGCAGCTTCCAACAAAATATTAAAATACAATAGCCTGTTCAACATTAAAAGCTTCCCTAAACAGGGCTGCCTTCAGACGTCTTCTAAAAGTCTGGTAGCTGTTTTTCTCTTTGACATCTGGTGGGAGGGCGTTTCACAGGGTGGGTGCCACTACCGAGAAGGCACTCTGCCTGGTTCCCTGTAACTTGGCTTCTCGCAGCGAGGGAGCTGCCAGAAGGCCCTCAGCACTGGACCTCGGTGTCCGGGCAGAATGATGGTGGTGGAGACGCTCCTTCAGGTATACCGGAAACTGAATGCCCTCAGCAGGCTGGTCAGGAAGATGAACATTTCAATGTTTCCCAGCTGTATTCCCAAACACTCTCACAATGGAACATTGGGGGATTTTTAATTAAATTCAGTTTCAGTAAATGTAGGGGTTTCATCACATTTTATTCTGCGCTTGGTTGTGGCCATGACATTTACTGTTTTAACCCTTACTATTGTTTAAGCTGAAATATCATAGTTGTTAAGGGAAATAGATAAAACAATTGTTCATATTAGACTGAGTTGGAAATAAGTACCTTAATAAAAGTATCATCACGAAGCTTCACCCCAATCCGCCACACGCCTCCAATGAGAGGAAGCTGGAGAGGTCCAGGAGGATAGTGCCTATTTGACCAGAGCTGTTTCAGGAAGTGCATTTCTCTCTCTTTATATACTCTCTTGTTAAAAAGGAATAAGTGTTCTGACACCATGTCCAAGTAGCCTTGGAATGTGATCCCAAGTCATGTGCTACAGTTGAAAACTATAATCATTTTTCATGTGTCACTCAGATGATTGGAAGTCTGATTAATAGGAATTGCAATTAGAATTTTGGCTAGTGTAAGACTGATTTGTGCCAGAAACATTGGGAAAATATGTAGCATACATTCATGAAATAAAATTGCATATGGAAAAGGCAAATGCCCATGGGAAGCCCTCAGCCAGGACCTCATGGCAATAGCCCTTAATATAGCTATTAATGATAAATTAACACATGCTATTAAGGTAAGACGGGGAATATGCAGGAGACAAGGAAGGTGTTTGTAGAATTTGTGCAGCTAAAACAGAAAGGGGTCAAACTATCACAAGAGGTGTTGAAATTTTGGGAGCTTGGATAGTTACAATGGAATGGTCTCGGGGGTAGGGTGCACATTTTTATTCTTATTTATTTATTATCACTTTGTCAAAATAAAAAAAAATTAAAGTAGCAACTGCTCCCAAAGAAAGAGAAAGAGAATTATCATCATCATCATTATTATTGCTATTACTGCTATTAAGTCAGTAGTACAAATGAGAAAAGCTTACTAGCAGCACTTCACATAGAGGGAGGTAGCTTTTCCAAGGCCTGTACTTGTGAGTGTCTGGCTGATATATCTAACTATGCTATCAAAACCTTCATTGATCCCTGGCAAAGAGACTTCTGACCATAACACATATGCTTGACTCACGCCCTTTCTGGTTCATTAAGTTCAAGTGAGGACCAATACAACATTTCTGCAACATTAAACTGTGGAATTTGCTCCCAGAAGAGGTAGTGATTCCAATCAACTTGGATGGCTCAGAAAGAGAATCAGATAGGTTCATGGAGGGTAAAGCTATCAGTGGGTACAAACCACAAGGGCTGTGTTCTGCCTACGCTGTGGCTATGGATATTACTTTCTGGAAATTGTAAGTGAGGAGAGTGCTGTTGCTTTCAGTTTCCTGTTTGGAGGCTTCCCACAGACATCTGGAGGACTAGACGGGTCCTATCTTGCCTGGTCCAGCAGAGTTCCTCTTATGCCTTCGTACTTTTATTAAGAAACAGCAAAAATAAATGTGCAAGCAACTGACACCTTCACATGGCCAACAGCATGCTGCCATCCGGTTTGAATATTATGAGATGGGTTTTACACTAAAAGGGAAAAGTGTCTGTTTTAAGCAATGACAGAAGTTTGAGTAAAGTAGGACTAGAGGGACACTGAGAGGAAAATGGTGCTTTTAAACAAAATCAGAGGTTTGCATTGCCACGGGGAATAGCACAGAGTTTATAAGGATGGGGATGTGTTGTAGTCCCAAGTAAAGGCTCTTGATTGAGTTCTTTCACTCCTTCTGGCAGCTGGAAGCTGAATGTTCTCAGCAAGCTGGTCAGGAAGATGAAGATTTCGATCTTTACCAGCTGCATTCCCAAACAAATGCGAGCCCCTGAAGAGGAGACATGGGAAAGTCAGCAACTGAGTAATAATTTACTTTTCAGTGTCAATTACTTTGCAGCTATAAAACATGCTATATAATACTTTGGAGAACTAGACATAGGAAAGTGAAATAATGAAGAAGAAGAAGAAGAAGAAGAAGAAGAAGAAGAAGAAGAAGAAGAAGAAGAAGAAGAAGAAGAAGAAGAAGAAGAATTTGTTATTTATACCCCGCCCATCTGTCTGGGTTTCCCCAGCCACTCTGGGCAGCTTCCAACCGAATATTAAAAACATGATATAGCATTCAACATTAAAAACCTCCCTAAAAAGGGCTGCCTTCAGATGTCTCCTAAAAGTATTATAGTTGCTTATTTCCTTGACATCTGCTGGAAGGGCGTTCCACAGGGCAGCCATCACTGCCGAGAAGGCCCTCTGCCTGGTTCCCTGTAACCTCACATCTTGCAGTGTGGGAACTGCAAGAAGGCCCTTGGAGCTGTACCTCAGTGTCCGGACTGAAGGATGGGGGTGAGGACGCTCCTTCAGGTATACTGGGCCAAGACCCTTTAGGGCTTTAAAGGTCAGCACCAACACTCAGAAACGGAGTGGGAGCCAATGTAGGTCTTTCAGGACCAGTGTTACATGGTCTCAGCGGCCACTCCCAGTCACCCGTCTAGCTGCCGCATTCTGGATTAATTGCAGTTTCCGAGTCACCTTCAAATGTAGCCCCACGTAGAGGGCATTGCAGTAGTCTTGCAGTGTGAGAACCTCCAGAAGGCCCTCGGTACTGGACCTCAGTGTCCTGGCTGAACGATGGGGGTGGGAAAGCTAATGTGTGGGCTTTTACTATGGTAGGGGAAGAGGGAAATTTTGGAAGGAACCCACAAGGGCCTATTTTAAAGCATATGTTTCCATGCTTTACTTTCCTACATGTTTGTAATTTTAAATCTTTGTTGAGGTTCTCTCACCCAAAAGTACTTGCCCCAAACCCCTATCTTGGCAGCCAAGGAATTCTCCTTTCTATACACCTATTTTTGCCTTGACACCAATAAGAACATGTTAAACAATACTGTACAATCGTTTAAAGATGAACCAGTCCTTTTTTTAATTTATAACATTCTCGTCAACAATTGAATAGGCATAATTCTTTGTATTAAAAAGTCAACAGGAGCCTTTAAGTTATCAGTGAGGATGTCTGCTGAATACTTGCAGGCATGGCGCAGACAACAATGCCTGGCTCCTGACACAGAGGGTGCAAAAATATTCCTTTGTTCTTTGAAAATTGAAACCTGAACATACACCAGCCTCCTTTACAGTTCAGAGTGCGAGAAGTACGGAAGTGGGATAGTTTAACTGCAGACTCAGTTCTGAGTATAGTTTCATAAGAGGTGGGGGAGCTTTAGCCTTGTCACCTGAAAAGAAGTTGGATGGCATCCAGCAGTGATGCGTGACAGGGAGCAACAGCACCCTGGTGCTGGCAGTGTTACCTCTCTCAGGGACAGGGCAATGGGGTGGCAAGTGTGAAGATGTCCAGATTGCTAGTGATGGGGGCCCCATAAGGGTTTGGGTACCTGTGAGTCCAAAATCAGCCACCCAGAAATTCCCTAAATTATCAACAGCCTTGCCCCATCCTGCTGACCAGCAGTGCCACTCCTGCCAAGGGGATATTGCATCCATTCTGCTCTACTCTCTTGCTGCTGCTGCTGATGTCATTTCCTGGAAGCCAACCAATAAGCATGTCTATAGACCCCAACTCCGCTTGGACTTTTGCATTCACCTGCACCAAATGGCAGATATTCTTCTCTGTCCACAAATTGTCCATTCTTGTCCAAGAAATGATTCGGGTTGAACTCTGCAGGAGTCTCCCATCGTGTTGGATCAAGAAGAACAGAGCGCAGATCAAAAAGAACAGCAGTCCCCTGCAAAGAAGAAAGAATTAACTTGGAATGCATTCAGATCAACACATTCCAGGATTCTCCCTCACTCTCCCAGGACGAATCTTTGCAGAGTTCAAACTGAATGGAGTTTTGGGGGGACAGGTGGGTATTTAACAATGGCCATATTCATCCTCAACTTTTTTCTATTTAAAAAAATATTTTTAATCACTCTTCTTTACCTTGGGAAAGAGAAAACCACGCATCTTCACATCCTTTGTACATTTCCTAGGAACCCCCATAAATAAGGCATATTTAAAGCGCTGCATTTCATGAATCACAGCATTGGTGTAGGGCAGTTTCTTCTTATCTTGATAGCAGATTGTGTGAGAAGAACCTAAAGCAACTTCTATCTCTTTATGCACTTTATCTGAAGAAAATTACAGAAACAGAAGGTTTAGTTTGAATATATAAACTTCATTCTTCCCCCAGTACTTGGCATGGGCAGTGTTAAAGGGCTAGAGCGGTAGCCAGAAGGTCAAATGGAAAACAGATAATCCACATTCTTCTTTTGTCTTTGCGCTCCAGTACTCAAGGGGTGTGGTGAAAATGAATTGCTGAGAGGAGAATCACATTGTTCTGTTCCTTGGTGTTTTTTTACTCTGGGAGGCGTGCAGTTTGCCACCCGATTTTGTTTTGCTTTTTTCCCTCTGGAAGGGCGTCCAAGGATTTCCTGTGTTTACTCCCGAGTAAGCAAACTTTGGATTCAACCCAGTAAGTTTTGCTAATAGGAGAGGAAAATACATATTCCCCCAAAATGCAGTGTTAGCAGTTTCTGTTGTGTCTCTAGGCTCATCCTTGCCTGTTGTGTTCTTCTGCTTATTTTTTTAAGCACCAACCACTTGTCTTCTGGAACACGCTGCACTCCCTTCATCACTGAGTTGCCCTTTTGAGTTAATTCTCTAGTCCTGTGATGGCATGTGTGCATGTGACAAGAAGAGCATTGTACATGTTTCCATGCTACATTCACACATTATGCTTCCTGCTGTTTCATTCATGCATGCCTTTCAAACTAAGGTTGAATGGCGCTTTTTTCCATTACCAGATGAGAAGAACACTTTCCAGAAAGCTTTTCACTGTGACACCCGAAACCCTTTATGGACAGTGGATTTGGCCCCTATTGGATCTGATGTGATATTATAGATTGCTGAGAGAGAGAGAAGACAGTCGCCCAGGGCTTTTGTCCATTGCTCTGAGCATGGGCATAGCCGGGGGGGGGGGGCAGTGCCCCCCCCGATATACAAAAATCATTTTAAAGCCAGTAGCACATGTGAAAAGGTTCTAGGTGTCTTGGTGGGCCACAAGTCCAACATGAGTCCTGAAGCTCCAAAGTCCAGCGACTGTTAGCAACAAATTTCTCTGACCAAATATAGAAGATTGGATAATCATGAGTAAAAAAAAGGATTTTAATTCGGACTATTAATTGATTTGAAACGGATTCAAATTACGGAGGTTGATCCCTTTCTGCTGAAGTAGATTTGAAAAAAGGCATTCAAGAGGTAGTAGATTTGAAAAAAGGCATTCAAGAGGTCAAGGAAGAGGTTGCCGGTCACAAAACAAGATTGACGGAAGTGGAAACAGTGAGAGTGTCTGATGTGGAGAGGACCCAACAGGATGCGCTTAATGCAATTGCTTTCTTACAGATGAAGGAATGGAAAATCAACTGAGAGTGAGAGGCACACCACAATTGGAACAAGATAATCTTAAGGACTGGCTAATTGATGAGTTTGCAGCGTGCTGGGATTTGGAAAAAGACAAGCTAAATTCTTGGATTGAGAGGACCTATAGGGTTGGGCCAAAGAAAGACTCAAAAATTGTACATGACTGTATAGTGGTTTTCAAGACAAAGGAACAGAGGGACAATATTTTGGGTCTACACTATAGAAAAATATTAAAGACAAGCCAATTGTTTTGTTCAAGGAGATTCCAAAACATTTTCTGAACTTAAGGAATAATTACACAGATTTGGCTGGAGCTCTGAGAAGGAAGAATATCTTCTTCAGGTGAGAGTTTCCAGAGGGCCTCTCCTTCAAATTTCAAGGAAGGAAACAAAGAATTAGGACCGTTGAAGAAAAAACAAGGTTTTTTGGGGAAAACGTTAAGGATCTCAGATTGGAAAGCTCACAGGCACCAGGGGCAGGGGCAGGAGCTCCCTAATAGTACAAGATGGCACTGGGAATTTACTCTTGGAATGTTAATGGTTTGAACTCACGTCCAAAAAGAAACCAAGTTTATCATGTGTTAGCAAAACAGAATTTGGACATAATTTGTCTGCAAGAAACTCATGTTACTAGACTGCATAGAAAAGGTGCTAACAGATTATATCCATAAGGACCAGGCAGGATTTCTGCCTGGGAGACATATGAAAGATAATATTAGGAATATAATCAATGTGTTAGAAAGGTTGGAACTTTTAAAAAATTGTAAAGCGTTGTAAAAAATTGTAAATCATTGATGCTGGGAAGGTCTTAGATAATGTCTCATGGAGTTTTATCAAAAGGAATTTAGAAAGTATTGAGATTGGACAAGAATTTTTAAATGGTATTAATGCAATCTATTTTGAACAAAAAGCCAAAATTATAGTAAATACTGTGGTTTCAGAAGAAATTACAATTGAGAAAGGAACGAGGCAAGGGTGCCCACTTTCCCCTCTGCTTTTTATTTCAGTTCTGGAGGTTTTGCTAAACATGCTAAGGAAAGAGGAAGAGGTTAAAGGTATAACAGTAGGAACTAAACAATATAAATTAAAAGCCTTTGCTGATGATTTGGTGTTAACTTTACAAGATCCAGATTCCATTGTAGTGAAAGCACTGGAACTGATACAGAAGTTCGGGCAAGTAGCAGGATTTAAGATAAATAAGAACAAAACCAAAGTGTTGGGGGGGAATTTAGATAATGAGGAGAAAAAAATCCTACAGGAAAAGACAGGCCTTGTTTCTGTGAAGAAAGTGAAATATTTGGGTGTGCATTTATCGGTGAAAATTTTGAATTTATATAAAGATAATTATGAAAAATTATGGAATGAAATTAAGAGAGATCTTGAGGTTTGGTCAAATTTAAATCTGTCATTAATGGGCCAAATATTGGTGGTTAAGATGAATGTTGGGACGCGGGTGGTGCTGTGGGTAAAACCTCAGCGCCTAGGACTTGCCGATCACATGGTCGGCGGTTCGAATCCCCGCGGCGGGGTGCGCTCCCGTCGTTCGGTCCCAGCACCTGCCAACCTAGCAGTTCGAAAGCACCCCCGGGTGCAAGTAGATAAATAGGGACCGCTTACCAGCGGGAAGGTACACGGCGTTGCGTGTGCTGCGCTGGCTCGCCAGATGCAGCTTGTCACGCTGGCCACATGACCCGGAAGTGTCTGCGGACAGCGCTGGCTCCCGGCCTATAGAGTGAGATGAGCGCACAACCCTATAGTCTGTCAAGACTGGCCCGTACGGGCAGGGGTACCTTTACCTTTAAGATGAATGTACTGCCAAAGATGCTGTTTTTATTCCAAGCCTTACCAATTATCAATAATGAAAGATGTGTTAAAGAATGGCAGAAAGCAATGTCTAAATTTATCTGGCAGGGGAAAAAACCCAGAATTAAATATAAAATATTAACAGATTCTAAAGAGAGAGGGGGATTTTCCCTGACAGATTTGAAGATATCTTTTTAAGCGGTGGCTTTCTGCTGGATCAAGGAATGGATTCAACTAGACAATGTTGATGTGTTAGATTTGGAAGAATTTGACAATGTATTTGGGTGGCATGCATATCTATGGTATGATGAGATACTGGCTCATAAAGGTTTCAAAAATCATGTAATTAGAAAATCACTATATAATGTTTGCATAAGATATAAAGATCTCTTAGAAAGGAGAAGACCCAGGTGGCTTTCACCAATGGAAGCAAAGGCACAGAAAAAGCTGAATATGGAGTGTAAATGGTTGAAATATACAGATTTATTCTTGGAAGATAATGAAGGATTTAAATTGAGACCATTTGACCAAATTAAAGATAAATTGGATGGATGGTTGCAATATTATCAGATTAATGAATTGTATAAGCTTGATAAGAAAAATGGTTTTGCGACAGAAAAATCCAAATTGGAAATAGAATTGTTAGATACCAATGTTAAAAATCTCTCTAAAATGTACAATTTCCTGATGGAATGGCATACAAAGGATGAACAAGTTAAATCTGTGGTGACTGACTGGGCAAGAGATGTTGGACACAATATAATGTTGGAAGATTGGGAAAGGTTGTGGAAGAAAGGGGTTAAGTTTACTGCATGTACTGTATTAAAAGAAAATATTGTGAAAATGATGTATAGATTGTACTTAACCCCAGCAAAATTAGCAAATATTTCTCACACAAATGACAATCTATGTGGGAAATGGAAAGAAAAAGAAGGTACATTATTATCATATGTGGTGGACGTCTCCCAAGGTGAAAGACTTCTGGGAAAAGATTTATAATGAGTAGAAAAAAAATGTTGAAAAATACATTTATTAAGAAACCAGAAGCCTTTCTACTTGGAATAATAGAATTGGAATTGCCCAGAAAAGATGTTAGATTGTTTTTGTATGCCACTACAGCGGCAAGACTGCTATTAGCCAAAAACTGGAAATCGCAAGAGATACCAACAATAGAAGAATGGCAGATGAAGATGTTGGACTTTCTGGAGCTGGCCGACCTGACTGGAAGAATCCGTGACCAGAAAGAGGAGGAGATACGTGAAGATTGGAAGAAATTTAAAGAATATTTAGCTAAATATTGTGATATAAGATAATTAGAAAATTATTGGAAGTAACGAATAGGCTTAGGGGTAGAATAAGAGCATGTGTTAGTAAATATCAAGGATTAGAATATTAATAAAGGAGAAGAGATTAGTAAATGATAGGAGTTAATATTATTAGAAATATGAATTTGGAGAATTGTTATACAAGTGATATAAGGAAATTCAGTTAGAGGGTATTCTAGGAAGTCAGTTAACAATGTTATGAAAATTAGGTAGCTGAAGAAGTAATTGTTTTTGTGTTAAGTTTTTTGTATTGAAATGTGTTTTTATTTGTTGTGTGTTTTCTAACATCATTTTTGTTATAAATGTGGAAAACTAATTTAAAAATTGGAAAAAAAGTTCAACATGAGTCAACCGTATGATGCAACAGGGAAAAAAGCCAATGCTATTCTAGGCTGCATCAGCAGAAGTGTTGTTGTTGTTGTTGTTGTTGTTGTTGTTGTTGTTGTTAATTACATTAATATACCGCCCTATACCTGGATGTCTCAGGGTAGTTCACAGAATAAAGAGTATAGGGAAGTCATATTGCTACTCACTTCTGCCTCGTTCAGACCACACTTGGAGTTCTGTGTGCAGTTCTGGGTACCCCAGTTTAAAAAGGAAATTGACAAATTGGAACGTGTGCAGAGAAAGGCAACCAAGATGATCAAGGATCTAGAAACCAAGCCTTATAAGGAACAGTTGAGGGAGCTGGGTAAGTTTAGCCTAGAGAAGAGGAGAGGAGAGATGATAGCCATCTTCAGATACAGTGGTACCTCAGGTTGCAGATGCTTCAGGTTACAGACTCTATTAACCCAGAAATAGTACCTCAGGTTAAGAACTTTGCTTCAGGATGAGAACAGAAATTGGGTGGTGGCAGCAGCGGGAGGCCCCATTAGCTGAAGTGGCACCTCAGGTTAAGAACAGTTTCAGGTTAAGAACGGACCTCCAAAAGGAATTAAGTTCTTAACCCAAGGTACCACTGTACTTTAAGGGCCATCACATGGAGGAGGGAGCAAGCTTGTTTTCTCCTGCTCCACAGGGTAGGACTCGAACCCATGGCTTCAAGTTACAAGAAAAGAGATTCCACTAAACATCAGGAAGAACTTCAATAATCATTAACAATTAATTGACACAAGAATTACAGTCCACTCTAGAGATCAAAGGAAGCCCTGCACAGGTCTCCCTCTCTCACCTTGGATATCTGGATGACTTGCCAGGAGGAGAAGTGCCCATTTCAGAGAACTGGTGGCTGTGTCTGTCCCTGCTACAAAGAGCCCAGAAATACTAAAAGCCATGTTTTCTTCATCATAGGTCGTTTTTGCTCTGATTTTGAAAACGGGGAAAGTGACATATCATTTACATGCATTACAATCTGTCCTTCAGCACTTATTTTATCTTACTCCCCCTGCTCCTATTAGCATACCACCAACACATGCTTCATGATGGGTGTCCTCTTACACTGCCTGAGGAGAAATAAAAAGGTGCCACCTCCACTGCCCTGCTGTCACTGCCACCTCCCTTACTTTGGTCATACAGCAGTGCCCACAATGTGCTAACAACAACAGTGAGGACAGTGAGATCTTGCAAGCGTTTGGTGAAATCTTGCAGGAAGAAGGCAAGAAGAAAAAATACTTTGACCTTTCTAGTGTAGAAATAAATGAGGCAGGAGTTTGAAGTCATATTTAGTTTAGGAACATTTTCTTTAGGATTTGTCTGGTCCCCTGCTGATGAAAGTGAGGAGTGACAGCTGCCACAATACACTTGGTGAGTTGGTCATTCGTACTATTGGGCATTCTTTGAGAGCCAGTGTGGTGTAGTGCTTAAGAGCAATAGACTCGTAATCTGGGGAACCAGGTTCGTGTCTCCGCTCCTCCAAATGCAGCTGCTGGGTGACCTTGGGCTAGTCACACTTCTCTGAAGTCTCTCAGGCCCTCTCACCTCACAGAGTGTTTGTTGTGGGAGAGGAAGGGAAAGGAGATTTTGAGCCGCTTTGAGACTCCTTCGGGGAGCGATAAAGCGGGGTATCAAATCCAAGCTCTTCATTCTTACTGTTTGGGCACCACAGGCAACATTTCAGTGGTGAGTATGTTCCCATGAGTTTTACAGGGGTTTTCAAACGTATTTGCCCACTGCCCTGTTGGATCCATCAACTGATCTCCAGTGCCCACTACCCTAATAATAATAATAATAAAATTATTCAGAATGGTGGTTTGCACAACTCACTAAGAAAAATAATAATCCAATAAATCTGGAAAAAAGTAACTCAATGTCAATTTCAACTGAGATTCAGGGAAAAAATATTGGTGTCCTTGGAAGAGATTAGCATTCACTTATAATAGGAAATATAATGATTCCTTGGATGAGCAGCATTCAGTTTCAAAGCAGATACGTACTTTCTCCATCTGAAGTAGATAGAAATCAATGAGATCCTGTGGATCATGCAGAGACTGATTCTCCTTATGCTTCTCTATCTCCTCCTTTGCAAATGAAAGCACCATCTCTGTGCAGGACAAGGCCTTCTTGTGGGGCCCTGGGAGATGTTTCATGAGCCATGGGAGAATTTCACAAAGCTAAAGGAAAGAAATCAGACATGCCATCATTACCATGAGGAAGCTTTAGAGAAAAGGGGGGGGGAAAGAAATATTAAAACAAATAATGGAAAATTAGAAGAAATTACCGTAGTTAAAAACCCAAATAATGTGAAAATAAAACAGAATATTAAAATACTGCAAAGTCAATTTGCAATGATAATAAATCGAGAAGTAGGGTGGGTGCTAGGGGCACTTTGGAAGATGGCCGACAATACCATCTCTCTGGCTCACACAAGGTAATTAAGAGGCTAATGATGGGAGTAAATTAGCCTCCCGAATTTTCCCAGGGGATGGGAAAATGCTGCCTCATCCGTGGTTGCCAATAAATCACCCCCGAGTTCGAATGAAGGACGGGGTGGGGGCACTGGACGGAAAGCCCTCGAGTGAGTTTTTGGATCTCCTGGATGCTACTTCTAATGGCAATCCTGGTTGCATTGCTCAAGACAAACAATTGGAAAAGAGTAAATGCACATGTTTCGAGCGAAGGAAAGGCTGTACTGATTGCTAATTAAATCAACCACTGAGAAGCTGAGTGACGGGTTGGACTGAATAGAAGACTGCATCAAAGAATAATAGTTATGTCGGTATGTTGAAATGGATCGGAAGGGGGGGACTTTTCTCTTTTTCAATATGATTTACCTAACAACCCCCCCCCCCCCCAAGAAGAACCGCCACATGACTGATAGCAAGTGAGATGGGAAAATAAACTGTGTGGAAACAAAATTATTAACCAGAGACTTTGTTTTGCAGAAGATCTGGAAAGGAAATGAAAGGCTTTTGGTGTGACGCAGTTCTAATGGGGAACCGCCATTATGAGACGGACTTGGTTGCAAGATTTACAGTCAAAGGGGGAGAGGTGCTACGGTTTTGTTATCATATCTGAATTCCACGGCTGAATTGGCAACAACTCCCCTGGAAAGGCTGATTTATGGAGCAACTGGTCTGGGAAAGTTAATGAGCAGACACTTGGACTGTATTTTATGGGAACTGAAATCGTACCTGCTGTTTGAATAGGACTTTTGGATCAGCGTGAAAACCCACACAGGACTATAATAATGTTTGCTTCAACTCGCTTGTGTAGATAACTCAGAGGTTATTAAGAAGAAAAATGATAACAGCAAGAAGATTGGAAGACGGGGTTTGTAAAGGATAACAACAAAGAGATGGAAAGATGGGACTTGTGAAGATCAAAGCAGCAGAAATATGAGATGATTGGACCCTTTCTGAGCTCGAAGCATGGGTACCCCCCAACAAAAATTTAAAATTCGGCTAAATATTTGGAGTTTATTATGTATTGGTATGATTTGGAATAAATGTGATATGATTGGTTTGTTAATTGGAAATTTAATAAAAATTATTTTTTTAAAAAAAGATAATAAATCGAGAAGTAGAATGGAATATTAAAAGAATGCCGCAAAAGAACTTCGAATATGCTA
This sequence comes from Podarcis muralis, assembly GCF_964188315.1. NCBI lineage: Eukaryota > Metazoa > Chordata > Lepidosauria > Squamata > Lacertidae > Podarcis > Podarcis muralis. Next base: position 6,351,728 of record NC_135660.1, on the reverse strand, counting down.
ATAAATCTGGAAAGTGGTTGGCATGGCTAACAGATTTAAAAGAGAAAGGAACAGAATACAATTAAGAAGATCACAGTGGAAGGAAAAGAAATAGATAATCCGAAAGAAATTAGAAAAGGATTTGTGGATTTCTATAGACACTTATATAAAAGAGATGGAAAAAGGTTTAAAAAAAAAATTATTGAGACAGAAAGGAGTGCAAAAAATTCAGATAGAAAAGAAAGACAGACTGAATGACCTAATTGAAACAGAGGAAATTAAAGTTGCTATAAAAGAATTGAAAAGTGGAAAGACACTGGGACCGGATGGATTTACAGCAAAATATTATAAAGAAATGAAACACGCCCTACTTGTGCCGCTGAAAGAGGTTATGAATAATATACTAAGAAAGGGAGAATTACCAGAAATGTGGAAAGAAGCATATATTACATTTATACCAAAACAAGATTCGGATTTAACACAAGTAAAGAACTATAGGCCGATTTCACTGTTAAATAACGACTATAAAATATTCGCAAGTATGCTAGCAAATAGATTGAAAAAAATATTGAATGAGACTATTGATAAGTACCAAGCAGGTTTTTTACCTGGTAGACAGATGAAAGATAACATAAGAAATATAGTTAATATAATTGAATATCTGACTGCCAGAAATGAAAAGCAAGCGATGTTAATTTTTGTGGATGCTGAAAAGGCCTTTGATAATATATCCTGGGAATTTATGTTAAAGAATTTAGAATTAATGGACACTGGTCAATTCTTTCTAAAAGGAATAAAAGCCATAGAGAACAGAGAGCAAAATTGATTGTAAACAATATAGTAACAGAAAGTATTGAAATTACTAAAGGTGCAAGACAAGGGTGTCCATTATCACCATTATTATTCATATCGGTACTGGAAGTCTTTTTAAGGTAAATAAGGAGAAATGAAAAAATAAAGGGAATTTCAGTTGGTCGAAATGAGTATAAAGTGAAAGCCTTTGCCGATGTCTTGGTATTAACCATAGAAGAGCCAGTTACAAGTGTGAAAGAAGTACTAGAGGAGATAGAACAGTTTGGGTAAGTGGCAGGCTTTAAATTGAACAAAAAGAAAACTAAAATGATAGTTAAAAATATGAAACAGGACCTGGTGGAAGGGTTGCAACAACAAATAGGTATAGAAGCAGTTAAAAGAGTTAAATATTTGGGAATTTGGTTAACCTCAAAAAATATTGATCTATTTCAAAATAATTATACACTGGTGTGGAATGGCATTAAAAGAGATCTAGAAATATGGGGAAGGATGAAATTGTCATTTTGGGGAAGGATTTTGGCTATTAATGAATGTGCTACCAAAGATGTTATTTTTGTTTCAGACAATTTCAATAATCAAAGGGGCAACAATTTTTAAAGATTGGCAAAAAACAATTTCAAGATATATCTGGCAGGGAAAGAAGCCGAGAATACAGTATAAGTTGTTAACAGATGTTAAAGAAAGAGGAGGCTTCGCTCTGCCGGATCTGAAATTGTATTATGAAGCATCTTGCCTCTGTTGGTTAAAAGAATGGATGATATTAGAAAATACAGAACTGTTAGATTTGGAAGGTTATGATAATAGATTTGGATGGCACGCATATCTATGGTATAATAAAACAAAAGTCCGTAAAGGATTTGGAAGCCATATATTTCAAAGATCTTTAATAGAAATATGGGATAGGTACAAAAACTTACTGGAACGTAAAACACCACATTGGTTATCTCCATTAGAAGCAATGAGTGTGAAAAAGATCAATATGAGTGGGAAATGGATAACTTATGGGAAATTAATACAAAAAGAAGGAAGTAAATGGAAGATGAAACCATATGAGGAAATCAAAGAATATGTGAATGATTGGATGCACTACCGTCAGGTCAATGAAATGTTTAAACAGGATTTTAAAGAAAAAGGATTTGATGAAAATAAATCAAAGTTTGAACTAGAGATATTAAGTAATAACTGTAAAAAAATTTCTGAAATGTATAAATTGCTGCTTGAATGGCATTTGAAGGATGAGGAGGTAAAGTCGGTTATGATTCCTTGGGCCAAAGATTTTGGGTATAATATACAGCTGAGTGATTGGGAAAAACTATGGAAAGAAGGTTTAAAATTTACCGCATGCAATGCTTTAAAAGAAAATGTGATGAAAATGATGTATAGATGGCATATTATACCCGTTAAATTAGCTAAAATGTATAAAGTTAGCAATAAATGTTGGAAATGTAAAGAAAAAGAAGGAACATTTTATCACATGTGGTGGGAATGTAAAAAAGTTAAAAGCTTCTGGGAAATGATATATAATGAGATGAAAAAAATGTTGAAATATACATTTATAAAGAAACCAGAACCATTTTTACTGGGCATTGTAGAAAGTGATATAAATAGAAAAGAATGTAAGCTGTTTTTATATGCAACGACAGCAGCAAGAATATTATTGGCACAAAAATGGAAGCCAGAAGAATTACTGACAAAAGAAGAATGGAGGATGAAATTAATGGACTATGCATAGCTAGATAAATTAACAGGAAGGATTCGAAATCTGCGGGACCAGAAATTCACAGAAGACTGGTGTAAATTTACAGACTATTTGAAAAGTAATTGTGATGGTCAGACTACGTTTGTAGATTTGCAAGAAGTTTTGTGAGGTGGATTCTTGGAACTATTGCAAAAATGGATAAAGGGGAGGGTGGTTAGTTAAGATAATTAAAGGCAATATGAATTTAAGAAATGCAGAAGTGGTTAAAATGGTGGATCATCAGAGGTACTGATGGAAGTCCAAAAAAAGATTGTATAAGTGGTGAAGTTTTGTGGTATGTATTATAATTTATATGTTAAAATTAATAAAAATTATTATTAAAAAGAGAGAGAGATTTTGTTTGGCAGGTAAAAAAAAAAAAATCTTATTTTAAGAGAAGCCGGTGAGGGAGGGATGTGGAGCACAGTAGAATGGAAAGGAGAAGTGTTAAAGTTTGCCTTTTGGTGGCTCGTTGCAGCCAGCAGAAGAAAAGGGGACAGAGAAACACATTACAGCATGGGTAGGCAAACTAAGGCCCAGGGGCTGGATCCGGCCCAATTGCCTTCTAAATTCGGCCCGCGGACGGTCCGGGAATCAGCGTGTTTTTACATGAGTAGAATGTGTCTTTTTATTTAAAATGCACCTCCGGGTTATTTCTGGGGCATAGGAATTCGTTCTTTCCCCCCTTTCCCCCCAAAATATAGTTCAACCCCCAACAAGCTCTGAGGTGGAGCAGACCCTGCTGATAAAGTTTGCTGACCCCTGCATTACAGAGAAAGAAAAGGGGGGTCATGTGATGTCTTACCTCCCCGTGGCTCCAACATCATGAGGGAGCCTGTCATAGTAGCATCTGGTCACATCCAGGGCCACAGGCTGCCTGGCTCCACCCACGCTATGCCATAGTGTAATTCTCTTCCTGAGAAAATTATTTTGTTCACCTCTGCTCATTTATGTGGGCTATAGATGCCTTTGTTCCATTTCTATCCTGTCTTTCCTCCAAAGAGTCCCAACTTGTGGACCTAGTTTCATTACTCTCTCTTTTATATTCATGGTAAGAAATTGATTAGGCTGTAAAATAGCCCTTATCTCAGATTAGATTTAAACCTCATCTCACTTCTCCAACAGTCTATCCTCTATCATAATGGAATCCAGAATGCTGAGTGGGAAATATAAGGCCCCTGAGAGACTTCTCTGAATCAGCAGGAATGAAAATGACTACTCACAGCATGAACGAAGCTTCCTATAAATTTTAGGGAGAAATCCATGGCTTCTATCAGCTTCTGGAACCGTTCATCCTCAAGAGCAAACCGGTGCCCAAAAGCCACAGCACATATCACGTTGGAGACTGAATTAGTGATGGGCATGGAGGGGTCAAGTGGTTGTCCTGCAAAATAAAGTTCTACTAATGTTAGCTCAGCTGCTCCTGTTCATACTGAGAGTGGGATTTCATGGTGGCCAAGAGAAACTGCTGGGATCTCCATTAGGAACCAATAAAAACATATCACATTCCTTTCTAAAATGGACAGAGGTAGGACACAAATATATCTCCATATGCCAGCTCAGCACCATCACTGAGCATCACATACCCTTTGAACGTGCAAAAACCTCCACGAGCTGATGGGCCTCCTCTGCTACTTGGTGCTCCATGCCTTTCTTCCCCAGTCCCAGCTTCCGCATAGTAACTACACCAAAGCGTCTCTGTTGCCTCCAGGTGTGACCATTTGAAAATATATTACCTATGGAAAATCAGTGAGAAATTCTTCCTTACAGAAATTAATGTTACAATTAAGTTACCAGCCAAGAAGAAACTTTGTTTACTGAAGTTCATGCCCTGGAATGTGGAAGCTACTCAGTATCTCTGAGGCAAACAATTACAAGACGATGCAAAGTCTGCCTCAGTATATTTTGCAGGTATCTCAGCAGAAAGAGCGGAGAGTTCAAGCCCTTCATCCAGCACTGAGGGCCAGGACAGTCAATGCATTGCAACTGCAACAGGAAACAAGCTTCTACCTGCAGTTCAATCTAACCACAGTGTAGTACAAAGCACTTGTTAGAGTAGACTAATGGAAATTAATGGAAAACTCAACAGTGGCCAGAAGATTGGAGAAGATCAGTCTACATCCCAATCCCAAAGAAGGGCAGTGCCAAAGAATGCTCCAACTACCGCACAATTGCACTCATTTCACACGCTAGCAAGGTTATGCTTAAAATTCTACAAGGAAGCCTCAAGCAGTATGTGGATCGAGAACTCCCAGAAGTGCAAGCTGGATTTAGAAGAGGCAGAGTAAACAGAGACCAAATTGCAAACATGTGCTGGATTATGGAGAAAGCTAGAGAGTTCCAGAAAGACATCTACTTCTGCTTCATTGACTATGCAAAAGCCTTTGACTGTGTCGACCACAGCAAACTATGGCAAGTTCTTAAAGAAATGGGAGTGCCTGATCACCTCATCTGTCTCCTGAGAAATCTCTATGTGGGACAAGAAGCTACAGTTAGAACTGGATATGGAACAACTGATTGGTTCAAAATTGGGAAAGGAGTACGACAAGGCTGTATTTTGTCTCCCTGCTTATTTAATTTATATGCAGAATACATCATGCGAAAGGCTGGGATGGATGAATCCCAAGCTGGAATTAAGATTGCCAGAAGAAATATCAACAACCTCAGATATGCAGATGACGCAACCTTGATGGCAGAAAGTGAGGAGGAATTAAAGAACCTTTTAATGAAGGTGAAAGAGGAGAGCGCAAAATATGGTCTGAAGCTCAACATCAAAAAAACGAAGATCATGGCCACTGGTCCCATCACCTCCTGGCAAATAGAAGGGGAAGAAATGGAGGCAGTGAGAGATTTTACTTTCTTGGGCTCCATGATTACTGCAGATGGTGACAGCAGCCACGAAATTAAAAGACGCCTGCTTCTTGGGAGAAGGGCAATGACAGGCCTAGACAGCATCTTGAGAAGTAGAGACGTCACCTTGCCAACAAAGGTCCGTATAGTTAAAGCCATGGTTTTCCCAGTAGTGATGTATGGAAGTGAGAACTGGACCATAAAGAAGACTGATCGCCGAAGAATTGATGCTTTTGAATTATGGTGCTGGAGAAGACTCTTGAGAGTCCCATGGACTGCAAGAAGATCAAACGCATCCATTCTTAAGGAAATCAGCCCTGAGTGCTCACTGGAAGGACAGATCGTGAAGCTGAGGCTCCAAGACTCCAAGGCTCCAGTACTTTGGCCACCTCATGAGAAGAGAAGACTCCCTGGAGAAGACACTGATGCTGGGAAAGATGGAGGGCACAAGGAGAAGGGGGCGACAGAGGACGAGGTGGTTGGATAGTGTTTTCGAGGTTACCAGCATGAGTTTGACCAAACTGCGGGAGGTAGTGGAGGACAGAGGTGCCTGGCGTGCTCTGGTCCATGGGGTCACGAAGAGTCGGACACGACTAAACGACTAAACAACAACAACAACAACAACAATGGAAATTAATAGACCCACATTAGCCATGCCCATTGATTTCAGTGGGTCTTCTCTGATAAGAACTGGCACTGCATAGAACCCCTATTTCCTGTTCAGTACAACATTAATAGAAAACCTTTGTTCTCTTTTTCCAGACAGCCACTTAAATGTTTTCTTCGGGGGAAGTACCAGCAGAAATTCTCATTACCTACCTTTTCCTTTTGTCATAGCCATAAGGAAAGGAGTCTGTGGTCGGTCTTCAAATTCTTCAGATTGGTCAATGAGCGCTTCTTTTACTGCTTGGAATCCAGACACTATTATGAAGGGTTGATATCCTGCCCAAAGGGTGTAAATGTTTCCATATTGCTTTGCCATCTACCATTTGGGTCAAAAGAGAGAAGAGGAATGCTGTGTTCAGATAGTTATTTCAACCTAATATGTGAGCTTCAGCCTTCCTCACCTCTTAAGCATCTCACTATACTCTCTTCTCTTGCGAGCATCTCCTTTTCTTTCTTTTGTTCCTTCCTTCATTCCAACCCATTTGTTTTACTCCCTCCTGCTTGTTTTTTCCCTGCATGGGATCAGAGCAGCAGAGAGGCACTTCATCGTCTCCAGCCATCTGGTGACAGGCAAGTGGATTAGCCAGCCATTGCCAGAGGCTTCTTCATCATCACCATAAAAACATTTTGTGCGGGGATGTGGAAACTGGAGTCCACCAGATGGTGTTGGACTGCAACTCCCATCATCCCTGACCATTGGCCATGCTGGTTGGGGGAGATGGGCATTGTAGTCTGGAGGGCATCAAGTTTGGTATAAGCTTGGCTAGAGCACTGGGTCAGGTTTATGACCCACGGTGGGTCACAACAGCAGAGGCGTAGCAAGGTCAGGTGGTACCTGGTGCAGAATTTCTTTTGTCACCCCCGCACATTGACATTTTTGGGGAAGGTTACCCAAAGTTGTTCAAATTTGTGGTAAGGAATTAAGAAGAGGTTGGAATTAAGTGGTAAGGAATTAAGCAATACCTGTCTGAATAATTTGGCTTACAAATGTATTAAACAAACAAACAAATTAAATATTGTCTCGTGTCTTCCCTGGCTACATATGAGCTACAAAAGTCCCATGGCTTTCCTGAGAATGATCTCCTGCTACACTGCCAAGTAAACTTGGTGTCCATTCATCTGTTGGAAGAGCATTCTGGGCCATGTTGCATCACACATGGGAAGAGTGGGAGGACAAGCTCCAGAGTATATTGCAATAAACTATTTCATTGGCTCAGCTGCTTCTTTTGTGTGGTGTCTTTCAGATTTAAGCGTCCTTCATCCTGCAGATACAAACAACACACATAATAATAATATAGAAACTAATATAAAAGGACAAGAATCTGATTAATAATGAAAAGCACAAAAACATATAAAGTAGGAGAATTACAGCATGGGGAGCCAGGTGAAATCAGGAAAATACACATGCCAAAATGTTGTTGCATTTTCTCTATGAGAAGTGTTGACCAGTAAGTGGGAGCAGGATCAGCCTGTGTACCTTCCTGTCTCAGTGCCATTAGTCTCACAGCCGCAGCTGGTGCTTTTAAATGACTCTCTGATGCTGATTTCACAGACCTGGCCTTTTGCTCTTGCTGGGAGTATTGCGTGGCGAGTTCCCGCCTCCTCCCAAGGAAATAAAGACACAGGACACAAGAATTCAGGTTAATGGGTCGAATTAGGCCACAACTTTATTGATTACAGGAATTGAGCGGTATTGGCTTAGGCATTGGTCCTAACTACTAACCGGCTAGAAGCCGGAAGGGTTAATCACCAGGGGGAGGAGTCCTCCTGAGGCACGTCAACTAGGCCCTCCCCTGGGCGTCACTGCGTGGGGGCGTGCTGTGGGCCCACACCTCCTTGGGCTTAGGAGAAGGCCACGCCCCCTGGAATCCTTTACCGGACTACCCTTGCCTGGGGAAAGGTGATGGCGCTCCTTTCCCCCATTCATTTGCATAACAATAGAACAGTACCCCTACCAATGCCTAACTGCCAATACCGAAGAGTTGTGACGGTTTGCTACGAGGTAGGTGAAAACCAAATGGCTGGAGCCAATCTGTCATTTGGGAAAATTCCTACCAGGGCCCTTGACGGTGACCAACCTTAGTTCATATCAACGTCAAAGAACCTATCCTAAAAAAGGGGTGGGATGGGCGGGAAAAACCTGGTCAGCTGCAGCAGCGGAGGAAAAGAGGAGGAGCCTCGGCTGCAGCAGGTTTAAATAGCCAAGGCCCCGCCCCCAGAGCCAGCCGTATGACACGGGCGGAGATTCCCTTAGGTATCGAGGGGGCTGGCTCCAGCCTGGGGAATCTGGGGAAGGGGCGTGACGCCTGCAACCCCACCTCCTATGTTTATTGCAGAAGTGGTTTTACCTGGAGATTAGCATTTACTGCAGAGATGCAATTTGCTGTATTAGTCTTTGAATTGCTTTTTTAAATTTTTTAAGTGTTTGTATTTCCAATGAAGAAGATGAAGACTTTTCCAGGCTTAACGTCTTGAATAGCATATGCAGGTCTGTATCTGTTGAAGTGTTGCCATGAATGAATGCAGAGTGATCTTTGTGCTCACTCTTTTTAAAATGCATTTTCTTATGTGATTGTGGTCAGTGCTGTGGGTTTATTTTTTTTAATATAATGTTCATATACACCAGGAGTGATGGCTCTAGAAGATTTGAAAGAATGGAGGTAAACATTTTTCATGTTAATTCTCTGGTTGGTTATAAACATCCACATAAGATGTAACAGTATTCACAGTGCCGTATGAAGAGGGGGGCAGAGGGGATGGGTCACCCCGGGTGCCACCTTGGGGGGTGCCAAGTTGGGCCGCTGCCTCCCTCCAGCTGTGGAGCAGCAAAGGGCACAAGCGCAGTCAGCATGGGTGCCACTTGCGGCATCTGTATGAGCTGCCACTCGCTCACGGTGTCCATACGAGCTGCCGTGCATGCGTAGTCTGATCGGGCTGCCGAGCGGTTCACCCCACCCCTAAGCGTACCACCCCGGGTGACGAAGAGGGTTCCTCCACCACTGAGTATACAACAACTTACCTTTTCAATTGTGATATAGAAAAAATAGGGGTGGTTGGTTTTTACTGCCCAATTCCCCAAGGGACTGACTCCCCTAAGTCCATGATGGGTAAGAGATGAATGGATGGAGGGAGGGTGCAGTGAAAGCAAGGCAGATCTTTCTTTCTTCTGTTGCAACAGAGTTCCCTCCACTCCTTGTAAGGAGACTAGAGAGACCCAGAACCCAAAAGAAACATCTCTTTTAAGGATTTGCTCCATTTTGGCGTGGAGAAGGTGGACCTCCCCTCTACAAATAGTCAGAAATTACATCACACACAAGGTGGGGTTACTGTGGTTGAGGCAAGGCAAGATGTGATATTCCTGAGTATGTAGCAAGTTTTACATAGTTCCAGACACAGTTTACACAAAACATTAGCATTTGATATGCCTGTCAGACATCCCTCAATGCAGAGCATCTGGGCAAACAATGACAATTAATACAAAGGAGATTCATTGCTATAGGAGAGGAATCCCTTCAGGAACTTCCCTTGACTGCTATCTGCCTACGTGTTCTCAGGCAAGGGGGATTAAGGAGGCAGAGAAAATACTGAGAATCTTTAGGAGAGCCAAGATGACTTTTGGATTGCTCCCCTGTACTATTTTAGACAAGTGGTTTATATCCTTACGTATGTGTGTTTACCTTGTTCAATTATCAACATTTCTTCTATTTTTTAGACCTTAGAATTCCTATAACAATTGGCAATTTCTGAATGCACATTTTCAACTTTTGTGTGTTTTTATACTAATGCCCTTGTACGTAACACAGCAGGAGTGCCTGGAATGAACAAATTCAGATTACCTAGCTCACTGAATTTATTAAAAAATATATGTTTATTTTGTATAATTTTTCATTTATTAAATTTTTATTTAGCCACTTTTTCTTGACCTTACTACACATGAAAGTAGTTTATAAAAATTCTGTGTGACCTGAATATGAATGACACTTCTCTCGCAATGGAACATTGGGGGATTTTTAATTAAATTCAGTTTCAGTAAATGTAGGGGTTTCATCACATTTTATTCTGTGCTTGGTTGTGGCCATGACATTTACTGTTTTAACCCTTACTATTGTTTAAGCTCCTAACAGAAGCAGAAGACATCAATAAGAGGTGGCAAGAATACACAGAGGAACTATACCAGAAAGAAATCGATGTCTCGTATACCCCAGGTAGTGTGGTTGCTGACCTTGAGCCAGACATCCTGGAAAGTGAAGTCAAATGGGCCTTAGAAAGCATCGCTAATAACAAGGCCAGTGGAAGTGATGATATTCCAGCTGAACTATTTAAAATTTTAAAAGATGATGCTGTTAAGGTGCTACACTCAATATGCCAGCAAATTTGGAAAACTCAGCAGTGGCCAGAAGATTGGAGAAGATCAGTCTACATCCCAATCCCAAAGAAGGGAAGTGCCAAAGAATGCTCCAACTACCGCACAATTGCACTCATTTCACACGCTAGCAAGGTTATGCTTAAAATTCTACAAGGCAGGCTTAAGCAGTATGTGGACCGAGAACTCCCAGAAGTGCAAGCTGGATTTAGAAGAGGCAGAGGAACCAGAGACCAAATTGCAAACATGCGCTGGATTATGGAGAAAGCTAGAGAGTTCCAGAAAGACATCTACTTCTGCTTCATTGACTATGCAAAAGCCTTTGACTGTGTCGACCACAGCAAACTATGGCAAGTTCTTAAAGAAATGGGAGTGCCTGATCACCTCATCTGTCTCCTGAGAAATCTCTATGTGGGACAAGAAGCTACAGTTAGAACTGGATATGGAACAACTGATTGGTTCAAAATTGGGAAAGGAGTACGACAAGGCTGTATATTGTCCCCCTGCTTATTTAACTTATATGCAGAATTCATCATGCGAAAGGCTGGGCTGGATGAATCCCAAGCCGGAATTAAGATCGCCGGAAGAAATATCAACAACCTCAGATATGCAGATGACACAACCTTGATGGCAGAAAGTGAGGAGGAATTAAAGAACCTTTTAATGAGGGTGAAAGAGGAGAGCGCAAAATATGGTCTGAAGCTCAACATCAAAAAAACGAAGATCATGGCCACTGGTCCCATCACCTCCTGGCAAATAGAAGGGGAAGAAATGGAGGCAGTGAGAGATTTTATTTTCTTGGGCTCCATGATCACTGCAGATGGTGACAGCAGTCACGAAATTAAAAGACGCCTGCTGCTTGGGAGAAAGGCGATGGCAAATCTAGACAACATCTTAAAAAGTAGAGACATCACCTTACCAACAAAGGTCCGTATAGTTAAAGCCATGGTTTTCCCAGTAGTGATGTATGGAAGTGAGAGCTGGACCATAAAGAAGGCTGATCGCCGAAGAATTGATGCTTTTGAATTATGGTGCTGGAGGAGACTCTTGAGAGTCCCATGGACTGCAAGAAGATCAAACGCATCCATTCTTAAGGAAATCAGACCTGAGTGCTCACTGGAAGGACAGATCGTGAAGTTGAGGCTCCAATACTTTGGCCACCTCATGAGAAGAGAAGACTCCCTGGAAAAGACCCTGATGTTGGGAAAGATGGAGGGCACAAGGAGAAGGGGACGACAGAGGATGGGATGGTTGGATAGTGTTCTTGAAGCTACCAACATGAGCCTGACCAAACTGCGGGAGGCGGTGGAAGACAGGAGTGCCTGGCGTGCTCTGGTCCATGGGGTCACGAAGAGTCGGACACGACTAAACGACTAAACAACAACAATTGTTTAAGCTTAAATATCATAGTTGTTAAGGGAAATAGGTAAAACAATTGTTCATATTAGACTGAGTTAAAAATAAGTACCTTAATGAAAGTATCATCACGAAGCTTCACCCCAATCCGCCACACGCCTCCAATGAGAGGAAGCTGGAGAGGTCCAGGAGGATAGTGCCTATTTGACCAGAGCTGTTTCAGGAAGTGCAGAATCAGAAGAACCACCAGCAGAGCAATAAAAAATGCCCCTACTTCCATCCTTCTCTTGCTTTCAATTTCTCCTTGATACTTTTTAGGATTCCTGGTTAAGTTCAACACTCTTTCTCTAAGGAGATCTTGCTTTCCTCAGAGAAATCAACACTTCTCTCTCCTTATATACTCTCTTATTAATAAGGAATAAGTGTTCTGACACCATGTCCAAGTAGCCTTGGAATGTGATCCCAAGTCATGTGCTACAGTTGAAAACTATAATCATTTTTCATGTGTCACTCAGATGACAGGAAGTCTGATTAATATGAATTGCAATTAGCATTTTGGCTAGTGTAAAACTGATTTGTGCCAGAAACATTGGGAAAATATGTAGCATACATTCATGAAATAAAATTGCATATGGAAAAGGTCCAGTGCAAATGCCCATGGGAAGCCCTCAGCCCTCATGGCAATAGCCCTTAAAATATCTATTAATGATAAATTAACACATGCTATTAAGGTAAGATGGGGAATATGCAGGAGACATGGAAGGTGTTTGTAGAATTTGTGCAGCTAAAACAGAAAGGGGTCAAACTATCACAAGAGGTGTTGAAATTTTGGGAGGTTGGATAGTTACAATGGAATGGTCTCGGGGGTAGGGTGCACATTTTTATTCTTATTTATTTATTATCACTTTGTCAAAATAAAAAATTAAAAAATTAAAGTAGCAGCTGCTGCGCAAGAAAGAGAATTATTATTATTATCATCATTATTATCACTATTATCATTATTATTATCATTATTATCATTATTGCTATTACTGTTATTAAGTCAGTAGTACAAATGAGAAAAGCTTACTAGCAGCACTTCACATAGGGGGAGGTAGCTTTTCCAAGGCCTGTACTTGTGAGTGTCTGGCTGATATATCTAACTATGCTATCAAAACCTTCATTGATCCCTGACAAAGGGACTTCTGACCATAACACATATGCTTTACTCATGCCCTTTCTGGTTCATTAAGTTCAAGTGAGGACCAATACAACATTTCTGCAACATTAAACTGTGGAATTTGCTCCCAGAAGATGTAGTGATTCCAATCAGCTTGGATAGCTCAGAAAGAGAATCAGATAGGATCATGGAGGTTAAAGCTATCAGTGGGTACAAACCACAAGGGCTGTGTTCTGCCTACACTGTGGCTATGGATATCACTTTCTGGAAATTGTAAGTGAGGAGAGTGCTGTTGCGTTCAGTTTCCTGTTTGGAGGCTTCCCACAGACATCTGGAGAACTAGACGGGTCCTATCTTGCCTGGCCCAGCAGAGTTCCTCTTATGCCTTTGTACTTTTATTAAGAAACAGCAAAAATAAATGTGCAAGCAACTGACACCTTCACATGGCCCACAGCATGCTGCCATCCAGTTTGAATATTGTGAGATGGGTTTTACACTAAAAGGGAAAAGTGTCTGTTTTAAGCAATGACAGAAGTTTGAGTAAAGTAGGACTAGAGGGACACTGAGAGGAAAATAGTGCTTTTAAACAAAATCAGAGGTTTGCATTGCCACGGGGAATAGCACAGAGTTTATAAGGATGGGGATGTGTTGTAACCCCTAGTAAAGGCTCTTGATTGAGTTCTTTCACTCCTTCTGGCAACTGGAAACTGAATTTTCTCAGCAGGCTGGTCAGGAAGATGAAGATTTCGATCTTTGCCAGCTGCATTCCCAAACAAATGCGAGCCCCTGAAGAGGAGACATGGGAAAGTCAGCAACTGAGTAATAATTTACTTTTCAGTGTCAATTACTTCGCAGCTATAAAACATGCTATACTGTATAATACTTTGGAGAACTAGACATAGTTAGGAAAGTGAAATAATCAAGCAGAAGATGAAGAATTTATGTCTGGGTTTGCCCAGCCACTCTGGGCAGCATCCAACCAAATATTAAAAACATGATATAGCATTAAACATTAGAAAACTTCCCCAAAAAGGGCTTCCTTCAGATGTCTCCTAAAAGTATTATAGTTGCTTATTTCCTTGACATCTGCTGGAAGGGCGTTCCACAGGGCAGGCATCACTGCCGAGAAGGCCCTCTGCCTGGTTCGATGTAACCTCACATCTTGCAGTGTGGGAGCTGCAAGAAGGCCCTTGGAGCTGTACCTCAGTGTCCGGACTGAAGGATGGGGGTGAGGATGCTCCTTCAGGTATACTGGGCCAAGACCCTTTAGGGCTTTAAAGGTCAGCACCAACACTCGGAAACTGAGTGGGAGCCAATGTAGGTCTTTCAGGACCAGTGTTATATGGTCTCGGCGGCCACTCCCAGCCACCAGTCTGGCTGCCGCATTCTGGATTAATTGCAGTTTCCGAGTCACCTTCAAATGTAGCCCCACGTAGAGCGCATTGCAGTAGTCCAGGGGGGAGATAATTAGAGCATGCACCACTCTGGTGAGACAGTCTGTGGGCTGGTAGGGTCCAGGGAGTCCTCCACACCCACTCGCCCCCTGTCCCCCAAGAACTGTACTTCTGTCTTGTCACTATTCAACCTCAGTCGGAAGTGGGATAGTTTAACTGCAGACTCAGTTCTGAGTATAGTTTCATAGCAGGCTAAATTATATTCCATGTAAAGAGGTGGGGGAGCTTTAGCCTTGTCACCTGAAAAGAAGTTGGATGGCATCCAGCTGTGACATGTGACAGGGAGCAACAGCACCCTGGTGCTGGCAGTGTTACCTCTCTCAGGGACAGGGCAATGGGGTGGCAAGTGTGAAGATGTCCAGATTGCTAGTGATGGGGGCCCCATAAGGGTTTGGGTACCTGTGAGTCCAAAATCAGCCACCCAGAAATTCCCTAAATTATCAACAGCCTTGCCCCATCCTGCTGACCAGCAGTGCCACTCCTGCCAAGGGGATATTGCATCCATTCTGCCCTACTCTCTTGCTGCTGATGATGTCATTTCCTGGAAGCCAACCAATAAGCATGTCTATAGACCCCAACTCAGCTTGGACTTTTGCATTCACCTGCACCAAATGGCAGATATTCTTCTCTGTCCACAAATTGTCCATTCTTGTCCAAGAAATGATTCGGGTTGAACTCTGCAGGAGTCTCCCATCGTGTTGGATCAAGAAGAACAGAGCGCAGATCAAGAAGAATGGCAGTCCCCTGCAAAGAAGAAAGAATTAACTTGGAATGCATTCAGATCAACACATTCCAGAATTCTCCCTCACTGTCCCAGGACGAATCTTTGTAGAGTTCCAACTGAATTGAAACTCAGAGTTTTGGACTTCCGGGGGCGGCGCGAACGGCAATGGCGGTCCTCTTTGCTCGGTAAAGAGGAAGCTCCACAGAAACGGGTCGTCCGCTACGGCGAAGCGGAGACCCACTTTGAAAAACCACAGGCAGCGATAGCCTGTGGCCGTGGGACTCAGCGGGCACCATTGGCACCCCCTGAAGCGTTGAAGGGACCCCGTAAGGGGCTCCGGAGTGTGGAAGGGCTGGCACGGTGCTGAGAGTCGATCGCTCTTTCTGAGGAGTGAAGCCACAAAGCTGCTGTCGGTGAGCGCTGACCCTTTTCCTGGGAACAATCGGCTTTGAAAATACTATCCCGTGAGTAGAGGGAACTTTACTGAATTTCGGCTTAAATTTATTCTTGATTTGGCTGCAGCGGGAGACGCAACCAGGAAGTCCGTCTCCCGGTACTGTTTAAAGATTCAAAGCAAAGACTAAAACTTTCTAATGCCTTTGAAGTTGGGATTTTTAAAAGGAATTAATTCGTGCATCAATTGAACGGACTTTGCTTTTACTTGTGGACTTTACTTTCTTATTTCTGGACATTCTCTTACCTCTTTCTTTGTGGATTTACAAAATTTATCAAGAAATCCAGGCAGTCAGGCTGCCTGACTACTAGAGCTGTCAGACTGTTGGACTTAGCAACATTGGATTGATACATTGGACTGCTGTTGGAAAGTTACATTGAATCTGGCACTTTTTAGAGACATTGTAAGTATCTCAAAGAGTAACTCTGCAAAGGTTAAAGATTTGGAGTACTATTGGGACTTTGAGGCTGTTTGGTACTGTTATTAATTTTTAAGGGACTTGGAGTAATTTGGGAAAAAATTTGAAGGAACAACAATTTTGTTTTTCCCTTTAAGAAACAATTATACCCCCTCTAGAGGATCTTTGGAAATTTACACCTACTGGGGACTGTGTTTTTGTTTTGCCTATCTGTGGACTTGTGGATTCCCATGGGAATTGCAATTTGACTGACCTTGACGCATAGACAGAAGTGAGATGAGTGGGACTGGGAGAACAAGATCAGCCAAAGCTAAGTCACAACAAACCACTCTAATCTCACAGTTGCGCAGATCTTCTGTTCCTATTGTCTCTGTGACACAAGAGGAAGAATCAGAGCAAGCTAGGCCAGAAGGAATGGCTGCAGAAGGAGACTCCCCTTCAGTATTAGAAAAAAAAATTGAAAAATTGGAAGGCCTGAGCAAGCAAGTGGCTGAGCAATCATCTAAAATAGACCAAAACACTGCCAGTGTTAACAATCTGACTCAACAAGTTGATTTAAATGCACAATCAGTTGGGAAACTATTGGAAGCCACTACAGAAAATCGTAAATTAGCCGAGGAGGCAAAACAGAAAGCAGAGGCTGTGCAAGAGGAAGTAAAACCTATGCGCAAACAGATTGGTGAGCACCAAGCGTACCTGTCTATGATAGAATTAAAAAGTAAGGAGAGTAACTTGAGATTGAGATCAGTTCCAGAGCTTGAAAAGGGAGATTTAATTGAATATCTGACAAAAGAATTTACTCAATTCTGGTCTTTGGAAGAAGATAAAGATTTTAAAATTGTAAGTGCATTCAGACTTGGAAAAGGAGGGAGGAAAGGCAAGTTTAGAGACTGCCTGATCTCCCTCAGAACGAAAGTAGAAAGAGATAAGATACTGAGTGCACATTTTCAAAAGACTCTTGAAATTCAGGATTTGAAAGTGGAAATTTACAAGGACATCCCGAAACACCTACTGGATCTCAGAACCAGCTACGGAGACTTGGTGAAACTATTAAGATCCAACACAATTGCATTCAGGTGGGAGTTCCCCCAGGGATTATCCTTTACCTTTAGGGGGAAGAAAGTTAAAATCAAGACAGCGGAAGACAAGGAAAAATTCTTGAGTGTCTACGGAGAAGACCTTCAGAAAGGGATTGGAGAGGAATCTGGAGCCTTAGGACCTGAACCATCAAGTTTGATACCTACACCTCTGGGTATTGACGAATTGGAAGTGATACCACCGCAGTCGAAAGAATAAACAGCCCAACATGTCTCTGCAACTTCTAAGCTGGAACATTCATGGTTTTAACTCCCCAGAGAAAAGAAGGAAGATTTTTCATTTATTAAAAAAGGAACAATTGAACATTATTTGTTTACAGGAAACACATGTGATTAGGCTTCACAGGAAAGTGCTAATTAAAAAGAGACTAGGCCAAGAATTTATTTCATCTGACAGAGTGAAGAAGAGAGGAGTTGTGATCTATGCAAAAGAAGGCCTATCACCTAAATTTCTTTTTAAGGATGAGCAAGGAAGAATTTTGGCAATTGAAATTCAAACACAAGGGGGAAAATTTTTGATTTTGGGGATTTATGCACCAAATGAGGGGAAATCGGAATTCTACAAGAAGCTGCATGATATAATGTTGGACTACATGGACTATAACAACATCATTATGATGGGCGACATGAATGGGGTGGTATCTACGAACATGGATAAAGCACAAAGCCAAAGTATCACAAAAGAGGGCAGACTACCAAAGACTTTTTTTGAATTAACTGACAATATGGATTTAATTGGCATCTGGAGAACAAAGAACCCCTTAGGAAGAGAGGGGACATTCTTCTCTGAAGCCAAAATGACATGGACAAGAATCGACCAAATATGGATAACTAGAGGTCTGGCACCTAAGATTAGAAAAGTGGAAATCTGCCCAAAAACCTGCTCCGACCATAATGCAGTAAAGATGGAAATGAGATTAATTTCAACTGGTTCCTTCAGATGGAAGATGAATGACACCTTACTAAGAGATCAGGAGATAGTTAAGAAGGCCCAAAAGAATCTGCGTGATTATTTTGAAATAAATTTGAAAACTACAGTTGAAAAAAGAGTAATCTGGGATGCAAGCAAGGCGGTTATGAGGGGGTTTCTGATACAACAGAATGCAGTAAAGAAAAGAGCTTTGAATGAGAAAAAAGATAAGATCTTGGGGGAAAAAAAGAAGGAGAGAAAAAACTAAGATCGAAACCAAAGTCACAGGAGATTCTGAGAGAAATTAAACTTTTTCAAGCACAATATACAAAATTGATAAACCAGGAAGTTGAGTGGAAAATTAAACAAATGAGACAAAGGACTTTTGAATCGGCAAACAAATGCAGAAAACTGCTAGCATGGCAGTTGAAAAAAAGACAGAAGTTGAATACGGTCACCAACTTAGAGATTGAAGGGAGAAGTATCCAGAACCCTGTGGAGATTCGAAAATGCTTCCAGAGATTTTTTAAACAACTTTATACTCAAGGACCACAAAAAGAGACTGAGATAGACCAATTTTTAAGAAACAATGGATTACCAAAACTCTCTCAAGAAAATAAGACAATATTGAATTATAAAATAACAGAACAAGAGATTGAAAGTGCCATTCAGAATATGCAATTGGGCAAATCTCCAGGGCCGGATGGGCTAACCTCCAAGTACTATAAGACTTTGAAAGACTACTTGATTCATCCACTGAAGGAGGTCTGCAATGAGATTATGGAGGGGAAGAAGGCACCGGAGTCGTGGAAAGAAGCTTTCATCACACTTATACCTAAATCTGAAACTGAAAAGACACAACTTAAGAACTACCGTCCCATTTCCCTTTTAAATGTGGATTACAAAATTTTTGCAGATATTTTAGCTAACAGGCTAAAAAAAGTGCTAAATGAAGTGATTCATAAAGACCAGGCAGGCTTTCTCCCAGGCAGACATTTGTCTGATAACACAAGGAACATTATTGACATTTTGGAATTATTGCAAATGAACACTAATACAAAAGCAGTACTGATCTTTATTGATGCGGAGAAGGCCTTTGACAATATCTCTTGGAATTTTATGAAGAAAAATCTTAAAGGGATGGGAGTGGGACGGGGATTTGAAAATGGCATAGATGCTATCTATTCAGAACAAAAGGCAAAATTGATAGTTAATAATGTGGTGACAGAAGAGTTTAAAATTGAGAAAGGAACACGACAGGGTTGCCCTATCTCTCCATTGTTATTTATTTCGGTCCTGGGGGTGCTCTTGAACATGATCAGAAGGGACCGGTTGATTGAAGGAATTCAGGTCGGAGCCAAACAATATAAACTAAAGGCCTTTGCAGATGACCTGGTTTTGACATTGCAGGAGCCAGAATCTAGTACGAAAAGAGTTTTAGAACTGATTCAAGAATTTGGTCGGGTGGCGGGATTTAAACTAAATAAACAAAAAACTAAGGTTTTGGGGGAAAAACTTGACAAACATGGAAAAAGAAAGGTTTCAGAAGGAGACAGAGTTAAATGTGGTTAAAAAGGTGAAATATCTAGGGGTGAACATGACGGCTAAAAATTTGAACCTATTTAAAGATAACTATGAAAAATGCTGGTTAGAAATCAAAAAAGATCTAGAAATTTGGTCAAAATTGAAGCTTTCCTTGTTGGGTCGAATTGCTGCTATAAAAATGAATGTATTGCCAAAAATGTTGTTTTTGTTTCAGACTTTGCAGATTGTGGACAAGATGGATTGTTTCAAGAGGTGGCAGAAAGATATCTCTAAGTTTGTCTGGCAGGGCAAAAAGCCCAGAATAAAATTTAAAATATTAACTGATGCTAAAGAAAGAGGGGGGTTTGCCCTGCCAGACTTGAAACTTTATTATGAATCAGCAGCTTTCTGCTGGTTGAAAGATTGGCTACTTCTAGAGAACACTGACACTTTGGATTTGGAAGGGTTCAACAATGTGTTTGGGTGGCATGCATATTTGTGGTACGACAAGGTTAAAGCTCATAAAGCATTTAAGAACCATATTGTCAGGAAAGCAGTGTTCAATGTCTGGACAAGATATAAGGATTTATTGGAAAATAAGACCCCAAGGTGGTTGTCACCAATGGAAGCTAAGGCTCAGAAAAGACTTAATATGGAGGCTAAATGGCCAAAATATTGGGAGATATTAGAAAACGATGGAGACACTTGGAGATTGCAGAGTTTTGAGAAACTAAAAGATAAAGTGCGAGATTGGTTACATTATCGTCAAATTAGGGAGGTCTTTAATGAGGATAAAAAAACAGGTTTCCAGGTGGAAAAACTGAAACTAGAAACTGAACTGTTAGAACCCAAAATTAAGGTATTGTCAAGAATGTATAACTTGCTGTTAAAATGGAACACTCAAGATGAAACGGTCAAATCAACGATGATAAAGTGGGCACAAGACATTGGTTATAATATTATGTTTGCTGACTGGGAACGGTTATGGACCACTGGAGTAAAGTTCACGGCATGTAATGCCTTGAAAGAAAATATTATGAAAATGATATATAGGTGGTACATGACCCCAGTGAAGCTTGCAAAAATATACCACTTGCCAGATAATAAGTGTTGGAAATGTAAGGAAACTGAGGGAACATTCTTTCACCTTTGGTGGACATGCCCCAGGGTTAAGGCTTTCTGGGAAATGATCTATAATGAACTGAAAATGTATTTAAATATACCTTCCCTAAGAAACCAGAAGCCTTCCTTTTGGGCATTGTTGGCCAAATGGTGCCAAAGAAGGATAGAACTTTCTTTATGTATGCAGCAACAGCAGCAAGAATACTTATTGCAAAGCACTGGAAGACTCAAGATTTACCCACCCTGGAAGAATGGCAGATGCAACTGATAGACTATATGGAATTGGCAGAAATGACTGGCAGAATCCGAGACCTGGGAGAAGAGCTAGTGGAAGAGGACTGGAAGAAATTTAAAGACTACTTGCAAAAGCATTGTAAATTGTATGAATGTTAGAATGATGTGGGATATAAAGAAAATGTGGTATTAGTGATATAGTTAAAGGATGTATGCAAAAAAGGTTAACAGAACAAAGGTGAAGTTAGAACAACATTATGTTAAACTTAAACAAAATGAAAAAATGGGTAAAAATTGGAGACTAAATAGTGGAAACGTATAATATGAAATAAGATTTGAAAGAAGGTGAGGTATTGCTGAATAAGATTTTGTAAAAAGGAACGCAGAAAAGGGAGATGCGAGGGAGTCCGGAAAGAGGGTTATGAGAATAATATATAAGAAATTGGTTTTTTTCTTTTCTATGCTTGTTCATGTATTTTTTCTTCTGTTTTTTGTTGGGTTTTTTTACTGTGTTTTTCTTTTTGATTCTTGAGTGGTGTTTTTTCTTTTTTCTCATTTTGTATTGTGAAGTTTGTTTTATTGTTTGAAACTCTAATAAATATCTTTTTTAAAAAAGAAACTCAGAGTTTTGAGGGGACAGGTTGGTATTTAACAGTGGCCATATTCATCCTCAACTTCTTTCTATTAAAAAAATATTTCTATACAAGCAGAAACACAGCAGGGCGTCCCCCAACACCTGTTTCAAAAAGGCCTCGCTGAGACCTTTGGCCACTGCATGCTCCTCTGAGGTGCCACATGGCCCCAGGAATAGCACTAGTGAAACATGTCTGCAGGTGGAACTCCTGTTTTAGACTACACAGGAAGTTTCTGCATGGCTGGGGGCATCTCTGAATATGCAACCTACTCATAGACTCTTGGGATACAGGCATGCAGTTGTATCACTCTTCTTTACCTTGGGAATGAGAAAACCACGCATCTTCACATCCTTTGTACATTGCCTAGGAGCCCCCATAAATAAGGCATATTTAAAGCGCTGCATTTCATGAATCACAGCATTGGTGTAGGGCAGTTTCTTCTTATCTTGATAGCAGATTGTGTGAGAAGAACCTAAAGCATCTTCTATCTCCTTGTGGACTTTATCTGAAGAAAATTACAGAAACAAATGTTTTATTTTGAATTCATAAACTTCATTCTCCCCCCAGTACTTGGCATGGGCAGTGTTAAAGGGCTAGAGCAGTAACTAGAATATCAAATGGAAAACAGATAATCCAAAGTTTGTTTCGTTTAAAGGGAACTACATAACAAGGAAGATTAGGAGCCTCACCAATTGTTGGGGTGGATCTACACACCGGGGGGGGGGGGGGGACTGGGACCACTATAAATAAGTCAGTAATTAAATCGTTATAACAAAAGAAAAGAAAAAGCTATGTAAAAATTGCATAGAAATTTCTTTTAGTCTCTGGTGCCATCTGGTGTTGCATATTTATAACACATTGAAAACTTTTCTGTCTAATGTAGCTGAGTTCTTGGCAGTGGCATAGGAAGGGAGAGGGGGCGCACCGCTCCGGGTACCATCCTGAAGGGGGCGATATTTGGCACATGTTGGACTAACCAGAGCTCTGAAGATCTTTGCCACGTATTGTCAACTCAACCAATTAACCATCAACCATGTTAAATCCAAGATTCTGATTTTCTCCAGAAGCCGGAGATTATACGAATGGAAGCTTGGTGGAGCAAAAATAGAGCAAGTCCTAAAATTTCAATACCTTGGAGTTATTTTTCAATACAATTTGGGGTGGAAAGCTCAAATTCAACACCTACTTAACAAGGCCAAAACTCTGTCATATGCGCTCCTCCGATTTTTCTTTTCGGATGGAGCTTTGCATGTTCCCTCGGCCCTAAAGGTGTTCAAGGCAAAAGTGGTTGCCGTGCTTGCTTATGCTGCCCTGCTCTGGGCCGTGATGACAGATCTTGCTCCCCTTGAGACTCTGCAAAACCAATTCCTACGTCGGCTCCTAATGCTCCCCCTGTGTGTAAGCAACGCAGCCATGCGACTAGAATTGAAGATCGCATCCTTAGAAACTTGCCTGTGGAAGCAAGTCTTCAACTATTGGTTATCATTGTGGCATAGATTACCAAACCATTACCTTGTCCAATGCTTATGGCGAGATGAATTCTCTAGCCTTTGGACTAGTAGAATTCATGCCAAACTCCTGAGTTATGGAATCTCTCCCTCAGATTCCCTAAAACTAGACCAAATCACTGCTCAAAGACTGATCCGCCAAAGACTGGATGACATCGACTTACAGCGAAATTATACGCTGGGGGGAGGTGTTTGTTCGCCCCAGAACATTGGTATCACTTTAACTTACTGCGTTCCATCATACCTCTCCTCCCTTTCGACTGTTGCCCATAGACTGGCCTTCACCAAAGCAAGGTTTAACGTTTTTCCCTCCAATGTCCTGAGACATAGATTCTCAAAGGGCCAAGCCTCCGCCATGTGCGAATGTGATAAGGAGACGCCGGAGTCGCTCCAGCACATTATGTTCACTTGCCCCTTGTTCAATGTGCCACGGGCAAATTTTTTGGGATCAATCATACAGAAACTAGAGGGTACCCCACCAAAATTCCACCTTGCCCAAATCTTGCAGGATAAGGATACCCACACGACCCTGAAAGTGGCTAGGTTCCTGGTTGCTGTCCTTACCCAAAAGCGACGCCAAGGAGCACTTCAAGCTAATTAATGGCGTAGTATGCCATTCCATCTTATAGCACTTTATTGTTATAGTGATGTTTTAGCGGCTGTTTTTTCCCACGTGCACAAGCTGTTATTTATGTGTTGTTTTTACTTGTATGGGCCTATGGCCGTAATAAATAAATGTATGTATGCACGGGGCCCCTCACCCCGCACCTCCCAAGCCAACGCTGGCACAAGTGGCAAAGCATCGGCAACCACCGCCCCCCTGCCTGCCTCCCCAGCTCACTGCAAGGTGGGCCAGGTCCTGCTCTCCCTGCCCGTCTATGTCCCATCCTTAAAGGCTCCTGCAGAGGTGTAGCAGTGGCTCCCCCCCCCGCGCGCCATCATGTCCAGAGCATCTTTGCAGAGCTTGCCTGAGCATGTTGCTTTTGGTTTCCCCGCAGCCCTCATTTAAAAGCCTGCCGCGCGCAGTCCAAGGTCTTTGCTGCTTTTGTTGGGGGATTCAGTGAGCTGTAAATCATCCAGTGAGTTTTGCTTGGCAAACTGGGGGGGAAACCCTGGGAGTTTTCTTCTTCTTTTGTCTTTACGCTCCAGTACTCAAGGGGTGGTGGTGGAAATGAATTGCTGAGAGGAGAATCACACTATTCTGTTCACTGGGGTTTTTTAACTCTGAGAGGAGTGCAGTTTGCCACCCAATTTTGTTTTGCTTTTTTCCCTCTGGAAGGGTGTCCAAGGATTTCCTGTGTTTACTCCCGAGTAAGCAACTTTGGATACAACCCAGTAAGTTTTGCTAATAGGAGAGGAAAATACATATTCCCCAACAATGCAGTTTTAGCAGCTTCTGTTGTGTCTCTAGTCTCATCCTCTCCTGTTGTCTTCTTCTGCTTATTTTTTTAACCACCAACCACTTGTCTTCTGAAACACGCTGCACTCCCTTCATCACTGAATTGCCCTTTTGAGTTAATTCTCTAGTCCTGTTTTGGCATGTGTGTATGTGACAAGAAGAGCATTGTACATGTTTCCATGCTACATTCACACATTATGCTTTCTGCTGTTTAATTCATGCATGACTTTCAAACTAAGATTGAACTCTAGTTCTGTGATTGCATATGTGCATGTGACAAGAAGAGCATTGCACATGTTTCCATGCTACATTCACACATTACGCTTCCTGCTGTTTCATTCATGCATGTCTTTCAAACTAAGATTGAATGGCGCTTTTTTCCATTGCCAGATGAGAACGACACTTTTCAGAAAGCTTTTCACTGTGACTCCCGAAACCCTTTATGGACAGTGGATTTGGCCCCTATTGGATCTGATGTGATATTATAGATTGCTGAGAGAGAGAGAAGACGGTGGTCCAGGGCTCCTGTCCATCGCTCTGAGCATGGGCATTGCCGGGGGAGCAGTGCCCCCCCCCCCAGATACACAAAAATCATTTTAAAGCCAGTAGCACATGTGAAAAGGTTCTAGGCGTCTTGGTGGGCCACAAGTTCAACATGAGTCGTGAAGCTCCAAAGTCCGGCAACTGTTAGCGACCAGTTTCTCCGACCAAATATAGAAGATTGGCTAATCGTGAGTAAAAAAGGATTTTAATTTGGACTATTAATTGATTTGAAACGGATTCAAATTACGGAGGTTGATCGCTTTCTGCTGAAGTAAAAGTGAAAGCAGTTAACGCTGACCGAAGCTGCAACTTTGAAAGACTTGTTAAAACTTTCAAGGAATCATTTTAAGCCCCTCTTTCTGCAGGGGGAAGGGGGAAGAATTTGATTGAATTGAGACCCTGCATGAGATACATTTGACAGTGGAATAGACTCTTGCTTTTTGGAAGCGGACCACCCAGCGGGGGAGGGCTAGACTTCATTATTACGTCACAAAGGGAGTGGATACATTCAGCTTTCATTTTCCTCTTAGGGGATTACAAGGTAACTGCTGCTGTCTGAGCTTGCTGTAATAGTACACAGTGTTTCTCTTACCCTCCTTGAATTGAATATAAGTGCCCAATTTAATTTTGGATGCTTTCTAAAAGAATAAGACGAGTAAAAACAATAAGACTTTGAAAGGTGGAGCTGCTGAGTTGTCTGCTTCTGCCTGTGTACTAAAAATCTTGTTGACTGACTGTGACTGTGACCTTGATACTTTGGAATAGTTATGGCTTGTGGTGCGGATAATCCTGGGGAAAGTAAGATTGAAGATAGAAGAGGCTCCAAAGCACCAACTTTTGAAGAGGCGGTGATGCAAATGCTAACAGAAATAAGAACAGATGTCAGAGGAACCCAGCAGAATGTACAGGAGCTTAAACAAGAATTTGTAGATTTGAAAAAAAGGCATTCAAGAGGTCAAGGAAGAGGTTGCCGGTCACGAAACAAGACTGATGGAATTGGAAACAGTGAGAGTGCCTGGTGTGGAGAGGACCCAACAGGATGTGCTTAATGTAATTGCTTTCTTACAGATGGAGGAATGGGAAAATCAACTGAGAGTGAGAGGCGCCCCCCAATTGGAACAAGATAATCTTAAGGATTGGCTAATTGAGGAGTTTGCAGCGTGCTGGGATTTGGAAAAAGACGAGCTAAATTCTTGAATTGAGAGGGCCTATAGGTTTGGGCCTAAGAAAGACTCAAAAATTGCACATGACTGTATAGTGGTTTTCAAGACAAAGGAACAGAGGGACAATATTTTGGGTCTACACAATAAAAAAAGCCTGAAGATTAAAGACAAGTCAATTGTTTTGTTCAAGGAGATTCCAAAACATTTTCTGAACTTAAGGAATAATTACACAGATTTGGCTGGAACTCTGAGAAGGAAGAACATCTTCTTCAGGTGGGAGTTTCCAGAGGGCCTCTCCTTCAAATTTCAAAGGAGGAAACAAAGAATTAGGACCGTTGAAGAATAAACGAGGTTTTTTGGGGGAAAACATTAAGGAACTCAGATTGGAAAGCTCACAGACATCAGGGTTTTTTAAGAACCTGGAAACAAGACTTCTGGACTATCTGGATTACCAATTGGTTCTGTTGGGGGACCTGAATGGCATCAACACTTATGGATAGAACACAGAGACAGAACGAAATGAATGCTGGCAGATTACCAAAGGCTTTTTTTTAAAAATAGTGGATAAATTTGATCTGTCAAATATATGAGAATGAGAAATCTAACATAAAAAGACTTCACATTCTAGTCAGATGGAAATCAATCATTTTCACGAAGGGATTATTTATGGATATCTGTCATGGATGCTTTAGTTGAGATGCATTGCAGGGGTTGGACTGTTAAGGGTTTCAGAACGTACAGGGTTAACAGTTCTGAGTGACGTTCTGAATGACGTCTCACATCATGAGGCGTGGTTGAGTAACACATACGGGAGTGGTTTCTCTGTGTGTGTTCTTCTCTTCCGCTCTGTCGGAGAGGCGAGATGTGCGAGTCGTCACCGGGTGCTTAAGACTGAAGTTACGATGTTATGCTACACGAATAAAGGCTGTTAGAGATAAGAGAGAAGCCTGTGTGCAAGCCTGATTTATTACCCACACACTGCAGCAGTTTTTCACCGTTGCGTATCGCTCTGCTAAACCGACCAAAGAGGCAGGAGGACGTTTCTGTGATCGGCAGGGAGCTGCATGCGCAGAGGAAGTCTGCTGGGCTCCATTTTGGCCCTCTTGGTCGCCACATGGACTAGATGACCCTACGGTCTAGTCTGTGGCTGAGGCATTGCTTTTGGTAACATAGGGAGCTGCCTCATGCCTAGGGGTGTCCGGCTTTCTTGGGGGGCGGGTGGCTCTCATTGACAGATTTCAATTTCAATGTTGGCAAAAAAAAATCTGCACCGGGTACCTCCTGACCTTCTACGCCTCTGGTTCTTGGTATGGAATGAGAATGTTCTCTCAACGTCCAAAACATTCAGAGAGAAAGGAAGAAGTAACCCTGAATTTCATGTTGTTGATACATTATAAAAACTGAATGTGCTTTGTAAAGAAGAATGAATCTGGTAACGTGAAGGGCAGAAGGGAATATGTATGGTCCTCGCTGAATATTGGGAGGGGATATATTAAGGATAACATTTTAACGTTTCACAGGCATAAGGTTCACTCTTCCTCCAGTACTTAGTAGGGATAATGTTAAGGGGGGTAGAGCAGTCTGGGAAAATGGATATTGTCAAGCCTTTCTTTTCTTTCTTCTTTCTTTCTTTTGTGAAGTTTGAAGAGAATGCTAGGGTTAAAGAAGATTATATAATTACCATTATTATTCAGAGTGTTGAGAACGCATAAAGGAAGACAAATAAGTTGTATTGGAGGAAATATGATTTGAAACTATGATTGATGATTATATGTTTAGATAAAGGAAGAATAACTCAACTTAAATGTCAGGGGGCAGCCACTGGAACAAGGGAGGGAGGCAGGGGCACCGCTGGGATACAGAGAGCCACCAAACTTCAGAGGAGCAGTTCCACATCCAGTAGTGGGGAAAGCCACACCTTCCATGGAGAAGAGAGGGAAGGGGCCAGCCAAGAGAGGAAAGGGCTCGAGGATGCTGCTGAGAGCCCAAGCACCTCACTTAGCCCGGCTGGCCAGGAGGCACACACGCTACTTCCGTCGCCCAGCTTGCGCAGAGGGGTGAAACGCAAGGAGGGGAGGAGGAGGCTTGGGATGCCAAAGTTCTTATGTTGGGGGAGAAGCTGAAAGGGGCCACTCCTGGATTCTGCAAGTGACTAAGATGGACATGAACTTTTTAGATCTGCACTGTAAATAGTTTGCACAATAAAACCTGTAAAAGACAGGTTGGAGTCCTGCCTGGTTACTCACGAATAACCACCAGCAGCACCTGACATTAAATAACTGAAGAAATGTTATAGTTACGGTAAATGAAAATCTAAGCACCTCTCTCACCTTGGATATCTGGATGACTTGCCAGGAGGAGAAGTGCCCATTTCAGAGAACTGCTGGTTGTGGATGTCCCTGCTACAAAGAGCCCGGAAATATTAAAAGCCATGTTTTCTTCATCATAGGTGGACTCTGGGTCGTTTTTGCTCTGATTTCGAAAATGGGGAAAGTGACATGTCATTTACATGCATTACAATCTGTTCTTCAGCACTTATTTTATCTTACTCCCTCTGCTCCTATTAGCATACCACCAACACATGCTTCATGAGGGGTGAGGTGTCTTCTTACACTGCCTGAGGTGACATAGGAAGGTGCCACCTCCACTGCCCTGCTGTCACTGCCACCTCCCTTATTTTGGTTACACAGCAGTGCCACAATGTGGTAACAACAACAGTGAGGACAGTGGGATCTTGCAAGCGTTTGGTGAAATCTTGCAGGAAGCTGCCACCACTCCACTTCTCCACTAGTGGCTGACTAGGATGCCTCCTGTTGACATTCCACTGCCCAAGGCAGCTGCCTCAGCCTACCTCATGGGTGGGCCGGCCCTGTGCTTCGTAGCTGGTTGTGACAAAAGATCCATGAACACATTCCTGTGTACACAGCGGTAGCTGCTGGTGCTACATTTGAGTATCTGTGGGTCGGGGTAATAATCCAACACTGGCAGGTGAAGAGGGATACAAAAGAATCTCTCTGGCAGCAGATATTCAACATGTGCATTACTTAGCACTAAACATATTTAATCATTCTTTAGTCACCATAGAGTATTCAAAGATTGTTCCAAGGAGGCAAGATGAAAAAATATTTTGACCTTTCTAGTCTAGGAATAAATGAGGTAGGAGTTTGAAGTCATATTTAGTTTCGGAACATTTTCTTTAGAATTTGTTTGGTCCCCTGCTGATGAAAGTGAAAGTGCATCCTCTTGCTATGCATTGTAATGTGTAATGAAACAGCTGCCACAATCCACTTGGTGAGTTGGCCATTCATACTATTTGGGCATTCTTTGAGAGCCAGTGTGGAGTAGTGGTTAAGAGCGATAGACTCGCAATCTGGGGAACCGGGTTCGCGTCTCCGCTCCTCCACATGCAGCTGCTGGGTGACCTTGGTCTAGTCACACTTCTTTGAAGTCTCTCAGCCTCACTCACCTCACAGAGTGCTTTTTGTGGGGGAGGAAGGGAAAGGAGATTGTTAGCCACTTTGAGACTCCTTAAGGGAGTGATAAAGCGGGATATCAAATCCAACATTCTCACTGTTTGGGCACCACAGGCAACATTTCAGTGGTGAGTATGTTCCCATGAGGTATAACAGGGGTTTTCAAACGTATTTGCCCACTGCCCTGTTGGATCCATCAACTGATCTCCAGTGCCCACGACCCTAATAATAAAAAAATTATTCAGAATAGTGGTTTGCACAACTCACTAAGAAAAATAATAATCCAATAAATCTGGGGAAAAGTAACTCAATGTCATTTTCAACTGAGATTCAGAAAAAAAAATATTGGTGTCCTTGGAAGAGATTAATATTCACTTATAACAGGAAATATAATGATTCCTTGGATGAGCAGCATTCAGTTTCAAAGCAGATACTTACTTTCTCCATCTGAAGCAGATAGAAATCAATGAGATCCTGTGGATCATGCAGAGACTGATTCTCCTTATGCTTCTCTATCTCCTCCTTTGCAAATGAAAGCACCATCTCCATGCAGGACAAGGCCTTCTTGTGGGGCCCTGGGAGATGTTTCATGAGCCATGGGAGCATTTCATAAAGCTAAAGGAAAGATAGCAGACATGCCGTCATTACCATGAGGAAGCTTGGTCATGTAGTTCATGAGTCAATTCATTTGAATTAGTACTTAAAACATGACCCCAGTTATTCTTCAGAGCTAGCACATTAGTTTGAGTCTCCCTGAGAAGAAGGTAGGAGTCTGCAGCTTCTCTTGAATCTCAGAATGACTGGTTCTGGGTAATATCTCTAGCCGAATATGTGAAAGAAAACTAGGGGTCAAAGTATTTTTCTAGCTCCCAGGCTTCATTCAAAACTGGGCACAATCCCAGGCCATTTGTTGGGAGGTGGGGGGTGGCTGGAGAATACAGATGGGGAGACATTCAAGTCAGTTCACATTTAAGAGTGAATTTGCCAAATATGCAAATTGAAACACAGCCATCCTTTGAAATGTGCAGTTCTACAAATCTTGCAATGCGGTTTTAAAATTTATCTTTCTTTATTTTATTTTATTTTATTTTGTTTTGTTTTGTTTTGTTTTGTTTTGTTTTGTTTTGTTTTGTTTATTTTATTTTATTTTATTTTATTTTATTTTATTTTATTTTATTTTATTTAAGTTCCCCAGTCAAGAAATGCCCATCTCTTCCTTCAAAAATTCAAACAAAGGTGAGAACTGTTTCATAGTTCTGCTGGATCTCTCAGCAGCCTTGGACACCATTGACCGTAACATCCTTCTGGACCGTCTAGAGGGGCTGGGAGTTGGAGGCACGGTTATACAGTGGTTCCGCTCCCTTCTCGTGGGCTGTGTCAAGAAAGTAGGGGGGGTGAGTGTTCAGACCCCTGGGCTCTCACTTGTGGGGTGCTTCAGGGTTCCGTCCTCTCCCCCATGCTTTTTAATATCTATATGAAGCAGCTGGGAGAGATCATCAGGGGGTTTGGGCAGTATGCCGATCACACCCAGCTCTAACTCTCTTTTAAACCAAAACCAGTGAAGGTGGTGAAGGTCCTGTGTGAGTGCCTGGAGGAGGTTGGAGAATGGATGGCGGCTAACAGATTGAGGTTGAATCATGACAAGACAGAAGTACTGTTTTTGGGGGACAGGGGGCGGGCGGGTGTGTGGGACTCCCTGGGCCTTAATGGGGCAAATGCGCCCCTGAAGGACCAGGTGCGCAGCCTGGGAGTCATTTTGAACTCACAGCTGTCCGTGGAGGCACAGGTTAATTCTGTGTCCAGGGCAGTGGTCTACCAGCTCCACCTGGTACGCAGGCTGAGACCCTCCCTGCCCATGGACTGTCTCGCCAGAGTACTCTAGTTATCTCCTGCTTGGTCTACTGCAATGCGCTCTACATGGGGCTACCTTTGAAGGTGACCCGGAAACTGCAATTAATCCAGAATGTGGCAGCTAGACTGGTGACTAGGAGTAGCCACCGGGACCACATAACACCGGTCCTGAGAGATCTGCATTGGCTCCCAGTACGTTTCCAAGCACAATTCAAAGTGTTGGTAAAGGTAAAGGGACCCCTGACCATTAGGTCCAGTCGTGGCCGTCTCTGGGGTTGCGGCGCTCATCTCGCTTTATTGGCCGAGGGAGCCGGCGTTTGTCTGCAGACAGCTTCCGGGTCATGTGGCCAGCATGACTAAGCCGCTTCTGGCGAACCAGAGCAGCACACGGAAACGCCGTTTACCTTCCCGCTGGAGCGGTACCTATTTATCTACTTGCACTTTGTGCTTTTGAACTGCTAGGTTGGCAGGAGCTGGGACCGAACAATGGGAGCTCACCCCGTCGCAGGGTTTCGAACTGCCGACCTTCTGATCAGCAAGTCCTAGGCTCTGTGGTTTAACCCACAGCGCCACCTGCGTCCCTCAAAGTGTTGGTGCTGACCTTTAAAACCCTATACTGCCTTGGTCCAGTATACCTGAAGGAGCGTCTCCACCTCCATCATTCGGCTCGGACACTGAGGTCCAGTGCCAAGGGCCTTCTGTCGGTTCCCTTGCTGGGAGAAGTGAGGTTACACGGAACCAGACAGGGGGCCTTCTCAGTAGTGGCACCTGCCCTGTGGAATGCCCTCCCTTCAGATGTGAAGGAAATAAGCAGCTATCTTATCTTTAAAAGACATCTGAAGGCAGCCCTGTTTAGGGAAATTTTTAATGTGTGACATCTTAGTGTATTTTTTGTCTTTGTGGAAGCCGCCCAGAGTGGCTGGGGAAACTGAGCCAGATGGGCGGGGTATAAATAATAAATTATTATTATTATTATTAAACATTTAAGAAGGGAGCTTTTCCTCTTTCCTAGTTTTCTCATGAAAGATAAATTACTTACATTTTCTGAATAAGCCTCTCTAGCAAACACTTTGGAGGTTGGGTCTCTTCCATAGCCTTTCCTTGCAATAACTTTGTTCCCAATAACAAATAATATTAAATAAGACAAATACATATCCTGGGTTTGCATCATGGCAATCTGAGGTGAGAGGGCGGAGAAAAGAGCCGATCCCCATATAAATAAATGCTAGCCAAGAGGTCTTGGAGTAATGAGAAGGAGGAGGCAAGGAAGAGGCAGGAGAGAGAGAAGGGGGAGGCAAGGGCTAATTCATTTCCACATACCAAGGTTTGAACGGGACATTTGAAGAAGAATGTGGTGAATTTGACAAGGCTCTGGGTGAAATTGATCAGGAGGAGGGAGGCAAAGCATGCCTCTCAACACAGTTCCGCTTGAGATTTTCTTTGGCAGGTAAAAACATATATTATTTTAACAGAAGCCAGTGAGGGAGGGATGTGGAGCACAGCAGGATGGGAAGGAGAAGTGTTAAAGTTTGCCTTTTGGTGGCTCGTTGCAGCCAGCAGAAAAAAAGGGGACAGAGAAACACATTACAGTTAAGAAAGAGAAAGGAAAGAGGGGAAATCATCTGATGTCTTGCCTCCCCACGGCTCCAACATCATGAGAGAGCCTGTCATAGTAGCATCTGGTCACATCCAGGGCCACAGGCTGCCTGGCTCCACCCATGCTATGCCATAGTGGAATTCCCTTCCTGAGAATATTATTTTGCTCACTTCTGCTCATTTATGTGGGCTATAGATGACTTGTTCTGAAGGCCATTGTTCCATTTCTAGCCTGTCTTTCCTCCAAAAAGTCCCAACTTGTGGACCTAGTTTCATTACTCTCTCTTTTATATTCATGGTAAGAAATTGATTAGGCTGTAAAATAGCCCTTATCTCAGATTAGATTTAAACCTCATCTCACTTCTCCAACAGTCTATCCTCTATCATAATGGAATCCAGAATGCTGAGTGGGAAATATAAGGCCCCTGGGTGACTTCTCTGAATCAGCAGGAATGAAAATGACTACTCACAGCATGAACGAAGCTTCCTATAAATTTTAGGGAGAAATTCATGGCTTCTATCAGCTTCTGGAACCTTTCATCTTCAAGGCCAAACCGGTGCCCAAAAGCCATAGCACATATCACGTTGGAGACTGAATTAGTGATGGGCATGGAGGGGTCAAGTGGTTGCCCTGCAAAATAAAGTTCTACTAATGTGAGTTCAGCTGCTCCTGTTCATACTGAGAGTGGGATTTCATGGTGGCCAAGAGAAACTGCTGGGATCTCCATTAAAGGTAAAGGTAAAGGTAAAGGGACCCCTGACCATTAGGTCCAGTCGTGGCTGACTCTGGGGTAGCGGCGCTCATCTCGCTTTATTGGCCGAGGGAGCCGGCGTACAGCTTCCGGGTCATGGGGCCAGCATGACTAAGCCATTTCTGGCGAACCAGAGCAGCGCACGGAAATGCCGTTTACCTTCCCCCCGGAGCGGTACCTATTTATCTATTTGCACTTTGACGTGCTTTTGAACTGCTAGGTTGACAGGAGCTGGGACTGAGCAACAGGAGCTCACCCTGCTGTGGTGATTCGAACCGCCGACCTTCTGATCAGCAAGTCCTAGGCTCTGTGGTTTAACCCACAGCACCACCCGTGATCTCCATTAGGAACCAAGAAAAACATATCACATTCCTTTCTAAAATGGACAGAGGTAGTACACAAATATATCTTCATATGCCAGCTCAGCACCATCACCTAGCATCACATACCCTTTGAACGTGCAAAAACCTCCACGAGCTGATGCGCCTCCTCTGCTACTTGCTGCTCCATGCCTTTCTTCCCCAGTCCCAGCTTCCGCAGAGTGACTACACCAAAGCGTCTCTGTTGCCTCCAGGTGTGCCCATTGGAAAATGGAATACCTATGGAAAATCAGTGAGAAATTCTTCTTTACAGAAATTAATGATACAATTAAGTTACCATTCAAGAAGAAATGGAAGTTCATGCCCTTGAATGTGCAAGCTATTCAGTATCTCAAGATTACAATTACAAGACGATGTGGAGTCTGTCTCTATGTATTTAGCGGGTATCTCTGCAATATAGGCCAGCACTATTTGCTTCACACAATGCCTAACAGAATCTCACTTTCTATTTCCTGTCGTCATTCAGAAAATTATTAGTGATTCACCCAAATGTTTTGGTTATTTGTTGGATAATAGAACAGAAATCAGGTGGTCCCAGAAGGTCCCTGCATAAAATGAGAGATCTCTGGACAGCTCTGCCAATTTCTGCCATAAAGACTGAACCTGCAGATATCACATGAGTTTTCTCATAGCGGTAAACACCTGCTGTTATTTTCAGTCACAACCCCAATTCAGCTAAGTTTTCCACACTATTTTTAAAGATATAATTTGGCTGATGTGTGATGTCAACAAGTTATTTTTCTACTGGCCAAGCCAGACTGGGATTTTATTGAGGATGTATTCTGCAGCATATTCTTGACATGACAGTAGTGCATTGATGGTCAATTTATTCTGCTTTGTTAGTTCTGTGACGCTTCCTGAATGCTACCACATTATTACTGTGTGGGGAAGCTATATAACAGGGAAAGCAGGACAATACTGTAACAAGTTTGTGCATTTGTGGTTTTCAGCAGGAAGTTAAGCGATATGACTGAATGAAAATTAACCAGTATGACAACCTCAAATTCTTTGCAGGCACAATTGAAAATGGAGTTGGATATAACACCCTTGAAAGAATTGAGCACAAATCATTATGAATGATCAATACAAAGTTTACTGGAGGATGCCTAAGCTAGGCTTTCCATATGTTGGGTTAAAAGTCTGATCCATAGTTAAAAGTAGAAGTTGGCAAATGTGTCCTCTTTTTTGTCTTCCAAATATGGCAACCCTAGACTCTTAATAAGACGGTATCTTCAGAAGACCGTCACCTGCGGAGTATGGTGATTGACGATGTATAAAGGGAATGAGATGATCTTGCAGGTATCTTGAACCCAAGTTATATAGACCTTTCTACACCCAAACCACCTCCTTGAACTTATCCCAGTAGCTAATTGGCAGCCAGTGGAATTCTTTCAACAGTGGCTAAAATGTTGGCTATATCCTGCCCACATGAACAGTTGATCCACTTCATTTTTCACGCTGATTAACCTCAAGGGCAGCCCCAAATACAGCACATTGCAGTAATCTAGCCTGGAGGTTGCCAAACCTGGTCCAGAAACCACCTTAGCTATCTTACTAGTCAAAGCTGCCTTGCCTGATGAAGGTGGTAGAAGGCCGTGAGGTCACCTGGGCCTCAGGCAACAAAGATGGATCCAGATGCACTTCTAGACTATGAGCTGGTTCTCTCAGGTGAAGTACAGCTCTATCCATAGCAGGCAACTGACCAATTATCTAGACTCAAGAACCACCCACCTAACATGCCTCCATCTTACCAGGATTCAGACTCACTTTATTGGTCCTCATTTAACCCACCACCTCATCCAGCACATCCAGAGCTTGCATGGGTTCTCCTGATTCAGATGTTACAGAGCAATAGAGTTGAGCATCATCAGGGTGTTGACAACATCTTGCCCCAAATCTGCTAATCACTGTTGCTAAAGGCTTCATGCAGAAGTTAAAACGAATTGGGGACCAAATGGTAAACTGTGACAAACCAGAGCATAACTGCCAAGGGATTGAAATACAAGCACCCAGTTCTATTCTATGAAACTGACCTGGAGAGACGATCAGAACCACTGTGCAAAACAGAATTGCCAGTGAGCTGCCTCTCCGTTCTGAGGAGATGACTAAGACTAAATTGGGTGCCAAGCTGGCACCAACACTGTCTCCTTCATTAAGGACATAGAGATGCCAGGTATGAACAAACCTTGCAGGCCCAACCCATTTGAAGGAGTGCCCACTTGCTTCCCAGTCGTTGGATGCCAGTCACCCACCTCAATCTCCAAAAGGAAGGTGTGAGGGATGTATCACTAGTTGGATCAACATCTTAGCTAGCATTTAGCTGTGGGTCTATTACCTCTTATGTACCTATTCCACCTTGTAAGCTGTGTCTTGGCAATGTTCTGATCTGATGTAGGCATCAAAGCCTTCAGCAGAAAGAGCAGAGAGTTCAAGCTCTTCATCCAGCACTGAGGGCCAGGACTGTCAATGCATTGCAACTGCAACAGGAAACAAGCTTCTACCTGCAGTTCAGTCTAACCACAGTGCAGTACAATTCTGACTTCCATAAAGCACTTGTTAGAGTACACTAATGGAAATTAATAGACCCACATTAGCCATGCCCATTAATTTCAGTGGGTCTTCTCTGATAAGAACTGGCACTGCATAAAACCCCTATTTCCTGTTCAGTACAACATTAATAGAAAACCTTTGTTCTCTTTTTCCAGACAGCCACTTAAATGTTTTCTTCGGGGAAGTACCAGCAGAAATTCTCATTCTTCACTACTTACCCTTTCCGTTTGCTATAGTCATAAGGAAAGGAGTCTGTGGTCGGTCTTCAAGTTCTTCAGAGTGGTCAATGAGCGCTTCTTTCACTGCTTGGAATCCAGACACTATTATGAAGGGTTGATATCCTGCCCAAAGGGTGTAAATGTTTCCATATTGCTTTGCCATCTACCATTTGGGTCAAAAGAGAGAAGAGGAATGCTATGTTCAGATAGTTATTTCAACCGAATATGTGAGCTTCAGCCTTCCTCACCTCTTAAGCATCTCACTATATTCTCTTCTCTTGCCAGCAACTCCTTTTCTTTCTTTCATTCCTTCCTTCATTCCAACCCATTTGTTTTACTCCCTCCCATGGTGGGTCACAACAGCAGAGGCGTAGCAAGTCAGGTGGTACCTGGTGCAGAATTTCTTTTGTCACCCCCCGCACATTGAAATTTTTGGGGAAGGTTACCCAAAGTTGTGGTAAGGAATTAAGAAGAGGATGGAGTTAAGTGGTAAGGAATTAAGAAATACCTCTCTGAGTAATTTGGCTTATAAATGTATTAAACAAACAAACAAACAAATTAAATAAAATATTGTCTCGTGTCTTCCCTGGCTACATACGAGCTACAAAAGTCCCATGGCTTTCCTGGGAATAGATAATGATCTCCTGCTACACTGCCAAGTGAACTTGGTGTCCATCCATCTGTTGGAAGAGGAGAAGTGCATAGCATTCTGGGCCATGTTGCATCACACATGGGAAGAGTGGGAGGACAAGCTCCAGAGTATATTGCAATAAACTATTTCATCAGCTCAACTGTTTGTTTTGTGTGGTGTCTTTCAGATTTAAGCGTCCTTCATCCTGCAGATACAAACAATTTTTTGCATTTTCTCTATGAGAAGTGTTGACTAGTAAGTGGGAGCAGGATCAGTCTGTGCACCTTTCCTGTCTCAGTGCCATAAGTCTCACAGCTGCAGCTGGTGCTTTTAAATGACTCTCTGATGCTGATTTCACAGACCTGGCCTTTTGCTCTTGCTGGGAGTATTACCTGGAGATTAGCATTTACTGCAGAGATGCAATTTGCTGTATTAGTCTTTGAATTGCTCTTTTAAAAAAGTGTTTGTATTTCCAATGAACAAGATGAAGACTTTTCCAGGCTTAACATCTTGAATAGCATACGCAGGTCTGCAACAGATACAGATAAGTGCTGCCATGAATGAATGCAGAGTGATCTTTGTGCTCACTCTTTTTAAAATGCATTTTCTTATGTGTTTGTGGTCAGTGCTGTGGGGTTTCTTTTTTTATATAATGTTCATATACACCAGAAGTGATGGCCCTAGAAGATTTGAAGGAATCGAGGTAAAGAACGCCAAGGAAGCACATAACATGTAACAGTATACACAGTGGCATATGAAGAGGGGCCAGAGGGGGCAGGTCACCCCGGGTGCCACCCTGGGGGGGTATCAAGATGGGCCACTGCCTCCCCCCAGCTGTGGAGTGGCGAAGGGACGCAAGCAGTCAGTATGGGCGCCACTTGCGGCATCCGTATGAGCTGCCACTCACGCACGGTGTCCATATGGGCTGCTGTCCGTGCGTAGTCTAATCAGGCTGCCGGGCGGTTCGCCTCGCCCTGCCCCTTGGCATACTGCCCAGGGTGACGAAGAGGGTTCCTCCACCACTGACTATGCAACAACTTACCTATTCAATTGTGATATAGAAAAAATAGGGGTGGTTGGCTTTTGCTGCCCAACTGCCCAAGGGACTGAGTCCCCCAAGTCCATGATGGGTAAGAGATGACTGGCTGGAGGGAGGGTGCAGTGAAAGCAAGGCAGATCTTTATTTTTTCCGTTGCAACAGAGTTCCCTCCACTCCTTGTAAGGAGACAAGAGAGACCCAGAACCAAAAAGAAACATCTCTCCTAAGGATTTGCATTTTGGTGTGGAGACGGAGGACCTCCCCTCTACAAACAGTCAGAAATTACATCACACACAAGGTGGGGTTACTGTGGTTGAGGCAAGCCAAGATGTGATATTCCTGAGTATTTAGCAAGTTTTACATAGTTCCAGACACAGTTTACACAAAACATTAGCATTTGATATGCCTGTCAGACATCGCTCAATGCAGAGCATCTGGGCAAACAATGACAATTAATACAAAGGAGATTCATTGATATAGGAGAGGAATCCCTTCAGGAACTTTCCTTGACTGCTATCTGCCTACGTGTTCTCAGACAAGGGGGATTAAGGAGGCAGAGGAAATACTGAGAATCTTTAGGAGAGCCAAGATGACTTTTGGATT
Source organism: Podarcis muralis (assembly GCF_964188315.1). Lineage (NCBI taxonomy): Eukaryota > Metazoa > Chordata > Lepidosauria > Squamata > Lacertidae > Podarcis > Podarcis muralis. Next base: position 6,312,526 of record NC_135660.1, on the reverse strand, counting down.
GCTCCCCTGTACTATTTTAGACAAGTGGTTTATATCCTTACGTATGTGTGTTTTAAAAGATGATGCTGTTATGGTGCTACCCTCAATATGCCAGCAAGTTTGGAAAACTCAGCAGTGGCCAGAGGATTGGAGAAGATCAGTCTACATCCCAATCCCAAAGAAGGGCAGTGCCATAGAATGCTCCAACTACCGCACAATTGCACTCATTTCACACGCTAGCAAGGTTATGCTTAAAATTCTACAAGGCAGGCTTAAGCAGTATGTGTACTGAGAACTCCCAGAAGTGCAAGCTGGATTTCGAAGGGGCAGAGGAACCAGAGACCAAATTGCAAACATGCGCTGGATTATGGAGAAAGCTAGAGAGTTCCAGAAAGACTTCTACTTCTGCTTCATTGACTATGCAAAAGCCTTTGACTGTGTCGACCACAGCAAACTATGGCAAGTTCTTAAAGAAATGGGAGTGCCTGATCACCTCATCTGTCTCCTGAGAAATCTCTATGTGGGACAAGAAGCTACAGTTAGAACTGGATATGGAACAATTGATTGGTTCAAAATTGGGAAAGGAGTACAACAAGGCTGTATAATGTCTCCCTGCTTATTTAACTTCTGCGCAGAATTCATCATGCGAAAGGCTGGGCTGGATGAATCCCTAGCCGGAATTAAGGTTGCCGGAAGAAATATAAACAACCTCAGATATGCAGATGACACAACCTTGATGGCAGAAAGCGAGGAGGAATTAAAGAACCTTTTAATAAGGGTGAAAGAGCAGAGCGCAAAATACGGTCTGAAGCTCAACATCAAAAAAACTAAGATCATGGCCACTGGTCTCATCACCTCCTGGCAAATTGAAGGGGAAGAAATGGAGGCAGTAAGAGATTTTACTTTCTTGGGCTCCATGATCACAGCAGATGGTGACAGCAGCCACAAAATTAAAACACGCCTGCTTCTTGGGAGAAAAGCAATGACAAACCTAGACAGCATCTTAAAAAGTAGAGACATCACCTTGCCAACAAAGGTCCGTAAAGTTAAAGCTATGGTTTTCCCAGTAGTAATGTATGGAAGTGAGAGCTGGACCATAAAGAAGGCTGATCGCCGAAGAATTGATGCTTTTGAATTATTGTGCTGGAGGAGACTCTTGAGAGTCCCATGGACTGCAAGAAAATCAAACATCTCCATTCTTAAGGAAATCAGCCCTGAGTGCTCACTGGAAGGACAGATCCTGAAACTGAGGCTCCAATACTTTGGCCATCTCATGAGAAGAGAAGACTCCCTGGAAAAGACCCCGATGTTGGGAAAGATGGAGGGCAAAGGAGAAGGGGACGAGAGAGGACAAGATGGTTGGACAGTGTTCTCAAAGCTACCAGCATGAGTTTGACCAAACTGCGGGAAGCAGTGGAAGGCAGGAGTGCCTGGCGTGCTCTGGTCCATGGGGTCACAAAGAGTCGGACACGACTAAACGACTAAATAACAACAACAACATGTGTGTTTTCCTTGTTTAATTATCAACATTTATTCTATTTTTTAGACCTTAGAATTCCTATAACAATTGGTAATTTCTGAATGCACATTTTCAACTTTTGTATGGTTTTGTACTAATGCCCTTGTAAGTAACACAGCAGGAGTGCTTGGAATGAACAAATTTAGATTACCTAGTTCACTGTATTTATTAAAAAATATATGTTTATTTTGTATAATTTTTCATTTATTAAATTTTTATTTAGCTACTTTTTCTTGACCTTACTACACATGAAAGTAGTTTATAAAAATTCTGTGTGACCTGAATATGAATGACGCTTCTCTCGCAATGGAACATTGGGGGATTTTTAATTAAATTCAGTTTCAGTAAATGTAGGGGTTTCATCACATTTTATTCTGTGCTTGTTTGTGGCCATGACATTTACTGTTTTAACCCTCACTATTGTTTAAGCTTAAATATCATAGTTGTTAAGGGAAATAGATAAAACAATTGTTCATATTAGGGTTGTGTTAGAAATAAGTACCTTAATAAAAGTATCATCACGAAGCTTCACCCCAATCCGCCACACGCCTCCAATGAGAGGAAGCTGGAGAGGTCCAGGAGGATAGTGCCTATTTGACCAGAGCTGTTTCAGGAAGTGCAGAATCAGAAGAACCACCAGCAAAACAATAAAAAATGCCCCTATTTCCATCCTTCTCTTGCTTTCAATTTCTCCTGGATATTTTTTAGGATTCCTGGTTAAGTTCAACACTCTTTCTCTAAGGAGATCTTGCTTTCCTCAGAGAAATCAACATTTCTCTCTCTTTATATACTCTCTTGTTAAAAAGAAATAAGCAACAAGTTTTCTGACATCATATCCAAGTAACCTTGGACTGTGATCCCAAGTCATGTGCTACAGTCAAACACTATAAACATTCTTACATGTGTCACTCAGGTGACAGGAAGTCTGATTAATATGAATTGCAATTAGAATTTTGGCTAGTGTAAGACTGATTTGTGCTAGAAACATTGGGAAAATATGTACCATACATTCATGAAATAAAATTGCATATGGAAAAGGCCCGGTGCAAATGCCTATGGGAAGCCCTCAGCCAGGACCTCATGGCAATAGCCCTTAATATAGCTATTAATGATAAATTAACATGTGCTATTAAGGTAAGACGGGGAATATGCAGGAGATACGGAACATGTTTGCAGAATTTGTGCTGCTAAAACAGAAAAGGGTCAAACTATCACAAGAGGCGTTGAAATTTTGGGAGGTTGGATAGTTATAATGGAATGGTCTCGGGGGTAGGGTGCACATTTTTATTCTTATTTATTATCACGTTGTGAAAATAGAAAATAAAATTATTTTTTAAAAAGTAGCTGCTGCGGCCCAAGAAAGACAAACGGCTGTTGCACAGTGGTAGGACGTGAATTGTACATGCAAAAGACCCAGCATCTCAAGGTCGGGCTGGACATGTTCTCTAAAGAAGAAAGGAGGAGGAGGAGGGAGGAGGAGTTTGCGGTGAGTTCTATTTTTCTAGAAAAATAGTACTGTGTCCTATCCATGGCATCTCCGGGTACAACTGGGAGACAGTCTCGTCTGAAGTTCTGGATAGCCACAGCCAGTCAATGTAGATAAGACTGAGCTAGATGGAACAATGGTCTGATTTGGCATAAGGCCAAATCCTATGTTCAGAATGCTAGGGAGTTATTTTTAAACTGCAATATTAGGTGCTCAGCTAAAATGTATACCACATATCAGCAAAGGTACCACCAGGGCTAAGAAGGTGCCAGCATGCTTAACAAGCAACATCGAATAAGTTATCAGAAGCAAGTAGTATTCCTTCAGAGCATGGAAATCCCATCCAAATAAGAAGAAGAAAAGAGAGCACAAATTTTGCCACAAGTTTCTCTGGAACACAAATGGGCACAGTGGGAACCAGGGGGCATACAGTCGAAAGGAGTGTAGTAGTGAAAGTCTGGTTCATCTGCCAGAAAACCTCCCACCGCCAGTGCAAAGCATCCGCTGTCCAAAGTGCAGTAATTTGGGGAAGGTTTTTTCACCATTTACTGGATTATCCTCAGGCCAGCGAAATCCAAATTCATTGGAGGAAATGTACAAGATCACAGTTCTTTTTCCCCTCTTTGTTTTAAAATTTTGCTTTATTGTTCATTTATACCTATATATGGGGGGACGCGGGTGGCGCTGTGGGTAAAAGCCTCAGCGCCTAGGACTTGCCGATCGAAAGGTCGGCGGTTCGAATCCCCGCGGCGGGGTGCGCTCCCGTTGCTCAGTCCCAGCGCCTGCCAACCTAGCAGTTTGAAAGCACCCCCGGGTGCAAGTAGATAAATAGGGACCGCTTTCTAGCGGGAAGGTAAACGGCGTTTCCGTGTGCGGCTCTGGCTCGCCAGAGCAGCGATGTCACGCTGGCCACGTGACCCGGAAGTGTCTCCAGACAACGCTGGCCCCCGGCCTCTTGAGTGAGATGGGCGCACAACCCCAGAGTCTGGCAAGACTGGCCCGTACGGGCAGGGGTACCTTTACCTTTACCTTTACCTATATATAACATGAAATCATAATCATCTTCTTCAGTCAAATAAACATATCATTGATTACCAAAGTTACATTAAATTTCGCTATGTATTTTCTTCATGAACATATAACTTCCCATCCTCTCCATACAGCTATCCTTTTAGAATCATAGAATCATAGAGTTGGAATAGACCACAAGGGCCATCGAGTCCAACCCCCTGCCAAGCAGGAAACACTATCAGAGCACTCCTGACATATGGTTGTCAAGCCTCTGCTTAAAGACCTCCAAAGAAGGAGACTCCACTACACTTCTTGGCAGCAAATTCCACTGTCGAACAGCTCTTACTGTCAGGAAGTTCTTCCTAATGTTTAGGTGGAATCTTCTTTCTTGTAGTTTGGATCCATTGCTCCGTGTCCGCTTCTCTGGAGCAGCAGAAAACAACCTTTCTCCCTCCTCCTTTTAATTACATATAGTATATAATTTTGTCATTGTTACTTAATAAACCATCTGTGGCGATCACACAGGGTCCCCGGACATTTCACATCTGACTGGTTATAAATCAAGGAATTCATCAATGGTAGAGAGTACTGCTTCCTTGATCGGAGAGTTGAAAACCTTCTTTGCCCGATTTGAGGTGACACCAACAGTGACTTCAACAGGGATGCCAGAGCTATTGGCGTCACTACCTACAGGAAATGCTGCCAGGGTGGAAGAGGGAGAAGTGAGGCAAGTACTAAAGGAGGTAAACACGAGGAAGGCTATGGGCCTGGATGGGGTGGCTGGCAGGGTGCTAAGAGATTGTTCGGACCAACTGGCAGGAATTTTTACGAAGATTTTTAACCAGTCTCTGGCCCAAGCCACTGTTCCACCCTGTCTGAAATCCGCTACCATTATACCCCTGCCAAAAACATCAAAGATAGGCAGTCTGAATGATTTTCGCCCTGTGGCGTTGACACCCATTATAATGAAATGTTTCGAAAAACTGGTGAGGAAGCGCATCTTATCTTGTCTGCCAGTGGGACGTGACCCTTACCAGTTTGCGTACAAGGCAAAGAGATCCACAGAGGATGCTGTGGCAATGGCTTTACATGCTGTCCTGACTCATTTGGAGAAGCAAAGGAACTACGCGAGACTGTTATTTGTAGACTTTAGTTCTGCATTTAACACTATTCTTCCGCATAGATTGGTGCCCAAATGATTAGATCTAGGACTTCCACCATGTTTGTGCAGGTGGATATTAGATTTTCTATTAAACCATTCCCAAAGGGTCAGGTTGGGTTCCCACGTCTCTGCAGATCTCATCACGAATACGGGGACGCTGCAGGGGTGCGTGTTGAGCCCGCTTTTATATACGCTCTATACAGCTGACTGTGCCCCCAAATACCCCAGTAATAAGATAATTAAGTTCGCAGATGATACAACGGTGGTTGGTTTAATCACAGCTGGAGAGGGGGAGGCGGCCTATAGGATGGAAGTTGAGCAGTTGGGGGAGTGGTGCAGGAAAAACAATTTACTCCTAAACTTAAAGAAAACAAAAGAGATCATTGTGGACATTAGGAAATGTAAATTGAATATTCAGCCACTTATTATTGAGGGGAAGTGCGTGGAACAGGTCTCAGTGTTTCGATTTCTGGAAATGGAGAGAGAATAATTGGGTGCACTCTTCCCACCTTAGATCAAATCTATGCTGCTAGGTGCCATAAGAAAGCGGCAGAGATAGCACAGGATAGTACGCACCCCAGAAATGATCTCTTTCAGCTTCTGTCTGGATCTTGATCTTGTTGTTCTTCCCAATTCATGCAAAGTAAGTCCAGGGGCCCTTTTACATCCCAGCAATAATTCAAATGGGCTAAACCCAGTACTTTCTTAGGGTACATCCCTATATGCATACAGTAGTGGTTGTATCTTGTCATCCCAATTACTGGGATTTTCGGCAGTATAGGTTTTAATCATTCTCATTAGGGTTCCATCAAATCTTTCAACTAATCCATTAGTTTCAGGGTGGTCAGGTGTTGATGTTAAATGCTTAATACCACACACTTCCCATAGCCTTTTCATTAGTCTTGATGTGAAAGAAGAAGTCAAGTCAGTGACCAAGGACTAGACGGGGCCTTTCTTGCCTGGTCCAGCAGAGTTCCTCTTATGCTTTTCTACTCTTATTAAGCAACGGCAAAAATAAATGTGCAAGCAACTGACACCTTCACATGGCCAACAGCATGCTGCCATCCGGTTTGAATATTGTGAGATGGGTTTTACACTAAAAGGAATAAAAGTGTCTATTTTAATCAATGACAGAAGTTTGAGTAAAGTAGGACTAGAGGGACACTGAGAGGAAAATGGTGCTTTTAAACAAAATCAGAGGTTTGCATTGCCACGGGGAATAGCACAGAGTTTATAAGGATGGGGATGTGTTGTAGCCCCTAGTAAAGGCTCTTGATTGAGTTCTTTCACTCCTTCTGGCAGCTGGAAGCTGAATTTTCTCAGCAAGCTGGTCAGGAAGATGAAGATTTCGATCTTTGCCAGCTGCATTCCCAAACACATGCGAGACCCTGAAGAGGAGACATGGGAAAGTCAGCAACTGAGTAATAATGTACTTTTCAGTGTCAATTACTTTGCAGCTATAAAACATGCTATATAATACTTTGGAGAACTAGACATAGGAAAGTGAAATAATGATGATGAAGAAGAAGAAGAAGAAGAAGAAGAAGAAGAAGAAGAAGAAGAAGAAGAAGAAGAAGAAGAAGAATTAATACCCCACCCATCTGACTGGGTTTCCCCAGCCACTCTGGGCAGCTTCCAACCAAATATTAAAAACATGATATAGCATTAAGCATTAAAAACTTCCCCAAACAGGGCTGCCTTCAGATGTCTCCTAAAAGTATTATAGTTGCTTATTTCCTTGACATCTGCTGGGAGGGTGTTCCACAGGGCAGGCATCACTACCGAAAAGGTCCTCTGCCTGGTTCCCTGTAACCTCACATCTTGCAGTGTGAGTTCGCCAGAAGGCCCTCGGCGCTGGATCTCAGTGTCCGGGCTGAACGATGGGGTTGGGGACGCGCCTTCAGGTATACTGGGCTGAGACACTTTGGGGCTTTCAAGGTCAACACCAAAACTTGGAAACGGACTGGGAGCCAATGTAGGTCTTTCAGGACGAGTGTTATATGGTCTTGGCGGCCACTCCCAGTCACCAGTCTAGCTGCCGCACTCTGGATTAATTGCAGTTTCCAAGTCACCTTCAAAGGTAACCCCACGTAGAGCATGTTGCAGTAGTCCAAGCAGGAGATAACTAGAGCATGCACCACTCTGTGGAGACAGTCTGTGGGCTGGTAGGGTCCAGGGAGTCCTCCACACCCACTCGCCCCCTGTCCCCCAAGAACAGTACTTCTGTCTTGTCACGGTTCAACCTCAGTCGGAAGTGGGATAGTTTAACTGCAGACTACAGTTCTGAATATAGTTTCATAGCAGGCTAAATACATTCCGTGAAAAGAGGTGGGGGAGCTTTAGCCTTGTCACCTGAAAAGAAGTTGGATGCATCAAGCAGTGACGTGTGACAGGGAGCGACAGCACCCTGGTGCTGGCAGTGTTACCTCTCTCAGGGACAGGGCAATGGGGTGGCAAGTGTGAAGTGTGAACCCCATAAGAGTTTGGGTACCTGTGAGTCCAAAATCAGCCACCCAGAAATTCCCTAAATTATCAACAGCCTTGCCCCATCCTGCTGACCAGCAGTGCCACTCCTGCCAAGGGGATATTGCATCCATTCTGCCCTACTCTCTTGCTGCTGATGATGTCATTTCCTGGAAGCCAACCAATAAGCATGTCTATAGACCACAACTCAGCTTGGACTTTTGCATTCACCTGCACCAAATGGCAGATATTCTTCTCTGTCCACAAATTGTCCATTCTTGTCCAAGAAATGATTCGGGTTGAACTCTGCAGGAGTCTCCCATCGTGTTGGATCAAGAAGAACAGAGCGCAGATCAAGAAGAATGGCAGTCCCCTGCAAAGAAGAAAGAATTAACTTGGAATGCATTCAGATCAACACATTCCAGGATTCTCCCTCACTCTCCCAGGACGAATCTTTGCAGAGTTACAACTGAATTGAAACTCAGTTTTGAGGGGACAGGTTGGTATTTAACAGTGGCCATATTCATCCTCAACTTCTTTCTATTAAAAAAATATTTCTATACAAGCAGAAACACAGCAGGGCCTCCCCCAACACCTGTTTCAAAAAGGCCTCGCTGAGACCTTTGGCCACTGCATGCTCCTCTGAGGTGCCACATGGCCCCAGGAATAGCACTAGTGAAACATGTCTGCAGGTGGAACTCCTGTTTTAGACTACACAGGAAGTTTCTGCATGGCTGGGGGCATCTCTGAATATGCAACCTACTCATAGACTCTTGGGATACAGGCGTGCAGCTGTATCACTCTTCTTTACCTTGGGAAAGAGAAAACCACGCATCTTCACATCCTTTGTACATTGCCTAGGAGACCCGAAAAATATGGCATATTTAAAGCGCTGCATTTCATGAATCACAGCATTGGTGTAGGGCAGCTTCTTCGTATCTTGATAGCAGATTCTGTGAGGAGAACCTAAAGCATCTTCTATCTCCTTGTGGACTTTATCTGAAGAAAATTATGGAAACAGAAGCTTTATTTTGAATAAATAAACTTCATTCTCCCCCCAGTACTTGGCATGGGCAGTGTTAAAGGGCTAGAGCAGTAGCCAGAAGATCAAATGGAAAACAGATAATCCAAAGTTTGTTTTGTTTAAAGGGAACTACATAACAAGGAAGATTAGGAGCCTCACCAATTGTTGGGGTGGATCTACACGGGGGGGGGGGGGGAGGACTGGGACCACTATAAATAAGTCAGTAATTAAATCGTAACAAAAGAAAAGAAAAAGCTATGTAAAAATTGCATAGAAGGAAGGAAGGTAGAGGGGGCGCACCGCTCCGAGTACCATCCTGAAGGGGGCGTATTTGGCACGTGGCCGCTCACCCCGTAACTCCCAAGCCAACGCCGGCACAAGTGGCAAAGCATCGGCACCCACTGTCCCCCTGCCTGCCTCCCCAGCTCACTGCAAGGTGGGCCAGGTCCTGCTCTCCCTGCCCGTCTATGTCCCATCCTTAAAGGCTCCTGCGGAGGTGTAGCTGCGGCCCCCCCCCCTGGCGCCATCACGTCCAGAGAGTCTTTGCAGGGCTTGCCTGAGCATGTTGCTTTTGGTTTCCCCGCAGCCCTCATTTAAAAGCCTGCCGCGCGCAGTCATCAGGAAGAACTTTCTGACAGCAAGAGCTGTTAGACAGTGGAACAGTCTCCCTCAGGAGTTGGTGGGCTCTCCTTCCATGGAGGTTTTTGAGCAGAGGCTGGATGTCAATCATTTTCACGAAGGGATTATTTATGGATATCTGTCATGGATGCTTTAGTTGAGATTCTTGCATTGCAGGGGTTGGACTAGAAGACGCTACGGTCTAGTCTGTGGCTGAGGCATTGCTTTTGGTAACATAGGGAGCTGCCTCATGCCTAGGGGTGTCCGGCTTTCTTGGGGGAGGGGGTTGCTCTCATTGACAGATTTCAATGTTGGGGGGGGGGTTGACAAAGAAAATTCTGCACCGGGTACCTCCTGACCTTCTACGCCTCTGGTTCTTGGTAAGGCATGAGAATTTTCTCTCAACGTCCAAAGCATTCAGAGAGAAAGGAAGAAGTAACCCTGAATTTCATGTTCTTGATACATTATAAAAACTGAATGAGCTTTGTAAGGAAGAATGAATCTGGTAACGTGAAGGACAGAAGGGGATATGTATGGTCCTGGCTGAATATTGGGAGGGGGTATATTAAGGATAACATTTTAAAGTTTCACAGGTATAAGGTTCACCCTCCTCCAGTACTTAATAGGGATAGTGTTAAGGGGGACAGAACAGTAGCAGGAAGATTCAGTCTGGGAAAATGGATATTGTCAAGTTGTTGGGGTGTTTTTGCTTAAAGGAACAGCATAGCAAGGAAAACAAAGAGTCTTCATGAATGCTTTTGAGGACTGTGAAGTTTGAAGAGAATGCTCGGATTAAAGAAGATTATATATTTACCATTATTATTATTATTCAGAGTGTTGAGAACGCATAAAGGAAGACAAATAAGTTGTATAGGAGGAAATATGATTTGAAACTATGATTGATGGTTATATGGTTAGATAAAGGAAGAATAACTCTACTTAAATAACTGGGGAAATGTTATAGTTAAATGAAAATCTAAGCAGGAATTTAAATATGCACAGCCAGTGGAAATTGAGGAAAGGATGGAAAAATAACAGAAATGAGGGGAAACTATGTTATTGTTTCTTTTCTCTCGTTCCTTTGCTGCTAACATTTTGAACGGGGAATGGGAGATAATCAACTTTAAAATTTGTTGTAAATTTGAATTAATTTGCTGTCAATTTCTTAATTTTTTTGGAAAATCATTAACAATTAATTGACACAAGAATTACAGTCCACTCTAGATATCAAAGGAATCCCTGCACAAGTCTCCCTCTCTCACCTTGGATATCTGGGTGACTTGCCAGGAGGAGAAGTGCCCATTTCAGAGAAGTGGTGGCTGTGTCTGTCCCTGCTACAAAGAGCACGGAAATACTATAAGCCATGTTTTCTTCATCATAGGTGGACTCTGGGTCGTTTTTGCTCTGATTTTGAAAACGGGGAAAGTGTCATGTCATTTACATGCATTACAATCTGTCCTTCAGCACTTATTACTCCCCCTGCTCCTATTAGCATACCACCAACACATGAGGGGTGAGGTGTCTTCTTACACTGCCTGAGGTGACATAGGAAGGTGCCACCTCCACTGCCCTGCTGTCACTGCCACCTCCGTTACTTTGGTCACACAGCAGTGCCCACAATGTGCTAACAACAACAGTGAGGACAGTGAAATATTGCAAGCTTTTGGTGAAATCTTGCAGGAAACTGCCACTGCTCCACTTCTCCACTACTGGCAGGCTAGGATGCCTCCTGTTGCCATTCCACTGCCCAAGGCAGCTGCCTCAGCCTGCCTCATGGGTGGGCCGGCCCTGTGCTTCGTAGCTGGTTGTGACAAGAGACCCATGCACACATTCCTGTGTACACAGCAGTAGCTGCTGGTGCTGCATTTGAGAATCTGTGGGTTGGGGTAATAATCCAACACTGGCAGGTGATGAGGGATACAAAAGAATCTCTCTGGCAGCAGGTATTCAAAATGTGCACTAAACATATTTAATCATTCTTTAGTCAATCTTTGAGTGTTCAAAGATTGTTCCAAGAAGGCAAGATGAAAAAATATTTTGACCTTTCTAGTGTAGGAATAAATGAGGCAAGAGTTTGAAGTCATATTTAGTTTAGGAACATTTTCTTTAGGATTTGTTTCGCCCCCTGCTGATGAAAGTGAGGAGTGATTTTTCCTCTTGCTATGCATTGTAATGTGTAATGAAACATCTGCCACAATACACTTGGTGAGTTGGCCATTCATACTATTTGGGCATTCTTACTGTTTGGGCACCACAGGCAACATTTCAGTGGTGAGTATGTTCCCATGAGGTATAACAGGGGTTTTCAAACGTTTTTGCCCACTGCCCTGTTGGATCCATCATCTGATCTCCAGTGCCCACGACCCTAATAATAAAAAAATTATTCAGAATAGTGGTTTGCACAACTCAGTAAGAAAAATAATAATCCAATAAATCTGGGGAAAAGTAACTCAATGTCATTTTCAACTGAGATTGGTGTCCATGGAAGAGATTAGCATTCACTTATAACAGGGAATATAATGATTCCTTGGATGAGCAGCATTCAGTTTCAAAGCAGATACTTACTTTCTCCATCTGAAGCAGATAGAAATCAATGAGATCCTGAGGATCATGCAGAGACTGATTCTCCTTATGCTTCTCTATCTCCTCCTTTGCAAATGAAAGCACCATCTCTGTGCAGGACAAGGCCTTCTTGTGGGGCCCTGGGAGATGTTTCATGAGCCATGGGAGCATTTCATAAAGCTAAAGGAAAGATAGCAGAAATGCTGCCATTACCATGAGGAAGCTTGGTCATGCAGTTCATGAGTCAATTCATTTGAATTAGTACTTAAAACATGACCCAGATTATTCTTCAGAGCTAGCACATTAGTTTGGGTCTCCCTGAGAAGAAGGTAGGAGTCTGCATCTTCTCTTGAATCTCACAATGACTGGTTCTGGGAAATATCTCTAGCCAAATATGTGAAAGAAAACTAGGGGTCAAAGTATTTGTTGGGAAGTGGGGGTGGCTAGAGAATACAATTGGGGAAAATTCAAGTCAGTTCACATTTAAGAGTGAATGAAGAGTGATAGGCAAATTGAAACACAGCAATCCTTTGAAATATGCAGTTCTCCAAATCTTGCAATGCAGTTTTAAAATTCATCTTATTTTATTTATTTTATTTTATTTTATTTTATTTATTAAATTCCCCAGTTCCCCAGTCAAGTAATGCCCATCTCTTCCTTCAAAAAATCAAACCTTTAAGAAGGGAGCTTTTCCTCTAGTTTTCTCATGAAAGATAAATTACTTACATTTTCTGAATGTAAACCTCTCTAGCAAACACTTTGGAGGTTGGGTCTCTTCCATTTCCTTTCCTTACAAGAACTTTGTTCCCAATAACAAATAATATTAAATAAGACAAATACATATCCTGTGTTTGCATCATGGCAATCTGAGGTGAGAGGGCAGAGAAATAGCCGATCCCCATATAAATAAATGCTAGCCAAGAGGTCTCGGAGTAATGAGAAGGAGGAGGCAAGGAAGAGGCAGGAGAGAGAGAAGGGGGAGGCAAGGGCTAATTCATTTCCACATACCAAGGTTTGAACAGGACATTTGAAGAAGAATGTGGTGAATCTGACAAGGCTCTGGGTGAAATTGATCAGGAGGAGGGAGGCAAAGCATGCCTCTCAACACAGTTCCGCTTGAGATTTTCTTTGGCAGGTAAAAATTTTTTTTATTTTAACAGAAGCCGGTGAGGGAGAGATGTGGAGCATAGCAGGATGGGAAGGAGAAGTGTTAAAGTTTGCCTTTTGGTGGCTCGTTGCAGCCAGCAGAAGAAAAGGGGACAGAGAAACACATTACAGCATGGGTAGGCAAACTAAGGCCCAGGGGCTGGATCCGGCCCAATTGCCTTCTAAATCCGGCCCATGGACGGTCTGGGAATCAGTGTGTTTTTACATGAGTAGAATGTGTATTTTTATTTAAAATGCATCTCTGGGTTTTTTTCTGGGGCATAGGAATTCGTTCTTTCCCCCCTTTTTTTCAAAATATAGTTCAACCCCCAACAAGGTCGGAGGGACAGTGGAACAGCCCCCTGCTGATAAACTTTGCTGACCCCTGCATTACAGAGAAAGAAAAGGGGGGGGCTCAATCTCTGATTAGATCTAAACCTCATCTCTGTTCTCCAACACTCTATCCTCTATCATAATGGAATCCAGAATGCTCAGTGGGGAACATAAGGCCCCTGGGAGACTTCTCTGAATCAGCAGGAATGAAAATAACTACTCACAGCATGAATGAAGCTTCCTAGAAATTTTGAGAGAAAATCCAAGTCTTCTATCAGCTTCTGGAACTGTTCATCCTCAAGAGCAAACCGGTGCCCAAAAGCCACAGCACATATCACATTGGAGACTGAATTAGCGATGGGCATGGAGGGGTCAAGTGGCTGTCCTGCAAAATAAAGTTATACTAATGTTAGCTCAGCTGCTCCTGTTCGTACTGAGAGTGGGATTTCATGGTGGCCAAGAGAAACTGCTGGGATCTCCATTAGGAACCAAGAAAAGCATATCACATTCCTTTCTAAAATGGACAGAGGTAGGACACAAATATATCTCCATATGCCAGCTCAGCACCATCACTTAGCATCACATACCCTTTGAACGTGCAAAAACCTCCACGAGCTGACGGGCCTCCTCTGCTACTTGCTGCTCCATGCCTTTCTTCCCCAGTCCCAGCTTCCGCAGAGTGACTACACCAAAGCGTCTATGTTGCCTCCAGGTGTGACCATTTGAAAATATAATACCTATGAAAAATTAGTGAGAAATTATTCCTTACAGAAATTAATGTTACAATTAAGTTACCAGCCAAGAAGAAACTTTCTTTACTGAAGTTCATGCCCTTGAATGTGGAAGCTATTCAGTATCTCTGAGGCAAACAATTACAAGACGATGCAAAGTCTGCCTCAGTGTATTTTACGAGTACCTCAGCAGAAAGAGCGAAGAGTTCAAGCTTTTCATCCAGCGCTGAGAGCCAGGACAGTCAATGCATTGCAACTGCAACAGGAAACAAGCTTCTACCTGCAGTTCAATCTAACCACAGTGTAGTACAAAGCACTTGTTAGAGTAGACTAATGGAAATTAATAGACCCACATTAGCCATGCCCATTGATTTCAGTGGGTCTTCTCTGATAAGAACTGGCACTGCATAGAACCCCTATTTCCTGTTCAGTACAACATGAATAGTAAACATTTGTTCTCTTTTTCCAGACAGCCACTTAAATGTTTTCTTCGGGGGGAGTACCAGCAGAAATTCTCATTACCTACCTTTTCCTTTTGTCATAGCCATAAGGAAAGGAGTCTGTAGTCGGTCTTCAAATTCTTCAGAGTGGTCAATGAGAGCTTCTTTCACTGGTTGGAATCCAGACACTATTATGAAGGGTTGATATCCTGCCCAAAGGGTGTAAATGTTTCCATATTGCTTTGCCATCTACCATTTGGGTCAAAAGAGAGAAGAGGAATGCTATGTTCAGATAGTTATTTCAACCGAATATGTGAGCTTCAGCCTTCCTCACCTCTTAAGCATCTCACTATACTCTCTTCTCTTGCCAGCATCTCCTTTTCTTTCTTTTGTTCCTTCCTTCATTCCAACCCATTTGTTTTACTCCCTCCTGCTTGTTTTTCCCCTGCGTGGGATCAGAGCAGCAGAGAGGCACTTCATAGTCTCCAGCCATCTGGTGACAGGCAAGTAGATGAGCCAGCCATTGCCAGAGGCTTCTTCATCATCACCATAAAAACATTTTGTGCGGGGATGTGGAAACTGGAGTCCACCAAATGCTGTTGGACTGCAACTCCCATCATCCCTGACCATTGGCCATGCTGGTTGGGGCAGATGAGCATTGTAGTCTGGAGGGCATCAAGTTGGTATAAGCTTGGCTAGAGCACTGGGTCAGGTTTATGACCCATGGTGGGTCACAACAGCAGAGGCGGAAGGTTACCCAAAGTTGTGGTAAGGAATTAAGAAGAGGGTGGAATTAAGTGGTAAGGAATTAAGAAATACCTCTCTGAGTAATTTGGCGTATAAATGTATTAAACAAACAGACAAAATAAATATTGTCTTGTGTCTTCCCTGGCTACATACGAGTTACAAAAGTCCCATGGCTTTCCTGGGAATAGCTAATGATCTCCTGCTACACTGCCAAGTTGGTGTCCATTCATCTATTGGAAGAGAAGAAGTGCATAGCATTCTGGGCCATGTTGCATCACACATGGGAAGAGTGGGAGGCCAAGCTCCAGAGTATAATGCAATAAACTATTTCATTGGCTCAGCTGCTTCTTTTGTGTGGTGTCTTTCAGATTTAAGCATCCTTCATCCTGCAGATACAAACAACACACATAATTATAATATAGAAACTAATATAAAATGTAAAAGGAAAAGAATATGATTAATAATGAAAAGCACAAAAACATATAAAGTAGGAGAATTACAGCATGGGGATCTAGGTGAGACCAGGAAAATACACATGCCAAAATGTTGTTGCATGGACTTCCGGGTTAGCGCCATCGGCTAACTGGGCTCAGGGCGGTTAATAACAAATTTAAAACACTTAATTGTAAAAGCAGCATAAAATACAGTATAAAAACATGAATAACAATAAAATTCAAAATTCAGAAATCAATTTAGGGGAAACAAGCATTAGGTAATCAGCAGGGCTAGCTGGCTGAATTGGTCCTACTTGGGCCAGCGAGGAGGTCAGGGGAGAATTAGCTGTGGGGCCTCAGAGCGGGTAATCTTCATAAAAGGGGAGGGGGAGAGAAGGGAAGGAAAATAAAATATCAGGCCAAATTAAATTAAAGGCCAGGCGGAAGCAGGTTAAAACCTGAAGGGCTCTAGTCTCATGGGAGGGCTCTAGTCTCATTCCACCAGGTCTCAGCCATCACTGAAAAGGCCCTGGCCCTGGTGGAGGATAGTCTGACTTCCTTAGGGCCCGGGACCTCTAAACTATGGTTATTCATGGACCTTAAGGTCTTCTGTGTGTCATACCAGGAGAGGCAGTCCTGTAAATATGAGGGCCTTCAGACTCTAAGGAAGGGAAACTACCCAAAACTTTCTTCTCTTTAGTAGAAAGTTATAATTTAATAGACATTTGGAGGTTGAAACGCCCATTGGACAGACAATTTACTTTTTTTCTCAGAACCAAATCAATCTGCAGGAAGAATAAATTACATTTGGCCATCCAGCGAGCTAGCATCAAGGACGGTAAAAGTAGAGATTTTGCCAAAAACTCTTTTGGATCATAATTCAATCTTAATGGAGCTAAGAGGGACAGATAATTCGTCATTTAGTTGGAGGATGAATGATGGACTATTAGAAAATGAGAAAATTTTTGAAAAAGCACAAAAGACCCTAAAAGACTAAGGCAGTAATAAGAGGTTTCTTTATACAACAAAATAGCTTTCAGAAAAAAGATAAAAGAAAAAAGTGGAATTATTAAATCATATAATAGAAAATGAAAGGTTATTAATTAAAAAGCCAGTAAATACACAAAATAAAGAAAATATTAAGATGTTACAAACACAATTTTCAATGTTAATTAATCAAGAAGTGGAATGGAAAATAAAAATGATGAGACAAATAAATTTTGAATTTGCAAATAAACCTGGGAAATTATTAGTGTGGCAATTATAAGGGTCAAAACATAAGAAGATTAAAATTGATGAGAAAATAACAGAAAATCTGAAGGAGATTAGGAAAAAAATTCTAAGTTTTTATAAATAATTATATAAAACTGGAAAAGAAAATGTAGATGGAATTGATGAATATTTAAAGCAAGAGAATGTGAAGAAAATTCTGAAAGACCAAAAAGACCAACTGAATGAACTAATAATGTTAGAGGAAGTGCAGACAGCAATAAAAGAGTTAAAAATTGGAAAGGCACCAGGACCAGATGGATTTACAGCAAAATACTATAAAAAAAACTAGGTGAACAAATGTTAATACCATTAAAGGATGTGATGGATAACATTTTGAATAAAGGAAAGATTCCATCAACATGGAAGGAAGCATATATTACATTGATCCCAAAACAAGATGCAGATTTATTTCAGGTTAAAAATTATAGGCTGATTTCGTTGTTAAATAATGACATGGGTAGGCAAACTAAGGCCCCTGAGCCCAATCCCGCCCAATCGCCATCTAAATCCGGCCCACAGATGGTCCAGGAACCAGCGTGTTTTTACATGAGTAGAATGTATCCTTTTACTTAAAATGCATCTCTGGGTTATTTGTGGGGCATAGGAATTCATTCATTTCCCCCCCCAAAAAATACAGTCCGGCCCCCACAAGGTCTGAGGTACAGTAGACCAGCTCCCTGCTGAAAAAGTTTCCTGACCCCTGAATAATGATTATAAAATGTTCGCAAGTATACTTGCGAACAGATTGAAAAGAATTTTGAAAGATATGATACATAATAATAATAATTTATTATTTATACCCTGCCCATCTGGCTGAGTTTCCCCAGCCACTCTGGGTATAAAGTGGGCTTTCTCCCCGGTTTGCAGATGAAAGATAATGTAAGAAGTATAGTTGATATAATAGAATATCTGGGGACCAGGAATGATAAGCAAGCAGCTTATCATCTATGCAGAGAAGGCCTTTGACAATATTTCATTGACTTTTATGAAGAAAAAAATGGAATTCATGGATGTTGGTCAATGTTTCATAAAAGGGATTAGAGCTATATACTCAGAACAAGAAGCTAGCTTAATAGTAAATAATGTGCTAACAGATAACTTTGAAATTACAAAGGGTACAAGACAGGGGTGCCCATTATCACCATTACTGTTTATAATGGTCTTGGAGGTCCTGTTGAAAAATATTTAAAAAGCTGAAAAGGTAAAAGGAATTAGAGTTGGACGAAAAGAAAAGAATTTAAAAGCCTTTGCTGACGACTTAGTCTTAATGGGAGAAGAACCATTATCCAGTGCATCGGAAGCACTGGACAGGATTGAACAATTTGGACAAGTAGCAGATTTTAAACTTAACAAAACCCAAAGGAAGATGCTTGTTAAAAATATGGATGAGCATTTGAAAGATGAGTTGCAACAGAAAATAGGGATAGCGGAGGTAAAAAAGGTAAAATATTTCAGAGTATGGCTAACAGCAAAAAAATGTAAACTTGTTTAAAGACAATTAGACACCTATATGGAATGGAATTGAAAGAGATCTAGAAGTGTGGGGAAGGATGAAGCTATCATTTTGGGGAAGAATATCAGCGGTAAAGATGAATCTGCTACCCAAAATGGTTATTTTTATTTCAAACAATCCCAGTAATAAGTGGGTTGAGTTATTCTAAAGAATGGCAAAAAGTTATAACACAATTTATTCGGCAAGCGGAAAACCAAGAATATATGAGGTGTGGAATTGATATAAAAGCTTATTAGAACATAAAACTCTGTAGTGGCATTCACCATTGCAAGCGCTAACGGTTAAAAAGTTAAATATGGAAGAAAAATGGGCCACCTACAGAGATTTAGTGATGGAGGAGGGAAATCAGCTAAAACTAAAAAAAATATTGAGGAAATAAAAGAATTATTGAGGGATTGGTTGCATTATCGTCAGATAAATGAAGTGTTTAAAGAGGGTAAAAAGGAAAATGGTTTTGAAACAACAAGATCTAGATTTGAGATAGATTTATTGAATGATAAGAAAAAATACTGTCGAAAATGTATTATTATTGGAATGGCATACTAAAGGTGACGAGGTAAAATCGGTAATGATACATTGGACTAAAGATATTGGACATAATATACAGTTAGAAGATTGGGAGAAGTTATGGAATGAATCATAGAATCATAGAGTTGGAATAGACCACAAGGGCCATCGAGTCCAACCCCCTGCCAAGCAGGAAACACCATCAGAGCACTCCTGACATATGGTTGTCAAGCCTCTGCTTAAAGACCTCCAAAGAAGGAGACTCCACCACACTCCTTGGCAGCAAATTCCACTGTCGAACAGCTCTTACTGTCAGGAAATTCTTCCTAATGTTTAGGTGGAATCTTCTTTCTTGTAGTTTGGATCCATTGCTCCGTGCCCGCTTCTCTGGAGCAGCAGAAAACAACCTTTCTCCCTCCTCTATATGACATCCTTTTATATATTTGAACATGGCTATCATATCACCCCTTAACCTCCTCTTCTTCAGGCTAAACATGCCCAGCTCCCTTAGCCGTTCCTCATAAGGCATCGTTTCCAGGCCTTTGACCATTTTGGTTGCCCTCCTCTGGACACGTTCCAGTTTGTCAGTGTCCCTCTTGAACTGTGGTGCCCAGAACTGGACACAGTACTCCAGGTGAGGTCTGACCAGAGCAGAATACAGTGGCACTATTACTTCCCTTGATCAAGATGCTATACTCCTATTGATGCAGCCCAGAATTGCATTGGCTTTTTTAGCTGCCGTGTCACACTGTTGGCCCATGTCAAGTTTGTGGTCAACCAAGACTCCTAGATCCTTTTCACATGTACTGCTCTCAAGCCAGGTGTCACCCATCTTGTATTTGTGCCTCTCATTTTTTTTGCCCAAGTGCAATACTTTACATTTCTCCCTGTTAAAGTATTAACTTCACAGCATGCAGTACACAGAGTTATCTGAAGATCCGCAAGGTGAAATTTCTACCTATTCAGGTTGAGTAATATATGATTTCAGGTAATGATATAACAAGAATAGGAAAAGAAGTGAAATGCAAAGAAACAAAATTTAAGTTTGTAAACCACAAGGAGGGAAGGAAGTTGTTAGGTTAAGTTGAACCAAAAAGATTTAATAAGAGGATATGAGGTTACACAAGGTGTTTATATGTAAAACTAATAAAAATTATTATAAAAAAGAAATAAGTACCGTACCTTAATGAAACTATTGGTATGAAGCTTAAACCCAGTCCGCCATATGCCTCCAATGAGAGGAAGCTGGAGAGGTCCAGGAGGATAGTGCCTATTTGACCAGAGCTGTTTCAGGAAGTGCAGAATCAGAAGAACCACCAGCAGAACAATAAAAGATGCCGCTATTTCCATCCTTCTCTTGCTTTCTCTTTCTCTTTCTCTTTGATACTTTTTAGGATGCCTGGTTAGGTTCAACTCTCTTTCTCTAAGGAGTTCTTGCTTTCCTCAGATAAAACAATATTTCCCTCTCTTTATATACCCTCTTATTAAAAAGGAATGTGTTCTGACACCATATCCAAGTAGCCTTGAAATGTGATCCCAAGTCATGTGCTACAGTCAAACACTATAATCATTCTTATATGTGTCACTCAGATAACACATCAGTAAGTCTGATTAATATGAATTGCAATTAGAAATTTGGCTAGTGTGGTGCTAAAACAGCTCAAAATGACGTCATGCGCATGCGCAGAAGCGGCAAAAAGCGACTCGTGCATGCGCAGATGTGCTGTCGGTAGTTATGCTGGAGGAGACTCTTGAGAGTCCCATGGACTGCAAGAAGATCAAACCTATCCATTCTTAAGGAAATCAGCCCTGAGTGCTCACTGGAAGGACAGATCCTGAAGCTTTGGCCACCTCATGAAAAGAGAAGACTCCCTGGAAAAGACCCTGGTGCTGGGAAAGATGGAGGGCACAAGGAGAAGGGAACGACAGAGGACGAGATGGTTAGACAGTGTTCTCGAAGCTACAAACATGAGTTTGACCAAACTGCGGGAGGCAGTGGAAGACAGGAGTGCCTAGCGTGCTCTGGTCCATGGGGTGACGAAGAGTCGGACACAACTAAATGACTAAACAACAACAAGTAGTCAAAACAAAACAAAAATCCTTCCAGTAGCACCTTAAAGACCAACTAAGTTAGTTATTGGTATGAGCTTTCGTGTGCATTCACAAGTGTATCTGAAGAAGTGTGCATGCACACGAAAGCTCATACCAAGAACTAACTTAGTTGGTCTTTAAGGTGCTACTGGAAGGGATTTTTTTTTTGTTTTGACTATGGCAGACCAACACGGCTACCTATCTGTAACAACAACAAGTAGGTTATGCTGCAATACTACTCTAAGACTCAGCTGTTCTCTATCATCCTCCTACATGTGTTTGAAGACTTGCACGTGGCACAATATGGCCTATCTTTTACCATGCTGCACACTTCTACATATGTGCCTCTTTTCTCCTTCCCACAGTTTCCCTGATCTTGCCTCTCATTAGTTTCCAAACCTGCATCTGTTACCCTGATGATTTCAAGCCTGTAAGATTTTTCTCTAGAAACCCTTTATCACAATAAATTTAATGACAGATTATTTTTAATCATATATTACTACATTTATATACCACTCTTCCTCCAAAGGAACTCAGATCTGCAAACAGCAAGCAGAAAACAATAAGAATCTTATTTAACATTCCAACACACATGCAGACTGAGAAACAGCTCCACTTAAAAGCTTCTTAAAAGAGGAAGGTCTTCAGCAGGCACTGAAAAGACAACAAGGGTGACCCCTGTCCAAAGGATAGGTGCCACAACACTAAAGGTCCCATACCTCCATTGTATGGAGTGGGCCTCCTGATTAGATGGTATCTGCAGGAGACCCTCACCTGAAGGACAGTGATAAACTAGGGACTCGGACCGGTAAAGAAAAAGCAATTTTTATGCATTGTATGTGCAATATAACATTGTGCCACTGAGGGAAGGAGTGAACAGAATTTATTATGAACCCCAACTTTGTGTAGAAAACTAACAAGCCTGTTTGCAAAATGAACCCCAAGCCTGGAGCCTGTAAAAAGGAGAGACTTTCTCTCTGCAAAGCCTACAGTTCACGAAGGGGTGGAAAGTTTACTTTGACTGGACTGACTGGCTGAAGACTCAGCAGTTGGCAAGGTTTAGCAATAAGGAAGCAACATAGGGCGTTTGTAAGAACACTAGAGGAAAGTGATTAATGAGGATTTTTTGTATGATTGCTTGCCAAACAGTAGCTCAGCTTTGGAATGCTTTAATCAGGACAGTAATTGACATATCCAGCCTGTTTGTGTTGTTTGAAGTGCCGTATCAAGGAAGTAGAATCAAGGCAGATAGAAAATACATCATCTCATTTTCTTGGCTAACTGAACGTCCTGCTTCATAAATCATGTCAGACTGCAATACAATATGTCCATATGTCATGCTGATTCACTTTCTGAAAAACCTATACAGTATAAGTTTGATCTGAATGGAGATCAGTACTCCAGTCTGTTTAGGACTGGGGTCTAGCTGCAGCTAAAATAAAGGCATTTCCTTGAACACTGGGTCTGTCTTCGTTTGACTGCTACATGCTGACGTGGAATCCCATTTTTCTCTACCTGTTTTCCCTGTTTAAATTTAGAACTCTTTAAACTGAAATGCTTCTTTGATGTGTCTAGATCCAGCCTGTATGAGATGATCTTTCATGTATCTGGATCCCAAGTTGTATACAGCCCCAGACTATGAACCTGTTATTTCAGGGGGAGTACAATCCCATCCGTAGCAGTTGACAAATTATGTAGACTCAAGAACCATCCACCGACTGTGCCTCCATCTTACCAGGACTTAAAGTCACTTCATTGGCCCACATCCAGCCCATCCAGACACCAGTTCAGGGCTTCAATGGGTTCTCCCAATTCGGATATCAAAGAGTAAAAGAGCTGAACATCATCAGGGTGCTGGCAACATCTCGCCCCAAATCTGGCATTCACTGCTGCTTCATATAGAAGTTAAATAGCATTAGAGACAGATGGTACCCTGCGAGACACCAGAGCATAAAGGCAAAGGGGTTGAAAAACAATCACACAGTGCTATTCTATAAAACCAACCCTGGAGAGAGGATCAGAACCAATTTTCCAAATGGAATTGCCAATGAGCAGCCTCCCCATTCTGGGGAGGGGACCGAGAGTGAATTGAATGCCAATCTGACACCAACACTGCCTACATCTCCTATCCATTCTTAAGGAAATCAGCCCTGAGTGCTCACTGGAAGGACAGATCCTGAAGCAGAGGCTCCAAGACTTTGGCCACCTCATGAGAAGAGAAGACTCCTTGGAAAAGACCCTGATGCTGGGAAAGATGGAGGGCACAAGGAGAAGGGGACGACAGAGGACAAGATGGTTGGACAGTGTTCTCAAAGCTACAAACATGAGTCTGACCAAACTGCGGGAGGCAGTGGAATACAGGAGTGCCTGCATGCTCTGGTCCATGGTGTCACGAAGAGTCGGACACAACTAAACGACTAAACAACAACAAGTGAGCTGGAAGCTCCCTTCCCTTGCCCTGGGAAGAGATTATGATCTCCATTTTCATTGCCAAAGGTAGAAGGAACACAAGCTCCAGAACAGCTCAGGACTGCAATGCCTCAAGGACTGCCTGTCTCCATATGCACGTATCTAAACTCTGAGATCATTCTCTGAAGCCCTTCTTAGCGTGCCTTCTCCATCCACAAGAATTCCGGAAGGTGCCACTTTCCGGATTCCTTGTGGAGGAGGCAACACGAAAATGTAAAATGCTCTCCACAGGGAGATTTGGTTAGTGCCTTTATTATATACCTCTTGGCACCAGACAAAAACGTACTTCTTCAGCCAGATTTATAAATATATGGGTTACATCAGAGTTGACTTTGTTGATTTACCATTTTAACCCATGCTCCTGTTTAAGCTTAAACATAATAATGGTTGTGGAAAATAGATAAAACAATTGTTGACATTAGACTGAGAAATAAGTACCTTAATGAAAGTATCTTCATGAACCTTCAACCCAGTCTGCTGCATGCCTCCAATGAGAGAAAGCTGAAGAGGTCCTGGAGGGTACTGCATATTTGACCATAGCTGTTTCAGGAAGTGCAGAATCAGAAGAGCTTTTATTCTGTGTTTGAAAGAGGCTTTGATGATGATGATGATGATGATGATGATGATGATGATGATGATATAGAACTGTTCAAGAAGGAACAGGGCTATCTGCCATGCTAATTCATATCTACCTGAAGCCAGTGGACATAGTCATCTAGAGTATCTAGGAAGTGGTGGCTTTAGTATGCTGACTGCACCCAGCTCTTTGACTTCTTATCATCTCATCCACAACCTTGATAGAGTTTTTGCAGAAAGGTTTGCAAGCCAACACAAGGCAACTTGTCATCAAAATGTTTAAAATGAAGCAAGTGAACAAATATAATAAGGATATTGTAAAATGAAATCTATACAAATGATAAAACCAGCAATACAAGTGATAAAAGCTTACCAGTGTTAGTGCTAGAGGTAGGTCACGTGGGTAGAGGTAACCTTAGTGTGATCTTAGGTGTACATGTAACCATAAGTGTAATCTTTTGTTACTTCCATAAGTCTAACCTGTACTCATAATTGCCTGCCTGACGTATCTAGCTATGCCAATAAAACCCTCAGTGATCTCTGGCATAGGGACTTGTGTCTATAACATATGTGTGTGACTTGTGCCTTTTCATTAAGTTCAAGTGAGGAAACAATATAATTCTGATTGTGACTATGATTGATGATACGATATGATAATCTTTATTGTCATTGTCCCATACAGAAGCATGAAATTGAAAAAATCTACATCACACATTCAAAAACCAACAAGCCTGCTATCCCAGCTATCCCAGCCTGGTTAGCCCCCTAAAAACTCTGATCCCCCATAATTAAATACAAGATACTCCCATAGAGACTACCTTACACTGCGTTTAAAACCAAAATCGCATTTGGATAGAAACTGTTTCTCAGGCAGCTAGTCCTACCTAGTCTTTAAAACTCTGTACCTTCTTCCAGAAGGCCGAAGCTGAAAAAGATCATTTTCGGGGTCCGCACTATCCTACTCTATCTCTGCAGCTTTCTTATGACACCTGGAAGCATAGATTTGATCCAAGGTGGGAAGAGTGCACCCAATTATTCTCTCCGCAGTCTTTACAACCTTGGACAGCATTGTTTTTTCCCAGACCGTGCAGCTCCCAAACCACATACACAGACCATAAGTTCATAAACTCAACAGCACAATGGTAAAATGCCATCAACAGGTCCTTTGAGAAATTATTTTTCCAGAGGATTCTCAGAAAATATAACCTCAGAAAATGATTTGGGGGGGGGTAACTTTTCTTCCGCATTTGAAAAAGGTTCTGTATGTTATTTTTACACCTGGAACTCCTTTATTATACCTGTATTATTTTTACAGCTGGAACTCTCTGGAACTCTGTCAGCTAGAGGTTCTCTTAATCAGTCATATCAGTGTCCCTCTACCTCCATTTTACTCAAACTTCTTCCATTGAAGCAGTGGCGTAGCGTGGGGGGTGCCGGCCGCACCGGGCGCAACATCTGGGGTTAGGGCAAATCCACGGGTTAGGGGGCGCAAATCCACAGATTAGGGGGCGCAAATCCACGGGTTAGGGGGCGCAAATTACTTGCCTTGCCCCGGGTGCTGACAACCCACGCTACGCCGCTGCATTGAAGGAAAGGATAGTGAAAGTGAGGCGAATGGCTGTTTTGAACCTCTCTTTCTTCCATTCCTTAGCTGTGATATAGGATGTGGTCTTCAAATATTCCATAGTGCCTCCACACAACGTATTTCACTCCTGATTGGGATGCGGGTAGCACTGTGGTCTAAACCACCAAACCTCTTGGACTTGCAGATTGGAAGGTTCTAATCGGCAGCTCTAATCCACATGATGGGGTGAGCTCCCGTTGCTCTGTCCCAGCTTCTGCCAACCTAGCAGTTCGAAAGCACACTAGTGCAAGTAGATAAATAGGTACCACTGTGGTGGGAAGGTAAATGGTGTTTCCATGCGCTCTGGCTTCCATCACGGTGTTTCATTGTGCCAGAAGCAGTTTAGTCATGATGGCCACATAACCCAGAAAGCTGACTGCAAACACCAGCTCCCTTGGCCTGAAGCAAGATGAGTGCCGCACCCCATAGTCACCTTTGGCTAGACTTAACCGTCCAGGGGTACTTTACCTTTACCTATTTGTATGGTGGTGATGCTCCTGCTGTGAGCGACCATGTCCAATCCTGGGCACCACAATTTAAGAAGGATGTTGACAAGCTGGAACGTGTGCAGAGGAGGGCAACGAAGATGATCAAGGGTCTGCAAACTAGGGTTTATGAGGAGCGCTTGAAGGAGCTGGGTATGTTTAGCCTGGAATAGAGTAGACTGAAAGGAGATGTGATAGCCATCTTCAAATATCTTAAGGGCTGTCACCTGGAGGAGGGAGCATGCTTGTTTTCTCCTGCTCTGGAGGGTGGGACTTGAACCAATGGCTTCCAGTTGCAAGAAAGGAGATTCTGACTAAACATTTGGAAATACTTTCTGACAGTAAGAGCTGTTCAGCAGTAGAACAGACTCCCGTGATTCTCCCCCCCCCCCCCCCATATTTTATTTTCAATTTTCAATAATTTAACAATTTAACATCCAAATTAATTACTTATTCATCCCTTCTAAACTTCCCCCCACCCCTGGTTTCCAATTTCCGCCTTGTTACCTTACACATCTTTAGTTTTCCATTCAGTTACAAGTCAATTGATAACCCTAATTCACATTAATTCATAGATACTATATCAATCCTGCTAATGTTTTTACAGTGGACCTTAAGATATTCTATAAATTTAATCCAGTCTTGTATAAACTTTTTTTCATCTTGGTCCCGGATTTTCGCTGTCATATTTGCCATTTCAGCATAGTCTATCATCTTAGTTATCTATTCCTCCTTCATTGGTACTTTCTCTTCTTTCCATTTCTGGGCAAGTAGCATCCTGGCAGCTGTACAGTGGAAGCTCGGGTTGCAACCCGCAACGCTCGCAACCCGCAGCGGCACGTCTGTGAACATGTGGGTTGCGATTCGGCGCTTCTGCACACGTGCAAAGCACAATTTAGTGCTTCTGCCGAAACCCGGAAGTAACCCGTTCTGGTACTTTTGGGTTTCGGCAGTCCGTAAGCCAAAAAAAGCAACCTGAAGGATCTGTAGCCCAAGGTATGACTGTAGTTGCATACATAAATAGTCTTTTAACATTTCTTGGTATGTCTTCACCTGTTATTCCTAATAAAAAAGACCTCTGGTTTTTTAACAAAAGTTATCTTAAACATTTTCTTCAATTCATTGTAAATCATTTCCCAGAAACCTGTTACCTTTTTGCACGACCACCACATATCATAAAATGTACCCACTTTATATTTGCACTTCCAGCATACATTAGAGAAATTCTTATACATTTTTGCTAACTTTACTGGAGATAAATACCAACGATACATAATTTTCATATAATTTTATTTTAAAGCACTACAAGCCCCCTTCATGGATCACTGCCTTGCCGTGGCGAAGGGGCTTGAATAACTCAGAGAAGCTATGAGCTATGCTGTGCAGGGCCACCCAAGGTGGACAGGTCATAGTGGAGAGTTTTGACCAAACGTGATCCACCAGGAGCAGGAACTGGCAAGCCACTCCAGTATCCCTGCCAAGAAAACTCAATGGACAAAGGCAATAGGGATATAAAAGTTGTGACGCTGGAAGATGAGCCCCTCAGGTCGGAAGGCGTCCAACATACTACTGAGGAAGAGCGGAGGACAAGTACAAGTAGATTCAGAGCTGATGAAGCGGCTGGCCAAAGCCGAGAGGACGCTCAGTTGCGGATATGCCTGGAAGCGAAAGGAAAGTCCAATGCTGTAAAGAAAAATATTGCATAGGAACCTGGAATGTAAGAACCATGAACCTTGGTAAGTTCCAGTTACAGATGGGTAGCCGTGTTGGTCTGCCATAGTCAAAACAAAAAAAATTCCTTCCAGTAGCACCTTAAAGACCAACTAAGTTAGTTCTTGGTATGAGCTTTCGTGTGCATGCACACTTCTTCAGTTGTTATTGTTAAGTCGTTTAGTCGCGTCCGACTCTTCGTGACCCCATGGACCAGAGCACGCCAGGCACTTCTGTCTTCCACTGCCTCCCGCAGTTTGGTCAGACTCATGTTTGTAGCTTCGAGAACACTGTCCAACCATCTCGTCCTCTGTCGTCCCCTTCTCCTTGTGCCCTCCATCTTTCCCAACATCAGGGTCTTTTCCAGGGAGTCTTCTCTTCTCATGAGGTGGCCAAAGTATTGGAGCCTCAGCTTCAGGATCTGTCCTTCCAGTGAGCACTCAGGGCTGATTTCCTTAAGAATGGATAGGTTTGATCTTCTTGCAGTCCATGGGACTCTCAAGAGTCTCCTCCAGCACCATAATTCAAAAGCATCAATTCTTCGGCGATCAGCCTTCTTTATGGTCCAGCTCTCACATCCATACATCACTACTGGGAAAACCATGGCTTTAACTATACAGACCTTTGTTGGCAAGGTGATGTCTCTGCTTTTTAAGATGCTGTCTAGGTTTGCCATCGCCTTTCTCCCAAGGAGCAGGCGTCTTTTAATTTCGTGACTGCTGTCACCATCTGCAGTGATCATGGAGCCCAAGAAAGTAAAATCTCTCACTGCCTCCATTTCTTCCCCTTCTATTTGCCAGGAGGTGATGGGACCAGTGGCCATGATCTTCGTTTTTTTGATGTTGAGCTTCAGACCATATTTTGCGCTCTCCTCTTTCACCCTCATTAAAAGGTTCTTTAATTCCTCCTGACTTCCTGCCATCAAGGTTGTGTCAACTGCATATCTGAGGTTGTTTATATTTCTTCCGGCAATCTTAATTCCGGCTTGGGATTCATCCAGCCCAGCCTTTCGCATGATGAATTCTGCATATAAGTTAAATAAGCAGTGAGACAATATACAGCCTTGCCGTACTCCTTTCCCAATTTTGAACCAATCAGTTGTTCCATATCCAGTTCTAACTGTAGCTTCTTGTCCCACATAGAGATTTCTCAGGAGACAGATGAGGTGATCAGGCACTCCCATTTCTTTAAGAACTTGCCATAGTTTGCTGTGGTCGACACAGTCAAAGGCTTTTGCATAGTCAATGAAGCAGAAGTAGACGTCTTTCTGGAACTCTCTAGCTTTCTCCATAATCCAGCGCATGCTTGCAGTTTGGTCTCTGGTTCCTCTGCCCCTTCGAAATCCAGCTTGCACTTCTGGGAGTTCTCTGTACACATACTGCTTAAGCCTGCCTTGTAGAATTTTAAGCATAACCTTACTAGCGTGTGAAATGAGTGCAATTGTGCGGTAGTTGGAGCATTCTTTGGCACTGCCCTTCTTTGGGATTGGGATGTAGACTGATCTTCTCCAATCCTCTGGCCACTGCTGAGTTTTCCAAATTTGCTGGCATATTGAGTGTAGCACCTTAACAGCATCATCTTTTAAAATTTTAAATAGTTCAACTGGAATATCATCACTTCCACTGGCCTTGTTATTAGCAGTGCTTTCTAAGGCCCATTTGACTTCACTCTCCAGGATGTCTGGCTCAAGGTCAGCAACCACACTACCTGGGGTATACGAGGCATCCATTTCTTTCTGGTATAGTTCCTCTGTGTATTCTTGCCACCTCTTCTTGATGTCTTCTGCTTCTGTTAGGTCCTTTCCACTTTTGTCCTTTATTATGGTAATCTTTGTACGAAATGTTCCTTTCATATCTCCAATTTTCTTGAACAGATCTCTGATTTTTCCCATTCTATTGTTTTCCTCTATTTCTTTGCATTGCTCGTTTAAGAAGGCCTTCTTGTCTCTCCTTGCTATTTTTTGGAAATCTGCATTCAATTTCCTGTATCTTTCCCTATCTCCCTCGCATTTTGCTTGCCTTCTCTCCCCTGCTATTTGTAAGGCCTTGTTGGACAGCCACTTTGCTTTCTTGCATTTCCTTTTCATTGGGATGGTTTTAGTTGCTGCCTCCTGTATAATGTTACGAGCCTCCATCCATAGTTCTTCAGGCACTCTGTCCACCAAATCTATATCCTTAAACCTGTTCCTCACTTCCACTGTGTATTCATAAGGGATTTGACTTAGATTGTATCTTACCAGCCCAGTGGTTTTTCCTACTTTCTTCAATTTAAGCTTGAATTTTGCTATAAGAAGCTGATGATCTGAGCCACAGTCAGCTCCAGGTCTTGTTTTTGCTGACCGTATAGAGCTTCTCCATCTTTGGCTGCAGAGAATATAATCAATCTGATTTCTATGCTGCCCATCTGGTGATGTCCATGTGTAGAGTCGTCTCTTGTGTTGTTGGAAAAGAGTGTTTGTGATGACCAGCTTGTTCTCTTGGCAGAACTCTATTAGCCTTTGCCCTGCTTCGTTTTGAACTCCAAGGCCAAACTTGCCAGTTGTTCCTTTTATCTCTTGACTCCCTACTTTAGCATTCCAATCCCCTATAATGAGAAGAACATCCTTCTTTGGTGTCATTTCTATAAGGACATGTTCTCAAAAGAAGAAAGGAGGAGGAGGAGGGAAGAGGAGTTTGCGGTGAGTTCTGGCACCTGTTTTTCTAGAAAAATAGTACTGTGTCCTATCCATGGCACCTCCAGGTACAACTGGGAGACAGTCTCGTCTGAAGTTCTGGATAGCCACAGCCAGTCAATGTAGATAAGACTGAGCTAGATGGAACAATGGTCTGATTTGGCATAAGGCCAAATCCTATGTTCAGAATGCTAGGGAGTTATTTTTAAACTGCAATATTAGGTGCTCAGCTAAAATGTATACCACATATCAGCAAAGGTACCACCAGGGCTAAGAAGATGCCAGCATGCTTAACAAGCAACATCGAATAAGTTATCAGAAGCAAGTAGTATTCCTTCAGAGCATGGAAATCAATACCAAATAAGAAGAAGAAAAGAGAGCACAAATTTTGCCACAAGTTTCTCTGGAACACAAATGGGCACAGTGGGAACCAGGGGGCATACAGTCGAAAGGAGTGTAGTAGTGAAAGTCTGGTTCATCTGCCAGAAAACCTCCCACCGCCAGTGCAAAGCATCCACTGTCCAAAGCGCAGTAATTTGGGGAAGGTTTTTTCACCATTTACTGGATTATCCTCAGGCTAGCGAAATCCAAATTCATTGGAGGTACAAGATCACCGTTCTTTTCCCCCTCTTTGTTTTAAAATTTAGCTTTATTGTTCATTTATACCTATATACAACATGAAATCATAATCATCTTCTTCAGTCAAATAAACATATCATTGATTACCAAAGTTACATTAAATTTCGGCTATGTATTTTCTTCATGAACATATAACTTCCCATACTCTCCATACAGCTATCCTTTTAATTACATATAGTATATAATTTTGTCATTGTTACTTAATAAACCATCTGTGGCGATCACACAGGGTCCCCGGACATTTCACATCTGACTGGTTATAAATCATGGAATTCATCAATGGTAGAGAGTATTGCTTCCTTGGTGGGAGAGTTGAAAACCTTCTTTGCCCGAGGTGACACCAACAGTGACTTCAACAGGGATGCCAGAGCTATTGGCGTCACTACCTACAGGAAATGCTGCCAGGGTGGAAGAGGGAGAAGTGAGGCAAGTACTAAAGGAGGTAAATACGAGGAAGGCTATGGGCCTGGATGGGGTGGCTGGCAGGGTGCTAAGAGATTGTTCGGACCAACTGGCAGGAATCTTTACGAAGATTTTTAACCAGTCTCTGGCCCAAGCCACTGTTCCACCCTGTCTGAAATCCGCTACCATTATACCCCTGCCAAAAACATCAAAGATAGGCAGTCTGAATGATTTTCGCCCTGTGGCGTTGACACCCATTATAATGAAATGTTTCGAAAAACTGGTGAGAAAGCGCATCTTATCTTGTCTGCCAGTGGGACTTGACCCTTACCAGTTTGTGTACAAGGCAAAGAGATCCACAGAGGATGCTGTGGCAATGGCTTTACATGCTGTCCTGACTCATTTGGAGAAGCAAGGGAACTACGTGAGACTGTTATTTGTAGACTTTAGTTCTGCATTTAAAACTATTCTTCCGCATAGATTGGTGCCCAAATTATTAGATCTAGGACTTCCACCATGTTTGTGCAGGTGGATATTAGATTTTCTATCAAACCGTTCCCAAAGGGTCAGGTTGGGTTCCCACGTCTCTGCAGATCTCATCACGAATACGGGGACGCCGCAGGGGCGCGTGTTGAGCCAGCTTTTATATACGCTCTATACAGCTGACTGTGCCCTCAAATACCCCAGTAATAAGATCATTAAGCTCGCAGATGATACAACGGTGGTTGGTTTAATCACAGCTGGAGAGGGGGAGGCGGCCTATAGGAAGGAAGTTGAGCAGTTGGGGGAGTGGTGCAGGAAAAACAACTTACTCCTTAACTTAAAGAAAACAAAAGAGATCATTGTGGACTTTAGGAAATGTAAATTGAATATTCAGCCACTTATTATTGAGGGGAAGTGTGTGGAACAGGTCTCAGTGTTTCGATTTCTGGGAATAGAGTTGAGAAACGACCTAACCTGGGGAGAGAACAGCAAAGACCTGGTGAAGAGAGCACAGCAGAGGTTATATTTTTTGAGAATCCTCCGGAAAAACAATCTCTCAAAGGACCTGTTGATGGCATTTTACCATTGCACTGTGGAGAGCGTACTAACTTATGGTCTGTGCGTGTGGTTTGGGAGCTGCACGGCCAGGGAAAATACAATGCTATCCAGGGTTGCAAAGACTGCAGAGAGGATAATTGGGTGCACTCTTCCCACCTTAGATCAAATCTATGCTGCTAGGTGCCATAAGAAAGCGGCAGAGATAGCACAGGATAGTACGCACCCCGGAAATGATCTCTTTCAGCTTCTGCCTTCTGGAAGAAGGTATAGGGTTATAAAGGCCAGGACTAGCCACCTGAGAAACAGTTTCTATGCAAATACAATTCTGGTTCTAAACGCAGCATAAGGGGTTTCTACAGTATAGTGTATTTTAAAATAGGGTTTTAGAGTTTTTAGGGGTTTTTGAATGTTTTATGTAGTTTTATGTAGTTTTAATGTAGTTTTATGTAATTTTTTTGGTAGTTTTATGTAGTTTTTATGTAGTTTTGCAATTTCATTGTCCTGCATGGGACAATGACAATAAAGATATATCTATATCTATCTATATTGATCCCTGTGCCACCATTTTATTTCTCGCTGCCACCACCCAGGCCCTACCGGGTAAAATACTGAGTCCAGTTAGGGCTAAATTGGAACATAAACTTCTGTTTATTTATTGCAGTTTAACAAGCGTGTGGTTTCATAAACTGTCTCAGTCAATTACGATCATGGAGTGCCTATCCAGACCTATAACTTCCGCTACCTGCTCTCACTCACTAAACCACCTCTCAGATATTTACTTGTCTTCCTAGCTCCTAACTGTTCCTGACTCAGCTTATTTCACTACACTAACTCAACCTACCCACAAACTCTATCCCAATTCACTCCCACTCCAACCAACCACCTTGGCCTTCTTGTCATACCTCTTTTTTTTGCTTGGTTTGGGCACTCTTTTAACACCCCCCCCCCCCGCGCTAACTCTAGGGATCCCTTTAAGGTATTCTACAAATTAAACAAATACTCCATTACGGACTCTGGATCTTGATCTCGCTGTTCTTCCCAATTCATGCAAAGTAAGTCCAGGGGCCCTTTTACGTCCCAGCAATAATTCAAATGGGCTAAACCCAGTACTTTGTATAGGTACATCCCTATATGCATATAGTAGTGGTTGCATCTTGTCATCCCAATTACTGGGATTTTCAGCAGTATGGGTTTTAATCATTCTCATTAGGGTTCCATTAAATCTTTCAACTAATCCATTAGTTTCAGGGTGGTAAGGTGTTGATGTTAAATGCTTAATACCACACACTTCCCATAGCCTTTTCATTAGTCTTGATGTGAAAGAAGAAGTCAAGTCAGTGACTATTTCACTGGAAAAGCCCAATCTACCCAT
Organism: Podarcis muralis; assembly: GCF_964188315.1. NCBI lineage: Eukaryota > Metazoa > Chordata > Lepidosauria > Squamata > Lacertidae > Podarcis > Podarcis muralis. The sequence continues at coordinate 6,278,499 of NC_135660.1, read as the reverse complement.
ATAGTTAATTTAAGCGCTTGCCACCATTTCCGTTTCAATGTTTCACAACGGAATGTCTTCTGGATATTTGGTTGCGTAATCCACTATGGTGAGGATGTATCTGTTTCCCTGCCTGCTGGCTCTAGGCAATGGCCCTATCAGGTCCAGCCCTAACCGTTGAAAAGGGGTTGACCGGTGCCACTTCTCCGACATATGTCACAGGCTTGACGGTATTGTTTTATTTGTTTCCCCATCCCTGGCCAGTAAAAACTTTGAGCAACTCTCCGTTTTGTTTGTGTGATCCCCATACTCGCTCCAAATACACTATTGTGAGCGTGCTGCAGGATTTTGCCCCGGTATTCATGGGGGATTACTAACTGTCTTCTCACTTCTTCACCCCACCCCCCAACATGGCGGGGGAGGACTTCTCGATATAAAAGGTCCTTGCTCAAACAAAAATGTTCTGGGCACTCAGGAGTTAACGGCCTCTCCAACTCGGCTGCCTCAAAGTACATTTGTAACTCAGTATCTTCTTTTAGCTTTTTCTGGCAAACTTGGGGTTTGACTTTTAGTCAAAGGAAACAAAAAGGTGTCTTTTCCTTCCTCGCACAGATTATCCCCTTGCTGTCGTTCAGCATTGTTTGCCTCTGTTACTGTATCCACCCCCTCAGGCGTAGGTGACTGTGAGCTCCTTTTTGCTCTGGTAACTATGAAAGAACTCTGCACATGTTCTAAAATGTCCCAACCAATGAGCACAGGGGTGGGAATTTCTTCCGAAAGGGCTACCTGCCACTTCCCTGCCCAGTTTTTGAACCTCACATCCCAAAAGATGTAGTGATTCCAATCAACTTGGATGGCTCAGAAAGAGAATCAGATAGGTTCATGGAGGGTAAAGCTATCAGTGGGTACAAACCACAAGGGCTGTGTTCTGCCTACACTGTGGCTATGGATATCACTTTCTGGAAATTGTAAGTGAGGAGAGTGCTATTGCATTCAGTTTCCTGTTTGGAGGCTTCCCATAGGCATCTGGAGGAGTAGACGGGGCCTTTCTTGCCTGGTCCAGCAGAGTTCCTCTTATGCTTTTCTACTCTCATTAAGCAACGGCAAAAATAAATGTGCAAGCAACTGACACCTTCACATGGCCAACAGCATGCTGCCATCCGGTTTGAATATTGTGAGATGGGTTTTACACTAAAAGGAAAAAAGTGTCTATTTTAAGCAATGACAGAAGTTTGAGTAAAGTAGGACTAGAGGGACACTGAGAGTTAAATGGTGCTTTTAAACAAAATCAGAGGTTTGCATTGCCACGGGGAATAGCACAGAGTTTATAAGGATGGGGATGTGTTGTAGCCCCTAGTAAAGGCTCTTGATTGAGTTCTTTCACTCCTTCTGGCAGCTGGAAGCTGAATTTTCTCAGCAAGCTGGTCAGGAAGATGAAGATTTCGATCTTTGCCAGCTGCATTCCCAAACAAATGCGAGACCCTGAAGAGGAGACATGGGAAAGTCAGCAACTGAGTAATAATTTACTTATCAGTGTAAATTACTTCGCAGCTATAAAACATGCTATACTGTATAATACTTTGGAGAACTAGACATAATTAGGAAAGTGAAATAATCAAGAAGAAGAGGAAGAGGAAGAGGAAGAGGAAGAGGAAGAGGAAGAGGAAGAAGAAGAAGAAGAAGAAGAAGAAGAAGAAGAAGAAGAAGAAGAAGAAGAAGAAGAAGAAGAATTTATACCCCGCCCATCTGCCTGGGTTTCCCCAGCCACTCTGGGCAGCTTCCAACCAAATATTAAAAACATAATATAGCATTAAGCATTAAAAACTTCCCCAAACAGGGCTGCCTTCAGATGTCTCCTAAAAGTATTATAGTTGCTTATTTCCTTGACATCTGCTGGGAGGGTGTTCCACAGGGCAGGCATCACTACCGAAAAGGTCCTCTGCCTGGTTCCCTGTAACCTCACATCTTGCAGTGTGAGTTCGCCAGAAGGCCCTCGGCGCTGGATCTCAGTGTCCGGGCTGAACGATGGGGTTGGGGACGCGCCTTCAGGTATACTGGGCTGAGACACTTTGGGGCTTTCAAGGTCAACACCAAAACTTGGAAACGGACTGGGAGCCAATGTAGGTCTTTCAGGACGAGTGTTATATGGTCTCGGCGGCCACTCCCAGTCACCAGTCTAGCTGCCGCACTCTGGATTAATTGCAGTTTCCAAGTCACCTTCAAAGGTAACCCCACGTAGAGCACGTTGCAGTAGTCCAAGCAGGAGATAACTAGAGCATGCACCACTCTGTGGAGACAGTCTGTGGGCTGGTAGGGTCCAGGGAGTCCTCCATACCCACCCGCCCCCTGTCCCCCAAGAACAGTACTTCTGTCTTGTCACGGTTCAACCTCAGTCGGAAGTGGGATAGTTTAACTGCAGACTCAGTTCTGAATATAGTTTCATAGCAGGCTAAATTGCATTCCATGAAAAGAGGTGGGGGAGCTTTAGCCTTGTCACCTGAAAAGAAGTTGGATGGCATCCAGCTGTGACGTGTGACAGGGAGCGACAGCACCCTGGTGCTGGCAGTGTTACCTCTCTCAGGGACAGGGCAATGGGGTGGTAAGTGTGAAGTGTGAACCCCATAAGGGTTTGGGTACCTGTGAGTCCAAAAGCAGCCACCCAGAAATTCCCTAAATTATCAACTGCCTTGCCCCATCCTGCTGACCAGCAGTGCTGCCAAAGGGATATTGCATCCATTCTGCCCTACTGTCTTGCTGATGATGATGTCATTTCCTGGAAGCCAACCACTAAGCATGTCTATAGACCCCAACTCAGCTTGGACTTTTGCATTCACCTGCACCAAATGGCAGATATTCTTCTCTGTCCACAAATTGTCCATTCTTGTCCAAGAAATGATTCGGGTTGAACTCTGCAGGAGTCTCCCATTGTGTTGGATCAAGAAGAACAGAGCGCAGATCAAGAAGAATGGCAGTCCCCTGCAAAGAAGAAAGAATTAACTTGGAATGCATTCAGATCAACACATTCCAGGATTCTCCCTCACTCTCCCAGGACGAATCTTTGCAGAGTTCAAACTGAATGGAGTTTGGGGGGGACAGGTGGGTATTTAACAGTGGCCATATTCATCCTCAACTTCTTTCTATTAAAAAAATATTTCTATACAAGCAGAAACACAGCAGGGCCTCCCCCAACACCTGTTTCAAAAAGGCCTCGCTGAGACCTTTGGCCACTGCATGCTCCTCTGAGGTGCCACATGGCCCCAGGAATAGCACTAGTGAAACATGTCTGCAGGTGGAACTCCTGTTTTAGACTACACAGGAAGTTTCTGCATGGCTGGGGGCATCTCTGAATACGCAACCTACTCATAGACTCTTGGGATACAGGCGTGCAGCTGTATCACTCTTCTTTACCTTGGGAAAGAGAAAACCACGCATCTTCACATCCTTTGTACATTGCCTAGGAGCCCCAATAAATAAGACATATTTAAAGCGCTGCATTTCATGAATCACAGCATTGGTGTAGGGCAGCTTCTTCGTATCTTGATAGCAGATTGTGTGAGAAGAACCTAAAGCATCTTCTATCTCCTTGTGGACTTTATCTGAAGAAAATTATGGAAACAGAAGCTTTATTTTGAATATATAAACTTCATTCTCCCCCCAGTACTTGGCATGGGCTAGAGCAGTAGCCAGAAGATCAAATGGAAAACAGATAATCCAAAGTTTGTTTTGTTTAAAGGGAACTACATAACAAGGAAGATTAGGAGCCTCACCAATTGTTGGGGTGGATCTACTCACGGGGGGCGGGGAGACTGGGACCACTATAAATAAGTCAGTAATTAAATCGTTACAACAAAAGAAAAGAAAAAGCTATGTAAAAATTGCATAGAAATTTCTTTTAGTCTCTGGTGCCATCTGGTGTTGCATATTTATAACACATTGAAAACTTTTCTGTCTAATGTAGCTGAGTTCTTGGCAGTGGCATAGGAAGGGAGAGGGGGCGCACCGCTCCGAGTACCATCCTGAAGGGGGCGATATTTGGCACGGGGCCCCTCACCCCGCACCTCCCAAGCCAACGCCGGCACAAGTGGCAAAGCATCGGCAACCACCGTCCCCCTGCCTGCCTCCCCAGCTCACTGCAAGGTGGGCCAAGTCCTGCTCTCCCTGCCCGTCTATGTCCCATCCTTAAAGGCTCCTGCGGAGATGTAGCTGCGGCTCCCCCCCCCCCCCCCGCGCGCCATCATGTCCAGAGCGTCTTTGCAGAGCTTGCCTGAGCATGTTGCTTTTGGTTTCCCCGCAGCCCTCATTTAAAAGCCTGTCGCGCACAGTCCAAGGTCTTTGCTGCTTTTGTTGGGGGATTCAGTGAGCTGTAAATTATCCCGTGAGTTTTACTTGGCAAACTGGGGGGGAAACCCTGGGAGTTTTCTTCTTCTTTTGTCTTTGTGCTCCAGTACTCAAGGGGTGGTGGTGGAAATGAATTGCTGAGAGGAGAATCACATTGTTCTGTTCTTTGTGTTTTTTTAACTCTGGGAGGAGTGCGGTTTGCCACCCGATTTTGTTTTGCTTTTAACCCTCTGGAAGGGCGTCCAAGGATTTCCTGTGTTTACTCCCGAGTAAGCAAACTTTGGATACAACACAGTAAGTTTTGCTAATAGGAGAGGAAAATACATATTCCCCAACAATGCAGTTTTAGCAGTTTTTATTGTGTCTCTAGGCTCATCCTCGCCTGTTGTCTTCTTCTGCTTATTTTTTAAAGCACCAGCCACTTGTCTTCTGGAACATGTTGCACTCCCTTCATCACTGAGTTGCCCTTTTGAGTTAATTCTCTAGTCCTGTGATTGCATGTGTACATGTGACAAGAAGAGCATTGTACATGTTTCCATGCTACATTCACACATTACGCTTCCTGCTGTTTCATTCATGCATGCCTTTCAAACTAAGATTGAATGGTGCTTTTTTCCTTTGCCAGATGAGAACGACACTTTTCAGAAAGCTTTTCACTGTGACTCCAGAAACCCTTTATGGACAGTGGATTTGGCCCCTATTGGATCTGTTGTGATATTATAGATTTCTGAGAGAGAGAGAAGACGGTGGTCCGGGCTCCTGTCCATCGCTCTGAGCATGGGCATAGCCGGGGGGGGGGGGACAGTGCCCCCCCCCCAGATACACAAAAATCATTTTAAAGCCAGTAGCACATGTGAAAAGGATCTAGGCCACAAGTTCAACATGAGTCAACAGTATGATGCAACAGGGGGAAAGGCCAATGCTATTCTAGGCTGCATCATCAGAAGTGTTGTTGTTGTTGTTAATTGAATTTATATACCGTCCTATACCTGGGTGTCTCAGGGTAGTTCACTGAATAAGAAGTATAGGGAAGTCACAGTCCTACTCTCTTCTGCCTAGATCAGACCACACTTGGAGTCCTGTGTCCAGTTCTGGGCACACCAGTTTAAAAATGAAATTGACACATTGGAACGTGTGCAGAGGAAGGCAACCAAGATGATCAAGTATCTAGAAACCAAGCCTTATAAGGAACAGTTGAGGGAGCTGGGTATGTTTAGCCTAGAGTCTCTGCTAGTTCTCATGTAACCGGAGAGTTCCTTTCGCTTCTGAGTCGAAGTGTGAGTCGATGTTAGCTATAACGATGTTACGTTATAAAAACTGAATGTGCTTCATAAAGAAGAATGAATAACGTGAAAGACAGAAGAGGATATGTATGTTCCTGGCTGAATATTGGGAGGGGGTCTATTATGTCAAGTTGTTGGGGTGTTTTTGCTTAAAGGAACAGCATAACAAGGAAAACAAAGAGTCTTCATGAATGCTTTTGAAGACTGTGAAGTTTGAAGAGAATGCTCGGGTTAAAGAAGATTATATATTTACCATTATTATAATTCAGAGTGTTGAGAACGCATAAAGGAAGACAAATAAGTTGTATAGGAGGAAATATGATTTGAAACTATGATTGATGGTTATATGGTTAGATAAAGGAAGAATAACTCTACTTAAATAACTGGGGAAATGTTATAGTTAAATGAAAATCTAAGCAGGAATTTAAATATGCACAGCCAGTGGAAATTGAGGAAAGGATGGAAAAGTAACAGAAATGAGGGGAAACTATGTTATTGTTTCTTTTCTCTCGTTCCTTTGCTGCTAACATTTTGAACGGGGAATGGGAGATAATCAACTTTAAAATTTGTTGTAAATTTGAATTAATTTGCTGTCAATTTCTTAATTTTTTGGGAAAATCATTAACAATTAATTGACACAAGAATTACAGTCCACTCTAGAGATCAAAGGAAGCCCTGCACAGGTCTCCCTCTCTCACCTTGGATATCTGGATGACTTGCCAGGAGGAGAAGTGCCCATTTCAGAGAAGTGGTGGCTGTGTCTGTCCCTGCTACAAAGAGCACGGAAATACTATAAGCCATGTTTTCTTCATCATAGGTGGACTCTGGGTCGTTTTTGCTCTGATTTTGAAAACGGGGAAAGTGTCATGTCATTTACATGCATTACAATCTGTCCTTCAGCACTTATTACTCCCCCTGCTCCTATTAGCATACCACCAACACATGAGGGGTGAGGTGTCCTCTTACACTGCCTGAGGTGACATAGGAAGGTGCCACCTCCACTGCCCTGCTGTCACTGCCACCTCCTGTCGCAAGAGACAAGGGCCCTGCAGGACTTGACATCTTTTCGCAGGGCCTGTAAGACAGAGCTGTTCCACCAGGCCTTTGGTCAGGGCGCAGCCTGACTCCCTCCTTTGGCAATCTCTACAAAGCTTTAGTCTATGGTTGCCATCAATTTGTATTTTAATTAATTTTTAGAATGTATTTATAATGTTGTACTGTTTTAGTGTTGTTAGCCGCCCTGAGCCCGGCTTCGGCTGGGGAGGGCGGGATATAAATAAAATTTATTATTATTATTATTATTACTTTGGTCACACAGCAGTGCCCACAATGTGCTAACAACAACAGTGAGGACAGTGAAATATTGCAAGCTTTTGGTGAAATCTTGCAGGAAACTGCCACCGCTCCACTTCTCCACTACTGGCAGGCTAGGATGCCTCCTGTTGCCATTCCACTGCCCAAGGCAGCTGCCTCAGCCTGCCTCATGGGTGGGCCGGCCCTGTGCTTCGTAGCTGGTTGTGACAAGAGACCCATGCACACATTCCTGTGTACACAGCAGTAGCTGCTGGTGCTGCATTTGAGAATCTGTGGGTTGGGGTAATAATCCAACACTGGCAGGTGATGAGGGATACAAAAGAATCTCTCTGGCAGCAGGTATTCAAAATGTGCACTAAACATATTTAACCATTCTTTAGTCAATCTTTGAGTGTTCAAAGATTGTTCCAAGAAGGCAAGATGAAAAAATATTTTGACTGAAATATACTCAGAGTCGCAAAGTGATTTCATGCTCTTTATTCAGCTCATAGTGGTGAGGAGGAATGAATGAATGTCCCCTCAAAGTATCTGCTTTATATACATTATTTACACAATGGGCTGCACATGATTGGCTAATTCCGGAATTCTACTGTAAGCCAATCAGGTTGTGGATTCACTTCTATCTGGAGCATGATTGGGTAGTTCCTGCCAACCAATCATACTGCTGCTTTGTTCTAGGACCAATCAGACTGCTGCATTCTGAATCCTATTGTTCTAGGACCAATCAGACTGCTGCCTTTTTGATCCTATTGTTCTAGGACCAATCAGACTGCTGCAGTTTGGATCCTATTCAACTCAGTACATAACACCCCTCCCCTCTAAGTTCCAGTCCTGCCCGGAAGGTCGCGTTCATAGTCCTCGAGGTACGCCGGCGGCCTACGTGTGCGTTGCGGCCTGGGGTGTTCCCTGGTCCGGGGTTCAGGTTCTGGCTCGTGTTTCAAGGATGCTGGCTGTGATGGGGCTGTTTGGTCTGGCGCAACCGGCTCGCTCAGTCGTGGTTCTGGTTCCGGTGTCCTTTCGGCCTTGCAGGTCCTCTCTGTATTTACTGATTCTGCCTCTCCTGCTGGCCCCTCGTGCTCTATGGGCCTCACTGCCCCTCTGTTCCCTTGGGACTCCTCTGCCCTTTCCTCCTCCTGGTTTTCTCCCGGGAATCGTCGCCGTATCTGGTCGCAGTGGCGGCGCCAGCATTGCCCCCCATCCGTTAGCACCTCGTACGACACGGGGCCAGTGACCCTGGTGACTGTGGCGGGTACCCATGCTGGGCCTGCCCCAAAATTCTTTGCGTACACTGGGTCCTGAGCCTTGAAGGTCCGGGGGTTCTTGCCTTCCCCCACCACTACCTCATCCTGAGCTCTATCGGGGTGAAGGCGGTCCAATCTGATTGCAAGGCGCTGACCCATTAGTAGTTCAGCGGGGCTCCGGCCAGTCGTTGAGCTGGGGGTGCTGTGCTGTGCTAGAAGGAATGTGGCTAGGCGGTACTCCCAATCCCCTTGCGTCATGCGGCGAAGGGTGTCCTTGCGTCATGCGGCGAAGGGTGGTCCGCACCATGCGTTCTGCTTGGCCATTGGTGGCAGGGTGGAATGGCGCTGAACGGATGTGGCGGATGACGTTCTGCGCTGTGAAGGTTTGGAATTCTCCTGACGTAAATGCAGTTCCGTTGTCTGAGACGAGAGTGTCAGGGAGCCCGTGGGTTGCAAACAGCCTGCGTAATACCCGGATGGCTGCGGACGTAGAAGTGGACGGTACCAGTGCGACTTCCAGCCATTTGGTGTAGGAGTCCACCACTATGAAGAATGTTTTCCCCTGAAAGGGGCCAGCGAAGTCCACATGCAGGCGTGACCATGGTGCTCGGGCGGACTCCCAGGACTGGACTGGGGCCCTTGGGGGATCTGGGCGGGATTCTTGGCAGGCCTGGCAGTGTTTGACCCAGGCCTCTATCTCTCCGTCGATCCCCGGCCACCACACATAACTCCTGGCAAGGGCCTTCATTCTTACTACCCCTGGGTGTGTCTCGTGTAGGGCTGTGAGGACCCTTTTTGGAGGGGCTGGGGAACAACGACCCTGCTTCCCCATAACAGGCACCCCTGGTGGGCCGACAGTTCATGTTTGCGGGTTGTGTAGCCGGCGAATTCTGGCCCGGGGCTGCTGCTGGGCCATCCCCTCCACACCCAGTCCAGGACCCGGGAGATGACCCTATCTTTCTTGGAATGGTGTGCAACTTCTTGTGCCTGAATGGGGCGGTCGGGAAGCAGCTCCAGGCTCATAACCTCTTGTGCAGGTGCTGGGTCGGGGCCTGTTTCCGGTAGTGGTAGCCTGCTGAGGGCGTCCGCATGGCCCATCGCCTTCCCCGGACGGTGAATCAGTGCATACTGGTAGCTGGCAAGGAAAATTGACCACCTGAGGACGCGAGGAGACAGCACTTGTGGGGTCTGCTTTTCAGGGGCAAACAAGCCAAGCAACGGCTTGTGGTCAGTCACCACGGTGAAGGGCCGCCCGTACAAGAAATCATGGATTTTTTTTACTCCCTTCACGATTGCCAGACCCTCCTTGTCGATTTGCGAGTAGTTCCGTTCGGTTGCATTGAGTGCCTGGGAAAAGTATGCCACTGGTACCTCTCTTCCATCCGGGAGTTGGTGTCCCAGGACAGCGCCAATTCCATAGGGCGAGGCATCGCATGCCAGCACCACCGGCAGCCTCTCGTCGAAGTGTGCCAAGACCGAGTTTGAGACAAGCAAGTCCTTGACTGCCTGGAATGCGGCCTCCTGGTGCTAGCCCCACACCCAAGGGGCCCACTTGTCCAGGAGTCTGTGTAGGGGCTCCGCTACCGCCGCCTTGTGGGGAAGGAAGGAATGGTAAAAGTTCAATAGTCCCAAGAAGGCCTGAAGTTCAGTCTTGTTCTTGGGCGCTGGGGCATCACAAATGGCCCGTACCTTGTCCCCCGTCGGGTGGACCCCTTCTGCGTCCACCATAAATCCCAGAAAGTCCACCTGAGGCACTCCTAGTAGACATTTTTCCCGCTTCACCTTGAGACCCGCCGTCTGGAAACGGTGCAGAACGGTGCGGAGGCGGTCCTCAAACTCCTCTGGTGTGGGCCCGGCAATCAACACATCATCGAAGAAGGGGGTGACGCCAGGAATCCCTTTAAGGAGCGAGTCCATTAGATTCTGGAATATGCCTGGTGCCACACTGACACCGAATTGCAGCCGCTTTACCCTGAACGCTCATCTGTGCGTCACAATTGTCTGTGCCTCTGCTGTGGCCTCATCTACTGGCAGCTGTTGATATGCTTGGGCCAAGTCCAGCTTGCCAAAAATTTTCGACCCAGCCAGGGTGGCAAGGACATGGCTGACCACTGGCACTGGGTATGCATGGGCCGTGAGGGCCTTGTTTATGGTACATTTGTAGTCTGCACAGATGCGGACCGAACCATTAGGCTTGATGGGTGTGACGATTGGGGTTTCCCAGGGGGCATTAGGCACCGGCTCCAGCACTCCTTGCTCCACGAGCCAGTCCAATTCCTCGTCTATGCGTGGTTTCAGGGCGAACGGAACCCGGCGGGCCTTGAGCCTGACCGGTCGTACTGCGGGGTCAAGCTGTAGAGCAATGGGGGGGGCCATATACTGTCCCAATTTCCCATCGAAAACCCCCGGAAATTCCTTGCATATGGCGTCCACGTCCACTTGTAAGCTAGTGTGGTTCACCCCGGTGACGGCTAGCCCCAGTGGTCCAAACCATGCCAATCCCAGTAAGCTAATGTAGGGCCCCTTGACCACAAGCAAGTCCAGTTGCCGCGTCCGCCCTCGGTATTGCACCCTGAAGGTCCCCACCCCCATTGTGGGGACCTTACGTTTCTGGAAGTCCCGGAGGGTGAATGGGGCCGGCCTGAGTTTGGGACCCCCAGTAGGACACAGTTTCCTTAAGGTCCTTGCCGAGATTATGGATAGAGTTGAACCCGTGTCAAGCTCCATGCGGCATGGGGCCCCCTCTATCTGTACCTCGACATAAATTTTCTCTACATTGGGGTGGGGCAACTGGTATACCTGGAAGTCCGTGAGCTCCGTCGAGTTGCCTTGGTGTGTTGGGCCCCGGGACCTGGGGCTCTTGGATTGGTCATCTGATGCCTGGCGTCGGGTGGGCCGAGCCCGACACACCCGGGCGATGTGTCCCGATTTTCTGCACTGCCTGCACTCTGCGTTGCGGAAACGGCAGGTCCTCCTCTCGTGACTTTCTCCACAGCTTGCGCAGTTCCCTCCTTCTCGTCGAGGCAGCTGTGGTATGTGGGCTGCTTGAGTGCGCTGCTGTACTCGGTGCACCTCCTCCCTGTTGGATCCTGAGTCGTCGGTGAGGTCTTCGTGGTGGACCCTCGGTTGGGACGGCTGGCTCGGCCGTGCCTCTTGCGTCGACCTCTCGGCAGCTTCCGTTGCCAGGGCCTCCTCCAGAGCGACCTGGAACGTTAGGTCCTTCTTAGCGTAGAGGCGTCGTTGCAGCTTCTCATCCTTCAGGCCACCGACGAGGCGGTCACGAAGCATGTTCTCCAGCTCTGAGAAGTTACAGAACCGGGCGGCTTGGCGGAGAGAGGTCACAAACCCAGTTATGGTTTCTCCAGGGGCTTGCCGCTTTGCGTAGAAGGCATTTCGACGAGCCACCACTGAGGGCTGTGGTGAAAAGTGCCCCTTCAGCTGTTCCATTATTGTTTTGTATGGAACAGTAGCGACGTCTTGAGGCGCAAGGAGAGCCCAGGCGATTTCAAACGTCTCTTCTCCGCAGACGCTGAAGAATATCGCCCTCTTCTTGGCGTCTTCTTCGTCGGTGACCCCTTTGGCTTCTAGGAGGAAGGTGAAACGGGAGGCGTACGCTTCCCAGTCTCCAGATGCTGGGTTGAATGGCGAGAAGCTGTTGTCGGTTGCCATTCTGAGTTCCTTGTGTCCCGGAGCTGAAGCCTGGATACACGGTGCGAGGCAGCGGTGCGGCAGGTGGCGATGCTGCGGTGCTGTGTGTGGCAGTCAGCTCAGCGGGATCCCACCTTCGTCGCCAGTGAAATATACTCAGAGTCGCAAAGTGATTTCATGCTCTTTATTCAGCTCATAGTGGTGAGGAGGAATGAATGAATGTCCCCTCAAAGTATCTGCTTTATATACATTATTTACACAATGGGCTGCACATGATTGGCTAATTCCGGAATTCTACTGTAAGCCAATCAGGTTGTGGATTCACTTCTATCTGGAGCATGATTGGGTAGTTCCTGCCAACCAATCATACTGCTGCATTGTTCTAGGACCAATCAGACTGCTGCATTCTGAATCCTATTGTTCTAGGACCAATCAGACTGCTGCCTTTTGGATCCTATTGTTCTAGGACCAATCAGACTGCTGCAGTTTGGATCCTATTCAACTCAGTACATAACATTGACCTTTCTAGTGTAGGAATAAATGAGGCAAGAGTTTGAAGTCATATTTAGTTTAGGAACATTTTCTTTAGGATTTGTTTCGCCCCCTGCTGATGAAAGTGAGGAGTGATTTTTCCTCTTGCTATGCATTGTAATGTGTAATGAAACATCTGCCACAATACACTTGGTGAGTTGGCCATTCATACTATTTGGGCATTCTTACTGTTTGGGCACCACAGGCAACATTTCAGTGGTGAGTATGTTCCCATGAGTTTTACAGGGGTTTTCAAACGTTTTTGCCCACTGCCCTGTTGGATCCATCATCTGATCTCCAGTGCCCACTACCCTAATAAAAAACATTATGCAAGATTAGTGGTTTGCACAACTCACTAAGAAAAATAATTATCCAATAAAATTGAAAAAAGTAACTCAATGTCATTTTCAACTGAGATTCAGGAAAAAAATATTGGTGTCCTTGGAAGAGATTAGCATTCACTTATAACAGGAAATATAACGATTCCTTGGATGAGCAGCATTCAGTTTCAAAGCAGATACTTACTTTCTCCATCTGAAGCAGATAGAAATCAATGAGATCCTGTGGATCATGCAGAGACTGATTCTCCTTATGCTTCTCTATCTCCTCCTTTGCAAATGAAAGCACCATCTCTGAGCAGGACAAGGCCTTCTTGTGGGGCCCTGGGAGATGTTTCATGAGCCATGGGAGCATTTCATAAAGCTAAAGGAAAGATAGCAGACATTCCGTCATTACCATGAGGAAGCTTGGTCATGTAGTTCATGAGTCAATTCATTTGAATTAGTACTTAAAACATGACCCAGATTATTCTTCAGAGCTAGCACATTAGTTTTGTTGGGATTCGCAGGATACTGGATAAGTCTGCAGGCTTCAACAGGATGATGCAATACTCTGCTGGGTCAGAGTGACTCAGCAGGAGTGTGATTAGTGTGATTGGCTATCACCTGTTTTAAAAGGAAAGCCTGTTTAACAGTGGGTGTGGTGGTTGTGCTGTAGTGTGGTGGTGCTGTGGTGGAGAGTATTCGTTTGTAAGTACTCTGTATGGACTGTTTCTTTTGTAAATGCCTGTATATAGCTCACATTAAAAAAGGCTGCACTGGAAAAACCTGGAACTCTTAGTGTCTCGCTGAAAGCGCCGCGTGGAATACGCGACAGGGTTATGGGCCCAGCACGCTCCCGCTGCGCAAGAGTACAGGTGGCAGTTATCTAGCCGTGGGTGCTGGAGGTGAGCTGCAGGGATGGAGCAGTCCAGAACTGGCGTGTTGCTGGAGAAGCTGACGGCCACAAACTACAGCATCTGGTCGGTCCACATGCAACACTTCCTCAAGCGTGAGGGCCTGTGGAAGGTGGTGGAAACTCCACCGCAGCCCCCTGAGGAGGATGAGGACGACGATGAAAAGCTGGCACTAGCAGAGGCCCAGCTTGAAAAGGATGAGAAAGCTTTGGCTACGATCATCCTTGGAGTGGACGACAGCCAGCTAGTCTACGTAGCTGATAAGGTGACGGCAAGTGAGGCGTGGAATGCGCTCAAGGCTGTCCATGTGCGAGAGACAGCTGGCTCACTGATAACACTGACCAGGAGACTGTACCGGTGTCGGAAGAAACCGGGGGACTCCCTGGTAAACCACCTAAAATTCCTAACAGGCTGTTTCCAGGAGCTAGCCTTAAGAGGGAGGCCTGTGGGGGAAGAGGACAAAGTCTTTATAGTCCTGAGTTCCCTTGATGACAGCTATGATATGCTGGTCAACTCCCTCGAGTCTGTAGAGACTGATAAGCTGACTCTGGAATACGTTACCAGACGGTTGTATGCAGAGGAGGACAGGCGTGCAGAGCGAAAGATGACCTCAGCCCAGCTGTTGGAGCATCCCAGAGGGAACAACAGCCGGGAAGAGCAGAGGTGTCGGGAGCTGGAGAAACAGCCAGGAGGAGCTGCTGCAGACCAGCCGGTGGTCAACAAAGTAAAAATGTGTTTTTGCTGCAAGTCCAGTGGACATCTGCTGCAGGACTGCCCGAGAAAACAGCAAAAACAGCAGAAGCACAAGAGGCAGCAGAGAGAGACCACCGCTTGAGTGTCTGCAGATGGTCAAGAAAATGAAGAGCTGTGGGTTCTGGACAGTGGAGCTTCTCAAACCTTTTGTAAAAGAAAAGGACTGCTAACTGATGCTAGGGCTTCAAACAAAAAACATGTAAGTCTTGCTACGGGCCAGAAAGCTAATGTGGTTTGTGAGGGGGAGGTTGTGTTCCCACAGCTGGGACACACATTCAGGAATGTGTTGTGTGTGCCTAGTTTGCAAAACAATCTCCTGAGCATTCCTGACTTGGCAAAAGCAGGCTTTGAAGTAAACTTTGTGGGAGATCAGTGCCAGATAAAGCAAAATGGGGCAGTGTTGGCAAATGCTAACCTTAGAACTAATATGTATGTACTGCAGTGTGAGTCTAAGGTTGCGAATGTGCAAAATGTCCCAACCCATGATATGTGTATTCATCTCCTGCACAGGCGTCTGGCTCATGGAAGCTATAAGGTGCTGAACAAAACATTGGAGTTGTGTGGGGGGATGAAAAACATAAAAAGTTGTGATAATTACTTAGACTGCAATATCTGCAAGGAGGTTAAAAGCAGAGCTTTCCCAGTAGCAAGAGCAAGCCAGAGAGAAACCAAAAAACCACTGGAGTTGATTCATGCTGATGTAACTGGTCCTTTTCCACCAAGTGTCTCCCATAACAAGTATTGTTTGATCCTAGTGGATGACTATTCGAGATTTGGCTGGGTCTATCCATTAAAGCAAAAGTCTGACGTTGCCCAAACTTTGAAGTTTTGGGTAAGAAGGGTAGAAAGGCAACTTGGCGAAAAGGTGTGCTCTATTCAGACAGACAGGGGAGGAGAGTTTATGGCAAGCTCCCTAAGAAACTGGTTGCGTTCCCAAGGGATTAAACATAGGCTTACCAATGTGGCGACGCCTCAGGAGAACGGGGTAGCAGAGCGTAGGGGAGGTGTCTTGCAGACACAAATGAAAGCATTGTTAGCAGATGCAAATCTTCCAATTAAGTACTGGGCTGAGAGTATTAAGACCGCAAATTATATTGGGAATCGCTTGTGGTCAAGGATACTAGATGACATACCCTATAAAATTCTCTATAACAAAAGTCCCAGTTTGCAACATTTGAGAATCTTTGGGACAAAGGCATGGGTTGACATACCTGTAAAAAACCGAAGAAAAGGTGGGAAAAGGGCACAGCAGTTGCTGTTTCTTGGGTATGAAAGTGGTACGAAAGCCTATAGGTTTGAAGATGATAAAAATCTTTTGAGTTATAGTCGATCAGCCAGCTTTAATGAGCAAAGAAATTGGCCCAAGATACATGCAAACCTGCTGCCAGAAAAAGTTTTACTGCCGAGCATACCTGATAAGGCAGTTGAAACAAAGCTAAGAATTGGCAGCTCTCCCAGAGAAACTGAAAGGGAGGAGGTAAAGGTTGAGCATTTTTCTCCAGCTGCTAGCATAAAGCAGGGGAGAGAAGAAAGTGCAACAGGGACAGGAGGAGGTAAATCTCCAGAGTCAATCCACCCCAAAAGCAGTCCTGAAGGTAGCCCAGGGGGTGAGATTAATGAACCAAGGAGGTCTGCAAGAAATAATAAAGGTCAACCTCCAGACCGTTATGGGTTCCCAGCCACCATAAACCAGGTTTGTGTAACTGAGCCAGAAAACTTTGAAGAAGTGCAAGAGTTACCTACTCTAGAGAAAGAGGCGTGGTTAAAGGCAATGCAGGCAGAGTATAACTCTCTGCTAAACAACAATGTGTTTGTACCTACAGAATTGCCTGAAGGTAAAAAGCCCATAAGCTGTAAGTGGGTTTTTAAAGTGAAAAAACTGGCTGATGGTAGTTGTCAGAGGAAAGCCAGGTTGGTTACAAGGGGCTTTACACAAAGGAAAATGATACATTATGATGAAGTGTTTGCCCCAACAGCAAAGGCTGAAACAGTAAAATCAGTTTTAGCAATGGCAAGTCTGAGAGGGTTAAAAGTTAATCATTTTGATGTTGCCTCAGCATATTTAAATGCTCCTATTGACGCCGAGGTGTATTTACAGCAAATACCAGGTTATGAGCTGGAAAAAGACAGCATGGTGTTAAAACTGCAAAGGGCACTATACGGTTTACACCAAAGTGCACGTCTATGGCATGAATGCATAGACACAACTTTGAAAAAGATGGGATTCAAACAAAGCCTGGCTGATTCCTGTTTATATTCAGCAATGGTGCAAGGAAGTGTTTGTTATTTACTTTTGTATGTTGATATCTGTCTAATAACAACTGCACAAAAGCAAGTGTCTTGGTTTATAAACAGCCTAGGTAACAAATACAAACTGAAGTATTTGGGAAAGATTCAGAATTACTTAGGAGTAGAGGTTCAGAGAAATGAAGAGGGTGTCTACTCTCTGAGTCAGAAGGAAAAAATTGAAAAGTTACTGAAGACATATGGAATGGAGAGGGCAAATGAGGTTGACACGCCCATAACTACCCAGTACAAAAATGAACCAGAAGGGCAAAAATGTGAGAATGCAACAGTGTTTCATTCTCTGTTGGGTTCTCTGTTATATTTAAGTTGTTGGACAAGACCCGACATAACATTGGCAGTGCATATGTTAAGCCAAAGAAGTGCAGACCCGGCTCAGAGAGATTGGGTAGCACTTAAAAGAATCCTAAGGTATCTGAAAGGCACAAAAGATTACAAACTGGTGCTGGATACAGGATATGATCAGCAAGTGTATGCATACGCTGATGCCAGCTGGGGGGACAGAGAAAATGGAAAGTCTACCACTGGCTATGCCATATATATTGGAAATGCCCTGGTTCAGTGGAAATCCCAGAAACAAACATTTGTTGCCACAAGTACTTGTGAAGCAGAGTACTCAGCCATAAGCGAATGTGTATCACAAATAGAATGGTTTGCTTGCCTAACAAAAGAGCTTGGAATACCTTCTGAAATGCCAATCACTGTGCTAAGTGACAACATGGCTGCACAACAGCTTGCTAACCAACAGAACTTTAAAAGCAAGAGTAAACATATTGCTATAAGATACGGAAATGTAAAAAAATGCTTTGGAAAGAAATGTGTTAAAGGTACAGCACTGTAACACAAAATGTAATGTGGCAGATTTGTATACAAAATGTTTGGAAGCTCCTAAGTTTCGAGACTTAAGAGAATTATTAGGTCTCAAGCCTTTGACTTAAGGAGGAGTGTTGGGATTCGCAGGATACTGGATAAGTCTGCAGGCTTCAACAGGATGATGCAATACTCTGCTGGGTCAGAGTGACTCAGCAGGAGTGTGATTAGTGTGATTGGCTATGACCTGTTTTAAAAGGAAAGTCTGTTTAACAGTGGGTGTGGTGGTTGTGCTGTAGTGTGGTGGTGCTGTGGTGGAGAGTATTCATTTGTAAGTACTCTGTATGGACTGTTTCTTTTGTAAATGCCTGTATATAGCTCACATTAAAAAAGACTGCACTGGAAAAACCTGGAACTCTTAGTGTCTCGCTGAAAGCGCCGCGTGGAATACGCGACAAGTTTGCGTCTCCCTGAGAAGAAGGTAGGAGTCTGCATCTTCTCTTGAATCTCAGAATGACTGGTTCTGGGAAATATCTCTAGCCAAATATGTGAAAGAAAACTAGGGGTCAAAGTATTTGTTGGGAAGTGGGGGTGGCTAGAGAATACAATTGGGGAAAATTCAAGTCAGTTCACATTTAAGAGTGAATTTGCCTGATAGGCAAATTGAAACACAGCAATCCTTTGAAATGTGCAGTTCTCCAAATCTTGCAATGCAGTTTTAAAATTCATCTTATTTTTTTTTTATTTAATTCCCCAGTTCCCCAGTCAAGTAATGCCCATCTCTTCCTTCAAAAAATCAAACCTTTAAGAAGGGAGCTTTTCCTCTTTCCTGGTTTTCTCATGAAAGATAAATTACTTACATTTTCTGAATACACCTCTCTAGCAAACACTTTGGAGGTTGGGTCTCTTCCATAGCCTTTCCTTGCAATAACTTTGTTCCCAATAACAAATAATATTAAATAAGACAAATACATATCCTGGGTTTGCATCATGGCAATCTGAGGTGAGAGGGCGGAGAAAAGAGCCGATCCCCATATAAATAAATGCTAGCCAAGAGGTCTCAGAGTAATGAGAAGGAGGAGGCAAGGAAGAGGCAGGAGAGAGAGAAGGGGGAGGCAAGGGCTAATTCATTTCCACATACCAAGGTTTGAACGGGACATTTGAAGAAGAATGTGGTGAATTTGACAAGGCTCTGGGTGAAATTGATCAGGAGGAGGGAGGCAAAGCATGCCTCTCAACACAGTTCTGCTTGAGATTTTCTTTGGCAGGTAAAAAAAATTCTTATTTTAAGAGAAGCCGGTGAGGAAGGGATGTGGAGCACAGCAGGATGGGAAGGAGAAGTGTTAAAGTTTGCCTTTTGGTGGCTTGTTGCAGCCAGCAGAAGAAGAGGGGACAGAGAAACACATTACAGCATGGGTAGGCAAACTAAGGCCCAGGGGCTGGATCCGGCCCAATTGCCTTCTAAATCCGGCCCGTGGACGGTCTGGGAATCAGCGTGTTTTTACATGAGTAGAATGTGTATTTTTATTTAAAATGCATCTCTGGGTTTTTTTCTGGGGCATAGGAATTCGTTCTTTCCCCCCTTTTTTTTCAAAATATAGTTCAACCCCCAACAAGGTTGGAGGGACAGTGGACCAGCCCCCTGCTGATAAAGTTTGCTGACCCCTGCATTACAGAGAAAGAAAAGGGGGGGCTCAATCTCAGATTAAATTTAAACCTCATCTCCGTTCTCCAACACTCTATCCTCTATCATAATGGAATCCAGAATGCTCAGTGGGGAACATAATCATGGAACTTTGAAGTGTCAGGCATAGCCCTATTGGCTTTAGCCCAAACGTAGCAGAGTTTTCCTGCACAGCGAAGAAGCTAGTTGCGGCAGTAATGACTAGTCAGCTAGACTCAGAATAACTATTTACAGGATTTATTAAAAGGAGAAAATAAAACCAGCAGAGTTTCTGCATACAAAAACAAAGCAAAATAAACCCTCTCTTTCTCTCTCTCAAAACCATACACAGCACTTCTACTCCTAGCAACACCTCACATCAAACTGAACTAGCAATCCCTTGATAACAGAGTTGAGTGCTGGTCGTTAACCAATCAGAGTAAGTAGTTTCTAGGTCAAGCAGACCTGGGCTTTCTGCCAAGAGTAAATTGACACCAGCCTGAGTTAATTGTGCGAAGCTAGAATCTGCAAGTTTCCCACGAGAACCAATTAACAGAAACTGAACACCCCCTCACAGATTCTGCTGAACAATTAACACCAAATACACCTATGTAGGAGATCATTTTTCCAGCAAACCTAAACCCTTGCACATTCGCTTGTTCTTTACCTTTGCCAATGGTTTAGTTAACACATCTGCTACATTTTCTTCACTTGATACATAAGTACAGGTGATTACATTGTCTTGTACACAGCAACGTACATTTTGGTATTTTACAGAGATATGTTTGGAACGTGATTTGAAACCCTCTGTTTTACTTAAGGTTATACAAGCTTGATTATCAATGTAAACTTGTACTGGTTCTCCACAATTTACATTTAAATCTGCTAACAAATGCTTGAAATAAATCACCTCGTTGCACAATTCACTCAATGCGGCGTACTCTGATTCCGTTGATGACACACTTACAACGTCTTGCTTGCGTGACCGCCAGCTGATTAAAGCTCCACCGACCATTATGACTAGTCCTGTGACAGATTTTCTATCCGGCAAATTTCCCCAGTCACTATCACAGAAGCAACTCAACATTTCATCCTCTGAAGAATTTAATTGTAACATATAGCCAATTGTCTGTTTGAGATATCTCAGAACTTGTTTTACCCCTTTCCAGGCATTTAGTGTGGGTTTTGAGACCAATCTACTTAATATGCCTACTGCATAGCTAATATCAGGTCTGGACCACTGTGCTAGATACAATAAACTTCCAATTACAGAGTGATATACATCAGGATGTTCAAATTCAGGACTCTCATCTATATGAAGTGTTTTTATGAAACCTGGATCCATAGGCACCACTGCCCCTTTGCAATCCTGCATCCTGTATGTAGTCAGTAGTTGTTTAACTTTGTTCTGCTGACTAATTAGGCAGCTGCCATCTTGGGCCCAGCACACTTCCAACCCTAGATATGTCCTAACCGGGCCTAAGTCTTTCACTTTGAACTTACTGGACAATTGCTTGGCAAACCTTTTAGTTTGTTTATCTGTTTTGCAGGCATACAAAACATCATCTACATAAATCAGACAAAACTCTTGATCACTGCCTGTACCACGTACATAAACACAATTGTCAGCTGTACTCTGCTTGAAACCAAATGACACTAAGGCCTCATGGAAACATTTGTTCCAAGATCTTGCAGCCTGTTTGAGACCATATAGAGCTTTGTTTAATTTTAACACTCTATTGGAACCTGTCTCATAACCAGGCGGTTCGGCTAGATACAGGTCTTCTGATATTGATGCATGTAAATATGCAGTCTGGATATCAAAATGGTTTAACAGGAGTTTTCTCTTTGCTCCAAGCGTTAAAATCAGCCTTACACTGTCCCCCTTAGCAGTAGGGGAAAAAGTCTCGTCATAATCTTTTCCAGGCCTCTGAGAGTATCCTTGAGCCACTAAACGAGCTTTGTACTTGTACTCTCCTGTCACCAGAGGTTTAAGTTTGTACACCCACCTGCAGCCTACAATCTTTGCCCCCTCAGGCGCTGCTACTGGTGTAAAAACCTTGTGCTCGTTCAGAGAGGACATCTCTTCCTCCATTGCCTGTTTCCAGAGCTCTGCCTCCTCTTTTGGTAACTTTAACACCTCCTGAAAACTCTTGGGTTCTGCAATTACACTAAACACATTTGCAGTATCTGGGGAAAAACGCACCGGAGGCACTCCTTTGTTTTGTCTTTTAGATCTTCTGGGAGAAAATTTTTCTTCTGACCCACTTTCCTCTTCAGAACTGCGACCTCTCTTTTGTTGCTTAGCAACTGGTCTTTGGCTAACTCCACTTTCTTGAGAGCTCTTATCTGAACTTTCCTCCCCCTCAGACTCTGATTCTCTGTGTCTACTTTCAGAGTCATGAAGCTCCTGGGAAGGTTCAAACCAAACCTCAGTATTGGCATGTAGTCTCTCCCAGCCACTATGTTCACAAAAACTGGCATTCCTGGAGATCACAATGCCATTTGTCCCTTCAGCAAAACGGAAACCTTTTCCCAGCTCCTGGTAACCCACAAACACTAACTGTTTGGTCTTAGGATCTCCCTTCTTCCTCATTTGTTTCAGAATTAATACCCAGGCTTTTGATCCAAACACATGCAAATGGTCAATTTTGGGTTTTTTCTGAAACAATTTAAAGTACGGGGTTGTACCTATTGTTTGATGAAAGAGCCTATTTTGGAGATAACACGCGGTGAGCATGCTCTCCCCCCAATAAGACATGGGCAAATCAGCATCATCAAGCATGGCAAACATCATATCTTGTAAAGATCTGTTTTTTCGCTCTGCAACGCCATTCTCCTCTGGGGGAAAAACGTTCGTTTTTCTATGCCCAATGCCACGCTTTTGTAACCAATCTTTAAAAGCATTTGACATAAATTCGCCACCTCTGTCCGTCTGAATCCTTTTGAGTTTAATGGACAGAAATCTTTCCACAGATGCCACCCAGCCTTTAAACTTAGTGAACACGTCACCCTTATTTTTCATGGGAAAAACCCAAGAATAACGTGTAGCGTCATCCACAATTGTTAGTGAAAAGCGCGATCCACCCCTACTTACAGCAAATGGACCAATTACGTCCATGTGAACCAGCTGTAGCGGTGACTCACTAACTCTGTCACTTCTGGGGTAAGAGACTCTGTGGGTTTTAACCTTTTTACACACATTACAATCAAGGTACTTGTTACAACTCTTTAAATTACCCCCATCAGCCAATTCAGACATTTTTAGTACACTTTTCCAGCAAGCATGCCCCATTTTCCTATGCAATAAGTGCACACAGTTGTCATGTATAGCTTTGTTATTCACTGCAGGCTGAGATTTACTGACTACTGCTGCAACTTGAGATCCTGCTTTAAGCCAAAACAAGCCTCCCTCTGACCTAGCAGTGCCTAAAATCTCACCAGCCTTCTTAATAATGCAACTGTCTCCTTCAAAATGCACTTTAAACCCAGCTTTTAGCAAACAATCTACAGACATCAGATTGCTCCTTAATGAAGGCACACAAAGTACATTTTGCAGGCATTCACGAAGACAAGGAACAAAAACTGCACCCCCCGAAATCACTTCAGAAGTACTTCCGTCTGCTAGAGCCACTTGGCTGCGCTGTGCTGAGTTCTTGGAAACAAACAATTCATCTGAATTCACGATGTGGCGAGATGCTCCCGAATCGACCACCCAGACAGCTTGTTTCTCATCAGCAATCTTGACCTCGCCGGTCACCAGCTGAGCCGACTGCTTTCGTTTGAAGAATTTCTTTTTCCGCTGCTGCTGCTGATCTCGTCTCTGCTCCTGCACCGGTAACTGAGACTTGACCAACTCCGGACATTGTCGTTTTAGATGCGCTGAAGACCCACATCGGAAACAACGCCTAACAGCAAACGCTGACTCCTCACCGGCACGCTGCTTTCGCTCCACCTCTGGCACGGCATGAGAACTCCTTCCAAACCGCCCACCTGTAGAAGCCTCTGCAGCCAACGACCTTTCTTGCCTCTTCTGCCATTCTTCAATCAAACGCCCAGTAACGTAACTGACTGATAAATCATGCTCCTGCATGCCTTCTAGAGACAAAACTAAATTATCCCAGCTTTCCGGGAGAGAACTCAAAATAATAGCCACCTTCTCCTGCTGGTCTAACGCACAGTCTCTTTCCTGTAGCGCTGCAAACTTTAACTGTAAACTGTGTAGGTGTTCCTGCATTGTAACCCCAGGCTGTAACATTGCCTTGTACAATGCCTTGCGAATGAACAGCTTGGAAACCGCTGTCTCACGCACATGGAGTTCTTTAAGTGCTTGCCACACACCCCTAGCTGTCTTGATTCCCCTCACATACGGCAACTGGGAATCTTCCAGCCCCAAGACAATTGTAGCCCTTGCTCTTTGGTCTTTATCGAGGTCTTCATCATCAGGCTTCGCAGGAAACTTACTCACCACTTGCCAGAGACGATCCCTCTGCAGCACTGCCTGCATGCGTTCCGACCACAGCAAGTAATTGGAGTCATTCAGACGCTCAAAAGCCATCTGAACTGGTTGTGAGGCCATCTTGAGAGCGATGTCCCTGGAACCCGGAACCAGCTACTCACGACCACCGAGAGAGAAAACAGGAACCACAGCACCCAGCACTCACACGCTGCAGCTGTTGTCCTTGTGTCCACTGCGTCACCAGCTCACCACAGTCAGGAACCAGCCAGAGTCCATCTGCTGCACCAACAGGAACAACAACTTCTGGAACTACTGGAACCGACACCGTTGATGCTGACACCACCGCAACTCAGGCTGGCAGCACAATGCCCATAACCTCATGGAACTTTGAAGTGTCAGGCATAGCCCTATTGGCTTTAGCCCAAACGTAGCAGAGTTTTCCTGCACAGCGAAGAAGCTAGTTGCGGCAGTAATGACTAGTCAGCTAGACTCAGAATAACTATTTACAGGATTTATTAAAAGGAGAAAATAAAACCAGCAGAGTTTCTGCATACAAAAACAAAGCAAAATAAACCCTCTCTTTCTCTCTCTCAAAACCATACACAGCACTTCTACTCCTAGCAACACCTCACATCAAACTGAACTAGCAATCCCTTGATAACAGAGTTGAGTGCTGGTCGTTAACCAATCAGAGTAAGTAGTTTCTAGGTCAAGCAGACCTGGGCTTTCTGCCAAGAGTAAATTGACACCAGCCTGAGTTAATTGTGCGAAGCTAGAATCTGCAAGTTTCCCACGAGAACCAATTAACAGAAACTGAACACATAAGGCCCCTGGGAGACTTCTCTGAATCAGCAGGAATGAAAATGACTACTCACAGCATGAACGAAGCTTCCTAGAAATTTTGAGAGAAAATCCAAGTCTTCTATCAGCTTCTGGAACTGTTCATCCTCAAGAGGAAACCGGTGCCCAAAAGCCACAGCACATATCACGTTGGAGACTGAATTAGTGATGGGCATGGAGGGGTCAAGTGGTTGTCCTGCAAAATAATGTTACACTAATGTGAGTTCAGCTGCTCCTGTTCATCCTGAGAGTGGGATTTCATGGTGGCCAAGAGAAACTGCTGGGATCTCCATTGGGAACCAAGAAAAACATATCGCATTCCTTTCTAAAATGGACAGAGGTAGGACACAAATATATCTCCATATGCCAGCTCAGCACCATCACTTAGCATCACATACCCTTTGAACGTGCAAAAACCTCCACGAGCTGACGGGCCTCCTCTGCTACTTGCTGCTCCATGCCTTTCTTCCCCAGTCCCAGCTTCCGCAGAGTGACTACACTAAAGCGTCTATGTTGCCTCCAGGTGTGACCATTTGAAAATATAATACCTATGAAAAATTAGTGAGAAATTCTTCCTTACAGAAATTAATGTTACAATTAAGTTACCAGCCAAGAAGAAACTTTGTTTACTGAAGTTCATGCCCTGGAATGTGCAAGCTATTCAGTATCTCTGAGGCAAACAATTACAAGACGATGCAAAGTCTGCCTCAGTGTATTTTACGAGTACCTCAGCAGAAAGAGCGGAGAGTTCAAGCTTTTCATCCAGCGCTGAGAGCCAGGACAGTCAATGCATTGCAACTGCAACAGGAAACAAGCTTCTACCTGCAGTTCAATCTAACCACAGTGTAGTACAAAGCACTTGTTAGAGTAGACTAATGGAAATTAATAGACCCACATTAGCCATGCCCATTAATTTCAGTGGGTCTTCTCTGATAAGAACAGGCACTGCATAGAACCCCTATTTCCTGTTCAGTACAACATTAATAGAAAACCTTTGTTCTCTTTTTCCAGACAGCCACTTAAATGTTTTCTTCGGGGGAAGTACCAGCAGAAATTCTCATTACCTACCTTTTCCTTTTGTCATAGTCATAAGGAAAGGAGTCTGTGGTCGGTCTTCAAATTCTTCAGAGTGGTCAATGAGTGCTTCTTTCACTGCTTGGAATCCACACACTATTATGAAGGGTTGATATCCTGCCCAAAGGGTGTAAATGTTTCCATATTGCTTTGCCATCTACCATTTGGGTCAAAAGAGAGAAGAGGAACGCTATGTTCAGATAGTTATTTCAACCGAATATGTGAGCTTCAGCCTTCCTCACCTCTTAAGCATCTCACTATACTCTCTTCTCTTGCCAGCATCTCCTTTTCTTTCTTTTGTTCCTTCCTTCATTCCAACCCATTTGTTTTACTTCCTCCTGCTTGTTTTTTTCCCTGCGTGGGATCAGAGCAGCAGAGAGGCACTTCATAGTCTACAGCCATCTGGTGACAGGCAAGTAGATGAGCCAGCCATTGCCAGAGGCTTCTTCATCATCACCATAAAAACATTTTGTGCGGGGATGTGGAAACTGGAGTCCACCAGATGCTGTTGGACTGCAACTCCCATCATCCCTGACCATTGGCCATGCTGGTTGGGGGAGATGGGCATTGTAGTCTGGAGGGTATCAAGTTGGTATAAGCTTGGTTAGAGCACTGGGTCAGGTTTATGACCCACGGTGGGTCACAACAGCAGAGGCAGAAGGTTACCCAAAGTTGTGGTAAGGAATTAAGAAGAGGATGGAATTAAGTGGTAAGGAATTAAGAAATACCTCTCTGAGTAATTTGGCGTATAAATGTATTAAACAAACAGACAAAATAAATATTGTCTTGTGTCTTCCCTGGCTACATACGAGTTACAAAAGTCCCATGGCTTTCCTGGGAATAGCTAATGATCTCCTGCTACACTGCTAAGTTGGTGTCCATTCATCTATTGGAAGAGAAGAAGTGCATAGCATTCTGGGCCATGTTGCATCACACACTCTAGAAGAGTGGGAGGACAAGCTCCAGAGTATATTGCAATAAACTATTTCATTGGCTCAGCTGCTTGTTTTGTGTGGTGTCTTTCAGATTTAAGCATCCTTCATCCTGCAGATACAAACAACACACATAATTATAATATAGAAACTAATATAAAATGTAAAAGGAAAAGAATATGATTAATAATGAAAAGCACAAAAACATATAAAGTAGGAGAATTACAGCATGGGGAGCTAGGTGAGATCAGGAAAATACACATGCCAAAATGTTGTTGCATTTGCCATGGACTTCCGGGTTAGCGCCATCGGCGAATGGCGGAGTTTTTTGGATTACGCTGATGACTGCGGGGAGTGGGACTCTGGGGAATGGGCTGGTCGGATGAGGGGAGATAATTTTGGGCTGGAATCCCCCAGAGACTGACTCTTCAATGAGAAAGGAAAGAAATTAAGAAAGAGACCAACAAAAGACAAGGGAAAGTGCAAGTATAAACAAGAAGAAGATCTGCAGAAGAGGCATGGAAGAGACTTAAGAGCCTCGGACATAAGACTACCAGGTTGATGGACTAGATGGAATGGACAGTAAGGACTGACATAACCCGAGACCAGGAAGAAGGGACATTGGATGGAGATTGGAAGAAAGTCTATAAAGAAAAATTGTTATATTGGGAATTAGAGTAAATTAATGAATATTGGGGAAAATGTTGGAATGAAACTATCTGGCTTTAGTAGAAATGATATAAGGAGTTATGTATAAATAAGTATTAAGTTTTAAGCTTTAAGGTATTTTACGGTAAGATAAGGTTAAATAAATTAAGGTAAATTGAATAACAGAATATGGTGAAAGACGGAAAGGATCTGCTGAGTTAAGTAATAGGTTAGACTGTTAAGATAAATTGTTTAATAAAAATTGAGAAAGATGGAAAGAATTTGCTGAAACAATTAATTAAGCTAGAATGCAAAAAGGGAGGTGAGAGGAGGTCAATGAAACAAGCAAATGAAAGGTAAAGATATGCAAAAAGGGATTTGTATTTTTATTTGTATTTTTACTTTTTTTGTTGTGCTGATGTATTGGTTTTTAATGTATTTTTTCTTTTTTTCTTTTTATATATTGTGGTGTTGGTTTTTTCTTGTTTTTTCTTCTTTCTTTCTGTAATCTTGAAACTCTTAATAAATATTATTTCAAAAAAAAAAAAAAAAGCATTTGCCATGAATGAATGCAGAGTGATCTTTGTGCTCACTCTTTTTAGAAATGCATTTTCTTATGTGTTTGTGGTCAGTGCTGTGGGGGTTTTTTAATATAATGTTCATATTAACCAGGAGTGATGGCTCTAGAAGATTTGAAAGGATGGAGGGAAAGATTTTTCATGTTAATTCTCTGGTTAGTTATAAACATACACCGAGGAAGCACATTACATGTAACAGTATACACAGTGTCATATGATTTATTTTTTTAAAATAATTTTTTATTAATTTTCCAAACACATAATAAAAACAGACAATACACAAAACAAAAACATACAAACATATAAACATATATAATTTCATAATCTTATTTTCATGCACCTTACTTCCCTGACTTCCCCATACCTCCCCTTTTCTGCATCCTTGTTTTACATTTCTTCAGCAACCCTCCAATTAACTAATTATTTTAATTACTTTTATTAGATTCTTTTTTCTTTCACTTAATGATTACCGCTGCAATTCTCTATTTCTTAATACCTTAACATCTTAGCACTCCTCAATTTTACAACAATTTTTAAGATATATTTTAAATTTCTTCCAGTCTTCTTCCACTGTCTCTTTCCCCTGGTCACGGATTCTGCCAGTCATCTCTGCCAGTCCCAAACACAGTGTCATATGAAGAGGGGGGTGGAGGGGGTGGGTGGCCTGGATGCCACCCTGGGGGGGTGCCAAAATGGGCCACTGTCTCCCCCCAGCTGTGGAGCGGCAAGGGGCATGCAAGCAGTCAGTATGGGCGCTGCTTGCAGCATCCGTTCGAGCTGCCACTCAAGCACGGTGTTCATACAAGCTGCCGTGCATGTGTAGTCTTATCAGGCTGCCGGGCAGTTCGCCCCACCCCACCCCTCAGCGAACCACCCCGGGTGACGAAGAGGGTTCCTCCACCACTGAGTATGCAACAACTTACCTTTTCAATTGTGATATAGAAAAAATAGGGGTGGTTGGCTTTTGCTGCCCAATTTCCCAAGGGACTGAGTCCCCTAAGTCCATGATGGGTAAGAGATGAATGGATGGAGGGAGGGTGCAGTGAAAGCAAGGCAGATATTTCTTTCTTCCGTTGCAACAGAGTTCCCTCCACTCCTTGTAAGGAGACAAGAGAGACCCAGAACCAAAAAGAAACATCTCTCTTAAGGATTTGCGCCATTTTGGCGTGGAGAAGGAGGACATCCCCTCTACAAACAGTCAGAAATTACATCACACACAAGGTGGGTTTACTGTGGTTGAGGCAAGCCAAGATGTGATATTCCTGAGTATTTAGCAAGTTTTACATAGTTCCAGACACGGTTTACACACCGGGGAAGAGAAGAGGCTCAAAGTAGGATCTGGAATCTATGAGTGAGATTTTAGAGATGTTTGCAGAATTGAAAAAAAGACATTAAAGACAGTGGAAAAAATTAACAGGAATGGAAAGGGAAAATGACTGATCGGTCGCAGAGTTAACAAGACAAATCAAATAAATCAGCGGAAATAGGAAAAACTGTACAGGAATTAAAGAAAAAAACAAGTTCTGGATGATGCCACACACAAAAAACACAAAAGGAAATGAAAGAGGTGAGAGAAGATCGGGGGGAACAAAGGGGATGCCGCAGAACTGACCAAAATACAGGAAGAAACTTGGGACTCCTTGACAATGATGGAGATGAAGCAGAAGGAACTGAATTTGAGATTTAGGTCAATACCAGAGGTGCCTGGGGAGGACATTAAGAGCAGATTAGTTTCTGAAATAGCAGAATGGTTAAATATGCAAGAAGAAGAAGAAGTGAATGACCCTATATAGAGTGCATTTAGGATAAGAACAAGATCGTCAAAATCAAAGAAATTCCTCGGTGATTGTTTGGTGATATTCAATTCCGAAGAAATGAAAGATTTTTTTTTTACTAGAAAAAAGATTATGCATTGACATAACCTTTATCATAATTTTCAAGGAAATCCCAGTGAGATTTTTTTAAAAACAAAAACAACAAAAAACCAAACCCACCCCTATAAATCTTTAATGGACATACTTTGGAGGAATGATATAAAATATAGATGGGAATTTCCAGAAGGTGTCTCCTTTTTCTACAAAGAGAAGAAATTTAACTTCAAAAGTATTCAGGAAACAGATAAATTTTGGAGGAAATATGCAAAAGAACTGGGCAAAGAAGAAATACGAGCAACACCAGAAGAAGGAGGAGGAGGAGGAGGAGGAGGAGGAGGAGGAGGAGGAAGGAAGAGGAAGGAAGGAAGAGGAAGGAAGGAAGGAAGGAGGAAGGAAGGAAGGAAGGAAGGAAGAAAGAAAGAAAGAAAGAAAGAAAGAAAGAAAGAAAGAAAGAAAGAAAGAACAGTCTTAATAAACAGTATGAAAATATGGTATTATTTAATTAGGACTGGAAATGAATCTGAAATTATTGACTTGGAATGTGAATGAACTAAATAACAAAGTAAAAAGAAACAAAATTGAACAAATCTTAATAAAGGGAAATTTGGACATATATTTACAGAAAACACATGTCGCAAGAAAACAGGAGAATTTTGATTAACGAAAGATTGGGCAAAGAATTTATATCATCAGATAAAAGTAAAAAAGGGGTGTGGTTCTATATATTAAAAATTGACATGAGGCACAGCAGGTCTTCAAGGATGAGGAAGAAAGCATGATTGCAGGATAAGTGATATCACAAGGCGAAAAAATAATAATAGTCAGAATTTACGAACCAAATGAAAAGAAATCAGATTTCCACAAATTATTGGAGGAAAAACTACCTGAATATATAGACCAAAGAATTATTATCACGGGGGGACTTAAATTGAGTAGTTTCTCTGGACATTGATAGAACAATAAGAAAATAATAGAATAATAATATTTTTTTATTTATACCCCGCCCTTCCCAGTTCAAAAACTGGGCTCAGGGCGGTTAATAACAAATTTAAAACACTTAATTGTAAAAGCAGCATAAAATACAGTATAAAAACATGAATAACAATAAAATTCAAAATTCAGAAATCAATTTAGGGGAAACAAGCATTAGGTAATCAGCAGGGCTAGCTGGCTGAATTGGTCCTACTTGGGCCAGCGAGGAGGCCAGGGGAGAATTAGCTGTGGGGTCTCAGAGCGGGTAATCTTCATAAAAGGGGAGGGGGAGAGAAGAAAAGGGAAATAAAATATCAGGCCAAATTAAAATTAAAGGCCAGGTGGAAGCAGGTTAAAACCTGAAGGGCTCTAGTCTCATGGGAGGGCTCTAGTCTCATTCCACCCGGTCTGGGCCATCACTGAAAAGGCCCTGGCCCTGGTGGAGGATAGTCTGACTTCCTTAGGGCCCGGGACCTCTAAACTATGGTTATTCATGGACCTTCAGGTCTTCTGTGTGTCATACCAGCAGAGGCAGTCCTGTAAATACGAGGGCCTTCAGACTCTAAGGAAGGGAAACTACCCAAAACTTTCTTCTCTTTAGTAGAAAGTTATAATTTAATAGACATTTGGAGGTTGAAACGCCCATTGGACAGACAATTTACTTTTTTCTCAGAACCAAATCAATCTGCAGGAAGAATAAATTACATTTGGCCATCCAGCGAGTTAGCATCAAGGACGGTAAAAGTAGAGATTTTGCCAAAAACTCTTTTGGATCATAATTCAATCTTAATGGAGCTAAGAGGGACAGATAATTCGTCATTTAGTTGGAGGATGAATGATGGACTATTAGAAAATGAGAAAATTTTTGAAAATGCACAAAAGACCCTAAAAGACTATTTTGAATTAAACTTGAACAGAGAAACTGAGATTGATATAGTATGGGATGCAAGTAAGGCAGTAATAAGAGGTTTCTTTATACAACAAAATAGCTTTCAGAAAAAAGATAAAAGAAAAAAGTGGAATTATTAAATCATATAATTGAAAATGAAAGGTTATTAAAAAGCCAGTAAATACACAAAATAAACAAAATATTAAGATGTTACAAACACAATTTTCAATGTTAATTAATCAAGAAGTGGAATGGAAAATAAAAATGATCAGACAAAGAAATTTTGAATTTGCAAATAAACCTGGGAAATTATTAGCGTGGCAATTAAAAAAAGAGACAGGGTCAAAACATAAGAAGATTAAAATTGATGAGAAAATAACAGAAAATCTGAAGGAGATTAGGAAAAAAATTCTAAGTTTTTATAAATAATTATATAAAACTGGAAAAGAAAATGTAGATGGAATTGATGAATATTTAAAGCAAGAGAATGTGAAGAAAATTCCGAAAGACCAAAAAGACCAACTGAATGAACTAATAATGTTAGAGGAAGCAATAAAAGGGTTAAAAATTGGAAAGGCACCCGGACCAGATGGATTTACAGCAAAATACTATAAAAAAAACTAGGTGAACAAATGTTAATACCATTAAAGGATGTGATGGATAACATTTTGAATAAAGGAAAGATTCCATCGACATGGAAGGAAGCATATATTACATTGATCCCAAAACAAGATGCAGATTTATTTCAGGTTAAAAATTATAGGCTGATTTCGTTGTTAAATAATGACATGGGTAGGCAAACTAAGGCCCCTGAGCCCAATCCCGCCCAATCGCCATCTAAATCCGGCCCACAGATGGTCCAGGAACCAGCGTGTTTTTACATGAGTAGAATGTATCCTTTTACTTAAAATGCATCTCTGGGTTATTTGTGGGGCATAGGAATTCGTTCATTTCCCCCCCAAAAAAAATACAGTCCGGCCCCCACAAGGTCTGAGGGACAGTAGACCAGCTCCCTGCTGAAAAAGTTTGCTGACCCCTGAATAATGATTATAAAATGTTTGCAAGTATACTTGTGAACAGATTGAAAAGAATTTTGAAAGATATGATACATAATAATAATAATTTATTATTTATACCCTGCCCATCTGGCTGAGTTTCCACAGCCACTCTGGGTATAAAGTGGGCTTTCTCCCCGGTTTGCAGATGAAAGATAATGTAAGAAGTATAGTTGATATAATAGAATATCTGGGGACCAGGAATGATAAGCAAGCGGCTTATCATCTATGCAGAGAAGGCCTTTGACAATATTTCATTGACTTTTATGAAGAAAAAAATGGAATTCATGGATGTTGGTCAATGTTTCATAAAAGGGATTAGAGCTATATACTCAGAACAAGAAGCTAGCTTAATAGTAAATAATGTGCTAACAGATAACTTTGAAATTACAAAGGGTACAAGACAGGGGTGTCCATTATCACCATTACTGTTTATAATGGTCTTGGAGGTCCTGTTGAAAAATATTTAAAAAGCTGAAAAGGTAAAAGGAATTAGAGTTGGACGAAAAGAAAAGAATTTAAAAGCCTTTGCTGACGACTTAGTCTTAATGGGAGAAGAACCATTATCCAGTGCATCGGAAGCACTGGACAGGATTGAACAATTTGGACAAGTAGCAGATTTTAAACTTAACAAAACCCAAAGGAAGATGCTTGTTAAAAATATGGATGAGCATTTGAAAGATGAGTTGCAACAGAAAATAGGGATAGCGGAGGTAAAAAAGGTAAAATATTTCAGAGTATAAAGGTAAAGGTAAAGGTACCCCTGCCCGTACGGGCCAGTCTTGCCAGACTCTGGGGTTGTGCGCCCATCTCACTCAAGAGGCCAGGGGCCAGCGCTGTCCGGAGACACTTCCGGGTCACGTGGCCAGCGTGACAACGCTGCTCTGGCGAGCCAGAGCCGCACACGGAAACGCCGTTTACCTTCCCGCTAGTAAGCGGTCCCTATTTATCTACTTGCACCCGGGGGTGCTTTCGAACTGCTAGGTTGGCAGGCGCTGGGACCGAACGACGGGAGCGCACCCCGCCGCGGGGATTCGAACCGCCGACCTTTCGATCGGCAAGCCCTAGGCGCTGAGGCTTTTACCCACAGCGCCACCCGCGTCCCTAGTTTCAGAGTATGGCTAACAGCAAAAAAATGTAAACTTGTTTAAAGACAATTAGACACCTATATGGAATGGAATTGAAAGAGATCTAGAAGTGTGGGGAAGGATGAAGCTATCATTTTGGGGAAGAATATCAGCGGTAAAGATGAATCTGCTACCCAAAATTGTTATTTTTATTTCAAACAATCCCAGTAATAAGTGGGTTAAGTTATTTTAAAGAATGGCAAAAAGTTATAACACAATTTATTCGGCAAGGGGAAAACCAAGAATATATGAGGTGTGGAAGAGATATAAAAGCTTATTAGAATGTAAAACTCTGTAGTGGCATTCACCATTGCAAGCGCTAACGGTTAAAAAGTTAAATATGGAAGAAAAATGGGCCACCTACAGAGATTTAGTGATGGAGGAGGGAAATCAGCTAAAACTAAAAAAAAAATTGAGGAAATAAAAGAATTATTGAGGGATTGGTTGCATTATCGTCAGATAAATGAAGTGTTTAAAGAGGATAAAAAGGGAAATGGTTTTGAAACAACAAGATCTAGATTTGAGATAGATTTATTGAATGATAAGAAAAAATACTGTCGAAAATGTATTATTATTGGAATGGCATACTAAAGGTGACAAGGTAAAATTGGTAATGATACATTGGACTAAAGATATTGGGCATAATATACAGTTAGAAGATTGGGAGAAGTTATGGAATGAATCATAGAATCATAGAGTTGGAATAGACCACAAGGGCCATCGAGTCCAACCCCCTGCCAAGCAGGAAACACCATCAGAGCACTCCTGACATATGGTTGTCAAGCCTCTGCTTAAAGACCTCCAAAGAAGGAGACTCCACCACACTCCTTGGCAGCAAATTCCACTGTCAAACAGCTCTTACTGTCAGGAAGTTCTTCCTAATGTTTAGGTGGAATCTTCTTTCTTGTAGTTTGGATCCATTGCTCCGTGTCCGCTTCTCTGGAGCAGCAGAAAACAACCTTTCTCCCTCCTCTATATGACATCCTTTTATATATTTGAACATGGCTATCATATCACCCCTTAACCTCCTCTTCTCCAGGCTAAACATGCCCAGCTCCCTTAGCCGTTCCTCATACGGCATTGTTTCCAGGCCTTTGACCATTTTGGTTGCCCTCCTCTGGACATGTTCCAGTTTGTCAGTGTCCCTCTTGAACTGTGGTGCCCAGAACTGGACACAGTACTCCAGGTGAGGTCTGACCAGAGCAGAATACAGTGGCACTATTACTTCCCTTGATCTAGATGCTATACTCCTATTGATGCAACCCAGAATTGCATTGGCTTTTTTAGCTGCCGTGTCACACTGTTGGCTCATGTCAAGTTTGCGGTCAACCAAGACTCCTAGATCCTTTTCACATGTACTGCTCTCAAGCCAGGTGTCCCCCATCTTGTATTTGTGCCTCTCATTTTTTTTGCCCAAGTGCAATACTTTACATTTCTCCCTGTTAAAGTATTAACTTCACAGCATGCAGTACACAGAGGTATCTGAAGATCCGTAAGGTGAAATTGCTATCTATTCAGGTTGAGTAATATATGATTTCAGGTAATGATATAACAAGAATAGGAAAAGAAGTGAAACGCAAAGAAGCAAAATTTAAGTTTGTAAACCACAAGGAGGGAAGGAAGTTGTTAGGTTAAGTTGAGCCAAAAAGATTTAATAAGAGGATATGAGGTTACACAAGGTGTTTATATGTAAAACTAATAAAAATTATTATAAAAAAGAAATAAGTACCGTACCTTAATGAAAGTATGGGTATGAAGCTTAAGCCCAGTCCGCCATATGCCTCCAATGAGAGGAAGCTGGAGAGGTCCAGGAGGATAGTGCCTATTTGACCAGAGCTGTTTCAGGAAGTGCAGAATCAGAAGAACCACCAGCAGAACAATAAAAGATGCCGCTATTTCCATCCTTCTCTTGCTTTCTCTTTCTCTTTGATACTTTTTAGGATGCCTGGTTAGGTTCAACTCTCTTTCTCTAAGGAGTTCTTGCTTTCCTCAGAGAAAACAATATTTCCCTCTCTTTATATACCATCTTATTAAAAAGGAATGTGTTCTGACACCATATCCAAGTAGCCTTGAAATGTGATCCCAAGTCATGTGCTACAGTCAAACACTATAATCA
Source organism: Podarcis muralis (assembly GCF_964188315.1). Lineage (NCBI taxonomy): Eukaryota > Metazoa > Chordata > Lepidosauria > Squamata > Lacertidae > Podarcis > Podarcis muralis. Next base: position 6,242,837 of record NC_135660.1, on the reverse strand, counting down.
TTCTTATATGTGTCACTCAGATAACACATCAGTAAGTCTGATTAATATGAATTGCAATTAGAAATTTGGCTAGTGTGGTGCTAAAACAGCTCAAAATGACATCATGCGCATGCGCAGAAGCGGCAAAAAGCGACTCGTGCGTGCGCAGATGTGCCGTCGCTAGTTATGCTGGAGGAGACTCTTGAGGGTCCCATGGACTGCAAGAAGATCAAACCTATCCATTCTTAAGGAAATCAGCCCTGAGTGCTCACTTTGGCCACCTCATGAAAAGAGAAGACAGGAGTGCCTGGCGTGCTCTGGTCCATGGGGTGACGAAGAGTCGGACACAACTAAATGACTAAACAACAACAACAAGTAGGTTATGCTGCAATACTACTCTAAGACTCAGCTGTTCTCTATCATCCTCCTACATGTGTTTGAAGACTTGTACGTGGCACAATATGGCCTATCTTTTACCATGCTGCACACTTCTACATATGTGCCTCTTTTCTCCTTCCCACAGTTTCCCTGATCTTGCCTCTCATTAGTTTCCAAACCTGCATCTGTTACCCTGATGATTTCAAGCCTGTAAGATTTTTCTCTAGAAACCCTTTATCACAATAAATTTAATGACAGATTATTTTTAATCATATATTACTACATTTATATACCACTCTTCCTCCAAAGGAACTCAGATCTGCAAACAGCAAGCAGAAAACAATAAGAATCTTATTTAACATTCCAACACACATGCAGACTGAGAAACAGCTCCACTTAAAAGCTTCTTAAAAGAGGAAGGTCTTCAGCAGGCACTGAAAAGACAACAAGGGTGACCCCTGTCCAAAGGATAGGTGCCACAACACTAAAGGTCCCATACCTCCATTGTATGGAGTGGGCCTCCTGATTAGATGGTATCTGCAGGAGACCCTCACCTGAAGGACAGTGATAAACTAGGGACTCGGACCGGTAAAGAAAAAGCAATTTTTATGCATTGTATGTGCAATATAACATTGTGCCACTGAGGGAAGGAGTGAACAGAATTTATTATGAACCCCAACTTTGTGTAGAAAACTAACAAGCCTGTTTGCAAAATGAACCCCAAGCCTGGAGCCTGTAAAAAGGAGAGACTTTCTCTCTGCAAAGCCTACAGTTCACGAAGGGGTGGAAAGTTTACTTTGACTGGACTGACTGGCTGAAGACTCAGCAGTTGGCAAGGTTTAGCAATAAGGAAGCAACATAGGGCGTTTGTAAGAACACTAGAGGAAAGTGATTAATGAGGATTTGTATGATTTCTTTTATGATTGCTTGCCAAACAGTATCTCAGCTTTGGAATGCTTTAATCAGGACAGTAATTGACATATCCAGCCTGTTTGTGTTGTTTGAAGTGCCGTATCAAGGAAGTAGAATCAAGGCAGATAGAAAATACATCATCTCATTTTCTTGGCTAACTGAACGTCCTGCTTCATAAATCATGTCAGACTGCAATACAATATGTCCATATGTCATGCTGATTCACTTTCTGAAAAACCTATACAGTATAAGTTTGATCTGAATGGAGATCAGTACTCCAGTCTGTTTAGGACTGGGGTCTAGCTGCAGCTAAAATAAAGGCATTTCCTTGAACACTTGGTCTGTCTTCGTTTGACTGCTACATGCTGACGTGAAATCCCATTTTTCTCTACCTGTTTTCCCTGTTTAAATTTAGAACTCTTTAAACTGAAATGCTTCTTTGATGTGTCTAGATCCAGCCTGTATGAGATGATCTTTCATGTATCCAGATCCCAAGTTGTATACAGCCCCAGACTATGAACCTGTTATTTCAGGGGGAGTACAATCCCATCCGTAGCAGTTGACAAATTATGTAGACTCAAGAACCATCCACCGACTGTGCCTCCATCTTACCAGGACTTAAACTCACTTCATTGGCCCACATCCAGCCCATCCAGACACCAGTTCAGGGCTTCAATGGGTTCTCCCAATTCGGATATCAAAGAGTAAAAGAGCTGAACATCATCAGGATGCTGGCAACATCTCGCCCCAAATCTGGCATTCACTGCTGCTTCATATAGAAGTTAAATAGCATTAGAGACAGATGGTACCCTGCGAGACACCAGAGCATAAAGGCAAAGGGGTTGAAAAACAATCACACGGTGCTATTCTATAAAACCAACCCTGGAGAGAGGATCAGAACCAATTTTCCAAATGGAATTGCCAATGAGCAGCCTCCCCATTCTGGGGAGGGGACCGAGAGTGAATTGAATGCCAATCTGACACCAACACTGCCTACATCTCCTATCCATTCTTAAGGAAATCAGCCCTGAGTGCTCACTGGAAGGAGAGATCCTGAAGCAGAGGCTCCAATACTTTGGCCATCTCATGAGAAGAGAAGACTCCCTGGAAAAGACCCTGATGTTGGGAAAGATGGAGGGCACAAGGAGAAGGGGACGACAGAGGACGAGATGGTTGGACAGTGTTCTCGAAGCTACCAGCATGAGTTTGACCAAACTGCGGGAGGCAGTGGAAGACAGGAGTGCCTGCATGCTCTGATCCATGGGGTCACGAAGAGTCGGACACAACTAAATGACTAAACAACAACAAGTGAGCTGGAAGCTCCCCTCCCTTGCAATATTTTTGCAACCAACGAAGGAGGAATGGATAACTAAGATGATAGACTATGCTGAAATGGCAAATATGGCAGCGAAAATCTGGGACCAAGATGAAAAAAAGTTTATACAAGACTGGATTAAATTTATAGAATATCTTAAGGTCCACTGTAAAAACATTAGCAGGATTGATATAGTATCTATGAATTAATGTGAATTAGGGTTATCAATTGACTTGTAACTGAATGGAAAACTAAAGATGTGTAAGGTAACAAGGCGGAAATTGGAAACCAGGGGTGGTGGGAAGTTTAGAAGGGATGAATAAGTAATTAATTTGGATGTTAAATTGTTAAATTATTGAAAATTGAAAATAAAATATGGGGGGGGGGGAGAATCGCGGGAGTCTGTTCTACTGCTGAACAGCTCTTACTGTCAGAGAGTATTTCCAAATGTTTAGTCAGAATCTCCTTTCTTGCAACTGGAAGCCATTGGTTCAAGTCCCACCCTCCAGAGCAGGAGAAAACAAGCATGCTCCCTTAAGATATTTGAAGATGGCTATCACATCTCCTTTCAGTCCCCTCTGTTCCAGGTTAAACATACCCAGCTCCTTCAAGTGCTCCTCATAAACCTTAGTTTGCAGACCCTTGATCATCTTGGTTGCCCTCCTCTGCACACGTTCCAGCTTGTCAACATTCTTCTTAAATTGTGGTGCCCAGGATTGGACCCGGTCGCTCACAGCAGGAGCATCACCACCATACAAATAGGTAAAGGTAAAGTACCCCTGGATGGTTAAGTCTAGCCAAAGGTGACTATGGGGTGCGGCACTCATCTTGCTTCAGGCCAAGGGAGCTGGTGTTTGTCTGCAGACAGCTTTCTGGGTTATGTGGCCATCATGACTAAACTGCTTCTGGTGCAATGGAACACCGTGATGGAAGCCAGAGCGCATGGAAACACCATTTACCTTCCCACCACAGTGGTACCTATTTATCTACTTGCACTAGTGTGCTTTCGAACTGCTAGGTTGGCGGAAGCTGGGACAGAGCAACGGGAGCTCACCCCATCATGTGGATTAGAGCTGCCGATTAGAACCTTCCAATCTGCAAGTCCAAGAGGTTTGGTGGTTTAGACCACAGTGCTACCCGCATCCCAATCAGGAGTGAAATACGTTGTGTGGAGGCACTATGGAATATTTGAAGACCACATCCTATATCACAGCTAAGGAATGGAAGAAAGAGAGGTTCAAAACAGCCATTCGCCTCACTTCCACTATCCTTTCCTTCAATGGAAGAAGTTTGAGTAAAATGGAGGTAGAGGGACACTGATATGACTGATTAAGAGCACCTCTAGCTGACAGAGTTCCAGAGAGTTCCAGCTGTAAAAATAATACAGGTATAATAAAGGAGTTCCAGGTGTAAAAATAACATACAGAACCTTTTTCAAATGCGGAAGAAAAGTCACCCCCCCAAAATCATTTTCTGAGGTTATATTTTCTGAGAATCCTCTGGAAAAATAATTTCTCAAAGGACCTGTTGATGGCATTCTACCATTGTGCTGTTGAGTTTATTAACTTATGGTCTGTGTGTGTGGTTTGGGAGCTGCACGGTCAGGGAAAAAACAATGCTGTCCAAGGTTGTAAAAACTGCGGAGAGAATAATTGGGTGCACTCTTCCCACCTTGGATCAAATCTATGCTTCCAGGTGTCATAAGACAGCTGCAGAGATAGAGTAGGATAGTGCGGACCCCGAAAATGATCTCTTTCAGCTTCGGCCTTCTGGAAGAAGGTACAGAGTTATAAAGACTAGGTAGGACTAGCTGCCTGAGAAACAGTTTCTATCCATGCGATTTTGGTTTTAAACGCAGTGTAAGGTAGTCTCTATGGGAGTATCTTGTATTTAATTATGGGGGATCAGAGTTTTTAGGGGGCTAACCAGGCTGGGATAGCTGGGATAGCAGGCTTGTTGGTTTTTGAATGTGTGATGTAGATTTTTTCAATTTCATGCTTCTGTATGGGACAATGACAATAAAGATTATCATATCGTATCAGCAATCATAGTCACAATCAGAATTATATTGTTTCCTCACTTGAACTTAATGAAAAGGCACAAGTCACACACATATGCTATAGACACAAGTCCCTATGCCAGAGATCAATGAGGGTTTTATTGGCATAGCTAGATACGTCAGTCAGGCAATTATGAGTACAGGTTAGACTTATGGAAGTAACAAAAGATTACACTTATGGTTACATGTACACCTAAGATTACACTAAGGTTACCTCTACCCACGTGACCTACCTCTAGTACTAACACTGGTAAGCTTTTATCACTTGTATTGCTGGTTTTATCATTTGTATAGATTTCATTTTACAATATCCTTATTATATTTGTTCACTTGCTTCATTTTAAACATTTTGATGGCAAGTAGCCTTGTGATGGCTTGCAAACCTTTCTGCGAAAACTCTACTTTATCAAGGTTGTGGATCAGATGATAAGAAGTCAAAGAGCTGGGTGCAGTCAGCATACTAAAGCCACCACTTCCTAGATACTCTAGATGACTATGTCCACTGGCTTCAGGTAGATATGAATTAGCATGGCAGATAGCCCTGTTCCTTCTTGAACAGTTCTATATCATCATCATCATCATCATCATCAAAGCCTCTTTCAAACACAGAATAAAAGCTCTTCTGATTCTGCACTTCCTGAAACAGCTATGGTCAAATATGCAGTACCTTCCAGGACCTCTTCAGCTTTCTCTCGTTGGAGGCATGCAGCAGACTTGGTTGAAGGTTCATGAAGATACTTTCATTAAGGTACTTATTTCTCAGTCTAATGTCAACAATTGTTTTATCTATTTTCCACAACCATTATTATGTTTAAGCTTAAACAGTAGCATGGGTAAATCAACAAAGTCAACTCTGATGTAACCCATAGATATATAAATCTGGCTGAAGAAGTACGTTTTTGTCCGGTGCCAAGAGGCACTAACCAAATCTCCCTGTGGAGAGCATTTCACATTCTCGTGTTGCCTCCTCCAGAAGGAATCTGGAAGGTGGCACCTTCCGGAATTCTTGTGGAGGAGGCACGCTAAGAAGGGCTTCAGAGAATGATCTCAGAGTTTAGATACATGCATATGGAGACGGGCGGTCCTTGAGGCATTGCAGTCATGAGCTGTTCTGGAGCTTGTGTTCCTTCTGCCTTTGGCAGTGAAAATGGAGGTCATAATCTCTTCCCAGGGCAAGGGAGGGGAGCTTCCAGCTCACTTGTTGTTGTTTAGTCATTTAGTTGTGTCCGACTCTTTGTGACCCCATGGACCAGAGCACTCCAGGCACTTCTGTCTTCCACTGCCTCCCGCAGTTTGGTCAGACTCATGTTTGTAGCTTCGAGAACACTGTCCAACCATCTCGTCCTCTGTCGTCCCCTTCTCCTTGTGCCCTCAATCTTTCCCAGCACCAGGGTCTTTTCCAGGGAGTCTTCTCTTCTCATGAGGTGGCCAAAGTATTGGAGCCTCAGCTTCACGATCTGTCCTTCCAGTGAGCACTCAGGGCTGATTTCCTTAAGAATGGATAGGTTTGATCTTCTTGCAGTCCATGGGACTCTCAAGAGTCTCCTCCAGCACCATAATTCAAAAGCATCATCTTCGGCGATCAGCCTTCTTTATGGTCCAGCTCTAACTTCCATACATCACTACTGGGAAAACCATGGCTTTAACTATACGGACCTTTGTTGGCAAGGTGATGTCTCTGCTTTTTAAGACGCTGTCTAGGTTTGCCATCGCCTTTCTCCCAAGGAGCAGGCGTCTTTTAATTTCGTGACTGCTGTCACCATCTGCAGTGATCATGGAGCCCAAGAAAGTAAAATCTCTCACTGCCTCCATTTCTTCCCCTTCTATTTGCCAGGAGGTGATGGGCCTAGTGGCCATGATCTTCGTTTTTTTGATGTTGAGCTTCAGACCATATTTTGCGCTCTCCTCTTTCACCCTCATTAAAAGGTTCTTTAATTCCTCCTGACTTCTTGCCATCAAGGTTGCGTCATCTGCATATCTGAGGTTGTTGATATTTCTTCCGGCAATCTTAATTCCGGCTTGGGATTCATCCAGCCCAGGCTTTCGCATGATGAATTCTGCATATAAATTAAATAAGCAGGGAGACAATATACAGCCTTGTCGTACTCCTTTCCCAATTTTGAACCAATCAGTTGTTCCATATCCAGTTCTAACTGTAGCTTCTTGTCCCACATAGAGATTTCTCAGGAGACAGATGAGGTGATCAGGCACTCCCATTTCTTTAAGAACTTGCCATAGTTTGCTGTGGTCGACACAGTCAAAGGCTTTTGCATAGTCAATGAAGCAGAAGTAGACGTCTTTCTGGAACTCTCTAGCTTTCTCCATAATCCAGCGCATGTTTGCAATTTGGTCTCTGGTTCCTCTGCCCCTTCGAAATCCAGCTTGCACTTCTGGGAGATCTCGGTACACATACTGCTTAAACCTGCCTTGTAGAATTTAAGCATAACCTTACTAGCGTGTGAAATGAGTGCAATTGTGCGGTAGTTGGAGTATTCTTTGGCACTGCCCTTCTTTGGGATTGGGATGTAGACTGATCTTCTCCAATCCTCTGGCCACTGCTGAGTTTTCCAAATTTGCTGGCCTATTGAGTGTAGCACCTTAACAGCATCATCTTTTAAAATTTTAAATAGTTCAACTGGAATATCATCACTTCCACTGGCCTTGTTATTAGCAGTGCTTTCTAAGGCCCATTTGACTTCACTCTCCAGGATGTCTGGCTTAAGGTCAGCAACCACACTACCTGGGGTATACGAGGCATTCATTTCTTTCTGGTATAATTCCTCTGTGTATTCTTGCCACCTCTTCTTGATGTCTTCTGCTTCTGTTAGGTCCTTTCCACTTTTGTCTTTTATTATGGTAATCTTTGTACGAAATGTTCCTTTCATATCTCCAATTTTCTTGAACAGATCTCTGGGTTTTCCCATTCTATTGTTTTCCTCTATTTCTTTGCATTGCTCGTTTAAGAAGGCCTTCTTGTCTCTCCTTGCTATTTTTTGGAAATCTGCATTCAATCTCCTGTATATTTCACTATCTCCCTTGCATTTTGCTTGCCTTCTCTCCCCTGCTATTTGTAAGGCCTCGTTGGACAGCCACTTTGCTTTCTTGCATTTCGTTTTCATTGGGATTGTTTTAGTTGCTGCCTCCTGCTAAGAAGATGCCAGCATGCTTAACAAGCAACATCGAATAAGTTATCAGAAGCAAGTAGTATTCCTTCAGAGCATGGAAATCCCCTCCAAATAAGAAGAAGAAAAGAGAGCACAAATTTTGCCACAAGTTTCTCTGGAACACAAATGGGCACAGTGGGAACCAGGGGGCATACAGTCGAAAGGAGTGTAGTAGTGAAAGTCTGGTTCATCTGCCAGAAAACCTCCCACCGCCAGTGCAAAGCATCCGCTGTCCAAAGTGCAGTAATTTGGGGAAGGTTTTTTCACCATTTACTGGATTATCCTCAGGCCAGCGAAATCCAAATTCATTGGAGGAAATGTACAAGATCACCATTCTTTTTCCCCTCTTTGTTTTAAAATTTTGCTTTATTGTTCATTTATACCTATATACAACATGAAATCATAATCATCTTCTTCAGTCAAATAAACATATCATTGATTACCAAAGTAATCCTCTCCATACAGCTATCCTTTTAATTACATATAGTATATAATTTTGTCATTGTTACTTAATAAACCATCTGTGGCGATCACACAGGGTCCCCGGACATTTCACATCTGACTGGTTATAAATCAAGGAATTCATCAATGGTAGAGAGTATTGCTTCCTGGGTGGGAGAGTTGAAAACCTTCTTTGCCCGATTTGAGGTGACACCAACAGTGACTTCAACAGGGATGCCAGAGCTATTGGCATCACTACCTACAGGAAATGCTGCCAGGGTGGAAGAGGGAGAAGTGAGGCAAGTACTAAAGGAGGTAAACACGAGGAAGGCTATGGGCCTGGATGGGGTGGCTGGCAGGGTGCTAAGAGATTGTTCGGACCAACTGGCAGGAATCTTTATGAAGATTTTTAACCAGTCTCTGGCCCAAGCCACTGTTCCACCCTGTCTGAAATCCGCTACCATTATACCCCTGCCAAAAACATCAAAGATAGGCAGTCTGAATGATTTTCGCCCTGTGGCGTTGACACCCATTATAATGAAATGTTTCGAAAAACTGGTGAGAAAGTGCATCTTATCTTGTCTGCCAGTGGGACTTGACCCTTACCAGTTTGTGTACAAGGCAAAGAGATCCACAGAGGATGCTGTGGCAATGGCTTTACATGCTGTCCTGACTCATTTGGAGAAGCAAGGGAACTACGTGAGACTGTTATTTGTAGACTTTAGTTCTGCATTTAATACTATTCTTCCGCATAGATTGGTGCCCAAATTATTAGATCTGGGACTTCCACCATGTTTGTGCAGGTGGATATTAGATTTTCTATCAAACCGTTCCCAAAGGGTCAGGTTGGGTTCCCACGTCTCTGCAGATCTCATCACGAATACGGGGACGCCGCAGGGGCGCGTGTTGAGCCCGCTTTTATATACGCTCTATACAGCTGACTGTGCCCCCAAATACCCCAGTAATAAGATAATTAAGTTCGCAGATGATACAACGGTGGTTGGTTTAATCACAGCTGGAGAGGGGGAGGCGGCCTATAGGAAGGAAGTTGAGCAGTTGGGGGAGTGGTGCAGGAAAAACAACTTACTCCTTAACTTAAAGAAAACAAAAGAGATCATTGTGGACTTTAGGAAATGTAAATTGAATATTCAGCCACTTATTATTGAGGGGAAGTGCGTGGAACAGGTCTCAGTGTTTCGATTTCTGGGAATGGAGTTGAGAAACGACCTAACCTGGGGAGAGAACAGCAAAGACCTGGTGAAGAGAGCACAGCAGAGGAAATTTTTTTTGAGAATCCTCCGGAAAAACAATCTCTCAAAGGACCCGTTGATGGCATTTAACCATTGCACTGTGGAGAGCGTACTAACTTATGGTCTGTGTGTATGCACTGTGGAGAGCGTACTAACTTATGCACTGTGGAGAGCGTACTAACTTATGGTCTGTGTGTATGGTTTGGGAGCTGCACGGCCAGGGAAAATACAATGCTATCCAGGGTTGCAAAGACTGCAGAGAGAATAATTGGGTGCACTCTTCCAACCTTAGATCAAATCTATGCTGCTAGGTGCCATAAAAAAGCGGCAGAGATAGCACAGGATAGTACGCACCCCGGAAATGATCTCTTTCAGCTTCTGCCTTCTGGAAGAAGGTATAGGGTTATAAAGGCCAGGACTAGCCGCCTGAGAAACAGTTTCTATGCAAATGCAATTCTGGTTCTAAACGCAGCATAAGGGGTTTCTACAGTTTAGTGTATTTTAAAATAGGGTTTTAGAGGTTTTTGGGGGGTTTTGAATGTTTTATGTAGTTTTATGTAGTTTTTATGTAGATTTGTGGTAGTTCTATGGTAGTTTTATGTAGTTTTGTGGTAGTTTTATGGTAGTTTTATGTAGTTTTTATGTAGTTTTGTGTAGTTTTGCAATTTCATTGTCCTGCATGGGACAATGACAATAAAGATATCTATATCTTTCTATATTGATCCCTGTGCCACCATTTTATTTCTCGCTGCCACCACCCAGGCCCTACCGGGTAAAATACTGAGTCCAGTTAGGGTTAAATTGGAACATAAACTTCTGTTTATTTATTGCAGTTTAACAAGCCTGTGGTTTCATAAACTGTCTCAGTCAATTACGATCATGGAGTGCCTATCCAGACCTATAACTTCCGCTACCTGCTCTCACTCACTAAACCACCTCTCAGATATTTACTTGTCTTCCTAGCTCCTAACTGTTCCTGACTCAGCTTATTTCGCTACACTAACTCAACCTACCCACAGACTCTATCCCAATTCACTCCCACTCCAACCAACCACCTTGGCCTTCTTGTCATACCAATTTTTTTGCTTGGTTTGGGCACTTTTTTAACACACACACACACACACACACACACACCGCTAACTCTAGGGGTCCCTTTAAGGTATTCTACAAATTAAACAAATGCTCCACTACGGACTCTGGAGCTTGATCTCGCTGTTCTTCCCAATTCACGCAAAGTAAGTCCAGGGACCCTTTTACGTCCCAGCAATAATTCAAATGGGCTAAACCCAGTACTTTCTTAGGGTACATCCCTATATGCATACAGTAGTGGTTGCATCTTGTCATCCCAATTACTGGGATTTTCGGCAGTATAGGTTTTAATCATTCTCATTAGGGTTCCATTAAATCTTTCAACTAATCCATTGGTTTCAGGGTGATAAGGTGTTGATGTTAAATGCTTAATACCACACACTTCCCATAGCCTTTTCATTAGTCTTGATGTGAAAGAAGAAGTCAAGTCAGTGACTATTTCACTGGCAAAGCCCAATCTACCCATATAGTTAATTTAAGCGCTTGCCACCATTTCCGTTTCAATGTTTCACAACGGAATGTCTTCTGGATATTTGGTTGCGTAATCCACTATGGTGAGGATGTATCTGTTTCCCCGCTTGCTGGCTCTAGGCAATGGCCCTATCAGGTCCAGCCCTAACCATTGAAAAGGGGTTGATATGATAGGCAAGGGGCACAATTTGGCTTTTGTTTTGCCTTGACCGGTGCCACTTCTCCGACATATGTCACAGGCTTGACGGTATTGTTTTATTTCTTTCCCCATGCCTGGCCAGTAAAAATTTTGAGCAACTCTCCGTTTTGTTTGTGTGATCCCCATACTCACTCCAAAGACACCATTGTGAGCGTGCTGCAGGATTTTGCCCCGGTATTCATGTGGGATTACTAACTGTCTTCTCACTTCTTCACCCCCACCCTGCCCAGATGGTGGGGAAGGACAGATTCCTCACTGGCCTTGCAGACAACTTCATTGTCCAGAAAGTGGGAGAAGCAACAAGAGGAACAGCCATTTTAGATCTGGTCCTAACCAATGTTGATGACCTGGTTAGTGGGGTAGAAGTGGAAGGATCATTAGGCGCGAGTGATCATGCTCTTCTGAAGTTTACTATACTGCAGAAAGGAGCAGCCAAGCATACTAGGACTCAATTTCTCGACTTTAAGAAAGCCGACTTCATAAAACTTAGGGAAGTGCTGGGTGAGTAATACTAAAAGGAAAGGGAGTTCATGATGGCTGGGAGTTTGTTAAGAGGGAGATAGTAAAAGCACAACTTCAGGCAATACCAATGAGACGGAAACATGGAAGATGCCTAAAGAAGCCAGGGTGGCTATCTAAAGAACTTTTAACTGAGTTAAGATTAAAAAAGGATGTGTACAAAAAATGGAAAAGGGGGGAAACCACCAAAGAGGAATTCAAAAAAATAGCCAGCACGTGTAGACACAAAGTCAGAAAAGCTAAAGCACAGAATGAACTCAGGCTTGCTAGAGAGGTTAAAAGCAACAAAAAAGGCTTTTATGGGTATGTTCGTAGCAAAAGGAAGAACAAAGAAACAGTGGGGTCACTCAGAGGACCCCTAAAATCACAGGCGCTGAAGCCTGTGAACAAGGAGACTCGGCGGGCACCTTTTGCGCCCCCCGGTACTGCAAAAGAGCCTTTTTAAAGGCTCCGGAGCGGCATCGGGTGTGAGCGCGGTGCTGAGAGTCGTAACCCAGCCTGCGGAGTGAAGCCGCGTCGCCATTGAACGGAGAGCGCCGATTCCTTCCTGAAACTACAATTTGATCGTAAAACCCGTGAGTAAGATTGACAGACGGGAACGGGACATTTAAATTGAATTTTGGAAATTTGGCTGAAAACGGGAAAGGCATAAAGTAAGGAAGTCTGCCTCCCCGGACTGCATGGTAATTAGAGCAACGAAAGAGCAAGCTGCACTTAAATGAAGGTTAACTTTCTGGCTATCAAAACCTGACATCTGAATTAAACTTCCCCCCAACAAGCAGGAGAAGGGGGGAAGGAAATTTGGACATTGCAAACCTGCTGGAAATAAATAGAGGAAAAAGATCTTCCACTGCCAAAACCCTGAGACGGGCTGCCGAAGTAAGGCACCGGGAAAGTGAACTGTCAATTTAAACTGGATACAAAGTTGGGGTTTTGACTGAAACAAAGTTATGAGACTTTAATGGAGTTATTTTGTTGAACTTTTGATGATACTGAAACTGTAATAAGAACTTTAACTGTGGACTTTTGGACTCTTTGTTGTTGTTGTTTTGGTTTTTTTTTTTGGACTCTTTGTTCTCTGCCTCATGTTTTTCTGACTTTTCTTAACTGGATACAATTAAATGCTCCCTCTAGAGGATTTAAAGAGAACCTGTCACAGTGAGAGAAATAGAGTGGATTTTTCCACTTGCAAACCTTTCCTGTGAGAACTGACCTTGAGGATATGAGTGGCCAACCAGAAGAGATAACAACTAGAGCAAAAGCAAAACAAATTCAGCAAGCTCAAAAGAAAAGGGGTTCGATGCAAGGCATAATACCAGCTGGACAGGAAAAAGTAGCAACTGCATCTATGGAGTCAATGACACAGGCATTGCTCAAAATAAATCAGTCTTTGGAAGCATTGACAAAGCAGTCAGCGGAGAATACAAAAAAATTGAATGATTTGACAACAAGATTGGACTTGAATACGGTAAGTGTAGCTTCTAATACAGAATCTATAAATAAATTGATCCAAGAAAATTCAGAAACAAGAAAGATTGCTCAAAGTGCAAAAGACACTGCAGATGAGACAAAGAGGGAGCTTGTACCGATTGCAAAAAAGGTGAATGAACATGATGCAACCTTAGCTTTGTGGGAACTTCAGAGAAAGGAGAAGAATTTGAAATTAAGATTGGTTCCAGAGAGTGAGAAAGATAATCTTGCGGAATTCCTCACAGAAAATATTTTGGAATTTTGGCAGGACGAGCTACAGGAGGAAGAACTTGAAATAACAACAGCCTTCCGGTTGGGCAGAAGGCAAGGCAAGAAGCCTAGGGATTGTCTGATTACACTGAGATCTAAAGAAGAAAGGGACAAATTACTGGACTTACATTACCATAAGGCTCTTGAAATTCAGAATTGTCAAGTTCAGATCTTTAAAGACATTCCTAAATATATCTTGGAGGTGAGGGCCTTCTACAAAGACTTGGTTTACCTGTTGAAGAAGAATAATATACTTTTCAGGTGGGAGTTCCCACAAGGATTATCTTTCAACTACACAGGAAAGAAGATCAAAATAAAAACAGTTCAAGATAAAGAACTGTTTTTGGAAAGATACCAGGAGGGTCTGCAGAAAGGTGTAATAGAAACAACAGGAGACAAAGAATCGACAGATATTGCAAATCTTTCATTTGGACTCTTACCACCATTGGAGGAGGAACAAAAACTTGGAGCAGTTGGAGGAATAGGCACATAGCAGTACAATGTCTCTGCAACTTCTTAGCTGGAATTGTAATGGTTTGAACCTTCCCAGAAAAAGACGCCAAGTTTTTCATATTTTGAAGAGAGAGCAATTGGATTTAATATGTCTACAGGAAACGCATGTAACCAGGATACACAGGAAATTACTTGTAAACAAGAGACTTGGACAAGAATTTATCTCGTCAGACAAGGTCAAAAAAAGAGGCGTCGTGATTTATGCAAAAGAAAAATTGGCCCCTAAAATGATATTTAAAGATGAACAAGGAAGATATCTGGCAATAGAAATACAAGTTCAAGGAGAAAAGATTATGATATTGGGAATATATGCACCAAATGAAGGGAAGGCGGAATTTTTCAAGAAGTTGCATGAGACTTTAATGGACTATTTGGACTTTAAAATTATAATGATGGGAGACATGAATGGCGTTGTCTCCACTAATATGGACAAGGCACAGAGACAAATAATTTCTAAGGATGGAAGACTACCAAAGACTTTTTTCGAAATGACTGAAACACTGGACTTGATTGATATTTGGAGAGTAAGGAACCCTCTGGAGAGAGAGGGAACCTTTTTCTCTGAAGCAAAAATGACATGGACAAGGATCGACCAAATTTGGGTAACTAGTAGCATGGCGCCAAAGATAAAAAAAGTAGAAATCTGCCCAAAGACTTGCTCCGACCATAATGCTGTGAAGATGGAGATGAAACTAACAACAACTGGAACCTTCAGATGGAGGATGAATGACGCCCTATTCAGAGATGAAGAGATCTATAAGAAGGCCCAAAAAACTCTGAAAGACTACTTTGAGATAAATTTGAGAACAGATGTGGAGAAAAGAATAATATGGGACGCAAGCAAGGCCGTGATGCGAGGTTTCCTAATACAACAAAATTCCATAAAGAGGAAAAAGCAGAATGAGAGGAAAGAAAAACTTTTGGAAAAGATAAAAGAAGGTGAAAAGAAATTGAGGTCTAAACCAAAGTCTCATGAGATTTTGAGAGAAATAAAGTACTACCAGACGCAATATATGGAATTGATGAATCAAGAGATAGAATGGAAAATAAAGCAAATGAGACAAAGAACATTTGAATCGGCAGACAAATGTGGGAAACTTTTGTCATGGCAATTGAAAAAGAGACAAAAACTGAACACTGTGACAAGTTTGGAAATGGATGGAAAAATTATCCACAAACCAAATGAGATAAGCAATTGCTTTCAAAGTTTCTTTAGGACTTATATGCACAAGGGCCAGCTGATGAGAAGGAAATAGAAGAATTTATTAAGAAGTATGGACTACCAAAGATCTCAGATCAAAGTAAAATGATTCTGAATGAGAAAATAACAGGACAAGAAATAGAGGGTGCCATTCAGAATATGCAGTTGGGAAAATCTCCAGGACCAGATGGCTTGACGGCTAGATACTACAAGGCATTGAAGGAATGGATAATACAACCATTGAAGGAGGTCTGTAATGAAATTTTGGAAGGGAAAAAGGCACCTGAATCGTGGAAAGAAGCTTTTATTTCACTTATACCGAAAACAGAGACTGAAAAGAACCAGGTTAAAAACTACTGCCCTATATCATTACTTAATGTGGATTATAAAATCTTTGCAGACATTTTAGCAAAAAGACTGAAGAGAGTGTTGATAGGGGAGATTCACAAGGACCAAACAGGCTTTCTTCCAGGGAGACATATGTCGGACAATGTGAGGAACATTATAGACATTTTGGAACTGTTGGAAGTGAACATTAATAGAAAGGCGGTTTTGATTTTTGTGGATGCGGAGAAAGCCTTTGATAATATTTGTTGGACCTTTATGAAGAAGAATCTCCAAGGGATGGGGGTAGGCCAAGGTTTTGAAAACGGTATAGGTGCTATATATTCTAAGCAAAAAGCAAAGTTGATTGTGAACAATGTGGTTACGGAAGAAATACCTATAGAAAAAGGTACACGACAGGGATGCCCAATATCCCCTTTACTTTTTATAACAGTCCTGGAGGTTTTGTTAAACATGATTAGAGGGGACCAATTGGTTAAAGGAGTTCAGGTCGGAGCCAGAAATTACAAACTAAGGGCATTCGCAGATGACCTAGTATTGACTTTGCAACAGCCAGATACTAGTACCAAAAGAGTATTAGAACTAATTGAGATATTTGGTCAAGTAGCAGGATTTAAACTGAACAAGCAAAAAACTAAGGTGTTGGAGAAAAATCTAACAATGGCAGAAAAAGAGAAGTTTCAGAGTGAAACAGGTTTAGTAATAACAAAAAAGGTGAAGTACCTGGGTGTGAACTTGACTTCTAAAAATGTGAATTTATTTAAAGACAATTATGACAAATGTTGGACAGAGGTGAAGAAAGATCTAGAAATATGGTCAAGGTTGAGACTTTCCTTGTTAGGCCGAATTGCTGTCATTAAGATGAATGTATTGCCTAGAATGTTGTTTTTATTCCAGACACTCCAGATCCTGGACAAAATGGACTGTTTCAAGAGGTGGCAAAAAGACATATCAAAATTTGTCTGGCAGGGCAAAAAGCCCAGAATAAACTTTAAGATCTTAACTGATGCAAAAGATAGAGGGGGGTTTGCCCTGCCGGACCTGAGACTTTACTATGAATCGGCAGCGTTCTGCTGGCTGAAACAATGGCTGCTTCTTGAGAACACAGACATTTTGGATCTGGAAGGGTATGACAATAGATTTGGTTGGCATGCATATATATGGTATGACAAGGTAAAAATACATAAAGGTTTTAAAAACCATATTGTCAGGAAAGCACTATACAATGTTTGGATAAGATACAAAGATCTACTGGAAAGTAAAACTCCCAGGTGGCTATCACCAATGGAAGCTAAAGAGACAAAAAAACTTAATATGGAGTCCAAATGGCCAAAATATTGTGAAATCTTAGAGCAAGATGGTGAAAGGGTTAAATTACAGAGTTATGACAAATTAAAGTCTAAAGTACGAGATTGGTTGCACTACCTTCAGATAAACGAGGTATTCAAACAGGACAGGAAAATAGGTTTTCAGATGGAGAGGTCGAAATTAGAAACAGAATTGTTAGAACCCAATACCAAGAACTTGTCAAGAATGTATAATTTGCTGCTGAAATGGAATACACAAGATGAAACAGTAAAATCAGCTATGATCAAATGGGCACAAGACATAGGTCATGACATTATGTTTGATGACTGGGAAAGGTTATGGAATACTGGTGTTAGGTTTACGGCTTGTAATGCTTTGAGAGAAAACATAATGAAAATGATCTATAGGTGGTATATGACCCCAGTCAAACTTGCAAAAATTTACCATTTGCCCAATAATAAATGTTGGAAATGTAATGAGACTGAAGGTACTTTCTATCACCTTTGGTGGACCTGCCCGAAGATTAAAGCCTACTGGGAAATGATCTATAATGAAATTAAAAAGGTCCTTAAATGGACATTTTCTAAAAAGCCAGAGGCTTTTCTCCTGGGCATGGTGGGCCAATTGGTGCCAAGGAAGGACAGAACTTTTTTCATGTATGCTAGCACAGCAGCAAGAATTCTTCTGGCAAAGTATTGGAAGACGCAGCAGCTACCCACTCTGGAAGAATGGCAAGCGAAGGTGATTGATTACATGGGAATGGCAGAGATGACCGGCAGAATCCGTGACCAGGGGAGTGAGACAGTGGAAGAAGATTGGAAGAAATTTAAAATATACCTTAAAAATTGTTGTAACATGAGGAGTGCTGAGATGTTATGGTGTTAAGAAACAGAGAATTGCAGCTGTAAATCATAAATTTAAGGGAATTATAATGAAGATGAGTTAATTAATTAAATGGAGGGTTGCTGTCAAAAGGGAAAAATAAGGATGCAGAAAAAGGGAGGTATGGGGAAGTCCGGGAAATAAGGTGAAGGAAAATAAGTTTATGAAATTATACATGTTTATTTGTTTGTATGTTTTGTTTTGTTTTATTGTTTGTTTTTATTACATGTCTGGAAAATTAATAAAAATTATTTAAAAAAAGAAAAAAGAAGATGGTGAAATGCAAACAGGGGACACAGAAAGGGCTGAACTCCTCAATGCCTTCTTTGCCTCAGTCTTCTCCGATAAAGAAAACAATGCCCGACCTGAAGAATTTGGAGCAAATGATTCAGCAGAGGAAACACAGCCCAGAATAACTAAGGAGATAGTACAAGAATACTTGGCTAGTTTAGATGTATTCAAGTCTCCAGGGCCAGATGAACTGCATCCAAGAGTATTAAAAGAACTGGCAGATGTGATTTCAGAACCACTGGCAGTCATCTTTGAGAATTCCTGGAGAACAGGCGAAGTCCCGGCAGACTGGAGGAGGGCAAATGTTGTCCCTATTTTCAAAAAGGGGAAAAGAGAGGACCCAAATAATTATCGCCCAGTCAGTCTGACATCAACACCAGGGAAGATTCTGGAGCAGATCATTAAGCAAACAGTCTGTGAGCACCTAGAAAGGAATGCTGTGATCACCAATAGTCAGCATGGATTTCTGAAAAATAAGTCATGTCAGACTAACCTGATCTCATTTTTTGACAGAATTACAAGCCTGGTAGATGAAGGGAACGCAGTGGATGTAGCCTACCTTGATTTCAGCAAGGCATTTGACAAGGTGCCCCGTGATATTCTTGTAAAGAAGCTGGTAAAATGTGGTCTTGACTA
Source organism: Podarcis muralis (assembly GCF_964188315.1). NCBI lineage: Eukaryota > Metazoa > Chordata > Lepidosauria > Squamata > Lacertidae > Podarcis > Podarcis muralis. Next base: position 6,224,145 of record NC_135660.1, on the reverse strand, counting down.
TGCTACCACTCAGTGGATTTGTAACTGGCTGACTGACCCAACCCAAAGGGTGCTCATCAATGGTTCCTCTTCATCCTGGAGAAGAGTGACTAGTGGGGTGCCACAGGGTTCTGTCTTGGGCCCGGTCTTATTCAACATCTTTATCAACGACTTGGATGATGGACTCAAGGGCATCCTGATCAAATTTGCAGATGACACCAAATTGGGAGGGGTGGCTAACACACCAGAGGACAGGATCACACTTCAAAACGACCTTGACAGATTAGAGAACTGGGCCAAAACAAACAAGATGAACTTTAACAGGGAGAAATGTAAAGTATTGCACTTGGGCAAAAAAAATGAGAGGCACAAATACAAGATGGGGGACACCTGGCTTGAGAGCAGTACATGTGAAAAGGATCTAGGAGTCTTGGTTGACCACAAACTTGACATGAGCCAACAGTGTGACGCGGCAGCTAAAAAAGCCAATGCAATTCTGGGCTGCATCAATAGGAGTATAGCATCTAGATCAAGGGAAGTAATAGTGCCACTGTATTCTGCTCTGGTCAGACCTCACCTGGAGTACTGTGTCCAGTTCTGGGCACCACAGTTCAAGAAGGACACTGACAAACTGGAACGTGTCCAGAGGAGGGCAACCAAAATGGTCAAAGGCCTGGAAACGATGCCTTATGAGGAACGGCTAAGGGAGCTGGGCATGTTTAGCCTGGAGAAGAGGAGGTTAAGGGGTGATATGATAGCCATGTTCAAATATATAAAAGGATGTCACATAGAGGAGGGAGAAAGGTTGTTTTCTGCTGCTCCAGAGAAGCGGACACGGAGCAATGGATCCAAACTACAAGAAAGAAGATTCCACCTAAACATTAGGAAGAACTTCCTGACAGTAAGAGCTGTTCGACAGTGGAATTTGCTGCCAAGGAGTGTGGTGGAGTCTCCGTCTTTGGAGGTCTTTAAGCAGAGGCTTGACAACAATATGTCAGGAGTGCTCTGATGGTGTTTCCTGCTTGGCAGGGGGTTGGACTCGATGGCCCTTGTGGTCTCTTCCAACTCTATGATTCTATGACTTCTTGATATAAAAGGTCCTTGCTCAAACAAAAATGTTCTGGGCACTCAGGAGTTAACGGCCTCTCCAACTCGGCTGCCTCAAAGTACATTTGTAACTCAGTATCTTCTTTTTGCTTTTTGGCAAACTTGGGGTTTGACTTTTAGTCAAAGGAAACAAAAAGGTGTCTTTTCCTTCCTCGCACAGATTATCCCCTTGCTGTCATTCAGCATTGTTTGCCTCTGCTACTGTATCCACCCCCTCAGGATTAGGTGACTGTGGGTTCCCTTTTGCTCTGGTAACTATGAAAGAACTCTGCACATGTTCTAAAATGTCCCAACCAATGAGCACAGGGGTGGGAATTTCTTCCGAAAGGGCTACCTGCCACTTCCCTGCCCAGTTTTTGAACCTGACGTCTATTTCCACCACCTTTAGGATCTCTGCTTGTTTCAAAATGCCTTCTAATTTTATTAATTTTCCTGGAATTATGGCTTCAGCCCTGATTATCTCCGGGTGGACTATAGTGACTTGTGAACCCATGTCCTTTAACCCAAGATATCTTTTTCTGTCTGTCCAGATATACTCTCCAGCTTTCTTTAACAAGAGATTATCTTGCTGAATCGCATAACAGTGCAGGACTTTGGCATCTACTACCTCAGCAGGCTCAGGCCTAGCTGGCATGTTGGTTCCCTTGACAACCTGTCTAGTCTGGCCCTGCTCCACAGGCTGGATACAATATGTCTGTTTTTGTGTGGTGCCACAAATGGACGTTTCTTTTCCTGTTTTACAATCAAAACTTTTATGACCTAATTTTCCACATCTCCATCATGAAATGTCTTTGGGTCCTGCATAACTTGTTTTATTGACTTTTCCCTCAGTCAACTTTATATGGGTGTGTGCCTTCTCATGTTGGCTTTTTGATGAGGGGCTACTTCTCTTATCGGTTTCTGAGGTAATTTTTCCTTTGGTTTGCTGAAATTTATTCTTGTTTGTTTCCCGATATCTCCCACCAAATTCTGGCCCATCAAATCCATGGTCTCTGATTTCATTTATTTTATCGGCTAAAGCAGCTGCTTCCTCTATTGTCTTGGGGTTCCTTTCTTTTATCAGGTATTTCATTTGGCCATTTATTGTGTAGTAAAATTGCTCCAATGCTATCACTTCCCTAATTTTAGGTACCATGTCTGCATTCTCTTGCTCTAACCATCTCGTGAGGTAAGTTTTTATCTTTGCACCAAGGTTTCCTCCCTCACCTTTGTCACACTTCTAAAAAAAATTTCTCAACTGCTCTGAGATAATCCCAAAGGGGGTGTATATTAACTGCTTGTACACCTCAAAATTTCGGGATTGTTCCTCAGTCATTTGTGTGTATATTTCGGCTAGAGGGCCACTTATTCTAGCTCTCAAGATCATCATTTTATCTTCCTCTCTCACTTGAAAATCATGACATTCTCTCTCGAAGGATACTAAAAATGCTTCTGGGCTATCCTTATCTCTAAACTCAGGAAAGCATTTTAAATCTATCTTCATTTGATTCTGCCCATCAGTGTTACTACTATTATTTCGATTTTCCTAAACCATTAATTCCAACTGTCTCATCTCTAACTGAAACCGCTGCTGTTCCCTTTCCAGCTCAGCCCTCAATTTTTCTTTTTCCAATTCTTGTTCAGTTCTATTTTTCTCAAGCTCCAATTTCAAGTTATATTCTTGTACTAATTCCACTTTTCAAAATGCTCTGAGAACTGTGGAACTTCTACTTCAGGTGGGGTTTTAGTCATCTCTTCTATTCTCATTTCCTCCCCCTGGGGATTCCCATTCTCTTCTCCAGAGATTTTTTCTGGGTTTTCTATCACGGGGTGCTTGGTTTTCTTGGGGGGCATTATGTGTGAGTCAGTATTTTCACTAATTAATTAAATAAGAGAATTTTACTCTCTCTTTTTTTTAAAATATATTTATTAAGATTTTCCACTTTAGTACATTAAAAATCAAAAAAGAAAACAAAAAAATAAAAATTTAAAAACACATACAGTTTACAATCCTTATTTTTCTATAACATATTTCCCTGACTTCCCCACACCTCCCCATCTTATATTCCAATTCAAATTGTTAGTTCAACAAGTTCTTGTCCCCAATTTTTAACAATTTATAAACATCAGTATTTGTATATAGTACTCATTCTTAAGCCTTTTTTCTAAAGTCTACCCAAATTCCCTTCCACGAATTCCCCAATTTTTATACTAATAACAATACAAATAATAATAATAATAAAGACGGATTATAATTATGCACCCTTTGGATTCCCAAACTCCCCCCCACCCCTTTCCCGGTTTCAATCCCCAACAAGTGTCCCTCAGTCTTAGTCTACTATCAGCCTGGAGATCTCACGTCCGAGGCTCTTAATTCTCTCTCAATTCCTCTCTGCCGGTTTTTTTTTATAGTCCTTAGTATTAAGCACCAGATTTTGGAGAAGCTCTGGCCCAATGGGGTCCATGTTTCTTCCAGCCAGACCTCCATACTTAAAAGTGGAGCCCAAATCTTGTTTCTTACTCCTTTCAAATCCAAATGTCCCAAAAGCTCCAACTTCCACCTTAATCAAAATTGTAATGCTTGGGTCTTCAGATCTCCACATAAGGAGATCTCTCCATTCTTCCGTCTCCAATTCAGACCAAATTTTCATCATCAAGTTCTTATTTTCCTTTGTAGCCATCATGTCAGGCCTCTGGCTCTCTTTTGTCATCTGCAACATTACATCTCCTCCTTCCTTTTCCTCAGAAACAACATATATCTCTTTCTCCACGCTCTCAAAACTCTCAAGTTTCTCCTCTTGTCCAGCTGCATGAACTTCCTGAATCAAGTCCTTATCAAATTCAATGAGTTTATTTACTGTTAAGTCCAGAGTTGCAACATTGGTAGCCAAAACATCAATTTGGCCTTGTAACTTTCCCAAGAGAAGAAAAACTCTGTCCATTTTAGCTTGAATTTCCCCTCCTTCAGTCATTCTTGTAATGTCCCAAAATCCCCTCTAGAGGGATTTTGGTTACTTAGTATTCCTTCCAGTTCAAATCCAAAAGTCAAGTTAGTTTGTATCAGTTCTTCCTTGTTTTCAACAAAATATAACCAAATTGTAACAAATATAACCAGCAGAAACAACAGAAACAAAGTTCTCCTTTTCCGTCTTGACAGCTAATTTGACAGCTGTCAAACTCTCCAATACCTCTTCAACAGGCTCTCTCACGGATCACTCCCGGGTCCGGGGGGGTGGTACTTCAGCTCCCAAAATTAGCTCTTATCCTCCAGTAAGATTACTTATACTGCCAAATCGTGAAATTAATGCCTTTTACCCATTAAGTAGGGAAAAAATTCTCTCGACCTTAGTTAGTTGGTCCTTGCTTTAGATTATTTATAAGACGGGGAGACGGACTTCCTGTTTGCGCCTTCCCCAATCGTGCCTAATTCAAAACATTTTTTCTTTACAAGTCCAATCTCCGTATTACTCACGGGTTGTTGCTTTAGAGTCCAATTGTTCACAAGAAGAAGTCAGCGCTCTCCGACCATGGCATGCAGCTTCACTCCGTAGGAGAAGCAGTCGAGTCTCAGCACCGCGCCGCTCACCCCGTCCCCCGTTCCGTAGCCTTTAAAAAGGCTCCTTCGCAGGTCGGGGGCGCTAATGGTGCCCGCTGAGTCACCAGGTTCACAGGCTTTGCCGCCTGTGATTTTTAAGGGTCCCCGCGTCGCCGCAGCGGCAAGACCCAAATCCTACGGAGCCGATTCCCTCCGGAGCTCGGAGGGAATCTGCCATTAGCCGATGGCGCTAACCCGGAAGTCTCAAGCGAATTTTACTCTCAACCCTGTTCCTCCCGGCTTGGCTTTTCAAGACCCTGGTCCCCAAAGTATAGCTTTAGGTTTTTGCCTCTAACTGTGCTGGTCCCGTGGGTTACCCGAGAGGCAAGGTCCAAGTCCGGTCTGTAGTCAAAGGTGCAACGGGGAGGCAATCCGTAGTAGCAGAAGCTGGGTGCAGGACAGGGAGCCGAGTGAAGTCAGAGCTCAGGCAGGAAGGCAGGACAGGGTTCAGGCAGGAATTGGCAACCAGCAATGTTGCTCCTACAACTTGGGACTAGGGCTGGCCAGCTTTTATCTGCCCCGAGGCATAGGGCGGCCCTGATCCTCTGGTGACTCGCATCTCCTGGCCTGGAGGCGAGCCCTCCTCCTGCAGAAACTTAGTTCCCTCCGCCTCTCTGCCCTGAGCCTCTGCAGCTCAGGAGCGCTGGAGGGTTACTGGACCCAGAGGCAACCTCAGCTTCCTCTGACGGGGCTGAGAGTGAAGCACCTGCAGGCAATGGGTCCTCCATCACCTCAGGAGCCAGAGCAGACTCAGCTGATGCCTGCACCTGAGGATCCAGCACAGGTGAGGACCCTTCAGGCTCATGCCCCAGCCCCGGCTCAGCTGGTTCTGGAGGTGGGGAATCCTGTGCAGGCTGGGATCCCTCAGGTTCAGAATCCGAGTCTGAATCCCAGGCCATCACACTAACCTTTCAAGCTCACATCCACTGACCCTGAGCCTAAGCCTCTGCCAGAACAGTCTTTTGAGATCTCTTGCTCTTATTGTGATCTCGGCCTCATGGCAATCTGGGGTTTCCCTCAATCACACCCTCGGGCCAGGTAATCACTTCACCGATTTTACCCTTCCCCCACTCCAGGTGTATTGCTTCCCCTCACAGGCTCACAGACTAATCGTATCCCACCACTGCCGCCACTTTTCTGGGTGATCACACAGGGTCCCCGGACGTTTCACAGTATATTGATCCCTGTGCTACCACTTTATTTCTCGCTGCCACCACCCAGGCCCTACCAGGTAAAATACTGAGTCCAGTCAGGGTTAAATTGGAACATAAACTTCTGTTTATTTATTGCAGTTTAACAAGCATGTGTTTTCATAAATGGTCTCAGTCAGTTACAATCATGGGGTGCCTATCCAGACCTATAACTTCCGCTACCTGCTCTCACTCACTAAACTACCTCTCAGATATTTTACTTGTCTTCCTAGCTCCTAACTGTTCCTGACTCAGCTTATTTCGCTACACTAACTCAACCTACCCACAGACTATATCCCAATTCACTCCCACTCCAACCAACCACCCAACTCCCAATGAACTCCCCCTTTTTGCCCCTCCCAGAGCTGGTTTGATAGTCCCTCTGACTCCACCCTCCTGGGTTCTGATTTGGTAACCTGTTTAACTATTTAACCTTCAGCACTCTCATATGTTAACGTAACACCATCGTTGCTATATTAAAGTCTTTTTCCTTAACCAGCATTGATTACAGAAACCATTCAAAGGCTATCACCATGTTTAGACTATAGCAGCAACTTTTCAGATATTTCTTAAAATTATCCCATTCTAGTATGAACTTCTGTCTGGGCTTATCTCTAACTCTTTCAGAGAGAGAAGCTAACTCTGCATATTCTCTCAGTTTCAACAGCCATTCAGTTCTAGTAGGGATTTTGTCATTTTTCCAATACATCGCAATAAGCATTCACGGCAGCGGTTGCGTACGAAAAGCTTTTTCTTATATCCTTAGGAATATCAGTACCAGTGATGCCCAGTAGGAATGATTATGGTTTTTTAGGGAAATTTACATTGAACATTTTTTAAAGTTCTAGATGAATATCACTCCAGAACCCTTTAATATTCCTGCAGGTCTACCATATATGAAACATAGTGCCACCTGCTTTCCCACATCTCCAACAAATATCTGGGATATTCCTGTACATTTTGGAAAGCTTACGTGGCAGCAAGTACCAGCTATACAGCATTTTTTTTCAGGTTTTCTCTTACGGAACAGCACGCAGTAAACTTCCAATTTACCCTCCAAAGATTCTGCCATTGGTACATCTCAGTGGTATGGCCATGGTCTTGACCACACTTAATCATGGCCAATTTAACCTCCTCCTCCTTGACTTCCCAGTCAAGGAGGAGTCATTAGGCCTTAGAAAGTGTTTTGGTATTGGAGTTAATGACACAAGATCACAGTTCTTTGTAGCGGATGTCAGCACTGACAACTTCAAATTCATATGATACTCCAGGGTAGAGAAGCCCAAAATCTTGCTCAAGCAGAACCAGCATGATCTTTTACCCTAACCCTCCCCCCCAAAAACCAAGCAAACCAATCACACACCTGTAGGTAGAGGAGTCATGGTTACAGAGATCTCATTTTAGGTGTGCAGACAAAATTTGGGAGTGACTTCCCTTCGGACCAATACATCATTTCTGCAGCATTAAACTATGGAATTTGCTCCCAGAAGATGTAGTGATTCCAATCAACTTGGATAGCTCAGAAAGAGAATCAGATAGGTTCAAGGAGGGTAAAGCTATCAATGGGTACAAACCACAAGGGCTGTGTTCTGCCTACGCTGTGGCTATGGATATTACTTTCTGGAAATTGTAAGTGAGGAGAGTGCTGTTGCGTTCAGTTTCCTGTTTGGAGGCTTCCCACAGACATCTGGAGGAGTAGACGGGGCCTTTCTTGCCTGGTCCAGCAGAGTTCCTCTTATGCTTTTCTACTCTTATTAAGCAACGGCAAAAATAAATGTGCAAGCAACTGACACCTTCACATGGCCAACAGCATGCTGCCATCCGGTTTGAATATTGTGAGATGGGTTTTACACTAAAAGGGGGGAAGTGTCTATTTTAAGCAATGACAGAAGTTTGAGTAAAGTAGGACTAGAGGGACACTGAGAGTTAAATGTTGCTTTTAAACAAAATCAGAGGTTTGCATTGCCACGGGGAATAGCACAGAGTTCATAAGGATGGGGATGTGTTGTAGCCCCTAGTAAAGGCTCTTGATTGAGTTCTTTCACTCCTTCTGGCAACTGGAAGCTGAATTTTCTCAGCAAGCTGGTCAGGAAGATGAAGATTTCGATCTTTGCCAGCTGCATTCCCAAACAAACGCGAGACCCTGAGGATGGGACAAGTGAAAGACAGCAAGTGAGTAATAATTTACTTATCAGTGTAAATTACTTCGCAGCTATAAAACTCCTAGAGCCTTCAGTTGCAAGGACTGAGACACAGCCTCTGCCTGAGACCTTGCAGAACCCCTGGCAGTCAGAGGAGAAACCACACAACTCAGGCCGAGTGTGTGTGTGTGTGTGTGTGTGTGCGTGCGTGCGTGCGTGCGTGCTGTAAAAATGCTTTAAAATGTTTTAATATATATATGGAATTTGCCATTAGCCCATCAGCACCATAGAGTTCACATTTGTATAATGCACTTGAAAAGCAATTAAAATGTTATATTTGCAGCTGTGTTGCTGAGTCCTCAGTATAAGAACACTTGTTTTCTTTCAGAAAAAGGGGGGGGGGACTCACTACCTCTAAGGTGCCTATATTAGCCATGTTAATTTGCTTTTCAACTGTTTCATCAAAGAAGTCTTAGAATACTAAATGATTCCATGTGTAGTATGAGAATGATTATACTATGAAATCCAACACTAACAATTAGATCCAATGTATATCGACCCAGAAGTAAATCCCCATTATTTCAGGAGGGAGGTCTCTGATAAGTGCACATAGGAATGCTGTTTAAACTTTCTAAAATTTAATTTTTTAAAAAAAAATCTATACCACCCACTCATAAAATAAAGGTGGTGTACAACACTATCTACAAATACAATAGGACATAAGTGTGGGATAAGCATGTTGGTTATATGAGGCTGGTTAAGTCTAATCAAAGCATGACATGAATACGAGTATAGAGTAAGTTGTCTTGCCAGGCTTACCTCACCTTACAAAATGCCCAGATTCTGACACATAGGGGACAAAAATATTCATTTGTTCTTTAAAAATTGAAACATGACAGGGAGCAGCAGCATCCTGGTCCTGGCAGTGTTGCCTCTCTCAGCAACAGGGCAAGGGAGTAGCAAGTTTGCAGAGGTCCAGACTGTCAGTGATGGAGGCCCATAGGTGAATATCTGCCTACCCAAGATATCCCCTAAACTTTTCATTGCCTTCCCCCATCCTGCCGACCATCAGAGCCACTCCTCCCAGAAGTACACTACTTCTCCTCTAGTCCCTTGCTGCTGTTGATATCATTTCCTGGAAGTGCTGAACAAGCACAGCTACAATTCACAACATAGCTTTAACTTCTGCATTTACCTGCACCAAAGGGCAGATATTCTTCTCTGTCCACAAATTGTCCATTTTTGTCCAAAAAATGATTTGGGTTGAACTCTGCAGGTGTATCCCATCGTGTCGGATCAAGAAGAACAGAGCGCAGATCAGGAAAAATACCAGTCCCCTGCAAAGAAGAAACAATTGAATCAGAATGCACTCAGATAAATACATTTCTTGGGCTCCATGATTACTGCAGATGGTGACAGGAGTCACAAAATTAAAAGATGCCTGCTTCTTGGGAGAAAAGCAATGACAAACCTAGACAGGATCTTAAAAAGCAGAGACATCACCTTGCCAACAAAGGTCCATATAGTTAAAGCTATGGTTTTCCCAGTAGTGATGTATGGAAGTGAGAGCTGGACCATAAAGAAGGCTGATCGCCAAAGAATGGATACTTTTGAATTCTGGTGCTGGAGGAGACTCAATGGACTGCAAAAAGATCAAACCTATCCATTCTTAAGGAAATCAGTCCTGAGTGCTCACTGGAAGGACAGATCTTGAACCTGAGGCTCCAATACTTTGGCCACCTCATGAGAAGGGAAGACTCCTTGGAAAAGCCCCTGATGTTGGGAAAGATGGAGGGCACAAGGAGAAGGGGACGACAGAGGACAAGATGGTTGGACAGTGTTATAGAAGCTACCAACATTAATTTGACGGAACTGCAGGAGGCAGTTGAAAACAGGAGTGCCTGGTGTGCTCTGGTCCATGGGGTCACTAAGAGTCAGACACGACTAAACGACTAAACAACAACAACAAATCCCAGAACTAAATTTTTCAGAGTTCAGACTGAATCCAAACTTGGGGCTGTGTGTGTGTGTGTGTGTGTGTGTGTGTGTGTGTGTGTGTGTGTACACATTTTCCAGTAGCCATATTCACTCCACCTTCCCCCCTTAAAAAATATTTCTGTACAGACAGGAACACAGGGTGCCCCCCAGGCTGAGACTTCTGGCCACTGCATGTTCCTTCCCTGCCCCACATGCCCGATGTCTGCAGGTGGAGCTCCTGCTCTTGTTTGTCTTTCTTGCCCTTCAAGTTTTAGACTACACAGAAAGTTTCTGCATGGCTGCCTGCATCTCTCAGTATGCAACCTTCTGCTGCTCTTTGCTCTTGGGATACGTAAGTGCAGTCATCTCAATCTCCTGTACCTTGGGAATGAGAAAACCATGAATCTTCACATCCTTTGTGCATTGCCTGTTAACCCCAAAAAGAAAGGCATATTTAAAGCGCTGCATTTCATGAATCACAGCATTGGTGTAGGGCAGTTTCTTCTTATCTTGATAGCCGATTGAGTGAGCAGAACCTATGACATCATCTATCTCCTTGTAGGCTTTATCTGAAGAGAATGATAGAAACATATGGTTTATTTTGAATATTGCATCCCCCCCCCCCCCATGGACATTTATTTCCCATGAACTTATTCCATACGATTCTGTGAATGAGTCCCTGTTTCTTACATTTATAGCCCACCTATTCCTCCAAGGAGCTCATGTCAATGTACATGATTCTTCTCTACTATAGATCCCAGGGGTGAAAAAGGGGAAAGTGAACCTCCACTCAGCTGTTTCCGGTTACTAGAGCTGGCTGAAGGGCTATGATCCAAGGCTGTCTGTTTTACACTTAAAAACAAACAAACATATCCTCCACCCCACAATATTTCCTACTTTCTTTCATTAATCCTCTTTTCCTCGCCTGATCTCAGTCATGCAGTGGAGCATGAAGAGGCGGAGATGAGGCTCAGGCAATTTTATTTCACATCAGGGGCAATGGTGATGTCTGCTGGGGACCTCTTGGCCAGCTCTCTGCATGCCGAATAATGATGAATTTCTCAAAGAGAAAATCACCCACTCATCTAAGAAGATGAAAAGGTGGGTTATACTGGCTACATGTTAAACTGACATTTATATTTTAAAAGATTCCAGAGTCCCAAACAAAATGTTGGGAGGGAGGGAGGGAGTCCACCAGAACTCTTCCAGGCTGGGTGTTATGCAAAGGAGCACCAAGGATAGACAGGGTGGGCGAGAAGAAAAATGGTGGCTTCTTATTGAAGTCATAACCTGTGCATTGATCAATATTTCATATTTGTTGCAGGGTTGTAGAAGGGGCATGGCTTGGGGGTTGTCATGAAGGGAGCCTGGGCTTTTGGATTGACCACTACACCCCTGGCAAAAGCAATTAACCTCTTTATGCATCTTTCTCTTCCTTCCTTCCTTTGACCATGCTGCTTGTCAAGCTTCAAATTGCCTAACCTACTCATTTTTCTATTCCTTTCCTCTCTCTCCTCATTCAAATCCCTCCTCACGGAATAAAATGGTATAAAATTGGAAAGCAGTAATGTATATGTGTAAACGTGGGGCAGAAACAAAGGAGCAAGGAGCAGGTCTGAGGAAAGGAGAGGAGACCTGTCACCAATGTCCCATGCTCTTCCCTTGAAATCCTTGTACAGTGGTAGCTCGGGTTACATACGCTTCAGGTTACATACGCTTCAGGTTACAGACTCCGCTAACCCAGAAATATTACCTCGGGTTAAGAACTTTGCTTCAGGATGAGATCAGAAATTGTGTAGTGGTGGTGCAGTGGTAGCAGGAGGCCCCATTAGCTAAAGTGGTGCTTCAGGTTAAGAACGGACCTCCGGAACGAATTAAGTACGTAACCAGAGGTACCACTGTACACAGCATGAACATTGGTTTTAAGGAGGCCTGTCCGGACACTGAGGTCCAGTTCCGAGGGCCTTCTGGTGGTTCCATCACTGCGAGAGGCCAAGTTACAGGGAACCAGGCAGAGGGCCTTCTCAGTAGTGGCGCCCGCCCTGTGGAACGCCCTCCCATCAGATGTCAAAGCGATAAACAACTACCTGACATTCAGAAGACATCTGAAGGCAGCCCTGTTCAGGGAAGTTTTTAATATGTGACATTTTAGTTTATTTTTCATCTCTGTTGGAAGCCGCCCAGAGTGGCTGGGGAAACCCAGCCAGATGGGCGGGGTACAAATAATAAATTATTATTATTATTATTGCTTGCATGGATTTATTTATTTAAAATATATTTCTAAAATGCGTAATAATTTAAACATCTTTTAGCAGTGTACGTTATGCGAAATACAGAAACAGAACAAAACCACACATATGATTCACATATGGCAGAGGGAAGAGCATTCCACAACCCAGGAACAAGAATAGAAATGCTCATTTTTGGGACACCACTTGATTGCATTCTGTAATAAGTGTAAGTGACCTTACAGAATCTCATTCTGTTAACCTAGTCCCAAGTTGTTCATGGCTTAATAGCTTAAGAATAAGACCTTGAACATGGCCTGGTAGCTCATCAGCTACTTCAGCAGAGGTGTATGTTATTCATTCAACAACCTGGCCAAAGCATTCTGCACCAGCTGCATATTCCAGACCAGTCCCAGGGGAAGCACTTTAACTGTGCAACAAAAAGTCCTTATGCTGATGGAACAAGTGCATTGAATATTGCAATTATAAACTGCTGAATCAAAAATAAAATCTCTAAGATCACGGGTGTCAAACACAAGGCCCGCGGGCCGAATCCGGCCCGCCAGACCTCGTCATGTGGCCCGTGTAGCTGCCGCCAGCCTTCACCTTTTATTCTCGCTTTTTTTTTTTTTTGACACAAGAAAGCCGCCTCTTCAGCGCATGCGCGGCAGCCTACAAGCCAGAGAACGTCTGCCCTCTAGCGGCACCGGCCGTTCTACACAGGAAACCTCCACTTTACATGCATTCAGGAAACTTCCACTTGTTTTTATATTGAGCACATATTGAGTCCTATAGATACAACCGGCCCTTTGAGGGTGACCAAACTGCTGATGCGGCCCCCGGTGAATTTGAGTTTGACACCCCTGTCTAAGATGTATGCATCGAACATGACATAATTATTAATAATATAGAGATTAATTCAACAGGATTCAGAGACAAGATTATGTAACTGAATTATGTGCCCATATAGGTTGCTGAAATGAAACGTTTTAACCAGCATCTAAAACCATATAACAAAGTTGCTTGCTTAATGTTTGCCTACGGACAGTGTGGAAAGGGCCTATCGACCAGAGCCAGGGCCTTTTCGGCCCTGGCCCCAGTCTGGTGGAACGCACTGTCACAAGAGACCAGGGCCCTGCGGGACTTGACATCTTTCTGCAGGGCCTGCAGGACAGAGCTGTTCCGCAGGACCTTTGGTCGTGGCACAGTCTGACCTGACCCCCCTCCTTTTACAAGACTCTGCATATAAGTGCCCTCTCTATCTATTCTCACCGGCTTATACAAATAGCTGGGCCTGGTGAGTACTTAAGGTTCCCAACCCTATAGTTATAATTTGTGGGTAGCCATCTGAGTTTATTTTAATTTTAATCCGATTTTAAGCTTTATTTCAGTTGATTGCTGAATTTATGTTTTAGTGTATTATATATTTTGATGTTAGCCGCCCTGAGCCCGGTTCTGGCCGGGGAGGGCGAGATATAAATAAATAAATAAATAAATAAATAAATAAATAAATAAATAAATAAATAAATAAAAATAATAATAATAATTTCCTTAGATGCGTGTGAAACCTGTAAAGAATTACAGTCCACCCTAGTGATCAAGAGAAACCCTCGCTCCCATTGCACCAGTCTCTCTCTCTCACCTTGGATATCTGGATGACTTGCCAGGAGAAGAAGTGCCCATTTCAGAGAACAGCTGGTTGTGTCCGACCCTGCTACGAAGAGCTCAGAAATACACTGAATCAAGTTTTCTTCATCATAGGTGGACTCTGGGATGTTTTTGCTCTGATATAGAAAGCGGGGAAGGTGACATATCATTTGCATGCACTACAATCTATCCTTCAGCACTCACTTTATCTTCTTTACTCCACTTATTACCATACCACCCACACATGCTTGTTGTGGGGCAGGGCATCCCATTACACTGCCTGCTGCAAAATGGGACAATGCCACCACTACTGCCTTCAATACCTGGGTTGCATGGCAGTGCCCACAAAGTGGCAATGAAAACAGGAGGCCCAGTTGAGATCTTGTGAGGTTTCAGGGAAATCTCTCTGGAATCTGCCACCACTGCCATCATCGCTTCTCCATCAGTGGTGGGATAGGTGGGGTATTCACAGGACTAGAGATGACATGTGTACACAACAGTAGCTGCCAGTGCTGCATTTGAGGATCTGTGCGGTAATAATCCAACACTGGCATGTTGCAAAGGAGCCAATGGAATCTCTCTGGCAGCAGATATTCAAAATGTGCATTACTTACCACTAAACATACTTAACCATTCTTTCATCACCATAATAAGGATTGTTGAAAGAAGGAAAGAATATGTATGAATATAGATGAGGCAGAGGTTTGAAGTTATGTTTAGGAATATTTTGTTTAGGATTTGTTTGGTGCTGTTGATGAAAATGAGGAGTGATATTATTATTATTATTATTATTATTATTATTATTATTATTATTATTATTATTCCTGCCTTGCATTGTAATGTGCATTAAGACACCTGCCACAATCTACTTGGTGAGTTGGCCATTCATACTATTCAGGCATCACAGGCAACATTTGAGTGGTGAAGATATGCTTATGAGCTACAGCAGTGATTCTCAAAACTTTGTCCAACTGCTGCCCCCTTGATTCCATCAACTCATTCCCAGTGTCCTCTACCCTAATAAAAATAAGTTACAATTAATTGCACATTTATTCAAATTCAGTTTAATTAATTAAGCAAAACCGATTAACTTGATCAAGTGATACTAGCTTTTCAAAGTCTGATAGTCATTTACACCTCCAGCCCTCCCTCCCAGGAGGCAGTGCCACCCACTTTAGGAACTACTGAGCCATAAAATCTTACAGTTAACATTGTCTATAAAGAAATGGCTTGTGCTCACTATTTTTTCTCTCTGGTTTTCAGATTTTAACAGTTCAGTTTGTGCTCTGAAACACAGGTTGGGGCCACAGGGCAGAATGGGGAAATTGTATACTGTCCTACAAAGGATAGCATGAGTAAGAACTATGTACTGATTAGTCATAGGATAGGCTATAATCAAGGGGGGGTTAAAAACCACTTTAGCCATTCAGTAGAATTATATTTCTTATAGAAAATGCATTTATTTTCTATATAGAGGTTATGTATCAATGAATGGTTTAATTTGGAGGTCTGGTTGTCAAGGAGGACAGATGATAAGTGAAGTGTGATTTTGAGGGTTCAGAGTCTGGGGATGCCCAGGATAAATGAAGTGAAGAAGATAACAAAGCAGGGAGGGCACTTTTTGCCACTTGACCTTTGACCTCTCTTGATTTATGCATTCTATGAGATAATGATGCATTATGAGGTATGATTATATGTGAAAACCCTGTAAAAGCCTTGTTAAAATGTGCCTTCGGGGAAGTTCTCCTAACTTGTGGTTCGCTGGATAAATGGTTTGGAGGAACTATCGCGATTGCAATACTTTGTTGCCAATAAACTGGGTCGCTATCAGACACTTGCATATCAATCTTGGTTGTGTTTTTATTTATGGTTTTGTTCCCTCAACTGGGAAAGAACCAGTGGTTTAGAAGTAAATGCTTACCACAGTACAAATATATCCTCTTCTGAGAAATAGTGAGTTAAAAATGAAATTATGGAACCAGTAAAGTTTTTTTTATTTTCTCAGTCTGTGTTTGAATGTGAGATTAATTCTAATCCAAAATAATTTATGCTCCATAGGCAAGACTCTAAACAAACATAAGCCTTTCATTCACACTTAGATTTGGGGATATTAAACTATCAGCATTTTCATGGATGTATGCCCACATTTCACAGATGTACAACCACTTCAGCAGCTAAGATTACTATGGGGAAAATTGTGGGGGAGAACCTCAATGTGATTTTCAGCTGAGATTTGGGGAAAAATATTGGTGTCCTTGGAAGAGATTAGCATTCACTTATAACAAGGAATATAATGACTCCTGGGATGAGCAGTATTCAGTTGCAAAACAGATACTTACTTTCTCCATCTGAAGTAGATAGAAATCTATGAAATCCTGTGGCTCATGCAGAGACATATTCTCCTTATGCTTCTCTATCTCCTCCTTTGCAAATGAACGCACCATCTCCAGGCAGGACAAGGCCTTCTTGTGGGGCCCTGGGAGACGTTTCATGAGCCACGGGAACATTTCATAAAGCTAAAGGAAAGATAGAGAAAAATTGGTCACATGGTTCGTGCTTTGGATTAGCACTTTAAAAAACTGATTTACCGTAGATTATTCTTCAGGGGTAGTTTATTAGTTTGAGTCTCATTGAGAAGAAGGAAGGTGTCTGCAACTTCTCCTGAATCCCACAATGACTGGATACTGGGAATTATCCCTGGCTGAAAATGTGAAATAAAACTAGGGCTCAAAAGATTTTTCCAGCTGACAGGCTTCATTCCAAAACTGGGCACAATCCTAGGACTCCTAATGGAACAAGAGACTGGCCTTTTTACAGGAGATGGGTGTGGGTGGAAAATAGAGATGGGGAGAATTTGTTTATGTATTGAATTCCCCAGTCCCCCAGTTAAGTAATACCCATGACTCCCCTTAAAAAAAAAATTAAACCTTTAAGAAGGGAGCTTTTCCTTTTCCCTCGTTTTCTCCTTAAAGATCAATTACTGCCCAGAATTGGACACAGTATTCCAGGTGTTGTCTGACCAAGGCAAAATAGAGTGGTACTGTTACTTCCCTTGATCTGGACACTATATTTCTGTTGATCTTGAGAAATTGATTAGGCTCTTAGACAGTAAGTGGACCTTACATCAGATTAAATTAAATTCTGATTTTACTTCTTCAACACTCTAACCTCTATCGTAATGGATTACAGAATGCTGATCGGGGGACTTAAGACCCCAGTAGGAATGAAAATGTCTACTCACAACATGTAAGATGCTACCGGGAAATTTTAGGAAAATTTCAATGGCTTTCATCAACTTCTGGAACCTTTCATCTTCAAGAGCAAACCGATGCCCAAAAGCCACAGCACATATCACGTTGGAGACTGAATTAGTGATGGGCATGGAGGGGTCAAGTGGTTGTCCTGCAAAAGCAAGTTATACTAATGTGAATTCAGCCACTCTTGTTCATACCAAGAGTGGTATTTTATGGTGGTCAACAGAAACAGCAATTTGTTTCCACATTAGGGACCAAGCACAGAGGGTCAGTGGGTCTCACTGGCTAGTGGTTCATGTCCACCCAGGGACAGCTGGTTGCTAGAGGTTGGACCAAGATCCCTTCCAATTCTGCAATTCTATAATTTCAAAATATATCATATTCCTTGGAATATGATATATTTTGAAATTATAGAATGTACAGAGGCCATACACAGAGATTTCTTCATACTACAACATATGCTAGGCTCGAACTACTAGGTCTGGGTGATATCAACTTTTCAACATTGTGATGTATCACCAGCCAAACATTGTGATATAGTGATACATCACAATGGTGAAAAGCAGAGGAGGAGGAAGCTTCATTGGCCCCAACCCCCATGAGGTGTTGGGGTGAAACCGCCTCAGCATCCTCAGTGGGAGTGGAGGTGTTTTTACCCTGGTACCTCATGAGGCTGGGCCCGATGCTACCTGTTCCCCCCTCTGCGCATGGGGGTGGTGGCAGGGGGGGCTGAGAATTGGTGGTAGTTTCACTAGCAATATACCACCAGGTGAAGGTGTCATCGTGCTCTGGCCCTCAAACCAGTCCTGGACGATGTATTGATACGTAGCGCCATCACCTAGCATCACATACCCTTTGAACGTGCAAAAACCTCCACGAGCTGATAGGCCTCCTCTGCTACTTGCTGCTCCATGCCTTTCTTCCCCAGTCCCAGCTTCCGCATAGTAACTACACCAAAGCGTCTCTGTTGCCTCCAGGTGTGACCATTTGATAATACAATACCTACGGAAAAGCAATGAGAAATTATTTCTTTCCGAAATTAATGTTAAACATTAAGTTACCAGCCAAGAAGAAACTTTGTTTACTGACATTCATTATTGATTTACACAAAGGTTTTGGCTATCCCAATTTGTGTGATAATATAACAGAATTTAGGTGGTCCCAGAAATTCCTGCACTTTACAATATTGGCAAAATGTGAGATTTATGTACAGCTCTATGAACTTTGACTTTTGTAGGGAAAACTGGTACCTGATACACTAGTAATTTCTGCAACAAAGACTGAATTTGCAAGTATCTAGTAGTAGTAGTAGTATTAGTAGTAGTAGTAGTGGTAGTAAAGGTAAAGGGACCCCTGACACCATTAGGTCCAGTCGCGGACTCTGGTGTTGCGGCTCTCATCTCACTTTACTGGCCAAGGGAATCAACGTTCAGCTTCCGGGCCATGTGGCCAGCATGACTAAGCCGCTTATGGTGAAACCAGAGCAGTGCACGGAAACGCCGTTTACCTTCCCACCAGAGTGGTACCTATTTATCTACTTGCAATGGCATGTTTTCAAACTGCTAGGTTGGCAAGAGCTGGGATCAAGTAACAGGAGCTCACCCCATCGCGGGGATTTGAACTGCCGACCTTCTGATCAGCAAGCCCTAGGCTCTGTGGTTTAGACCACAGCGCCACCCACGTCCCACCAGTAGTAGTAGTAGTAGTTATTATCATCGTCATCGTCATCAACATCTGCATACCACCCATCTCACTAGGTTTCCGCAGCAGAATATAAAAACATTATAAAACATCAACCATTAGAAACTTCCCAATACAGGGCTGCTTTCAGAGGTCTTAAAAAAGTTTTGTAGTTCTTTATCATGAGATACCATCAGATGTAAACTTGCTGTCTAGGGCAACTATGCCACAACAAACGAGGGACAGAATTAAGTTTATGCATTTGTAGTTTTCAGCAGTAGACTCATTGAAACTAATGAGCCTAAGTTAGTAATATCTGCCAATTTCATTGGGTCTTTTTTATCACCCTAAGGCTCATTGTTCTCTATAATCCTCCCACACATGCTCGAAAACTTGTGCCTGGTGCAATGCAGTAAATGCAGTAATATTATAACTACAAAAAAACCAAACAAATACATAGAATTCAGAGCCAGAGGGTTAAAAGACAATAAAAGACTATGAAACTGACCTGGCTAGAGGATAAAAACCGCAGTGCAAAATAGAATTGCCAGTGAGCAGCCTTACTCATTCTGATGAAGGGACTGAGAGTGAATTGGATGCCAAGCTGGCACCAACACTGCTGTTGGGATTTGTGTACTCACCAGCTGCGTGATAGCAGCATATTGTTTATATCATGTGATGATTCTGATGGGCCGCTCGCCAACAACTGCCTCCTTCTTTAAAGGCAGAGAGACACCAGGTGTGAGCAAACTTTGCAAGCCCAACATGCTCAAATGAGCACCCACTTGCTTCCCAGCCCTGAGCTCTGCTCGCCTACTGCACTAAGAGCTCTGCCTACCGCATTCTTCAAAAGAAAGATGTGGGAGACGTATTGCTACTTGGATCAACACCTTAGCTGGTACTATATTTATCCATGTTCCTATACCTCTTATGCAATTGCTACATCTTGTAACCTGTGTCTTGGCAATGTACCAATCTGATGTAGGCATTAAAGCCTTTGGTAGAAAGAGCTAGGAATTCAAGTTCTTTTTCCAGCACTGAGAGCCAGGACAGTCAATGAATTACAATTGCAACAAGCAACAAACTGCTACCTGCAATTGAATCTCTAATCACCATGCAGAGCAATTGTTACTATGGAATTCTTGGTCTTCACTACTTACCCTTTCCTTCTGCTATATCCACAAAGAAAGGAGTCTCTGGTCGCTCATCTAATTCTTCAGAGTGGTCAATGAGCGCTTCTTTCACTGCTTGGAATCCAGACAGCACTACAAAGGGTACATGTCCTAACCATATGGTGTAAATATTTCCATATTGCTTTGCCAGCTAACATTTGGGTAAAATAGAGGGGAGGAATGTTATGTTCAAAGAAAGCAGATGGCTATTTCAACTTAATGTGTGGCTTCAGCCTTCCTCACTTCTGCAGCTTCTTGCTATGTGCAGTTCTTTGCCTGCTTTTCCTTCCTTCCTTCCTTATTCCTTCCTTCCAGCCCATTTGTTTTATTCCCTGCTGCCTGTGTTTTCCCTGCCTGGGGGGGGGGGGGAGGCTTATAAATGTATTCAATAAACAAATACATAAAGCAAATGTGGACTAACAAAGAGTGTGGAAGAGCCCTTGAAAAAGGCCTGTTCTGCTTGTCTCCTGTTTTCTGTTGTCTTCTCAATCTGCAAGTTCCCCTCTGGTATTCCTGGGGAAAAAAGGGATTGTAAGCTCCATCTTCACTGCCAAGAGAACTTGATGCCCATTAATCAGTTGCAATGGGGAAAGTACACATCGTTTTAGGACATGCAGCTGCAACATAAAATAGAAGAGAAGGAAGACAAGCTCCAGGGCTGCTTAACCAAAGCAAAATGTGTTTTAGAGATATGCCTTCTTCAACCAGCAGCTGTATGCAACACCCATAATAATATTAAAACCAGGGTTTTTCTCAGCCAGAACTCAGCAGAACACAGTTCCAGCACTTCTCAGGTGGGTTCTGGAAGCTCTTAGGTGGGTGCCACTGCCCTTCTAAGAGAACAATCACAGCTTTCATAGTGAATTCTGGCACCTCTTTTTCTAGAAAAATAGCACTGGTTAAAAATAATGTAAAACTAAAAATACAAGATTATGATAAATACTGCATAGCACAAAACCACAGAATTGGGGCATGGGTCATTATGTGGAATCAGGAAAATACACATGCCAAAAGGTTGCAGTTTCTATATGGCATGTGTCGACTCGTAGGTGGTAGCAGAATCACCTTGTGGACTCCCTGTCTCAGTGCCATTCGTTTCACAGCTGCAGTTGGTGCTGCCCTCTTCGTGGGAGCAGTACTTGGAGATTAGTATTTACTACAGAGATCCGTTAAGATGAAAGGGCTATATTAGTCTTTGAACTGCATTTTTATAGTTTCTTTTTTTCTCTCTCTTCACTTTATTGAAATTCATTAATATCATTACAAATTTAACTTCACAAATACACATACACATGCATACAAAGAGAAAAAATTTTAAATTTGAATTGCTATAAGATGTTGATTTAAACTTCAAATTCCGCTTAGATTTTCACTAAGCTAAGATCAAATAATATCACATAAAATAAAAATAACATATATCAAAGTAAAATAAAATGATAAAATAATTGTGGAATTCCCATCATTTCCCGGTATAGTTGACATTTACAATTTTGAATGCACTTATAAATATTGCCTTACTTTTAACGTACCTTTGAATACTTTCTTACAACATATGATACCAATTTTTCTTTGTTTCTTAATATTTTACTTACACAAGGGTCATTCAAACACTGCCATAGATAGTATGTCACTGTTTTTTTTGTTTTTTTCTGTACGTATCTCTTAAACATTTCCCACTTTTGAAAAAATGATTGCTTTGTGTTACTTCTTAACCTATTTGTTAACTGAGCCATTTCCACATAGTTTAATAATTTATTTTGCCATTCCATTAATGTTGCTATCTTTCCCCCTCTTCCAATTAGATGCTATTAATAGACGAGTGGCAGCTGTTGCAGATAGAAAGATTTCTCTTGTATTTTTCGGAATATCTCTGCCCAAGATTCCAAACAGAAAAGCTTCTGGTTTCTTTAGGAATGTTACTTTAAAGATATTTTTTTCATCTCATCATAAATAATATTCCAAAACTCTTTAATTAAAATTTATAAAGAGTTTCTAATTTGAGTGAACAAAATGAAGACTTTTCAAGCCTAAACAACTTGAATAGCATATGCCGGTTTGTATAGGATGAAGCACTGCCCTGGACTCATGTTGAGGAGGACCTATGCGCTCAGTCCATTTTTAATGCATTTTCTTGTGTCTTGTGTGTGTGTGGTTCCTGCTGTGGGGCTTCAGATGGGGTGCTCATGCACACCAGAAGTAATGCCTTTAGAAAATTGGGAAGAATAAAGGTAAAGACTTCTCCATGTTAAATCACTGGTTGCTTATAAAAAATGCATGTTAAGTGCTTCCTCAATGCAATGGTATAGAGCAAGTTATCTTTTTGATCGCTAATTTCTGAGTGCACATTTTCAGCTTTTATATCGTTTTATGCTTTTAAGTATTAATAATAATACCCTTAAATAATACACAGGGGCAGTGCCTGGAATGGACTAATTCCAATCAACAAAATCACTGAATAATTTCAAAAATAATATCTGAATTGTTTATCTTATTTTGTATTTTTTTTTAAATTTCTTTAGTTGCTTTTTCTTGCTCTTGTTACATCTGAGAACAGTTTATAAAAATTCTAGGTGATCTGAACATGAATTAAATTTCTTTGGCAATGGAGCCTTGGGTGATTTTTAATTAAATTCCGTTCTAAGTTTAATTCACTAATTTATAAATGTAGGGGATTTGTTGCATTCAATTCTGTTTTTAATTGGGGCCGTTGCATTTAACATTTAAACCACTGCTACTGTTTAAGCTTAAATAACTGTTGGGGAAAACAGATTAATCAATTGTTGACATTAGATTCAGTTATAACAAAGGAATAAGTACCTTAATCAAAGTATCAACACGAGGCTTCACTCCAAGCCGCCACATGCCTCCAATGACAGGAAGCTGGAGAGGTCCAGGAGGATAATGCCTGTTTGACCAGAGTTGTTTCAGGAAGTGAAGAATCAGAAGAACCACCAGCAGAACAATAAAAAATCCCTGTATCTCCATCTTTCTTTGCCTTCCCTTTATCCTTTTTTCTTTCTAGGATGCCTTCTTAGGTTCAATCCTATTTCTCTAAGGACTTTTTGCTTTCCTCAGAGACATCAGCATTTCTCTCTCTTTTTATATGCTCCATCATTATTATTATTTAAAAAAAAAAAAGCAGTAAGCATTCTGACACCATATCCAATTAGCCTCGGAATGTAATTCCAAAGCTAAACACTATAATAATTCTTATGTGTGTCACTCAGATAAGAGGAGGTGTGTTTAATATGAATTGCAACAAGTATCCAGGGAAGTTTACTGTAAGATGGACTTTGGAAATATGTGTACCATAAGTTATTATTTTTATTATTTATTATTTATTCAATTTACATACCACCCTTTAACAAAAGATCCCAGGGTGGTGTACAACATTTAGAATACATTTTATGGAGCAAAATAATATTTATCATAAATAATAATAAAGTTCAAGGAATAAAAATGTATATATGCAATGATCTCCCCAGGAAGGTCCTGATAGGACCTTCATTATTCACTTTTTGATGCCAGGAGAAAACGTTGGGTGGTTTTTGTTTTTGTTATTATTATTTATTCTCTGTTTTACATGTTGAAAAATATATCAAAACCATAGGAATGATTGAATGAGTGTCATTTCTCAGGGGTCCTCAAGTGTGTGTGTGTGTGTGTGTGTACATATATACATATATATATACACATATATACATAAAATATCTCTATGAAGGACACCAACTTGTGCTCAAAGGCCTGTTCTCATGTCCTCCTGGCTGACATATCTAGCTATCTCATCAAAACCCTCATGCCTTTGCTGGTTCATAAAGTTCAAATGCAGAGAAGCGATTATTCTGATTTATGACTGTGTTTACTCCTTCCTTCGGTTGGGTTTTCTTACCCTTTTGAAACAGCCTTTGATTGTGTTATCACACCTGATCCACCTGGCCTTGAATATTATAGATCAGACTATAATTTGTTCTCTTTTCTTAAGGTAAAGGGTAAAGGGACCCCTGACCATTAGGTCCAGTCATGACCGACTCTGGGGTTGCGGCGCTCATCTCGCTTTACTGGCCGAGGGAGCCGGCATACAGGTTCCGGGTCATGTGGCCAGCATGACTAAGCCGCTTCTGGTGAACCAGAGCGGCATATGGAAACGCCGTTTACCTTCCCGCCGGAGCGGTACCTATTGATCTACTTGCACTTTGATGTGCTTTCGAACTGGGACCGAGCAACGGGAGCTCACCCCGTCGCAGGTATTCAAACCACCAACCTTCTGATCGGCAAGCCCTAGGCTCAGTGGTTTAGACCACAGCGCCACCCACGTTCCTGTGAGGGGAATAGGGGACCCCTAACAACTCTTAACATCTTTAACAAACTACACTTCCCAGGATGCTTTGGGGGAAGCCATGACTGTTGAACATGGTATGATACATCTTCAAATGAATAGTACAGATGGTGTCTAGAATTGAACCTGTATTTTATGCAGCTCATGACCCAATTTCTTTCCCCTGGATAAATAAAGAAGCATTTCCTTCCATACAATGGGAACTGAACAGTGTATAGTTGAAGAGTAATGAGTTGGTAGCAAAAGATAGACAAGAAACCAGGGAATATTATAGTGTGATATCTGATGTGTAAGTGGGATATTTTTGAAAAAGATATTGCTAATCAAAAGAAAAAAACAGCTGCTAACTGGGGAAATTGTTAGTGTGAACAGAAAGAAAAATGGATCAGTGAAGGTCTATGAGAAGCTGTAAGGATTAGGGAAACCATTAGAGTTGATAAATAACCATAAATCTAATAAATTTTAACCAATTTGGGGTAAAAGAAATTTGAATTCGGTGATAAATGTACCAAATTATTTTCTAGATTAATCTCTACAGAGCAAAGAGAAAAGGTAATGCCAAACATTCCCACTTCTCTGTTTCACTAATAGAAAAATCCTGCTAATTCGGAGTCTGCAGTCATACTTATTGGTTTTCTCTGGAAACACCCCTGAATAATTTTATTCCTTATAAAAATTACTTCTCTTTTTGTTCATGACTTACACCAAGATTCTCAATCTTCTTTATTCTTCTTCCTTTAATGGTCCCAGAATCCTTCCACTTCTGATGTCAAAACGAATTCATAAATTCTGCCAAAGCCAAGAAAGAGCATCTGCACACCATTTGGTTTCTGGCTCCATGAGATTGTACCCCTCTTTCTCAAACTAACTATCCGAAATGAAGGCTTCTATCAGGGAAGACAGTGCTGGTTAATATAAAAGCAATCTTCTTATGTAGCAAACCTATAATATGAATGCAAAGTTGGTGGGAAGCATTGTTAAAGATAAAATAACCAAGAGGATCAAGGAGATGGAGTGACTCCCCTTTTGTGGAACAATTGCAGCACTTGGGACTTTTTAGTTTAGAGAAACTAAGTGGTGACATGATAGAAGTTTATAAGCTTATGCATGATGTGGAGGCCATGAATAGATAAGAAAGTTTTTCTCCTTCTCTCATAGCAGTAGAACTTATGGACAGCAAAGGAAGCTGCATGTTGGATGACGTTGGACTAAATGGGCATCACACTCTGCCTATATTCTCAAAGTGCACAACTGGGCAGTTAGTGGAAGATAGTGGAAGACCTCACACTCAGCACAACCATTCCCTCCCCCCCCCCTTTTTCTTTTTTTTAATTAGAATATACAGTACCAAGAATCTTCTCATCTTGGCTCTCTTTTGTGCTGCCATCAGAGAACTCTCTGCCATTCAGATACCCATCTTCAAAAGAAGATATAGGTCCCATTGTGCTTATTTCAGTGTTTGTTTGGGGGTATGTGTGGAATGATCCATGTATTCCAATATGCTTAGGCAGCATGTTTTTCTTAAACTCAATTCTTCAGCCTAGGAATTATTTGTCACCATGGCTTCCATTAATCAAACACTGAGTCATACAATAAGTGGATCTTCTCCATTTCATCACACACACACACCCAAAAAACCCAAAAAAAGGACCTAACTTAACACTTGCACCCAGGAACCTTGATTGTGGGACAGCTGCTAAGCCATTACAAGTTAACTGACCATGACCATGTTGAAAATAAGACAAGTGAACAATCATCATAAGAGCAGCATCAAATAACATCATATAAAGCGAATGAAACTGACAAAAGCTCACTGAGATAAAACAGTTTTAGGGGTTGCTTAAGGGTGGCAAGAAAATGGTTCAAGCAGTTGTCTAATGTTCAGTTGTCAGATGTTAAATGTCATTTGTCACTGGTACTCATCAGCCTAGATGACCTTAGTGGTGTACACCAGAGAGCAGAACATCTAAGCCTTGGAGGTTATACGGCCACCTTGAGGCCCAAGTTGGTTTATGTGGGTGTAAGTAGCCTTTCCAAGGCCTGTACAGTGGTACCTTGGTTCTCAAATGCCTTGGTTCTCAAATGCCGAAAACCCAGAAGTAAGTGTTCCGGTTTTTGAACATTTTTCGGAAGCCGAATCTCTGATGCGGCTGTTGGCTATTGTTTCCAGGGCACCTGCACCGATCAGAAGCTGTGCCTTGGTTTTCAAACATATCAGAAGTCAAACGGACTTCTGGAACAGATTACTTTCTATGGGAAAGCACGCCTTGGTTTTGGATCACTTTGGTTTTGGAACAGACTTCCGGAACGGATTAAGTTTGAGAACCAAGGTACCACTGTACTCATGAGTGCCTGGCTGACACACCTAGCTATGCCATCAAAACCCTCAATGATCCTTGGCACAGGAATTTGTACCCATTACATATGTGCTGTTTCTTGCTCATCAAGTTCAAGCGAGGAGTTGGAGCAAGATCATTAAGTTCACTAAGTTCATAATTCTGATTGTGACTATGATTACTGATTCATTCTGGGGTGGAGCTTTCCTT
Source organism: Podarcis muralis (assembly GCF_964188315.1). Taxonomy (NCBI): domain Eukaryota; kingdom Metazoa; phylum Chordata; class Lepidosauria; order Squamata; family Lacertidae; genus Podarcis; species Podarcis muralis. The sequence continues at coordinate 6,197,314 of NC_135660.1, read as the reverse complement.
CTGCGTTTGAAAAAGTCTTTGCTTATTATTATTACACCTCATCTGTTTGGTCTTCCCTATTGTAGATAAGATTCTAATTTGGTATATTTTGTCAGCTACAGACCTTCTGGAATGGCACAGGTCCTCTTAAACCTTGTAAATCTGGTTCTTGGGATGGGTTGTGGACTGAAAGTGCCTCTGACCCCATGTTAGATTACTAGCAGCAGGACAACAAGGGCAATCATGCCCTTTTGCCACCTGTAGGCCTCCAAGTGGTCTTCAATATTATCAGCCATGATACCATGTGTGAGTGAATGAACTGAATCCCCTTCTGTCTTATAGGTGGGCTCCATAACTTGGTATTGGAAGACCATTGATCCTGCCATATAGGATTGTTCAAGAATTATCAGAGCTGCCTGCTATGCTAATTCATATCTATCCAAAACCATGGGACATTGTCATCTTTGGGAAGTAATCCCTTTGGTATGCCAACAACACCCAGTTCTTGTCAGAAATCAAGCCTTTATCAGGAGAAACTGGCAACTCTCCCAGGCACCCGGCTTGATCTCTTGTTTACCTCCCTGTCTGCATTCCCCAGCAAGATCCAGGCTAGGTCGCAATAGGCGATCCTTATCATCTCATCCACATGTTGGACAGGAAGGTCTGAAAGCGGCTTGAAAACATGTGTGAGAACATAGGGTTCCAGTTTGTGGAAAGGATTATAAGCCATCACAAGGTAACATAGCATCAACATGCTTAAAATGAAGAAAGTGAACAAATTGTCAAACAAAATCCATAAAATCCTTTGAAAGTGATCCGGAAACTAGAATTAATCCAGAATGCAGCAGCTAGACTGGTGAATGGGAGTGGCTGCCGAAACAACATAACACCGGTCCTGAAAGACCTACATTGGCTCCCAGTACTTTTCCGAGCACAATTCAAAGTGTTGGTGCCCTCAACGGCCTCGGCCCAGTATACCTGAAGGAGCGTCTCCACCCCCATCATTCTGCCCTGACACTGAGGTCCAACTCTGAGGACCTTCTGGCGGTTCCCTCACTGTGAGAAGTGAGGTTACAGGGAACCAGGCAGAGGGCCTTCTTGGCAGTGGCACCTGCCCTATGAAACACCCTCCCACCGGATGTCAAGGAAATAAACAGCTATCTGACTTTTAGAAGACATCTGAAAGCAGCCCTGCCCTGTCTAGGGAAGTTTTTAATGTTTGACCTTTTATTGCGTTTTTAATATATTGTTGGAAGCCGCCCAGAGTGGCTGGGGAGGCCCAGCCAGATGGGCAGGGTATAAGTAATAAATTGTTATTGTTATTGTTATTGTTATTGTTATTGTTATTGTTATTGTTATTGTTATGCCAGTAATACAAATGAGAAAAGCTTACTAGCAGCACTTCAGACAGGAGGACATAGCCCGTGTGAAACCTGGGTTGTTTCTGGGGGAGCAGCTGTATTGGGCTGCTCCAGCTCGCTACCTTGCGGATATCCACTACGTGGAATACCGCAGACTATTTACTGCGGCTAGGTTGAATGTTCTTGACTCGGCGGTTCTGAAGGGAAGATATGGAGGAGTCCCATATGACCAGAGATTATGCCACTGTGCATTGGGTGAGGTAGAATCCACAGAGCACATTTTACTGAGCTGTCCCTTCTACAACGATTTAAGACAGTATCTTATAACTCCATACTTACCCCAGCTCAGTTCCCGACAAAGAGGAAAGCAGACAGCATATCTGCTAAATAAGTCTTCTGGGAAAACAACTTTGTCAGTGGCTAAATTCCTTTTCCTGGCACTCAAGTGCCGGAAACGTATAACTGAATGCTTTGATGTGGGTTATCTGTGAGAGGTCTAGTACTGTGGCCCTACCTTTTTATGTACCCCTATGATGTTTTAGTTTATAATTCTGTATTGTGTAATGTTTATTTCTGACCATCGGTCAAATAAAGTAAATTGTTGTTGTACTAGCAGCACTTCACATAGATGTAGCTTTTCCAAGGCCTGTACTTGTGAGTGTCTGGCTGATATATCTAACTATGCTATCAAAACCCTCATTGATCCCTGGCAAAGGGACTTCTGACCATAACACATGTGCTTGACTCACGCCCTTTCTGGTTCATTAAGTTCAAGTGAGGAAACTATATAATTCTAATTATGCCTATGATTGCTGCTTCACTGTGGGGTGGGGTTTTCTTAGCCATTTGAAAAGGCTTTGATTATGCTATTAAACCGCGTCCATAATCTTGTATATTATAGATCCCATTCTGATTTGCAGATTCCCTGCCCATCAACTGCCCCAGAAAAAAGGGACAACCCATTTTTTTTCACGAGAGGAGAGTGATCAAAATGGCCTCTGCAACCTTGTGCAATTTCAGGTTGACGCGCTGCCTAGAATGTGCATTTTAGGGCACCAAGCAAAGGAAAAGTGCCCTTTGTGGTTTTGTGAGCCAAGGAAGATTATTCACTGGTGGGAGTCATGTCAGCCTGTTTTGATGCGGTGCTCAGTGTGCCCAGTGGCACGAAGATGGGCTTCTTCCCTGACAGTCCACCTGGCCCCTCCTCTGGATCTGGGTGGGCCCCTCCTCAGAGTCCAATTTCTCCAGTTTCACACCCTCATCATAATCCTCCTCTGCCTCTGACATCAGGGAGCCCTTCGCACACTCTGGCAGGTGCCCTCCTCTTCAGTGTCCCTGCTGTCACAACTCCCACAGCTAATAGACCCCCCACCCCTGTCATTCTTTTCTTGGTAGTGGCATCCCTGCCTCTTTCCCCTTCTTATTATTCACTGTCACAATAGTGGCATCAGCTCTAGCAGCTTCTCCACCACCTCCAGTTTCTGAGAAAGGGTCAAAGAGGTATCTTTCTTTGGAGTCAGCCATTTTGTGTGGGTTGGCTAGGAAAATGGCTCCATTACTGAAGCACTCTCTCTCTCTTTTAAGGTTTTAAAATAAATCTGTTTGAAAAGGCCTTTCTAGCCAGCCCCACAAGCTGCAGCATTGGCACCCTCATTTTGCAAGCCACCTTGGCCAGCATACTGGGATGAAGGATTTCCCTTGGTCCAAACTACAAGAAAGAAGATTCCACCTAAACATTAGGAAGAACTTCCTGACAGTAAGAGCTGTTCGACAGTGGAATTTGCTGCCAAGGAGTGTGGTGGAGTCTCCTTCTTTGGAGGTCTTTAAGCAGAGGCTTGACAACCATATGTCAGGAGTGCTCTGATGGTGTTTCCTGCTTGGCAGGGGGTTGGACTCGATGGCCCTTGTGGTCTCTTCCAACTCTATGATTCTATGATTCCTTTCTCAGAGCCCAGAAAGGATAGAGGTTGCCAGGTTAACTGGGTGTGAAGTGACAGGAAAAGAACAAACTGTGCTGGAAAGAAGAACATGCGGGAGAACAAAGACAGAGATCATTTTGGGCAGGCTGAAGTCTGGCAGAGAAAGATGTCTTAGACTCCAGAGCTGTACTGCTGTGGAGAACAAGCTACAACCGTCTCTGGCATGTCTTCAAGAGCCAGTTTGGTGTAGTGGTTAAGAGTGGTAGACTCATAATCTGGTGAACTGGGTTCGCGTCTCCACTCCTCCACATGCAGCTGCTGGGTGACCTTGGGCTAGTCACACTTCTCTGAAGTCTCTCAGCCCCACTCACCTCACAGATTGTTTGTTGTGGGGGAGGAAGGGAAAGGAGAATGTTAGCCGCTTTGAGACTCCTTCGGGTAGTGATAAAGCGGGATATCAAATCCAAACTCCTCCTCCTCTTCTTCTTCTTCTTCAATTGTCCAAAGGAGCACAATCTCTGGGTGAGCACCTGGCACCCAATTTTTGTAATGGTAGTTAAAGTAAAAGACTGATTCACCTGTCGGAAAAACTCAGATTAAAAGCATCCACTGTCCTAAACGCAGCAAATGAGGGAGATTTTTTCCACCATTTATTAGATTATCCCCAGATGAGGGAAATCCAAATTCCTCGGGGGAAATGTACAAGATCACAATTCTTTGCAGTGGCTGCCATCTAGACAACACTAAATTAAGGACAGCACAGGCTCTGAGCATAGCCAGAGTGCACTGAGTGAAAAGGGAATTGAAATCACCATTTTTGCACTGGTCATTCTGTGTATGCTCTAGTACTCACTCTCAAATCTGGCTTGTCTAAAACTTGGGTTTGCCCTACAATCACACACTTATAGGTAGCGAAGGCATGATTCATGAGATTTCATTTTAGCTCTGCAGCCGATACTTGGGAGTGGCTAACATTTCGTCCAACAAGGTATTTTTTCACACAACACTTGCATTTGCTCTCAGAAGATGTAGTGATTCCGGTCAACTTGGATGGCTTGGAAAGAGAATCAGACAGGTTCATGGAGGGTAAAGCTATTAATAATTGCTACAAGCCACAAGGGCTACGTTCTACCTCCGCTGTGATGGTTCTGCATCCTTTGTCTCACACACATGAACAAGCTCAGGAATGGAAGAGAAAGAAGTTTGAGTTCAGTGAGAAGGGAGATACACTGAAAGGGGGGGGAGTGGCTGTTCTAAGCAATGACAGAAGTTTGAGTAAATTAGGGGTGGAATAACACTGAGAGGGAAATGGCACTTTGAAGCAACATCTGAGGTTTGGGTAAAACCTGAGTGGAGTAATACTGAGAGGAAGAAAGGGGCTGTTTTCAACCATGGGAGAGGCTTGGGGAGTGGCAGTTTAAAACAAAGTTTGAATACAGTGAGAAGGGAGTTTGAAAGGCTCTGCTGTGCTGGCTTTTTGGTGTTTGTGCCCCCAGCGGGTGGCGCTGTGGTCTAAACCACTGAGCCTAGGGCTTGCCGATGGGAAGGTCAGCGGTTTGAATCCCCATGATGGGGTGAGCTCCTGTTGCTCGGTCCCAGCTCCTGCCAACCTAGCAGTTTGAAAGCACGTCAAAGTACAAGTAGATAAATAGGTACTGCTCCAGCAGGAAGGTAAACGGCATTTCCGTCTGCTGCTCTGGTTCGCCAGAAGCGGCTTAGTCATGCTGGCCACATAACCTGGAAGCTGTCTGCAGACAAACGCCGGCTCCCTCGGCCAGTAAAGCAAGATGAGCACTACAGCCCCAGAGTCATCCGCTACTGGACTAACGGTCAGGGGTACCTTTACCTTTTTACCCATCTCTGCAGTTTCTCCTTGCCAAAACTGGTATTTTTGTTTTTTTGTTTGTTTGTTTTTTGTCTTCAAACAAATTGCTCAGCATTCCTGCATCCCTGCTTTACTCTAGCCTCTCCTCATGCTTAAAACCACAGTTGTCTCCCTGCCCCTCCATTTTACTCAAACATCTGCTGTTGAAGAAAAGGATAATGGAAGTGTGGGAGGAATGAAATAAATAGAAAGGACCATAAATTATTTTTATATGCAGTATCAGCAGCAAGAATACTACTGGCCCAAAAATGGAAGCAGGAAGAATTACCATCGATAGAAGAATGGAGAATGAAATTAATGGACTACGCAGAATTAGATAAATTAACAGGAAGGGTCCGAAACCAACGAGATCACAAGTTCACCAACGACTGGAGCAAATTTGTGGATTATGTGAAAAGCATTTGTGATATGCAAATAACGTTTGTGGGTTTACAGGAAGCTTCGTGAAGAAATATTAGAAACACTGTAAAAAAGAGAACGAGGGAACAGGTTTATTCAAAACAAAAGGCAATGTTAAATTTAGAATTGCGGATAGAAGATTAGAAAACGGAAGATTCGCGGATGAGCTGAAGGAAGTCAAAATTATGTATCTGTGATAATATTGAAAATGTATGTTTAAATCTTGTATTGGAAATTGAATAAAAATAATTAAATTTAAAAAATGGAAGTGTGGGAGGAAATGGCTGTTTTAAACTTCTCCCTCTTCCATTGCTTAGTTGTGCTAAAACATGTGATAAAGCACATTCTCATCATGAGCCAAGGTTCATGCTTTGAAGATGACGCCAAGCTGGCAAGCTTAAGCTTCTCTGCATCTGGGCCATGTGATTGACAGCTGTCAACCAAAACACTTATTCAAAAATATGTGTATAGAACAAAGGCACATAACTTGTACAGTCATACCTCGGGTTGAATGCGCTTCGGGTTGAGCGTGTTTGAGTTGCACTCCGCGGCAACCTGGAAGTAATGGAGCGCATTACTTCCGGGTTTCACTGCTTGAGCATGCGCAGATGCTCAAATTGACATCACGCGCATGCGCAGAAGCGTTTGACTGATGTATGATGTCAAAATGTTTCTAATTTACCAAATTTGATTCTGCCAAATTTCTTCAGTAAGGATGGCTTAAAAATACGGTTTGGGGTGTGAGGAATCCAAATCTGCTATTATTTTTTGTGAATGGACAACAATCATAAATTAAAGAATGAATGGTGATGATGGTAACTGCCCACTATATCTATGATTGCAAAGTTCACATGTTATAATTGCTACATGAGTCCATGCCCAAAACATGTTGGAAGAGCTTGCCAAGAGAAGCAGTGCATCGTAGAGATGTCATATTCAACCAAATCTTCACAGTTGCTGAAACCAAGTCTTCATACACCCAAACAAATGAGTCATTTGATGGCATGTGGCCTAGCCACTTTGAATGAAATAGATATCTAGTGGGAAAATTCTATTGGAAAAGGAACCACTGTTGTTTCTTTCATTAAGTTGCTACACTGGCTCCCCAACCTTTCTGCTATGACTTCTTGCTCTTCGAAGTTCCACGGAATGATTGGTGCTGATGTTGCCATTTTAATTCCTGGCAATTGTTCTGCAACACACTTCTATGATTAAATCATAATTTCAAAAGGTTTTCAACACATTTCTGGTGATGACTGGGGAATAGACACCCGGAGCCACTTGCAGGACTCTCAGCCTATTATGATTTCAGTCACAGAAGTGTCAAACAAAAATTGGGATCTTAGGGTGGTATTCAGATAAGTTGCACTCACAGTAGACCCATTGAAACTAATGAGGTTAACTTAGTCGTGTCAGCCCATATAGTTCAAGCTATGGTTTTCCCAGTAGTGATGTATGGAAGTGAGAGCTGGACCATAAAGAAGGCTGATCACCAAAGAATTGATGCCTTTGAATTATGGTGCTGGAGGAGACTCTTGAGAGTCCCATGGACTGCAAGAAGATCAAACCTCTACATTCTGAAGGAAATCAGCCCTGAGTGTTCACTGGAAGGACAGATCATGAAGCTGAGGCTCCAATACTTTGGCTACCTCATGAGAAGAGAAGACTCGCTGGGAAAGACCCTGATGTTGGGAAAGATGGAGGGCACAAGGAGAAGGGGATGACAGAGGATGAGATGGTTGGACAGTGTTCTCGAAGCTACAAACATGAGTTTGACCAAACTGCGAGAGGCAGTGGAAAGCAGGAGTGCCTAGTGTGCTCTGGTCCATGGGGTCACGAAGAGTCGGACACAACTAAATGACTAAACAACAACAAGTGAGCTGGAAGCTCCCCTCCCTTGTCCTGGGAAGAGATTATGATCTCCATTTTCACTGCCAAGGGAACTTGGTGCCCATAAACCTGTTGGGAGGGAAGAGGTATACAGCATTCAAGGTCATGTTGCAATATAAATATTGCAAGCACTCGAACAGAAGGAACACAAGCTCCAGAACAGCTCAGGACTGCAATGCCTCAAGGACCGCCTGTCTCCATATGCACGTATCTAAACTCTGAGATCATTTTCTGAAGCCCTTCTTAGCGTGCCTCCTCCACAAGAATTCAGGAAGGTGCCACCTTCCGGATTCCTTGTGGAGGAGGCAACACCAGAATGTGAAATGCTCTCCACAGGGCAGTTTGGTTAGTGCCTTTATTATATCCTTCTTGGCACCAGACAAAAATTTACTTCTTCAGCCACATGTATAAATCTATGGGTTACATCAGAGTTGATTTTGTTGATTTACCATTTTAACCCATGCTACTGTTTAAGCTTAAACATAATAATGGCTGTGGAAAATAGATAAAACAATTGTTGACATTAGACTGAGAAATAAGTACCTTAATGAAAGTATCTTCATGAACCTTCAACCCAGTCTGCTGCATGCCTCCAATGAGAGAAAGCTGAAGAGGTCCTGGAGGGTACTGCATATTTGACCATAGCTGTTTCAGGAAGTGCAGAATCAGAAGAGTTTTTATTCTGTGTTTGAAAGAGGCTTTGATGATGATGATGATGATGATGATGATGATGATATAGAACTGTTCAAGAAGGAACAGGGCTATCTGCCATTCTAATTCATATCTACCTGAAGCCAGTGGACATAGTCATCTAGACTATCTAGGAAGTGGTAGCTTTAGTATGCTGACTGCACCCAGCTCTTTGACTTATCATCTGATCCACAACCTTGATAAAGTAGAGTTTTTGCAGAAAGGTTTGCAAGCCATCACAAGGCTACTTGCCATCAAAATGTTTAAAATGAAGCAAGTGAACAAATATAATAAGGATATTGTAAAATGAAATCTATACAAATGATAAAACCAGCAATACAAGTGATAAAAGCTTACCAGTGTTAGTGCTAGAGGTAGGTCACGTGGGTAGAGGTAACCTTAGTGTGATCTTAGGTGTACATGTAACCATAAGTGTAATCTTTTGTTACTTCCATAAGTCTAACCTGTACTCATAATTGCCTGACTGACGTATCTAGCTATGCTAATAAAACCCTCATTGATCTCTGGCATAGGGACTTGTGTCTATAACATATGTGTGTGACTTGTGCCTTTTCATTAAATTCAAGTGAGGAAACAATATAATTCTGATTGTGACTATGATTGCTGATATAATATGATAATCTTTATTGTCATTGTCCCATACAGAACAATGAAATTGAAAAAAATCACACATTCAAAAACCAACAAGCCTGCTATCCCAGCCTGGTTAGCCCCCTAAAAACTCTGATCCCCCATAATTAAATACAATATACTCCCATAGAGACTACCTTACACTGCGTTTAAAACCAAAATCGCATTTGGATAGAAACTGTTTCTCAGGCAGCTAGTCCTACCTAGTCTTTAAAACTCTGTACCTTCTTCCAGAAGGCAGAAGCTGAAAGAGATCATTTCCGGGGTGCGCACTATCCTGCGCTATCTCTGCAGCTTTCTTATGGAACCTGGAAGCATAGATTTGATCCAAGGTGGGAAGAGTGCACCCAATTATTCTCTCCGCAGTCTTTACAACCCTGGACACCATTGTTTTCTCCCTGGCCTTGCAGCTCCCAAACCTCACACAGAGACCATAGGTTAATACACTCTGAACAGTACAATGGTAAAATGCCTTAAACAGGTCCTTTGAGAGATTATTTTTCCAGAGGATTCTCAGAAAATATAACCTCAGAAAATGATTGGGGGGGGATGACTTTTCTTCTGCATTTGAAAAAGGTTTTGTTTGTTATTTTTACAGCTGGAACTCCTTTATTACACCATTATTATTTTTACAGCTGGAACTCTCTGGAACTGTGTCAACTAGAGGGGCTCTTAATCAGTCATATCAGTGTCCCTCTACCTCCATTTTACTCAAACTTCTTCCATTGAAGGAAAGGATAGTGGAAGTGAGGTGAATGGCTGTTTTGTACTTCTCTTTCTTCCATTCCTTAGCTGTAATATACGATGTGGTCTTCAAATAGTCCATAGTGCCTCCACACAACATATTTCATTCCTGATTGGGATGTGGGTAGCGCTGTGGTCTAAACCACCAAACCTCTTGGACTTGCAGATTGGAAGGTTCTAATCAGCAGCTCTAATCCACATGATGGGGTGAGCTCCCGTTGCTCTGTCCCAGCTTCTGCCAACCTAGTAGTTCGAAATCACACTAGTGCAAATAGGTACCACTGTGGTGGGAAGGTAAATGGTGTTTCCGTGCACTCTGGCTTCCATCACGGTGTTCCATTGCACCAGAAGCAGTTTAATCATGATGGCCACATAACCCAGAAAGCTGTCTGCAGACAAACACCAGCTCCCTTGGCCTGAAGCAAGATGAGTGCCGCACCCCATAGTCACCTTTGGCTAGACTTAACCGTCCAGGGGTCCTTTACCTTTACCTATTTGTATGGTGGTGATGCTCCTGCTGTGAGCGACCGTGTCCAATCCTGGGCACCACAATTTAAGAAGGATGTTGACAAGCTGGAACGTGTGCAGAGGAGGGCAACCAAGATGATCAAGGGTCTGCAAACTAGGGTTTATGAGGAGCGCTTGAAGGAGCTGGGTATGTTTAGCCTGGAATAGAGTAGACTGAAAGGAGATGTGATAGCCATCTTCAAATATCTTAAGGGCTGTCACCTGGAGGAGGGAGCATGCTTGTTTTCTCCTGCTCTGGAGGGTGGGACTTGAACCAATGGCTTCCAGTTGCAAGAAAGGAGATTCTGACTAAACATTTGGAAATACTTTCTGACAGTAAGAGCTGTTCAGCAGTAGAACAGACTCCCGTGATTCTTTCCCCCCCCCCCATTTTATTTTATAAATTATTTTCAATAATTTAACAATTTAACATCCAAATTAATTACTTATTTATCCCTTCTAAACTTCCCCCCACCCCCTGGTTTCCAATTTCCGCCTTGCTACCTTACACATTTTTAGTTTTGCATTCAGTTGCAAGTACATTGATAATCCTCATTCACATTAATTCATAGATACTATATCAATCCTGCTAATGTTTTTACAGTGGACCTTAAGATATTCTATAAATTTAATCCAGTCTTGTATAAACTTTTTTTCATCTTGGTCCTGGATTTTCACTGTCATATTTGCCATTTCAGCATAGTCTATTATCTTACAGTTACAGATAGGTAGCCGTGTTGGTCTGCCATAGTCAAAACAAAAAAAATTTCCTTCCAGTAGCACCTTAAAGACCAACTAAGTTAGTTCTTGGTATGAGCTTTCGTGTGCATGCACACTTCTTCAGATACACATACCAAGCTCATACCAAGAACTAACTTAGTTGGTCTTTAAGGTGCTACTGGAAGGGGGAAAAAATTGTTTTTTCTATTATCTTAGTTATCTTTTCCTCCTTCATTGGTACTTTCTCTTCTTTCCATTTATGGGTAAGTAGCATCCTGGCTGCTGTACAGTGGAAGCTCGGGTTGCGAACGTGATCCATGCAGGATGCACATTTGCAACCCGCAACGTTTGCAACCCACAGCGGCTGCACATGCGTGGCTTGCAATTCGGCGCTTCTGCGCAAGCGCAAAGCGCGATTTAGCACTTCTGCACATGCGCAACCGCCGAAACCCAGAAGTAACCTGTTCCAGTACTTCTGGGTTTTAGCGGTCCATAACCCGAAAAGAGGGACGCGGGTGGCGCTGTGGGTAAAACCTCAGCGCCTAGGACTTGCCGATCGCATGGCCGGTGGTTCGAATCCCCGCGGCGGGGTGCGCTCCTGTTGCTCGGTCCCAGCACCTGCCAACCTAGCAGTTCGAAAGCACCCCCGGGTGCAAGTAGATAAATAGGGACCGCTTACTAGCGGGAAGGTAAACGGCGTTTCCGTGTGCTGCGCTGGCTCGCCAGATGCAGCTTCGTCACGCTGGCCACGTGACCCGGAAGTGTCTGCGGACAGCGCTGGCTCCCGGTCTATAGAGTGAGATGAGCGCACAACCCTAGAGTCTGGCAAGACTGGCCCGTACGGGCAGGGGTACCTTTACCTTTACCTTAACCCGAAAAAACGCAACCTGAAGCATCTGTAACCCAAGATATGACTGTAGTTGCATGCATAAATAGTCTTTTAACATTTCTTGGTATGTCTTCACCTGTTATTCCTAATAAAAAGGCCTCTGGTTTTTTAACAAAAGTTATCTTAAACATTTTCTTCACTTCATTATAAATCATTTCCCAGAAACCTGTTACTTTTTTGCGCGACCACCACATATCATAAAATGTACCCACTTTATCTTTGCACTTCCAGCATACGTTAGATAAATTCTTATACATTTTTGCTAACTTTACTGGAGATAAATACCAACGGTACATCACTTTCATATAATTTTATTTTACACTACAAGCTGTAAATTTTAGATCTTCTTTCCACAACTTCTCCCATAAATTTAGTGGTATATTATAATCTATATTGTTTGCCCAATGAATCATAAATGCCTTCACTTCTTCATCGTTCATCTCTCATTCCAATAGGAACTTATACATTCTCAATAACAGTTTATCATTATTTCCCAGTAATTCTTTTTTGAACCTTGAGAGTTCTCTCCCAAAGCCCACTTTGTTTATCTCCTCTAAATATGTCAATTAACTGGTGGTATTGTAACCAATCTGTCAACCGATGATTTATATCATTATAATATTTAACCTTTAATTGATTTTCTGACTGTTAACAGATCTTTATCGGTTACCCACTCTCCTTTCATGTTAATTTTTTTCACAGATATTGCTTCAAGTGGGTAAAGCCACCATGCTGGCTTGGCCTCTTAACAGACTTTTATACTTTTCCCATACTTGGTAAATCAATTTTCTTATGATGCGGTTCTGGAATCCCTTGTGTACCATAACCTTAGCATACCATAAATAAGCATGCTAACCGTATCTATTATCATGTCCTTCCAAATCTAATACTTCTGTATTATTTAATAATATCCATTCCTGTAGCCAGCAGAGACAGGACACCTCATGGTATAATTTCATGTCCAGCAAGGAGACTCGTTTTACATCTGTTAATAATTTATATTTAATTCTGGGTTTTTTCCCTTGCCAGATAAATTTTGAAATATCCTTCTGCCATTGTTTGATGTGAACTACTCCTCTGACTACAGGTATTGATTGGAACAAAAACAACGTTCTTGGCAATACATTCATTTTTATCACCGAAATTCTTCCCCACAATGATAAGTTCATCCTCCCCCACACTTCCATTTTTCTTTTGATTTCATTCTATACCTTTAGGTAATTGTTGACTCCCATGATTCTATGAAATAGAAAAGCAGGGCTTTTTTCAGGGGACTCCCTCCTTTGGCAATCCTCACAGAACCTAGCCCAATGGTTGCCATTAATTTGGTTGGAATTAATTTTATAATGTAATGATTTTAGAATGTTTTATCGTTTTACTGTTGTTAGCCGCTCTGAGCCCGGCTTTGGCTGGGGAGGGCGGGATATAAATAAAAAATTTTATTATTATTATTATTATTACTCCAGAGTGGACAAGCCCAAAATCTTGAACAAGCAGTACTTTTCATCCTAACCCTCCTCGACAAAACCAAACAAGCTAGCCACTTCCCAACCTATCAATTATAAATGTTCTCCAGTGCAGTGCTGAGGTCCCTGCAGAAAGGAAGAAGCCCTTAGAGAAAGGGAAGTGAACCTCATCAGACATCCTAGGAAGAATTAAGGAGAAAGAGATAGCAAGGATGGAGATATGGGCACTTTTGATTGCTCTCCTGGTGGCTCTTCTGATTCTGGACTTCCTGAAACAGCTCTGGTCAAATAGGCACTATCCCCCAGGACCTCTCCAGCTTCCTCTCATTGGAAGCATGTGGAGGACTGGGGTAAAGTTTCGTGAAGATACTTTCAGCAAGGTATGCATTTCTTAGCAATAACTTAATGTAATGTTAACAGTTGTTTTGTTTGCTTTCCCCAGCCATTATGATGGTTTAGAATTTTCCTTTTTAAGTTCGTTTTTATTAAGTTTTCCACTTTAACAATCCAATCAAATCACATTAAATATTCCAAATTATACATATACATATCAAATAGTCTGAATATTCTGCCAAATTATATATTTTTAATAGGACTTCCCATGCTTCAAGTTCGGAGGGTTCTGATCATCTCATACTTCTACTGCTTTTCATAGTCATTTCCGATGCTTCCTCTAATTCTTTCTCTTGTTGACCTTCATTCTTTCACAGCCTCTGAATTGTTCCCACAAGCGAGTTAAAACAAACAATGATGTATTTCTGTGTGGATTTTATGTCTATGATTCCTCTCTGTAAGTTCGTAGCATTTCCTCACATGCTGGTGTTTCTGCCAAATCAATCCAAAAGTCTTTTCGCTGCTGGCAGCTGCCATCTTCATTCAGTACCAATAAAATCAGATCTAAGTGTCTGCTTTTCCCAGACCAGTTGCATCAAACATTAGCCTTTCCAGGGGATATTTACCAAATCAAAACATAAACACAAATATAATGACATATTAAAGGCTCACCTCCCTCTATGGCTATTTGTAATCCTGCAGCCCGGTGTTGACTTCCAAGCATGGCAGGTTTCCAAATTAAAAGTGCAACACAGCTCCCACATAGATTCCAGAAAACTGTCCAAGGTTTTTTAACATCTCTCCAGTGGCTAATGAGATTCTGCTTCTGTCTGATGTCCACACCTTGGAGAATCTTTTATCCTCTTCCAAGCAAATCAAAGATCAAAAGCCTTAATTATATAGTATTATTATTTCCAAACAGTTTATAATTTTAGAGCCATATTATATAAACAAATACAAAACTTTCCAATCTCACTTGTTATAGTTAATGTAAACAGTTTTTCTGGGGGGTTTTTTGCTAAATAATATAATAAAGCAAAGTACAGTAATAAGAGAGGCTCCCCCCCCCCCCCCGCTTTTCGTTCCATTCCAACATACCAACTTAGATGTTAGTCATTCTTCCACTCAGTCTTTTTTGGCACTTCAGTGGCTGGGTTAATTAGCAGAGTAATTCCTCCCGCCTCGCTCAAAGCATGTTCAAAACTTAAATCCAGTTTTTCATCTTAAGAAATGGAACTTGATAGTCTCGCAGAGACAGCGTCCAGGAAAGCCAGACTCTCTCGGGGGCTTTCCATCCAGTGCCCCCAGCCCCTCCTTCCTTCTGAATTTGGGTCTAGTTTGTTGGGCATCTGCAGATGAGACTGTGTCTTCCTGTACCCCCATGAAGATTTGGGAGGCTGATTACTCCCATCTCAGCCCCTAATTACCCCATGAGAATGGAATTTTCAGCCATTTTCCATGGCGCCTCAAGCAGAAGTACGATGGCTTAGAATTTTCCAATGGTAAGAGCTCTTGGAAAGTGGAATGGACTCCCTAGGAAGGTGATGGACTCTCCTTCCTTCGGGGTTTTTAAGAAGAGGGTGGGTGGCCATCTGCCATGGATGTTCAGTTGAGATTCCTGCATTGAGGGGCTTGAACTAGATGGTCCTTGGGATCCCTTCTAACTACAGAATTCTATTATTCTATTATCTTTAATGTTAAACCATAGTGTAGGTTAAAAAGGTCAAGCGCAGAATTAAATGCAATGAAACCCCTACATTTATGAATTATGGAATTAGAATTAAAACTGAATTTAATTAAAATCACCCAGGGTTTCATTATTCATGTTCAGGTCACTCAGAATTTTTACAAACTACTTTCAGATGTAATATGATAAAAAAAAGAGAGAGAGAAACAAAAGTAATAAATAAAAAGTACGATAAAATAAACAATTCAGAGGTTTTTGAATTAATTCTGTGAATTTGTCAATATGAATTAGTTCACTCTAGGCACTTCCCCTGTGTTACACAGGCTGTACACAGGTGCATGTAATTAACTTTCTGCAGGACCCTCGGGCCCACCCCATCCTCACTGGTCTGCTCTATTGAACCTCTATATCTGCCAGTGGTCCATTTGCAGAACCCACTTCAGCCATCAATTGCTTCACTGCTGGTGCATCAACCTGAACTGCTCCATGGATGTTCCTAGTCCTCCCTCAATTTTGACTTCAGGCACACTTATTTGTAGCCTTCTTTCTGGTCCCCTTGCCCCCTCCCCAGGAATCCAGCCACGTCAGCTTATACACGTAAGTTGACATCCATGACCATAAACAGATGTTCCTGTTCCGGTACTCGTGACCATAAAAGGATGTTCCTGTTCCTGTATTCCTTATCTTGGGGTAAGAAGGTCACCAACTCTAAGAGCACTCCTGGCGTCATCCCAGAGCATGGGGGTGTCTTGCAAGGTCTGTGCGTCAGTGTGTCAGGATATTTACAACCCACAAGATAAGATAAGCCCCAGCTCTGCCATCCTGACTCCACTTCGGAACTGACAAGGCCATCCATTAAGCGTCACAGACTGATAAAGGAGAGAGCTTTGTTTATACAGCTGGGTTCCTGTTATACATTTGCTCAAGTGCTCAAGTTAATGGCTTTTAGCTAATGCACACTTGGAGAAGGAAAAATGGGGATTTTGGGGCCCGTTTCAGACTGACTGCACAGTCAGGTTTTAGATTTGGGAAATCCATTCCTTCATATACTCTTGGGCTTTTTCCACAAGCAGAATTTCCAAAAATGAAATAAAAGAACTTACAGGTCTTACTGGGGATCTTTCACGTAACCTCCTCCCAAGTTGTTCATGGCTTTATATTGTTTATAACAGTTTCATGCTTGTTTCCGGTTCCTATCTCCCTTAATGGAGGCAGCCCCCATGACATTGCAGGGATCGAAGGTGGAGAAAATAAGTAGGATGAGAATAAATCATTATTGAACATTCCTCCCAGGGAAGGGAGGAATGGGCTTCACTTGCAGTCCGTCTCAGTACTTGGCTCTCATTCCAGCATGGAATGTGGGGAGCAGGGAGGTGCTGAGTGTAAAAGCACTCCACCTGGTAAAAAGAAGCAGATGTTCTCCTGTTAATTGGATTGTTAATTGGCTTTAAAGTCAGGTAAGCTCCAAAAGAAGATGTTGTCACCAGAACTGTGGAATTACCCAGCTGCATTGATCTGAGGTTTGGAACGAGGAAAGATTTTATTTGGTGTCGGTGGTGGATGGTGGAGAGGGGAGTGTCTGGTTTCTTGTTTACTTTGTGTTTCTTTATTAATGATTCGGCAACTCTCTCCAAACGCAAAATTTTAAAGATACAAAATGAGGTTGGATTGCAGTATGGAATAAAACGTGTGATTAAAAGAACAGTTAGCTGTGTGTGGTTTAAAAAGATGAGGGGAGATCTCTAATGCTGGAATGGATTATTTTGGGAAATTAGAGCGGATACTTTCTCTACCCTCCTTAAAAACAACAGAGAAGAGACACAGCTTAAGTGGACTTTGGCCAAAATGCAGTCGTAAAGATGAAAGGAATTTGGGGTCATGGATGAGGGAGGCATGGAGACTTTGATGGTGATTAATTAAAATGAAAGTACAGTGGTGCCCCGCAAGACAAATGCCTCGCAAGACGGAAAACCCGCTAGACGAAAGGGTTTTCCGTTTTGGAGGTGCTTCGCAAAACGAATTTCCTATGGGCTTGCTTCGCAAGACGAAAATGTCTTGCGAGTTCCTGCGGGGGTTTTTTCCTTCCCCCCCCCCTTTTCCCAAGCTGCTAAGCCGCTTATCAGCTGATCCGCTAAGCCGCTAAGTCGCTTATCAGCTGATCTGCTAAGCCGCTTAACAGCTGATCCGCTAAGCCGCTAAGCCGCTTATCAGCTGATCCGCTAAGCCGCTTATCAGTTGATTCGCTAAGCCTGCTAAGCCGCTAATAGTGCTAATCCGCTAAGCCGCTAATGGGCTTGCTTCGCAAGACGAAAAAACCGCAAGACGAAGAGAATCGCGGAACGGATTCTTTTCGTCTTGCGAGGCACCACTGTACTCCAAGATCCCCTGCAGTGGAAGCTGGATCCCTCTTTGTCAGGCTGTGGAAATTTTCTAGATGTTGAATGAGTAGTGAGAAAGAGTGGACTGTTGGAGTATGAGATTGTCTAGAAACACTGAGCAAGATGAGAGCACGATGGGAGGGAGCTAATGAGATTTTTTGAGAGTTCTCCAGGATTATAGCCCCACCCCAGCTATGCTGACAGACAACAGCAGTAGGAGGAATTTCAAGAACTGGATAGCAGACAAAGGCCAAGGAATTTGTAATTGGATGTATTCAGATTGACGCAAGCAGAGAAAGGGAAAATAATTTAGAGCACCTCATTTGAATTCCTATGGAAAGTAAGATAAGGTATTAACACAAATAGTAATCGCTGAAAATGCAGCTGTTATCTTAATGATTATACCAACCGAAATGTAATTAGATGTTAATAAGAAATATGAACCACAGCAATAAAATAACTGGACAAAAACATTGATCAAAAAACCACTTTGATTAAATTGTATACATTTGGAATTAACTGGAATTATTTTAATATTAATGGAATCTGTATAATTGGCAAAACCGTGGTAATATTGGGAAAACATTGGACACACACAGCGGTACCTTGGTTCTCCAACGTAATCCGTTCCGGAAGCCTGTTTGAAAACCAAGGTGCAGCTTCCCATTGGTTGCAAGAGCTTCTTGCACCCAGCGGAAGCCATGTCACACATTCAGGTTCCGAAAAACATTCGAAAACAGAAGTGTTTACTTACAGGTCTTCGGCATTTGAGAACCGAAACGTACAACAACACGGGTGTTCAGGAACCGAGGTATCACTGTATATATATTTCATGCTACCCAAATCTCTGCCAAGCTGTAGCATAGCAAGATTCCAGGGAGTTCCATGTGCTGACCCAGGGTTGAGTTTCCATTGGAAAACCGAGGCACAGCGGCGACTAGTGTCTTTAAGAAATATGGTTTATTTTACACATATTTACACCTAAAGGCTTCAGTGGGGGGAGTGCAAAACAATACACTGCAAGAGTATAGCTGTGCTCTCATAGCTTGGGTTGAAAGTAGCAGTAAGTCATGACCCCTGGTCTCTGGTGCAGTCTCCACCAGCCAGTGCTGCATGGAGTTCCACCCATTTCCTCCTCCTTGTTCCCTGAACGCATTGCAAAATGAAATATCTTCTGCCTGCTCGCCCCCCTTCTCCCATACCCTCCAACATTGATGAAAATAGGGACAT
The DNA here is from genome assembly GCF_964188315.1 of Podarcis muralis. NCBI lineage: Eukaryota > Metazoa > Chordata > Lepidosauria > Squamata > Lacertidae > Podarcis > Podarcis muralis. Next base: position 6,178,586 of record NC_135660.1, on the reverse strand, counting down.
CCCATTCCATGATGATTATTTTACTATTTATACCCCACACATCTTACTGGGACACACGGGCACACACACAAACATTAAACATTTAAAAAACTTCCCTATGCAGGATTGACTTCAGACCACTTGGAGGTTGGATAACTCCATGTTGTTGTTGTTTAGTCATTTAGTCGTGTCCGCCTCTTCGTGACCCCCTGGACCAGAGCACGCCAGGCACTTGTCTTCCACTGCCTCCTGCAGTTTGGTCAAACTCATGCAGGTAACCTCGAAAACACTGTCCAACCATCTCGTCCTCTGTCGTCCCCTTCTCCTTGTGCCCTCCATCTTTCCCAACATCAGGGTCTTTTCCAGGGAGTCTTCTCTTCTCATGAGGTGGCCAAAGTATTGGAGCCTCAGCTTCACGATAACTCCATACCCTCCAAAATTTCTCCAATGAAAATAGGGACATCCTAAGGAAAACCGGATGCGGGTGGCTCTGTGGTGTAAACCACTGAGCCTAGGGCTTGCCGATCAGAAGGTCGGTGGTTCGAATCCCCGTGACGGGGTGAGCTCCTGTTGCTCAGTCCCTGCTCCTGCCAACCTAGCAGTTCGAAAGCACATCAAAGTGCAAGTAGATAAATAGGTACCACTGTGGCGGGAAGGTAAACGGCGTTTCTGTATGCTGCTCTGGTTCGCCAGAAGCGGCTTAGTCAGGCTGGCCACATGACCCGGTAGCTGTACGCCGGCTCCCTCGGCCAATAAAGCGAGATGAGTGCTGCAACCCCAGAGTCGGCCATGACTGGACCTAATGGTCGGGGTCCCTTTACCTTTTACGGAAAAGCAGGACATTCTGGGATCAAATCAGAATCCGAAATGACCCTGGAAAATAGGGACATTTGGAGGGTCTGTTCTCTAGACCCTTTTCTCAAAAAGGGCAGATTTACTCCATGTGTCATCATATTTCCTGTAACCTCCTGCCCTGGAAATGGTTGCCATTGATGTGTTAATGACTTGCTTCCAGCACCTTTTCACATTCTTAGCAGCTTCTATTGCAGTTGAGGCCCTGGCCTGGCATCTTCTCTTCTACTAATTTCTACTCCTTTATTAATTTTGAACAATTACTGACTCTAGAAGTTATGAGAGCCCTTGCACCGACAAAGTCTGTTACTCCAGATTTGTAACAATATTATTATTGTGTGTGTTGCTTATAGCTACTGGACGAAGGAGGCATCTCTCTGAACCAATCAAAACAGGAAGCTGAGCTAATAAAACAGTTTATTACAATAAGCTCTGGAACAGGCTTCCTCAACCTCGGCCCTTCAGATGTTTTGAGACTACAATTCCCATCATCCCTGACCACTAGTCCTGCTAGCTAGGGATCATGGGAGTTGTAGGCCAAAAACATCTGGAGGGCCTAGGTTGAGGAAGCCTGCTCTGGAACTTGTGTTCCTTCTTCTCTAGTGTATGTTGCAACATGACCTAGAACACTGTGTAGCACTCCCCTTCTGACTGATTAATGGGCACCAAATTCTCTTGGCAGTGAAGCAGAAGCTCGTAAACTCATTTTAGTAAAGCCAAGGGGAGCTACAGCTCACGTGTAGACAAGAGACAAACAGAGCAGGGACTTTTCCATTGCCTCCTCCAGAAGAATTCACTCTTTGTCAATCCATACTTTATTTTATTGTTTATTGAATACATTTATAAGTCATTTTTTTCTAGAGGAAACTCTTAAAAAAAAATACAAAATTACTACATCATCAGATATGAATGTATTAACTTTTAAAACATCTGAAATTGCTAATAATTTCTAACCCAAACATGCATTTGGGGGAGCATATCTTAATTTTTTAGCCATATATTTGTATGGTGGCAATTTTCCTGCTGTGACCCACTGTGGGTCAGAAACCTGCATCAGTGCTCTGGCCCAGCCTATGCCTGTTCCTCTTCAGACGTTTTCCTTTTCCCACTTCAGCATTTTCAGAAGTTAAGGGTCAAATTTAAATGTGCATACATTAAGAAATGAATTAGCGTATTCAAATGCAATGGCCAGGAGTGCAGTCTTGACTTTCTTTCGGTGCAATAAGTGGTCCCTGGGCTCAGTTCTGGGATCCCCAAAGGTACCATTTAGCTTCAAGTTATCAGACCAGATCCATTAGAGAGAGGCAGATTATAAAATCAAATAACTGTAGAGTTGGACGGGATCCCAAGGGTCATCTATTTCAACCCTCTGCAGCAATTCAGGAATCTCAACTAGATCATCCATGACAGATGGCCATGCAACTTCTGCTTAAAAACCTCCAAGGAAGGAGAGTCCACAACCTCCCAAGGGAGACCGTTCCACTGTCAAAGGAGCTCATACTGCCCCCCCCCCAAATCAATAAAAATCAATAAAAAATACATAGCTAACTGAGGTTCTGCCTCCCCTAACAAAAGGCCTGCCCGCCTAACAAAAATCCTGGCTAAACCCATGGACGAAGGATGAAGCTCATGTTTTAGGTTCAAATTAGTATCTTCTTTCTTTGACTATAACAATCTTCTCCTCTCTTTTGACCCAAATGGTAGATGGCAAAGCAATATGGAAACATTTACACCCTTTGGGTAGGGCATCTGCCCTTTGTAGTGCTGTCTGGATTCCGAGCAGTGGAAGAAGCGCTCGTTGACCACTCTGAATATTTTGAAGACCGACCACGTACTCCTTTCCTTATGACTGTAGGAAAAGGAAAGGGTAAGTAGTGAAATGTGAGGATTTCCACTGGTATTTTCCCCAGGGAAAACATTTAAAGGGCTGTCTGGAAAAACAGAACAACAGAGCTTCTCTGTTAATGTTGCACTCAACAGGAAATGGGTTGTAGACAATACTAGTTCTATTCGAAGTAGACCCACTGAAATTAATTGGCATGACCAATGTAGGTTTATTAATTTCAGTGGGTCTACTCTAACATTGTTGAATACAACCCAGTGCCTCTAGCAAGTGCTCTCTGGAAGTAGCAATTGTAGTGCACTGTGGTAAGAGTCAGCTGCAGGCAGAAGTTTGTTGCCTGATGCCATTTTAATGCATTTACTGGCCTGGATCTGAGTGCTGGATGAAGAACTTGAATTCCTCGCTCTTTCTACCCAAGTCTTTGATGCCTACATCAGACTGGTGCATTGCCAAGGCACAGGTTACAAGGTGTAGCAGGTATATAAGAGGTAAAGACACCTGGCTAAGTGCTAGCTAAGATGTTGATCTAACATCCCACACAGCTTTTATTGCAGTAAGTGAGCAGAGTTCCTAGGTTGGGGAGCAAGCCAGCACTCCTTTGAGCATGTTGGACTTGCAAGGTTAGTTCATACATGGCATCTCTGTGCCCTTGGAGATGGAGGCAGTGTTGGTGCCAGTTTGGCACCCAATTCACTCTCAGTCCCTTTGCCAGGATGAGGGAACTGCCCAACTGGCTTTTGCTGTGTCCAGAATATGTTGCAGAATACACACCTTCAATAAAACACCAGTCTGGTGGCGCCAGTAGAAATATAACTTATTGACATCACACACCAGTGAAATTATATCCTTAAAAACAGTGTGGAAAACTTAGCTGAAATGGGTTTTTGACTGAAGTTTACTGCTGGTGTTTAACATTCTATGAAAGCTCAAGTGATACCTTCAAGTTCAGTGTTCACTGCAGAAATTTGTTGCTTAGTGTCAGGGGACTGCCATCGAAAGCGGGGAGGGAGGCAGAAATGTACAGGGAGCCTCCGACTTTGCTGAGTAGTAACACCTCGTCAGAGACTGGTGAGAGCAAAGCCTCCTGCGAAACGGAGGAGGAAAGGAGGGGGGAAGTGAGGCAAAGGCTCACAGAGGTTACTGCCAGCCCTAGCACCACTGCCAGGCAGGCTGATAGGGAAACAGACATGCAGCTTCCATCGCCTAGTTTTCGCAAGGGAGTCAAACGTAAGGAAAGGAGGAAGCTGGGGGTGTCGAGGTTCTTAAGCTGGGGAGGGGACAGGAAGAACCCACTCTTGGAATCTGCTAGTGACTGAGGCAGACATGAACTTTGGGTTTCTGCACTGTATATAAAGGTAAAGGTAAAGGGACCCCTGACCATTAGGTCCAGTCGTGACCGACTCTGGGGTTGCGGCGCTCATCTCGCTTTATTGGCCAAGGGAGCCGGCATACAGCTTCCGGGTCATGTGGCCAGCATGACTAAGCCGCTTCTGGCGAACCAGAGCAGCGCACGGAAACGCCGTTTACCTTCCCGCCGGAGCGGTACCTATTTATCTACTTGCACTTTGACGTGCTTTTGAACTGCTAGGTTGGGAGGAGCAGGGACCGAGCAATGGGAGCTCACCCCGTCACCGGGATTCGAACCACCGACCTTCTGATCGGAAAGTCCTAGGCTCTGTGGTTTAACCCACAGTGCCACCTGCGTCACCAGTGCCACTGTATATAGTTTGCACCTAATAAAAACTGTAAAAAGGCAGGTCGGAGCCCTGGCTGTTTACTCGTGAGCAACCATACGCATCCCTGACACTTAGCTCTTCCTGCAGGTGGGCAGCTGTTGCGCCCTCTCTCACTCAGTTGCCATCCCTGGGCAGTAAGGATGGAGTGCACATGGCCGGGTGGCTGTTGGGGGAATTCTCACTGGCCTCCTTGAGCAGCTGGCTCAAGTTCCCACCAGCTGCTGCACTTCAAATTGGCCAGTAAGTGGCCTCTTTTGGGGGGATGCACCTCGCTGGCTGAAATGGCATTGGCTGTGGCCTCACAGCTAGCGAGGCAGAAAAGCTGGCAGCGCCATCCTGCCTCAGCACAGTCAGACAAGGAGCAAAACTATCCCCTCCTCCCTTGTCATTAACCTTTCTCATTTTTCAGGTCATTTTTGCGTTTTAAAATGTTTTCTGCTTTTCAGGTTGCTGCTTTAACAATGTTCTATTCCCTTCATTCACTGTTTAACCTTATTTTGCTTCCCGTATATCTCCTGACCTTACTACGGTTGCAAATGGTTGCAAATGCCATATTAAGGGCTGGGAAGGAATTTCCCTGTAAACAAATTGGCTGGTGTAGAGGTTTTGCCTTCCCCATAGCAACAGTTAAGGTATTGGGTGGAATCCTGGTCTTCAAGTGTGGGGTGCATCACCCAGTAGTGATCCTGCACCATTTTCAGCGTACCCTGTTAAAGTGGTCTTGGTGGATGTCTCTGTCCTGAAGCCAAGCATGGGGAAGTTGAGCCATAGGGCTTCCAGCGGTGGCCTTAGGATGGTCAACGTCTTGAAGAGGCCATAATCCTGGCATGGATTACAGATTACATCTGTAATCAAAAAAGTTGTGGGCATTTTTAATCCAGATCGTTGTTTGTCTGAGTTATTAATCATATACATATACATTACATGTAGACATTGACCCAGAAGTGGGTGGCGCTCTGGCTGGGCCCACAATTACCAGTGTATCAGATACCAGTTTTCCCTACAAAAGTCAAATTTTGAAGTGCTTTCCAGAGATCTCGCTTTTCGCTGACACATTAGTGCAGGAACTTCTGAGACAATTAGATTTCTGTTTGATTATCACATCCAACTCCTTTGATAGCCATGCTAGGAATAATAGGTGAATCAAATCAAATTTATCTCATTGGGAGATGCTGACATATTTGTTGGTAAATGTTTGCTTAGAAAACGCTGAATGTTAGCACTATTCAACAGGGCTCTCAATAGACTCATGGTATGCTCAGGTGTGGTCTATTGCTTTGGCCAAGAAACTGACCTGTCAGGTCAGGGTGGCCAGAAGCAAGTTAAGTCCTTTATCCTTCTACAACACTTGGCATCCATTTGTCTCCCAAATGAGAAGTGGAATTTTTTTCCTTCCAGGGAAAGATGGAAACTTGTCAACATTACACATCAGTTAAATTATATCCTTAAAAACTGTGGGGGGTGTCTGCTGGGGTTTAAAGTTGTAAGAAAGCTCATGTGATACTTGCAAGTTCAGTCTTTGTTGCAGAAATTACCAGCATATTAGGTACCAGTTTTCCCCACAAGAGTCAAAATTGATAGAGACGTCCAGAGATCTCACTTTTTGCTGGTACTGCAAAGTGGAGGAACTTCTGAAACAATCAGACTAGCACACAAATTGAGACAGCTAAAACTTGGGAGTGAACCAATGATGAACTTCTAAATGATGAAAGGCAATGGAAAGTGATGTTCTGGTGGGAATTATGTAAAGTAAACAATGCTGGCCTATATTGGAGAGATACTCATGCATTAAATTGAGACGGAGTCAGAATCAACTAGTAATTCTTTGCATTACAGAGACTAAGCAGATCTTGCATGCAAAGGCATGAACTTCAGTTCTGGGCTAGGAACTTAATTTTTAACACTAATTTCTGAGAGCAATAATTTGTCACTGGTTTTTCTTTTTTTCTTCTTTTTAATAAATTTTATTTTCAATGCAAAATTACAACAAAAATTACAAACATTGAATCCAAAATGAAACTATACAAACAAGAAAGAAAAACAGAACACAAATGGAAAAAAGCAAAAGAAAAAAAGCCCACATCTACAAATAAAACCATATCTTCATTGTAATCTAGTCATTACATACATATACACATAATGACTTCCTTCCTTTGTTCTAAGACCTCAAAAGTTTTACTCTTTCTAAATTGTTGTGTCTAATGTAGATTACCTCTATCTTTATACTTTTTACACCATTTTTCTTTTTCTTTAACCCTGCAAAGCATCATTCATTACATGCCGATATGCTTACTCCAGAACAATGTTTTTTCATATACTCGTTAGCACATCCCCATTCTTTTAATAATTTCTGGTCCGATTGTCCCCTTATGAATGCTGTGAGTCTTGCCAGATTTATATATTCACAAAATTTAATTTGCCATTCTTTCATTGATGTAATTTTTCTCCCTTTTCAATTTTTTGCTATAAACATACTGGCAGCTGTCATTGCATAAAGGAATACTTTCCTTTGATTGTCAGGAATATCATTTGTGATTATACCTAAAAGGAATGCCTCCGGTTTTTTACTAAAAGATTTTTTTATTTCTTCATATGTTTCATTCCAAAATTGTTTAATAGGTCAGCATTCCCACCACATATGAAACATTGTTCCTATTTCTTTCTTGCATCTCCAACAGGTATTTGATTTTAATTTGTAAATTTTAGCCAATTTTACCGGAGTTAAGTACCATTGGTACACCATTTTCATCAAATTTTCTCTGATTGTGTAAAATGCCGTAAATTTAATATCACATTTCCATAATTTCTCCCATTGGTCCAGCCAAATTGTGTAATCTATATCGCATGCCCATTTAGTCATAACTTTGTTTACTTCTTCAACTTTTAACTCCCATTCTAATAATAAATTATACATTTTGGATATACTATTTTTCGAGTTTTGTAATAATACTTTTTGTAATTTTGATTCTTCTTTTTCAAATCCTATTGCTTTATCCTGATTAAATATTTGAGCAATTTGATGATATTGTAACCATGTGGTGCAGTATTGGGTCACCTCTTCGTATGGTCTTAATTTTACTTGGCCCTGTTCCTCCTTTAGGAGCTGCTGGTATGTCGCCAATCTTCCTATAGTATTTTTCTTTTTAACCGATATTACTTCTAACGGTGAAACCCACCATGGGGTTTTCGGTTCTAACAACATTCTATGTCTCACCCAGACCTTATATAACGAATTTCTAATTACATGACTTATAAAGTCTTTATGCACCGCCACTTTGTTGTAAATTAGATAGGCATGCCAACCGTATCTGTTGTTCCATCCCTCCAAGTCTAAAATTTCATTATTATCTAATGTAATCCAGTCTCTGATCCAACTAAAGCATGCCGCATCGTAGTATATTCTCAGGTCTGGGAGTCCAAAGCCACCCCGCTCGTTTATGTCAGTTAATAATTTATGTTTGATCTGTGGCTTTTTGCCTTGCCTTATAAATTTTGTTAGATCCGTTTTCCATTTTTAAAAACAATCATCTTTACCTATTATGGGGATCATTTGAAAAAGGAACAGGAATTTTGCTAAGATATTCATTTTAATAGCCGAAATTCTACCCCAGTGTTAAGTTCGATCTTGTCCAAATTTGCATTTCTCTTTTTATTTCTTCCCAAAAAAATTTATAATTATCTTCAAACAAATTTATATTTTTCATTGTTATTTGAATTCCTAAATATTTCACATTTTTTAAAATTTGTAATCCAAATTTTTCTACCAGTTCCTTTTTCTCTTGGTCTCCCATGTTTTTTACCATTAGTTTCGTTTTTTTCTTTATTCAAAGCAAAGCCTGAAACCTTTCTGAAGTTTTCCATTTTTTCTAGAGCCTTTGCTATGCTTTCCTTTGGGCTTTCCACCATTAACACTAAATCATCAGCAAATGCCCTTATTTTATATGTTTTCTCCCCTAAGGATATTCCATTTATTTATTGGTCTAGTCTGATTTCTTGATTTAGTATTTCCAAAACCAAAATGAATAATAATGGTGAAAGCAGGCACCCTTGTCTGGTGCCCTTCTGTATTTTAAAATAATCAGTCATGTTGTTGTTGTTGTTGTTGTTGTTGTTGTTGTTGTTGTTGTTGTTATATTTGCTTCTTGTTGTTCATAGATTGCTTTTAACCCTCTTGTAATTTGGTCTCCCATGTCCATCTGGTCTAATATTATTTTTAGCAATTTCCATGAAACTTTATCAAACGCCTTTTACGTATCCACAAATACAAAGGCTACCTTCTTATTCGGTTTCATGTCTAAATACTCAATCATATAAATCACTTTTCTTATATTATCATTCATTTTTCTGCCTGGCAAGAACCCTGCCTGCTCTTTGTTTATACAATCCTGCAAAACTGTTTTTAATCTTGTTGCCAATATTTGTGCATAAATCTTGTAGCCGTAGCCATTATTAAGTAATGATATTGGTCTATAATTGGTTATGAACTCCTTATTTCGTCCTTGTTTTGGGATTACTACTATATGAGCCTGCTTCCAGGTATTGGGAATCTTCCCATCTTCTAGTATTCTATTTAAAAGTATCTTCATAGGTGATAATAGTGATTCCATCTGGGCCTGGGGATTTTCCCAATTTCATCTTAATTATTGCTTGATGTAGCTCTGTCATGGTGTGATGGCCTGGGATTCCGAGTCTGATAGCGATCCGGAGGAATCCCAGCCGGCACAGGAGTCCCCGCCTCCAGGGCCGGCTGAACTGGGGCAAGGCCTAGATGCTGAGGAAACTCAAGAACAGGCACCAGGTGAAATCATTCAGGCCCCAGAGGTGCTGGAAGACTCAGTGGCTACAGGTGAGCCTCCCCCGGGGCCCAGTAACCCTTCAGCCTCTCCTGATCTGCAGAGGCTTAGGGCAGAGAGGCGAAGGGAACTGGTGTCTCCCAGGAGGAGTGCTCGCCTTAAGGCCAAGAGAGGAGGGGCTTCTGGGGGCCGGGACCGCCCCCGGCCTTAGAAGAAGATAAAGGTCAGGCAGCCCGGTCCCAGGTTGCGGGAGCAACGTCGTTGTGAAGTATCTGCTTTACCCAGTCCTTGTTCGGCACTCCCAGTGTGCCTGTTCCTCGCCCGGCTTCCTGTTTCTGACTCTCCGGTGTTCCTGTTCCTCGCCTGGATTCCTGCTTCTGCCTTACCAGTGTTCCTGTTCCTTGCCTGGACTCCTGCTTCTGCCCTACCAGTGTTCCTGTTCCTCGCCTGGCTTCCTGCTTCTGCCCTACCATCGTTCCTGCTACCCCGCCCGGCTCCCTGTTGATCTTGGCCTACGGTAATAGTACCTTATCCCCCCTGGGACCAGCACAGTTTGCTCCCGCCACACCCGCACTCCCTCTTTGTTGGGGTGCGTTCGGGAAGAGTCAGAGGCCATGGCTGACCAAGCGGCTACATTGTTGGCAATAGCCCAGGAGAACCAGGCCTTGAGGCACACCGTGCAGCAGCTCAGTAACGTGGTTACGGCACTACAGCAGCGTTTGGACGCCCTACCGGCTCCTGGGGCCGACGCCCCGGCTTCTGGCAAGTACCCAGTGGCCTTGCCTGAGAAATTTGATGGGGCTCCGGCCAGCTTTCCCATGTTCCTTGCCCAGGCCAAGCTGTATATTCAGGGGCGCGCCCGGAACTTCCCTGACGACCGCACCAAGGTGCATTTTTTGATTAGTTTGTTAAAGGACCAGGCGGCCAAGTGGGCGTTGCCGCTGCTCAGGCAAGACTCCCCCTTGCTGGCAGACTACGGGGGGTTTTGCAATCTGTTGGAGGCCGCGTTCGGCAACCCTCAGAAGGGGAGTCAAGCCAACCGGGCGATTCGGCGGTTGAGACAGGGCAAGTCCAAGGTGGCCGCATACACCACAGAATTCCGGCTGCTGGCACAGGACTTGACCTGGAACGACTCTGCTCTTCGGGACCAGTATCTCGAGGGGCTTTCAGATGAGATACTGGACCAGCTGGCCACAATGGAACGCCCCACCACGCTAGACGCCCTTATTCAGCGGAGTCTACAGATAGACGATCGGCTAGAGGACCGGCGTCAGGCTCGGGGCCGCCGGCACCTCCAGTTCTCGGCCCCAGTGTCTACCAGCAGCCCCACAGGCCCAGCTGAGTCATTGGAGGAACCCATGCAGCTTGGGGCAGTGCGGCCACGTCTCTCCCCCGCAGAGAAGTCGCGGCGTCGGGAGGGGAATCTATGTCTCTATTGTGGCGGAAGCGGACACTATGCACGGTCCTGTCCTGAGAAACCGCCAACCCCAGTAGCTGATGGCCCTGGCTACCTGGGGTCCCAAACAGCACAGAATGGGGCCGCACCAATTGAATTACAACACCTTATGGTTCCGGTACATCTATACCCTCCAGGAGGGCCATGGATTCTTACCCATGCTCTGGTGGATTCAGGGGCAACCCGCTCTTATATGGACGCTGCTTTTGCTGCCCAGCATCGGGTGCCACTTCGGAACAAGCCAGAACCGGTACAGGTGGAGGCAATCGACGGACGGCCACTGCGTTCGGGCGCCGTCACTCAAGAGACCCAGCCCCTGGTCCTGTGCCTCCAGCAGCACCGTGAGATGCGAACTCTGGATATTGCCTCCATGCCCCGGTTCCCCCTGGTGCTTGGGATGGACTGGCTAGAGGCTCACAATGTGCAGATTGACTGGGTCAAACGGACTGTACACTTCCCAGACCCCAGTTCTCCTGCTGAGACTGAGATGCTAGCAGCTGCGCCCACTGAGGAGGCTGCTGCAACGCTCCCCGCTGAGTACCGGGACTATCACGACGTGTTCGAGGAACGGGGGGCAGACCAGCTGCCGCCGCATCGGTCCTTTGACTGCGGCATAGACCTCCAGCCCGGAGCGCCTCTACCGGTGAGTCGCTTATACTCGTTAACAGAGCCAGAGCGCGAGGCTTTGCAGGACTTCTTGCGCAAGAACCTGGAGCGTGGGTTCATTAGACCTTCTACCTCGCCCACTGCTGCGCCAGTGCTCTTTGTTAAAAAGAAATGTGGGGAGCTCCGCCTTTGCCATGATTACCGGGCCCTGAACAAAATTACCATCCCGGACCGGTACCCCTTGCCCCTTATTTCGGAGTTACTGGAGCGGGTGCAAGGGGCGCAGGTGTTCACCAAGCTAGACCTCCGGGGAGCCTACAATTTGATTCGGATCCGCGCCGGGGATGAGTGGAAGACAGCATTCGGGACCCAGTACGGACAGTTCGAATACCTGGTTATGCCCTTTGGTTTGTGCAACGCACCTGCTGTGTTCCAACGGTACATCAACCACGTGTTCCAGGACTTGCTAGACAAGTACGTGGTGGTGTACTTGGATGACATTCTGGTTTACTCCCGTGACCCGGCGTGCCACGAGGGCCATGTCCGGACCGTGCTGCAGCGCTTGCGCGAGCATCGTCTGTATGCAAAGCTCAGCAAGTGCGAGTTCCATCAGCAGTCAGTGGACTTCCTGGGTCATCGACTCTCACCAGGTGGGGTGCAGATGGATCCTGGGAAGGTGGCAGCGGTTCGAGAATGGGCGGCACCTCGGAACCGCAAGGACCTACAGCGTTTCCTGGGGTTCGCCAACTATTACCGGACCTTCATTGCGGATTATGCTCACCGCACCACCCCGTTGACCCGGCTTCTGCGCCCCAAGACGCCGTTTTCCTGGGACAAGGAGGCGGAGGAGGCATTTCAAGGGTTGAAGGCCTGTTTCCAGAGAGCGCCAATCTTGCAACATCCGGATCCTTCTCGACCCTTTGTGGTAGAGACTGACGCCTCCAGTACGGCTCTCGGTGCCGTCTTGTCTCAGCAGCACGAACCGGAAGCGCCACTCTTACCCTGCGCCTTCTATTCCCGCCAGCTCCTTCCAGCGGAGCGTAACTATACCGTGTGGGAGCGGGAACTACTGGCCATCAAGGTGGCCTTTGAGGTTTGGCGCCACCATCTTGAAGGAGCAAGACACCCGGTGGAGGTGAGAACCGACCACCGGAACCTGGAATACCTCCAGACCACCCGCAAGCTGAACCAAAGGCAGATCCGGTGGGCGTTGTTCTTTTCCCGGTTCCAGTTCCGGATCCGCTACATCCCTAGCTCCCAAAACCAGAAGGCGGATGCCCTGTCCCGGAAACCTGAAGACAACGCAGACACGGTTCAGCAAGCAGCACCCACCACGATCCTACCACCAGCTGCATTCCTGGCCACCCAGGAGGTTGAGCCACTGCAGGCTCGGGTGCGGGAACAGCAGCGGGTCGACGCTTGGGCCCAGGAACGACTCCGGGAACTGGCCGAAGGATCATGCCCTCAGTATCCAGGGCTGGTCTCGCATCAGGGTCTTCTGCTGCACCACGGGCGCCTGTACATCCCACCAGGGCCGCTGCGGGCTGAGGTTCTCCGGATGACCCATGACGCTCCAGCGGCGGGGCACTTTGGGCGGTATCGGACCACCCATCTGGTAAGCCGTGAGTTTTGGTGGCCCCGTTTGAAGGCTGACGTGGCTCGCTACGTCGCTGGTTGTGACGTCTGCAGGCGGGCCAAGGGGCCTACCGGGCGACCCCCCGGCCTTCTTCAGCCGTTGCCGGTTCCACCACGTCCTTGGCACACAGTTTCTCTAGACTTTGTAGTGGAGTTACCCCCGTCTCGTGGCTGCACCTGCCTTCTAGTTTTCTCCGACCACTTCACGAAGATGGTGCACTGTGCCCCCTGCCCATCCATACCCTCAGCTAAGGAAACCGCGCAGCTGTACCTTCAGCATGTCTTCCGCCTGCATGGCCTACCTGAGCGTGTAGTGTCCGACCGCGGCGTTCAGTTCACGTCCCGGTTTTGGCGTGCTTTGCACCAGGCCCTCGGAACAGAGGTCTGTCTCTCATCTGCTTACCACCCACAGACTGATGGCCAGACGGAACGGGCGAACGCGGTGCTGGAACAGTACCTCCGGTGTTACTGCAGCTACCAGCAGGACGACTGGGTCGACCACCTAGCATTGGCGGAGTTCGCTTATAACAACGCGGTGAATGCGTCCACCCAGCAGACCCCGTTCCAAGCCAGTTATGGCCTTCATCCACGGTTGTTTCCGGATGTGCTGCCGGCATCTGCGGTCCCTGCGGTGACAGAGTGGCTTCAGGAGCTCCAGTCCCAGCAACAGCTGTTGATGGAGCAGCTGCGCCAGGCCAAGGAGGCGTACAAGGTCCAGGCCGACCGCCACCGCCAGGTGGGGCCGGAACTTCACGTCGGTGACTTGGTATGGCTTTCCACTCGCCACCTCCACCCTTCTCGACCTTCGCGGAAGCTGGACGCCCGGTTCACCGGCCCGTTCCCTATCGTGGACCAGGTCTCGCCTGTGGCATTCCGTCTCCGGTTGCCAGCAAACCTGAAGGTTCACCCGGTATTCCACAGGTCCCTTCTGAGTCCGGTGGCCCCACCCGACGAGTTCCACCCGGACCGTCCCCGACCGCAGCCAGTTTTGGTGCAGGGAGAGCCTGAGTACGAGGTGGAACGCATTCTGGACTCCCGATACCGCAGGGGAAGGCTGCAGTATCTCATTGACTGGAAGGGGTATGGGCCAGAGGACCGTTCCTGGGAACCAGCGGTCAACGTCCACGCACCTGCCTGCATCCGGGAGTTTCATGCAGCGTACCCCAGCAAGCCGGGTCCGGACCCTCAAGTGAGGGGGGGGCCTGGGAGGGGGGATGGTGTGATGGCCTGGGATTCCGAGTCTGATAGCGATCCGGAGGAATCCCAGCCGGCACAGGAGTCCCCGCCTCCAGGGCCGGCTGAACTGGGGCAAGGCCTAGATGCTGAGGAAACTCAAGAGCAGGCACCAGGTGAAATCATTCAGGCCCCAGAGGTGCTGGAAGACTCAGTGGCTACAGGTGAGCCTCCCCTGGGGCCCAGTAACCCTTCGGCCTCTCCTGATCTGCAGAGGCTTAGGGCAGAGAGGCGAAGGGAACTGGTGTCTCCCAGGAGGAGTGCTCGCCTTAAGGCCAAGAGAGGAGGGGCTTCTGGGGGCCGGGACCGCCCCCGGCCTTAGAAGAAGATAAAGGTCAGGCAGCCCGGTCCCAGGTTGCGGGAGCAACGTCGTTGTGAAGTATCTGCTTTACCCAGTCCTTGTTCGGCACTCCCAGTGTGCCTGTTCCTCGCCCGGCTTCCTGTTTCTGACTCTCCGGTGTTCCTGTTCCTCGCCTGGATTCCTGCTTCTGCCTTACCAGTGTTCCTGTTCCTTGCCTGGACTCCTGCTTCTGCCCTACCAGTGTTCCTGTTCCTCGCCTGGCTTCCTGCTTCTGCCCTACCATCGTTCCTGCTACCCCGCCCGGCTCCCTGTTGATCTTGGCCTACGGTAATAGTACCTTATCCCCCCTGGGACCAGCACACATGGTTATTGGAGAGTTTAGGTCTTGAATCTTTTCTTTCTTAATTGTAGGTATGTCCTTTCCACATAAATACTCTTTTATTTCATCCTCTGTCTCAGTTCCTGCTTTATATAGCTCATTACAATATTTTATAAAGCACTTTTCAACTTCCTCGGGATTATCTAAAGTTCTCCCTTCTTCCACTATTGTCACTGGTTCTTCATAGGCATTATATTATCAAATGGTCACACCTGGAGGCAACAGAGACGGTTTGGTATTGTTACTATGCGGAAGCTAGGACTGGGGAGGAAAGGCATGGAGCACCAAATAGAAGAGGAAGCCCATCAGCTCGTGAAAGTCTTTGCACGTTCAAAGGGTATGTGATGATAGGTGACGGTGCTGGGTTGGCATATGTCTGAAGAAACCTTTGTGTATAACCTCTGTACATTTTGGAAAGGAATGTGATATGTTTTGTTTGATTCCTAATGAGCCTTAAATGGAATGCTATCATTATATATCTTTAAGTGCCAAGAAAAAATGTTCCTCTTCAAACAGCTGTTTGGCTGATAAATATTCTACAGCCTTTTAAATGTGCTTATGGAATGTTTTGTTATTTTGTTTTAACTATTTACCTGGGTTTTTATCTTGTATTTTTACTCTGTGAAACACCCTAGAATCTTGTGATGAAGGGTGGTATATAAACCAACCAATCAATTAATTAATTGATGTTAATAAACGAATTGCTGGAGATCCCTGCAGTTTCTCTTGTCCACCATAAAATACCATTCTCCGTATGAACAGGAGTGGCTGAACTCACATTAGTATAACTTTATTTTGCAGGTCAACCACTTGACCCCTCCATGCCCATCACTAATTCAGCCTCCAACGTGATATGTGCTGTGGCTTTTGGGCACCTGTTTGCTCTTGAAGATAAAAGGTTCCAGAAGCTGATAGAAGCCATGAATTTTCTCCTAAAATATCTGTGTAGCTTTGCTCATTTTGTGAGTTGTCATTTTCATTCCTACTGAGCCTGACAGGTCTCCCAAGTGCCTTAAATCCCTCAATCAGCATTCTGGAATCCATTACGATAGAAGTTAGAGTGTTGGAAAACTGAGTTCAGGTTTAAATCTAATCTGAGATAAGGGCTATTTACGATCTCATAGCATAAATAATTTCTCAAGATTATTAAAAAAAATTGAAAGAAAGAATAAGGAGACTATGTCCAACCACAAGGGACTCTTTGGAGGAAAAAATTGATAAAAATGGAACAATAACCTTTCAGAATAAGTTGTCTAGAGCCCACCTTAAGTAAACAGCAGTGAACAAAATAATCTTCTCAAGAAGAGAATTCTACAATTTTATTGTCATTATGGAAAAATAAATGTGTCTATTCTTTGCTCACTGTATATCAAGGCTTATAGGACTTGATTGATGAGCATATGTCTTGGCAGCCATATTTTGGACCAATTTAAGATCCCAGGCTATCTTCAAGTTTTAAGAAAGACAAATATTATTGGGGGCAGGGACCTACTATGGCACATTGACTTGCCAAACATCCAAATGAGCACTGAGCATACACAGACCACAGACCAGGACATGTTGGTGATATAATTTGGAAATGCAAGGACAGCATGGCTGGCTGGCTAAACTCCACATGGCTACATTTTGCTGAGGGTGTGAAGGTTGTCTGCCTGGAATATACAATGGCAGTATTTGAACCTTTGTGCCGTAAATATTTATGCATCTCTAAATTTTGGAATTCATGCATCTCTAAATTTCCGGCCACGTGACCTGGAAGCTGTACACTGGCTCCCTCAGCCAATAAAGCCGCAACCCCAGAGTCGGCCACGACTGGACCTAATGATCAGGGGTCCCTTTACCTTTACCTAAATTTTGGGAACATCACTAGTAAGTTTCAGGAGAGACATAAATGCCCATGTTTGAATAGTGCTACCATAACGGTTGAAGAGTTCAACTCTAAACCCAACAGAGGTGCATTGATTTTCCCAAGGGGGAGGGGCAAATCAATCTCCCGATTTGTATTGCAAGCAGGGGAGCTGCAACTTAGCAGTGTCAGTCATTATGGCGCCTATGGTGTAGCCCCTTTGCTGGATTTTTTAAAAAATGAAACAGAGGTCTGCAACTCAAGCATTCCCTGCACTGCTAAGGAAAGCAGCCCCCTTCTGTATGACCTCAGCTAAACCCTTTTGACCTGAGGGGGATGGGTGGACTTGCCAATTTCAGTTTCTCTTAGTTTCTCATTTTTCCTGTCTTAAAATTGGTTCTCCACATTTCTACATCAATTTCTGATATGTTTTTTTTAAAAAAAATTCTCATGAAATTTCATCGGCATTTTGGTGCTAATTTCTCCTAATGCACACATTTGTATGCAATTTTGCAAAGTTGCAAATTGCAGGTTTGAATGTTATTAGAGCATCTTAAGCATCTGCAGTCCCGCTATGTGCTCTGACATACAGAGCAAGGACATGTTCTATGAAGAACTAGAGCAGGCTGTCAGGAGAGGGAGCTTGCTATTGCTGCAAAGGGTGAGGTTCACATTTGTGAACTACAAATTTGTGCCTTATGAGAAGATGTTTCCTGCACTGAGAAAGGCAAGGATCAGATGATGTGTCAATGACTACTCGCTAAAGCTACATCAAACATTCAACTCACTGCTGACAGTGAAAAATGTATGAAGGCATGAAGACAGCCTTTGGACCAACAGCCAGGAAAACTGCGCCACTGAAAACCTTGTCTGGAGACACAGCAGCAAGCAGATGAAGTGATGCTATTATCATTATCATGAATTGTGCTATGGGAAAACATGGTCTCAGACACATGTTTACTGGACAGTATCCAGTCTTTGCCTCTCTTTGAAGTGCTGAATGTCCCTCTCTCCCTTGATAAGCTGAATAACGCCTTCAACTCTCAAGCATGTGGTACAACCCCAGGACAGGATGGAATCCCAACGGAAGTGCTGAAAGCTGGTCTCAATTCCTCCCTCATGATAATAATTTATTATTTATACCCCGCCCATCTGGCTGGGTTTCCCCAGCCACTCTGGGCAGCTCCCAATCAAATATTAAAAACACATTACAGCATTAAACATTAAAAACTTCCCTAAACAGGGCTGCCTTCAGATGTCCTTTAAAAGTAGGATAGTTGCTTATTTCCTTTGACATCTGATGGGAGGGTGTTCCACAGGGCAGGCGCCACTACCGAGAAGGCCTTCTGCCTGGTTCCCTGTAACCTCACTTCTCGCAATGAGGGAACCGCCAGAAGGCCCTCGGCGCTGGATCTCAGTGTCCGGGCTGAACGATGGGGGTGGAGACGCTCCTTCAGGTATACAGGACTGAGGCTGTTTAGGGCTTTCAAGGTCAGCACCAACACTTTGAATTGTGGTTGGAAACGTACTGGGAGCCAATGCAGGTCTTTCAAGACCAGTGTTATATGGTCCCTGTGGCCACTCCCAGTCACCAGTCTAGCTGCCGCATTCTGGATTAATTGCAGTTTCGAGTCACCTTCAAAGGAAAACCCATGTAGAATGCATTGCAGTAGTCCATGCACCACTCTTGCGAGACACTCCGTGGGCAGGTAGGGTCTCAGCCTGCGTACCAGATGGAGCTGGTAGACAGCTGCCCTGGACACAGAATTGACCTGCACTTCCATGGACAGCTGTGAGTCCAAAATGACTCCCAGGCTGCACACCTGGTCCTTCAGGGGTACAGTTACCCCATTCAGGACCAGGGAGTCCTCCACACCAGCCAACCCCCTGTCCCCCAAAAACAGTACTTCCGTCTTGTCAGGATTCAACCTCAATCTGTTAGCCACCATGATGCACTTTCATGGGTTTGTCTTGCAGTGTTGGAGGAAATAATCCATGCCACACCACAAGACAGGTGTGACCTGTTTATCGTGGAGTGACTCGCTGACAGGGTCTATCCCCAATTGCAATGTGGCTTTAGAGCACAGAGGTCAACAGGCAACATGATTTTCTCTCTGTGCTCCCCTCTGCAGGAGAAATACTGAGAGCGGAGACGTCCCTTGAACATCGCTAATCCAAAGCATGAACCATGTGACCAAATTTTCTCTATCTTTCCTTTAGCTGTATGAAATGTTCCCATGGCTTATGAAACATGTATCAGGGCCTCACCAGAAGGCCTTGTACTGCCTGAAGGCAATGCTTTCATTTGCAAAGGAGGAGATAGAGAAGCATAAGGAGAATCTATCTCTGCATGAGCCACAGGATTTCATTGATTTCTATCTACTTCAGATGGAGAAAGTAAGTATCGATTTTGCAACTGAATACTGCTCATCCCAGGAGTCATTATATTCCCTGTTACATGTGAATACTAATCTGTTGCCAGGAAACCAACATTTTTTCCTGAATCTCAGCTGGAAACCACCTTGAGCTTTCCCCAAATTTCTTTCACAGTTTTTTAGTTGCTAAAGTGGGTGAACGTCCATCTATTGAAGCATCGATTGAAATGGCTAGGAAAAGGCAGATATTTTCATAACCCCAAATATGAGTGGGAATGAGTGGGAGTTCATGAGTGTTGAGGGGTCTTCCCTATGGAGCATTGCTTCTGTACATAAATTATTTTGTATTGTTGTTCATCTCACATTCAGACATGGACTGAGAAAACAGAAAAGCACTGCTTGTTGGTTCAAAGCACTGCTTGTTGGTTCACCAATCTACCCAGTGGACACAATCTGTGGCTTACACATCTGGCCAATTTTTTGTATGCCATCCCAGGCACCTCCAGTTAACAGTGATCAAATTATACCGCTCCTGGGGGCAGATCCAGGGGCAAAGGAAGGCTGTCTGGCACCCAGTGTGGGGTGTCAAGGGGCGGGGCAAACCACCCACAGGGGCAGGGCAAACCACCCAGCTGAGCATGTGCAGCGCCACTAGGTGTGGCACATGTGCAGCGCCACTACATACAGTGGCACCGCGTGTGCGCCATATGGACAGCAGAGGGATCCTCCGCATATGGTGGTGGTGCGATGGCGGCGGCTCATGCCACCACGCCCGGGGGTGGCAGGGTGAACCCCCTGCGGGGTGCCTTCTTGTCATCCCCCTCAGAGATGGCACCCTAGGTGGACTGCCCCCAAATCACTGGTAGCATGGATCTGCCAACCTAGCAGTTCGAAAGCACGTCAAAGTGCAAGTAGATAAATAGGTACCGCTCCGGAGGGAAGGTAAACGGCGTTTCCGTGCGCTGCTCTGGTTCGCCAGAAGCGGCTTAGTCATGCTGGCCACATGACCTGGAAGCTGTACGCCGGCTCCCACGGCCAGTAAAGCGAGATGAGTGCCGCAACCCCAGAGTCGGTCACGACTGGACCTAATGGTCAGGGGTCCCTTTACCTTTACCTTTAGTGCACATTTTGAATGTGTGCTGCCAGAGAGATTCGATTGGATCCCTCTCCTCCTGCCAGTGCTGGATTATTACCCCAACCCACAGATCCTCAAATGCAGCACCAGCAGCTACAACTGTGGTCACAGGAAGGTGTGCATAGATCTCTTGCCACAACCAACTATGAAGCACAGAGCCGGCCAGCCCATTAGGCGGGCTGAGGCAGCTGCCTTGGGTGGTGGAATGGCAAGAAGCGGGATCTCTCTATCCAGCCCACTTTGTGGGCACTGTTGTGAAATTCAGGTAAGGGGGGCAGCAGTGGCAGCAGGGCGGTGGTGGTGGCATCTTCCCATTTTGCAGCAAGCAGTGTAATGGGATGCCCTGCCCTTCATCAAGCATATGTTGGTGTCATTGTAGTAACTGGGTAAAATAAGATAAAGTAAGCGCTGAAGGACAGATTGTAATGCATGTGAATGACTTGTCACTTTCCTCATTTTCAACATCAGAGCAGGAATGACCCAGAGTCCACCTATGATGAAGAAAACATGGCTTGGTGTATTTTTGACTTCTTTGTAGCAGGGTCAGACACAACCGTCAGTTCTCTGAAATGGGCGCTTCTCCTCCTGGCAAGTCATCCAGATATCCAAGGTGAGAGAGGGAACAATGGGAGCCTGGGCTTCTCTTGATCTCTAGAGTGGACCGTAATTATTTAAAGGTTTCATTCACATCTAATGAGATGATAAAACAAAGAACATAAAACATCAGAAAGAGTTAAAAGTAAGTGAGCTTATGATGGAAGTTTGGGGAGACAAAGTGTTATTGAAATAAGCTGAATGCTTTTGACATACATGTATGGCATCACAGAGTTCTATAGCCCTTGTGAGCATTAACCCTTTACATCGCATGCTGGATGCTTTCATGACACATTATTATATGAGGCCTTGAGAAACTTGGGACCAGGTTGCCTGAAACAGCCCCTGTAAGGTCTGTAACTCCTTCATGGATCACTGCCTTGTCATGGCAAAGGGGCCTGAATAACTCAGAGAAGCTATGAGCTATGTCTTGCAGTGCCAAAGAATGCTCCAACTACCGCACAATTGCGATCATTTCACACACTAGCATGGTTATGCTTAAAATTCTACAAGGCAGGCTTAAGCAGTATGTGGACTGAGAACTCCCAGAAGTGCAAGCTGGAGGAACCAGAGACCAGATTGCAAACATGCGCTGGATTATGGAGAAAGCTAGAGAGTTCCAGAAAAACATCTACGGTACTTCTCCTTCATTGACTATGCAAAAGCCTTTGACTGCGTGAACCACAGCAAACTATGGTAAGTTCTTAAAGAAATGGGAGTGCCTGATCACCTCATCTGTCTCCTGAGAAATCTCTATGTGGGACAAGAAGCTACAGTTAGAACTGAATATGGAACTGGTTGGTTCAAAATTGGAAAAGGAGTATGACAAGGATGTATATTGTCTCCCTGCTTATTTAACTTATATGCAGAATTCATCATGCAAAAGGCTGGACTGGATGAATCCCTAGCCAGAATTAAGATTGCCGGAAGAAATATCAACAACCTCAGATGACAGATGACACAACCTTGATAGCAGAAAGTGAGGAGGAATTAAAGAACCTTTTAATAAGGGTGAAAGAGGAGAGTGCAAAATATGGTCTGAAGCTGAACATCAAAAAAACTAAGATCATGGTCACCTCCTGGCAAATAGAAGGGGAAGAAATGGAGGCAGTGAGAGATTTTACTTTCTTGGGCTCCATGATCACTGCAGATGGTGAGAGCAGTCACGAAATTAAAAGACGCCTGCTTCTTGGGAGGAAAACAATAACAAACCTAGACAGTATCTTAAAAAGCAGAGACATTACCTTGTCGACAAAGGTTTGTATAGTTAAAGCTATGGTTTTCCCAGTTGTGATGTATGTAAGTGAGAGCTGGACCATAAAGAAGGCTGATCGCCAAAGAATTGATGCTTTTGAATTCTAGTGCTGGAGGAGACAATTGAGAGTCCCATGGACTGCAAAAAGATCAAACCTATCCATTCTAAAAGAAATCAACCCTGAGTGCTCACTGGAAGGACAGATCCTGAAACTGAGGCCACAATACTTTGGCTACCTCATGAGAAGAGAAGACTCTCTGGAAAAAAACTCTGATGTTGCGTAAGATTGAGGGCACATGGGGATGACAGAGGATGAGATGGTTGGACAGTGTTATAGAAGCTACCAGCATGAGTCTGACCAAACTGCGGGACGCAGTGGAAGACAGGAGTGCCTGGCGTGCTCTGGTCCACGGGGTCACAAAGAGTCGGACACAACTAAATGACTAAACAACAACAAGGTCTGTAAGTTCATTTGGCCACCTGAGGACATTCTGCTGGGAGCACAACACCCTACAGAATGCAGTAGGGTAGTGACCCCAAAATAGGAATTTTCTAATGTTGCTCTTGTGTTGTGGAATGCCCTTCCCTCTGCCTTTCATGAAGCATTTTTGTTTTTGTTTTGGTAGATATTGTTTTTATATTGTACATAATGTACAGTGCCAGGAGATGCTTAAAACATCAAGCATACTTCCAAATTAGTAGAATAAATACATAAATGCAAGCGGCCACCCCCTCACTGCAGAGTAATGTGTGCCGTGCACAAGGATGGCAACAGATAAGCATGTGGCATTGGGGGCACGTTTCCTTTCCCTTCCTCAGACCCCCTCCTCGCTCCTGCATTAAAAGGTAAAGGGACCCCTGACAATTTAGTCCAGTCGTGAACGACTCTGGAGCTGCAGCGCTCATTTCACTTTACAGACCGAGGGAGCCGGCGTTTGTCCGCTTCCAAAGACAGTTTTCTGGGTCATGTGGCCAGCATGACTAAGCCACTTCTGGCGAAACAAGAGCAGTGCATGGAAACTCCATTTACCTTCCAGCCGGAGTGATACCTATTTATCTACTTGCACTGCATGCTTTCGAACTGCTAGGTGGGCAGGAGCCAGGACCGAAGAACGGGAGCTCACCCCGTCGTGGGGCCTCGAACTGCTGACCTTCCAATTGGCATGCCCAAGCAGCACAGTGGTTTAAACCGCAGCGCCACCCGCTCCTGCATTATTGCCCCACTTTTGCACACATATATTACACCTTGCTCAGCATTCAGCCTAGAAGAGTTCTGGTAGGCTCATTGACTCCTGGAATTTGCTTTGGCCGTGATAAAGGAATCTTTCCAAATATAAATGGTAGCTTAACACACAGTTAATGTAAGCCACCTTTTCCTCTGCTTGGCTTAGTGGGTGATTTTCTTTTTGATAAATTCTTATTTATTCAGCCTGCAGAGGGCTGGCCAAGAGGTCCCCGGGGGGCACCATCATTGCCCCTGCTGTGAAATAAGTACCTGAGCCTCATCCCTGCCTCTCCTTGCTCCGTTACATGAGTGATGTTAGCCAAAGATCAAGCTGGAAAAGGAGGATTGGTGAAACAGAGTAGGAAATATTGAGGGCTGAGGGGTGGAGGATTTAAAAAAATATATGTGTAAAACAGACAGCCTTGAATCACAGACCTTCAGCAAATCCAGCCAGCTCTGTTAACCAGAAACAGCTGAGATGAGGTTTGCTTTCAACCTTTTCACACCTGGGATCTAGAGCGGGGAAGAACCATGTACACTGACTTGAGCTCCTTGGAGTAAAAGATGGACTATAAAGATAAGAAACTGAGGCTTGTTCCCAGACCCTTTTGGAAAATAAATGTCCTTCTGAAATAAAATGCAGTATTCAAAAAAAAACCTTCTGTTTCCATCATTTTCTTCAGATAAAGTCCACAAGGAGATAGAAGATGCTTTAGGTTCTTCTCACACAATCTGCTATCAAGATAAGAAGAAACTGCCCTACACCAATGCTGTGATTCATGAAATACAGCGCTTTAAATATGCCTTATTTTTCGGGATCGCCAGGAAATGTACAAAGGATGTGAAGCTGTGTGGTTTTCTCATTCCCAAGGTAAAGAAGTGTGGCAAACTGCACTCCTGTATCTCAAGAGCAAAGAGAATCCTAGAGTAACATACTGAGAGATGCATAAAGCCATAGAGGAACTTCCTGTGTAGTCAAAAACTTGAAGGGCAGGAAAAGGATGCAAGAGCAGGAGCTCCATCTGTAGACATGTTTCACCACTGGCTAGTGCTGTTCTATTGGGAATGTGAGGCAGGGGAGGAACACGCAGTGGCTAGAGGTCATCTTCTGGGTTCCTTTTAAAAGAGGGATAGGGATAAGGAGGTCACCCTGTTTCTGCCTGTACAAGTAGCTTATTGATGGGGGGGGGGATTGGGAATGAATCTGGCCTTTGGTAAATGTGAATCCCCCCCCCCACACACACACACACAAAAACCCTAGTCAGTATGAATTCAGTTTGAATTCGTCAAAGATTAGTTGCAGAACAGTGAGGAACAATCCAGAAATGTATTGGTCTGAGTGCCAATCATTTGTTTCTTCTTTGCAGGGAACTTATATTATTCCTGATTTCCGCTCTGTTCTTGTTGATCCCACAAGATGGGAGACACCTGCAGTGTTCAACCCAAACCATTTCTTGAACAAGGATGGACAATATGTGGCTAGAGAAGAGTTTCTGGCGTTTGGTGCAGGTAAATCCAAAAGTCCAAGCTATGTTGTGATCTGTAAAAAGATAAAGGTAAAGGACCCCTGACAGTTTAGTCCAGTCGCGAACGACTCTGGGGTTGCGGCGCTCATCTCGCTTTACTGACCGAGGGAGCTGATCTTTGTCCGCAGACAGTTTTTCTGGATCATGTGGCCAGCATGACTAAGCCGTTTCTGGCAAAACCAGAGCAGCACACGGAAACGCCGTTTACCTTCCCGCTGGAGTGGTACCTATTTATCTACTTGCACTTTGACGTGCTTTCGAACTTCTAGGTTGGCAGGAGCAGGGACCGAGCAACGGGATCTCACTCAGTTACGGGGATTTGAACTGCGACCTTCTGATCAGCAAGCCATCCGCACCCCTGTAGGCATCTGTAGGCATGCTTAATGGTCTGCTTCCAGAAAATGGCAACAGTAGCATGAGGGGCAGAGCAGTCTTCTACATACCAGTCATGAGTCTGATTCCACTAGGTTTCAGTAGTGGCTATTGGGTCATATTTGCCATCCTGTATTAATGGTTCAAATTTGTTTTCGTTTTCCATGTTCTGTGTGTTAGTATAGAGATAACCAAAACCATGAGCCCTTTCCTTCCACTTGGTTCCTTCTTGTAATTTCCTGCCCTTATTATGTCATATTATGTAGAGTGTTTTATAGCTACAAAGTAATGAACCCTGGAAAGTAAGCTATTATTCACTTGCTGCCTTTCCCTTGTCTCATCCTCAGGGTCTCGCATGTGTTTGGGTATGCTGCTGGCAAATACTGAAATTTTCATCTTCCTGACCACCCTGCTGAGGGCATTTCGCTTCCAGCTGCCAGAAGGAGTGAAAGAACTCAATAAAGAGGCTTTACTGGGGGCTACAGCACATCCCCATCCTTATAAACTCTGTGCGGTTCCCCGCTGCAATGCATAATAAAATATGAAAGTACATGGGGCTGCACCTCTGCTTCCTCTCCTTACCAACTCCTTTGTCACTCCTGACACATAAGAGTTTCCCCTTCCCATCTCATGCAAGTACTGTAGTCTCTCTTCACCTTCCCAGCTCCATTTCTGAGGCTTCTTCTCTCTTCTTTTCTGCAGCTCTGCTTTGCGCTCATTTTCACCATCACCCCATCACCATCTTCAAGCTCTTTCATGCCCCTGCTGTCATCTTCCACCCTATCCATGCCTCCTGATCCCTCATTCCTTTTCAGCTCCTTTGCATCCCCATTCCTACCCTTACTACTTTTCCCCCTTCCCCCTTTTTCCTCAACACCTATATAATGAACAGCCTCCTTTCAGCACACTCCCCATGCCAATATAGGTGACTGTATCTTTAAGATGAGTAGAATCCCAAGAGCAAGGCTTGACCAGCTGGAGAAGGTTAAGTTCTGTTTATGGGTCCTGTACATTTGTAGCCATCTGCTTTTTAATAAAATATCTCTTCCAAATCACTACACTGAATCTGGAACTTCATTTTGGGGGGGAAACACATGGGATCAGGAGTGAAATACGTTGTGTGGAGGCACTGTGGGATATTTGATGACTTCACATCCTTTATCACTCTCCCATGTGACTGCTAAGAAATGGAAGAGGGAGAATTTTAGAGCAGCCATTCCTCCAACTTCTGCTATTTTTTCCTTCAACCACAGAAGTTAAGAGTAATATGGAGGTGGAGGGACACCAAGACCACTGTGGTTTGAAACAACAGCAGAAGTTTGAGTAAAGCAAGGATGGAGGGATCCTGAGCAATTGTTATTCATTTATTTTTAAAAACTGTTTTAACAAGGAGAAACAGCAGAGATGGGTAGTATATAGAGGTGTACACTAAAACACCAACACAACATAGACTTTCAAACTCCCTTCTTGCTGTATTATTACCTTATTTTAAACTGCCACTCCCCACCCCACACCCCAGTGTGCAGAGACTGACCCATCTCTGGATCCTATCCAAGCTGGGTCGGTCCAGTAACGCAAAGAGCAAACTTCTTTATAAAAATATAATAAAGTTTTATTAAAAGAAGGCTACAGGGTTTTAAGAGTGAGAGATTTCTGGTAGCAGCGCAAAGTAAAGTACGGCAACTTGGAAGCTTAAAAATAAAGCTATCTTATCTCACTTTGTTCTAGCTTTTAGGATTGTTAACAATTTTGGATGGTATAAAAGTTTTAATTTTGCTAATATGTGGTGGCTGGTTAATTTCGTACTTTTTGAAGAGTATTTTCTGAGAAAGTGGCTTATAAATGTATCAAATAAACAAATAAATAGTATGGACTGACAAAGAGCAACTTTTTGCGGAAGAGGCTAAATGACTAAACAACAACATAAGCAACACACATAACACAATATTTAAAATAATATAAAAATGACAAGCTCTTATTAATACTGAAAAGCACAAACCCATGTTGACTAGAGCATTAGAATGGTTGGGGCATGGTAGCACCAGAGCTTGTCTCCCTTCTGTTTCACTGACCTTGGTGCTTTCCTGCTCTTCTTGCTCACAATGTGCACCTTGATCTGGTGTGGAAAACCTTGGCCCGCCACATGTTGCAGAACTACAACTCCCACCAGCCCCAGGAAGTACAGCCAGTGACCAGCACTGTTGGAAGTTGCAGTTCTGCATCACCTGGAAGGCCAGAGGCTTTGCAAACCTGCACTGCATTATGTTGCAAGCAGATTATTTCTTCTATCTTTTTTTGTAGCAAAATGTGCTGCATAGCAACTGCTAGATCTACCTGTGTGTGGCCAAAGGTACCATGCTTGGAATGAAGTAATCCCGATTAACTAATTCATTTAATTAAATTTTCATTTTAATTCCATAATTTATGAATGTAGGAGTTTCATCACACCTAGTTTGTGTTTGATTGTAGCCGTTGCATTTACCATTTAAACCTACCTGAAAATGATGTTATTGTTTATAAAGTTTCTTATTTTGGAGGGAAATAAATAAAAACCATTGTTCACATGAGTCTGAGTTATTACTGAGAAATAAATACCTTAGCAAGAATGTCTTCATGAATCTTCACCCCAATCCACCACATTAGACAAAGTTATAGTAAGTACCATAATGAACGCGGGTGGCGCTGTGGATAAAACCTCAGCGCCTAGGACTTGCCGATCGCATGGTCGGTGGTTCGAATCCCCGCAGCGGGGTGAGCTCCCATCATTCGGTCCCAGCTCCTGCCCACCTAGCAGTTCAAAAGCACTCTTAAGGGCAAGTAGATAAATAGGTATCGCTTTATAGCGGGAAGGTAAACGGCGTTTCCGTGTGCTGCGCTGGTGCAGGCTCGCCAGAGCAGCTTCGTCATGCTGGCCATGTGACCCGGAAGTGTCTCCAGACAGCACTGGCCCCCGGCCTCTTAAGCGAGATGGGCGCGCAACCCCAGAGTCGGACACGACTGGCCAGTACGGGCAGGAGTACCTTTACCTTTACCATAATGAATCTTCACAAATCTTCAACCCAATCTGCCATGCACCTCCAATGAGAAGAAGCTGAGGAAGTCCAGGAGGTTAGTGCCTGAGTGACCAGAGCTGTTTCAGGAAGTCCAGAATCAGAAGAACCACCAGCAGAGCAATCAAAAATGCCGATATCTCCATATCCCTCCTGCCTTCTATTTCTCCTTGATTCTTTCTAGGATGCCTGGTTAGGTTCCATTTTCTTCCTTTGCTTTTCTCAGGGACGTCAGCACTTCTCTTTGCCGGAGCACACTAGAGAAAGTCCAGTGAACAGGATGACTCCTCCTGCTGGAATGGAGAGGCAGGGCCCTTCAAGTCTTTTGCCTCTTCTTCCAGAGGGAGAAGCTATCCTTTCCTCCAGTTCTGCCCTGCCTCTGGTCAGGTTGGAAGGTTCCTTTTTTAAGTGAGGAAATCTTTTTCCTTACTCTGTACCACTGTCATTGTGATCTCTCTTTTGCCTTCCTTTTTGGCTAGGGTTCCTATATTTCAAAAATCCAGACACAAGAGTTCTTGAGCTTTTGGGGGCAGGGCAAAGTTGTTGAGCTTCTGACATGGGTTGCCATATGTCCAGATTTTCCCAGACATACAGCAATTTCTGCCCACTGTTTCCGGCAGCCAAATCCAGGCTACATCCGGGAAATTCCGTACATATGGCAACCCTGTTTTTGCCTCTTCCATGTGTTTCTTGTCTGCTGAAGTTGACTGAGGCTTGTGTGTGTGTGTGTGTGTGTGTGTGTGTGTGTGTGTGTGTTTGCAATGGGGAAAGAGAACATAGAACATCAAGGCTTTTCTCATGGGACCCACAATACACTTATAGTGGGACCTAGAGCTGTATTTCCTTGGGCACGCCTCCTTCTAAGGCTGTCTGCTGCTTCTGACTCATTTGTCTGCTTTGCTATGATCCCAATGGCGCACAAGCCAAATACTTTAGCAGGCAATCTTCAAAGCCATGGCTGGCCATAGCATGAAGCAGTTTGCTTCAGTGGAAGCTTGTCCGGAGTAGCGTCAGGCACCGTCCACTGGTGCCAAGTGCTGGCCGCCAACCATTACTCCCCAGCTACTTTTTACTCCAGGCGGTTGGGGAGAAGGGGCAAGGGGTGAGGCGGTGGTTTCCCTAACATGGCCAAAAAAATGGTCTTGCACTATGGACCCCCACCAGCATCACCTTGCGATGAGCTGCCACAACCTCCCCTGCCACCTTCTCTCCACCTGCCAAAGCTGCTGCTAAGAGCAGCAATGACACAACCAGCTGCTGTCAAGTTCTCTCTCTTTATGTGTCCTTGAAGCTCATTTTTGACCAGGCTGAACAAACTGAAGCCTGAGTAAACAGCAGACTAGGGTGAGAGAGGCCCTTAGTTGGGGGGGTTGGGGGGGGTTCAGTTTATGGAAGTCTAGGATGCCTTTATTGAAACACATTTGTAAGCTCCCTAAATATCTTTGGTTTGGTTTAAAAGGAGAATGAAAGTAAAAGAACTACCGGAGCTAGTGTGCTATTGTCCTGTCTGACTTCTCCCTCTCACTGCAGCAGCCCGCTTCCCTATATTTATCATCTGCAGGGTTCACATTTCTCCTCTCTCCACCCCAAACGCCATTCATAGCTGTGACTTGGTTCATTGACTAAAAGCTTCAAGAGGGGAGCGTGGCAGGCTGCTTTCTCCAGTAGGGAATGGAGATGGAAGTGGTTCTTCCTGCTGTTTCCTGATGGGACCACTCTCTTCCCCTGACAGGTGAGTGGCTGCACTCTGCCCATGGTCAGAGGCTCCTTTTCTGACCATCCTCAGCCTCTGCCCTGGTGCTCCCCTCCTGGATCTGGATACAGAATGAGGGCCAAAGGACAAGGAGCAGCTGATAAATGGATTGGAGGCAAAGCAAGTGAGAGTGACCGCCAGGAATTGAGAGGAAGAAAAAGAATATGGGAAATAAATCTGGCAACAAATCTTTCTGTCTGTCCGTCTGTCTGTCTGTCTGTCTGTCTGTCTGTCTCTCTCTCTCTCTCTCTCTCTCTCTCTCTCTCTCTCTCTCTCTCTCATCCCCCGCCCCGCCTTCTGCTGCAAATGAGATGGCACAGCAAACAATTGCAAACAATGATTATTGTATATACCGTATTTTTCGTCCCATAGGGTGCACTGGCCCATAGGACGCACCTAGTTTTTTGGGGGGGAAATAA
This sequence comes from Podarcis muralis, assembly GCF_964188315.1. Taxonomy (NCBI): domain Eukaryota; kingdom Metazoa; phylum Chordata; class Lepidosauria; order Squamata; family Lacertidae; genus Podarcis; species Podarcis muralis. Next base: position 6,148,223 of record NC_135660.1, on the reverse strand, counting down.
GGGGGGGAAATTATTATTTTTTCCCCCAGGCACAGGGCTGGTGCAGGGGAAGCTCAGGCTTCCCCCAACCCCATCCCCCAGAACAGGCAGCTCTCCGCAAAGCGGTGGGAGAGCTGCACGACTTCGCACAGCTCTCCCACTGCTTGCCGAGAGCTGCGCGAAGCCCGAAGCCTGGGGGGAGCTGAGCTCAGCGCCCCCCCCCCCCCAGGCTTCTGGGTCCAGGCAGCTCTCTGCAAAGGCTTCAGCGAAAGCCTGCATTCGCCCCATAGGACGCACACACATTTCCCCTTCATTTTTGGAGGGGGGAAAGTGCGTCCTATAGGGCGAAAAATACGGTACTTATATTGTATATGCTTATTATTATTGTATATACTCATTATACTTAATCCGAAAGGTGGTGCATCCCAAACTGCTAGCACATGACCCTCAGGTCGTGACCTTTCTAACTGTACAATTCTACAATTCTATGATTCTTGTAAGGGCAATTGCTTAAAAATATTGGGGGAACAGTATTATTTTTAATGGGGAACAATATTATATTTTGTACAGTGGTACCTCAGGTTAAGTACTTAATTCGTTCCGGAGGTCTGTTCTTAACCTGAAACTGTTCTTAACCTGAAGCACCACTTTAGCTAATGGGGCCTCCTGCTGCTGCCGCACCGCCGGAGCCCGATTTCTGTTCTTATCCTGAAGCAAAGTTCTTAACCTGAAGCACTATTTCTGGGTTAGCGGAGTATGTAATCTGAAGCGTATGTAACCTGAAGCGTATGTAACCCGAGGTACCACTGTATCATGGCATCTGTAAGTGTGGGACACCATTTCCATGACAATAAAGGAAGATAAAACACAGGGTTTTGTACATTATGGTTCCCCTCTCTCCTAAGCTGCTTCAAACTTCCAGGGACTGGTGAGCTGCACCCAAGAGTAAAAGAGTAACGGAGCTTGTGGATATAATCTCAGAAACATTGTTTATTATCTTTGAGGTCCCTGCAGACCCATCTTCAAAGGGGGGGGGGGAGACCTACCTAACGACCAACCAGTGAGCTTGATATCAATACCAGGAAAGATCCTAGAACAGATATGTTAAGTTGTGGGTGGACATATCAGACGACACAGCAATTCTTCAAACAGCTCTTGTTTATTTACAGGCCAGAACAGAACTGAACTGAACTGAAGGGTTCAGTCAGCCTGCTTATATAGAGCTCCAGAACAACATTACTGTAGCAACTTTCTAAAGCTATCCAAACACTGAAAGTCACTTTCGATCCTTCATTTGCACAACTATCTACAGTATCCCCCTGCTGGCCCAGGGTGAGAACTTCAGTACATAACAAGATAATTATACGGTCAGTCTGTGAGGACTTAGAAAAGGATGCTGTGATTACTAAGAACAGGCATGGGTTTCTCAGAAATAAGTCATGCCAGACCAATCTGATTTCTTTCTTTTTCTTTCTTTCTTTTTTAATTTTTATTTTTTTTAATTTTCCATTCATTATAATCACACTTTCATCCAGGGATGTCGAATAACTTACCAAAAAAATCATTCAGTCGAAAATCTAACAATAACATGCATCAAAATCCTCCTCCTATTAGTTATAGATAACAGTATATACTTTTGTCCCTACTCATTTATCCTATTTTTCCCCCTTCCTCCCTCCCCTTTAACCCCTCCCCCCAACACTTGTTCTCTCTTCAGATCTTTAACCATGTGCACAGATTATTCATTCTAATTTGGATGCTTGGGTTGGCTTCCCCCCGTGCTATCCAATTCCTATAACTTGTCCATTTATTCAAAATCTTTTGACATTTGTTTTCCCATGTATCTTCCGTCATTACCTGTTCAAATATGTCAGATTGTATATAGTCAAAAACATAGTCATTCCATTTTTCCATTGTCCATTTATCCTTTTCTTTCCATCCTAATGCAATAACAAGCATACCAGCTAAGATCATAATTTTATACCAATCTTGCTCTTTTCTTTCTATTTTACTATTCCCCAGTATTCCTGAGATAAACATTTCTCTATTGCCTTCTATCTTAACCTGAAATACTTCAGAAATAACCTTTATAAACTTTAGTCAATATTCCTTTACACAAATACACTCCCACCACATATGTGCATATACCCCTAACTCTTGACAACAATGCCAACACTTAGGATTCAATCCTTTAACTATATACGCCAGTTGCGCCGGGGTTCTATACCATTTCAATAGGAATTTCCTACTTAATTCTTTATATTTATCCATTTTTATTTTATCTATACTCTTCATCATCTCTTGGACCGTAGTCAAATGAAACAGCCCTTCCCGCTCCCATTTATTCTGAAATACCCTTATCATCCTTTCCTTATTTCTTATCATTAATTTATATATCATGCCTGCTATCCCTTTCTCTGTTATTTGTCTTTTGTTATGTATTTCATCAATTACTGATCCTGAACTCATCATATCCTCTATTTTTTCTGCTTCTATTCATTTATATAGCCCTTGCACTTTCAACCAATATTGTTTTCCTACTTTCTCCAAAATGCTATTTTTTGTCCTTAACTTCCCGTCTTCATCTAACAGATCTTTTAATTTATTAAATCCATGTTCTTCTAATTTCTTCCACCAACCAGGATCTGTTAATATCTGTTAATATTTAATGCTGTGTTGTTTTTAACACTTGATTGGAGACCGCCCAGAGTGGCTGGGGATGCTCAGCCAGATGGGCAGGGTATAAATAATAAATTATTATTATTATTATTATTATTATTATTATTATCATCATCATCATCATCATCATACATACATACATACATACATACATACCCATCTGGGTGGCTTCCAACACAATAAAAAAACAATCAAACATCAAACATTAAAAACGTCCCTAAACAGGGCTGCCTTCAGATGTCTTCTAAAAGTCAGTTTTTTATTTATTTGACATCTGATGGGAGGGCGTTCCACAGGGCAGGCGCCACTACTGAGAAGGGCCCTCTGCCTGGTATACAACTACCCTAAATTTGATCCAGAAGACTCTTATGTTCTTATGTTAATTTCAGATAAAATGAGCAAGTCAGGGCAGAACATCATATTCAGTGGAAAGGAAGGAGAGAGAAATGTGCCAGTCCCTGTTTTATTATGTCCTGCAGTGGGGAATAGCACAGATTTTATAAGGATGAGGGTTCATTGCAACCCTTGGTACAGGGTCTTGATTAAGTTCTTTCACTCCTTCTGGCAGCCGGAAGCTGAATGCCCTCAGCAGGCTGGTCAGGAAGATGAAGATTTCGATCTTTGCCAGCTGCATTCCCAAACATATGCGAGACCCTGAAGAGGAGACATGGGAAAATCAGCAACTGAGTAATAACTTACTTTCCAGTCAGGGGGGTTTTCAACCGGAACTCACTGGATCTCAGTTCCAGCATCTCTCAGGTGGGCATCACTGCCATTCTAAGAGAACGAGGGAGGTTCACAGTGAGTTCCAGCACCTCGTTTTCTAGAAAAATTGCACTGTCCCCAGATATCATTATTTTATAACTTTGAAATACTCCACATAATATTTTGTAAAACCAAGCCCAACTACTAGTCATAGATTCATAGAATCGTAGAGTTGGAAGGAGTTGGGTCAAGGAAATAATCAGGACTCCTGTCTCCTTTAGAGCTCAAAGGAGGGATAGGGCAGGGTGGTGGCAAAGTCTGAGATGCTTCAGGTTGGTGGTGGTGAAGACCCTGAAAGTGTATGTGCATCTGCAGAGTCACCATCACTGACCCAGAGCTTCCCCAAAGTTGCCACTTCCTTTCTCATTCCTGTTCTGGTGAGTCGCAGGGCCTCTGCTCCTGCAAGAGTGCTGTCTACTTTCTCTTGCAATGTGCTGATTATGATGTCATTTCCTGTGAGTAGCCCAATATGCATGTCTACACATCAAAACATAGCTTGGTCTTCTGCATTTACCTGCACCAAATGGCAGGTATTCTTCTCGAGCCACATATTGTCCATCCTTGTCCAAGAAATGATTTGGGTTGAACTCTGCAGGTGTCTCCCATCGTGTGGGATCAAGGAGAACAGAGCGCAGGTCAGGAAAGATACCAGTCGTCTGTAAAGAAGAAACCATTGTCATTGAATACACTAAGATCAACACATTTCTGAAATGTCTCTCAATATGCCAGGGGAGGGAAGTCATTTACCAGTGGCCAGATTCATCCTCAGCTTTTCTCCCTATTAAAACCTACCTGTATAGCCAGGAGAAGAATGGCCTCCTTCTCCCCACCCTTCTTTTAAAAGGAAAGCCCAACATCCAGACTGAGACCTCTGGCCAATAACAGCCTCCATCAGGGCGACCAAGGCTGATTCCGTTCTAAAACTTCTTCTGAACTCAGTATCACTGTTTGTGTATTTCCTCCTGGTCAAGTACCAACGTTATTAGAGGAAACACAAAATTGCAGTATTTTAAGCATATAAATATTTGAATTTACCGTATTTTTCGCACCATAACACTCACTTTTTTCCTCCTAGAAAGTAAGGGGAAATGTCTGTGTGTGTTATGGAGGGAATGCCTACGGGTGGCGGGGGGGATCTGCTGCAGTCGTGAGCAGAGGACCCATGGTTCCCCTTCCTTCCCTCCTCCATGGCTCGCTTTGAAACAGCAAAGCGGGAGAAGAGCCGTTGAGTGGGGAGGAGAGAGGGAAAGAAAGCCTGCTTGCCTTAAAGGAGGAAAGCAGGAGAGAAGAGGAGCCGCTTACACGAGTGTAAGTGACTCCTGTCCGGTTGGCTCCTTTAAAGCAAGCAGGCTCTCTGTCCCTCTCTCCTCCCCACTCGCTAAATAACAGCAAAGATTTTTCAAGCGGGCTCTCTGTCTCTCTCTCCTCCCCACTCGCTAAATAGCAGCAACGTTTTTTCAAGCGGGCTCTCTGTCTCTCTCTCCTCCCCACTCGCTAAATAGCAGCAACGTTTTTTAAAGCAGGCTCTCTGTCTCTCTCTCCTCCCCACTCGCTAAATAGCAGCAACGTTTTTTCAAGCAGGCTCTCTGTCTCTCTCTTCTCCCCACTCTCTAAATAGCAGCAACGTTTTTTCAAGCAGGCTCTCTGTCTCTCTCTTCTCCCCACTCGCTAAATAGCAGCAAAGATTTTTCAAGCAGGCTCTCTGTCTGTATCTCCTCCCCACTCCTCTTATAAGAGCCTTCTCCTCTTATACCCCTCTGCTGCATTATTAGCAGCATCCTTCTCCACCCACCCCACGCGTGTTCCTTGTCCCTTGAGTGCTTTTCCTTCCCTCCCCACTTAAAACATGGTTACAAAGCACGGATCCACACGGATCCTCAGGATTTTTGCACTGGGTCACCCCAAATTCACCATCAGATCACATAGCATGTCCATGGCTACAGCTTGCACCAAAAAAACCACGCACCCACTGTTGCCTGGGGCCACAGTGGTGCAAAAACGTGGTTACAAAGCACAGATCCACATGGATCCTCAGGATTTTTGCATTGGGCTACCCCAAACTCACCGTAAGATCACATGTCTGTGGCCACAGCATGAACCACAAAAATCATACATCCACTGTTTCGTTTAGAATATTTTTTTTCTTGTTTTCCTCCTCTAAAAACTATGTGCGTGTTATGGTTGGGAGCGTGTTATAGAGCGAAAAATACGGTATGTATTTCATTTAGGGAAGCCTGGCGGAAAAAGAAAACCTCAAATCAATAAATACAACTATGTGTTTGTGTGTGTGGAGACTATGTGATGTCATGCATTTATGAGCATTTTGGAAACATGATAACTTTGAACAATTATTGTTGTTGTGATTGTGCAGGTGTATGATATGGGGTATCCTAATAAATCTCTGGGTCCAGCAACACTTCCACATGTGCCTGTCTTAAAATCAGCAGAGTGATCAATCAGTGCAGCCTCCTTGGAAACACATTTGAAGGGCTGGTTGCACACGAAAGGCAATAAAACATTCATGGAAACAAGAAAGATCAATCAAGTAAGTTGTTTACTTGAGCAGGATGTAAAATGCGTAACGGTTTCATTTTACAAGCACTTCCAGGCATGCCTGGAAGAAGCGGACTATTTGGATCCCTTCCAATCAGGATTCAGGCCTCATCATGGGACTGAAACTGCCTTGGTTGTGCTGGTCGATGATCTCCAGCGGGCTAGAGACAAAGGTGAGAGCTTTTTCCTAGTTCTGCTGGATCTCTCAGCAGCTTTTGACACCATCGACCATAACATCCTTCTGGACTGTCTAGAGGGGCTGGGAGCTGGGGGCACTCTTACACAGTGGTTCCGCTCCTTTCTCCTGGGCCGTGTTCAAAAAGTGGGGTTGGGGGATGAGTGTTCAGACCCCTGGGCCCTCACTTGTGGGGTGCCTCAGGGTTCTGTCCTCTCCCCCATGCTTTTTAACATCTACATGCAGCCGCTGGGAGAGATCATCAGGGGGTTGGGTCTGGGTGTTCATCAATATGCAGATGATACCCAGCTCTACCTCTCTTTCAAATCAGAATCAGTGAAGGCGGTGAAGGTCCTGCGTGAGTGTCTGGAGGTGGTTGGAGGATGGATGGCAGCTAACAGATTGAGGTTGAATCCAGACAAAGACAGAAGTACTGTTTTGGGGGGACAGGAGGCGGGCAGGTGTGGAGGACTCCCAGTTGTGCAGCCTGGGAGTTATTTTGGACTCACAGTTGTCTATGGAGGTGCAGGTCAGTTCTGTGTCCAGGGCAGCTGTTTACCAGCTCCATCTGGTACACAGGCTGAGACCCTACCTGCCCACAGACTGCCTCACCAGAGTGGTGCATGCTCTAGTTATCTCTCGCTTGGACTACTGCAATGCACTCTGTGTGGGGCTACCTTTGAAGGTGACCTGGAAACTACAACTAATCCAGAATGCTCTGTGATACTTCAGGTTCTCAAATGAAACTGGGAATGAAAGACGAGGCAGCAATGCAAAGAAACTGGGCAGGGACCTAAGAGTTTTGGATGCAGAGCAGACTCTCCTTGTTGTGTGTAATGTTGCTGAACAGCTCAGAAGAGTGTGCAAATGAGAACCTGAAGTAAGTTGCTGTTTCTCTCTTTCCCTGGCCAGGAGATGGAAGGAGCAAGGAATGAAAATATGAATAAAGATTTGATGTTTTTATTAAGTGTGATGGTTGGTGGGAAAGGCTTTCATCTGGGAATTCAGAACTCTGCATTACAGAGTCAGATGGCTTAAGGGTTTTTGTGACTGTCCCAGCATTTTCAGAGCAGTTGAAGAGTATGCAGGAATACCTGTTCTCCAACCACCATCACAAACACCTTTGCTAAGAAAGGTGTGTTGGCAGCCCGTCTATAGTTGTTACACTCCATTGGGTCTAGAGTGGGATTTTTGAGAAGTGGAACACCACCGCCTCTTTAAGCGCAACAGGCACCACTCCATCACACTACCACACCTCTGATCGATCCAGTCACCCCACCCAGCATTCTTAATCCAAGTTGTTCATAAACTAAGCTGTTCTTAAACCAAGGTACCACTGTAATAGAATAATAATCATAGAATTGTAGAGTTGAAAGGGACAACAAGGGTCAACACAGGAATTTTTTGACCAACATGGGGCTTAAACCCACAACCCTGAGATTATTAATTGGAATTGATTCCACAATGCTGGGCCTGACAATTTGTAGGACACCTCAGCTGGCACAGTCTCAATAGCAGCATCTAAATTGCTGCAGAGCCAAACAACTTTATCCTTGAAATGTTTAGCTATCCGGTTACAGCTAGTCACCATGTGTTCAGGAGATCCACCTCGCCAGTCACAAGTTACTAACCTCTGGATGACACAGAATAACTCTGCTCAATGGTTCCCCGAGGATGTAATGGAGGCAGCAAAGTAGGATAAAACCTCTGCCCTTGCCACCACATTGTAGGCCCTATTACGAGCCAGAACATGTGCTTCGGCAGCTCATAAGTGAGGTTTACGCCACTTATGAGCCAGCCCTATATGCTCTTGATATACAAGAATGCAGCTGTTACCTTGGGAATAAGAGAACCACGTATCTTCACATCCTTTGCCGTTTGCCTGGGAATTCCACTTACAAAGGCATATTTAAAGCGCTGCATTTCATGAATCACAGCATTGGTGTAGGGCAGTTTCTTCTTATCTTGATAGCACATTGAATGAGAAGAACCTATAACATTTTTTATCTCCTTGTGGACTTTATCTGAAGAAAATGATGGAAATGTATTGTTTATTTTGACAAGAACATTTTTTTCCAGGATATTTATTTACCATGAAATTATTCTAAGAAGATATATGAATGAATCCCAGTTTATAGCTCATTTATATTATTATATTATTTATTGCATTTATAGCCCATATTTTCCTCCAAGGACTTCAATGCAATATACATGGTTCTTCCACTCTTTTTAAACCTCAATAGTAACCTGGGGCAATAGGTTAATCTGAAAAATACGGAATAGTCTAGGGCCACCCAGAGGGTTTCATAGCTGTATTAGAATTTGAACCTGGGTTTTCTCAATCCTAGTTTGACATCCTAACTGCTACTTCCACTGGTGGGTCAAGGTGGCTGCACTACCAGGATTTTTCCCGACCTAAAGTGGGTTGCAACACCAGCACTGCCACCATATAAATATCTGGTAAAAAATTAAGGAGTGCTCCTACAAAAACATTTTTCAGCTAAAGGTGAGTTCCTAGGTCTGGAAAGTTGGAAAATTCCCTAATCTCAGCTGCTACTTATATTTGGAAAGATATCATGGCCAACCAAAATGTCACAAGGGGTTGAGCAGGTCTACCAGAATTCTTCCAAGCTGGATGTTAAGCAAAGCGGAAGGGCAGGGAGTAAGAAAAAACATGACTTCATTAAGTCATAATCTGTGCATTGGTCAACATTTCATTTTGGTTGCAGAGTTTTAGAAGGGGCATGGCTTGGGGGTTGTCATGAAGTGAGCCTGGATTTCTGGATTCACCATGACATCACTGGCAAAAGCATTCATCTCTTTCTCTCCCTTCCTTTGACCATCCCAGTCTTCAAATTGTCTTCCCTCTATTTGCAAAGCCACTCTTCTCTCCTTCAGAAAAACTTTGATGAATTCACTTTAGTCTAACAACAGGGGCACATTTTTGTCCCTGACCCTCTCCTATGAATTTAATTATAAATTGAGACCCTCCATCTCTTATTGTCCCAGTAATCATAGACTGGAAGTATTCTATGGGCGTGGGGTGTTCAGGGCAAATTAGTTTTTTACTTCTACCACACTGTTGGGTTTGATTAGAAGTTCCAGAATCTGTATAAGGAAACATTTGTGAAGAAGAATGATCTTCCATGAGATGTAAGTCAAAAACATTTAGCTTATTTCAGTATGCTCTTGTCTTTTGGCTCCCATTGCGCGTGTCTCCCTCTCTCACCTTGGATATCTGGATGATTTGCCAGGAGGAGAAGTGCCCATTTCAGAGAAATGGCGGTTGTTTCTGTCCCTGCTACAAAGAAGTCAAAAATGCATTGGGCCAGGTTGTCTTCATTAAACGTAGACTCTGGATCATTCCTGTTCTGGTGCTGAAAATAAGAAAGGTGACATATCATTTATATGCCTTATAGTCTGTTCTCCTTCACTTACTTTAGTTTCTTTTGCCAACTTTTTGCCCTGTCAGCATTTGAATATATTTGAGTCTCTTTCATTGAGTAGATCAGTGCTTTCCAAACTGTGTGTCACGGCACATTAGTGTGTCAACTACAGTGTGTAGTTGTGTCATGTGAATTCTCCCTGAGTTCCTCCTAGGGTTGGAAAGGGGTTCGTTTAACCTCCGGTTTGCTAGTAAAACTGAATTACTCTGTCGTAAAATGATGCATATCTAAAAAATCAACATGAAAAGTTTGAGAAGTTCTGTTGTAGATTATTGTCACAAGGCTCTAAAAGTGTGCATTATTTCTCTTCGGAATGCAACTATGTACCATTTAGGAATGTGGGATAGATATGATTCAGGTCACATTTAAAGGCAGAGTGGCTGGGGAAGCCCAGCCAGATGGATGGGGTATAAATAATAAAGTTATTAAAATTATTATTGCTTAATTTTTACTTTTTGAAATAACACCATGCCCAATGAATATAGAGAGATAAATCACAAACTAAACAACTCTGTATATGATTTGCAAAAATTCCTTAACAATAATGTACAACATTTCAAAACCTTCTAATACATGGAATCTTAAATAATATCTACAATGTCAAAATAATAATGACATACACAACTCAGTACAGTGGTACCTCGCAAGACGAATGCCTCGCAAGACAAAAAACTCGCTAGACGAAAGGGTTTTTTGTTTTTTGAGCTGCTTCGCAAGACGATTTTCCCTATGGGCTTGCTTCACAAGACGGAAACGTCTTGTGAGTTTGTTTCCTTTTTCTTAACACCGTTAATACAGTTGTGATTTGACTTCGAGGAGCAACTCATAGAACGCGGTGTGGTAGCCTTTTTTGAGTTTTTTAAAGACTTTGGTGATTTTTGAAGCTTTTCCAAAACTTTCCCGACACCGTGCTTCGCAAGACGAAAAAATCGCAAGACGACAAAACTCGCAGAACGAATTAATTTCGTCTTGCGAGGCACCACTGTATCTCAAAGCCAAAGTGTCCAAATATTCCTGAAATAAGTGAATCAGAATTATCTCTGTGTGTATACTTGTGCTGGTGCAATCCCGATGGAACTGCAACAATGGGATACCCAGGATTTCAATCTCTGTTTCTTGAATCTTCTTCTGGTTGGCCCAAAAAGGAGCCCTGGATCATACATAACACGCTTATAATCTTATAAGGATATTCTTATAAGCATGTTGTGTATTGTTAAGGAATTTTTGCAAACCACATACAGAGTTGTTTACTTTTCGAAGCAATACCAGTAGTGAAAATGCAGCCATCCTTCAAAATTCTCATTTCTCTGAATTTTGCAGAGCTGCTATCTAGCCAAGCAATGTGTACAGAAACACACAGAGCATTTCACTCTCAGCATACAGCATTTGTGGCTACTGGTAAGTAATTTCAGGATTGCATTACCATTTAACTATGGGGGGCATGGTGTGATATATTTTGATACAGTGTGCCCCACATGTACTCTGAACTCTGCATTGATTAATGAAGCCCTCCTGTTTTATAGTCCTGGTATTCAGTACTTACTTTCTCCATCTGAAGTAGATAGAAATCAATGAAATCCTGTGGCTCATGCAGAGACGAAGTCTCCTTATGCTTCTCTATCTCATCCTTTGCAAATGAAATCACCGTATCCAGGCTAGAAAATGCCTGCTTGTGGGGCCCTGGGAGATATCTCATAATCCATGGGAATATTTCATACAGCTAAAGTAAAGATAACAAAAACGTTGCCATTACCATGAAGAAGCTTGGTCACACTGTTCATGAATCAACTCCTGTGGGCTAGTGCTTAAATAACATGATCTGGGTTATTCCTCACAGATAGTATATTAGCTTGACTCTCATGGAGAAGAAGGTGGGTGTCAACAGCATCTTCAGAATTCCACAATGACTGGATTATGATAATTAAGCTTGGCTGAAAAGTGGAATGAAAACTAGCGTTTTAAATATATTGCCAGCTTTCAGGCTTCATTCTAAAACTGCACTATTCCAGACCAGGAATGGGGATGGAGAATATGGATAGCAGAGAAATTCAATTTTGCTCTAGTTTCACTCCCCGCTAAGAACCAAATACATAGCTTGTTGTTGTTTATACATACATATATATATATATATATATATATATATATATATATATATATATGCAGGTTTTGGTGTCCTCGGGTATCTTCCCGTGTAAAAGTTGGGGTGTCTAGGCGACGTTTCGACGAGGTCTCACTCGTCATCTTCAGGCTGGTGCTAAAGATGACGAGTGAGACCTCGTCGAAACGTCGCCTAGACACCCCAACTTTTACACGGGAAGATACCCGAGGACACCAAAACCTGCATTCCTGTACCCGTGAAAATCTACGAAAGCATATATATATATATATATATATATATATATATATATATATATACACACACACACACACACACGTATGTATGTATGTATAAGCATATGTGTGTGTGTATATGTATGTATGTATAGATATAGGTATAGATATATAGATATAGATAGGAGTTCATTTTTCTACATATCAAATTAAACGTGTTACAAACTTTGAAACATCTAATGACTGCCCTTCTTCTCCTTCCGTGGTTCATATTACATTTCATAGTTTCCTGCATGTTTTACTATAACCATTCAAATCAATTTGATCCCCAGGAATGGGGGTGGAAGATACGGACCCTCCTTTGTTGGAGATATTTAGGCAGAGGTTGGATGGCCATCTGTCATAGATGCTTTATCTGAGATTCCTGCATAACAGGGGGTTGGACTAGACAACCCTTGGGGTCCCTTCCAACCTTAAAATTCTATGATTCTATGACCTTAAGAGCCAACAGCCAGGATACCTTTTTTTTTCTAGTTCCCTTTTCACCCTTGGTGGGGTAAATCAATTTAAACTTTAACATGTTGACCTTTGAATATCTTAACAGTCTAGAGCAGGTGAGGGAAACCTTGGCCATCTATATGTTACTGAACCACAACCCCATCAGAACCAGCCAGCATAGCCAAAGGCCAAAGATGACCAATTGTAGATGAGCAACATCTGGGGGGCCAGACGTTCCCCACACCTGGTCCACAGCCAGAATACCATAAGAACTGATTTCTCCCATGTGAAGGTCTCTGAGCCCCTGAGTCCTATGTACCGTTGCCATTAGATACAGTGATCAGACAGTTGTTGTTTAGTCGTTTAGTCATGTCCGACTCTTCGTGACCCCATGGACCAGAGCACGCCAGGCACTCCTGTCTTCTAGTGCCACCCACAGTTTTGTCAGTTTCATGTTGGTAGCTTCTATAACACTGTCCAACCATCTCATCCTCTGTCATCCCCTTGTGCCCTCAATCTTACCCATCATCAGAGTTTTTTCCAGAGAGTCTTCTCTTCTCATGAGGTGACCAAAGTATTGTGGCCTCAGTTTCAGGATCTGTCCTTCCAGTAAGTACTCAGGGTTGATTTCCTTTAGAATGGATAGGTTTGATCTTTTTGCAGTCCATGGGACTCTCAAGAGTCTCCTCCAGCACCAGAATTCAAAAGCATCAATTCTCTGGCGATCAGCCTTCTTTGTTGTCCAGCTCTCACTTCCATACATCACTACTGGGAAAACCACAGCTTTAACTATACGGATCTTTGTTGGCAAGGTGATGTCACTGCTTTTTGAGATGTTATCTAGGTTTATCATCACTTTTCTCCCAAGAAGCAGGCATATTTTAATTTCGTGACCGCTGTCACCATCTGCCGTGATCATGGAGCCCCAAAAGGTAAAATCTGTCACTGCCTCCATTTCTTCACCTTCTGTTTGCCAGGAGGTGATGGGCCCAGTGGCCATGAACTTCGTTTTTTTGATGTTGAGCTTTAGACCATATTTTGCACTCTCCTCTTTCACCCTCATTAAGAGGTTCTTTAATTCCTCCTCACTTTCTGCCATCAAAGTTGTGTCATCTGCATATCTGTGGTTGTTGATATTTCCTCCTGCAATCTTAATTCCGGTTTGGGATTCATCCAGCCCAGCCTTTCACATGATGAATTCTGCATATAAGTTAAATAAGCAGGGAGACAATATACAGCCTTGTCGTACTCCTTTCCTTTTGGAACCAATCAGTTGTTCCATAACCAGTTCTAGCTGTAGCTTCTTGTCCCACATAGAGATTTCTCAGGAGACAGATGAGGTGATCAGGCACTCCCATTTCTTTAAGAACTTGCCATAGTTTGCTTTGGTCCACGCAGTCAAAGGCTTTTGCGTAGTCAATTAAGCAGAAGTAGATGCCATTCTGGAACTCTCTGGCTTTCTCCATAATCCAGTGCATGTTTGCAATTTGGTCTCTTTGAAATTTTGGTCCCTTTGAAATCCAGCTTGTACTTCTTGGAGTTCTCAGTCCACAAACTGCTTTAGCCAGCCTTGTAGAATTTTGAGCATAACCTTGCTTGCTTGCCTTCTCCCCCCTGCTATTTGTAAGGCCTTGTTGGACAGCCACTTTGCTTTCTTGCATTTCCTTTTCATTGGGATTTTTTTCATTGCTGCCTCTTGTATAATGTTACGAGCCTCCATCCATAATTCTTCAGACACTCTGTCCACCAAATCTAAATCCTTAAACCTGTTCCTCACTTCCACTGTGTATTCATAAGGGATTTGATTTAGATTGTATCTTACTGGCCCAGTGGTTTTTCCTACTTTCTTCAGTTTAAGCTTGAATTTTGCTATGAGAAGCTGATGATCCGAGCCACAGTCAGCTCCAGGTCTTGTTTTGGCTGACTATATAGAGCTTCTCCATCTTTGGCTGCAGAGAATATAATCAATCTGATTTTGATGCTGCCCAGCTGGTGATGTCCATGTGTAGAGTGTGAGGAGAACCTGAGCTTACAGGTTTAAACAGCTGTGCGCCTACTGTGGGGCGGAGAGACTCTGCGTCACTTCTGAGAGTCTCATTTCTTTGTTCTATTCTGCTTTTGCTTTTGTCCGGAACGGACATGCTTGCACAATGTTCCATGATTGTGGATAATTTTGCTGTATTAAAGTGCTTTTAGTTTTAGTAACTCTGCGTGAGAGCCTGATTTATGCACACCGAAGCACAGAAGGCAGAAGGCTTATTTTCTGACCGCTGCTAGACTCTGCTAGACTCTGCTTTTTTTCTCAGAGCTGTGGAATGCCTTTGGAATGCCTTTGGGATGCGTGCTGCAAAGCAGAGGCCTGTTGCAGCCGAAGCGCGCTGGACTGTTATCTGAGCAATAAATCATTTCAGATAGAGTCGTCTCTTTTGTTGTTGGAAAAGAGTGTTTGTGATGACCAGCTTGTTCTCTTGACAGAACTCTATTAGCCTTTGCCCTGCTTCGTTTTGAACTCCAAGGCCAAACTTGCCTGTTGTTCCTTTTAACTCTTGACTCCCTACTTTAGCATTCTAATCCCCTATAATGAGAAGAACGTCCTTCTCAGACAGTAGACACATTGTACCAGACAGTAGACACATTCAATTTTCCATAATGGTACCAAAACTATGGAATTCCGATACTGTGAAGATATTTTGGCCTCATCCTCTTTCTGCATTTAGATGGGCTCTAGATGAGCTGTATGTCATTGTTCCATTTTCATCTCATCTTTCCTCCAAAGAGTTCCAGGTGGTGTACATAGTTGCTTCACATCTTTTAATCTGCACAATAATCTTGAGAAATAGATTAAACTGCGAGCTAGTAAATGGCCTATGACTAGTTTTAAACCCTGGTCTCAGTTGTCTGAGGCCAACACTCTAACCTCTATCATAATGGACTCCAGAATGCTGATAGGGGGACTTGTAGTCTCTGGGAGACCTGTCAGGATCAGTAGAAGTGAAAATGACTACTCACAATATGAGTGGGGGAAAACAGAAATTTTAGTAAATAATTAATGGCTTCTATCAGTTTCTGAAACTGTTCATCTTCAACAGCAAATCGGTGCCCAAAAGCCATAGCGCATATCACATTGGAGACTGAATTAGTGATGTGAAAGGTGGGGTCAAGTGGTTGTCCTGCAAAATAAAATTATACTAATGTTAGTTCAGCCGCTCCTGTTAATACTGAGAACATATTTATGTTAGATTTAAGCAAAACTATCAACATTCCGGACGCGGGTGGCGCTGTGGGTAAAAGCCTCAGCGCCTAGGGCTTGCCGATCGAAAGGTCGGCGGTTCGAATCCCCGCGGCGGGGTGCGCTCCCGTTGTTCGGTCCCAGCGCCTGCCAACCTAGCAGTTCGAAAGCACTCCCGGGTGCAAGTAGATAAATAGGGACCGCTTACTAGCAGGAAGGTAAACGGCGTTTCCGTGTGCGGCTCTGGTTTGCCAGAGCAGCGATGTCACGCTGGCCACATGACCCGGAAGTGTCTCCGGACAGCGCTGGCCCCCGGCCTCTTGAGTGAGATGGGCGCACAACCCTAGAGTCTGTCAAGACTGGCCCGTACGGGCAGGGGTACCTTTACCTTTACCTTTATCAACATTCCTTTCCAAAAAGTACAGCAGTAGTACACAAAGATTTCTTCAGACTGGAATATATGCCAGCTCAGCACCATCACTGAGCATCACATACCCTTTGAACGTGCAAAAACCTCCACGAGCTGATGCGCCTCCTCTGCTATTTGCTGCTCCATGCCTTTCTTCCCCAGTCCCAGTTTCCGCATAGTAACCACACCAAAGCGTCTCTGTTGCCTCCAGGTGTGACCATTTGAAAATATAATACCTATGGGAAATCAGTGAGAAATTATTACTTATATAAACTGATGTTAAAAATTAAACCAACCGCTAAACCAGAAGAATCTATGTTTAGCACTCAAGAGCTACTCTGCCTCTCTGAAGCAAAGGTGACATCTGTGTGTTACATGGACATCTCTACAATATAGGCCGGCACTGCATGCTTTGTACAACAACTCTGAGTTTCTTTTCTACAGCCAAGCTTTATATAAAATTTATGGAATGAAAATGAAATGAATACAGTGCCTGAGAGAACCTATTTGAGCACTCAGACACTCACAAGTGATTCACCCAATTGTCTTGGCTGTCTTAGTTTGTAAAACAGAAGACAAATCAGATGGTTCCAGAAGTTCCGGCAATTTACAGTAAAGGTAAAGGTACCCCTGACCATTAGGTCCAATCGTGGACGACTCTGGGGTTGTGCGCTCATCTTGCTTTACTGGCTGAGGGAGCCGGCGTTTGTCCGCAAACAGCTTCTGGGTCATCTTTGGGCAGTTCTACAAATTATGATGCTTTTGAATTATGGCGCTGGATGAGACTCTTGAGAGTCCCATGGATTGCAAGAAGATCAAACCTATCCATTCTTAAGGAAATCAGCCCTGAGTGCTCACTGGAAGGACAGATCGTGAAGTTGAGGCTCCAATACTTTGGCCACCTCATGAGAAGAGAAGACTCCCTGGAAAAGACCCTGATGTTGGGAAAGATGGAGGGCACAAGGAGAAGGGGATGACAGAGGACGAGATCATTGGACAGTGTTCTCGAAGCTACCATCATGAGTTTGACCAAACTGCGGGAGGCAGTGGAAGACAGGAGTGCCTGGCGTGCTCTGGTCCATGGGGTCACGAAGAGTCAGACACGACTAAACGACTAAACAACAACAACAAATTATGATTTTGGGCAGGGTGGAGGGAATTGGTATTTAATACAGTGATACTTTCTGCAGAAAAACTTAAACTGCAGCTTATTTCTGTTGGGTCCACCACACTTGTGTTTTGTTCAACATAGTTAGGTGTAAGGAACATGTCACTTGTTCGATAAAGGAGTGCCAACTTGAACAAAATATTGTGGGGGCCTAGGTAAGACCTATCCCACATAATCCATCACATGACATGGTGCACACACACCATTTGAATGTCAATGCCCCTCAACTTGGGGTGCAGCCCCCTCTAATATTTTATTTGTGAGGCGGAAGCCCTCTCAGTCCCTAGGAGTTGGCCCCTATGGTTCAATCTATGTCTTACCAAAGGTCCGTATAGTTAAAGCCATGGTTTTCCCAGTAGTGATGTATGGAAGTGAGAGCTGGACCATAAAGAAGGCTGATCGCCAAAGAAATGTTGCTTTTGAATTATGGTGCTTGAGGAGACTCTTGAGAGTCCCATGGACTGCAAGAAGATCAAATGCATCCATTCTTAAGGAAATTAGCCATGAGTGCTCACTGGAAGGGAAAATCCTGAAGCTGAGGCTCTAATACTTTGGCCACCTCATGAGAAGAGAAGATTCCCTGGAAAAGACCCTGATGTTGGGAACGATGGAGGGCACAAGGAGAAGGGGACGACAGAGGACGAGATGGTTGGACAGTGTTCTCGAAGCTACAAACATGAGTCTGAGGAAACTGTGGGAGGCAGTGGAAGACAGGAGTGCCTGGCGTGCTCTGGTCCATGGGGTCACGAAGAGTCGGACACGACTAAACGACTAAACAACAACAAATGTCTTACCTTGCACTTAGCCCTTTATAGCTTTTGCGTATGTATGTATTTATTTATTTCATACACTGCTTTATAGTTAAAAGCTTCTAAGCAGTTCACAAAAAATTAGGCAATCAAATCCAGGAAAAATTCCAACCCTACTTTAAAATATGCAAAAGCTAAAATACTAAAACGGATTAAATTTGCCTCAACTTTCTAAGCATCTGGGTAGGCATGTCTAAGCAAGGATGTTTTTTATACACCAAAAAGAATAAAGGGCCTACCTAATCTCAACAGGCAGGGAGTTCCAAACTGTGGGCCCTGATGCACTAAACTTCCAAGTTCTTACAAATACGGAACACTTATTATGTGGCACCTGTAGTAGTGCCAATTCTGCTGATTGATCATAGAATCATACAATAATATAATCTTAGAGCTGGAAGGGACCCAAGGGTCATCTAGTCCAACCACCTGCAATGCAGGAATCTCAGCTAAAGCATCCATGACAGGTGGCCATCCAACCTCTGCTTAAAAACCTCCAAGGAAGGAGAGTCCACAACCTCCTGAGGCAGACTGTTCCACAGTCAAACAGCTCTTACTGTCAGAAAGTTTTTCCATATGTTTAGTCAGAATCTCCGTTCTTGTAACTTGAAGCCATTGGTTCAAGTTCTACATTCCAAAGCAGGAGAAAACGAGCTTGCTCCATCTTCCAAGTGACAGACCTTTAGATATCTCTTCTTAGTCTCTTCTTTTCCAGGCTAAACATACCCAGCTCCTTCAACCATTCCTCATAAGGCTTGGTATCTAGACCGTTGATCATCCTAGTTGCCCTCCTCTGCACACATTCCAGCTTCTCAACATCCTTCTTAAATAGTGGTGCCCATAACTGGACACAGTATTCCAGGTGGGATCTGATCACAGCAGAATAGAGAGGTACTATTATTTCCTTTGATCTAGATACTATACGTCTGTTGATACAGCCTGGAATAGCATCTCAACAAATCCTGAACCTTTGCCTACAAAGCACAGCACAAATGGAAGTTCCCATCAGTAATTTGCACATTCAGCAACAGCTAATTGAAATACTTGGCTCAGGGTCAATGCACCTAATTGTTATGTCTAAGGCTCAAGGTCATAAGAGCCAGTGTGCTGTAATGGTTAAGAGCGGTAGTCTCGTAATCTGGGGAACCGGGTTCGCGTCTCCGTTCCTCCACATGCAGCTGCTGGGTGACCTTGGGCCAGTCACACTTCTTTGAAGTCTCTCAGCCCCACTCACCTCACAGAGTGTTTGTTGTGGGGGAGGAAGGGAAAGGAGAATGTTAGCCGCTTTGAGACTCCTTAAAGGGAGTGAAAGGCGGGGTATTAAATCCAAAACTCTTCTTCTTCTTCTTCATTGGTGCTGGTTTACAATTAAGTACAATTTGCTCTCTGTTTGGAGCAGGCAGTTGAATTTTCACTCCAATGTGAGACTTTTAGGCATTTGTCAGTTTGGGGTTCAGCAGATTGCAGGACAAGTTTGCATTCAGGCAGTGACAAGAAAACAGCAAGGTGGTGGGAAGAACAAAGCAAAAGGATGCTTCTGTTGCTGTCCGTCGACAGCTCCTTCCAGCTGTTAAGTACAGTGCTCTAGTCCTTGGGGTCATGAAGAGTCAGACACGACTAAATGACTAAACCAAAACAACACCACTTGTTACTATTAGAGCTCACTTGAGCCTGCTAAGTTGTACTCAGAGTAGACCCATTGAAATTAACAGACCTAAGTTGTTGTTTAGTCGTTTAGTCGTGTCCAACTCTTTGTGACCCCATGGACCAGAGCATGCCAGGCACTTCTGTCTTCCACTGCCTCCTGCAGTTTGGTCAAGGTAAAGGTACCCTTGCCCGTACGGGCCAGTCTTGACAGACTCTAGGGTTGTGCGCCCATCTCACTCAAGAGGCCGGGGGCCAGCGCTGTCCGGAGACACTTCCGGGTCACGTGGCCAGCGTGACATCGCTGCTCTGGCGAGCCAGAGCCACACAGGGAAACGCCGTTTACCTTCCCGCTAGTAAGCGGTCCCTATTTATCTACTTGCACCCGGGAGTGCTTTCGAACTGCTAGGTTGGCAGGCGCTGGGACCGAACAACGGGAGCACACCCCGCCACGGGGATTCGAACCGCCGACCTTTCGATCGGCAAGCCCTAGGCACTGAGGCTTTTACCCACAGCGCCACCCACGTCCCAAGACCTAAGTTAGCTGTGTCCATTAACTGTAATGGGTCTATTGTGAGTAGAGCTAACATTGGATACAACCCATTTTCTGTTGATTGCAACATTAAGAGAGATCCTTTGTTTTCTTTTTCCAGATACCCTCTTTAAATGTTTTACCTGGGGAAATAGCAGTAGGACTTCTCGTTCTTGACTACTTACCCCTTCCTTTTATTATATCATTAAAAAAAGCCGTCTCTAATCTCTCAGAGAATTCTTCAGAGCGGTCAATGAGTCCTTCTTTCACTGCTTCATATCCAGACAGTACTACCACAGCTAGTGGTCCTCCCCATAAGGTATAAATGTTTCCATATTGCTTTGCCATCTACCGTTTGGGTCATAAGGGAGGAGAGAGATATTAGGTTCAAAGTAAGCAGATGATTATTTCAACATGAACTTCAGCCTTCCTCACCTCTGCAGTTTCTGGCCAAGTGTGCATCTCCTCTCTGCAGATTTTCCCCCTCCCCCCAGCTTTCCTTCCCCTTCCCCCTTTCCTTTCCTTTTCTTGCAAGAGAGTTGTGATGTTTTAACATTGATATTGCAGCGCTTCAAGAAACTCGAAGAGCAGGTGAGGGACAACTGAAGGAAGAAAAAGGAGGCTACACATTCTTCTGGAAAGCTTTACCTCAACAAGAATATCGCATACATGGAGTAGGCTTTGCTATCAAAAACAATATTGTGAAGCTCTTTTCAGAATTCCCTACCGGCATTAATGAGTGACTTTCAACCCTTTGAATAAAATTCACAAAAAACCAACAGGCTACTATTCTAAGCACTTATGCGGCAACACGGATGCCAATGACGACATTAAAGAAATTTTTTACTCTCAGCTGGATAGCATCCTACCAGAGATGCCTAAGGAGGATAAAATTATCCTCCTGGGGAATTTTTTTTAAAAAAATGATATTTATTGAAATTTTACAGACAGAAAAGAGTTACAGAATTAAAAAAAAGAAAGTAAAAAAGAAAAAAGAGAAAAGAGAAAAAAGGTACAAAAATACAAAGAAAAAATACAAAATACATAAAAAATAAAAAAACAATTAAAAACAGATCAATATTTTCATGTCTTATATTTCATTTACTTGTTTCCTGACCTCCTCACACCTCCCTTTTTTGTATTCCAGTTCACATGGTTAATTCAGCAAATCCTTTCCCTCTTTGTTTTTATCTTAATTCTATATCTTAACATATTATAACTTCGTATTTTCATCTAATTATCAATCCATTTTTACATATTCTTTTTAACCTTGTTGCTAAAGCCGTTTCATTTCAATCCAACATCATTTTAACATTCATTAATTTTACAATATTTCTGCAAATAGTCTTTAAATTTCTTCCAATCTTCTTCCACCAACTCTTCTCCCTGGTCTCGGATTCTGCCAGACATTTCCGCCAATTCCATATACTCTATCACTTTCATCTGCCCTCCTGGGGAATTTTAATGCAAGAGTAGAGTAAGATTTCGATCTGTGGCCTGGGACTATTGGGAAAGAAGGAATTGGCAACAGCAACCAAAACGAAATCTTTTTGACTGTAGGTGCAGTGCACAACCTTGTTATTACCAACACACTCTTTTGACAACAAAATAAATTTAAAACATCATGGAGGCACCCTTAGTCGAACCAATGGCATCTCTTAGACTATGTAATTGTTCAAGCTGAAGATTGCTGTAATGTGCTCCTTACCAGAGCTATGGCGAGTGCCGACAACTGCTTGACAGAGCATTGATTAATACATTCCACTATGGCTATCAAGTTTATACCTCAACACAGGCTTCAAGGAAGGAAACCAGGGTGCAAAATGAATACTCAAACCCTTCAAGATCCTATTAAGTGGGATTGCTTCCAAACAACTCTTAAGGACCATCTGCTTTCAGAGTTCCCTAATAACATCAAGGAACACTGGACCAAGCTAAAAACATCAATTATTGCAGCCTATGAACAAACAAACAAAGTGGGACGCGGGTGGCGCTGTGGGTAAAACCTCAGTGCCTAGGGCTTGCCGATCGCATGGTCGGTGGTTCGAATCCCCGCGGTGGGGTGAGCTCCCATCTTAAACGGCGTTTCCGTGTGCTACGCTGGTGCTGGCTCGCCAGAGCAGCTTCGTCACACTGGCCACGTGACCCGGAAGTGTCTCTGGACAGCGCTGGCCCCCGGCCTCTTAAGTGAGATGGGCGCACAACCCTAGAGCCGGACACGACTGGCCCGTACAGGCAGGGGTACCTTTACCTTTACCTTTACTATGAACAAACTGTTGGATACCAAACCAAGGACTGGTTTGATGAGAATGACACTGAGATTGAACACATTATTGGCAAGAAAAGGAAGGCCTTTCATAGAGTTAGAAACTGTGGCACAGAGATAGAAACTGTGCTACTAAGAAAAAAAAACCTATGCCAACGCTAAGAACCAGATAACTAAAGCGCACCTGGTGGATAAAAAAAGCTCAAGAGATCCAGCACTTAGCCAACACTCATGATGCACAGAGTTCCTTTAAAGCCACTAAATCATGGCATATGCCCCCTGAGCTCAAAGACAGTACCACACTTCTAAAAGATAAAGAAGCTATTGCACTGCACTGGAAAGAACATTACCAACATCTCCTTAACTGCAGCTCCCCTGTACATGCTGAGATCCTCTCACAAATTCCACAAAAACAAATTAGAGATGAGCTTGCAGTAACTCCAAATCTGGGAGAGCTGTGAACAGCCATTAACCAAATTAAAAACAACAAAGCCAGAGGACCTGATGTAATACCTGCCAAAGTCTTCAAAGTGGGTGGAGTTGAACTTACACAATGGTTTATCACACTTAGCATCGGGGGGGGGGGGCACGTTTGCACACTGGAGCAAACCCAAACTCATAAAAGGGAATAAGGGGCAAGCAAGGGACGCAAACCTCTTAAAAGGCTTAAGCGCAGCACTGTCTAAGCAGCTGATCCAAGCAGTGCAAAAAGGGTTTTCCCGAATGCTCCAGCACTGTGCAAAGTGACAGAGGAAGGGAGAACCTCAGCACTGGATGCATTGTCTTCTCAGCTGTGCGACACCTCAAGCTCAGAGCTAATCAAACCCTGAGCTAATGAGCGATAAACCTCTCTGGAATTAGGACCAAAAATAAACAATCTCATTAAAGACTCATTAAAGAAATTGCTAAACTATTAGAAATGAGGGAAGAGGATTTAGACTACATGGTGACTAATGTTTTTAGAATAAAAGTCACCTCGGCCCAGGCAAGACAAAAAAATACCCTGGAGACTGTTTAGCAATTTTTAATTCAGCAGAAGTGAGGAATACTATTCTGAGGAAGAGTCAAGAAAAACAATTGATCATAGATGGGAAAACAAATGTGGTGTTCAAGGGTATTCCCAATCGTTTTTTACGCAATAGAAATGTCTACAAAGAATTGACAAAAAACTTAACAGCTAACAAAATAAGGTTTCGATGGGAGTATCCAGAGGGTGTGTCATTTTATTATAAAAGAAATTCAAAATTAAGACATTACAAGAAATGCAGAAATTTGGGAGAAGATATAAGGAGTTGGGGAAGATGGAGGGAGGGGAACAGGAAAGCGAAGAGGATAAACAAGAACAAGAGGGAGAAGAGGGAGATACCGTATTTTTCGCCCTATAGGATGCACTTTTTCCCCTCCAAAAATGAAGGGGAAATCTGGGTGCGTCCTATGGGGTGAATGCAGGCTTTCGCTGAAGCTTGGAGAGCGAGAGGGGTCGGTGCGCACCGACCCCTCTCACTCCCCAGGCTTCAGGAAGACATCCGCAGCCTAGGCAGCCCTGCGGGAGTTCCCGCAGGGCTGTCTAGGCTGCGGATAGTAGCCTGCTTCCCGGAGCGTCGGGCGCCCTGAAAGCAGAGCGCCCGGCGCTTCGGGAACACCTCCGCAGCGTGGGGAGCCCTGCGGGAGTTCCCCACAGGGCTCCCCACGCTGCGGATAGCAGCCTGCCACCCGGCGGGCGAGGCACCCTGAAGCAGAGCGCCCCGCACGCCGGACAGACATCCTCAGCATGGGGAGCCCTGCAGGAGTTCCCCGCAGGGCTCCCCACGCTGCGGATAGCAGCCTGCCGCCCAGCGGGCAGGGCGCCCTGAAGCAGAGCACCCCTCACGCCGGGCATACATCCGAAGCGTGGGGAGCCCTGCCGGAGTTCCCCGCAGGGCTCCCCACGCTGCGGATAGCAGCCTGCCGCCCAGCGGGCGGGGCGCCCTGAACCAGAGCGCCCCACGCACCGGACAGACATCCGCAGCATGGGGAGCCCTTCAGGAGTTCCCCGCAGGGCTCCCCACACTGCAGATAGCAGCCTGCCGCCCAGCGGGCGGGGAACCCTGAAGCAGAGCGCCCCTCGCGCCAGGCAGACATCGGCCAGCCCCACAAGCTCGAGGGACAGCAGGGAGGCGCAGCGCCGCCATCCCGCTGTTCCTCGACCTGGTTCGGTTTGCCCGACCTGCTTTGGGGGGGAATAAAGGGGGGAATTTCCTTTATTCCCCCCCCCCAAAAAAAAACTAGGTGCGTCCTATGGGGCGGAGCGTCCTATGGGACGAAAAATACGATATTTAAATGTAAACAATAAAATAAAATTGTATTTAAATAAATAAATCAAAATGACAATTAAAATTATTTCATTGAATGTTAATGGCATGAACAATAAAGCCAAAAGAAATAAAATTGAAAATGAGTTATTAAAAAAAACAGACATAACTTGCATACAAGAAACACACGTAACACGTTGTCAGAGCTGGCTCCAGGTCCCAGCTCACAGAGGACCCACGCTAGCCGGTAGTAATGTACAAAAGTCTTTATTGAAGTACAGTTTCCATTTCCAAGCCGCAGCGCCCCAGCTCTACGTCTTAGAGGCTAGACCGGCGAAGCTCCATCTGAGTCTCCACCCCCTGTACACCAGCTTAAGACTCTAACCTTACTCCACCTCTTCCGTCTCTCCTTTCTCCTCTGGGTCCTTCTGCCCCCCGGGGTCTCCTCCTTTCTGGACTCTTCTGACGCTGACCCCCCTGACTCCTCCCCCTCCTTTCGGCGGGCTTTGGGACCTGGCTCCCTATCCGGGCTGCCAACTGCGCCGCCCTCCTGTACATTTGAACTTGGCGCGCGCGCCCAGCCTCCAACCTTCCTCTTGACCGTTTCCTCGCTCTCCGATGGAGGCGTGGCCAATCCTGACTCCTCTCCTCCCGCTGGCGGTGAGCCTCCTGGTCCCGATACCTGGGACTCCTCCCCCCTACTGCGCTCTGGTGGGGAAGCTGGTCCTGATTTCCAACTGCTGCTCTCTGAGTCCCCTCTGGCCCCTTCTTCCTGGGGTGTCCCCCTAGGCACCCCCCTTGCTCTGACCATGGGAGCCCCTTTCTGTGAATCTTCCGATTCGCTGGAAAGACTCAGAGACCTCGGGCCGCTGTCATCGCTAACATTTCCTTCGGATTCCTCCCCCTCGCTCTCTATTTCCTCCCTTTCCTGTGCCTCTGCTCCTGAGCCCCTGACACACGTAAATCAAAAATGTTGGTAAAGAACATGAATGAGGAACAACTAGACCAACTACAAGGCAAAACAGAAATAAAAACAGTAAAGAAAATAAAATATTTGGGTGTTTGGCTCTCCCCGAAAAATACAAACCTATTCAAGGATAATTATAAAACAATATGGAAAGAAGTAAAAACGAAATTGGAAATATGGGACAGACTGAAGCTATCCTTCTGTGGAAGGATAGGAGGTATTAAGATGAATGTCCTACCAAAAATGCTCTTTTTATTTCAAACCATTCCAATTATAACAGGACAAGGCCAATTCAATGAGTGGCAAAAATTGGTCTCCAGGTTTGTATGGCAAGGGGGAAAGCCTAGAATAAAATTCAAACTTTTAATGGACAAAAAAGAAAGAGGAGGCTTTTCACTACCGGACCTCAAAATATATTGCGAAGCTGCATCTATAATATGGTTAAAAGAGTGGTTTAGTTTGGAAAATATGGATATATTAGATCTGGAAGGTTTTGGAAACAGATATGGGTGGCACGCATATCTTTGGTATGACAAGGTCAGAGTACATTGGGACTTTTAAAATCACATCATAAAAAGACCACTATTTGAAGTCTGGAAAAGATATAAAGAGTGGTTCGAAAGAAAGATGCCATGGTGGCTGTCACCCCAAGAGGCTTTTTCACTGAAAAGTCTAAATATGAAAGGAAAATGGTTGACCTATAGAGACATGTTATTGGAAGAGAACAATGTAATTAAGATTAAACCATATGAGGAATTGAAAGATAAACTGCAAAGTTGGATGGAGTACCATCAAATGGGTAATATCTTCTCAAAGGATAAGAAAACAAGAGGGTTTGAACAAACAAAATCAATATTAGAAACTGTAGTACTACAAAATAACAAAAAAGCACTGTCTAAGGTCTATGAATATTTATTAGAATGGCACACAAAAGATGAAGAAATCAAAAGCGTCATGATTAAGTGGGCAATAGATGTAGGCCACAACATTGAGTATGAAAAGTGGATAAAATTATGGAATACCGGCCTAAAATGTATAGCATGTACATTGTTAAAAGAAAATCTGTTTAAAATGATGTACAGATGGTACCTCACGCCAATTAAATTGTCAAAGATGTATAAAACAGGAAATAAAAATTGTTGGAAGTGTTGGGTGAAAGAAGGCAGTTTTTTCCACATGTGGTGGACTTGTGACATAGTGAAAACGTATTTGGAAAATATATATAACGAATTAAAGATTTTTAGGTATACGTTTTTGAAAAAACCAGAGTCATTCCTGTTGGGAATGGTGGGAGAAGACATTGACAAGAATGACCAGAAACTGTTCTTATACACAACAATGGCAGCGAGGTTACTGCTGGCTCAGATATGGAAACAGCAAAAATTGCCTACAATAGAAGAATGGCAGTACAAGGTTATGGAGTATGCAGAAATAGCCAAATTAACAGTAAAAATTCAACATCAGGGGGATGAAACATATCAAAAAGAATGGGGAAAATTTATGTTATATATAGAGAAGATGATGTGAAATAGGGAAACCAGTAGAGTTAAAATAATATCTCATAACGAGAAAATACAATAAATTTACTGGATAATAATATCAAAATGAATTAAAAATGTATATTAAGACTATTATTGAACAATATTTGTAAATGAATATAGACAGACAACAAGAACTTGTATATATAGAAAGATTTATTTGTTTATGGACATTTAATGGAAAAAATGAAAAAGAACAATCTTATTGAAAATGGACAAAGACAATGCGAAAAGTCAAAGAGGACATAAAAAAGCCAGAAGAAGGAAGGAGGGAAGTCAGCTCAGGAGAGCAAGAACAAATGTGAAATATAATGTATGTGTATGTACAGTATGTAACTAAAAATTTAATAAAGACCATCTGAAAAAGAAAAAAAGAAAAATGGGTTTGCAACAGAAATTTTGAGGCTGGAAAAAGAATTAATACAAAGCAGAAGCAAAGTGTTATCTAAAATGTATAGACTTGATTGGGAAGTAAAAAATGAAGAAGTGAAAGAAGTTATGATTAAATGGGCAAAAGATTTTGGGCATACCATACAAACGGATGCCTGGGAACAATTATGGATCAGAGATTTAAAATTTACAGCGTGTTACACACTAAAAGAAAACTTTATGAAGATACTGTCATTATTGCAGTGCCACCAAGACACATTTAACATTGCTCCATCGAGGGTTTCATAAAGAGTTAGGTACCTGATTCCAAGACAATTACAAATTCCTCCTCTCACACATTCCGCAAAAGCAAATTAGAGATGAGCTTGGAGTATCTCCCAATCTGGGATAGCTGTGGACATCTATTAACAAAATTAAAAACAACAAAGCTGGCTGACACCTTGTCATTAGAAGCATTCCAGACCTCGCCTTCCCCCAGAACTAGGACAGCTGATAGAGTGGAAGAGCAGAAAGCAAACCCACAAAGGGCTTTATGTAGCCACCGTAAGGGGGGTGAAGCTGCTGCTGACGAGAGAGAGGGAAAGGGGGATTACTCAGAGCAATGACAGTGATGGATAGTGACTGCATTCCTTTGTCCCTCTCTGTAAATCCTGAATAAATTACATGGTAAGGACTCTTCTTGTTAGCTGTTTCTTCTTGCCACTCATACTGCAAGCTCATGGGAGAGTTGTGTACAGCTATTAACCAAATGAAAAACAACAAAGCAAGCGAACCTGATGTGATACCTACCAAAGTCTTCAAAGTGGGTGGAATTGAACTTATACAACAATTTCACAAGCTCATTGAAAAAATCTGGGGGAGAGAGGAGATCACAGCAGACTTTAGGGATGCTAGAATTACCAGTCTCTTTAAAAGAAGGTGATAGAACGCATTGTGGAAACTATAGAGGCATTTGTTTATTACCTGCGGCCAGCAAAATTATTGCAGGGATCTTAGCAAACCATCTTCTAACAATATCCTAGGCTACCCTTCCTGAATCCCATAATGGTTTGTGACCTTCTAGGAGGATGGTGGAGATGATTTTCATCACTCAACAGCTTCAAGAAAAATGCAGAGAGTAAAACCAACCCCAGTATATGGCGTTTATTGACCTGACTAAGGCCAGTGTAAATCATAATGCCCTGTGGACTGTCCTTCTGAAAATTGGCTGCCCAGATAAATTTGTGAACATCCTTTGGCTCCTGTGCTGGTCCCGGGGGGGAAGGTACTAATACCGTAGCCAAAGTTCAGTCCTGAGTCACTAGCTGGGTAGAAGTTCACAAGATGAGACGCGAGGTCCGAAACAGGGAGCCGGGCGGGGTCAGGAACACTTGAAGATCAGAGGCAGGAAGCTGGGCAAGAAACAGGAACACTGGAAGGTCCGAAGCAGGAAGCCGGGCGGGAACAGGAACGCTGGAAGGTCAGAAGCAGGAAGCCGGGCGAGGAACAGGAACACTGGAAATGCAGATCTAGGTCCAGGTAAGAACAGGTACTCCACAACGACGTTGCTCCCGCAACCTGGGACTGGGCTGACTGACCTTTATCATCTCTAAGGCCAGGGGCGGTCCCGGCCCCCAGGAGCCCCGCCTCTCCTGGCCTTAAGGCGAGCACTCCTCCTGGGAGACACCAGTTCCCTTCGCCTCTCTGCCCTAAGCCTCTGCAGTTCAGGAGAGGCCGAAGGGTTACTGGGCCCCGGGGGAGGCTCACCTGTAGACACTGAGTCCTCAAGCACCTCTGGGGCCAGAATGGTTTCACCTGGTGCCTGCTCCTGAGGATCTGGCACAGGTGCAGGCTCCTCAGAATCTAGGCCTTGCCCCAGTTCAGCCGGCCCTGGAGGCGGGGACTCCTGTGCCGGCTGGGATTCCTCCGGTTCACTCTCAGAATCGGAATCCCAGGCCATCACAGCTCCTCCATGAAAATATGACAGCAACAATTGCAGATAAAAATGGCCCTTAAAGTGAACCATTCACAGTGGGATCAGGTACGGTGGTACCTCTGGATGCGAACAGAACATGCGTTCCGGAGCCTCGTGCATATACAGAAGCAAACGCAACCCATGTCCACGCATCTGTGTGTGCGCGGGTCACAATTCTCCACTTCAGCGCATGCACATGATGTCATTTTGACTGTCTGAGCATGCGCAGGTGGTGAAACCCGGAAGTAATGTGCTCTGTTACTTCCAGGTCACCGCAGCGCGCAACCCGAAAATACTTATCCCGAAGCTACTTCAACCCAAGGTATGACTGTATTAAACAGAGTTCTGTTATCGCCCCAACTCTATTTATTATTTTCATTGCCATGATATTATAGTTTGTCAAAGGGAAGCACCCCACTGGAGTAGAAATTATACATCAAACAGATGAAAAGCTCTTTAATCTGAGTAGGCTGAAAGTAAAAAGTAAGTTTACCATAACTTCTTTCATAGAGCTTCAGTATGCTGATGACAATGTACTGTGTTCAGAAGATGACCTCCAAACCATCCTAAATATTGTCACAGAAGCTTAGCCTATCGTTCAACATCCAAAAAACCAAAGTGCTGCACAAACAAGCACAAAACAACCCCTCTGCAGTGCCACAAATCCAACTCAATGGTGTGATGTTGGAAAATGTTGATCACTTCTCCTACCTGGGCAGTTATATTTCCACAAGAGCCAACGTTGATGCCAAAATCCAGCATCGCCTGAGCTCTGAGAGTGCAGCTTTCTCCTGATTGAACTGCACAGTGTTTGAGGACTGGAGCATTCACAGGGAAACCAAAATGCTTGTTTACAAAGCTATTGTACTACCAACCTTACTGTATGCTTGTGAAACATGGACCACTTACAAACGCCATCTCCAACTCCTTGAAAGTTTCCATTAACAGTGTCTCTGAAAATTTTTACACATCACTTGGAAAGACAGGCAAACTAATGCCAGTGTACTGAATGAAACAAAGATCACGTGTCAGAGCAATGATTCTTGAACATCAACTTCGTTGGACTGGTCATGTGTAGAAGCCTGATTATCATCTTCCGAAGCAACAACTGTATTTCCAACTTAAAAATTGAAAGTGTAATGCTGACAGTCAACAAAAGATTGCCACAATGGAGGAGGCCAAGATGGCGACGGAGGTAGCAGCCTAATTAGAGCCTCCGACTTCAACTAAGCGTTTTTATTAGTTTTAGCCTCTTCAAGACCTCAAAACTGCACCTTAAGGACCTTAAAGACTATTGGCTGTCTGTCTTGTCACCTCGTTTTAATTAGTTTACTCTTTTATTGTTTTATTGTTTTACCGTCGCACTGTTTACTGATACTACTACACTGACTACACTGACTTACAACCTTGGAGCTCCCGGACGACGGACTGGCTTGAAATACAGCCAAAGAAGCAGAGGAAACCGCTGAACTCCATTGAGCCTAACTTCGATAAGATAAGTCCAAGAACTCCCCCATGAATACCCTCCCGCCCCAAGTTAAGGCTTAAAGAGGGAAAGGTAGGGAGGCTCCCTGACCCAACAGCCTGGATACCGGTTTTCCAAACTTTACCTCTACCTTTATTTCTACAATAAAGTGCCCAATAAGGGAAGCTTTCAACTTAGAGAATGGTGTTCACAAGACAGAGCTATAAAGAGCTGGGAATCCCCCTCACCAAAGTGGCTGAACCCTCTACAAGAGGAAGGCAGGTGAAAATCTCACAATATTTTAAACCGAAAACAGACAAAATAAATAATGCTGACAAACGACACCCCCACGAATGGTCCATAGACCGCACCAGGTACGGGGAGCTTATGGAAACAGACGAAGAAGGGGTGGGAGTCAATCTGGCAACGGAAATAAAACAAGTTGCCATAGAAGATGAAACCTCAGTGAATCAACCAGGGCACGAGCAGGAACAAGAGTCACAAGAGGAAAACCCAGTAATTAAGACAGATGAGCCCTCCCAAGGCCCGGGGAGAAGATGGGGTTTCACACTGTGACAAATGAGGACCTGGAGGACACAAGAGCCCAATATCTGGACTTGGAATGCCTCCCCTACATACTAACAGGGCTATATAATGATCTGTTAAATGAACAGAAGTTGCAGATAGGCAGAGAACTGGGACACATCAAAGACTTCCTCTCAGAATGCTTGGGCCTACTTATCACCCTGACTGAAATAACTAGGAGAATAGACAACTTGCATTCATATAAAGTTCTCTCTAGCACACCAAACGATAACAGCATTAAGGAAAATAAAACCCGACATGATGTGGAAAAAAGGAAAACATCTAGGAACAAAGCAAACCAGAAGGGAAACTTAATTGACCCTAAGAAACCCCTCTTAAAGGGGAAGTGTCCCAGGAATAAAGAGAAGCAGCCCAAGAACGTAAAAATGGGAAGGAAGACAAAGCTCCCATCTCGAACAAAGAAAATGAACTTCACAAGACTATTTAAGCTATTAGAGAATTCAAATCCAACGAGCCCAGCTAACCCAGTTCTGCCACCCCTTGATAAAAGCCGAAGCCCAAGCACAAATAAAAACCTCCATAAGGCTGGGCTTTTCAATTCAACAGAGGAACTCCATAAGGCTAGGCTTCATAATTCAACAGAGCAACTGGCGCTCCCGAATGGAACTGCGGGAAAATCAAGGGAAAACCCGATCCCTAAGCAAGAAACTACTCCTAAAACAACATACTCTCGCAGAAATCTAATTCTAAATAAACAAAAACTTATCATCCTACCTGTATACATGCACAAAGATCTCCTTTCCCCAGCACAACAGAGAATCTATATTCTCAAGAAAACTGAATTAGCCGTTAGAGGGTTCGTCCCAGCAGAAAACATCATTAATGTTAAATTTCTGCCATCAGACAAGGACCTAAACAGAGTTGTGGTAACATTCAGAGACTGGCACACAACCAAACTAGTTTCAGACAATAAGGACAAGCTACAAAGGGTTGGATTGCAGGTGACTCGCCTAATCGAAGTGTCCGGTACTCCCACTCCTCTCATCAAAACAATCAAGACTGATAAGATAAAAATAAAGCCGACAATGTCTATGATGGACGAGAACTGTAAGATGCTTCAACTAGAGGCAGATAAAGCCCCAAACCAGCTGGCTAAAAGACCAAAAACCCTATCCCCAAATCACGTATCAGACGAAAGCTCCAGCATAGAGAAGGAAAACTGCTTCATAGCAACTATTGAACAAATACATAAAGCTCAGGATGCACTAATTGAAAGATTAGCATCCATAAGGAAATCTATTACTCTCCTAGCCACACCCGTCACCAGGGAATTTAACTATGCAACTTATACCACAAAACCTTTATCCAACAGTGAGTGGATACTAAGGCTATTCCTATCGCCAGAGGAACTGGGACCTACAAAACCACCTATAACAAAGAAAACAATAACACATCAAGCTGAAATAGCGGTACCACCAGGCAAGAACGGTTCAATCTTTGTGGACAACCTAGGAACCCTAGACACCATTCACACGGATGACTGAAATAAGGTCACGGGGAAAGAACGCCCCTCCGGGACACTAAAATATGTCCAAGTACACACCGTGCCAAAATGTCCCACTACACACCCCAAAAGGGACATAATGAATGATAAATCCCAAATTGGCCATAAACCTAAGTTTGATTGTCCCTTCAGATTTCTGACAATCAAAAACCACAAGCTGACCACCTGTACGTGGAACATCGCAGGGTGGGGAGCTAAAAGTAAAGATCCCAATCTAATGGACTTCCTCACTAAATTTGACATCTGTTCATCCAGGAAACCTGGTCGATAGATGAGCTCTACCTGGATAATTACCACTCGTGCATAAAAAGAGCAACACCTAGTCAAAGAGGGGGCAGACCCAAAGGAGGCTTAGCCTTACTGTTCTCAACGCAGATACAAGCTAATATTACCCAATTACCCTCCAATGATGTATGGTCTGTAGCAGCAGTTTTAGATTTTGGACAAATCAAACTGCTATGCATAAACTTATACTTACCTACATGTCGACAGCAGGCACAAGTAGAACAACTATGGAAAGAAGTGGAAGCCCACGTGGTGCAATGGAGGAGACAACACCCATCAGCCATGATATTACTAGCTGGTGACCTAAACGCAAGAGTGGGCCCCAACGACAACGCCCTATACGCACATTTTCACCAATGGCCTCCAGAAATGGAAATTATCCCACCCCTAATGACAAGATCATCCTACGATAAGACATGCAACATTGGAGGACTACATTTAGCACAGATGGCCTACAGACAGAATCTACACTTACTGAATGGGGCTATACAAGGAGATTATCCTGGTCAATATACATATTGGTCAGGACACAAACTGTCAACGATAGATTATTGCATTGTTTCCCAGAACCTGATCCCTAGGATATCAAAATTCACCATTACAGCAAGAGCTGAAAGTGATCACCTACCTTTATCCCTCGTGTGTGATTTACCCTTAGATCTGCCCAAACCACAACACAGATATCAACCAGATCTAACACCCGGAACAGGCCTCAAGAAAATCAGATGGAATGGACAAGTGAGCGAGCGGATATCTAACTGGTACAAATCTGAGGAGAGCTACCGTCTCTCAAAAGCAATTATGGAAGGGTGCTTAGAAATAGAGGAGAGCGCCCCGAACATGATAACAACATATGAAATGCTTATACAAAAAATTCAAGAGTTTGTTGTAAAACCGAATTCCAAGTCTCCCCACCATAGGAAAACTTCCAGGGAGTGGTTCGATCATGAGTGTATAGCCTCCAAGAAATCATTGATCCACTCCTTCATCTGCCATAAGGATAATCCAACAGAGGATAACAGACAAAAGATGCTTGAAGCCAAAAGAAGCTACAAAAAACTCCTGATACAAAAGAAAAGGTACGCAATGAAGTTATTATGGCAGCAACTGATAGAGGCCTCCAAATCAAGTAACCCATCATTATTCTGGAGAATCGTAGCTGTACAGCCGGATAGGGGCCTATCACAACTATCCTGCTGCATATCAATGAAAGCCTGGGAAACACACTTCCATAATCTTTACGAGGAATCTAGCGATGAGTCCTATGCATTAGACATATCGGAAGATCAGATACAGCCATGGCCAGCAGTCTCAATAACAGAGACTCATCTGCTGATTGACCAACTAAAGAACGGGAAAGCTCCCGGAATTGATTGTACACCAGTGGAACTTTTTAAAACCAATGCGAACTGGTGGGCCCCCTTGCTAGCCTCTCTGTTCACATATATAGATAGAACTGCACAGATTCCATACGACTGGGGGACTTCCATCATTATCCCCATTTACAAAAAAGGCTTGAGGGACGATCCCTCAAACTATAGACCTATAAGCCTCCTGAATATAATAAGTAAATTATACGCTAAACACCTCAGCGAGAAACTGTGCGAATGGATAGAAAGAGCGAAGATTCTTGATGATGCACAGGCAGGATTTAGACAGGGGAGATCCACAATGGATCACTGCTTGATCTTACAGCACCTAGCTGAGAAATACACGTCGCACCACAATCACCACCTATTCGCAGCATTTGTAGATTTTAAAGCAGCCTTTGACTCCATCCCAAGAACCCGACTCTGGGACAAACTCAACAAATCATCCATAGACCGACGTCTGCTGCTACTAATATACAAACTGTACAACAACACACGACTTCGTATAAGATGCAGCCAAGAAGGTCAACTCTCTAATTTCATTAGAACATCAAAGGGAGTTAAACAAGGATGCATTTTGGCCCCCTTTTTGTTCAACCTCTATATAAACTCCCTAATAGACCACCTACAAGGAGCGGATACACACGCCCCAAAATTAGCAGACAAAAAACTGCCTATCCTACTCTATGCAGACGATGCAGTTATACTGTCCCAGACTCAGATGGGCCTCAAAAGAGCTCTTAACAGCTTATCCCAATATTGTAGAGAAGAGAAACTAGCAGTGAACTACCAAAAAACAAAAATCATGGTTTTCTCTAACAAAAGGAAAATATACAGATGGAATTTAGACAATCAGGAGATTGAACAAGTGACATGCTTTAAATATCTAGGAGTTATATTCCAAGCATCAAGGAAGAAGACTGCCCACATAAATTACAGCTCCTCTACAGCACAAAAAAGTACAACAGCAATCCTAAGATTCCATCGTACAACGGGAGGAAATTTCATTCCTGCTACAGTTAAACTATTCGTTGCAAAACCAACAGCACAAATACTATACGGCGCACCACTCGTCTCCCTCTCTAATCTAGACCCATATGAAAAGATACAATCAGGTTTCCTTAGATCACTCCTGCAAACACCTAAATGCGTCCCAAACGCCGCCCTACGACTGGAAGCGGGCTTATACAGCATTAAAGCCAAAGTATGGATAAGAACCTTATGCACTTGGCTAAGACTTAACAACTCGCCGGTTGGACTACTTTCCCTGATGCTTCTTGACAAATTCCAATCTAGTTGGTTGAAGGGCACTCTCAGAAAACTGGCCACATATGGTCTCTCCCCAGAGTATTTATTAAGTTTAGAAAGGGGAAGGGCCAAGAACATAATCAAAGAAAGACTCAGGGACATTGAAGCCCAGAATGACTTTAATCAACTTTCGATAACTTATAAACTTCTATACAATCCCCAAAGGCCCCATCTAGCAAACTATCTCAAAGTTCTAGACAACGCTAAACACCGATGGGCATTTTCCAGGGCCCGCTTTAATGCTCTCCCTTCAGCTCTTCTAGAGCAGTGTTTCCCAACCTTGGGCCTCCAGCTGTTTTTGGACTACGACTCCCATCATCCCTAGCTAGCAAGACCAGTGGTCAGGGATGATGGGAATTGTAGTTCAGAAACAGCTGGAGGCCCAAGGTTGGGAAACACTGTTCTAGAGGGAAGATACAATAAAATACCGATCGAACAAAGATTATGTCCCTGTAACAGCAATGAAATCGAAACCATTGGACATGTCATCTTATACTGCCCATTATATCGAGACTCAAGAAAAGAGCTGATCGAACCGATTCTGAGGAAAATACCTCGTAGTACAGACGACACCTATATCAGACACCTCTTAGCTGACAAAGAGCCCGAAATTAACAGGTCCGTGGCAAAGTACTGTTACATTGCAACAAGAAT
This sequence comes from Podarcis muralis, assembly GCF_964188315.1. Taxonomy (NCBI): domain Eukaryota; kingdom Metazoa; phylum Chordata; class Lepidosauria; order Squamata; family Lacertidae; genus Podarcis; species Podarcis muralis. Next base: position 6,111,411 of record NC_135660.1, on the reverse strand, counting down.
AAGACGAGCAATGATGTCAACAACGGAGTTCAAATTGTAAACATTGAAGGAACGATAATAAACAATAGCGACACCTGAATTGAATTTTAAAACATTAAAAGTCGAAACCTGGTCATAAATATAAGCACCAATTCTGTGAATTGGCCATATTTCTACTGTTATTTGTAGCACAATACTACTTTTCATGTCATATTTTTTATAAATTGCTTTCTGGTCACTGACAGTATTAAAGATATTTGATTTGATTTGATTTGAACAGAGTTCTGTTATCGCCCCAACTCTATTTATTATTTTCATTGCCATGATACTATAGTTTGTCAAAGGGAAGCACCCCACTGGAGTAGAAATTATACATCAAACAGATGAAAAGCTCTTTAATCTGAGTAGGCTGAAAGTAAAAAGTAAGTTTACCATAACTTCTTTCATAGAGCTTCAGTATGCTGATGACAATGTACTGTGTTCAGAAGATGACCTCCAAACCATCCTAAATATTGTCACAGAAGCTTAGCCTATCGTTCAACATCCAAAAAACCAAAGTGCTGCACAAACAAGCACAAAACAACCCCTCTGCAGTGCCACAAATCCAACTCAATGGTGTGATGTTGGAAAATGTTGATCACTTCTCCTACCTGGGCAGTTATATTTCCACAAGAGCCAACGTTGATGCCAAAATCCAGCTTCGCCTGAGCTTTGAGAGTGCAGCTTTCTCCTGATTGAACTGCACAGTGTTTGAGGACTGGAGCATTCACAGGGAAACCAAAATGCTTGTTTACAAAGCTATTGTACTACCAACCTTACTGTATGCTTGTGAAACATGGACCACTTACAAATGCCATCTCCAACTCCTTGAAAGTTTCCATTAACGGTGTCTCTGAAAATTTTTACACATCACTTGGAAACACAGGCAAACTAATGCCAGTGTACTGGATGAAACAAAGATCACGTGTCGGAGCAATGATTCTTGAACATCAACTTCGTTGGACTGGTCATGTGTAGAAGCCTGATTATCATCTTCCAAAGCAACAACTGTATTTCCAACTTAAAAATTGAAAATGTAATGCTGACAGTCAACAAAAGAGGTTTAAAGACTCTCTCTCAAGGCAAATCTTTAAAAAGTAGTATAAACCCTGACAATTGGGAAACACTAGCCTGTGAGCGCTCCAATTGGAGAACAGCCTTTACCAAAGGTGTCATGGGCTTTGAAGACGTTCGAACTCAGGACAGAAAGGAGAAATGAGCTAAGAGGAAGACACACTTGGCAAACCCTCACCGTGATCAACTCCCACCCAGAAACCTATGTCCCCACTGTGGAAGGACGTGTGGATCCACAATTAGCCTCCACAGTCATTTACGGACTCATTGTTAAGATTGTGTTTCATGGAAGTCAATCTTACTGGCTACTAGTGATCACCAAAGAAGAAGAAAGAAGAAGAAAGAAGAAGAACTTGTTTGTTCCGTACCAGTATTGGTTGCTGCAGTATCTAACTGGAATATCTGTATCTCTCAGGATGGGTTTAAACCAAGGCAATTAAAATAAATAAATGATCAGTGATTTAAACAGCCAAGAATAGGGCTAATAAAATCAAGTAGCTTATTGATTGGTATGCATACTAACAACCTGCTGTAGTAACAACATGTAAACATACCTTTTTATGAGATGAATGCCTAATATTTTCTGCGGTACAGAATTTATATTATTGCATACCACCCCAAACTCAGAGTGCAAGAAAGTAGAAGTCGGCAAATGCTTCCTCTGTTTTGCTCTTTAAAATATAGCAAGCCTACTAGAGAATAGTATTAACTGCAGAGATGCATTTAGAAATAGGGGTTTTTTTCAGTCAAAACTTGCCAGAACTCAGTCCTGGCACTGCTCAGGTGTGCACCCCTGCCATTATAAGAGAGCAAGGGAGGCATTCATGGTGAGTTCCAGCACAATCCCCCCCCCCCCCGGAAAAATAGCACTGTTTAGAACAATTTGTAATTTTCTAGTCTTTGAGTTGTTCTTTGAAGTAGTTTCTAGTTCGAATGAACACTTTTGTTTTTGATTGTGGCCATTGCATTTACCATTTTAACCTATCTGAAATTGATGCTACTGTTTAAGTTTAAATATCAAAATGGTTGGGGAAAATAAACGAAACAATTGTTCACATTAGACAATGTTAAAGTAAGAAATACGTACCATAATGAAAGTATCTTCACAAAGCTTCAACCCAGCCCGCCATATACTTCCAATGAGAGGAAGCTGGAGAGGTCCAGGAGGATAGTGCCTAGTTGACCAGAGCTGTTTCAGGTAGTGCAGAATCAGAAGAGCCACCAGCAGGGCGATCAAAACTGCCCGTATCTCCATCCTTCTTTTGCCTTCTCTTTCACCTTGTTTCTTCCTACAATGCCTGATTGGGTTCAACTCTCTCTAAAGGCTTTTTGCCTTCCTCAGAGACAACAGCACCTGTCTCTCTTTTTCCTGCTTATATATATTGTTGTAAAAGACAAACAGGTTTTCTGGCATCTTATGTGACTTTGCAACTGCCAAGGCACGCACTACAGTCACACACTGTAATCATTATTATATGCATCAATCATATTAAATTAAACAAAGTTTGCGAAAGCTTTTAATGTTTAATAGACTATGAATGCGACGTAATGTTTCCCACATATCACGTGCGCGGGCCTGATCCTGAATGTGGATCAAGTCTAATACACAGAAAATTATTGCAGCTTTAGCTTGCGTGTCGCGATCATTCCAGAGCCTCCCAGGTGCTGCAGGAATGGCGTTCTGAATAACATCATATATTCTCTGACTCACAAGCACGGCCTCCATTTTTAGGACCCAGCTCGCAAAATTGCCATCTGTGGGCAAGACAACAACCCAACTCCCTGTTTGGAATCCATCTTGGCTCCAATTAACAGCTCTTCAGCTCCTTCTAGGTAGCAAGCCGTAAATCTTCAAGCAGGCTTTGGGCAACTAAGACCTGCTTCTTGAGGTTTATCAGCCTCAGTAAATCAAACTAGTTACTCACAGTTCCAAGCGGCAAGCAGCCAAAAGCCTCCTTCCATGTCTGGCAGGAATGCAGCTCTTCATAGCTGGGCCAAGACTCCCCTGAACCAAGGACACATTGTACTTCATCTCAAAGCAACAGCAGGGATCCAATGGAATGCAACCATCCTCTGCTATCATTGTTGGAAAAATGCCCGGGAAGGGCACCACCTTCCCAAGACACCAAGGCGTCTCTCCGGTGGTCACCCTCTGGCTATAAATCTTCCTAAGTCCAGAGAGACCGGTGATAAGCGACCCCTCCCTCCTGAGAGGAGCACACTCGTCTTCTGGCATCTCATTGCAGAAGAAAGAGACAATGGTAGTTCTAAAGCTACTTTATTTCACAGTCTATAACTGTGAAAGTAACTTCTCTCGCAGTACCCAACAATACTGAGACTTCCTGTCTCACGCTCTCAGACACTCACATGATATAAACAACCATAGTGCTACTTGCTTAGCAACTGGTGAGATAAAAATCCTAACACTGTGTCCCAGAATTGGGCAGAACCACCCTGTGCCACCCTGGGAGCCACCCAGCCCAAATCCACCACCAAAGCAATTTGGAGGCAGGGTTAAGGGGTTTAAAAGCTATATTTTAACACTGCAAGCATATGTTCTCCAATGTGATTCCTCTTGATCTTTGTCATGGCTAAAATGGCCGCTGTTTCTTTAATGCTTAAAAAAGCAGGGTCAGCATGAGTCAGCGGCCTGCACCGGGTTGTATATATAGAGTGAGAAATGTTAGTTGGGGTTGGTTGGTTGGTTGGTTGGTTGGTTAGTGAAAGCTGGTAGTGTTGATGTGTGTACAGTTGGACAGTCGCTTTTGCAGAAAGACTTTTAAGAATAAAAGCAGAAAGTACTCTGCAAGGATACTCTTCTCGTGGACTCTTTTATGCCGACGAGGGTCCGAGGACCAGGTTGAGGCGACAAAGGGATGTAAGAACCTTTGTTGTTGTTTTTTACAAACACTGACAATCTTGTGGAAGTTAGCTTTCAAGTAAAACACACTTAGGATTGTAGCCTCATTTTCATTTTCCAGTTTAGGATTCAGTTATGATTTGTGCACGGAAAGTACAGTTCCTTCAAGAAACCACAAGGGACTTCTGGAACTAGCAGGTCTACGAAATACGAATGCATTTGTGTGTCTCTGGGGCATCCACTGAGGGCTCATTTTAGTTCATTTAGAAATGGAATTCTATGTATTTTTACAAAAATTCTTTGTAAGCCTTTTGCTCTTCAGGCATCCTGAGTTAGCTTTAGAACAGCCTCCTTAGTTCATTGGGCACCAAGGGCTCCAGGTTGGGAAAGGATACTCTAAAATGTTTCCACAGTGCACTCAGCTCAAATGCAGAACCCACAAGTTGTATTCCATGAACGCTTACCCAGAGCAGACCCAGCAGAATTAATATTATTTATTAATCGATATTATTAATTAATTAATATTATTAATTAAAGGTAAAGGTACCCCTGCCCATACGGGCCAGTCGTGACCGACTCTGGGGTTGCGTGCTCATCTCGCTTAAGAGGCCGGGAGCCAGCGCTGTCCAAAGACACTTCTGGGTCACGTGGCCAGCGTGATGAAGCTGCTGTGGCGAGCCAGCCGTTTACCTTCCCGCTATAAAGCGGTACCTATTGATCTACTTGCACTTAGGGGTGCTTTCTAACTGCTAGGTGGGCAGGAGCTGGGACCGAACGACGGGAGCTCACCCCACCGCGGGGATTCGAACCGCCGACCATACGATCGGCAAGTCCTAGGCACTGAGGTTTTACCCACAGCACCACCCGCATCCCGTAATTTTAATTACTTAATTAATGACTGGACAGATGACCATGCAAAGAACATCAGCTGTGCAACACAGTTTAATCACCTGCTGAAAAGGCTTATGCAGACAATTAAGAACACATCTTTCCACAATAGTTGCCTGATTTCTAGTTTTAACATTTTAAAAACTTTTTCATTGTATGATTTTATATATAATCTTTGTAAACTGCTCTGGTTTTTCATTTTGTTTTTAACTGTCGAATGGTATATAAATATTTTTTAGAAATAAATAAAAGAAATTGGTTTTGACGACAGCTTATTCAGACGATAAACAGTTTAAAAAGATGTACCTTCATGAAAGTATATTCTGAAAGCATGTATGGAGGTCCTGGGCTGCCCAGATGACAGCCTCACTGGTGTGGTCCAAAGGAAAGCAGAACCATACATTTGACACCAGCTTGGCTGCAGGAGTTGCAGGAGACTCCACTCTGGATTTGTGTAGGTTTTATTCCTTAGCCTTAGAGGAAGGCACCCTTGGCAAATCCACACCGTGATCAGCTCCTGCCCGGAAACCAATGTCCCCACTGTGGAAGGACATGTGGATCCAGAATTGGCCTCCACAGTCACTTACGGACTCATTGTTAAAACCGTGTTTATGGAACACAATCTTACTCAGCGACGAGTGATCACCAAAGAAGAAAGAAGATGATTCCTTAGCCTTTTCTTCTGAAGATATCCCACAAGGCAGTGGAGGTTTAGCGTCAGAGTTCTTTCTCCTAGGTGGGCTACCTTCCCTGGTTGACAAGCCCCAACTGCCTCTCACTTCCCTCGACAGCATCTGCAGAAACTGCCTTCAGGACCATTGGACCCACTCTTGGTCTTATTCGCTCAATCCGCCAGAGTTTGCCTTCACATGCTGGGGAAGTCCCTAACTCAGTGAGAATTTGAGACTCATCAGCTCCCTCACCTGCGAGGAGAACCTGAGCTTACAGGGTTAAACAGCTCAGAGTGTGCGTCCTGCCTACTGTGGGGTGGAAAGACTCTGCATCACTTCCAGAGTCTCAGTCCTTTGTTCTATTCTTCTTTTGTTTTCATGTGGAGCAGACGTGTTTCACGATGCTCCGTACTGTGCTAAATAATGGATAGTTCTGCTGTAAATAAACTGCTTTTAGTTTTTAGTACCTCCGTGTGTTTTTGTCCATGGAGTTTTCTTGGCAGGGATACTGGAGTGGCTTGCCGGTTCCTGCTCCAGGTGGATCACGTTTGGTCAAAACTCTCCATTATAACCTGTCCATCTTGGGTGGCCCTGCACGGCATAGGTCATAGTTTCTCTGAGTTATTCAAGCCCCTTCGCCACGGCAAGGCAGTGATCCATGAAGGGGTGACAGCAGTCACAAAATTAAAAGATGCCTGCTCCTTGGGAGAAAGGCGATGGCAATCCTAGACAGCATCTTAAAAAGCAGAGACATCACCTTGCCAACAAAGGTCCGTATAGTTAAAGCCATGGTTTTCCCAGTAGTGATGTATGGAAGTGAGAGCTTTACCATAAAGAAGGCTGATCGCCAAAGAATTGATGCTTTTGAATTCTGGTGCTGGAGGAGACTCTTGAGAGTCCCATGGACTGCAAGAAGATCAAACCTATCCATTCTTAAGGAAATCAGCCCTGAGTGCTCACTGGAAGGACAGAGTGTGAAGCTGAGGCTCCAAGACTTTGGCCATCTGATGAGAAGAGAAGACTCCCTGGAAAAGACCCCGATGTTGGGAAAGATTGAGGGCACAAGAAGAAGGGGATGACAGAGAACAAGATGGTTGGACAGCGTTCTCGAAGCTGCAAACATGAGTCTGACCAAACTGTGGGAGGCAGTGGAAGATAGGAGTGCCTGGCGTGCTCTGGTCCATGGGTGAGATTCTGTTTATGCACACTGAAGCACAGAAGCTGATTTCTCTGAACGATGCCAGACTCTGCTATTGCTCAGAGCTTTGGAATGCAGACTGCGATGCAGAGGCCTGGCGCAGCTTTGGAAGCAGGCCGGATGCCAGGCTTATCTGGGCAAGAAATCACTCAACAGTTGTGCCATCCAGTCAAAGCTGTTTCCAGAGGTGTGGCTGCTGACAGCTTCTAGGAGCTTCTAGGAGCTACAGGTGAGAGCTGATTGCAGGGTGGGAACCAAAACTACCCCCGAGGGAGCATGTTGTGTTCCCCACCAAAGGTACTACCCCTCCCCTCACACCTCATACACCTTAAGGGTATAGATGCAATTATTTGGGACTATGGGGCGGTGATACAGAGACTGAAATGGAGTGAAGACTATCAGGGCCTGACCAAGTTGTCTTTAGGTGACCCCACATTTGAACTCTTCCCTGGTCTCCTTGCTGGCCCTAGTAGGACCAACTTGGCCAGTTAGCCCTGGTATCATTTGATATTTACTGACTGGGGTGTTTTTTTCTCCCCAAAATGACCCCTGAATGTTTGAATTTTATTGACACTGATGCTGCATTTATGTTGCATTTTATGCTGTTTTTAAGTCGCATTTTAATCAATGTTTTATATTTGCTGTTAGCTGCCCTGAGCCTGGTTTTTAAACAGGGAAGGGCAGGGTATAAATAAAAATTTATTATTTTTATTATCTATATTCATCAGCCAGGGACTGCTCTTTAGCTCTCGGTCAGAGGAAATGTCAATTTAGGTTCTCTGCAGATTACCGTTCACTCTGGTTGAGCTTTAAGGAGTGGATTTTGATAGGGAAAGCTGCAGAGCACTGGCTGTGCCTGGAAGGAACAGAGGAAAGGTAAGTGTGGAGAAGCCCTGACTCTGAAACCTGGCAAAACTGAGGCTCTGTGAGCAGATGGTTCCTGAAAGTAGGTGGTCTAGATAATTGCTCCATTGCCTTCTTTGCATGGGGATGTACTACCCTTGAAATAGCAGGTTCATAGTTTAGAGGTGAAGAACTTTGCTTCAGGATGAGAACAGAAATTGTGCAGCGGCGGCGCAGTGGCAGCAGGAGGACCCATTAGCTAAAGTGGTGCTTCAGGTTAAGAACAGACCTCCAGAACAAATTAAGTTCTTAACCCGAGGTACCACTGTATAGTTACTCATCTCCTTGACATCTGAAGGCAGGGCATTCCACAGGGCGGGCGCCACTACCGAGAAGGCCATCTGCCTGTTTCCCTGTAGCTTCACTTCCAACAGTGAGGGAACCACCAGAAGGCGCTTGGAGCTGGACCTCAGTGTCCAGGCTGAACAATGTGGGTGGATATGCTCCTTCAGTGGCTAGGGGTGCTTTTTACCAGCTGGACCAGGACAGCCTGACCACTATAATGGGGTGGGGGGAGCTGGCTGAAAAAGGGATGGGTGGTTTGGTTTTGTTGTTCTGTGTCCTGTTTAAGACACACCCAATTAGGCTGCAATCCTATACACTTATCAGGAACACTCCTGGTGTATCTGAAGAAGTGTGCATGCACACGAAAGCTCATACCAATAACAAATTTAGTTGGTCTCTCAGGTGCTACTGGAAGGAAGTTTTTTATTTTGTTTCGACTACAGCAGACTAACACAGCTACCTACCTGTATGTAGACATATCAGGAAGTAAACCTACTTACAGTGGTGCCTCGCAAGACGAAATTAATTCGTTCCGCAAGTCTCTTCGTCTTGCGGTTTTTTCGTCTTGCGATGCACGGTTTCCCATAGGAATGCATTGAAAATCAATTAATGCGTTCCTAGGGAAACCGCCTTCAGACCAGGTCCGGGGACAGTCTGTCCCCGGACCTCTTCTGAAGGCTGGGGGGGGGGGACAAGGGCTTTTCTTCCCACCCCCAGCATTTTAAAAAACCCTGGGACAGCGGAGGACTTCTCCGCTGTCGGGGCAATCTTAAAATGCTGGCGGGCGGCATTTTAAAATCGCCCCGACAGCGGAGGACTTCTCCGCTGTCCGGGGCGATTTAAAAGCCCCTGGGAAGGCAGGCAGGGGGGACAAAGACTTTCGCCCCCTGCCCGCCTTCAGAAGGTGTCCCCGCCCCCCCCTCCCCGCTTCGGAACAGCGTTCCGAAGTGGGGCGGCTGGGGCAGGTGATCCCGCCCCCCTCCCCGCTTCGGAACAGCGTTCCGAAGTGGGGCGGCTGGGGCAGGTGATCCCGCCCCCCCTCCCCGCTTCGGAACAGCGTTCCGAAGTGGGGCGGCTGGGGCAGGTCTTCCCGCCCCCCCTCCCCGCTTCGGAACAGCGTTCCGAAGTGGGGCGGCTGGGGCAGGTGATCCCGCCCCCCCCTTCGGAACAGCGTTTTAAAATGCTGGGGGTCGGGAGCGAAGTGCTGCCGACCCCAGCATTTTAAAATCTCCCCGTGTCCCGGGAAGGTTTTAAAATGCTGGGGGTCGGGAGCGAAGCGTTCGCTGCCGACCCCAGCATTTTAAAATCTTCCCGGGACACGGGGAGATTTTAAAATGCTGGGGGTCGGCAGCGCTTCCCTCCCGACCCCCAGCATTTTAAAATCTCCTCGGGACAGAGACTTCTCTGCTGTCCCTTGGAGATTTTAAAATGCTGGGGTCGGCAGCGAACGCTTCGCTCCCGACCCCCAGCATTTTAAAACCTCCCCTGGACACGGGGAGATTTTAAAATGCTGGGGGTCGGCAGCGCTTCCCTCCCGACCCCCAGCATTTTAAAATCTCCTCGGGACAGAGACTTCTCTGCTGTCCCTTGGAGATTTTAAAATGCTGGGGGTCGGCAGCGAACGCTTCGCTCCCGCCCGCCAGCATTTTAAGATCGCCCGGGGCAGGCGGGGAGAAGGCAGGCGGGGGGGGAGCAAAGACTTTTGCCCCCCGCCGGCCTTCAGAAGAGGTCCTCTTCTGAAGGCCGGCTGTGGGCGAAAGTCTTTGCTCCCGACCGCCAGCATTTCCCTATGGGCTTTCGTCTTGTGATGCAAGCCCATAGGGAAATTCGTCTTGCGAAGCGCCTCCAAAACAGAAAACCCTTTCGTCTTGCGGGTTTTCCGTCTTGCGAGGCATTCGTCTTGCGGGGTACCACTGTATTGGGGGCCATCCAACTCTACAATACTATGATTATAAGTAGACTTGTGTAAGAACATGCAGTTACTGTGGGATAAAATCACTGCTGCCCACATAACCTTATGCAATGGTGGCACACGTATGAGGGGGGTGAGGATGGCAATTACAAATTAGAAAGAATGGAGACCATAATGCAGCTGGTCTCCAAGTGAGTTTACATGGGATTAAACCTTCACCCTGTTAGGAATTGTGTTTAGCACTGGGGCTCAGTTAAGTAACCGAGTTTCAACCCTAGATGGCAGAATCAACCTAGCCTGTAGAATTCCCTTTAAAACAGTTTACAGGTGGTAAAAGAGCCTATAGTAACTAACAGCACCATCCTAACCATAATCCAAAATGGACAGATTTGCCCATTTCTACTCATGTTGATAGTGGGGCATTGGCTCTCTCGCTCTCTCTCGCTCTCTCTCTCTCTCTCTCTCTCTGTGTGTGTGTGTGTGTGTGTGTGTGTGTGTGTAAGATGCAGCACTCCCCCTCTTTGCTGGCCTTGACGTCGACTCCACTGAGGCAGAAGCCCAGCTTCCATCCATGTGGGTAGTAAGCAATCACTGACAGCCCTCCATCATACTTGTCATTATGTGATTGAAAAACAAAATGCAATGTAATGTTTCACCCTGAAGAAACAAAAGGAGACACATGCTCTGTTCAAACTTGTCAGCAGGCAGAAGTTGATAGCAACCCATTCTCGCATAGATCCAGCAATTAAACTGGAGATAGTTTATTCCACCTGAACAAATCCCCTGTGAGACAATTTTACAGTCGTACCTTGGTTTTCGAACGCCTTGGTACTCGTATATTTTGACTCCTCAACGCTGCAAACCCGAAAGTAAGTGTTCTGGTTCGCGAACATTTTTTGGAAGCCGAACATCCAACGCGGCTTCCGCTTGAGTGCAGGAATCTCCTGCAGCCAATCGGAAGCCACGCCTTGGTTTCAGGAATCGAACGGACTACCGGAACAGATTAAGTTCAAGAACCAAGGTACCACTGTAATTAAGTTCTTCAGTAAATGGGGGGGGGGGGGACAGCAGAGGTTGATGCATGTAAGTCCAAGTGCTATAGCATACAACTAGATAAGAGTTCTGTGCTGAGGAAAGTTCTGAAGTGCAGCATTCAAGTTGTCACTGTTATTTATTACAATCTTTTACCTGCCCTTCACCCTGAGTTCCAAGGTTGGGTTACAACAATTAAAACTCAATATTAAGGTTAAAATGCAATATTACACAATGATGATAATGATGATGATGATGATGATGATGATGATGATTTATACCCCACCCATCTGGCTGGGTTTCCCCAGAAAAACAACTTTACGTTATAAAAATAAGGTGGGTTCTAAAAATATAGGCATCTCACGTGTCAAAAACCAGGGTAAAGAGGTGGGAGGGAGTTCTACAACTTAGGGGCCGCTACAAATAATGCCTTTCCTGGGCTGCCACCACCCCAAGCTTCTGAGGGCAGTGGAACAACCCATTTTTGTGGTTAGTAAACCCAGTTTTATACTTTGCATACACAGGGGGCAGCTTGCCTTCTTCAATATTCATCAAGTAAATTATTTGCTCCTTCTTGTTACTCCTGCTATTTTCAAAAGGACTATTTCCAGAAGGAAATAGAAAATTGTGAAGAAGATTTTATGTGTAGGCTAGTACAGGACACCTGCGGTGACCTCATTACGGCCAGCTTGATCAGTTTTTTAGTTTCTTATCTGATCCATAGGAGCAGGTCAGGTCATCCGTAACATCAACAGCTTTTCCATCAACAGGAAATGAACAAGTTTAAAACCACAGTGGCTATGAGTTGTATAGGGACATAAATGATTAGAACTGGTGATGTAGCTCTAATTGCACATCAGGCTGCTAGGTGGCCACAACAGAGATGAGTTCTGGAGATCTTCCAGAGAAGAACATCTGCTTACTCAGGGGGTGGTTAGCAGAGACAAAAGCAGAGTTAAGTTTCAGGAATGGTGTTGGCCTGATGTGGGCAAAAGGAAAACCCCTCTGGGTCTGTTTGCAGCTACAAACAAGGGAAGGGGAAGTCCCTGGTGGGCAGTGATATAAGCAAAAGGAAAATAGTTGCATTTTGCAAGCAGTTTGGCAAGCAGGCGGGGGGGGGGGCGCAAAGCTACCAATGGGTGCTACCAACTTGGGATCCAACATGACAGCCAATAGGAAAGCAGGAGATTGGCTGCTGCACCTATGAGAGAAGCAAGAGATCCTCTTGGAGTGTGTAATGCTGGGAACCTATCCACCGTTGGCTCAGGTTGTACATACATGAAAATAAACCATCTATCATAAAGACACCACAGTTTCTATTGTGTCTCGTTGTCCCGAAAGGGAACACAGACTCTGATAAGTGTGCCTGCAACCCTTGGAATCTTGTAGCGCTCACAGAAATTCGGGTGGCATGTAACAGTTCATCCTTTTTCAAATAATACACTCACAGAACATAGATGTGACCAAATAGTTTATTCAGCTAACCCCTTGCCGTCTCTGAAACACACAGGAGAACTGCAAGAAATCGATCCCGGATACTTGTGCACAAGGAATGAAGGAGGAACAACGAATATTTGCTAGGCTGGTGGTAACTCATTTATCAACCAGTGGCATCACAGATTGGAGAATCTCAACTGAGCAAGCCAAGAAAAAATGTAAGGATGGCGGGTAATGATTAAAGGAGGAGATTGCAGTAGTTGATCAGCCCCCCTAATTGTTTATGTGGCTGCAGCGGGGAACAGCGCAGAGTTTGTAGGGGCGAGGACGGACCGTCAGCCCTACAATAGGCTTCCTATGGACTCCTCTCACTCCTTTTGGCAGCTGGAACCTGAATGCTCTCAGCAGGCTGGTGAAAAAGATGAAGAGCTCAATCTTTGCCAGCTGCTCCCCTGGACACACCCGAGCACCTGCAGGAAAATGAAAAAAGAGGAAAGCAGGAACTGAATTATCTACTATTCCACCTATACTCCAGAGTGTTTACCCAGGGCACCAATTTGCTTTGACTCTGAGGAAAGACTCTGGGTCTCTGGGCCTCATTCCACCTATGAAAGCGTCCTGCAGCAACTCCTCTTTCTACGATTCCTGAGTCCCCCATGCCTCCCTTTCAACTTTGGGGTGTGGGGATGTCACTGAGAAAGTGGGCTTTATTCCAGGGGCTGCCAAGACCTGGCTCAGCTTGAGATCAGGACTGGTTACTTATTTTATTTCAGTAATGTGTTTATTTAAATCTCCCTTTTAAGTATTGTTATGGGTTTGCGGGAGGCCAGGTCTAATTCCTGAATCTAGTAAAAGTTGTTTTATTTTTTATTTTTCAAATGATATTTATTAAGAATTTTAAAATTACAAAAGAGATAAAGAGAAAAAGAGGGGGGAATAAAAACAATAGAAAGACAAACAGCAATCAAACAATACAAATCGATAAAGGTCAAAATCAAAAAACAAAAGCAAAACGCATAACACATCAAAATCACAAAACAAAAATAAACCACAAAAATTTAAAAACAAATCCAATATTCCCAAATCCTTAACTGTCATGACCTTATTTCATCGACCTCCTCACACCTCCCTTTTTTGTATTCTAGTTATTAATTATAACAGCAAATCCTTTCCATTTTTCATAATATCCTGTCATTAAATTACCTTGATCTATTTTAACCTATATTACATAAAAAAACCTAAAATTTAAAACTTAAGTCTTATTCATACCAATTTCTCCTAACCTTAACATATTCTTGCAAAACTCTTTTTAACATTTCTGATAAAGCCAAATCATTTCATTCCAACATTTTTCTAATATTCATTAATTTTCCAGAACAATCCTAAATAAAATTTTTTAAAAAAACTTTCTTCCAATCTTCATCCAACGTCTCTTCCTCCTGGTCCCGGGTTTAGTCAGTCCTTTCTATCCCATCCATCTAGTTCATTAACCTGGTAATCTTATGACCGAGGCCCTTAAGTCTCTTCCATGTCCCTTCTGCAGATCTTCTTCATATTTATACCTGTACTTTACTTTGTCTCCTTCTCCTTTCACTCGTGGAAACTCCAACTTAACAATATTTTTGTCCCTTCTCGACAGATCAGCCCCTTTTCCATAGTCCACACTGAACTCCATATGATTTTTAAAGACACGTTTCAAGCCCCCTCCAAAATTGAGGACCCCCACATCCCCAAACTCCTCACGGCCCATTGCCAGACTTGAAAAGTCAAAACATCCCTGCATAGGGGGGTCTATCCAGCCCCCCATCTCCAAGCCAAATACAACTCTATCTCTCCAAATCTGGCTTTTTCCAAGTTCATTTGTCAGATCCAACAACTCATGTTCCTGCTGGGCCACAGCTCCCTCCATCTCTGCCACCCGAGGTCCAACAACTACCTCCTCCCTCATCTGATCTGTCAGAGCACAAGTTGGTTCCTGAGTGGGTTCTATATAGATACCTGTCCAGAATTTCTAATCACAACAGTCATCAAATCTGTCTTCTCATGTAGCTGTTCCAATAAAGCACTTGTCAAATCCGTCTTTTCATGTAACTGTTCCAGTAAAGCACTTGTCTTGCAAAAAGCACGCACCAGAGCCTCTGAGTACATTGTTATGCAAGGTCAGAAGTCTGTTCCCACGATCTTAATCTATTTGCAGCTGCAAGGCTCCCCAGTTCAAATTCAGTAACAGTTTCACAAGCTCCCTCTAGGGGGAAAACTTCAATTTGTATCCATCTCTTTTTTTTTTTTTCTTCCAAAGGCAGGTCTAACAACAAAGTTTCCTTTTTCAGATATTTTGTCAATATTTGCTCCTTTAAAATGCGAAGGAGAACAATGGAATCACTATGTTTCTCTTCTTTTAACTATCTGTCAAAGACATTTGTCTGTAGTCAATGAACTTCCCAAAAGCTTCTGTCCTGACACCCCGCTCCCAGGTTCAAGACGGTGGAAAATTACTTTTCTTTACACTCTCTTCTGCAGGTTTAAACAATCCAGAAAAAATCCCCCCTCTTCTCCTGCTTCCGAAGGGGGTTCAGTACTTTTAAATGATGAAAGTTAATCCTTTACAAACGATTTTTTGAACTCTAGTTTACCATGTCTTTGCTTTAAACTATCTACAAGAAACGGAAGGCTGACTTCCTGTTTAGACCTTCCCGCTTCAGTGCCAATTTAAAAAGAATTTCTCAGTCCAAATTCCCGTTCTACTCACTTGTCGTTGTTTAAAGTCCAATTGTCCAAATTTCATCTACTCACGGGTAGTTGTTTTTGTAGCCAAATTGTCCCAGGAAAAAGGTAGCACTCTCCGGCAACGGCTATGCGGCTTCGCTCCACGGAAGAAGCAGTTGACTCTCAGCACCGCGCCACTTGCCCCTCTTCGCTCCAGAACCCGTAATTGGGTTCCTTTACGGATTGGGGGGCGCAAAGGGTGCCCGCCGAGTCCCATGGTCACAGGCTTCATCCGCCTGTGATTTTTTAAAGGGTCCCCTATTCGCCGTAGCGGAACAGACCTGTTTCCCGTGGAGCCAGTCCCTCCAGATCAGAGGGAATCTGCCATTACCGATGGCGCCACCCCGGAAGTCCCTAGTAAAAGTTGTTTTAGTTGCTTCCTCAAACTAGAGACCTCTAAGTGGCTTACAAAAGACAATCTAAAGTGTTCATTAAAAATACCAGCAAAAGCAAACACGGAAAACAAGGTTCATAATGAAGGCAATATAAAGAATCAAACCAGTAATTTAAAAAGAATTATACGTACTAAAATTACATGTTTACATGTTTAAACTGTATGCTAAAATCTCTATCATTAGCTAGTAGTACTAATAGTAATATTTAATACTTACCATTGTTTTTACGAATGATACTAGTTATTACTAATAATAATAATACTTATTATAACTATATTTATTGTGTTGTGTCCAATGCTAGTCCTTAGGGCGCATGTGCGCTTCTATTCTGCCATGATGCACCAATGAAAATGGTGGGAGGGAACTGTATGTTGGACTAGCATAATTTTGTGGCTCTATTTTCCATGCTAACAAAGCTGAGAACAGGTTGCTTTCTGGAAACAAATTGAAACGAGCGCTAAACTTCCACTAGATTCCACTACATCTCCAGAAGTGGCATTTATGTTGTGTGGAAGATCACACAAAATGTGAAAATCATCTGGTAAGAAAACATCAAGAAAATGGAATAAAGTGTTGGCTGAATGCGACAGTTGGGGCTTCTTGCACATACCTGCACCAAATGGCAGAAATGCTTCTCTGTCCACAAACTGCCCGTCCTCATCCAAAAAATGGTTTGGGTTGAACTTTTTAGGTGTTGCCCATTCCTTAGGATCAAGAAGAACAGAGCGGAGATCTGGAGCAATCACAGCCCCCTGCAGGGAAAGAAGACTTGTCTCAGGATGCATCTAAACAGAACATTGCACTTTTGCCCTTCCGTTCCCCCATTCTCCACCCGCATCGCTCAGTGAGGTCCACCTCCGAGGGCCTTCTAGCAGTTCCCTCACTGCAAGAAGTGAGGTTACAGGGAACCAGGCAGAGGGCATTCTTGGTGGTGACACCTGTCCTGTGGAACGCCCTCCCACCAGATGTCAAGCAAATAAACAACTATCTGACTTTTAGAAGACATCTGAAGGCAACCCTGTTTAGGGAAGTTTTTAATGTTAGATGTTTTATTCTGTTTTTAATCTGTTGGGAGCCACCCAGAGTGGCTGGGGAAACCCAGGTAGATGGGCGAGGTACAAACATCATTATTATTATTATTATTATTATTATTATTATTATTATTATATCCACTAATCTTTACATACAAGCTTCATTCTCCTGGAACTGAAGAATTGCATTTTCTTTCTTTAATAAATGATGAATTTTCAGATTTGCACTTTCATGAATTTAATAGTCTTGAGTGCTGATGGAAGGAGGCAAATTGTGAAGAAGCTCCGCAGAAGCGATCCTGTGCGTTTCTGGGGCACTCCCACCAATGTGCCTGCGCAGATGCTGTCTCCCCTGTCATCTCATCCCTCTTCCTCCCAGGAAGCAGGAGCAACTCTGCTGCTGGGAGGCTAGGTGTGCAGCTGCACCTCTCCTCACCAACCGCTCCTGCTGCGGATTACAACTCCCAACAGCCCCTGCCAACATAGATCAATGATGGGGGTCACGGATAATGTGAGTTGTGGTCCACCACATCTGGAGGACACAGCACAAGATGTCCCTGCATGAACTCCCCTTCCCTCTCTTTTTTGGAAATGGAAGGAGCTACAGTTACTTTCTTCAGAATTTGCCCTGCAAGGAAATCTGCCTTCCCCCTGGGCTATAGAAATGCAACTGTTACAATCGTCTGTACCTTTGGAATGTGAAAACCGTGCAAGTTCACGTCCTTCACGGTTTGCCTTGGAACCCCAAATAACAAAATATATCTTGAACGCTGGATCTCGTGAATCACAGCATTGGTGTAGGGCAGCTTCTTCCGATCTTGATAGCGGATTGAGTGAGACGAACCGAAAACATCTTCCATCTCCTGGTAGACTTTCTCTGAGGAAAATGGTAGAGAATTAAGTTTTGTTTCAGATGAAGCATCTCAAAATAAACAAGTTGAGCAATCATTAAGGGGTATTTGTTCCACAGGAAAGTATTCCACCTAGACCTGCTGGGGTGGAAAACCTAAATAATGATTTTCAGAGGGCCAGGTTGTCCTCATTGTAGGTAGAGTAGGGGTCATCCTTGTTCTGTTGTAAACAATAGCGGAGGTTAGATTCAGTTCACAGTGACTCACAGGCCCCAGTCGGCTAAGCTAAGACCAGTGGATCTTACACCAGTATAAGCCCTGGAAAATGGGCCTTCCATATAATATACAAGTATTAATAGCAGCAAGATCTGCAGGGATCTTCCAGAGATCTGGAGCATGGTGCCGTCAGTATGCTGGTGACACACAGCTCTGTATCTCCATTCCATCTGAATCAAGAGAGGCTTTGAAGGTGTTTGTCTGGAAGTAGTAATGGGCTGGATGGGGGCCAACCTGAGAGAAATTCAGGTCCAGGATCAAGAGGTCAAAATGGCCTCTTGCTGCCATTGCACAGTTCCTTCTCACCTTGAATATCTGGATGTGTCGCCATGAGGAGCAGCGCCCATTGCAGAGAGGTAGCAGTTGTCTCTGTTCCAGCGATAAAGAGGTCAAAAATACACTGAGCCAGGTTGTCCTCATTGTAGGTAGAGTAGGGGTCATCCTTGTTCTGTTGTAAGCAATAGCGGAGGTTAGATTCAGTTCACAGTGACTCACAGGCCCCAGTCGGCTAAGCTAAGACCAGTGGATCTTACACCAGTATAAGCCCTGGAAAATGGGCCTTCCATATAATATACAAGTATTAATAAAAATTGCAGGCAGCGAAGTGCCTCTTTAAATGAGGGGGTGCCTTTCCTGAGATTATGCCTGCTGTGACACAGATGTGCTAAATCAGAAAAGTATACTTTTTGCTTCAAAACTATTGTTTTTTTGCATTTACGTACGTAAATTTTATTGATTAATCAACATAAGTGCATACAGTTAATCAACTAAGACTTACCTCCATCAGTTTCCAGATGACCTCCTCCTTGAGCATTCATCCTGATTTGTTTGTGAGGAGGTTAGATGCTGTTGCATCCAAGGAATTGTTACCCCGCACTTCCAAATGCAATTCCCTGTCACTTTCCGTATCTTGGGGGGGGGGGGAGTAGATCATTGTTCAAAACCTCCAACAATCCTCTATAATTGTGCACCCTAAATTTGCTTGTTTGCGATTGAATCCCATCCAAAAAAAACAACAATGACAGTCTGGAAGGAAGGAAAACCCCATTCTTATTGTGAGAATCTAGTCCAACCCCCTGCAATGCAGGAATCTCAACGAGATCATGCATGGCAGGTGGCCTTCCAGTCGCTGCACATAGGTAAGCTATGGCACTCCCTCCCATGAGAGAGAGCAATTGCTACTAACCTAGATGGCTTTAAAAGAGCACTATGAACAGCTAAGGGACACGGGTGGCGCTGTGGGTTAAACCACAGAGCCTAGGCCTTGCCAATCAGAAGGTCGGCAGTTTGAATCCCTGTGACGGGGTGAGCTCCTGTTGCTCGGTCCCAGCTCCTGCCAACCTAGCAGTTCGAAAGCACATCAAAGTGCAAGTAGATAAATAGGTACCACTCCGGCGGGAAGGTAAACGGCATTTCTGTGCGCTGCTCTGGTTCTCCAGAAGCAGCTTAGTCATGCTGGCCACATGACCTGGAAGCTGTACGCTGGCTCCCTCGGCCAATAAAGCGAGATGAGCGCTGCAACTCCAGAGTCGGTCATGACTGGACCTAACGGTCAGGGGTCCCTTTACCTTTTTATGAACAGCTGCTAGCCAGGATGTCTATGCTGTTCCTCCCTGGTCGGAGGCAGCAACGCTTCTGAATCCTAGTTGCTGGAAATCACAGGAGGGGAGAGTTTCTCTTGTGCTTGAATCCTGCTTGCTAGTTTCCACAGGCATCCTGTTGGCCACTGTGAAAGCAGGATGTTGGACTAGACGGGCCATTGGCCTGACCCAGCAGCTCTTATTATGTTCCTATACCAGACTTCCTCAACCTCGGCCCTCCAGGTGTTTTTGGCCTACAACTCCCATGATCCCTAGCTAGCAGGAATTGTAGGTCAGGGATGATGATGATGATGATGATGATGATGATGATTATTATTATTATTATTATTATTATTATTAATACCTCGCCCTCCCCAGCCAGAGCCAGGCTCAGGGCGGATAACACCAGTAGAATTACAGTAAAATCATAATAGGGGGAAAAAACAATTTAAAATACAGGTTAAAATGCAATTTAAAATGCAGCCTCATTTTAAAAGGATCCCATAGATCAAAACCGTAAGGGGAGGGAAACATAAGGGTCAGACTGAGTCCAAACCAAAGGCCAGGCGGAACAGCTCTGTCTTGCAGGCCCTGTGGAAAGATGTCAAGTCCCACAGGGCCCTAGTCTCTTGTGACAGAGCGTTCCACCAAGTCAGGGCCAGTACTGAAAAGACCCTGGCCCTAGTTGAGACCAACCTAACCACCTTGCGACTTGGGACCTCCAAAATGTTCTCATTTGTGGACCTTAAGGTCCTCCGCGGGGCACACCAGGAGAGGCGGTCCCATAGGTACGTGGGTCCTCGGCCGCTTAGGGCTTTAAAGGTCAAAACCAGCACCTTAAACCTGACCCTGTACTCCACCGGGAGCCAGTTCAGTTGGTAAAGCACCGGGTGAATGTGACCCCGCGGCAAGGACCCCATAAGGAGCCTCCCCGCAGCATTCTGCTCCCGCTGGAGTTTCAGGGTCGGCTTCAAGGGAAGCCCCGTGCAGAGCGAGTTACAATAATCAAGCCTGGAGGTGACCGTCGCATGGATCACTGTGGCCAGATCAGGACGAGAAAGGTAAGGTAAGGTAAGGATGATGGGAATTGTAGTCTCAAAACATCTGGAGGGTCGAGGTTGAGGAAGCCTGTCCTAGACTGTCAAGGATATGAAAAGATCTACTTTCCCCAACCATTTCACTGCATGGCGGCTGACTAATAAGGGCAGGGGGGATTCCCAGCGGTCCCACAGATGTTATTGTTCGATCGTAACAGGGAATGCAACGATTCCTTGAAGAAGAAGCATTCACCCACAAAGCAGTTCCTTACCCTCTCCATCTGAGATAGATAGAAATCAATGAAGTCTATTGGTTCATGCACGGTCTGGTCTTCCTTGTGCTTTGCTATCTCGTTCTTCGCAAATGAAAAGACCATCTCCATGGAGGACAATGCGGTCTTGTGAGGCCCCGGGAGAAATTTCATGACAGACGGGAGAATTTCGTAGAGCTACAAGGAAAGAAAAGGCACATCCTATAAGCAACACAACCCACAAGTCAACTCCAACCTCGTGCTTTGGCTTGTTCTTTAGGGCTAGAAATTTCACCCTGAGTGTCTGAAGGGTGAGATGGAGGAGAAATTCAGTATTGTTCACATTTATAAGTGAACTTTCTGGCCTGAACTTTCTGGAACAATACAGGAACAGGAACAGAGCCACACTTTGAAATCTGCACTCCTCTGATCTTTATAGTGCAGCTCTCCAGGCAAGCAATGTGTAAAAATGCATATGCTAGGGTAAAGGGCACATAAGAAGTGTATATATTAGTGAAAACAGTGTAAAATTTGCTTTGCAAAGATGTATATATTGGAGCATAAAGAAGAACCTGCTGTATCTGGAATGGTTCATATGGTACAGCATGACACGCTTAATCTCCGGGTCATGGGATTCAAGCCCCACATTGGGCAAAAGATTCCTGCATTTCAGGGGGTTGGACTAGATGACCCCCATGATCCCTTCCAGCTCTACAGTTCTATGAATCCATGATCAGGTCGCATCTAGTCCAGCATCCTGTTCTCACAGTGGCCAACTAATTTGAGCACAAGAGCTCCTGTGGTTTCTAGCAACTGGTCTTCAGAAGTATTTGATGCCTCTGACCATGTCTGTGTGGTGAGGCTTCCTTATCAATATGTGCCACTTCCTTCCAAAATGTCCCTTCGTGGAATCTATTTTATTATGGCATTTGCAAGAGTGTACTGAACCTTTATTTGTTTTATTCTGACTGCAATAATGTGCTCCACACAGTTCTTGTCCTTTGCTCCCATTTTGTTTTTCTTGTTTGCAGGTTGCTGCTTTTGAAAACTCAATAAACATATATTTTTTAAAGAGAGAGAGAGAGAGTATACCATGGGTAGGCAAACTAAGGTCAGGGGGCCGGATCCAGCCCAATTGCCTTCTAAATCCGGCACACAGACGGTCCAGGAATCAGTGTGTTTTTACATGAGTAGAATGTGTGCTTTTATTTAAAATGCATCTCTGGGTTATTTGTGGGGCCTGCCTGGTGTTTTTACATGAGGAGAATGTGTCGTTTTATTTAAAATGCATCTCTGGGTTATTTGTGGTGCATAGGAATTCATTCATTTCCCCCCCAAAAATATAGTCCGGCCCACCACAAGGTCTGACGGACAGTGGACTGGCCCCCTGCTGAAAAAGTTTGCTGCCCCCTGGTGTATACTGACATATCCCTTGCAGCAGGGGTAACCCATGTGCTGTTGCCCAGATGATTTGGACTACAGCTCCCATCATTCCTGATCATTGGCCATGCTGCCTGGGGCCGATGGGAGTGGTAGTCCACAGCATCTGGAGTTGACATTGCTGGCTATCCCAGTTTGAACTGATGTCTACTGTAGGCAACCACAGCTCACGGGCCTCCCATCTCATGCTCTCCTCCACCCGCCCACCACCAAGCCTAAGCTTCAACCTACTCACGCCATGAAAGAAGCTGCCTCCAAACTGTAAGCTAATCCGAATGGCTTCCATCAGCCTCAGGAATTCTTTATCTTCAACAGAAAATCGGTATCCAAAGGACACGGCGCATATCACGTTGCAGACTGAATTGATGATGTGTAAGGATGGGTCAAATGGCTGCCCTGCAGATGAAATCTTAATGAGATCCAATGCTCATATATACCCGTGCGTGTTCACTCTATAACACGCACCCGACCATAACACGCA
Source organism: Podarcis muralis (assembly GCF_964188315.1). Taxonomy (NCBI): domain Eukaryota; kingdom Metazoa; phylum Chordata; class Lepidosauria; order Squamata; family Lacertidae; genus Podarcis; species Podarcis muralis. Next base: position 6,089,025 of record NC_135660.1, on the reverse strand, counting down.
CGTAGTTTTTAGAGGAGGAAAATCCGTAGGCATGCCACCTGTAGGCATTCCCTCCATAACATGCACAGACATTTCCCCTTACTTTCTAGGAGGAAAAAAGTGAGTGTTATGGTGCAAAAAATACTGATATATATATATATATATATATATATATATATATATATATATATGCAGGTTTTGGTGTCCTCGGGTGTATATATATATATATATACACACACACACACACACACACACACACCTACATATACACACACACACATACATACACACACACACACACACACACACATACACAAACACACTGATTATTCTTTTGCTATGCAAAAGGAGAAATTGTGATTGGTTAACAGCTTTTCAAAATCAGTCTTTCTTGCTCCTTATCTCCATTGTTATTCCAATATATGTTCTTGTTTGTTTGTTTGTTTGTTTGTTTGTTTGTTTCCAAATTGGAATCAATTAGGCATCCATTTTACAGAAGAATGGGACAGAAGAATGAGGAGATAACTGGGCTTAGTGAGCTGGTAGAGTCTGTGGCACAGAGAAGTCCAGAATCAGAGGCAGAAGCTGAAGCAGGAGGGTGGGAAGAAAGAGGCCAAGAGACAGAGATGAGTCAGGCTGGTGAAGAGTCACTGGTGTCTGCCCCTCCCCCCTGCTCTCCCAGAACCAGAAGAGGCATGAAAAGGGCAGAGGAGAGATTGGCTGCATGTAGGCATAGTCTCCGATTGCTTGGGGGGAAACCCTGGAGAGGAGTGGACTTAGGCAGCAGTGGGAATGCAGGGACCTTCAGTCTCAGGAACTGCTCCATGCAGACAAGATCTGCCGGGGATGGGTAGCTGTGCTCATTAAACCTGACACTCCGTCAAGTCCATGCAGATCATGTTTTTGCTAATAAAGAGCTAACTCCAAATTGCACTGTGTGATTTACTGCCAGTTCACTCCACACACACACACACACACTCCAGTGCATTTCTTGCTTTCTCAACAATTTGCTCTTCAGGATCAGGGAACTCCCCTTAATGGTGAGTAATGGAGTACAACCAGGTTGCAGCAGCAGGGAGAATCTGCAGAATCTGGGGGTGAGAGCACCAAGCTCAAGTACAAGCGCCTTTCTGCTCATACAAGTCACTCCTGGATCCAGCCGAAAGTTCATTGTATGCATCACTCTGATTAGTTGCTGTCAACTGCAAATTATTGCCAGAGCCTGAGAATATATTGCATAGTGACCCAAGCCCAACCCTGTTCATTAATTTCAACTTCCTTTCATTATAAACTAAATTAACACTCAGTTAAACATTTTGAATTTACTGTGCTAATTGCAGCCTTCCCTGGCCATTGTCATTATAACCATTAAGAAAGTTCCTTAGTTTAAAAATTAACACACTTTGCCTACTCAATAAAATCAGGGTGAGACAATTGCACAATTCACAGACAATATAATGGTCTCAAACAACAGCAAGTCCTGTCACCTCTGCAAGCCATCATTTTCCATCAATTATTATTTATTTATTTTTTACACCAGCAGGATGCAAACTAGGCACTGACTCTTTGCACTGCGGCTGCTAAATATTGGTATTCCCAAGCAATCCCTACCCAGTTTACAGGATGCCAGTGAGCTCTTCTCTCTCAGCTTCCAAAACTGAACCACTCTTCTGCTGTGAGTCCCAGGAAGTTGCCCCAACCCGCAGATTGTCTCAGGCAGAGGTGGATAACAAACCAGCCTGAGTTAGCCTCATTTTCTTCTATCACATACCCTTTGCACGTGCAAAGATCTCCACAAGCTCAATGGCCTCCTCTTCTATTTGGTGCTCCATGCCTTTCTTCCCCAGCCCCAGCTTCCGCATAGTAACCACGCTGAACCGTCTCTGCTGCTTCCAGGTGTGACCATTTGAAAGTACAATACCTAAAACCATCACAGACCAGTGAGAAATTATTGCTTACAAAATTCATATAAAAGCTATTACATCAGCAGCCTAGAAAACACCAGTGCAGTCCATGCCTAGGCATTAAAGAACCTGAGAACAGGAAGACTGGTGCAGAATCAATTTTTCCCTTGTAGAGTGTTATATCTCTGATGTGGGACACCAGTGAATGTTTCAGAAAATGCATATGAGAAACAAGACCTTCATCATCACTCCCTCTATTACCAAACTCAAGCGCTGAGTGCCAACAGGATTGGAGCCAAAGTGAGGCCAACAGCAGGGAGGTATCAGCATGCCCAGTGGGGTCCTAAGGTTTGCAGAATACCTGGGGCCATCAAGATTCAGAGAAAATTAGCGCATGCGAAAACTACTGTTAAAAGAATTCTTTACATTAGTTTTACTGGTTACAATGCTAGTACTTCTAGCTTCTTCTTTTTTTACACTGCAGTACCAGTTCCATTGGGGAGACGCGGGTGGCGCTGTGGGTAAAAGCCTCAGCGCCTAGGGCTTGCCGATTGAAAGGTCGGCAGTTCGAATCCCCGCGGCGGGGTGTGCTCCCATTGCTCGGTCCCAGCGCCTGCCAACCTAGCAGTTCGAAAGCACCCCCGGGTGCAAGTAGATAAATAGGGACCGCTTACTAGCGGGAAGGTAAACGGCGTTTCCGTGTGCGGCTCTGGCTTGCCAGAGCAGCGATGTCACGCTGGCCACGTGACCCGGAAGTGTCTCCGGACAGCGCTGGCCCCCGGCCTCTTGAGTGAGATGGGCGCACAACCCTAGAGTCTGTCAAGACTGGCCCGTACGGGCAGGGGTACCTTTACCTTTACCTTTTTTAACAGTTCCATTATGGAACTGCGGCTCTTTAATCAATATGCACAGACTGGGAATGAGTCACTGCCCCAAAACTTTGCAGGTACAAACAACACTGAAAGAAGAGCTTCTTTGTGGCCACTCCAAAAGCATCAAGAGCAGAAACCATGCACAAAGAAAGGATGTTTAGAGGGGCCCAAGCTGCTCCCTTTCCCATCAGTGCATGTCCTGTTACTTCCTGCTGAAATCCTGTAACTTTCCATTCCGCAAATGTTCCGGGTGGAGGGTTGTCCAGCTTTCGTTGGATAATGCAGTAACACTGGGAAAGCAGAACAACTAATAAAGCGGTGTGGATTGTCCAGTATAAATCCACCACTATTCTTGCATCAATGACATGTTGCAGAAGAAGACGCCCATGGGGAAATGGTACGTCCCATATGGAAGGGTCCTTTGTTTCCTTCACTGAAGAAAAGGCTAGTAAATCCTCCTACTCAAACCAAGAACTTACCCCTATTTTTTGCTGCACTTTTAAGGAAAGGAGTTTCTGGGCGGTCAGCAAAATCATCCGAATGGTTGATTAGGCCTTCCTTGACTGCTTTGTAGCCGGACAGTATGACTGCAGGTATAGGCCCAATCCATACCGTGCAAATGTTCCCATATTGCTTTGCCAACTGCCATTCAGATAAAAAGAGAGAGAGAAGAGATTAGTTATATTCAGGATATTTTGGAAGCTTCAAGAACTGGCTCGAAGGGGCATTTTGATTTGAATCATCCCTCAGGAAATGTTGGAGCCGTAAGGTGTGTGAGAGAGATGAATGCTGCAGCCCAGGGAAGTCTTAGAACTTATAATGTAAGGCCACCCGGCTGGATGTTACCGGGAATGGACAGAACATGATCTACTATGCCGGCTGCAGGTTGTGTTTCTTATGAATCTTTTGTGGTTTCAGTTTTGCAGTGTAAGCCATCTGGGCTGGGCAAGTGTCACTCGCAATTCAGGGCTCGAGCCAGTCAGCCAGGACCACTATCAGGGTGCTTCATAACATTCCACCTCCTAACTGGTTTTCCACCTCCTCCCACTAGCAGGCTGTGTCCCCAAAAAAGCCTAATGCATTTTCTAAAGGGTTTGTTGTGCACTTCTGCAAACCCAAGGATTTTCTTGAGCCGCAGAACCACTGTCCGGTTCATGGGTGGTGCCATTTTTGGATATATAAGAAGCCATACTTTGGGGGGGGGTGCTGCAGGGTTAGCTGAAGCTTTTGAAATAATAATAATAATAATAATAATAATAATAATAATAATAATAATAATAATAATAATTTATTATTTATACCCCGCCCATCTGGCTGAGTTTACCCAGCCACTCTGGGCAGCTTCCAACCGAATATTAAAAAAAATACAGCATCAGACATTAAAAACTTCCCTAAACAGGGCCGCCTTCAGTTGTCTTCTGAAAAGTAAAATAGTTGTTTATTGCCTTGACATCTGGTGGGAGGGCGTTCCACAGAGTGGGTGCCACTACCGAGAAGGCCCTCTGCCTGGTTCCCTGTAACCTCACTTCTCGCAGTGAGGGAACCACCAGAAGGCCCTCGGCACTGGACCTCAGTGTCCAGGCTGGATGATGGGGGTGGAGATGCTCCTTCAGGGATACAGGGCTGTTTAGGGCTTTAAAGGTCAGCACCAACACTTTGAAATGCGCTCGGAAACGTACTGGGAGCCAATGAAGATCTTTCAGGACTGGTGTTATATGGTGTCGGCGGCCACTGCCAGTCACCAGTCTAGCTGCAGTCTCACATAAAGCACATTGTGGTTGTCACTCTTTGAGGACAGAACACTATAGATTTCTGCCTTGAGACAGTAGCTTTCTAAGAAGGTGACATATCAACTTAAGATGATAAAAGGTATTTCTGCAGTTAGCACATGGCCTTAAATAACTTTTTTGTACCTGCTCAGACAGGCTTCCCTTCAACCACAAGAATCTCACCTACTCCCAAAGAGTCAGGTCTCTCTCTCAAAGGCAAAAGGTTGGTGATCTGCTATTTGTTCCACTGTGGTCTCTTTATTTGTTTCCACATCCATCAATGGGTAGAATATCACAAACTTTTATATGAGATAATGAATATGGCCATTCACCCAGTTATTTCACAATCGGTTAATTTTTATAAAAAAAGAAAGATAATTTTCATTGGCAATGTGACCAAGCAGAAGAGAATTCTTGACTAATTGGCTGGAATTACTGGAAAAAACCCTGAAAAACTAATTGGATTGAGAACTGCGTAACTAAATTTCTGATAGGATACACACTAACCTTTAATATGATCAGTAGTTTTGTTGGAGAGAATACCAAAAATATATTGCTTCAAGGATTTCTTCTGCACAAAAATTCTTAAAAGGCCCATAGATCAAGCGTTCCCAGATATGCTCCATGGCCACCACAAACTGCATTAATATGCTCCACAGCATGTCTGTGGATTTGAATATTCATTTTGATTTCTTATTGTATTTGTATTCCTTCTTTTATTTCTTACACTGTGCATTTTTTTGCATTACAATTTTAATCTTATGGAATTACATTAAAATTCAATATGTAAGAAATGAAAGAAGCAACAACACCAAAAACAATTTAAACAATGCAGCACCTAACACAGCACATTGCAATTGCCACAGCAGGCAGAAAAATCTGCCAAGACGCTCAAGCCCTAGATTTCACAGGTGAATCATTATCCACAGTTGTCAAATAAAGTAAATAATTTGCAATGCCTTTTCGCTCTTCCTGTTTTTCAGCTGACGAAGTATTTTGAAAGAAGTACCTTCATTAAAGTATCCAGGGAGAGCATGACCCCAAACCGCCACATGCCTCCGACGATGGGAAGTCGAAGGGGTCCAGGAGGGTAGCGCTTGCGGGACCAGGGCAGTTTCATCAAGCGCAGAATCTTACGCGGAACCAGAGTAATCAGAGATTCCGATGCTCGCCCCATGGTCCGGTCTTCCTTTATTCCAGGCAGAGACGAGTGAGAGGAATCCCCTTTTTCTGAGGGCATTTTGCGTTCATCAGAGACATTGCCACCTCTCTCATTTTCCCGGCTAGCACCTATTTATGTACTCCACTTTTTAAAGACAAAGTGGACTCATCTGACTCTCTAACTAACTAGCACTTATTATAATTATCTATTTATAGCACACCCTCATGACTGTAACTGTTATCAAGATGGCTAATTGTTTTATCCCTATTATATTATAGTCTGGGTTTCCATTGCAGTGAATCAAATGTTTCTGTCCTGTGACAGCCTTTGGGTCTTGGTTTTGTTTTCTAGTGATTCTTGCTAGCCTCCTTTCCTCTACTGTTCTGTTACGAATTCTGTTACGGCAATAGTTATTTTTATAGTATTTGTTCATTTTATACGAATTTTGTTTTTGCGCCTCTTCTTGTAAACAGAAAACTGGGATATCAGGGTTGTATTTAACTAACTCTTAAGTGGGGTGAGCTGCTTGTCCCATATTAAACTAGGTCTTGCGTTTTTTGTTATTATTATTGTTGTTGTTTCTGCAACATTTATTAGATTAACTTCAATATAAAGAACCAAAACAATTTCTGGGGTTTTTCTCCTCCTATCTACTTCCCTGTCTCCAATAGTTCTATAGCTCAGGCAAGTTTATCCCAGCATAAACATGCTGTCAGAAAGATGAGCAAATTATCCATTTCATTTTCTCATTTTTCCATTCTTCAGTTCAGTCCCCCAGATTTCTGCCTCTGTTCTTTCTTGAAAAAAATTAAATCCTCATGAAAATTCACCAGCACTTTCCTGCAAATTTCTCCCAATATACTACATCTTTGTCATTTTTGCCTAATATGCATATTTTTTGCATGCAATTTTGCACACGCTGTATGTTACTTTGACTAACATATGCATGCTTCACCCTAGCATATACATCTTTCTGAAACATCCTCATCCCTTATCGCAACATATATATCGTTTGACATGTATCCAGTTTTGCCATTTGATTAACCAAGGAAAGGGACCCTATGAATTTCCTGTTTTGGAAGTGCCTCGAGTCACATGCAGCATTTGCTAATTTTGGAATTGCTGGTATATATCCAAACACTGAGTTACGACTCAAGTATTTGCCTGAGTTTTCTTCCAACTCTGAGCCACCTACAGTTTTGCTGCAAGTAACAGACTAACGATATTATCTTTATAGCTAAACTGTCCTACCTGTTTCCATCCACTGTTGAGCAATACGAAACAGGGGTTCAGCAGCATGTCATGATCCTTTAAGTGCTGTGTTGTTATTTCGTTTTGCAGGCTACCTTCCTATTTTTGCATGCTTCCTATTTCCTTCCTATTTCCAAAACTTTTTAATGTTTTCATTTCAGTGTTTTTATTTTATTTTAATGTTTTCATTTTGCCTGCTACCTTCCTATTTCCAAAACTTTTTAATGGGGCCATAAGAGCCCTGCTGGCAGAACCATAGCTAGGGGTTGGCCAGGTGGGCATTTGGGCGCTCACTCCAACTTGCTTGTCTCATGCACAACTAAACATGGTAGGTACTTAGGAAGTTGAGGCCACCCTCCCCTTCATAGCTGGCTGATTGATGCTCCAGGATAGCCAATAGTGGAGCAGCAACCTTTTCAAAGGGCAGAGAGAGAAAGAGCAGGGTCCCACCACTGAGTTTGAGTAATGAGTGTGTTTTGTTTGGTTTGGTTTGGTTTGGTTTGTTGTTTTGTTTTGTTTTGTTTGTAAGATGAAACACGTGGCCAGGCATTTGGGGAAGGGGGCTTTCTTTGTTTTGGTCCACTGCCTTTTATTTTTTTACTTAATTAATTAATTAATTAAGTTATATACCACGCTATACCCGGAGGTTTAAGAGCGGTTCATAGAGCAAAATCAAAGTATAAAACCACAAAACCAATAACCCTCCCCCCCAAAAAAAAATAAAACCACATTTTAAAAGGACATAAGATGTCAATCAAATCAACCAAAGGCCTGGTTAAAAAGGAATGTTTTTGCTTGGCGCCTAAAGGTGTATAATGAAGGCACCAGGCGAACTTCTGTTATTAGCATTTTGTCCCAGAAGCAGCAGCTCTGGTGCCTGTGAATCCGAGTGGATCACTGATCAGGTGTCCTCTATTAATCCTGCCAATTAATAGTTTTTGGAAAGATGCTTCCCCCCCACACACACACCTTGTCACACACACAACTAAATGCATATTTTATGATGGCACATGCCATCTACAATTGTTAGAATTGGTTGTGGGGTTTTTAAAAAAAGAAATCAGTATTTTTCAGCACTTCTTATATCCCTTATACCCCTTATATCAGAAATGCAGGGGGAGGAAGCAGAGACTGGCAGAATTGCTAGGACTTCGTGACTTTCTTCTAGGCAAAGGCTGAAACTGCAAATGGTGACCTGCTCAGGGAAGCCATTCTAGTCTGTTTAAAGAGGACTCTGGGGATTATATCTCTAGGAGAAGACTAGGGGGTCTCCAAACAAACTTGGATTCTTTGGGGGACTCCGTGACTGGTTGTTGTTTTCTTTACAAAAAATTTATTAGTTTTTACAATATCAATGACAAACAAAAACATAAAACAAACAAAACATAACAAACATAAATCATAACCTTATTGAAAATAAGTTATTTACTTTGTAAAACGACTTCCTTGTTTCCCCTTAGTTGAATTTCATTGCATATCCTTATTACGGTTTCCCAAATCCCAATTTTAATACCCTTTAAATTAAACATTAACATCTTTAAATCTTCTCCTTCTTGTATTAAACATATTATTTTATCAGTTAACATAGATACAATCCTCAGCCCTTTAAGTATCTGGACCCAATTCCAGTTATTTTAGCTTAACAAATTTAACTAAATAATCATTAAATTTCTTCCATTCTTCGTGATGTTCCTCCTCCTTCTAGTCGCGGACTCTTCCGGTTAGATCGCTAGCTCCATACAATCCATCATCTTCATCTGCCATTCTTCTACTGTTGGTAATTCTTGAGTTTTCCGCTTTTTAGCTAACAAAATACGAGCCGCAGTTGTGGCATACAAAAATAGATTAACATCTTTCTTGGGCAATTCCGAACCTGTTATTCCAAGAAGAAAGGCCTCTGGTTTCTTTATAAATGTATATTTCAACATTTTTTTCATTGTAAATGTTTTCCCAGAAGTCTTTCACCTTGGAGCAGGTCCACCACATATGAAAAAATGTTCCTTCCTTTTCTTTACATTTCCAACATGTATTATCACAATTATGATACATCTTTGCTAATTTTACAGGTGTCAAATACCTGTAAATATCTACACATCATTTTCATAATATTTTCCTTTAACAAAGTACATGCGGTGAACTTCACCCCTTTCTTCCACAATCTTTCCCAGTCCTCAAACGTTGTTATGTCCTAAATCTCTTGCCCAATCTATCATCACCGATTTAACTTGTTCATCTTTCGTATGCCAGTCCAGCAAAAGCTTGTACATTTTAGATAAGTTTTTACCTTCAGTATCTAACAACTCCATCTCCAACTTAGATTTTTCCAAGGCAAAACTATTTTTCTTATCCAGTTTATACAATTCGTTAATCTGGTGGTAATGTAGCCAATTTAGCTTATCTTTAATTTGCTCAAATGGTCTTAATTTATAGCCTTCCTCTTCCTCTATTAATAAGTCATAATATCTCAACCATTTGGTATCCATATTTAATTTTTTCTGGGCCTTTGCCTCCATTGGTGAAAGCCATCTGGGCGTCTTTCTTTCTAAAAGGTCTTTGTATTTTATCCAAACATTATAAAAACGATTTCCTAATTATATGATTTTTAAATGCTTTATGGGCTTTTACTTTATCATACCACAAATATGCATGCCAACCAAACACATTATCAAATCTCTCCAAATCTAGTAAATCTGTATCTTCTAATTTCATCCATTCTTTAATCCAACAAAGTGCGGCAGCTTCAAAATAGATTTTTAAGTCTGCCAGAGAGAATCCCCCTCTTTCTTTGGAATCCGTAAGTAATTTGTATTTAATTCTGGGTTTCCTCCCCTGCCAGATAAATCTAGAAAGAGCTTTTTGCCATTCTTTAAAGCATTTCACATTGTCTATAATTGGGAGGGCTTGAAACAAAAAAAGCATCTTTGGTAGCACATTCATCTTAATCACAGAAATCCGGCCCATTAATGACAATTTTAAGTTAGACCACACCTCTAAATCTCTTTTAATTTCATTCCATATTTTCTCATAGTTATCCTTATACAAATTCAAATTTTCCCAGACAGGTTCACTGGGGGACTCCGTGACTGTTAAAGTGGTATAAGAGTGCTTTAAATGATGCTTTAATTAAGATTCCTGCATTCCAGGGGGTTGGACAATTCTGTGATTCTATGAATGCTATAGATAACTAATGGCTTTTTAAAAAAAGCCTCAAATCTGTGACAAGAAAAGATGTAACCCTAGTTGCTGGATGAACTTGTCTGACTATGGTGTGTGTGTGTGTGTGTGTGTGTGTGTGTGTGTGTGTGTGTGTGAATGAATTAGCATTAGCAGCTATATGGAAAGGGATGTTGGAGGCAAAGCTCTGTTAGGGAGAGAAACAGAAGTTGTTGCTATCTCCAGCTCTTTCTTTCTTTGGCCGGGTTTCTACATTTACCATCCTTCTGACAGGCAGAAATTCAGCAGGTGGGGAGGATTTGAGTCATTGCAATTAATGTGCATTGCTAGCTTGTTGTTGTTGTTTAGTCGTTTAGTCGTGTCCGACTCTTCGTGACCCCATGGACCAGAGCACGCCAGGCACTCCTGTCTTCCACCGCCTCCCGCAGTTTGGTTAGGCTCATGTTTGTAGCTTCGAGAACACTATCCAACCATCTCATCCTCTGTCGTCCCCTTCTCCTTGTGCCCTCCATCTTTCCCAACATCAGGGTCTTTTCCAGGGAGTCTTCTCTTCTCATGAGGTGGCCAAAGTATTGGAGCCTCAACTTCACGATCTGTCCTTCCAGTGAGCACTCAGGTCTGATTTCCTTAAGAATGGATGCGTTTGATCTTCTTGCAGTCCATGGGACTCTCAAGAGTCTCCTCCAGCACCATAATTCAAAAGCATCAATTCTTCGGCGATCAGCCTTCTTTATGGTCCAGCTCTCACTTCCATACATCACTAATTGCTAGCTTAGTTCCATAAATTTCATTGGGTCTACTCTATGAGCAGGGGTGCGTGTGGCGCTGTGGGTTAAACCACAGAGCCTACGACTTGCCGATCAGAAGGTCGGCGGTTCGAATCCCCGTCACGGGGTGAGCTCCCGTTGCTCTGTCCCTGCTCCTGCCAACCTAGCAGTTCGAAAGCACATCAAAGTGCAAGTAGATAAATAGGTACTGCTCCGTCGGGAAAGTAAACAGCATTTCCGTGTGCTGCTCTGGTTCACCAGAAGCGACTTAGTCATGCTGGCCACATGATCCGGAAGCTGTACGCCGGCTCCCTCAGCCAATAAAGCGAGATGAGCGTCGCAACCCCAGAGTCAGTCACGACTGGACCTAGTGGTCAGGGGTCCCTTTACCTTTACTTTACTCTATGAGTATGACCAGCATTGGAATTGCTTTGGATTGCTTTGAAGTCATTTCATTCTGACCAGTTAAAGTAATTTTTAGCCCCGCCCCCCCATTTCACCACCACGCCTGGACTTCTCCCATATTTTGCCCGACCAAAGGTGTCGACCCTACTTGCATCAGATTTCTGGACAGGTTTTTTAGCCTGCTAAGAGGCTTCAAATGTCAAATGGAAATGCGGGCTTATGAGAGGCTTCTTGATTCAACAAAATAATTACAGGAAAAAGCTGAGGGAAAAGAAAAAAGAAGAGATCTTGGCTCAATTAGAAGAGTGTGAAAGGAAATTAATTATAAAACCTAAAGATGAACAGACTAAACAAGTAATGAAAATGCTACAAACACAATTTTCAGTATTGGAAGTGGAATGGAAAATTAAATACATGAAGCAGAGATTTTTTGAAACGGCTGATAAAGTAGGGAAACTTCTCGCTTGGCAATTAAGAAAAAGACAAAAGCAGAATGTGATAAGTAAAATTAAAGTTGGAGAACATCAAATAGAAGATCAGAGAGAAATAAAGAAGGCCTTACAGGAATCTTATAAAGACTTATATAAGAAAGAGAATAAGGAAGTAAGTAAAATAGAAAAATATCGAGAAGATTATAAAGGGAAGAAAGAGAACAATTAAATAAACCAGTAACAACAGAAGAGTTACAAAATGCGATAAAAAAGATGAAAGTAGGCAAAGCTCCAGGTCCGGATGGCCTTTCTACTAAATACTACAAAATTCTTGAAGAACAATTAACTCTATAAGGTCATGAATAATATTTTACAAGGAGGGAATACACCAAACACATGGAAGGAAGCATATATAACTTTAATCCCTAAACAAGATACAGATAGACTAAACATTAAGAATTACGGGCCAATTTCATTGTTAAATAACGACTATAAGATTTTCCCGCAACTCCCGCCGAGCTCCCAAGGCTTGCGGATATCTGCCCGAAGCCCAGGGCGTGCTGTGCAGCACTCCCTGGGCTTCGGGCTGCAGGCTGCTATCCGCAAGCCTTCGGAGCGCGGCAGGCACTCCCGCCGCGCTCTGAAGGTTTGCAGATAGCTTCCTGAAGCCTGGAGAGTGAGAGGGGTCAGTGCGCACTGATCCCTCTCGCTCTCCAGGCTTCAGCAAAAGCCTGCATTCGCTCCATAGGACACACATACATTTCCTCTTCATTTTTGGAGGGGGAAAAGTGCGTCCTATAGAGCGAAATATACGGTATATTATGAGGCATCTTGTTTGTGCTGGATAAAAGAAGGGATAATTTTAAAAAACACGGACTTCCTGGATCTAGAAGGATATAATAATAGATACGGATGGCACTCCTATCTGTGGCAAAACAAGGTGAAAATACATAAGGTTTTACCAATCATATTTTCAGGGGCGCCCTATATGATGTATGGGACAAGAACAAAAACCTGTTAGAAAGAACCACACCCTGGTGGCTATCTCCGACAGATATGTTAATAACAAAAAAATTAAATATGGAGGGAAAGAGAATAACTTATGAAGATATATTAGTGAAAACAGAGTATGGGTGGAGAATTAAACCATATGAGGAAATAAAAGATGGGCTTACAGGATGGTTACAATATCATCAGGTTAATGGTTTATTAAAAGAAGGTAAAACACTAAGGACACTAAGGATGAGATGGTCAAAGAAGTTATGATAAAGTGGGCAGTTGATTTTGGCTACAACATCGATTATGACTAATGGGTCAAATTATGGAATGAAGGAGTGAAATTTACAGCATGCTCCACCTTAAGAGAAAATTTAGGGGAAATGATGTACCGGTGGTATATTACCCCGGTCAAATTGGCCAAAATGTATAAATTGAACAATAGAGCCTGTTGGAAATGCAAATTAAAAGATGGGGATCTCTACCACATGTGGTGGGAGTGCGAAAAGATGAAAAAGTTTTGGGACTTAATATATAATGAATTGAAAAAACTTTTTAAGTATACATTTCCAAAAAAACCTGAAATCTTTTTATTAGGGATAATAGGGAAGGAAGTAAAAAAAGATCATAAATTACTTCAATATGCTACTGCAGCAGCTAGAATACTTGTGGCCCAAAAATGGAAATTACAGGAGACCCCAACATTAATAGAATGGCAAACCAAATTTTTTGAATATACAGAATTAGCTAAAATGACATACAGAATTCGAGACCAAAAAGGGACAAAGTTCGAAGAAGAATGGGGTAAATTTGTGTATATAAGATCTAACTGTAGAAGCTTAAAAACTACGGCAGGGTTAACAAAAATCCTGTGATGTGTATAGAATGTGAATAAGAAACTACAAGAGAAGACATATATTAAGAAAACCAAAACAGGGAAGGAAGGAAGTCGGGGCGTGAATATACGCAGTGTAAATAAGATGACACAAAATGTTGATTGTAAAGATTGTTTTATATGTTGTTTGTGGAAAACTTAATAAAAAGCATTAAAAAAAAAAGGAAATGCGGGCTTATGTGGAGGTGTACAGTATTTCAAAATGCACCAACACTTTCTAACAAAGCAAGGTCAAATCCAAAGCTCAGATGTAGAAAAATACACTTTTAAATCAATATGCAAAGATGTGTCATGCAACATCCACATTTTTCCATTTAAGAATAAATTGCTTGGCAGTGTATAGGTTCCTATTACATCTAGGTACTCTCTGTAAACAATTGTTGCAAGCCTAGTCATTTGCAAATTAAGCCAGCAGTCCTTTCTGAAGCTAGCAATTAGCATATGACTAGGTCCCTGGGTAGTGACGGAGCAGATTCTGAGGCCCCTTGAGTCAGTTTTAGGTTCCTCCTGGAAGACGTCATTTTCTTAGAGTCATCGTTAGCTTCATAAAACAACTTGGGTGTTCTGTTCTGCTGAATAACAATTAGGTACAATTAGCATCAAATCCAGAGACACTGGCATAACATATAGGAATGACATACTTCCTTTTCAAATATTGTAATCAATGTGCAAGATCTTCTGCAGGAGGTGCTCCACTTTTCCAGGCCCATTGGGCAAGGACTGCATAAGAAAATCATTTGAGCTGTACAGCAAACACCGATGAGCAGGCGAAAGGACAGTGCCTTGATTGCATGCTGACATTTTAACATATGCACAGTATTGCTAAATATCGGGGAGATTCCAGCTCTCTCTCCAATTATTCATCCAAACATAAGAAGTCCCGGCAGACTGGAGGAGGGCAAATGTTGTCCCTATTTTCAAAAGGGGGGAAAGAGAGGACCCAAATAATTATCGCCCAGTCAGTCTGACATCAATACCAGGGAAGATTCTGAAGCAGATCATTAAGCAAACAGTCTGTGAGCACCTAGAAAGGAATGCTGTGATCACCAATAGTCAGCATGGATTTCTGAAAAATAAGTCATGTCAGACTAACCTGATCTCGTTTTTTGACAGAATTACAAGCCTGGTAGATGAAGGGAACGCAGTGGATGTAGCCTACCTTGATTTCAGCAAGGCATTTGACAAGGTGCCCCATGATATTCTTGTAAAGAAGCTGGTAAAATGCGGACTTGACTATGCTACCACTCAGTGGATTTGTAACTGGCTGACTGACCGAACCCAAAGGGTGCTCATCAATGGTTCCTCTTCATCCTGGAGAAGAGTGACTAGTGGGGTGCCACAGGGTTCTGTCTTGGGCCCGGTCTTATTCAACATCTTTATCAACGACTTGGATGATGGACTCAAGGGCATCCTGATCAAATTTGCAGATGACACCAAACTGGAAGGGGTGGCTAACACCCCAGAGGACAGGATCACACTTCAAAACGACCTTGACAGATTAGAGAACTGGGCCAAAACAAACAAGATGAACTTTAACAGGGAGAAATGTAAAGTATTGCACTTGGGCAAAAAAAATGAGAGGCACAAATACAAGATGGGTGACACCTGGCTTGAGAGCAGTACATGTGAAAAGGATCTAGGCGTCTTGGTTGACCACAAACTTGACATGAGCCAACAGTGTGATGCGGCAGCTAAAAAAGCCAATGCAATTCTGGGCTGCATCAATAGGAGTATAGCATCTAGATCAAGGGAAGTAATAGTGCCACTGTCTTCTGCTCTGGTCAGACCTCACCTGGAGTACTGTGTCCAGTTCTGGGCACCACAGTTCAAGAAGGACACTGACAAACTGGAACGTGTCCAGAGGAGGGCAACCAAAATGGTCAAAGGCCTGGAAACGATGCCTTATGAGGAACGGCTAAGGGAGCTGGGCATGTTTAGCCTGGAGAAGAGGAGGTTAAGGGGTGATATGATAGCCATGTTCAAATATATAAAAGGATGTCATATAGAGGAGGGAGAAAGGTTGTTTTCTGCTGCTCCAGAGAAGTGGACACGGAGCAATGGATCCAAACTACAAGAAAGAAGATTCCACCTAAACATTAGGAAGAACTTCCTGACAGTAAGAGCTGTTCGACAGTGGAATTTGCTGCCAAGGAGTGTGGTGGAGTCTCCTTCTTTGGAGGTCTTTAAGCAGATGCTTGACAACCATATGTCAGGAGTGCTCTGACGGTGTTTCCAGCTTGGCAGAGGGTTGGACTCGATGGCCCTTGTGGTCTATTCCAACTCTATGATTCTATGATTCTATGATTCTAAGAAGAGAATGTTTTAGCAAAAGAGACTTAAGGCACAATTTCATAGTCCTTTGTGCAACAAGAGGTAGCTCCTTAGATAAAAGCTCCCTCGCTGTGTAGACAGTTTGCTCTGAGTAACTTCTAGGTTAAGTAAAGGTAAAGGTACCCCTGCCCGTACGGGCCAGTCTTGACAGACTCTAGGGTTGTGCGCCCATCTCACTCAAGAGGCCGGGGGTCAGCGCTGTCCGGAGACACTTCCGGGTCACGTAGGCCAGCGTGACGAAGCTGCTCTGGCGAGCCAGCGCAGCACACGGAAACGCCGTTTACCTTCCCGCTAGTAAGCGGTCCCTATTTATCTACTTGCACCCAGGGGTGCTTTCGAACTGCTAGGTTGGCAGGCGCTGGGACCAAGCAGCGGGAGCGCACCCCGCCACGGGGATTCGAACCGCCGACCTTTCAATCGGCAAGCCCTAGGCGCTGAGGCTTTTACCCACAGCGCCACCTGCGTCCCAACTTCTAGGTTAGATTAACACAAAACAAACTGAAAAGTGTATTTCATAAGCATAACCAACTTTGGCATAACTTGTGTTCTAAACAAAATTAAGCAAAATCTGCCCTTTTTCCCTTATGGGGTATCCAAGAGACCATATAGAGTCCTTACGTAGGTTCCCTATTGGTAGGAGAAAACAACAGAGGCCAACCAGAGAATATTGAGAAGCAAAGCAGCTAGTAAGCCTGATCTTTATTGATCTGTTGCAACAGGGTGCTCCCCTCACATGCAGGAAAGGAGGAGGAACCCAGAACCAAGGTGTGCCCCTCCTTATATAGACATTTTAAATTGCCCGCCCTGGAGTCCAAGACCAGCCCCAGAAGCATCATACATACATCACAGAAGGGGTGTAGCTCAAGACCACCACCCCAGACACATCATACCTACATCACAAAAAGGGCAGCAGAAATCAGAGTGCGTTGTTTATCTCCTGTCGTTGTTTATCTCCTGTCTGGCGGGTTGCCTGTTAATGCTCACTTGATTGGATACCCTGGGGAGCCTGGCCAGTCTTTTGGAACAAAAACTATCATAGTCTTTGCTAGCTATGCTCTCCCCATCCCCTGTATGTTTTTCACCTACTCCCACTTTAGATTTTTGAGTCCAAAAAGACTTCACCCCAAATGGTTGATGCAAATGTTGCACTGAACAACTAAGGCTGCTGGGGAAAGTCTTTTTGGTCTCAGAAATCTCACCAAACTTCCTGTCCAATACAAATTGCAACAAAGCCAGCACCTCCTCTCCTTCACACACAAACACCTTCTGGCTATAAACCAACACCAGCACCCCAATGGGTTGGGCCAGCTGCCCTACTGAGAAATGAGTGGGTAAGGAAACTGCCCGGTAGGGTTGGCCTGTAAATTTAAAAAAGCCACCTCCACCCGTATCTACACTATTCTACCCATCCACACACTCTTCCCTAACCTACGGCCAAATTGTGTACTGTGTACTGTGTCACAAACGGCTCACAGGACATGGCAGTAGAGGTGGCAGACAGAAATGTTCATTGTGTGTCTCACACAGGAACAGAAGAGCAACAGAAACGTAACCCAGATAAAACTAAGTCCAGTGCCACCTTGTGGCTAAACTATATAATTATATTATCCACACACTATAGACCTTCTTTTAGCAACTGTACCAGGAGACAAAACTGCCCATAAGGCTAATTCATAAATTAAAATAAGCAGCCGTCTCTCAAATCTAGGTCCATTATTCCAACTGGCCACTTACTCCTCCCCGGCCCAGGGCTGACTGTAGCTCTTGCACACTCCAAACCTCCACCTCGCATCCAGGCCAAGGTTTGTTTTGCAGGACAAAAAGTCTCAGGTCTTGTGGTCAGCTCAGGTTTTGTGCACTGCCTAGAGGTTTTATTGACAGATAAGCAGTATACAAATAAAATAGGGCTAGGAAAAGGCCCCCATAGCTCTGTTTCTCAGCAGCCTGCAAACACAGAGGCTGCAAACGCCCCCTAGAGGAATGAAATTAAACATTGTTTTTGATGTATTAAGCACACCTTTCCGAGACAGCCTGCACCATTGATATTTCAAATTATGTATGCATGAGTTTTTTTAATCTATAAAATAATTTATGCACTGCCATTTATATACTGTGATATCAAAGTAAAGCAGGAAAAAGCCTCATACAGCTGCAGTGGCATAGTGTGGGTTGCCAGTGCTGGGGGCATGTGGAGGCAGGGGGTGGCCAACAATCGCCCAGATTCAAATTTACCATTCATATAGATATTAAAAAAAATGGGGGAGAGGACGGAACCCTGAGGCACCCCACAAGTGAGAGCCCAGGGGTCTGAACACTCATCCCCCACCACCACTTTCTGAACCCGGCCCAGGAGGAAGGAGCGGAACCACTGTATGACAGTGCCCCCAGCTCCCAGCCCCCCTGGACGGTCCAGAAGGATGTTATGGTCGATGGTGTCAAAGGCCACTGAGAGATCCAGCAGAACTAGGAAACAGCTCTCACCTTTGTCCCTAGCCCGCCGGAGATCGTCAACCAGCGCGACCAAGGCAGTTTCAGTCCCATGGTGAGGCCTGAATCCCGATTGGAAGGGATCCAAATGGTCCGCTTCCTCCAGGCGTGCTTGGAGTTGTTCAGCAACCACCCGCTCAATCACCTTGCCCAAGAATGGTAGATTTGAGACTGGGAGATAGTTGGCCAAATTGGCTGGGTCTAAAGATGGTTTTTTTTAAGAAGCGGTTTAATGACCGCCTTTTTGAGCGGGTCTGGGAAGGCTCCCTCACAGAGGGAAGCATTCACCACCCCACGGATCCCATTGCCCAGCCCTTCGCAGCTTGCTTTTATCAGCCTGGATGAACAAGGATCAAGAAGACAGGTGGTTGGTTTCACTCATCCAAGCAGCCTGTCCACATCCTTGGAGGTATCAGATTGAAATTGATCCCATATAACATGACTAGACAGGACTCTAGCACTCTCCCGCCCTGGCCCTGCTCCCACGGTGGAGTCTACCACCTTCCGAATCTGAGCGACTTTATCTGCAAAAAAAGCTTTGCAAAAGCATTGCAGGCGATCTTGGGGTCCTTACCGGGCCCCGATGATGAAGGTGGTTCCGATAGATTACGAACCACCTGAAAGAGTCTCCTGCTGCTGTTTTCTGTAGCTGCAATTGAAGCGGCGAATCACCCTGTGCCACCCTGGGAGCCACCCAGCCCAAATCCACCACCAAAGCAATTTGGAGGCAGGGTTAAGGGGTTTAAAAGCTGTATTTTAACATTGTAAACATATGTTCTCTGATGTGATTCCTCTTGATCTTGTGGAAGTTAGCTTTCAAGTATAACATACTTAAAACTGTAGCCTCATTTTCATTTTCCAGTTTAGGATTCAGTTATGATTTGTACACGGAAAGTACACTTCCTTCAAGAAATCACAAGGGACTTCTGGAACTAGCAGGTCTACGAAATACGAATGCATTTGTGTGTCTCTGGGGCATCCACTGAGGGCTCATTTAGAAATGGAATTCTATGTATTTTTTACAAAAATTCTTTGTAAGCCTTTTGCTCTTCAGGCATCCTGAGTTAGCTTTAGTACAGCCTCCTTAGTTCAATGGGCACCAAGGGCTCCAGGTTGGGAAAGGATACTCTAAAATGTTTCCACAGTGCACTCAGCTCAAATGCAGAACCCACAAGTTGTATTCCATGAATGCTTACCCAGAGCAGACCCAGCAGAATTAATATTATTTATTAATTAATTGGTTTTGATGACAGCTTATTCAGACGATAAACAGTTTTAAAAGATGTACCTTCGTGAAAGTATATTTTGAAAGCATGACCCCCCAACTGCCATATGCCTCCAACGATAGGAAGCCAGAAAGGCAGGGTAAAATTCATGTGAAAAGAGCCATTTCTGAAAGTGCAGAATCAGAGTAATCAAAGATCCCATTTCCCACAACATTCCTCCGGCCTTCTCTTTCTCTCCCTTAGAATATTTCTTGAATGTTCTCTCCCTAATGCTGTTTTGCTTTCTTCAAAGAAGCTGCCACCTGCTGGTTTTCCTGCCACTTATGAAGGCCATATCTTTAGAGATGCCTTCTGACACTTTCTTCAAGTAGCCCAGAAATGCGGTCCTCCAGGCATGGATTACTATACAGTCAACGTGGTTGATCCTGATATGTGTCCCTCAAATAATTGAGAGAAATTTGAAATCAAAGTTCACCATAGGCAAACTGTAAGGTTACCTTCCCGGGGCGCAAGCCTGGGCATTGTGTATGGAGGTCCTGGGCTGCCCAGATGACAGCCTCACTGGTGTGGTCCAAAGGAAAGCAGAACCATACATATGGCACCAGCCACCCACTGTGGAAGGACATGTGGATCCAGAATTGGCCTCCACAGTCACTTACGGACTCATTGTTAAAACCGTGTTTATGGAAGGCAATCTTACTCAGCGATGAGTGATCACCAAAGAAGAATGAAGAAGATTTCTTAGCCTTTTCTTCTGAAGATGTCTTGCAAGGCAGTGGAGGTTTAGCGTCAGAGTTCTTTCTCCTAGGTGGGCTACCTTCCCTGGTTGACAAGCCCCATTTGCCTCTCGCTTCCCTCTACAGCATCTGCAGAAACTGCCTTCAGGACCATTGGACCCACTCTTGGTCTCATTCGCTCAATCCGCCAGAGTTTGCCTTCGCATGCTGGGGAAGTCCCTAACTCACTGAGAACTTGAGACTCATCAGCTCCCTCACCTGGTTGTGCCATCCAGTCAAAGCCGTTTCCAGAGGTGTGGCTGCTGACAGCTTCTAGGAGCTTCTAGGAGCTACAGGTGAGAGCTGATTGCAGGGTGGGAACCAAAACTACCCCCGAGGGAGCATGTTGTGTTCCCCACCAAAGGTACTACCCCTCCCCTCACACCTCATACACCTTAAGGGTGCAGATGCAATTATTTGGGACTGTGGGGCGGTGATACAGAGACTGAAATGGAGTAAAGGAAGACAATCAGGGCCTGACCAAGTTGTCTTTAGGTGACCCCACATTTGAACTCTTCCCTGGTCTCCTTGCTGGCCCTAGTAGGACCAACTTAGCCAGTTAGCCCTGGTATCATTTGATATTTACTGACTGGGGTGTTTTTTTCTCCCCAGAATGACCCCTGAATTTTTGAATTTTATTGACACTGATGCTGCATTTATGTTGCATTTTATGCTGTTTTTAAGTCGCATTTTAATCAATGTTTTATATTAGCTGTTAGACGCCCTGAGCCCGGTTTTTAAACTGGGAAGGGCAGGGTATAAATAAAAAATTATTTTTATTATTATTATCTAAATTCACCAGCCAGGGACCGCTCTTTAGCGCTTGGTCAGAGCAAATGTCAAAATAATAATAATAATAATAATAATAATAATAATAATAATAATAATAATAAATTTTATTTATATCCCGCCCTCCCCAGCCGAAGCTGGGCTCAGGGCGGCTGACATCAAAATAGTCCGACATTCTAAAAACATTCATTATAAAATTAATTAAATCAAATTAAAATCAAATTAATGGCAACCATCAAGCAAAATTCTGTGCAGAATGCCGATTGCCAGAGGAGGGGGTCAGGCTGCGCCCTGACCAAAAGCCTGGTGGAACAGCTCTGTCTTGCAGGCCCTGCGGAAGGATGTCAGGTCCTGCAGGGCCCTAGTCTCTTGTGACAGAGCGTTCCACCAGATTGGAGCCGCGGTTGAGAAGGCCCTGGCTCTAGTTGAGGCCAGCCTAACCTCTCTATGGCCTGGGATCTTCAAGATGTTTTTATTTGCAGACCGTAAATTTCTCTGTGGGACATACCAGGAGAGGCGGTCCCGTAGGTACGAGGGTCCTAGGCCGTATAGGGCTTTAAAGGTTAAAACCAGCACCTTAAACCTGATCCTGTACTCCACCGGGAGCCAGTGCAGCTGGTATAGCACCGGATGGGTATGATCTCGCAGTGAAGACCCCATAAGGAGTCTCGCCGCGGCATTCTGCACCCGCTGGAGTTTCTGGGTCAGTCTCAAGGGCAGCCCCACGTAGAGCGAGTTACAATAATCCAGTCTGGAGGTGACCGTCGCGTGGATCACAGTGGCTAGGTCAGGGCGAGAGAGATAAGGAGCCAACTGCTTAGCTTGGCGGAGATGAAAAAATGCCGCCTTTGTTATAGCTGTAATCTGCGCCTCCATAGAGAGGGAGGTATCGAAGATTACACCCAAACTCTTAACGGACGATGCTGGCACTAATTGCATCCCCGCAAGAGATGGGAGTTGCCCCCTCAATCCCATATCGCTCCGTCCCAGCCAGAGGACCTCTGTCTTCGAAGGGTTTAACTTCAACCGGCTCCCACGTAACCATCCAGCCACAGCTTCCAGACATCTGGTCAGTGTATCTGTGGCCGAGTCAGGATGGCCATCCATCAACAGATAGAGTTGGGTGTCATCGGCATACTGATGGCAACCCAGCCCAAAACTCCGGACAAGCTGGGCGAGGGGGCGCATAAAGATGTTAAAAAGCATCGGGGAGAGAATCGCACCCTGAGGCACTCCACACACCAAGGAGTGGCGCGATGACAATTCCCCCCCAAGCGCCACCCTCTGTCCCCGACCAGAGAGAAACGAGCGCAGCCATTGAAGGACTGTGCCCTGGATCCCCACGTCGGGGGGTTCTCTGCAGATTTAGGTTCTCTGCAGATTGCCGTTCACTCTGTTTGAGCTTTAAGGAGTGGATTTTGATAGGGAAAGCTACAGAGCACTGGCTGTGCCTGGAAGGAACAGAGGAAAGGTAAGTGTGGAGAAGCCCTGACTCTGAAACCTGGCAAAACTGAGGCTCTGTGAGCAAGTGGTTCCTGAAAGTAGATGGTCCAGATAATTGCTGCATTGCCTTCTTTGCATGGTGTTGTACTACCCTTGAAATAGCAGGTTCATAGTTTAGAGGTGCTCCGTGATCCATTTCCCTTGCTAAATGCACAGGTTATATCTATTATTATTATTATTATTATTATTATTATTATTATTATTATTATTATTATTATCATCATCATCATCATCATCATACCCTGCCCATCTGACTGGGTTGCCCCAGCCACTCTGGGCAGCTTCCAACATATATAAAAGCACAATAAAGCATTACAGATTTAAAAACTTCCCTATACAGGACTGCCTTCAGATGTCTTCTAAAGGTTACACAGTGGTACCTCGGGTTACATACGCTTCAGGTTACAGACTCTGCTAACCCAGAAATATTACCTCGGGTTAAGAACTTTGCTTCAGGATGAGAACAGAAATTGTGCAGCAGCGGCGCAGTGGCAGCAGGAGGACCCATTAGCTAAAGTGGGGCTTCAGGTTAAGAACAGACCTCCAGAATGAATTAAGTTCCTAATATGAGGTACCACTGTATAGTTACTCATCTCAACATCTGAAGGCAGGGCATTCCACAGGGCGGGCGCCACTACTGAGAAGACCCTCTGCCTGCTTCCCTGTAGCTTCATTTCCAACAGTGAGGGAACCACCAGAAGGCCCTTGGAGCTGGACCTTTTTTTGTATTTTTTTTTAATAATAATTTTTATTAAATTTTTCCTTTTACAAATTCGCCATCTCAAACAATATTCACAAATTTCAGCTTTTTGGACTTCCACCAGCTTCTCCACCAATCATCCATATTTTCTATTTTTGTGCATTCTCTAAATTTAATATTGCCATTTAATGTTATCCTTTCAGTTCTATTTCTTTTTTACAATACATCTTTAACTTTCACAAAGCCTCTTTAAATCCCACTAGCGTTGTCTGTTCATCACATATGCTTTTCAGATAATCTGTAAACTTTCCCCAGTCCTCGATGAACTTGTGATCCCGTTGATATCTAATCTTCCCAGTCAATTTGTCCAGTTCTGCATAGTCCATAAGTTTCATTCTCCACTCTTCAAGGGTCCATAAGTTTCATTCTCCACTCTTCAAGGGTCGGTAACTCCTCTTGTTTCCATTTTTTGGCCATTAATATTCTTGCCGCTGTTACTGCGTATTGAAAAAGTTTGTAATCCCTTCTATTTATCTCTCTTCCTGTTATTCCTAACAAAAAGGCTTCTGGTTTCTTTACAAATGTATATTTAAACATCTTCTTCAACTCATTGTATATCATTTCCCAGAAACCCTTTACCTTCTTACATTCCCACCACATATGGAAAAAAGATCCTTCTTTTTCTTTACATTTCCAACACTTATTACATGTTTTGAACATTTTTGCTAACTTAACCGGTGTTATATACCATCTATATACCATTTCCATAATATTTTCCTTTAACGCCGTGCATGCGGTAAATTTCATATTTTCGTTCCATACTTTTTCCCAGTCAGCCAATTGTATATTATAACCAAAGTCTCTGGCCCAATGTATCATAACCGACTTTACCTCCTCATCCATCGTTTGCCATTCCAACAACATTTTATACATTTTATACATTTTTAACAAGTTGGGGCATGGTCTCTCTCTCTCTCTCTGTGTGTGTGTGTGTGTGTGTGTGTGTAAGATGCAGCACTCCCCCTCTTTGCTGGCCTTGACGTCGACTCCACTGAGGCAGAAGCCCAGCTTCCATCCATGTGGGTAGTAAGCAATCACTGACAGCCCTCAATCATACTTGTCATTATGTGATTGAAAAACAAAATGCAATGTAATGTTTCACCCTGAAGAAACAAAAGGAGGCACACGCTCTGTTCAAACTTGTCAGCAGGCAGAAGTTGATAGCAACCCATTCTCTCATAGATCCAGCAATTAAACTGGAGATAATTTATTCCACCTGAACAAATCCCCTGTGAGACAATTTTACAGTCGTACCTTGGTTCTCGAACGCCTTGGTACTCATATATTTCAACTCCTGAACGCCGCAAACCTGGAAGTAAGTGTTCTGGTTTGCGAACGTTTTTCAGAAGCCGAACGTCCGATGTGGCTTCCGCTTGACTGCAGGAATCTCCTGCAGCCAATCGGAAGCCACGCCTTGGTTTCGGGAATCGAACGGACTACTGGAACAGATTAAGTTCAAGAACCAAGGTACCACTGTAATTAGGTTCTTCAGTAAATGGGGGGGGGGGACAGCAGAGGTTGATGCATGTAAGTCCAAGTGCTATAGCATACAACTAGATAAGAGTTCTGTGCTGAGGAAAGTTCTGAAGTGCAGCATTCAAGTTGTCACTGTTATTTATTACAATCTTTTACCTGCCCTTCACCCTGAGTTCCAAAGTTGGGTTACAACAATTAAAACTCAATATTAAGGTTAAAATGCAATATTACACAATGATGATAATGATGATGATGATGATGATGATGATGATGATTTATACCCCACCCATCTGGCTGGGTTTCCCCAGAAAAACAACTTTACATTATAAAAATAAGGTGGGTTCTAAAAATATACGCATCTCACGTGTCAAAAACCAGGGTAAAGAGGTGGGAGGGAGTTCTACAACTTAGGGGCCGCTACAAATAATGCCTTTCCTGGGCTTCCACCACCCCAAGCTTCTGAGGGCAGTGGAACAACCCATTTTTGTGGTTAGTAAACCCACTTTTGTACTTTGTATACACCAGGTGGCAGCTTGCCTTCTTCAATATTCATCGAGTAAATTATTTGCTCCTTCTTGCTACTCCTGCTATTTTCAAAAGGACTATTTCCAGAAGGAAATAGAAAATTGTGAAGAAGATTTTATGTGTAGGCTAGTACAGGACACCTGTGGTGACCTCATTATGGCCAGCTTGATCAGTTATTTAGTTTCTTATCTGATCTATAGGAGCAGGTCAGGTCATGCGTAACATCAACAGCTTTTCCATCAACAGGAAATGAACGAGTTTAAAACCACAGTGGCTATGCGTTCATTTCCTGTTTATAGTGTGCCTGCAACCCTTAGAATCTTGTAGCACTCACAGAGACTGGGGTGGCATATAACAGCTCATCCTTTATCAAATAATACACTCACAGCTCAGAACATAGATCTGACCAAATAGTTTATTCAGCTAACACCTTGCCGTCTCTGAAACACACAGGAGAACTGCAAGAAATCGGTCCCAGATACTCGTGCACAAGCAATGAATGAGGAACAATGAATATTTGCTAGGCTGGTGGTAACTCATTAATAATAATAATAATAATAATAATAATAATAATAATAATAATAATAATTTATTAATACCCCGCCCATCTGGCTGAGTTTCCCCAGCTACTCTGGGCGGCTCCCAATCAAGTATTAAAAACAATACAGCATTAAATATTAAAAACTTCCCTGAACAGGGCTGCCTTCAGATGTCTTTTAAAGATAGGATAGCTACTTATTTCCTTCACATCTGAAGGGAGGGCGTTCCACAGGGTGGGCGCCACTACCGAGAAGGCCCTCTGTCTGGTTCCCTGTAACCTTACTTCTCGCAATGAGGGAACCGCCAGAAGGCCCGCTGCGCTGGATCTCAGTGTCCGGGCTGAACGATGGGGGTGGAGACGCTCCTTCGGGTATACAGGACCGAGGCTGTTAAGGCTTTAAAGGTCAGCACCAACACTTTGAATTGTGCTCAGAAATGTACAGGGAGCCAATGCAGATCTCTCAGAACTGGTGTTATGTGGTCCCGGCGGCCACTCCCGGTCACCAGTCTAGCTGCCACATTCCAGATTAATTGGAATTTCCAGGTCACCTTCAAAGGTAGCCCCACGTAGAGCGCGTTGCAGTAGTCCAAGCGGGAGATAACTAGCGCATGCACCACTCTGGCGAGACAGTCCGCGGGCAGATAGGGTCTTAGCCTGCGTACCAGGTAGAGCTGGTAGACAGCTGCCCTGGACACAGAATTAACCTGCACCTCCATGGACAGCTGTGAGTCCAAAATGACTCCCAGGCTGCGCACCTGGTCCTTCGGGGCACAGTTATGCCATTCAGGACCAGGGAATCCCCCACACCCGCCCGCCCCCTGTCCCCCAAAAACAGTACTTCTGTCTTGTCAGGATTCAACCTCAATCTGTTAGCTGCCATCCATCCTCCAACCGCCTCCAGGCACTTACCCAGGACCTTCACCACCTTCTCTGGTTCTGATTTAAAGGAGAGGTAGAGCTGGGTGTCATCTGCATACTGATGAACACCCAGCCCAAACCTCCTGATGATCTCTCCCAGCGGCTTCATATAGATATTAAAAAGCATGGGGGAGAGGACGGAACCCTGAGGCACCCCACAAGTGAGAGCCCAGAGGTCTGAACACCCATCCCTCAACACCACTTTCTGGACACGGCCCAGGAGAAAGGAGCAGAACCACCATATAACAGTGCCCCCAGCTCCCAGCCCCTCTAGACGGTCCAGAAGGGTGTTATGGTCGATGGTGTCAAAGGCCACTGAGAGATCCAGCAGAACTAGGAAACAGCTTTCACCTTTGTCCCTAGCCCGCCGGAGATCATCAACCAGCGCGACCAAGGCAGTTTCAGTCCCATGGTGAGGCCTGAATCCCGATTGGAAGGGATCCAAATGGTCCGTTTCCTCCAGGCGTGCTTGGAGTTGTTCAGCAACCACCCGCTCAATCACCTTGCCTAAGAATGGTAGATTTGAGACTGGGCGATAGTTGGCCATATTGGCCGGGTCTAAGAAGTGCCTGCTGCAGACTAATGACTTCCTAAAAATCACTGCATTCCCCCCCCCTCCCCACCTACATGACCTGGGTTGCTGTGCGTAAGAGAAACCTGGTGGGCAAACAGAGGCAAGGACAGGCCCATCTGCTTCATCCAACCAGGGCTCTGTCACACATGCCAGGTCAAATCCTCCATCCACAATCAGGTCGTGGATGGCAGTGGTTTTATTCATCATTGACCTGGCATTGCACAGCAACACTTTCAGGTCATGTGGGTTTACCTTGCTGATTCCAGTATCCTTCCAGTCAGGACCGGACCTGGAGGCAGGGATAGTCCTCAAACAACGACTAACCCTGCCTCCTCGGTAATGACATGGTCTGGTCTTAGCATAACTCCCCCTCCTGCCCGTGATCACTGAGATCGGGTGTCCCAATACATTCCCCCCGTGGAACCTGCCCCAGCCATTCTGTTGGCTGAGGCCTACTCCCAGGCAGCCCTGACCCTTCCCCTTAAAAAGCAAAATACAAACTATATAATAACTTAACAGAATAATAAAAATAGAAGCAAAGCAAGAAACAATAGTGCTAAAATTAAACTACTCCCCACCCTGACTAAATACTTATCCAACCCCAAGCAGAAATAAAATTAAAAAATTATAAAATATTATGAAAAATTATAAAAAACAACCACCACCATTTAAGGTGCAGCAAATTAAAAGCACTTAAAACATTTAAAACCATTTTGTCACTTGCTGCAGGGAGCTGCTCAGGCCTCTAAACTGTAGAGGTGAGTGCAGGCTCCGCCCCCTAGGCCGGATGGAGTTGGCAGGAAAGGGAGCGGTCTACCCAGCACTCACTAGAGCAGCAGCAGCAGCAGTGTCCTGGAAGCCTCCCTCAGGCCTCTTAAGCTGTGGCGGTGAGTACAGGCTCCGCCCCCTAGGCCAGACGGAGTTGGCAGGAAAGGGAGCGGCCCACCCAGCACTCACTAGAGCAGCAGCAGTGTCCCGGAAGCCTCCCTCAGGCCTCTAAACTGTAGAGGTGAGTGCAGGCTCCGCCCCCTAGGCCAGACGGAGTTGGCAGGAAAGGGAGCGGCCCACCCAGCACTCACTAGAGCCGTAGTAGCAGCAGTGTCCCGGAAGCCTCCCTCAGGCCTCTTAAGCTGTGGCGGTGAGTGCAGGCTCCGCCCCCTAGGCCAGACGGAGTTGGCAGGAAAGGGAGCGGCCCACCCAGCACTCACTAGAGCCGTAGTAGCAGCAGTGTCCCGGAAGCCTCCCTCAGGCCTCTTAAGCTGTGGCGGTGAGTGCAGGCTCCGCCCCCTAGGCCAGACGGAGTTGGCAGGAAAGGGAGCGGCCCACCCAGCACTCACTAGAGCAGCAGCAGTGTCCCAGAAGCCTCCCTCAGGCCTCTTAAGCTATGGCGGTGAGTGCAGGCTCCGCCCCCTAGGCCAGACGGAGTTGGCAGGAAAGGGAGCGGCCCACGCAGCACTCACTAGAGCAGCAGCAGTGTCCCAGAAGCCTCCCTCAGGCCTCTTAAGCTATGGCGGTGAGTGCAGGCTCCGCCCCCTAGGCCAGACGGAGTTGGCAGGAGAGGGAGCAGCCCACCCAGCACTCACTAGAGCAGCAGCAGCATCACAGTGGCATCACAGATTGGAGAATCTCAATTGAGGAAGCCAAGAAAGAATGTGAGGATGGCGGGAAGTGATTAAAGGAGGAGATTGCAGTAGTTGGTCAGCCCCCCTAATTGTTTATGTGGCTGCAGCGGGGAACAGCGCAGAGTTTGTAGGGGCGAGGACGGACCGTCAGCCCTATTATAGGCTTGTTATTGACTTCTCTCACTCCTTTTGGCAGCTGGAACCTGAATGCTCTCAGCAGGCTGGTGAAAAAGATGAAGAGCTCAATCTTTGCCATTTGCTCCCCTGGACACACCCGAGCACCTGCAGGAAAATGAAAAAAGAGGAAAGCAGGAACTGAATTATCTGCTATTCCACCTATACCCCAGAGTATTTACCCAGGGCACCAATTTGCTTTGATTCTGAGAAAAGAATCTGGGTGTCTGGGCCAAGGCCTCATTCAGTCTATGAAAGCATCCTGCAGCAACTCCTCTTTCTACGATTCCCGAGTCCCCCATGCCTCCCTTTCTACTTTGGGGTGTGGGGATGTCACTGAGAAAGTGGGCTTTATTCCAGGGGCTGCCAAGACCTGGTTCAGCATGAGATCAGGACTGGTTACTTATTTTATTTCAGTAATGTGTTTATTTAAATCTCCCTTTCAAGTATTGTTATGGGTTTGCGGGAGGCCAGATCTCCCCAAATTCCTGAGTCTAGTAAAAGTTGCTTTAGTTGCTTCCTCAAACGAAATACCTCTAAGCGGCTTACAAAAGACAATCTAAAGTGTTCATTAAAAATACCAGTAAAAGCAAACACGGAAAACAAGGTTCATAATGAAGGCAATATAAAGAATCAAACCAGTAATTTAAAAAGAATTATACATACTAAAATTACATGTTAAAACTGTATGCTAAAATCTCTATCATTAGCTAGTAGTGCTAATAGTAGTATTTAATACTTACCATTGTTTTTATGAATGATACTAGTTATTACTAATAATAATACTTATTATAACTATTTTTATTGGGTTGTATCCAATGCTAGTCCTTAGGGCGCATGTGCGCTTCTGTTCTGCCATGATGCACCAGTGAAAATGGTGGGAGAGAACTGTATGTTGGACTAGCATAATTTTGTGGCTCTATTTTCCATGCTAACAAAGCTGAGAACAGGTTGCTTTCTGGAAACAAATTGAAACGAGCGCTAAACTTCCACTAGATTCCACTACATCTCCAGAAGTGGCATTTATGTTGTGTGGAAGATCACACAGAATGTGAAAATCATCTGGTAAGAAAACATCAAGAAAATGGAATAAAGTGTTGGCTGAATGCGACAGCTGGGGCTGCTTGCACATACCTGCACCAAATGGCAGAAATGCTTCTCTGTCCACAAACTGCCCGTCCTCGTCCAAAAAATGGTTTGGGTTGAATTTTTTAGGTGTTGCCCATTCCTTAGGATCAAGAAGAACAGAGCGGAGATCTGCAGCAATCACAGCCCCCTGCAGGGAAAGAAGACTTGTCTCAGGATGCATCTAAACAGAACATTGCACTTTTGCCCTTCCGTTCCCCCATTCTCCACCCGCATCGCTCAGTGAGGTCCACCTCCGAGGGCCTTCTAGCAGTTCCCTCACTGCAAGAAGTGAGGTTACAGGGAACCAGGCAGAGGGCATTCTTGGTGGTGGCACCTGTCCTGTGGAACACCCTCCCATCATATGTCAAGCAAATAAACAACTATCTGACTTTTAGAAGACATCTGAAGGCAACCCTGTTTAGGGAAGTTTTTAATGTTAGATGTTTTATTCTGTTTTAATCTGTTGGGAGCCACCCAGAGTGGCTGGGGAAACCCATCTAGATGGGTGAGGTATAAACATCATCATCATCATCATTATTATTATTATTATTATTATTATTATTATTATTATTATTATTATTTCCACTAATCTTTACATACAAGCTTCATTCTCCTGGAACTGAAGAATTGCATTTTCTTTCTTTAATACAGTCGTGCCCCGCAAGACGAATGCCTCGCAAGATGGAAAACCCGCTAGACGAAAGGGTTTTCCGTCGTGGAGGCGCTTCGCAAGACGAAGTTCCCTATGGGCTTGCTTTGCAAGACGAAAACGTCTTGCGAGTCTCGCCATTTCTTTTCGCTTCCCCCCCCCCTTTTTTTCAAAGCGGCTAAGCTGTTAATAGCGCTAAATCGCTAATAGCGCTAATCCGCTTAGCCGCCAATGGGGTTGCTTCGCAAGACGAAAAAAACGCTAGAAGAAAAGAATCGCGGAACGGATTCTTTTCGTCTTGCGAGGCACCACTGTAAATGATGAATTTTCAGATTTGCATTTCATGAATTTAAAAGTCTTGAGTGCTGATGGAAGGATGCAAATTGTGAAGAAGCTCCGCAGAAGCGATCCTGTGCATTTCTGGGGCACTCCCTCCAATGTGCCTGCACAGATGCTATCTCCCCTGTCATCTCATCCCTCTTCCTCCCAGGAAGAAGGAGCAACTCTGCTGCTGGGAGGCAAGGTGTGCAGCTGCACCTCTCCTCACCAACCGCTCCTGCTGCGGATTACAACTCCCAACAGCCCCTGCCAACATAGATCAATGATGGGGGTCACGGATAATGTGAGTTGTGGTCCACCACATCTGGAGGACACAGCACAAGATGTCCCTGCATGAACTCCCCTCTCTTTTTTGGAAATGGAAGGAGCTATAGTTACTTTCTACAGAATTTGCACTGCAAGGGAATCTCCCTTCCCCCTGGGCTATAGAAATGCAAGTGTTACAATCGTCTGTACCTTTGGAATGTGAAAACCGTGCAAGTTCACGTCCTTCACGCTTTGCCTTGGAAGCCCAATTAAAAAGATATATCTTGAACGCTGGATCTCGTGAATCACAGCATTGGTGTAGGGCAGCTTCTTCCGATCTTGATAGCGGATTGAGTGAGATGAACCAAAAACATCTTCCATCTCCTGGTAGACTTTCTCTGAGGAAAATGGTGGAGAATTAAGTTTTGTTTCGGATGAAGCATCTCAAAATAAACAAGTTGAGCAATCATTAAGGGGTATTTGTTCCACAGGAAAGTATTCCACCTAGACCTGCTGGGGTGGAAAACCTAAATAATGATTTTCAGAAGGGTAGCCTCTTGCAGCAAGATCTACCGGGATCTTCCACAGATCTGGAGCATGGTGCTGTCAGTATGCTGGTGACACACAGCTCTGTATCTCCATTCCATCTGAATCAAGAGAGGCTTTGAGGGTGTTTGCCGGGAAGTAGTGATGGGCTGGATGGGGGCCAACCTGAGAGAAATTCAGGTCCAAGATCAAGAGGTCATTGCACAGTTCCCTCTCACCTTGAATATCCGGATGTGTCACCATGAGGAGCAGTGCCCATTGCAGAGTGGTAGCAGTTGTCTCTGTTCCAGCAATAAAGAGGTCAAAAATACACTGAGCCAGGTTGTCCTCATTGTAGGTAGAGTAGGGGTCATCCTTGTTCTGTTGTAAGCAATAGCGGAGGTTAGATTCAGTTCACAGTGACTCACAGGCCCCAGTCGGCTAAACTAAGACCAGTGGATCTTACACCAGTATAAGCCCTGGAAAATGGGCATTCCATATAGTATACAAGTATTAATAAAAATTGCAGGCAGCGAAGTGCCTCTTTAAATGAGGGGGTGCCTTTCCTGAGATTATACCTGCTGCGACACAGATGTGCTAAATCAGAAAAGTATACTTTTTGCTTCAAAACTATTGTTTTTTACATTTATGTACGTAAATTTTATTGATTAATCAACATAAGTGCATACAGTTAATCAACTAAGACTTACCTCCATCAGGAACTGAGGAAGTTCCAGCTGTCTAGTGAGCAGAGGTCAAACAGTGACTGCCACAAGGAAGACCAAGGATGCGTAGAGTAATCTGATTCCTGCCACTATCGGAACACCATGCTATTTCTCTTCTTGATACTAGACCTTAATGTGAGGGTGTTTCCAGGTGACCTGCTCCTTGAGCATTCATCCTGATTTGTTTGTGAGGAGGTTAGATGCTGTTGCATCGAAGCAATTGTTACCCCGCACTTCCAAGTGTAATTCCCTGTCACTTTCTGTATCTTGGGGGGGAAAGTAGATCATTGTTCAAAACCTCCAACCATCCTCTATAATCGTGCACCCTAAATTTGCTTGTATGCAATTGAATCCCATCCAAAAAAACAACAATGACAGTCTGGAAGGAAAACCCCATTCTTATTGTGAGAATCTAGTCCAACCCCCACAATGCAGGAATCTCAACGAGATCATGCATGGCAGGTGGCCTTCCAGCCTCTGCACATAGGTAAACTATGGAATTCCCTCTCATGGGAGAGAGCAATTGCCATCAACCTAGATGGCTTTAGTAGTGTTTTACCTTTTTGCAATCCTACTGGGAAATGATATATAATGAATTGAAGAAAATGTTGAAAATAACTTTTTTTAAAAAACAAAAAAACCAGAAGCCTTTTTGTTAGGTATTTTAGGTCAAGACATACCAAAGAAAATGAGGACTTTATTTATGTGTGCCACTACAGCAGCAAGAATGTTGACTGCACAAAATTGGAAGACTGGAAAAATACCAACTAAAGAACAATGGCAAGAGAAGTTGATGAACTATGCAGAACTGGCAAAAATGACAGATAGACTAAGAGAAAAAGACTTTGAAAAAGATTGGGAACCACTCATATTATATTTGCGGAAACAAAGAAGGTCAATAGACTTGATGGCAGGATTTAAATAAACATTCACATTATTAGCATTGAAAAATAGTGAAAGATGATGGTGTATTTACTGTTATTTTTATGTCTTTAGGCTTGAAGTTATGTTATTAATAACTTTTTCTGTTAAGAGATATCAAAATGGGTGAAAATAGAAACAAACCAGAAGCGGAAGTTGGGGGAAGCCTTGGAGGGGAGGGAGGGAGGGAGGAATATATTGTAAATGTTAAGAATTTGAGGTGTATGTAATGAATAAAAAAGAAAAATGAATAAAAAAAAAAAAAACAACAAACCTAGATGGCTTTTAAAGAGCGCTATGAACAGCTACTAGCCAGGATGTCTATGCTGTTCCTCCATGGTCGGAGGCAGCAATGCTTCTGAATCACAGTTGCTGGAAACCGCAAGAGGGGAGAGTTTCTCTTGTGCTTGAATCCTGCTTGCTAGTTTCCACAGGCATCCTGTTGGCCACTGTGAAAGCAGGATGTTGGACTAGACGGGCCATTGGCCTGATACAGCAGCTCTTATTATGTTCCTATACCAGGCTTCCTCAACCTCGGCCCTCCAGATGTTTTGGGCCTGCAACTCCCATGATAATAAAATAATAATAATAATAAATTATTTATATACTGCCCTCCCCAGCCGAAGCTGGGCTCAGAGCGGCTAACAACAGTAAAAGTAACACAGTTTACATAAAATAACTAATAAGGGCAGGGGGGGATTCCCAGCGGTCCCGCAGATGTTACTGTTCGATCGTAACAGAGAATGCAACGATTCCTTGAAGAAGAAGCATTCGCCCACAAAGCAGTTCCTTACCCTCTCCATATGAGATAGATAGAAATCAATGAAGTCTATTGGTTCATGCACGGTCTGGTCTTCCTTGTGCTTTGCTATCTCATTCTTCGCAAATGAAACGACCATCTCAATGGAGGACAATGCGGTTTTGTGAGGCCCCGGGAGAAATTTCATGACAGACGGGAGAATTTCGTAGAGCTACAAGGAAAGAAAAGGCAAATCCTATCAGCAACACAACCCACAAGTCAACTCCAACCTCATGCTTATATCTGAAGGAGCGTCTCCACCCCCATCGTTCTACCCAGACACTGAAGTCCAGCACCGAGGGCCTTCTGGCGGTTCCCTCACTGCGAGAAGCCAAGTTACAGGGATCCAGGCAGAGGGCCTTCTCGGTAGTGGTGCCTTCCCTGTGGAACGCCCTCCCACCAGATGTCAAAGAGAACAACAACTACCAGACTTTTAGAAGACATCTGAAGGCAGCCCTGTTTAGGGAAGCTTTTAATGTTTGATGTACTACAGTATTTTAATATTTTTGGGAAGCTGCCCAGAGTGGCTGGGGAAACCCAGCCAGATGGGCGGGGTATAAATAATAAATTATTATTATTATTATTATTATTATTATTATTATTATTATTATGCTTTGGCTTGTTCTTGAGGACTAGAAATTTCACCCTGAGTGTCTGAAAGGTGAGATGGAGGAGAAATTCAGTATTGTTCACATTTATAAGGTTACAGGGGTAACCCATGTGGTGTTGCCACAGATGATTTGGACTACAGCTCCCATCATTCCTGATCATTGGCCATGCTGCCTGGGGCCGATGGGAGTGGTAGTCCACAGCATCTGGAGTTGACATTGCTGGCTATCCCAGTTTGAACTGATGTCTACTGTAGGCAACCACAGTTCACGGGCCTCCCATCTCATGCTCTCCTCCACCCGCCCACCACCAAGCCTAAGCTTCAACCTACTCACGCCATGAAAGAAGCTGCCTCCAAACTGTAAGCTAATCCGAATGGCTTCTATCAGCCTCAGGAATTCTTTATCTTCAACAGAAAATCGGTATCCAAAGGACATGGCGCATATCACGTTGCAGACTGAATTGATGATGTGTAAGGATGGGTCAAATGGCTGCCCTGCAGATGAAATCCTAATGAGATCCAATACTCATATATATATATATATATATATATATATATATATATATATACACACACACACACACACACACACACACATACATACACACATACACAAACACACTTATTATGCTTTTGCTATGCAAAAGGAAAAATAGTGATTAGTTAACAGCTTTTCAAAATCAGTCTTTTTTGCTCCTTTCTTGTGGCAAATCCACACCATGATCAGCTCCTGCCCGGAAACCAATGTCCCCACTGTGGAAGAACATGTGGATCCAGAATTGGCCTCCACTGTCACTTACGGACTCATTGTTAAAACCGTGTTTATGGAAGACAATCATACTCAGCGATGAGTGATCGCCAAAGAAGAAAGAAACCATTAAGAAAGTTCCTTAGTTAAAAAAACAGTTTAACACACTTTGCCTACTTAATAAAATCAGGGTGAGACAATTGCACAATTCACAGACAATGTAATGGTCTCAAACAACAGCAAGTCCTGTCACCTCTGCAATCCATCATTTTCCATCAATTATTATTTATTTATTTATTACACCAGCAGGATGCAAACTAGGCACTGACTCTTTGCACTGCGACTGCTAAATATTTGTATTCCCAAGCAATCCCTACCCAGTTTACAGGATTCCAGTGGGCTCTTCTCTCTCAGCTTCCAAAACTGAACCACTCTTCTGCTGTGAGTCCCAGGAAGTTGCCCCAACCCGCAGATTGTCTCAGGCAGAGGGGGATAACAAACCAGCCTGAGTTAGCCTCATTTTCTTCTATCACATACCCTTTGCACGTGCAAAGATCTCCACAAGCTCAATGGCTGCCTCTTCTATTTGGTGCTCCATGCCTTTCTTCCCCAGCCCCAGCTTCCGCATAGTAACCACACTGAACCGTCTCTGCTGCTTCCAGGTGTGACCATTTGAAAGTACAATACCTAAAACCATCACAGACCAGTGAGAAATTATTGCTTACAAAATTCATATAAAAGCTATTATTTTTCATATAAAAATTCATATAAAAGCTATTCATCAGCAGCTTAGAAAACACCAGTGCAGTCCATGCCTAGGCATTAAAGAACCTGAGAACAGGAAGACTGGTGCAGAATCAATTTTTTCATTGTGGAGTGTTATATCTCTGATGTGGGACACCAGTGAATGTTTCAGAAAATGCATATGAGAAACAAGACCTTCATCATCACTCCCTCTATTACCAAACTCAAGCGCTGAGTGCCAACAGGATTGGAGCCAAAATGAGGCCAACAGCAGGGAGGTATCAGCATGCCCAGTGGGGTCCTAAGCTTGGCAGAATACCTGGGACCTTCAAGAGTCAGAGAAAATTAGCGCATGCGAAAACTACTGTTAAAAGAATTCTTTACATTAGTTTTACTGCTTAGTACTTCTAGCTTCTTCATTTTTTACACTGCAGTACCAGCTCCATTATGGAACTGCGGCTCTTTAATCAATATGCACAGACTGGGAGTGAGTCACTGCCCGAACACTTTGCAGGTACAAACAACATTGAAAGAAGAGAAGAAGAAGAGTTTGGATTTGGTATCCTGCTTTATCACTACCCCAGGGAGTCTCAGTGCGGCTAACATTCTCCTTTCCCTTCTCCCCCACAACAAACACTCTGTGAGGTGAGCGGGGCTGAGAGACTTCAAAGGAATGTGTCTAGCCCAAGGTCACCCAGCAGCTGCAGGTGGAGGAGCGGGGAAGCGAACCCGGTTCACCAGATTACGAATCTACCACTCTTAACCGCTACACCAGCGCAAACAATCATGAATGCACAGGCCCAAGCTGCTCCCTTTCCCATCAGTGCATGTCCTGTTACTTCCTGCTGAAATCCTGTAATTTCCATTCCGCAAATGTTCCGTGTGGAGGGTTGTCCAGCTTTCGTTGGATAATGCAGTAACACTGGGAAAGCAGAACAACTAATAAAGCGGTGTGGATTGTCCAGTATAAATCCACCACTACTCTTGCATCATTGACATGTTGCAGAAGACGCCCATGGGGAAAAGGTACGGTAAGTCCCATATGGAAGGGTCCTTTGTTTCCTTCACTGGAGAAAAGGCTAGTGAAACCTCCTACTCAAACCAAGAACTTACCCCTATTTTTCGCTGCACTTTTCACGAACGGAGTTTCTGGGCGGTCAGCAAAATCATCCGAATGGTTGATTAGGCCTTCCTTGACGGCTTTGTAACCGGACAGTATGACTGCAGGTAAAGGCCCAATCCATATAGTGCAAATGTTCCCATATTGCTTTGCCAACTGCCATTCAGATAAAAAAGGAGAGAAGAGATTAGTTATATTCAGGTTATTTTGGAAGCTTCAAGTACTGCCTCGTAAGGGCATTTTGATTTGAATCATCCCTCAGGAAATGTTGGAGCCGTAAGGTGTGTGAGAGAGATGAATGCTGCAGCCCAGGGAAGTCTTAGAACTTATAATGTAAGGCCACCCAGCTGGATGTTACCAGGAATGGACAGAACATGATCTACTATTCCGGCTGCAGGTTGTGTTTCTTATGAATCTTTTGTGGTTTCAGTTTTGCAGTGTAAGCCGTCTGGGCTGGGCAAGTGTCACTCACAATTCAGGGCTCTAGCCAGTCAACCAGGACCACTATCAGGGTGCTTCATAACATTCCTTTTTTTTTTTTTTTTTGATATTTATTAGAAGTTTAAAAATTACAGAAAAAAGAAAAAAAGAAAGCAATAAAAAAATTAACAAGACATACATTACAATACATAAAAAGAAAAACATAGAAAAACAATACGACAATCCAACAAAAGGAAACAATAACACTAAAACACACATCCAATATTCCATATCTTTTACCTTTCATTTACTTGTTCCATCAACCTCCTCACACCTCCCTTTTTTGTATTCTAGTTCAATTAATTGTTTCAGCAAATTCTTTCCATCTTTCTCAATTTTTTTCTATAATTTATCTTAACGATCTAACCTTAAATTTTTCTTTTGGCCCATTATCAATCAGCTTTTACTTAATTTTTAACTACATTTCTGCTAAAAACCATATAACTTCATTCCAGCATCCTTCTAAGATTCATTAATTTTACAATGTTTTTGTAAACATACTTTAAAATTTTCCAATCTTCTTCCACCGACTCTTCTCCCTGGTCTCGGATTCTGCCAGTCATTTCCGCCATAACATTCCACCTCCTAACTGGTTTTCCACCTCCTCCCACCAGCAGCCTGTGTCCCAAAAAAACTTCTCAGCCCTCAATGTGACATTTTGGGGTGTGTCCTCCACACAGCCTAATGCATTTTCTAAAGGGTTTTTTGTGCACTTCTGCAAACCCAAGGATTTTCTTGAGCCGCAGAACCACTGTCCGTTTCATGGGTGGTGCCATTTTTGGATATATAAGAAGCCATACTTGGGGGGGGGGGTTGCAGTGTTAGCTGAAGCTTTTGAAGCAATAATAATAATAATAATAATAATAATAATAATAATAATAATAATAATATATTATTTATACCCCGCCCATCTGGCTGAGTTTCCCCAGCCACTCTGGGCGGCTTCCAACGGAATATCAAACACAATACAGCATCAGACATTAAAAACATCCCTAAACAGGACCACCTTCAGTTGTCTTTTAAAAAGTAAAATAGTTGTTTATTGCCTTGACATCTGCTGGGAGTGCGTTCCACAGGGTGGGTGCCACTACCGAGAAGGCCCTCTGCTTGGTTCCCTGTAACCTCACTTCTCACAGTGAGGGAACCACCAGAAGGCCCTCGGATCTGGACCTCAATGTCTGGGCTGGATGATGGGGGTGGAGACGCTCCTTCAGGAATACAGGGCTGTTTAGGGCTTTAAGGGTCAGCACCAACACTTTGAATTGTGCTCGGAACCGTACTGGGAGCCAATGAAGATCTTTCAGGACTGGTGTTATATGGTGTTGGCGGCCACTGCCAGTCACCAGTCTAACTGCAGTCTCACGTAAAGCACATTGTGGTTGTCACTCCTTGAGGACAGAACACTATAGATCTCTGCCTTGAGACAGTAGCTTTCTAAGAAGGTGACATATCAAATTAAGATGATAAAAGGTATTTATGCAGTTACCACATGGCCTTAAATAACTTTTTTGTACGTGCTCAGACAGGCTTCCCTTCAACCACAAGTATCTCACCTACTCCCAAAGAGTCAGGTCTCTCTCTCAAAGGCAAAAGGTTGGTGATCTGCTATTTGTTCCACTGTGGTCTCTTTATTTGTTTCCACATCCATCGATGGGTAGAATATCACAAACTTTTATATGAGATAATGAATATGGCCATTCACCCAGTTATTTCACAATCGGTTAATTTTTATAAAAAAAGAAAGATAATTTTCGTTGGCAATGTGACCAAGCAGAAGAGAATTCTTGACTAATTGGCTGGAATTACTGGAAAAAACCCTGAAAAACTAATTGGATTGAGAACTGCGTAACTAAATTTCTGATAGGATACACACTAACCTTTAATATGATCAGTAGTTTTGTTGGAGAGAATACCAAAAATATATTGCTTCAAGGATTTCTTCTGCACATAAATTCTTAAAAGACCCATAGATCAAGCACTCCCAGATATGCTACATGGCCACCACAAACTGCATTAATATGCTCCACAGCATGTCTGTGGATTTGAATATTCATTTTGATTTCTTATTGTATTTGTATTCCTTCTTTTATTTCTTACACTGTGCATTTTTTTGCATTACAATTTTAATCTTATGGAATTAAAATTGTAATACATTAAAATTCAATATGTAAGAAATAAAAGAAGCAACAACAATTTAAACAATTTAAACAATGCAGCACCTAACACAGCACATTGCAATTGCCACAGCAGGCAGAAAAATCTGCTCAAGCCCTAGATTTCACAGGTGAATCATTATCTACAGTTCTCAAATAAAGGAAATAATTTGCAATGCCTTTTCGTTCTTCCTGTTTTTCAGCTGACAAAGTATTTTGAAAGAAGTACCTTCATGAAAGTATCCAGAGAGAGCATGACCCCCAACCGCCACATGCCTCCGATGATGGGAAGTCGAAGGGGTCCAGGAGGGTAGTGCTTGCGGGACCAGGGCAGTTTCATCAAGCGCAGAATCTTACGCGGAACCAGAGTAATCAGAGATTCCAATGCTCGCAACATGGTCCGGTCTTCCTTTATTCCAGGCAGAGCCGAGTGAGAGGAATCCCCTTTTTCTGAGGGCATTTTGCGTTCATCAGAGACATCGCCACCTCTCTCATTTTCCTGGCCGGCACCTATTTATGTACTCCACTTTTGAAAGACAAACTGGACTCATCTGACTCTCTAACTAACTAGCATTTATTATAATTATCTATTTATAGCACACCTTCATGACTGTATCTGTTATCAAGATGGGTAATTGTTTTATCCCCATTATATTATAGTCTGGGTTTCCATTGCAGTGAATCAAAATATTTCTGTCCTGTGACAGCCTTTGGGTCTTGGTTTTGTTTTCCAGTAATTCTTGCTAGCCTCCTTTCCTCTACTGTTCTGTTACGGATTCTGTTACGGCAATAGTTATTTTTATAGTATTTGTTCATTTTATACAAATTTTGTTTTTCCTTCTCTTCTTGTAAACAGAAAACTGAGATATCAGGGTTGTATTTAACTAACTTTTAAATGGGGTGAGCTGCTTGTCCCATATTAAACTAGGTCTTGCGTTTTTTGTTATTATTATTATTTTTTCTGTGACAATTATTATTATTGCTTCTCCTGTCTACTTCCCTGTTTCCAATAGCTCTATGGCTCAGGCAAGTTTATCCCAGCATAAACATGCTGTCACAAAGATGAGCAAATTATCCATTTCATTTTCTCATTTTCCCATTCTTCAGTTCAGTCCCCCAAATTTCTGCCTCTGTTCTTTCTTGAAAAAAAATAAATCCTAATAATAATAATAATAACAACAACAACAACAACAACAACAACAACAACAACAACAACAACAACAACAACAACATAATAATAATTTATTATTTAACAATGGCAAGTTCTGGGAGTGCCTGATCACCTCATCTGTCTCCTGAGAAATCTCTATGTGGGACAAGAAGC
Source organism: Podarcis muralis (assembly GCF_964188315.1). NCBI lineage: Eukaryota > Metazoa > Chordata > Lepidosauria > Squamata > Lacertidae > Podarcis > Podarcis muralis. Next base: position 6,047,207 of record NC_135660.1, on the reverse strand, counting down.
TACAGTTAGAACTGGATATGGAACAACTGATTGGTTCAAAATTGGGAAAGGAGTACGACAAGGCTGTATTTTGTCTCCCTGCTTATTTAACTTATATGCAGAATTCATCATGCGAAAGGCTGGGCTGGATGAATCCCAAACCGGAATTAAGATTGCCGGAAAAAATGTCAACAACCTCAGATATGCAGATGACACAGCCTTGATGGCAGAAAGTGAGGAGGAATTAAAGAACCTTTTAATGAGGGTGAAAGAGGAGAGCGCAAAATATGGTCTGAAGCTCAACATCAAAAAAATGAAGATCATGGCCACTAGGCCCATCACCTCCTGGCAAATAGAAGGGGAAGAAATGGAGGCAGTGAGAGATTTTACTTTCTTGGGCTCCATGATCACTGCAGATGGTGACAGCAGTCACGAAATTAAAAGACGCCTGCTCCTTGGGAGAAAGGTGATGGCAAACCTAGACAGCATCTTAAAAAGCAGAGACATCACCTTGCCAACAAAGGTCCGTATCGTTAAAGCCATAGTTTTCCCAGTAGTGATGTATGGAAGTGAGAGCTGGACCATAAAGAAGGCTGATCGCCGAAGAATTGATGCTTTTGAATCATGGTGCTGGAGGAGACTCTTGAGAGTCCCATGGACTGCAAGAAGATCAAACGCATCCATTCTTAAGGAAATTAGCCCTGAGTGCTCACTGGAAGGACAGATCCTGAAGCTGAGGCTCCAATACTTTGGCCACCTCATGAGAAGAGAAGACTCCATGGAAAAGACCCTGATGTTGGGAAAGATTGAGGGCACAAGGAGAAGGGGACGACAGAGGACGAGATGGTTGGACAGTGTTCTCGAAGCTACAAACATGAGTCTGACCAAACTGCGCGAGACAGTGGAAGACAGAAGTGCCTGGCGTGCTCTGGTCCATGGGGTCACGAAGAGTCGGACACGACTAAACGACTAAACAACAACAACAATTTATTATTTATACCCCGTCCATTCACCAGCACTTTCCTGCAAACTTCTCCCAATATACCACATCTTTGTCATTTTTGCCTAATATGCATATTTTTTGCATGCAGTTTTGCCCACACTGTATGTTACTTTGACTAATATATGCATGCTTCACCCTAGCATATACATCTTTCTGAAACATCCTCATCCCTTATCGCAACGTATATATTGTTTAACATGTATCCAGTTTTGCCATTTGATTAACCAAGGAAAGGGGCCCTATGAATTTCCTGTTTTGGATGTGCCTCGGGTCACATGCAGCATTTGCTAATTTTGGAATTGCTGGTATATATCCAAACACTTTACTCAGCCACTGAGCTACGACTCAAGTATTTGCCTGAGTTTTCTTCCAACTCTGAGCCACCTACAGTTTTGCTGCAAGTAACAGACTAACGATATTATCTTTATAGCTAAACTGCCCTACCTGTTTCCATCCACTGTTGAGCAATACGAAACAGGGGTTCAGCAGCATGTCATGATCCTTTAAGTGCTGTGTTATTTCATTTTGCCTGCTACCTTCCTATTTCCAAAACTTTTTAATGGCGCCATAAGAGCCCTGCTGGCAGGACCACACCTAGGGGTTGGCCAGGTGGGCATTTGGGCGCTCACTCCAACTTGCTTGTCTCATGCACAACTAAACATGGTAGGGACTTAGGAAGTTGAGGCCACCCTCCCCTTCATAGCCGGCTGATTGATGCTCCAGGATAGCCAATAGTGGAGCAGCAGCCTTTTCAAAGGGCAGAGAGAGAAAGAGCAGGGTCCCACCACTGAGTTTGAGTAATGAGTGTGTTTTGTTTTGTTCGTTTCGTTTCGTTTCGTTTGTAAGATGAAACACGTGGCCAGGCATTTGGAGAAGGGGGCTTTCTTTGTTTTGGTCCACTACCTTCTATTTTTTTACTTAATTAATTAATTAATTAAGTTATATACAGTGGTACCTCGGGTTACATACGCTTCAGGTTACATACGCTTCAGGTTACAGACTCCGCTAACCCAGAAATAGTGCTTCAGGTTAAGAACGTTGCTTCAGGATGAGAACAGAAATTGTGTTCCGGTGGCGCAGTGGCAGCAGGAGGCCCCATTAGCTAAAGTGGTGCTTCAGGTTAAGAACAGTTTCAGGTTAAGAACAGACCTCTAGAACGAATTAAGTACTTAACCCGAGGTACCACTGTACCACCCTATACCCGGAGGTCTAAGAGCGGTTCATAGAACAAAATCAAAGTATAAAACCACAAAACCAATAACCCTGCCCCCAAAAAATAAAACCACATTTTAAAAGGACATAGGATTTTAAAAGCCTCAAATCTGTGACAGGAAAAGATGTTGTTGGATGAACTTGTCTGACTATGATGCATGTCTGTGTGTGTGTGTGTGTGTGTGTGTGTGTGTGTGTGCGTGTGTGTGAATAAATTCATTAACAGCTATATGGAAAGGGATGTTGGAGGCAAAGCTCTGTTAATTTGTTGCTATCTCCAGCTCTTTCTTTCTTTGGTCAGGTTTCTACATTTACCATTCTTCTGATAGGCAGAAATTCAGCAGGTGGGGAGGATGTGAGTCATTGCCTCGGACCATTGGCTGGGTGAGGACTGCAGGGCCTGCTCCCTTCCAGGGCCTTCTCCAACTGGCCCAGGCCCTTATTTGGAACAAACTTTTGGGGAAGTGTGGGAAGTGTTCTGCCATTGCTTCCCTGTTCCAGGTGGTTAATGTGCTTTAAAATGTCCCCAAGCAGTCGGTGGCAATTTAAATTTTTATTCCTTTTTTCCCTTTTTTCCTTTGTTGGTGGTGGGTGGGTGGGATGGATATTTGGTTGGGGATTAATTTTAGTATAATTGTTCTGTTCCTTTGTTGTTGTTGTTGTTTTATTGGTTGTGTATATTTTGTGTTTTGTTTTTAAGGGGCGGGATCAGGGCTGCCTGGGAGTGGGTCCCCAGCCAACATGATGGCTGGGACAAGTTCCACAGGGGGGGAGCACTGGAACATCTGATCTCGGTGATCATGGGCAGGAGGCGGAGTTACGCTAAGACCAGACCATGTCATTACCGAGGAGGCAGGTTTAGTCGTTGTTTGAAGACTATCCCTGCCTCCGGGTCTGGCCTTGACCGGATGGATACTGGAATCAACAGGGGAAACCCACATGACCTGAAAGTGTTGCTGTGCAATGCCAGGTCAATGATGAATAAAACCACTGCCATCCACGACCTGATTGTGGATGGAGGATTTGACCTGGCATGTGTGACAGAGACCTGGTTGGAGGAAGCAGATGGGCCTCTCCTTGCCGCTGCTTGCCCACCAGGTTTCTCTTACGCGCAGCAACCCAGGTCATTTGGGCGGGGAGGGGGGGTTGCAGTGATTTTTAGGAAGTCACTAGCTTGCACCAGGCGTCCTACTGGGAAGATCCAGTTCTCTGATTGCATGTTCTGGAAGTTGGGCAATAGGGGCAGTACAGGATTCCTTTTGGTGTTCGACCTCCCCGCTGCACCAAGGATTCCCTGTCCGAGCTGCTTCAGGTCGTGGCGGATTTTCTCCTGGAGACACCTAGTTTGGTTGTCCTAGGGGATTTTAACATCCATGCCGACACGACCTTACAAGGGGCTGCTCGGGACTTCGTGGAAAGCATGGCCTCCATGGGGCTGTCCCTGAATAAGTTTGGCCCAACTCATAGTCATGGACATGCCTTAGACCTGGTGTTCACGTCTAGTGACGTGGGTGATCTGACACTAAGTAAAAGTGAAACAAAAGAAATGCCATGGTCAGATCACTTCCTGGTGCAACTGGACTTCTCCGCGACCCTTCCCCTCTGCAGGGAGGTGGGACCAATTTGAATGGTCCGCCCCCGCCACTTAATGGATCCAAATGGTTTCCAGAGAGTGGTAGGGGATGCTTTATCCCATGTTGATGGCCTTTCAGCTGGTTCCCTGGTGACCCGCTGGAATGCGGAGTTAACCAGGGCTATCGACTGTCTGGCTCCGAAGCGCCCTCTCCGATTGCATGGAGCCCGGACAGCCCCGTGGTTTTCTTCGGAGCTGAGGGCGATGAAACAATCACTGAGACGGCTAGAGCGTCGGTGGCAGAAAACTCATTCCGAATCTGACCGGGCACAGGTTAGAGCTCAACATCAAGCCTACCAAGTGGCGATAGCGATGACGAAGAAGACTTTCTTCACCGCCTCTATTGCATCTGCAGAAAATAGTAGCAGGAGACTCTTTCAGGTGGTTCGCAATTTAACAGAACCACCTTTACCACCGGGGCCTTGTAAAGACACCAAGATCTCCTGCAACAATTTTGCAAAGTTTTTTGCAGATAAAATCACTCATATTCGGAAGGAGCTAGACACCACCGTGGGAGCAGGGCTGGGGCAGGAGAGTGCTAGAGCTCTGTCTGGTCAAGTTGTATGGGATCAATTCCAATCTGTTACCCCCGAGGATGTGGACAGGCTGCTTGGACGCGTGAAACCAACCACCTGTCTCCTTGATCCTTGCCCATCCTGGCTAATAAAACAAGCCGGGAAGGGCTGGGCAATGGGCTCTGCAGGGTGGTGAATGCTTCCCTCTTTGAGGGAACATTACCAGATCCGCTGAAAGAGGCGGTCATTAAACCGCTTCTTAAAAAACCATCTTTAGACCCGGCCAGTATGGCCAATTATCGCCCAGTCTCAAATCTTCCATTCTTCGGCAAGGTGATTGAGCGTGGTTGCTGAACAACTCCAGGCACGCCTGGAGGATGCGGACCATTTGGACCCCTTCCAATCAGGATTCAGGCCTCACCATGGGACTGAAACTGCCTTGGTCGAGCTGGTTGATGATCTCCGGCGAGCTAGGGACAAAGGTGAGAGTTGTTTCCTGGTTCTGCTGGATCTCTCAGCGGCCTTTGATACAATCGACCATAACATCCTTCTGGACCGTCTAGAGGGGCTGGGAGCTGGGGGCACTGTTATACAGTGGTTTCGCTCCTTCCTCCTGGGCCGTGTTCAGAAAGTGGTGGTGGGGGATGAGTGTTCAGACCCCTGGGCCCTCACTTGTGGGGTGCCTCAGGGTTCAGTCCTCTCCCCCATCCTTTTTAACATCTATATGAAGCCGCTGGGAGAGATCATCAGGGGGTTTGGACTGGGTGTCCATAAATATGCAAATGATACCCAGCTCTACCTCTCTTTCAAATCAGAACCAGTGAAGATGGTGAAGGTCCTGTGTGAGTGCCTGGAGGCGGTTGGAGGATGGATGGCAGCTAATGGATTGAAGTTGAATCCTGACAAGACAGAAGTACTGTTTTGGGGGACAAGGGGCGGGCTGGTGTGGAGGACTCCCTGGTCCTGAATAGGGTAACTGTGCCCCTGAAGGACCAGGTGCGCAGCCTGGGAGTCATTTTGGACTCACAGCTGTCCATGGAGGCGCAGGTCAATTCTGTATCCAGGGCAGCTGACTACCAACTCCATCTGGTACGCAGGCTGAGACCCTACCTGCCCGCGGACTGTCTCGCCAGAGTGGTGCATGCTCTAGTTATCTCCCGCTTGGACTACTGCAATGCGCTCTACGTGGGGCTACCTTTGAAGGTGACTCGGAAACTACAACTAATCCAGAATGCGGCAGCTAGACTGGTGACTGGGGGCGGCCGCCGAGACCACATAACACCGGTCTTGAAAGACCTACATTGGCTCCCAGTACGTTTCTGAGCACAATTCAAAGTGTTGGTGTTGACATTTAAAGCCCTAAACGGCCTCAGCCCAGTATACCTGAAGGAGCGTCTCCACCCCCATCGTTCTGCCCGGATGCTGAGATCCAGCGCCGAGGGCCTTCTGGCGGTTCCCTCATTGCGAGAAGCAAAGCTACAGGGAACCAGGCAGAGGGCCTTCTCGGTAGTGGCGCCCGCCCTGTAGAACGCCCTCCTATCAGACGTCAAAGCGATAAACCTGACATTCAGAAAACATCTTAAGGCAACCTTGTTCAGGGAAGTTTTTAATCTGTGATATTTTACTGTATTTTTGGTTTCTATGGAAGCCGCCCAGAGTGGCTGGGGAAACCCAGCCAGATGGGCGGGGTACAAATAATAAATTATTATTATTATTATTATTATTATTATTATTATTATTATTATTATGTGCATTGCTAGCTTAGTTCCATAAATTTCATTGGGTCTACTCTAGCAGTATGACCAGCATTGGAATTGCTTTGAAGTCATTTCATTCTGCACCAGTTAAAGTGATTTTAAGCCCCCCCCCCCCCCATTTCACCACCATCCCTGGACTTCTCCCATATTTTGCCCGACCAAAGGTGGCAACCCTACTTGCAGCAGATTTCTGGAGAGGTTTTTTTAGCCTACTAAGAGGCTTCAAATGTTGAATGGAAGTGTGGGCTTATGTGGAGTTGTATTTCAAAATGCACCAACACTCTCTAACAAAGCAAGGTCAAATGCTAAGCTCATATGTAGAAAAATACACTTTTAAATCTATATGCGAAGATGTGTCATGCAACATCCACATTTTTCCATTTAAGAATAAATTGCTTGGCAGTGTATAGGTTCCCATTACATCTAGGTACTCTCTGTAAACAATTGTTGCAAGCCTAGTCATTTGCAAATTAAGCCAGCAGTCCTTTCTGAAGCTAGCAATTAGCATATGACTAGGTCCCTGGGTAGTGAAGGAGCAGATTCTGAGGCCCCTTGAGTCAGTTTTAGATTCCTCCTGGAAGACGTCATGTTCTTAGAGTCATCGTTAACATCATAAAACAACTTGGGTGTTCTGCTGAATAACAATTAGGTACAATTAGCATTGAATCCAGAGACACTGGCATAACCTATAGGAATGACATACTTCCTTTTCAAACATTGTAATCAATGTGCAAGATCTTCTGCAGGAGGTGCTCTACTTTTCCAGGCCCATTGCGCAAGGACTGCGTAAGAAAATCATTTGAGCTGTACGTCTTGCTGATGCATTCTGTACCAGCTGGAGTTTCTGCCCCAAGGCCAAGGGCTGCCCCACAGAAAGCACATTGCAGTAATCTAGTCTCAAGTTTACAAAAAGGACTACAAAGTGGCCACGTTATCCCAATCCAATTAGTGAAGGTTCAAACATTGTTTCACAATGCCTTCCTTTCCAAGCCACCCCCAAACACTGCGGCCACCCCCTCCCCCCCCTCAGGGCTGGAAGGGGGGTCACTTTAGGTGTGTCTTGGGCGCTTGAGGGCACCGGCTGCCTCTGAATGAGGCTCGGGTGTCTTCTTGAGAGTGCACTGAGGGTCAGGGAGACAAAGACCCCGGCTCCTGAAGAATCAGAAAGGATGCCCCACGTAGGATGGAATAATAATAATATTAATAATTTTATTATTTCTATCCTGCCCATCTGGCTGGGTTGCAATGGGACAGGTGTGCCTCTTCAGAGTTTGTGGTCCAGGGGAATGGGTGCTTGTGATGCCATTGAATGCAATGAGTTGTGGCCTTTGCCTAAAGATTTGTTCTGCAGGGGGAGGGGGAGGGACTTTCCCTGCACTCTTGCTTAATGGCTGGGTTCGGAGAATGGTACAGCGTCTATGGCCATGCTATCCTGAACATGCCCGATCTCGTCTGATCTCGGAAGCTAAGCAGGGTCAGGCCTGGTTAGTACTTGGATGGGATTCCGCCTGGGAATACTGGGTGCTGTAGGCTTTTGCCTCCTTTTGCCACTCAGCGGCCCCGCTTTCAACTCTGCCCCTCCACTTGCCGCCCATTTCATGCCAGGCGCTGCTGCCCGCTCTTTCCATCTTTCCTTTCGTTTGCTTTCCTTCTGACCTGCCCCTTTCAAACCTGCTTGCACGTGGAAAGCATCCAGGGCCCAGAATGAGCTACTACGCCGAGAATTGCTAGGCCAAAGGCTGACCGCCGACAAATGTGCTTTCACCGCTGGAGAGCGCCAGCTGCTGGACATCAAGTGCTCCACAGCAGAGCTGCAAGTGGAATGCATCTGCAGGCTGTTCAGTTGAATTGCATTCAAAGACAGCCACGAATGGACAGGAACTACGCAAGGGGAAAGCTGCGAGGGGAAAGCATCCAGGGCCTCGGGGGAGGCGCTTTCCCTGCGCTCTTGCTTAAAGGCTGGGTTCGGAGGCTGGTACAGCGTCTATGGCCATACTACCCTGAACACGCCCGATCTCGTCTGATCTTGGAAGCTAAGCAGGGTCAGGCCTGGTTAGTACTTGGATGGGAGACCGCCTGGGAATACCAGGTGCCGTAGGCTTTTGCCTCCTTTTGCCGCTTTCAATTCTGCCCCTCCACTTGCCACCCATTTCATGCCAGGCGTTGCTGTCTGCTCTTTCGATCTTTCTTCTAATTTGCTTTTTAAAGGTTAGAAAGGAAAGGCACGATTCCACATGCAGCTTTTCACGTTGTATAGTTCCTGTCCATTTGTGGCTGTCTTTGAATACAATTGAACTGAACAGCCTGCGGACGCTTTCCACTTGCAGCTCTCCTGTGCTGCACTTCATGTCCCGCAGTTGCTGCCTCTTGATAGATTTCAGCTGAGCTGTGACTTTAAATGCTTGCAAGCCGCCCTGAGCAGAGCAGGGGGCGTGGGCAGGGCCTTGCAAAGGAAAAGCAGGTTCGAAAGGTGCAGGTCAGAAGGAAAGCAAATTAGAAGAAAGATGGAAAGAGCAGGCAGCAGCAGCGCCTGGCATGAAATGGGCGGCAAGTGGAGGGGCAGAGTTGAAAGCAGCAAAAGGAGGCAAAAGCCTACAGCACCCGGTATTCCCAGGCGGTCTCCCATCCAAGTACTAACCAGGCCTGACCCTGCTTAGCTTCCAAGATCAGATGAGATCAGGCGTGTTCAGGGTAGTATGGCCGTAGACGCTGTACCAGCCTCCGAAACCAGCCTTTAAGCAAGAGCGCAGGGAGAGTCTCTCCTTCTGCAGAACAAATCTTCAGGCAACAGCCACAACTCATTGCATTCAACGGCAGTTAGCCCTTCTCTCTCTTTCGTCACAAGCACACACTTGCACCTGCCTGCCCCTTGTGACATTCTCCCCAATGCAACCAACCTGCCCCAGACTCACTGGCTCACCAGTGGCCACACCCCACGCCACTCAACCTATCTCACATGCTTCTCCCACCACGCCAAAGATTATCAAGGCGGTGCATGGCAACCACTCCAACATCAGCCCCGGTCTAATTTATGATGTAAAAATCTGAGGGCAAATTGGAATGGATGGGTGAATGAAAAGTCAGGGAGCATGTACCAGTGAAGCTACAGAATTCCTATTCAGTCCTTTAAAATACTCAGAAGTCATTGAAAAAGATGCTCAAATATACCTTTCCCAAAAGCCAGAAGCATTTTTGCTGGGCTTGATGGGAGAGGAAACAGCAAAGGCAGATCAAAGACTATTTATGTACGCCACAACTGCGGCGAGAACTTTATTAGCCCAAAAGTGGGAGTTACAGGAATTACCAACGATGGAGGAGTAGCAGACGAAGATGATGGACTATGCGGAACTGGCAAAACTGACCTGCAGAGTTCGAAACCACGACGAGCTAAAATTCCAAAGAGACTGGAGTAAATTCATTGAGTATATAAATAATAACTGTAGAAGTTTGAAGACACTAGCAGGACTGAAATAAATCCTACGACGTGGACTTTATAAAATAAGATTAAACTGTGAGATATAGATTTGAAAAGGGAAAGCTTGTTGGCAGGATGGAGGGAAGTCATAAACTCGGCAGAGCAGTAGGGGATGAGATTGGTAGGTGTGTATTGGAAATTATTGTTTATTGTTTAAAGTGAAAGTATAATAAAAATTATATTTTTAAAAAAATACTCAGAAGTCATGACTGAAAAATGCTTTTGTAAAAATACACTTTATTTTACAAGGCCACGTGCTAAATTTTACACGTGTGCAATTTTTCACATTTGATGAGAAGCGTGTGCATTTTGTCCCTGGGTATCATGAACCAGTCCTGCCAACCTAGCAGTTCGAAAGCATGTCAAAGTGCAAGTAGATAAATAGGTACCACTCCGGCGGGAAGGTAAACGGTGTTTCCATGTGCTCTCTGGTTCGCCAGAAGCGGCTTAGTCATGCTGGCCACATGACCCACAAGCTGTACACCGGCTCCCTCAGCCAACCGCAACCCCAGAGTCGGACATGATGGACCTAATGGTCAGGGGTCCCTTTACCTTTTATCATGAACCAGAGTACATAAAATGTAATGCGACCATCTGCACTCAGGTGCAAATTGATTTCATTTTTCTCAGTGCTTTTACTACTCAACAGGCTAATCTGAATGTGGGTGTTAGAACGATGGAATCTGTTCAGATCACTCATTGCTACTGTTCTCAGATCCTTTCATCCAGTTCTGGCATTTATTTCTACCTGAATTCTCTCCCGAAACAATGCATGTATTACAGAATCACAGAATTATAGAGTTGGAAGGGACCGTGAGGGTCATCTAGACTCCCTGAAATGATGGAATTCTTTTGCCCAACATGGGGCTCGAACCCACAGCCTTGAGGTGAAGAATCTCTTGCTCTACGAACTGAGCAGAGCAACCAGGCTATGGAGAAGTAAAGGATAAAGCTTTGCAGTAGGAGCTGAAGAATCCCCAGTGAGCAATAAGCCACTCTAAACTCTCCAGCCTTGGTCTTCTGTGGGCTGTAGCCAATGAGGCACAAATACAAGATGGGGGACACCTGGCTTGAGAGCAGTACATGTGAAAAGGATCTAGGAGTCTTGGTTGACCACAAACTTGACATGAGCCAACAGTGTGACGCGGCAGCTAAAAAAGCCAATGCAATTCTGGGCCTCATCAATAGGAGTATAGCATCTAGATCAAGGGAAGTAATAGTGCCACTGTATTCTGCTCTGGTCAGACCTCACCTGGAGTACTGTGTCCAGTTCTGGGCACCACAGTTCAAGAAGGACACTGACAAACTGGAACGTGTCCAGAGGAGGGCAACCAAAATGGTCAAAGGCCTGGAAATGATGCCTTATGAGGAACGGCTAAGGGAGCTGGGCATGTTTAGCCTGGAGAAGAGGAGGTTAAGGGGTGATATGATAGCCATGTTCAAATATATAAAAGGATGTCACATAGAGGAGGGAGAAAGGCTGTTTTCTGCTGCTCCAGAGAAGCGGACACGGAGCAATGGATCCAAACTACAAGAAAGAAGATACCACCTAAACATTAGGAAGAACTTCCTGACAGTAAGAGCTGTTCGACAGTGGAATTTGCTGCCAAGGAGTGTGGTGGAGTCTCCTTCTTTGGAGGTCTTTAAGCAGAGGCTTGACAACCATATGTCAGGAGTGCTCTGATGGTGTTTCCTGCTTGGCAGGGGGTTGGACTCGATGGCCCTTGTGGTCTCTTCCAACTCTATGATTCTATGATTCTATGATTCTAGGAACAGCACAGAGCTTAAATGGGCGGGGATGCACCACAGCAGCTATTACAGGTTCAGTGTTCACTTCCTTCACTCCCTCTGGCAGCCGGAAGGTAAATGCTCTCACGAGGCTGGTAAAAAGAACAAAGAGTTCCACCTGTGCTATGTGCTTCCCCAAGCATGCACGGCTTCCTGCAGAAGTAATAAACAGGAGATAATAAGTATCACGTACCTGCATCACTCATTCTCTCAAGCGCCACATAATACTCCATAATTAAGAGTGTATGGTAAACATTTGCACATGGTGCGCAACCAAAGCATCTGAAGAACCTATGCAGAAGGGAAGGGAGATGGTGCACATGTCCACACAATGAGATGGAAGTCAGGACCACAATACCTCAAGGACCGCCTTCCCCATATGAACCAACCCAGGACCTGCAACCATCATATGAGACTCTTCTTCATGTGCCTCTTCTGAAAGAAGTCCAGAGGGTGGCAACACAAAAACAAGCCTATTCTGTGGTGGCTCCCCGCTTGTGGAATGCTCTCCGCAGGGAGGCTTGACTGATGCCTTCCTTACATATCTTTAGGTGCCACACAAAATATTTCTCTATAACCAGGCTTTGGGCTGACTAAACATTCTATGGCCTTTTAAAGCGTATTGTTTTGTTTGCAATTACGTTGTGCATTTTTGTGTTCTTATAATGTAAACCTTTCCGTGATCCTCAGATGAAGGGTGGTAAAGGAGGAGGAGGAGGAGGAGGAGGAGGAGGAGGAGGAGGAGGAGGAGGAGGAGGAGAAGAAGAAGAAGAAGAAGAAGAAGAAGAAGAAGAAGAAGAAGAAGAAGAAGAAGTGTGCATATGGTTGACACTCAAGCTGCAATCCTGCACCTCTTTTTTGTGAGCAAGCCTAATTGATGTGGAAAGGGATAGCCTAATTTCTGTTGCCTACACTCTGGTATCCTCTAGGTTAGATTACTGAAACGCATTATATCTGGTGCTGCCTTTGGAGATAGTTCGGAAACTGCAGCTGATACAGAATTCAGAGGCCAGGTAGCTCACCGCGGCAAGACAATTTGAAGATATAGTACTAATCCTGGCCTGACTGCGCTGGCTACCAATTCGTTTCTGGACCTAGAAAGCTGTACCACTAATACAGTGGTACCTCAGGTTACAGATGCTTCAGGTTACAGGTGCTTCAGGTTACAGACTCCACTAACCCAGAAATAGTACCTCGGGTTAAGAACTTTGCTTCAGGATGAGAACAGAAATTGTGCAACGGCGGCACCGCTGCAGCGGGAGGCCCCATTAGCTAAAGTGGTGCTTCAGGTTAAGAACAATTTCAGGTTAAGAACGGACCTCCAGAACGAATTAAGTTCTTAATCTGAGGTACCACTGTACCTCAAAAACTTCCTCTCCCCATATGAACTGACCTGAACCCTGTGATAGTCATCTGAAGCTCTATTCCATGTTTCCCCCACTATGGGAGGTCCAGAAGAGGCAACACAAGAATGGGCCTTTTTGGTGGTGGCTCCCCACTAGTGGGATTCGCTCCTCAGGGAGGTTCACCTGGCACCACCATTACATATCTTCAGATGCCAGGCAAAAAGATGTATTTTCTGCTAGGTCTCTGGCTTTTATATCCCACCAAGTTGGGGAAGCGTGTACTTAGAAGAGTGTTGCCAAGACTCCTTTGTCGAAACTGCTTGGCATGTAGTGTTGCCTGAACAATGTTAAAAGGCTTGTATTTGATTGCTTCTTGGTTCCTTACTGGTCCTCTGCTAGCAGGTCCAAAAATTTAAAGGGTTACTTTCAAAAGCCTGTTATGGCTTTTCTGCATTTTCTCAGCTCCTCCTCAAAGCAAACACTGCTGTTTAATATCGCAGTCAAGTTTGCAGTTGTGCTTTCTAAAAGTCTGTCCATTTACCTGTCCCAAATGGGAGGAATTCATCTCTCACTATGAATTTCCCATCCTTATCTAGGAAGTGGTTAGGGTTGAACTGGTGAGGTGTCTCCCACAGCTTGGGATCAAGATTAATAGAGCACAGATCAGGAATCACCAGAGTATTCTGCAAAGAAGAGAAAAGAGGGCTTAGCTATACTTCTTAATATCTTCGTCAGACAGGTATAGGTGGAGAACTCCTACATCAGGCTTCCTCAATCTTGGCCCTCCACATGTTTTGGCCTACAACTCCCATGATCCCTAGCTAGCAGGACCAGTAGTCAGGGATGATGGGAACTGTAGTCTCAAAACATCTGGAGGGCTGAGGTTGAGGAAGCCTGTCCTACATCCAGGCCAGCAAATAGCCTATTAGGGCAAATGCTAGGACTTCTAGAGCAGTGTCATAGCATGGGTTGCCAGTGCCCGGGGCCACGCAAAGGCAGTGGGTGGGAGGGCTCATTCAACTACCTAACGGCATCCACATCACCCAGGAGATCACAGCCACAGAGATAAGAAAAGAAGAGGCATTCCATTGGCTGGAGAGGTCACTTCCTGGTTGGCATGGAGAAGCCATTTTCAACAGAGTCCAGCACGTGGCTGTATTGAAGCAGCACTGAGTGTTGAAATTTTGCACCCCTAACAATTTTGCGCCCAGGACAACAGTCCCTGTGGCCTGCTCCCATGCTACGGCACCGTTCCGGAAGACCCACTATAACCAACGACACGAGGCCTCTAGGTCCCCTTTAATTTATTTTGGCCAGGCACAGAAAGGAGTGCTGGGCTCAAGTAACTGGATTTGCCATTGCAGGGTTGTTTTAACTTCCTCACAGTGCAGTCAGTGTTGTGGGAAAGGACAGCCACCTGCCTCACAGCCGGATTCACCAGTGTGGCTTCCATTAAAATTTTAAATTTAATTAAAATTATTTCCCCTCCACAATGAAATGTGCATGTTCTAACGCACACATATATAGAAGTTCTGCGATAATGTGGTTAGAGGGGTTGAAAGAATTAAATAATAATACTGTATAATAAAATATTAAATAATAACATTATTATTAATTGCCCTGTGGAATGCCCTCCCATCAGATGTCAAGGAAACAAACAAACATTTGACTTTTAGAAGGCATCTGAAGGCAGCCCTGCATCAGGAAATTTTTAATGTGTGATGTTTTATGGTGTTCTTAATTTTTTGTTGGGAGCTGCTCAGAGAGGCTGGGGCAACCCAGTCAGATGGGCAGCATATAAATAATAAAATTATTATTATTAATTACCAGGTATTCACTTCCAATGGACGCCTCTATTTGGCTGTGTGAAAGATCAGGATAGATAAATGGTCACAAATTTATTGACAGCCACCTGTATAACAATTTGTCGCAACAAGGACCCTGAGAGTGGATGATCAAAACCTTTGAAATAGCAAATATGATAAAACTGACGGATTTCTTCAGAGTAAGAGAAGGAAGCCAACTTCATAATTGTTCCACAGAACAAAGGAATATATTCTTAATGTTGCAATAAAAGCCAAATCAATATTTATACTCCTAGGAATGCTGTAAGTCAAGCAAATTTATTATTATTATTATTATTATTATTATTATTATTATTATTATTATTATTATTATTTTGATTCCCCAGCCATTCTGGGCGGCTCCCAACAGAGGACTAAAAACAGAATAAAACTTCAAACATTAAAAACTTCCCTAAACAGGGCTGTCTTCAGATGTCTTCTAAAAGTCAGATAGTTGTTTATTTCCTTGACACCTGATGGAAGGGTGTTCCACAGGGTGGGTGCCACTACCAAGAAGCCCCTCTGCCTGGTTCCCTGTAACCTCACTTCTCACAGGGAGGGAACCGCCAGAAATCCCTCAGAGGTGGACCTCAGTGTCTGGGCTGAACGATGGGGGTGGAGACACTCCTTGAGGTCTACTGGGCCAAGGCCATTTAGGGCTTTAAAGGTCAGCACCAACACTTTGAATCGTCCTCAGAAACAGACTGAGAGCCAATGTAGGTCTTTAAGGATATATATATATTCAACATTTTCTGTATGCTCACAAAAGGGCTCTTGCACTAGTGAATGGTAGAGTTTCAATGCCACTCAACAGAGGAATCCAACGCAACAATTGCACTAGCCAAAACTTGTTGCCAAACAATCGCTCAACCTGGGAAAGAGGAGGGTGGTGGTAGAAGTCGCTCTGTACCTTTTCAATGAAGTTGCCAAGCACGTTCATATCGTCTACACAAACTCTGGGTGCCCCAAATAGTATGACGTTGCTGAAGCGCTGCGTCTCCTTAATCACAGCACTGGTATAGGGCAATCGCTTCCGATCCTCATAGCAGACCAATTTGGAGGGACTGAGAGCACTTCCTAGCTCCTTCTGGACTTGCTCTGAGGGTGGGGGGGAAAGGTGTTTCAATTCATAGGTGGGAGGTTGTATTTGGGAAGCACTCTTGTCTCAAGTGTCACCAGAGTTCCAGCCACTAAACAGCTGTGAAAGAGAACCCCTTGGCCCCTCCATGGCCCCTTGGCCCTTTATTGCACATTGACGATGATTTGTGCTCACATTGCTATTGGGGCAGTCACACATGATCATGCTTTCTATTATGTTTGTGCCTGCAAATGTTTTTGGGGTGGCCATGCTGCTTCATTTCCAATTAGTGCATATCCTCTAATTTCTTCCTGAAATCCCATCACTTTCTATATGAAATACATTCTTTTCTGTCCTGCTTTTGTTGAGCTGTAGCCCTTCCAGACAGCCACAATACAATAGCCTTATTGGGGAAGCATCAGAGAACAAACTGAAGCAGAATCAATCAACCATGCTCTCGAATAATATATAGGGCTTCCCTCAATTACAACCCCAGAATTTTGTTTTAACATCTGGGCCTGCTTAATGTCATTTGGCAACCAAGCTCAGTATTGTCCACACCGAAGGGAACAGCTCTCCAGGGTTTCAGGGACAGCTCAGCTGGTACAGCATAAGACACTTAATCTCAGGGTTGTGGGTTCAAGCCCCACACTGGGCACAAGATTCCTGCATTGCAGGGAGTTGGACTAGACCCTTGCGGTCCCTTCCAACTCTACAATTCTGATTCTAGACATTCCCAGCCCTAGATAGAGATGACAAGGACTGAACCTGGGACCTTCCTCATGCAAAGCAGAGGCTCTGGCACTGAGCTACAGCCTTCCCCACTCCCAAGCTGCTCTGTACATAAAGATAGAATAAGCATCCTTCACTTGCGCCATACAACCCACTCTCACCTTGAATATCGGGATGGGCCACCATAAAAAGCAGAGCCCAGGAGAGAGTGGCAACGAGAGTGTCTGTGCCTCCAGCAAACAGGTCAAAGATAACCTGTACCAGGTTGTCTTCATCAAACGTAGTTGTGGAGTCAATTTTCTCCTGTGGATTAGAAGCATGACATTTCAACCCAAGGTATTCAAAAGCTTGGCTGCCTCAGTTGCAACCACTGTGTTGCCTTTGCCCTGTGTGCAGTTCTTGAGACTAATTTTTACCTCCTTTGTTGGCTCCATGGAAGCTTTGCCTCACTTCCTAGCTTGCAAGAACACTTGGGGTTTTGTGATTTGGTGGCAGCAGCCAGAATGGTGAGGCCGCACCATGAAGCCCCCCTCCTGCCACTGACCTAGGTCGGTGCACCAGTGGGAACACTAGATTCACTCTGTCGCTGGGCCTGTGTACCCACAACCTCACCTGTGCCCTGCCCCATCCAGGTAAAAGGCAGCAATTTCGGTGTCAGATCCGCAGCCCTGCCCCACTGCGCCAGCCATTCCTGTGATTTGGGAGCCGGTTAAGGCAAGGATGGGAAACAAGCCTAGGGCCACCTTACCTTGTAGACAACTTACTGGGGACCACATGCTAGCAGTGGGTGGGGCTGGAATGAAAATGAGTGTGGCCTTGCAAATGAATGGGCGTGTTAATAATGGGACTGTGCGACTGCAGACAGCAAACAAAAGAATCGCATGACTGTATGCGCCACCTGCATCAAAAATACCTCTGCACACAGAAAAGCAGCATGTCAAGGGAGAAGCCAGACTAAGAACTTTCTCCCTGACAGGCTAGCTTTCTGCAGGTAGAGAATGTTGTTGTTATTGTTATTGTTATTGTTATTAATACTACTAATACTACTATTCCTACAAAATGGTACAAAACCAAATCAACATAGTAAGCCATAGTAAACAAAACAAGTAATAGCCAGTGGAGAGAGTTCATATCCAGAACATCCAATCTTCAGAAACAATGCACAATTTAAATAATCCATTTATCACTTATACTGAACTGTCAGGGGGTGCTGCATCACTCCCAGTTCCGATCCTTAATGCCTTAATTGACTTCTATCCAAAACAGTACCATATTATTCAATATACTAAACAATGTGGACTGGAATGGATGCTGGTGCTGACACACAGGACCAATCCTTGCTTTTATGTAAACTGCTTAGAGATTTGTTGTTGTTGTTGTTTAATCCTTTAGTCGTGTCCGACTCTTAGTGACCCCTTGGACCAGAGCACGCCAGGCACTCCTGTCTTTCACTGCCTCCCGCAGTTTGGTCAGACTCATGTTTGTAGCTTCGAGAACACTGTCCAACCATCTCGTCCTGTGTCGTCCCCTTCTCCTTGTGCCCTCCATCTTTCCCAGCATCGGGGTCTTTTCCAGGGAGTCTTCTCTTCTCATGTCATGAGATTTGTATTGTGTTAATTTGGTTTGGCTTATTTAAATGCTGCTTTACCATACCGCAAGTGGGATTTATCCGTGGAAGAGGCTTATTCGCCCAGCTGGAAAAGCTTGTCGGAACAAAAATGCCTTCAATTATTTCCAGTAGGTGCGGATAACGGCTGCCTGTCGGATCTTGACAGGAATGCTGTTCCACAGAACTCGGGCAACCATGCTAAAAGCTCCGAGTTGCTATGGAGAGGGCCTCAGATCTCTTCGCAACCTTAAGGAAATACTCTCCCATAGACTGCAGTGACCTACTGGCTATATACAAGATAAGGCAGCCTCTCAAGTAACCTAGTCCTGAACTGTATAGGGCTCTAATAGTTCAGTACTACATATCTACCAACTTTTCTCCAATGAAAATAGGAACACTCTATTCATCATCATCATCATCATCATCATACCCTGCTCATCTGACTGGATTGCGCCAGCCAATCTGGGCAGCTTCCAACATATATAAATAAAATATTAAACACTAAAAATGTTCCCTATACAGGGCTGCCTTCAGATGTCTTCTAAAGGTTGTATAGTTACTTATCTCCTTAGCTGGGGGCGTTGCATAACTGCATACCTTCCAACAGTTCTCTGATGAAACTAGGGACATCCTAAGGAAAAGCGGGACATTCCCGGATCAGATCAGAAACCGGGACGGCTTCTGTAAATCCAGGACTGTCCCTGGAAAATAGGGATACTTGGAGGGTCTGGTAGGAGCACCTTGAACAAGATATTTTCACCGTAACAGGAAATAAACAGGCTATGCTCCGTTAGGGAAAGAAAGTCTTGTGTGAGACTGTGGCGTTTGCCCCTAGGATGCGTCAAGGAAAGAGTTAAAAATGGGTGTGATGTGATTGGCCAGTGAGAATGCAAAGGGGGAGTAAAAGATAGAGTGGGAGGTTTTGAAAAGACAGCTGAGGTCTGGGAGTTGGGAGTTGAGGGTTGTCAGTTGGGAGTTGAGGCTTGGGTTGGAGAAGGAAGAGGGTGGAATACGCAGTGGGTTGGTTGAGTTGTATTGTGAGAGAGTGAGAGGAATTGTTAGGGAGTTAGACAGATAGTTGGGAATAATTCAGTTTGAAGTTGTAGGAACTAAGATTTAAGAAACTGACAAGAGAAAAATAAACCGAAACCATATGCTTATTCCTGCACTTAAAAATAAACTTGATTAGTTGTTTATGTTAACTACTGTCTGGACTCCGTGTGTCCCCGTGAAATACAGGATGGTGGCAGCGAAGAAAACAACCGCAGTGGTGGCACAGGGTCAATAGACCGTGAAACGTCCGGGGGCCCTGTGTGATCGCCACAAAATTGGTGGTGCAGCGGTGGGATAACAACCGTACCTGCCGCCACAAAATTGGCGACAGCAGCGGGATTCGATAAGTCTAAGTGCCTGTGAGAGGAAACAATACACCTGGAGAGGGGAAGGGTAAAATCGGTGAAGAGATTACCTGGGCTGAGGGTGTGATTGAGGATAAACCCCAGATTGCCGTTTGGCCGAGATAACAATAAGAGCAAGAGATCTCAAAAGACTGTTCTGGCGGAGGCTTAGTCTCAGGGTCAGAGGAAGTAAGCTTGAAAGGTTAGAGGGGGAAAACCTAAAGCTATACTTTGGGGACCAGGGTCTTGGAAAGCCAAGCCGGGAGGAACAGTGCTGAGAGTAAAAGTCTCTTATTTAATTAGTGCAAAATACTGACTCAACCATAATGCCACCCAAGAAAACCAAGCACCCAGTGAGAGAAAACCCACATGAAAGCTCTGGAGAAGAGAATGGGAATCCCCAGGGGGAAGAAATCAGAATAGAAGAGATGACTAAAACCCCACCTGAAGTAGAAGTTCCACAGCTTTCAGAGGATTTTGAAAAGTGGAAATTAGTACAAGAATATAACTTGAAATTAGATCTTGAGAAAAATAGAACTGAACAATTTAGGCTGGAGCAGGAATTAGAAAAAGAAAAATTGAGGGCTGAACAATTGAGGCTTGAGCAAGAATGGGAAAAAGAAAAATTGAGGGCTGAGCAAGAATGGGAAAAAGAAAAATGGAGGGCTGAGCAGGAAAGGGAACAGCAGCGGTTTCAGTTAGAGATGGGATGGTTGGAATCAATGGTTTTAGAAAATAGTAATAATAGTAATAACACCGATGGACAGAATCAAATGAAGATAGATTTAAAACGCTTTCCTGAGTTTAGAGATAAGGATAGCCCAGAAGCATTTCTAGTATCCTTCGACAGAGCCTGTCACGATTTTCAAGTGAGAGAGGAAGATAAAATGATGATCTTGAGAGCTAGGATAAGCAGTCCTCTAGCCGAATTATATGCTCAAATGACTGAGGAACAATCCCGAAATTTTGAGTTGTACAAGCAGTTAGTATATACACGCTTTGGGATTACCTCAGAGCAGTTGAGAAAAAAATTTAGAAGTGTGACAAAGGTGAGGGAGGAAACCTATGCGCAAATGGGGGCAAAGATAAAAACTTACCTCACAAGATGGTTAGAGCAATAGAATGTAGACACATTACCTAAGATTAGAGAAGTGATAGCATTGGAGCAATTTTACGACACAATAAATGGCCAATTGAATTACCTGATAAAAGAAAGGAACCCCAAGACAATAGAGGAAGCAGCGGGTTTAGCCGATAAAATAAATGAAATCAGAGACCATGGATTTGATGGGCCAAAATTTGGTGGAAGATATTGGGAAACAAACAAGAATAAATTTCAGCAACCCAAAGGAAAGATTACCTCAGAAACCGATAAGGGAAGCAGCCCCTCATCAAAAAGCCCACATGAGAAGGCCCATACAGAGTTTACTAAGGGAAAAGCCAATAAAACAAGTTATGCAGGACCCAAAGACATTTCATGCTGGAGATGTGGAAAATTAGGTCATAAAAGTTTTGAGTGTAAACCTGGAAAAGAAACATCTAGTTATAGCACCACACAAAAACAGACATATTGTATCCAGCCTGTGGAGCAGGGCCAGACTAGTCAGGTTGTCAAGGAAACGGGCATGGCAACTAGGCCCGAGCCTGCTGAGGTAGTAGAGGCCAAAGTCCTGCACTGTTATGTGATTCAACAAGATAATCTATTGTTAAAGAACGCTGGAGAGTTTATCTGGATAGACAGGAAAAGATATCTCGGGTTAAAGGACATGGGATCACAAGTCACCATAGTCCACCCAGAAATAATCAGGGATGAGGCCATAATCCCAGGAAAAGTAATGAAATTAAAAGGTATTTCAAAACAAGCAGAGATCCTAAAGGTGGCGGAAATAGATGTCAGATTAAAAAACTGGGCAGGGAAGTGGCAGGTAGCCCTTTCAGAAGAAATTCCCGCCCCTGTGCTCACTGGTTGGGACATTTTAGAACATGTGCAGAGTACTTTCATAGTTACCAGAGCAAAAGGGAGCCCACAGTCACCTACGCCTGAGGGGGTGGATACAGTAGCAGACGCAGACAATGCTGAAGAACAGCAAGGGAATGGTCAGTGTGAGGAAAGAAAAGACACCTTTTTATTTCCTTTGACTAAAAGTCAAACCTCAAGTTTTGCCAAAAAGCAAAAAGAAGATACTGAGTTACAAATGTGCTTTGAGGCAGCCGAGTTGGAGAGGCTGTTAACTCCTGAGTGCCCAGAACGGTTTTGTTTGAGCAAGGGCCTTTTATATCGAGAAGTCCTTGCCCCACCATGCGGGGGGGGGGGTGAAGGAGTGAAAAGACAGTTAGTAATCCCTCATACCTATAGAGAAAAGATTTGGCAACAAGCCCATAATAGCATTTTTGGGGCACACATGGGAATAACACGCACTAAACGAAGGGTTGCGCAGAACTTTTACTGGCCAGGCATGGGGAAGCAAATCAAGCTATATTGCCAGGCATGTGATATTTGCCAAAGATGAGGTACAGGACAGGACAAAGGCCAAACTATGTCCTTTACCTGTGATCTCTGCTCCATTTCAAAGGTTAGGGCTGGACCTGATAGGGCCCTTGCCTAGAGCTAGCAAGTGGGAAAACAGATACATCCTCACCCTAGTGAATGACGCAACCATTAATGAGAGGAAGCGGAAGGCTTGGGAGGAAATAGCAGAATGTGTTAATGCTGTTGGTGAAGGAGAGCAAAAGACGGGAACAGAAGTCAAAAGGCGATACCTCGATTGGAGGGCCCTAAAGAAACGGAAGCGACTTAAGACCAACATAAAGCTTGTGGGTGCTGGCTTTCACCTTCCATTATCTGAATTGGATGATTCTCTCAATGAAGATATTGGTGAGAAAATTGGGTTTCCAACTGAAGCCGGTTATTATCGCAAATTTATTCCGAAATTTAGCAAGATAGCAGTGCCGTTATCTGACCTAACGCGGAAGAAGAAGCCAGATAAGATTAACTGGACAGCAGCATGTTAGCAGGCGTTTGACGCCTTAAAAAGCGCCTTGAAATCAAATCCAGTTCCTGTTGCTCCTGATGATGATCATGAGTTCACCATCTTCACCAATGCATCTAATACCAGGATCGGGGCCGTGCTGTGCTAACAGGGAGAGAAGGACGACCTGCATCCCATCACCTTCATAAGCAAGAAACTACTACCAAGGGAAAGACATTATTCGACCATTGAGAAGGAATGCTTTGCCATCATATGGGCATTACAGAAGCTGAAGCCGTACATCTGGGGGCGAACTTTTACTTTATGAACTGACCATTCACCCTTGTTGTGGCTGAGGTCAATGAAGACCAGCAGTAAGTCGATGAGGTGGGCCCTATCACTGCAAGACTTTAATTTTACGATTAAAAATGTGAAAGGGACCCTGGATACCGTCGCAGATGCCTTGTCCAGAAGACCTGCAGTTGAAAGTTAACTGAATCCCTAACATGTAACAGGTTTTTGTATATATGTATATTTTACCAGAATGATGTACAAATGTTAGGTGTGATGTGAAGGGTGAAATGACAGGTTAGGAAATGTTTATTTGCCATAAAGATGTACTGCTGATTGATCAGGAGAATAACTAGGTTAAGTTATCCCTCCTGAGTCAATCTTCTTAAGGGGGGGAGGAATGTGGCGTTTGCCCCTAGGATGTGTCAAGGAAAGAGTTAAAAATGGGTGTGATGTGATTGGCCAGTGAGAATGCGAGGGGGGAGTAAAAGATAGAGTGGGAGGTTTTGAAAAGACAGCTGAGGTCTGGGAGTTGGGAGTTGAGGGTTGTCAGTTGGGAGTTGAGGTTGGAGAAGGAAGAGGGTGGAATATGCAGTGGGTTGGTTGAGTTGTATTGTGAGAGAGTGAGAGGAATTGTTAGGGAGTTAGACAGATAGTTGGGAATAATTCAGTTTGAAGTTGTAGTAACTAAGATTTAAGAAACTGACAAGAGAAAAATAAACCTAAACTATACGCTTATTCCTGCACTTAAAAATAAACTTGATTAGTTGCTTATGTTAACAACTCTGTGTGTCCCTGTGAAATACGGGGTGGTGGCAGCGAAGAAAACAACCGCAGTGCTGGCACAGGGTCAATAGACCGTGAAACGTCCGGGGACCCTGTGTGATCACCACAGAGACACAATTTCTTGTTGCAATGCCACAGCTTCCCAGCCGTTTGTGGGCAGCTTTTGGCTCAGTGGTTGGTTCATGAGCTGTGTCAAATTCAGGCACTCCAGCAGAAACTTACCTTGTCTATCTGAGCCAAATAGAGGTGAGTGTAGTCCTTTTGCTCCTGGGAAACCCCACCTTTCTGGCAATTTTCTACCTCCTTCCTGATAAAAGAACGCATGAATTCACAGGAGGAGAAAACCTTTTTGTGAGGTCCGGGAATGTGCCGCATCAGTGAAGGGAAAGCGTTGTATAGCTGCAGGAAATGCAAAAGAAAATGTGTGAGTGTTGCTTTGGCAATGTAATCCCTGATCCCCCTGTTTGGGCTCTTGTAATTAAGGAAGAGACCTGGATTCAGGGAAGTCAAGGGACAGGCTTGGGAGCAGACAGAAAGCTCAGGAATGGCAGTTCAGGAGCGAGGCAAAAAGTTCAGAACTGGAAGATATTGCATGTATCAGTATTTCCAGGGCTTTTTTCCCCAGCCAGAACTCACCAGAACTCAGTTCTAGCACCTCTCAGGTTGGTCCCATTGCCATTCTAAGAGAACAAGGGAGGCATTCATTCTGGCATCTCTTTTTCTAGAAAAATAGTACTGAATATTGTGCAGTTTGAAGCGACTCGATGCATAAAAACTGACTCCTTTGGGAATGAAGCATTGTTCAGACTCATTAGATTGTTCAAAACTTTACTTGAAGAACTTTCTTCAAAAGTTGAACAAAAACTGATACATCCAAATAAAAAGGTAAAAGTACCCCTGACCGTTAGGTCCAGTCGCGGACGACTCTGGGATTGCATGCTCATCTCGCTCTATAGGCCGAGGGAGCCAGCTTCCGGCTGTGGCCAGCATGACTAAGCTGTTTCTGGCAAACCAGAGCAGCACACGGAAACACCATTTACCTTCCTGCCGGAGCGGTACCTATTTATCTACTTGCACTTTGATGTGCTTTCAAACTGCTAGGTGGGCAGGAGCAGGGACCGAACAACAGGAGCTCACCCCGTCGCGGGGATTTGAACCGCCGACCTTCTGATTGGCAAGTCCTAGGCTCTGTGGTTTAGGGAAGAGCCATAGCTTAATGGCAGAATGCACCATTTGCATGCAGAATGCGGCAGGTCCCTTCTCCATCATTTCCAGTGAAAAACTACCTCAGGGAGGAGGAAAACCTGGCCTGGCTATGACTCAGCATTGGACATGTTTGTGTGCAGATACAGCATTGCCCTCCTCGAAGCTGGGAGAGCGAGAAGGAACGGGGATAATTCATTACTCACTATCTCTCCAGCGGTGCCCCTAAATTTTGTAACAGTGCTGATGTGTTCAGTCAGCTCATGTAAGGCCTTCTCTTCCAAGGGAACAGGATGTCCAAATGCCAGAGAACAAATCACTTTGGAGACTGAATGCATGATGGGAAGCGAAGGGTCCAGAGGCCATCCTGCAGACAGAACAAGCAGCCAAGACAATCTCATCAGCATTCATTCCACTGGCCCAGGGCTTTAGAGCAGGGGTCAGCAAGGCTTACCGGGCATGGGCCAGATCACTCCCGCAGAGATCCTCCGTGGGCCAGACCGGTGCAGCGCAATGCCAGAAATCACATCTGCGCATGCCCAGATGCCGGAAATCACACCTGCGCAGAAGTGATTTTCTGTGTCTGGGCATGCGCAGAAGTAATTTCCGGAGCTGCGGAAGAGAGTCCCCGCAGCACGCGGCACTAGTTTAGCGCAGCATGCAGGGATTCGCCGAGCGGGCGCTTCGGTTTGGGGGCAGCTCATGGACTGGTTAAATGGCCTCTGTGGGCCACTTCCAGCCCATGAGCCTTAGGTTGCCAACCCCTGCATTAGAGACATTGGGAGAGAACCACAGATCTACCCCACTCTGAATGTTTCAGAGTATTGTGGCCTCAGAACCAGACATTTCAGGTGCCTCCAGCCCAGTCTGTCACTATTTTGCAAAAAGGATTCAAGGGTTTACTGGAAATTCAGGTTTATGCAGTTAAAGTGAATTAAAATACTCTGTTGACCTATTTCAATAAACCCCACTTTTTATATTAAAAAGAAGAAGAAGACAACTTTTTTACAATTAGAAAAATGCACTGAAAAGTTGGGGGTGGACAAATGATTAACAGAAAGTGTATAAACACCCCGCAGGCAAATCTGGATGAATGATCACTGTCACATAACTGCCCTGCAAAAAAAACAGAATGAACACTCATTAACAACTGGCCATATTTTTATGATTGTAAGTTGTTTTTAATTGTTTATAATAGGTTTTTTTAATGTTGCAACCCGACTTGGGACCTTAGGATGAGAACAGCAGGCCATAAATAAATACCTAATGAGAAGGAGGAGGAGGAGGAGGAGGAGGAGGAGGAGGAGGAAGAAGAAGAAGAAGAAGAAGAAGAAGAAGAAGAACTGTACAGTTTGAAGGGAATGCAGGAATATTTTGCCCAACATGAGGCTCAGACCCACCACCCTGAGATTAAGAATCTCATGCTCTACCATCTCTTTTAAAAAAAATATTAATCTTTATTGGTTTAAAATCAACACATACACACAAAGAACATTTAGGGGAAAAGCAAAGAAGAAAACAAAAATAAAACAGACAAAGAAATAGCAAAATTTGCTTTTTAAAGGTTAGAAAGAAAAGGAGGATTCCACATGCAGCTTTCACGTTGCATAGTTCCTGTCCATTTATGGCTGTCTCTGAATACAATTGAACTGAACAGCCTGTGGACGCTTTCCACTTGCAGCTCTCCTGTGCTGCACTTCATGTCCCGCAGTTGCTGCCTCTTGATAGATTTCAGCCGAGCTGTGACTTTAAATGCTTGCATACCTCCCTGAGCAGAGCAGGGGGCGTGGGCAGGGCCTTGCAAAGGAAAAGCAGGTTCGAAAGGTGCAGGTCAGAAGGAAAGCAAATTAGAAGAAAGATGGAAAGAGCAGGCAGCAGCGGCAAGCATGAAATGGGCGGCAAGTGGAGGGGCAGATTTGCAAGCGCTGACCGGCAAAAAGGAGGCAAAAGCCTACAGCACCCGGTATTCCCAGGCGGTCTCCCATCCAGGTACTAACCAGGCCTGACCCTGCTTAGCTTCCGAGATCAGACGAGATCGGGCGTGTTCAGGGTAGTATGGCCGTAGACGCTGTACCAGCCTCCGAAACCAGCCTTTAAGCAAGAGCGCAGGGAGAGTCCCTCCCTCTCCTCCTGCAGAACAAATCTTCAGGCAATGGCCACAACTCACTGCATTCAAGGGCAGTTAGCCCTTCTCTCTCTTTCGTCACAAGCACACACTTGCATTGAAAAAGTATACAATACATCTTTTACAAACAAACAAGCAAAGATTTGTAACACTGCTTCACCAATACACAAAAATATTTCAACTTCCGACCTCCTTGATATGGGTCCTTGTTTCCTCAATTCCTTGCCTCTGATATTCCAACAAATTCGATCTATACTAAATCTTGTTTGTATTCTTTTTACCTTATTTCAATCTGAGAATTATTCAAAGCATCCCAAAGCTTTTATATGGGGACACGGTTCTTTTAGATATCGTCTATACATCTCCCACTCCTCTTTAAACTTTTGGGTCGATCGATCTCTATTTTTTCCCATCATATATGCTAACTCCATGTATTCTAACAGTTTTACTTGCCACTCTTCTTCGGATGGAATTTGATCTCCCTTCCACCCCTTGGCAACCAGCATCCTTGCTGCCATTGCAGCATATAAAAAGATTATTCTTTTGTATCTTGGGATATCTGGTGCCATTCTGCCTACGAGGAAGGCTTCTGGTCTTTTGTTAAACATTATCTTGAACAATTTTTAAAATTCATTATATATGAGGTCCCACATGTAGTATAACGTTCCCTCTAATTCTCTGCCCCCGCACCTCCAGCATAAATTCAAGTTGGTTCTATACGTTTTTGATAGTTTACTGTGGTTGATGTACCAACTGATCTATCTCAATAGGGCTAACCACCATGTGAGCTTTGGGCAACCAAATCAGGATAAATACAGTCATACTTCAGGTTACAGATGCTTCAGGTTGAGTTTCTTCAGGTTATGGACCGCCAAAACCCGGAAGTACTGGAACGGGTTACTTTCGGGTTTTGGCGGTCACGCATGCGCAGAAGCGCTAAATCATGCTTTGCACATGCGCAAATGTGCCGAACCGTAACCTGTGCATGCACAGGCACACCACTGCGGGTTGCGAATGTGCATCCCACACGGATCATGTTCGCAACCCGAGCATCCACTGTACTCAGTAACAGGCGATCCAGAGCAGCACACGGAAACGCCGTTTACCTTCCCGCCGGAGCGGTACCTATTTATCTACTTGCACTTTGAACTGCTAGCTTGGCAGGGACCAAGCAACAGGAGCTCACCCAGTTGTGGGGATTCGAACCGTTGACCTTCTGATTGGCAAGCCCTAGGCTCTGTGGTTTAGACCACAGCGCCATCCGCATCCCATTGAAGGGCTACCTCATCCCAATTAAAGATAAAGAGCCAAAAGAAAGGAGAGCTGGGGTCCTGAAATTACTCATCAGATGCATCTGAACAGGAAACTAAGTAGGCATCCTGGCCACCTGGTCATAGTCTTCTCCCAATGTGTTGAGATGAGTGGTGCTTCAATTATAGACATTATTTATTCATTTGCATATGCATATTATTATTATATGCAGATTTTATGCAAATTGGTGTCCTTCTTTCCCTTTCTTTCTTTTTTGCAATGCATACCGTTGTGTTTCGTCTGCATGACACCCGAGTCTCTTCTAATTCCTGGGTTCATGGCATAAATTTTAACCCTTATGGATTCCATGGTTGTACTAGTCAGGCAAGTTTCTTTGACCCTTAATCTCAAGGTCATGCCCCATGTTGGGCAAAAGATTCCTGCATTGCAGGGGGCTGGACTAGATGACACTTGTGGCCCCTTCCAATGCTACAGTTTTATGATTCTATGTTTTATGATTCTATGGTGGCCACAGTTGCCACCTAAGTACCATCGTTCATATAGCAAAAGAACTTGCTCTGGACTTCCAGTTGGCTGTGCGATTAATGGCGGATGAGAGCTCTTTCATCTGAAAGAGCTCTTGTGCTTTGAAGATAGGGGTGGCTGCGAGAGCATCGCGGAGCCCCAAAAAACCTCAGATCGAGCGTTCTGAGGACCTGGTGTTTCCGCGGGTACCCCTTGCGACTCCCCTGCTCCCCAGTAAGCTCTAATAAGAGCCCCAAGAGCGAGCGGGAGATTTGGGGTGATTTGGGGTGGCCTGCAACAGTACCCCAGATGAGCATCTGGCTGCCATGTGGTCTGATGAAGCACAACTCGTCATATATTTATATATATATATTTATTTATATATATATATATATTTATATATCTCAGGATTAAAATTGTAAAGCAGAGTTCAAAGCACAGGTCTTCTGCTATGAGCCTGGAAGACTGTTACCTGGTTGGAAGCATCTATTTCACTTTAAGGGCAGATGTGAGGATGTGTTCGAGCTCCACTCCATGAAGTGTCAGGAATCACCATTTCTGCAGAGCAAAATTCCTGCTGCTGTTGCATTATAATCCAGCAGGTAGGCTAGCTAGCCAGTGGCTGCAGATCAGCAAGTACAAACGCCTAGTTTTTCAGCCATCGCCTACGTACCTTTTTCCTGTGCAAAGGCCTCCACGAGTAGAGCAGCTTCCTCTTCTATTTGATGCTCCAGACACATCTTCATTTGCCCCATCTTCTGCAGGGTAGAGCGTGCAAAATGCCTCTGCTGCTTCCAGGTTTTGCCATTGGAGAACATAATACCTGCAACGATTTTTTAAAAAACAAGAACCCAGTGTCGGGTGGTTCTTGGTTAGGTGGACCACAGCTAGAGGTGAATGAGTCAATACAGTCGTACCTTGGAAGTCGAGCAGAATCCTTTCCTGAAGTCCGTTTGACTTCTGAAACATTTGACTTTCAAAGTTAAAGCTTCTGATTGACTGCTGTAGCATCGGTGGTGGGGCGAGTGATCCCCTGCGCACTGCTGCGATGTGATTCCCCACGAGCTGCATCTGCGGCGGGGTAGGCAATCAGCTGTGCACTGCTGCTGCACAGGGGGAGGGGGCCCCTACGGTGTGCCTTTTTGTCACCTCCCTCAGGGATGGCACCCGGGGCACACCACCCCCACCTCCCCCCCTTCCTACACCCCTGCCTCCAACAGACACAGCAGCCCAGGTGCCCTGCAAGCCGAGCGCCACTCACGGGGGCAGCACAGAGGCTGGCGCACAGCCAATGCACCCCCCTCAGCTGAAGGGCACCTGAGAAGGATGCAATCACTTCGGTGGAGCATGCTCCACCACTGGTAAGAGTTTCTAAATTATTTGATGGCTTGCTAAAGCCACACAGTCTAGGCTTGGAGCAAACACCCCAGACATCCTTCCTGGTAGGGTTCACATGGTTCTTCCTGGTAGGGTTCACATGAGAAAACAAAGAGATTGGTAACCCTTCCTCCTACCTAGCTCAGCCTGGCAGGACAGCTTACTCTATGGTCTTAACCCTTTAATGAATTAATTAGAGTTAAGTGTGGATATATCCCACACTTTCCATGCTGGCTGAGGAAAAGAAAGGAAAAGACCCCTCCCCACATTCCAAATAAAAATGGCTGAGTGCGACAACTTACCCTTTTCATTGCCCAGAATTTTAAAAACAGGGAACATTGGTTGTCCAGACAATGCTTCTGGGTTGTCCGTTAGACTATCATCAACAGCCTCAAACCCAGACAAGACAATCACAGGAGTATGTCCTATCCATAACGTGAAAATGTTTCCATAACTGTTTGCAAGCTGTAAGCGGAGTCAAAACAAACAAAATGTTATGCTCAGGGCCAAGCTAGTTGATATGCAGAATGTATAACAGCATACAATGTATTTATTATTATTATTTATTAAATTTATTACTACTACTATATTGCAGTTGGATCAGGACCACAGTGTATGGGGAGGGAGGTCTTTGGTTCTGGGGAAAATACCCACTTCCCCTCCACTCCCATTGAAAAGCTGCAATGGCTCCTGGAATTGGTGGAGTGGAATTTCTAGGCGAAATTTTGATGCCTGAAGCATGTGTTTCTGACCTGAATGTTTCTTCTGCTGATGCTCTGTAGGGCCAAGGAGAAGAATTTGATGTGAATCCGTTATTGGGACAAGAACACCTAGTGTTTCTGTTGACAAAAGTCTGTCCCATTAGCTAGAAACCAACAAAATAGAAAGTGTGGAGGAAGACCACAGGGACTGGTGGATGTTGACACTTCCTTTCAGCATATCTGCCATCAAATATTCACCACCCTTTGAATTTTACTGCCCTTCTGATTCTGCCATCCTACTTCACCTCATGAGTAAACCAGCTCACACTCAAGTAGGCCTTCGCTCCTGCTTTGGCAGTTAGGCTGCTGCAGCTGCTAAAAACAGGGGAAGTCTGTAGCCTAGTGGCAGAACATCTCCCTTGCATGTAGAAGGACCCAAGCTTAATCTCCACTGACATCTCCAGGATGGGCTGGGAGAGGCACTGTCTGAAACCCTGGAGAATCCCTGCCGGTCATTGTAGACAATATTGAGCTAGCTGGACCAATGGTCTGGCTTGGTACAAGGCCGCTTCCTGGGTCCCTGTACTTAACAGTGGACTTGCACTGGGGATTCTTCCTGAAAAGACCTTCCAATCTGGAATGCCTGCAGGATCCCAAAATTCCCAGCATTTTAGGAAAACTCCTGCACCCGAAGAAAGAAAAATGTCAGCTCTGGGCTTAACCTTGCTTAAGCAACCAGGCAATGCAATCCACACTTCACCTCTCCCTGTTTAAACCCTCCCACAGGATGGAAAGAGGCAGTTTGTCGTGAAGAGGCAAGCTGGGAGAGGGCTTAAGACCACCACCACCATCCTTCTGCAATTCTGCTTCTGCATTCCAAATCAGTGTTGTATTATACAGTTACTGACTCACACGAAAGGGTTAACCTGCACCCTGAGCTCAGATTACCATGGGTGGGACTTAGCAAGCTGTCAACAGCCTTTGCTTCCTCTCTCCCCCATTTTCTCTCTGTTCTTCCTTAAACAAGCAGCAGCCAAGCAATGATTCCCAGCTACAAGAAAGAAAACATGTGAAAATCTATTTAAGACGAGATTCTCATAGCCTGCAGACTGCATCTTGTCAGGAGGACTGTTCCACACAGTGTAGGAGTTGGGTCTCTATTTCTGTGGCACCTGCCCTTGGGGGACATTGCAGATTACATGGCCGATATCCCACACCTTCTAGTGCATTTTCCCCTCGCTTGCTCATCACAACATGGGTTTTGTTGCACACAATCTCGTCAATCAGGTTGCAATTGTGCAACGTGAATTTGCAGGTATGTAGCTGAACCCCATCAAAAAATAGCAAGAATCTGGAAGTACCTGTAGGTTCCTCATCCCCACCTCCACTTTTTGTATAATTGTTTAGATAATTTATACCCCACCCTCTGTCGGCAGATCTCAGAGCAAGCTATAACAACAACAAAACACCACAATCAAGCTGAGGGATAGCTCAGTCGGTAGAGCATGAGACTCTTAATCTCAGAGTCGTGGTTTCGAACCCCA
This sequence comes from Podarcis muralis, assembly GCF_964188315.1. Lineage (NCBI taxonomy): Eukaryota > Metazoa > Chordata > Lepidosauria > Squamata > Lacertidae > Podarcis > Podarcis muralis. Next base: position 6,015,067 of record NC_135660.1, on the reverse strand, counting down.
CGTTGGGCAAAAGATTCCTGCATTGCAGGGGGTCAGACTAGATGCCCCTCGTGTTCCCTTCAAACTCTACAGTTCACCTATTCTGTGATTCTATGATTATTTAATCATTTCCTTTTGATTCTAAGATTGATACTCCCAAAGCATGCTTAACCATCCGTCGCCTGCTACTGTTTGGCATGCTCTCTTCTCAGCTCTGCCTCTTCTTTTTCTCTTTCAGCTGGTTGTTTGTTTGTTTGTTTGTTTGTTTGTTTAGAACAGAAGTGGGAATAAGGTAGACTGGGATCAACTGGTAGATCTTTGAGGAATACACACTAAAACAGCAAGGCTTTCCGATCCCCTGCTGTTTCAAAGTAAGAAGAGCAAAATGACTTTCCCCACCCCACGGCACAATCCTAAGGAAAAATCTGATGGGGATGAGCTGTTAGGATCCAGTAGATCTCCAGCTGAGCTAAGAGGTTTCTGGCTCAGCAGGACTATGCCACCTTAAATTCCCCCATCCTGGTTGAGCTGCAGATACGTCAGCCTAAGTCCTTCATCCAGGTTTAGCTGGGGCTCAGCTGGCTGAACCCAGCAGATCTTAAGCCGGTGTCAGTCCTGGAAAGGGGGCGTTCTGGGGGAGTGCCAAGTGTGGAAACAGAACAGGTGGGGCAGGGAAACTTAGGCTGGATCCTATTATTATTATTATTATTATTATTATTATTATTAAAAATAAGGTGGGCCCTGTAAACATACACATCAAGTGTCAGAATCCAGGGGAAGGAGTTGCATTTTCAGCATTCTCTGAAAGCTGCATAATGAAGGTGCCAGGTATCTTTGGAAGGGTGGAGTTCACAGCTTTGGGGCTACCATAGAGAATGCCCTCTCCCCAGCCACCAACCACCAAGCCTCTGAGGGCCAGGAGGGTGGGAGGAGAGAAGCCAAGAGGCAGAGATGAGTACAGCTGGGGAAGAGCCACAAATGTCTCCCCTCCCCGCTGCTCCCCTCCCCCTCTGGTCTCCCAGAACCAGAAGAGGCATGAAAAGAGTGGAGAATAGGTTGGCGGCACGCAGACAGACACGGTCTCTGATTGCTTGGGGAAAGCCCTGGAGAGGAAGGGACTTAGGCAGCTGTGGGGAGGCAGGGACTTTCAGTCTCGGCAACTGACATTTAAGGAGTAAGACCGCCAGGAAGGAGCTACTGTGGTTGTTAGGCCTGACACTCCACCAACTCTGAGGAGATTGTGTTTTTACTCATGAAGAGTTAACTCCAGCTTTGAACTGTGTGATTACGGACCGGCATGGTCCTGTGACAACCCTGTAGGATTTAAACCCACACTGAAAGTCCAATTAAACACAAACCAATTTCAGTGTTGGATTAGGGCATCACCATATAGGCAGTCCACTGGGGCAAGTGGGGCACTGGTCGGCCAACCTCAGTTTGCCCTCAAGCGCCACCACCTGCCCATCTTATGTAGAACCTGTCCACTGCTTGTTGGCTCCTTACTCCATGGTTGTACTCACTACAGTTGCCTTTGTGGGTAACGCAACAGGACCAGAGCAAACTGGCTCAACCTATTTATTTATTTATTTATTTATTATTACCTTTATATTCCACCTTTCTTCTCAAGGCGGTGTACCTGGTTCTCCCTTTCTCTATTTTATTAGTTCCCAATGGGCACCAGCAACCACTGCATATGGGGCATTTTCCTGCCATGTTCACCCACATCCCTAGTGGGGGCAAGAAAAGGCCCAGCTAGATGATGTCCCATGTTGAGACTGCATTACATGTTACTGGAAAGAGTTGAGACAAGGACAGGAAGGAGCAGTAACACAGTGTTTGCTGCAGTGCCCTGATTCCACCCTCGGACACACTCCCACAGCTCCCTGAAGCTCCGTGAAGGAGCCATCATCTCATTGAGGACCACCACAAAGCAAGTGGCGCATTAATCAACACATGAAAAAACTCACTGTGCTGTCCTGTTCTTTCAGGATGAGTTCCCCACCCACCTCTCCAGCTATGCTGTTGTTGGTTCAGCTGCTATTATCTTTTAGAAAAATACCTTCATCAAAGTATCCTGACGAATCTTCCAGCCAACTCTCCACAGGCTTCCGATGAGAGGGAATGGAAGAGGTCCAGGGGGGAGCCGTCGGTGTTTCCAAAAGAGCTTTACAAACTGCACAGTCAGACAACAGATGACCACAGCAACCAGAACTTCACTTGGCCCCATGTTTACCTGACCGTTCTCTTTGAGTTAGATGAATGACTTTGTTCTGGGCTAACTTCCTGGTTCCTCTTAAAAGACTCGGTGCTCCCAGCCCATGCTCTTTTATACCCTTCCATCATATCATACGGAGAGATGCTGCCCAGAGATATGCTATAATTAGGCAGGGAAGAATTATGTGGTCATTTCAGGCACATTTACAGCCTAGGAATGTGGCTGTCCTCTTTTGGCACGTGAGGTGTGAATATTCAAGGTGCTCAGATAACGCAAGGAAGGCCTTAATTGTCATCAGACCCTCCACACCCACACAGTTTAAAAGGCCACTGAACATTTAATTGGCCAAAAATCTGGGACAAGAGGAAAGTTTTCGCCTGATGCCTAAAGATATGTAATGAAGGTGCCAGGAGAGCCTCCCTGGGGAGAACATTCTGCAAATGGAGCCACCACAGAAAAGGCCCGCTCCCATGTTGCCACCCTCTGGACCATACCCTCCAGCATGTTGTGGCTGAAAACCATCCCTTCTTGTGTTCCCACACAAGTAATGTGACCTGTGTGAGTTAACAGAGCCCCAAAACAAACTTTTTATTTTACTCTGGCTCTTGGGCATTTTGACCCAAAACTTGTGTTTTGGGGGGGGCGCAGCTCCTAAAAATGGGATGCCTCAATTTAATCAGAGCAGTTGAAGGGTATGCTGGACCTCTTGTGGGGTAGGCACATGAAGAAGGGCCTCACATTATGATTGCAAGGTCTGGGTTTGTTCATATGGGGGGAGGCAGTCCTTGAGGTATTGTGCTCCTGAGCCCTGCCTTAAACTGGATTGGAGGCAGTGGGAGAGAACCAAAGCCATGGCTTTGGATATTGCCACAGATATCAAGTTGGTCTATCTCTGTTTCAAGACAAAACACCTTCCCCTCCCACTTCTTTCTCTGGTGCACTTTGATGACATCACCTCCAGCCAGCAGAGCGGGGCAACTACATTGTACTTCACAGATGGCTTTTGCCTTCCAAAAGAGCCCATCCCTGGAGAAACATCTCCTTAGCAAAAGAAGGGTGGCTGACTTTTGCCAGACCTTTCATCATCACCACCATCATCATCAGTTTATAATTTATACCCCGCCCATTTGGCTGTGTTTCCCCAGCCATTCTGGGCGGCTCCCAACAGAGGACTAAAAATAGAATAAAACTTCAAACATTAAAAACTTCCCTAAACAGGGCTGCCTTCAGATGTCTTCTAAAAGTCAGATAGTTGTTTATTTCCTTGACATCTGATGGGAGGGTGTTCCACAGGGTGGGCACCACTACCAAGAAGGCCCTCTGCCTGGTTCCCTGTAACCTCACTTCTCGCAGGGAGGGAACTGCCAGAAGGCCCTCGGCGCTGGACCTCAGTGTCTGAGCTGAACGATGGGGGTGGAGACGTTCCTTGAGGTCTACTGGGCCGAGGCCATTTAGGGCTTTATAGGTCAGCACCAACACTTTGAACAGTCCCTGTCCATTCTGCTTGTTCCATCACCCTTCTGCTGACCAAAACTCAATCTTACCATCAAGAATTACATGGCTGTAGGGGATCCCTCAGAAGGCATCCAGGCTACCCACCCCCACCCCCCAAAAAATGTACATTCTTTAGATTTAATATATTTAACAGTGTGTAACAGTCTTCTCTCTCCTAGGTATAGGTGAGGAAGTTGACCTTTTTGTGACTTACTGATGCAAGCTGAGCACACACTGGACTAATCTGCATAACTTGGTCATCCACCAGTTTTTGCATTTCCTTAATGTTCTGCAGCTCAGAAAATGCATCCAAGTACATTGAGATATGCACATTTTGAGTGAAAATGTTGAAATATTCCAGAAGCCAAGTTAAGCTAGTCAAAATGTCACAAAATAGTGTGTTCTCCAGAACTCCTCATCAGGCCAGATGGTATGAATTTTTATGTGGATGAATAATAATAATAATTGAAGATCAATGGAAAATCTTTATTGGTGAGCACATGAAAGAAAAATGGCATGGATCAGAAACATATTTAGCCTTTCAACTTGATGTTCACTTACCTGGGAGTAAGTCCAAATTAACTCAAGTGGACTTGCTTCTTTTCTGAGTAGACCATGCTTAAGATTGCATCAGCATTTAGCCATTCCAACCCTAAACCTTTGCACTCTTTGGCCAAATAACTGGAATGCAGGTGTCGATTTGGTTCTTAAACAACCCTTGAGAAGACTAGTTCTTGCAGGCTTTTATTCATTGTCATAAAACTGTAGAGTTGAAAGGGGCCATGAGGGTCATCTAGTCCAACCCTCTGCAATGTAGGAATCTTTTGCCCAACGTGGGGCTCGCCGCAATAAAACCAACAACCCTGGAGCCTTACCTTTTCCTTTCTCTCAAAGGAAGCTGAAAGTTCAGGAAAGGGCTCAGCCCCAGAATATCTCTGGGAAGTTATTGGCTCTGTTTATGCAGCTGTGTTTGATGGCAGACAGTGGAGTTCTGATTGATAGCATTTGATGACTTATTTGATGGTTTTATTAGCTATATTCCTAGGCCACCTTTTCACAAAAATGTTCACCAGGGGATTAAAAAAACAACCGCAACCCTAAAATTAAGCAATAACTTAAACCCACACAAAAGCAACAGTAAAACATACACACACACCTTTAATTATCAAATGCATAGCAACAATGGGATTTGCTTCACATCCTGTGATTTATTTATTTTTAATAGCTGGTTTCCCATACTTAAGTTTGCTCCCTAAAATGCTAAGTATCGTATAGAGGTTATTCTGACACAGCATCAGGGCTAGCAAGTGAACATATTGGGGTGGGAAAGACTTGCAAACTCTTTCCCTCACCAACCCTGGGGTGAAGGCATAGCGTACAAGGAAGGTGTGTCTGGGAATGGCATCTCCTTGGAGGAAATGAAACAAGATCACGACTCTTTCTGCACAGTTCCAGAAAAAAAATGGGATTTCCTTCCTCCTCCATCTTCATTATTCAATTAAATTAATTCCTTCAACACCTCCAGTTACCATTGGAGAGGGCTGGGGCAGGAGAAAACACAACTCTCTTGATTACCGTAAGCTCCCATCCTAGGAGGTTGTCCACAGTGAGGTAAGCAGCAGCTGAGTTTTGCTGCAGCCCTTTGGGGTCCTTACAGCCCCTTGCTGGAGAATGGATGCTTTTGAATTCTGGTGCTGGAGGAGACTCTGGAGAGTCCCCTGGACTGCAAGAAGATCAAACCTATCCATTCTTAAGGAAATCAGCCCAGAGCACTCACTGGAAGGACAGATCCTGAAGCTGAGGCTCCAATACTTTGGCCACCTCATGAGAAGAAAAGACTCCCTGGAAAAGACCCTGATGTTGGGAAAGATGGAGGGCACAAGGAGAAGGGGACGACAGAGGACGAGATGGTTGGATAGTGTCTTCGAAGCTACCAGCATGAGTTTGACCAAACTGCGGGAGGCAGTGGAAGACAGGAGTGCCTGGCATGCTCTGGTCCAGGGGGTCACGAAGAGTCGGACACGACTAAATGACTAAACAACAACAATTAGTGCTTAACAAAGAACCAGGGCTGCTTAGGAACAGCAAAGGGGTTGGGTAGGAGCAATCTAAGTCCCTGAGTTCTCTCTGCCTCCCAGCCCAGTGAGGGTCAAGACCTCTGGGCTGGTTCAACCCATTATTACGTAGTTCATTTAATACAGTCTGTCCTGAATTTCCTGCCAATCAATGCTATTCCAACCCTACTGTTATGAGAAATAGAGAAAAACTTATTTCTATCCATTTTCTCCACTCAATGCAGATGTCTGTCACAGCGGCAAGAAACTGGTGTCCCTATAAATGTTACCAGACTGTTGATCCCATCATTCCTGACATCAGCGATGATGGCTGCAGTTCAAAGGATTGTGTAGGCAAAGCACTTGACATGAGAACACAGGTCTACAGGCCGCACCTCAGAAGAATGTAGGTGTGCTGTTCCTGGGGGGGAAGGTACTATTACCGTAGCCAACGTTCAGTCCTGAGTCACTAGCCTGGTAGAAGTTCACAAGATGAGACGCGAGGTCCGAAACAGGGAGCCGGGCGGGGTCAGGAACACTCGAAGATCAGAAGCAGGAAGCCGGGCAGGAAACAGGAACAGTGGAAGGTCCGAAACAGGGAGCCGGGCGGGAACAGGAACGCTGGAGGTGCAGGTCTAGATCCGGGTAAAAGCAGGTACTCCACAACGACGTTGCTCCCGCAACCTGGGACCGGGCTGACTGACCTTTATCTTCTCTAAGGCCAGGGGCGGCCCCGGCCCCCAGGAGCCCCGCCTCTCCTGGCCTTAAGGCGAGCACTCCTCCTAGGAGACACCAGTTCCCTTCGCCTCTCTGCCCTAAGCCTCTGCAGATCAGGAGAGGCCGAAGGGTTACTGGGCCCCGGGGGAGACTCACCTGTAGGCACTGAGTCCTCAACTACCTCTGGGGCCAGAATGGATTCACCTGGTGCCTGCTCCTGAGGATCCGGCACAGGTGCAGGCTCCTCAGAATCTAGGCCTTGCCCCAGTTCAGCCGGCCCTGGAGGCGGGGACTCCTGTGCCGGCTGGGATTCCTCCGGTTCACTCTCAGAATCGGAATCCCAGGCCATCACAGTAGGCAGTTGAAGAATGGAGGTGCACAAAGACTCAATAAACATTTGGCAGAGACTTTAATCTGCTCAGGACCGCAGGCAAGATATGCATGATTAAGGATTCAAAAGCACACACTCCGTATTCTTCTCTTCAGGGACTATGGAGGGATGCAGGCTCCCATTCCTTGCTCTATCAAATACCCTTTTTGCAGAGCAACCCTTTGCCTGTTCACTCAGAAGTAAGCATCATTACTTGCCTTAGTCCCTAGTAAAGGTAAAAAGGTAAAGGACCCCTGGACGGTTGACTCCAGTCAAATTCGACTATGGGGTCCGACACACGTCTCTGCTTTCAGGCCGAGCGAGTCGTCGTTTGTCCGCAGACAGCTTTCTGGGTCATGTGGCAAGCATGACTAAACTGCTTCTGTTGCACAGAACATCATAACAAGTGCCAGAGCACACAAAAACACTGCTTATCTTCCTGCCACAGCAGTACCTATTTATCTACTTGCACTGGTATGCTTTTGAAATGCTAGGTCGGCAGGAGCTGGGACAGAGCAATGGGAGCTCACCCTGTCACGGGGATTTGAACCGCCGACCATACAAACAGCAAGCCCAAGAGGCTCAGTGGTTTAGACCACAGGGCCACCAGCATCCCAGGATTGCAGCCTTAGTTGCCTTTTTTCATGAGGAAAAAGCCCCAAACTCTTTGGCCTTCCTTTGTAGGAAAGGTGTTCCAATCCTGTGGTTGTTTTGCTTGCTCATTTCTGAGATGAAGTGACCAGAACACAGTGTTCCAAAAGCTGTACCATTGATTTTTACAAAAGCATTGTGATCCTAGTTTATGTTTAATCCACATCCCAAAAATGCCAGCTTAAAATTACTATTATCCCTGCTGTTAACATTTTCACTGAGCGAAACATTTTCATTGAGTGATCCACTATAATCCGAAGATCTGTTTCTGGGATAGTTACAGTCAGTTCAAACACCAGTGTGATAGAGATATATGATATATATATTTTGTCACAGTATGCATTAGCTTACACTTATATTGGCTTGGATCCAATCTAAGTTAGTCACACTTCCACTGTAAAAGTTACCACCCCATAAAACGACCTAACTTTTAATCTCATGACTGCTTTGTTTACTCATGAGACATTTTCTTGACAGACTTGTTATGAAGCGCAAATTGGATCACCCTATCAGCCTGTTTGTTGGTTGGATAGTGTTCTCGAAGCTACCAGCATGAGTTTGACCAAACTGCGGGAGGCAGTGGAAGACAGGAGTGCCTGGTGTGCTCTGGTCCAGGGGGTCACGAAGAGTCGGACACGACTAAACAACAACATCAGCCTGTTTGTACACACTCTCACTGAACCTCCAAAAAGTTGATGAGCCAAGTCTTCCCTTTGCAGAATACATGGTAATATTTCTTCATTAAGTCTTATTCCTCAATATATTTCATAACTCTAACTTGCCAATTTCCAGGAAGCCAGCCCCAAAGAGAAAGTGACAAGACCCATTTATTGTCACCTGCACCTCCTAACTAAAAATGTCCCTGTGTGTTATTAAAAGCTCATCTTTTAAAAGCTGATTCTTCTCCCAAATGGACTTGGGGGGGTGGGAACTGTCCATTTAGGCTAACTACCACCCAGTCCAAAATGGGTACTCACCAGCAACAATGGACCATGATGGTTGGGCATTGGTGTTTGTGGCTTGGGGTAAAAACCTGCGCAGTTGGCCTGTTAATGAGAAAATGTTGCTCATTGTCGTTCAGAGTGAGTCTTATTGGCACAGAGCTGTCCCAAGCATGAGATGGGAATTTGATGTGATCAGATTCAATTGAGATTTACTTGAATATTTGTATTCCACTTTTCCAGCAACAATGTTGGAACTCAAAGCAGCTCACAAAAAGAACAGCATTAACAAACATTACAATCTCTATAATTATGTCCAAAACACTTCCCTGATGGGGTAAGGGCTGGTTAACTTTGACTTTCTCTGTGAGAAGAAACAGAAAGAAAAATAAAGATTTTCACACAAGGAGTTCCCTCATCCCTTTAATCATTGTTGTCAACCATAAATCAGGCTTTTTGGACACCTTTGTGACAAGTTACCGTATCTCTTTTTTCTTAGAGATAAAAAGTGGCTACTACAAGTTTTCCAGTTGTAGATTTTCACCAGCCGACAGATAAATCTCTCTAATTTGCCATTTTTCTTGTCCCAAAAATATTTAAGAGAGGATGCAGATCTTTCTAACCACGAAGGGAGCTTACATGGTATTTGGGTGTGATATCAGCTCCTCGGCCTGCCAGCTTCCTCTAATTCCTGCCCAAGCCCCCAGGCACAAACAGAAGAGAACAGCCTTGATCAATGCATTTGAGGTTTCTCCCTGATCCCCCTTATCTCCGGAGAGATTGAATAGTCAGGCCATCTGCCAAACTTTCATCAATCAACACATAATTATCTTTTATCAGCAGAGAGCTGATCAGTAGATGGTCAATTTGCCATTTCCATTCCCAAAAGTCACATTGATTACCGTATTTTTCGCCCTATAGGACGCACTTTTTCCCCTCCAAAAATGAAGGGGAAATGTGTGTGCATCCTATGGGGTGAATGCAGGCTTTCGCTGAAGCCTGGAGAGCGAGAGGGGTCGCTCCCACTGCTTGCGGAGAGTTGCCTGCATGCCGAAGCCTGCGTGCGCTGAGATCAGCGCGTCCAGGCTTCGCGGACCTCCCCGCAAGCAGCAGGAATGCTCCCACTGCTTGCGGAGAGTTGCCTGCATGCCGAAGCCTGCGTGCGCTGAGATCAGCGCGTCCAGGCTTCGCGGACCTCTCCGCAAGCAGCGGGAGCCAGCGCTGGGCTCCCACAGCTTGCAGAGAGCTGCCTGTTTGGGGGCTGGGGTCGGGGGAAGCTCGGGCCTCCCCCGCCCGGGCCCCGGGCCTGGGGGGGAAATAATTTTTTTCCCTTTATTTCCCCCCCAAAAAACTAGGTGCGCCTTATGGGACGGTGCGTCCTATAGGGCGAAAAATACGGTAACTATAATCAAAGCCTGAAAACGAATTCATGTCTCCACTTAAAGGCATTATGGATTGGTACCCATTAACCCTCACCCTGTCAAATGTAGATTGCAACATTTCTTGACTTCTTGTCATTGGATAATACAGAAGAGGGAGGACTTTAATCTTGTGAAATGTACTTTATTTTTTATGAGAAACCCAAAGGCCCCTCATCAGAGCTTGGTACAAAATTGTGTGAGTGTAGACGAGTCAAGTAATTATGTGCCCCATAAGCCACACACTGTATTATTATTATTATTATTATTTTTAAAAAGGTCACCCAAAAATAATATTGTAGAAATAGAAAAAGTTCGGAAAAGGTCAATCAAAATGATCAAAGGGATGGAGCAACTCTACTACAAGGAAATGTTCCAGCTTTTGGGACTTTTTAGTTCAGAGAAGGTGAGAAAGAGATGACAAAATATAAGTTTATACAATTCTGCACAGCATGGAGAGGGACGTGGGTGGCACTGTGGGTTAAACCACAGAGCCTAGGACTTGCCGATCAGAAGGTCGTCGGTTCGAATCCCCACGATGGGGTGAGCTCCCGTTGTTCGGTCCCTGCTCCTGCCAACCTAGCAGTTCAAAAGCACATCAAAGTGCAAGTAGATAAATAGGTACCACTCCGGCGGGAAGGTAAACGCTGGCCACATGACCCGAAAGCTGTACGCCGGCTCCCTCGGCCAATAAAGCAAGATGAGCGCCGCAACCCCAGAGTCGGTCACGACTGGGCCTAATGGTCAGGGGTCCCTTTACTTTTACAGCATGGAGAGAACTGGGAACCGCAGGAGGAAGAGAACAATGTGCTTGGCTCCTGTTCGCGTTCTTCCCAGAAGCATTGAAGGAATGGGTTTCTGTGTAGTCAGTTTGAAACTGAACCCAAAACCCCCCTTTTCTTCTTTCTCCAAGGGAGCATTTTTAAAATGCATTAACTTGAGCTGTTGAGCAAATGCATAACAAGAACACAGCTGTATAAACAAAGCTCTCTCCTTTATCAGTCACAGCAATGGATGACCTTGGCTGTTCCAGTGGAGTAGGGATGACATGTCTGGGTCTTATCTTACCACACTATGACGCACAGACCTAGTCCGGGAACAGCGCCAGAGTGTGTTCTTGGAGCTGGTGACCTCTTGCTCCAAGATAAGAGTACAGGAACAGGAATACCCTTTTATGGTCAGAAGGACAGGAAGGAAAACCCTTTTATGGTTAAGATGTCAACCTGCGTGTACAAGCTGACGTGCCTGGATTCCTGGGGAAGGGGGGGAGAGGGTGCCTGGAGGATATATATACTGCATGAAATCTCTCATTTCTTTGGACTTGCTGTGGACTGACCATGCAAGTGCCTTTCTGCTGTTCCAGAGAGCAGAAATAAAGAACTCTTTCTCTGAACCAACCCTCGGTGTCATTTGACTTTCTTCCTCCCGTCCGGGAGCAACACAGAGCCCACCAATGGGTAAAGTCTAATAAGGCTACAGCATCTGGTTAGCCACTGTGAGAACAAGATGCTGGCCGTTGGCCTGATCCAGGAGGCTGTTCCTATGTTCTTAAATACAAATTACCGTTGGGAAGAGTGCAGAGAGAAGAAACTGTCAGTTTTCATTTCTTAGTACAGAATGTATGCAGAGATCTTTCCTATCCTGATTAGTTCAAGAGGGTTCTAGAAGGTTTCTCTTCTGTGTGAAAGAAGGTTTATTTCTATGTGAGAGAAACAGGAAGGAGGTTTTTGTTTGGGTTGTTTTCCTTCTGGGAAGCTGTGTACAGCTGGTTTAAACTGGTTCTGTTATCTTTCTATAAGGTCGTGCTGACTATAATAGTAAGGCCAAGAGGAGCCTGGCTCTCACTCGCTTTCTCTTTTCTGTCTCTTTGTTCTAGTCTGATGTTCTGTATGCTTAGTGTTAAAGTTTAGTCTTATCAAAAGTTTGTAAGTTTTTTTGTTTTTGCTGCAACTGGATTTTTTATGGACTGTGCCAATCCTGAATGTTTTGGATTTGTGACCATTTATGCTCATTTGCCTTCAGTAGAAAGTAAAAGCTCTGCTGGATGAAGTACAATTGACTCTGGTCTATTTTTTATCACTCTGCTACGTGTTTAAGTTTTTTCCTCCTCCAGTGCTGGCACAACAGAAATGCCATGATGCATCTGCAGCAGCACAACCAGACGCCTTCGTCTGCCCCAGCTGCAACAAAACATGTCTCTCCCATATCGGTCTCTGCAGCCACAGCAGGTGCTGTAACTCTCCAACAGTTTGACTTCACCCCTCCATTGTCTCCCGAGACGGATGGATGCCAACCACAGCAAAACGTAGGAAAATGCAGAACCACATACAGTGGTACCTTGGGTTACATACGCTTCAGGTTACATACGCTTCAGGTTACAGACTCCGTTAACCCAGAAATAGTGCTTCAGGTTAAGAACTTTGCTTCAGGATGAGAACAGAAATCGTGCTCCGGCGGCGCGGCAGCAGCAGGAGGCCCCATTAGCTAAAGTGGTGCTTCAGGTTAAGAAAAGTTTCAGGTTAAGTACGGACCTCCGGAACGAATTAAGTACTTAACCCGAGGTACCACTGTACCCGGTTGGGAACTTTAGAAGAGCAAAATATCCACCGAAATTAAATATTATTTGCAAATTTGTCATTTCCCCAAATTCTTTGCAAAATGTGCTTTCTGATATTTGTTATATATTCATCTTACCTGTTAGGTTGTGGTACTTATTGTTTCATAATAAAATTAATAATAAAGTAATAAGAAATTACCATCTTCTAAAGAGACTCAAAAGACTAGCACAGGATGGAGGCAAGCTAGATACCTTTGCACTGAGCTCTTTTTAGCATGGTGATTACTTGAGAAATTTCCGTTTGCTTCAGATTACAATTGCATCACACAAAGGCTGCTATGTTTGGCATTCCGGTAACTATTGTTTTCAATATAATTTCATCATACCTTGAAGCAATTTAATCTGTCAGGTGCTGCATCGTGAATGATCTCTAGGAAACATTAGTCAAGCAACAACATGAGGCAAATGCCATACTTCCGCTTATAGAAAGAAGAATATATTTTCATATTTATACCACACACACCATCAGATGAGTTCGTGTAATGAGTGGGATATATCACTATTTATCTTTATAGCGTTGTATGCTGAAAGAATTTTTTAAAAAGAAATAATGGGAGGAAATATTTTTAAATTTAAAAAGAAGATAAAATGTGGGTGGGAAATTCCCTCTGACCTTCTAGAAAATGTTGAGATTATTGTTATCATTATATTTATTTATGCAGTGGTACCTTGGGTTACATACACTTCAGGTTACAGACTCTGCTAACCCAGAAATATTACCTCGGGTTAAGAACTTTGCTTCAGGATGAGAACAGAATTGTGTAGCGGCAGCGCAGCGGCAGCAGGAGGCCCCATCAGCTAAAGTGCTGCTTCAGGTTAAGAACGGACCTCCAGAACGAATTAAGTTCTTAACCTGAGGTACCACTGTACCCATTTCCTGCCCCCCCCCCCAATACGGATTCAATGAAGCTTGCTGATAAACTTGAAACAGCTAAAACACAGGGGGAAATCAATCATTAATAAACAGTTGGACATTAACAGAAGTGTGTGTATGTGCTTTATTAAAACATTACAATAAAAACATCACCACATCAGCCCATTCCTTAAAAAACAGTCAGTTCCCAGATCCTGTAAGAACAAATAAGTCTTCATCTGCCAGCTGAAAATGCCAGTGTAATTTCTCTAGGAACTAAGAAACTTCCCAAAGCCTATAAATTCCTATGCAAAATGGGGACCTGAGCTGCCTACCAGTTTCTCAAGGACTGGAGGTAAATGACGATTGTCCTCAGGCAATACAGGTGTGAGGCAGCCCAGTTCCAGAAGTTGCCATGGAGAGGGCAAATGAAGATTGGCAGTGTTCACGGGAGAATTCCACAGGGCAAAAGCCGGAGCTCTGCTTGGCATGCAGAAGGAGGCCCCGATTCCTGGCATGGGGGGGGGATGGGGTTGGCATTTACAGCCCAGCTCTCCATCAAGGGACTCAGTGTCCCCCAAGTCTGTCAGAGAAACATGAGTGGAGGCAGGAACCAGTCGAAATTTACCGTATTTTTCGCCCTATAGGACACACTTTTTCCCCTCCAAAAATGAAGGGGCAATGTGTGTGCGTCCTATGGGGCGAATGCAGGCTTTCGCTGAAGCCTGGAGAGCGAGGGGGATCGGTGCGCACCGACCCCTCTCGCTCTCCAGGCTTCAGGAAGCTATCCGCTAGCCATGGGAGATGAAGCTCTCCCACGACTAGTGGAGAGCTTGCCGGCACCCAGAAGCTTGGGGCGTGCTGAGCTCAGCACGCCCCAAGCTTCGGGCTTTGCGCAGCGCTCCACTAGCCGTGGGGCGCTTCCCCCGCCCCAGCCCCGCACCTGGGGGGAAAATATATTTTTTTTCTTCCCCCCCCCCCCCGAAAACTAGGTGCGTCCTATGGGCCGGTGCGTCCTATGGGGCGAAAAATACAGTAAAAGGTAAGATCTTTACTTTTCTGTTGCAACAGAGTCCCCTCCGCCCTTGCAAGGATGTGAGGACCTGAACAAAGGAGAGTAATAACTTTTAAAGGCTTTAGAAATTGCCCAGCCCCTTAGCTAAAGGCCACCCAAAAGCATTGTACAAGCATCACAGAAAAAGGCAGTTGACAACAGAAATTTGAGAGTGTAGCTTGTCTCCTGTCTGTCAAGATAATATTTGCTGATTGTCTTTCCTTGCTAGCCTGGTCCATTCCTTTGAAATGGTAAATACCTATTTATAGACAGAAGATGCTCTTTCAGTCAGTCTGCTTTGGCTTTAACAAATACTTGCCAGACCTGTTTCGCAGAGGTTTATCTATTAACAGGATTTAAAGGATTTGTGAGTGAAACAACTATTGGGAAAGGTTTTACAAAATGAGCCTAGATGGCTTTAGGATTGCTCTGTGTACTCAAATGAAGTAATTTTTCTCGGGGATAGCACACACATGGAGAACCAGTGGCCTTCCATATGTTGTTGGACTCCCAATTCCCATCTTCCCTGACCATTAGGCAAGCTGATGGGAATTGGAGCCCAACAACATCAGGCAGACCACAAGTTCCCCACTTCTGCTGCAGGTCTTGGAATAATGTTGGCTTCAACAGGTATTTTAAGTGGCAAGAGTTGTGAGACTCAGTAGCAGAGAATCTGCTCTGCATGCAGAAGGCCTCAGGTACAATCTTGAGGTGACTCTAACCCTGTCCCCAAATTAGTGGGACAACACACACTCAACTTATTGCCTCTGGATGTGATTAGGTGAAAACCCAGTGGGTTCAGAAGACAAATAACACATCATCCAGGTTCTGTACCAAAATCTGGACATGTTACTCCCCACAGGACCTCCCGAATCAAGATATCTGGCAACAGAGCAGGTGAGTCCAGACCAGAGCCTGCAGTGGCTGACTGACTGATGCCATGCCAGGTCCATGTGGGTAGTGCCAAGCCAGCTAGGACTATAAACACACCTCACACAATGCTGTTCCTGTTCATGCTCTCCCCTGTGCGCCCATCATGGGAGGCAAAGGACTTCTGGGCTTGAGCTTTATCTGCCAGGAATTAACCCGGAGAGTTCTGCTGCCGTGGCGGATCAAACAGGCGTACCTCCCTTCGCTGAACTCAGTGGCGATGA
Source organism: Podarcis muralis (assembly GCF_964188315.1). NCBI lineage: Eukaryota > Metazoa > Chordata > Lepidosauria > Squamata > Lacertidae > Podarcis > Podarcis muralis. The sequence goes on along the minus strand of NC_135660.1, from coordinate 5,999,550 downwards.
CTCGCAGATCCTGGCTGGGCAGCAATTCGAAGCCTGGCAGCGAGTGAGAGAGAGGCTCTCCATCTTTATACCAGCTGGAAGCGGGGAAAGGCAGGAGTCAGAGGGAGGAGACTAGCTCAGCCCCACAATTCACATCCTCACCAAAACCACATCTGTTATGTACTGAGTTGAATAGGATCCAAAATGCAGCAGTCTGATTGGTCCTAGAACAATAGGATCCAGAATGCAGCAGTCTGATTGGTCCTAGAACAATAAGATCCAGAATGCAGCAGTCTGATTGGTCCGCAGGAGCCACCCAATCCAGCTCCAGGTGGAAGTGAATCCGCAACCTGATTGGCCTACAGGAGAATCCCGGAATTAGCCAATCACATGGGGCCCATTGTGTAAATAATGTATATAAAGCAGACGTTTTGGGGGAACTTCCATTCCTCGCTGAATAAATGAGCTGAAAAAAGAGCATGAAATCCACACTCGACTCCGAGTATATTTCAACAGCCATCTGCTCCTCTGCATTTCACATGCTAGGATGGCAAACTTCCCTACTTCAGGCTAGGGAAATGTGGGATTGCCCTCCCATATGTATTCTGTCACCTAACAGCACCTTGTTTCATTAGGGACCTCCTATCCACATGTGGTAACGTTGAGGTCTGGTGTTCACTGCAGTAACTGGTAATTGCGAGTTAAATATTGTCTCCAGTTCTTGTGGGTTGGAGCGAACACTCCACCCTTTAGCTTGTGGCTACTCTTGTTTTCCTACATTGCTGTGTGTTCATCGATGAGCAGGCTAACAGCCTCTTGCTCTGGACCTACAAAGTGAGTAACCTTGCCTTATATTAACCAATAACTTATTAAACAATAAGACCTTAACACTTGCCATAAGTGACAGCAAGCAAAGACCAGTTAACTTTGTTCATGGGTAGCCAAACTAAGGCCCGGGGGCCAAATCCGGCCCAATCACCTTCTAAATTCGGCCCGCGGATGGTCCGGGAATCAGCGTGTTTTTACATGAGTAGAATGTGTCCTTTTATTTAAAATACATCTCTGGGTTATTTGTGGGGCATAGAAATTCATTCAATTTCCCCCAAAAAAATATAGTCCGCCCCCCCCCCCCAAGGTCTGAGGGACAGTGGACCGGCCCTCTGCTGAAAAAGTTTGCTGACCCCTGGCTTAGTTGGTTAGAGCGTGGTGCTGATAACGCCAAGGTTGCAGGTTCGATCTTCGTACGGATTCATGTTCCAGCACTGCAGGGGGTTCGACAAGATGATCCTTGGAGTTCCTTACAACTCTTTGATTCTATGAATCCCATCATAAAGTTTGGCAGGGGTGGGAGAGTACCATCAATTTAAATCAGGGGTGGACAACCCGTGACCCAAGAACCACATGTGGCCGTTGACAAAATTCCATGTGGTCCTTGGCCTAATTCCATGCAAGTCGGGGGGAGGGGAATGGCAGAGAGGGGGAAGGGGGTGCCCTGGTCACTTCCTGTCTGGCCTCCTGCACTTTGGGGTTCAGTCCTGGGCACCGCCAGAATGTAGCCCCAGGGGAATGCCGCCTTTGGGAACAAAGTGTTATAGGAAAAAACTGCTCCTTTTCCCTTATGGGGTATCCAAGAGCCTATATAGAGTCCTTAAGTGGGTTCCCTATTGGTGGGAGAAAATAACAGAGGCCAACCAGAGAATGTTGAGAAGCAAAGTGGCTAGTAAGCCTGTTATTAAACTGTTGCAACAGTGTCCCCACTCAACACACACAGGAGGGAGGAGGGAACCCTGAACACTGGTGCGCAAGCCCTTATATAGACTTTTGAAATTGCCCACCTTGTAGCTCAAGACCACCACCACCACCCAGAACATCATACATACATCACAGGAGGAGGCAGTCTACAGCAGAATACGCCCTTAAGACAGGATTTGTAAGCAAAAAGACAAAGGGAAGGCTTTCCCCATTTCCTCCCTCCTTGCAGAGAAATATTTTGAGGACAATTTGGGAGAGTCAAAATGGTTTAAAGAAAAAAAAATCCTTCCAGTAGCACCTTAGAGACCAACTAAGTTTGTCATTGGTATGAGCTTTTGTGTGCATGCACACTACACGAAAGCTCACACCAATGACAAACTTAGTTGGTCTCTAAGGTGCTACTGGAAGGAATTTTTTTATTTTGTTTCGACTACAGCAGACCAACATGGCTAACTACCTGTAATCAAAATGGTTTGGGAGAGTCAAAATGGCTTCAGGATTGCTCTCCTGTACTGTTTCAGACACCGTGGTTTATATACTTATGTATGTGCTTGCCTTGTACATTTACGAATGTTTATTTTATATTTGGGAACTTAGAATTCTTAAAACAAAAGGTTCCCATGCTTGCATTAAATGTTCTGGAACATATTTCGGACTGTGCTCTCAGCATGCAGTGAAGGAAGATGTCTGTCCTATATCTTGCCTCCAACCCCGCTGCTTACCACCCCAACCTCAGTCCCACCATATTGTCCCACTGGCCATAGAGAGAAGTTGGGTTAGGTTGGTGGGCAGGTGGCTGGATTGCTGCAGCCTTTTGGGCAGGGTGGGAGAGAAATCACAGGGTTTCTTACTGTGGCATTTGCCCCTAGGATGCATCAAGGAAAGAGTTAAAAATGGGTGTTATGTGATTGGCCAGTGAGAATGCAAGGGGGGAGTAAAAGATAGAGTGGGAGGTTTTGAAAAGACAGTTGAGGTTTGGGAGTTGGCAGTTGAGGTTTGGGAGTTGGGAATTGAGGGTTGTCAGTTGGGAGTTGAGGCTCGGGTTGGAGAAGGAAGAGGGTGGAATACGCAGTGGGTTGGTTGAATTGTATTGTGAGGGAGTGAGAGGAATTGTTAGGGAGTTAGATAGATAGTTGGGAATAATTCAGTTTGAAGTTGTAGGAACTAAGATTTAAGAAACTGACAAGAGAAAAATAAACCAAAACCATACGCTTATTCCTGCATTTAAAAATAAACTTGATTATTTGTTTATGTTAACAACTGTCTGGACTCCGTGTGTCCCCGTGAGAAGCGGGGTGGTGGCAGCAAAGAAAGCAACCGCAGTGGTGGCACAGGGTCAATAGACCATGAAATGTCCGGGGGCCCTGTGTGATCGCCACACTTACTTCTCCAGAGCTCTAAAAGAAACACGCACTGTGCTCAGGTCAGGAGGCAAATATTATTTACCGCACTGGCCAGTGTTGCAGAGTCTGCTTGAGAATACACACAAGGGTTCTCACCTGGCTTGCAAGTGCAACCTGGAAGAGTTCAGTCCACAGCGGAAGGTGATGACTTTGCCCTTGGAAATGTATCTGGTGTGAACGTGTGATGGACGAACAGGCAGGGAGGAGGCGGTGGTGGCCGCAGGGTGCTCTGTAACAAAGAGACAGAAATGACTGTTGCTATTTTGGGGTGGGATTCAAATTCAGGTTACGTAATTGAAGCTGATTTGGAGCTCTTGCACAACAAATCCTCACTCCCCCTTCAAAAAAACAGAGAGCCCACAGCAGAGCAAGAGCAGCAAGGAGCTCCCGGTCTCACCAAAGCAGGCATTACAGATCCTGGGGCAGTGCTTCTTCATGAAGGCTCGCCGTCGGTGTGCGCAGAAGCCTTTTTTGGCCCACAGCTGGCACTGCCTCTTCTCATCCACACAGCCTGCAAATTGAGGAGGGGGGTCACACGTAAGGCAGCTGTGTCTATACCCTGGTTGAAATAGATCTGGCTTCAGGGAGCAGAGGAGGTTTCAAGTTGAATTAAAATATATGAAGCTGAATATATATATATATATATATATATATATGTGTGTGTGTGTGTGTGTGTGTGTGTGTGTGAGAGAGAGAGAGAGAGAGAGAGAGAGAGAGAGTATATATATATATATATATATATATATATATATATATATATATAGAGCTGAATTAAAATATATGAAGAAATTCATTTCTGTCAATTCTGGCTTAAATAGTGATCACAGTTTTCCATCTCACTACAAATGTTGATTAACTTGCAGTTCTTAATTTTGCACGCATTTAAACTTTGATGAAATCCTTACATTTCATTTTCACTTGCCTTCACTGTTTGAGTTGTTTTTCTCTAACTTGTGTGTATATAACACCTGCCAGCTTAAGATAAGAAAATGAACCTTGCTTGATCAGACCAAAGGCCCATCAAGTCCTCCTGCATCCTGTTCTCACAGTGGCCAACCAGATGTCTCAATGCAAAGAACCTGAGCGCAACAACTCCTGACTTGAGATATCCAGCAACTGGTACTCAGAGCCTCTGACAGTGGAGAGAGAATGTAGCCATCCTGGATTGGATGAAGTGGACTATGGTCTATAAAACCATAATAAACCTGTTTGGCTGTAAGGTGCCACAATATTTTTTGCTACATGACTGCTCCTCTGTGGTCATCCAAACTCACAAGTGCCGTCTTTTAGCTCTGGCCCAACAGGAGTTGTAGACATACTATTCAAAGCCTTTTTGCAACCTAGTCCAAAACAGGCCATCAACCTGCCCAAGCCAGCTGGAGAGGCATTGCCCCTTCCTGCCTCAACTGGAGCTGAAAGTCAGGCTCAGATTAAGGGCTGAGAGGGATGAAACAAGTTTGCATTTGGGTAGAAATCGAAACTGGAGTTTGGAGGTAGGCTGGTAAAGTTTGCTAAAAGGATTCTGATAACAGAAACAGCTGCATAAGACTGTGAGCTGGATCACTGACTCTCTCTGCCTCTGGCCTACAGCTGCCTGCATGTACAATTTAACAAATCCACTACAGAGCTAATCTAGGAAGGTTATATTATTACCACCAATAACAGCTGTTGTGAATTGTCCCTGTGCTTATCTTACATATTGTATAGGATACATATTGTGAAACCAGGGGCAGCCCATCCCGTTTCAGCACCCGAGAAAAGGTGAGGCATGAGCAAAGGAGTGATAATCTCTGCACAGGACAGTTGCCCCGTAGCCGTGCAGGTGCTCCCAAGCTGAACAGGGAAGTCTACTGGTACCAGATGTTGGAGCTTACTGGTTTGGAACCGCCTGCCAGGTGTGCTCCTCACCGTACAGCCGCTGAATGGCCCAGACGTCATCCTGGCCAATGCGCCACGTCCTACTGTAGGTGGCGTTGGGGTGCATGAGGGCGCGGGCGTCCCGGGAGTGCCAGAGCCCCAGGGCATGGCCAATCTCGTGAGCTGCTACTTGCACCAGGTCATTCAGCCAGATGCCTGCCAAAGAGAGAAGGCAAGAGAAAAAGAAGAAGAGGACCAGAATTCCTCTGCCACCATTGCCTGGCATCTCTGCAGGCCAGCTCCAAAGAGAAGCCCACACAGAAAGTTATAGGAACCTCTGGAACAACATCCCACCAGCCTCACTTTCTTCTGAGAGGGATGGAGAACCTCTAGGCTTCCAAATGTGTTTATTGGAAAGCATTGATATACCACTTAATATTTCAAAATAGTGGTGTTGTTAGGCTCCAGCCCTCAACCCTCTCCTCAACAGAACAGCATGGAGGCAGCGGGTGGGCTGCGTATCTGAGTGTCTGTGCAAGAGCCAGTGACCACATTCACTGCAGGATGCAACCCCTGGAGAGTTGACATGGGGTGAATGTGGCCCCTGCTCTGTACAGTAAGTTGCATTCAAGCCACACTAAAGTCAAGGGTTTCTACACACAGAGACTCCTTCCGTTCAGATAAGTCAGAGGCAATATCACAGTTCAGACAGGCAAAGACATTTGAGGCAGTTGCAGAGTTGTGGTCTGCAGAGAGGGGGCATGGACTCCTCTCCAAGGACCAGCTAGAAAGGCCCGTGGGGCCACATTTGGCTCCCCACCCCATAGCAAAAACCATCCACTCTCTTGCCCTCACCAAAACGTGTAGGCGCTACTTTGTGCACGGTACCTTGCTTCCAGCTGAAGCGGGAGCGTCCCAGAATCCAAAATTCATGATTGTCGAAGTGGATCTCACCGCGGGGAGGGAGGAAGGCATGGGCCAGCTCCCCATTGAGCCCATCGAAGCAAGGGTGAAGCGGGGAGAACCAGCAGTCGGTGTGGTTGAACGTGTAGAAACCTGCTTGGCGGCAGCCAAGAAGACAGGGGGCTTGGTTATTGCCAGCATTTGCTCCCATAACACAGTGCACAAAGTTCTGTCACTTGGGGCCTTAACTGACAGCTGGTGTCAGAATTCTCATTATGCAAAACAAGGTTTGAGGGGACACGTATTTCGATTGGTGGGTGCAGGTTTGGAATTTTCAGTTAGACAGTGTGATTGGCTGGAGCTGGACTAAGAGGGGCCAGAAGAACGGTATATATAGCCAGGAGCTGGGGAGCAAGAAGTTGGTTAGCTGGAGTTGTTGTTGCTTGCAGAGTCAGCCAGAAGAAAACAGCAGAGAATCAAAGGAAGCAGAGGAAGACCTGAGAGGCAGGTGGAGTGCCTTAGTGGCAGAAGACATAGAATCATAGAATTGTAGAGTGAGACAGGGGTTCTCCAAGGTCCATCTAGTCCACCCCTTTCAATGCAGGAATCTTTTGCCTAACGTGGGGCTCAAACTCAGGACCCTGAGATTAAGAGTCTCGTGTTCTGCCAGATGAGCTATGGAGCTGCGTCATGGGACAGAGGCTGAAGAGACGGTGGGGGAACCCGTCTGCAGCACTTGAGGGGAGGCGTGAGAAGCAGCGTGGGACGTCAGCCTCTGGTGACTGGTAGAAGAGGACCAGAGGGAAGACTTCCAGGGCAGGGCAGCAAGGCAAACCTGAGCTTCAATAGGTCAGTAAACACTTGGGAAAGGAGCTTTCCAGCGGAGGGCTCCGTTATCCCGCTGGTGAGGTTTAACCAGGGGGTGGAGATAATAAAGCAGTAATTTGGCTAAAAGGGTTTTTAATAGGGGGGATGAACTGCTTCCTTCAAGCTGTCCTGGGACAATAAGTAATTGCCATTTCAAGTGACAGTTACAAGTTTTTACGATTATGATATCTTTATTGTCATTGTCCCTTGCAGAACAATGAAATTGAAAAACTACATAAAACTACATAAAACTACCACAAAACTACATAAAACTACATAAAAACTACATAAAACATTCAAAAACCCCTAAAAACTCTAAAAGCCCATTTTAAAATACACTATACTACAGAGACCCCTTATGCTGCATTTAGAACCAGAATTGCATTAGCATAGAAACTGTTTCTCAGGCGGCTAGTCCTGGCCTTTATAACCCTATACCTTCTTGGGTTGACTCATCCAAAGAGCCAGTGCTATTTTAAAGGGACCAGATAAGCTTGGGCACAGAATAATCTTGTAATAAATAAATGCAAGTATTTCATTTATTCAATTTATTTATTCAAATACCTTTGTTAAATATTGTAACTGTACCTGACTGGTTTAATATTACTCCTGTACCTCACAGCTGCCAGGTTACTGGGGGAATAAGTTAGACTGAACGGTGGTAGCAGAACCAGTTTAAGAGAACCGTGTTAGGTTTTGTTTTTGTGGGGTAAGAGAATGCCATGCTTCCCTGTTCTGCAGACCAGGAGCCAAGCAAATATGAGACATTCAGAAATCTCCTTTTATTGAAGATTTCTGGACTGAATGTTTGCCCACACAAAAACAATTCCATTCCACCTGGCAAGCTAGCATGTCAGGCAGAAAAGCCATCTCCTTGAGATTATTTATTTTCTGTGTGCTGGAACTTTTTCTGGAGGAGTGTTCAGTCCTGTGATCCCCCCACCAGCAAACTGAAGTGGTACAGGCCAGAATCAGGTTTCCCTGCCTCACTGAGAACTAAGCCATAATTTAGGGGTCTCTGGGAGAAATTGTAGAACTATAGAATCGGAATGCAGGAAGAGAGAGAAGAAAGCAGCAGAAAGAACAAAAATGGTGCTTTCATTTTAAAGGTCTTATATCCGTTAACACCAGAGCCTTTTCTCCTTTGCATTTTGAGGCTCTGAAGAAGGGTCTAACAACACGTGGGGTGTATTTGTGTTGTGAATAAATTTATCCAGCCTCCCTACTAGTGATTGGCAAAAGTGCAAGAAGCCGAGTCTAAATGAATACAGACGTGGTCTTTATCTTAGAGTAGGGGATGTTCCAACATGGTGCCTGCAGAGGCCATTCCTGATGCCCTTGGGGGATCCCTCTCCCCCGCTGAAATTAGGATTATTTTATTTATTATGTTTATTTATTACATTTACATATCGCCCTTCATCAACCACCCCTTAGGGCGGCTCACAGAATTGAAAGAAGAATTGTATTGTAGTCAAGAGAATAGGTTCTGAGCCCCTGTCCTATGACCCGGGTGCCTTGATGCAGCAGAAAATATCTGAGAAAGGGTGTGAATCCCACAATCATAGATGGGACAAAGATGTAGCATCACCAGACTCTCAACCAGGAGTAGCCAACGTTATGTATCAGACTCCCATCGGCTTCAGCCAGCATGACCAGTGGCCAGTGGCCATGGGAATGGTTGCCTACAACATCTGGAAGGCAACATGTTGGCAACCTCTACAAACCATTTCCTTGAACCAAAGCAGGGCTAGGAATCCCCAACTTATTTTATGTCGGACATTTGTTGCTTACCAAATCTCCCTTCAGAAACACAAGACACAAGTCGTTCTCCTACAGCCCCTCTGTTTAAGTAACAATCACCCATTTAGACCAACATTTTCTCTTGTTCTCCCCCACACTCCTGCATCCAGGCGAAATAAATCCCACTCCTGCTGCCTCTCTCCATGTGTCTTCCATTCCCCCTGCTGCCTTTTTCATCTCTGCTGAGCTCCTCTGAACTTTCTCCAACTAGCCCAGATGTAATAAATCTGCCAGGGGAAGTCTCTCTTCCGCTCTTTGGGTTACGCCAGAAGCAGTTTGGAAGAGATGTTAAAACAGTAGCAAAGGGGGGGGGGGCGGAAAGTAGAGAAGCACCAGGGGTGGACTTTGGTCTTTCAAATTTCAGCGGTGCCCTGTGCAAGGTCAAAATTTGGTCATTGTGTCCGTCCCCGTCCCCCCGCCTTCCATTCTGTACACGCCTTGTGTCATAGTTGCAAGGCCCTGTGACACTTCCCTCAGCTCTTTGCCCAGGGCAGGGGAACCAGTTGTGCTGAGCTAAATCCACGTCTGGGAGCACAAGGCAGACCAACCCACGGCATCTGGGCACCATCAAAGGCACTTTCTAATATTTCCAGGGCAGTCCCAACCTTGAGCGTTTTCACATGTGGAATAAAAATCAAAATGGCACCACTACAGTCACTTATGTGATATGCAGAAATAGATCTTGGAGACAAGATGATCACAACCCCTTGTAAGATATACCTGCCCTATCAAAGGCAGTAAGGCTCTGAATGCCAGTTGCTCTCAGGTCCTGCCTGGGGGCTTCACATAGGCATCAGCCCAGATAGCTCACTTGGTTACAGCGTGGTGCCGATAACGCCAAGGTTGCAGGTTCGATCCATGTATGGGACAGCTGCATATTCCTGCATTACAGGGGGTTGGACTAGATGATCCTCAGGATCCCCTCCAACTCTACAGTTCTGTGATTTCTATGATCTATTCAGCCACTGCAAGAGAAGGGATGATGAACTAGATGGGCATTTGTCTTGATGCAGCAGTTGGGAGCGCCCGAGGTTCTTACCTGCTCCTTAAAACCGTTTCTGGAAGCAACAGCTTCACTTTCCACCTGGAATATGAAAAGCGACTAGGAAACTGCTCTCTGCAGTGACAGAGGAGCTGGTGGGAAAATGACTGACAGCAAGGGAATGGGGTGGTGGGCAGAATTAGGGCAGTGGCCCCTCCAGACTGGCAGGTGCCTTGGGCAAGATATTCCTGACACAATAATATTGCATTAGGGATGGGTTCATTATACAGCTCCTACCTATAGTGATGTCTGCCAGCTGGGTAGGGGCCAAGCGCCGGAAGCTGAGGGGAGAAACATCGCTCCACATGCGAAAGGCGCTCGCTATGGCTCGCTCGGTGTCCACCTTGTTGAGGGTGCTGGGGAACTGTACAATCCTGCAGCCAGAAAGAGGTAGAGAGAGCAAGCCAGGGAAAAAGCATAACCAGGAACATTATGAGCAGCAGAAGACTGGGATGATTTCAAACTCTTGTGCTGGCAGGTTCTTCCACCAGGGGGTGCTGTAGGGAGGATACAATCCTCAAATGGTCAGTCTAGCCAATTTTTTTTTGGTGATGCTACTCACCTCTCTTTCTCTCTCTTTCGTGATGGCAACCTCAGCACTTTCATTGAAATATGAATACTGTCATGTTACCACCACCCCGCGCGCAAAAAAACACCAAGTCTAGCCATACATACCAGTGGCAAAATCCACAGGGAGGGTCCCACTACCAAGAAGGCCTCTGTCTGGTCCCCTGTAACCTCACTTTTCGCAGTGAGGGAACCACCAGAAAGCCCTTGGAGGTAGACCTCGGTGTCTGGGTTGAACAACTGGAGTGGAGATACTCCTTCAGGTATACTGGGCCGAGGCCATTTAGGGCTTTAAAGGTCAGCACCAACACTTTTGAATTGTGCTCAGAAACAGACTGAGAGCCATTGAAATACTTTAGGACCAGTGTTATATGGTCCCAGCAGCCACTCCCAGTCAACAGTCTAGCTGCCGCATTCTGGATTAATTGTAGTTTCCGAGTCACCTTCAAAGGTAGCCCCCACATAGAGCGCATTGCAGTAGTCCAAGCGGGAGATAACCAGGGCATGCACCACTCTGGTGAGACAGTCTGCAGGCAGGTAGGGTCTCAGCCTGCGTACCAGATGGAGCTGGTAGACAGCTATCCTAGACACAGATTTGACCTGCGCCTCCATGGACAGCTGTGAGTCCAAAATGACTCCTAGGCTGCACACCTGGTCCTTCAGGAACACAGTTACCCCGTTCAGGACCAGGGAGTCCCCCACACCTGCCCACTCCCTGTCCCCCCCAAACAATAATTCTGTCTTGTCAGGATTAAACCTCAGTCTGTTAGCTGCCATCCATCCTCCAACATACTGATGATCTCTCCCAGCAGCTTCATAGATGTTAAAAAGCATGGGGGAGAGGATGGAGCTCTGAGGCACCCCACAAGTGAGCGCCCACAAGTGAGCGCCCAAGTGAGCGCCCAGGGGTCTGAACACTCATCCCCCAACACCACTTTCTGGACATAGCCCAGGAGAAGGGAGCGGAACCACTGTATGACAGTGCCCCCAGCTCCCAACTCCTCTGGACAGTCCAGAAGGATGTCATGGTCGATGGTATCAAAGGCCGCAACGGAGCAACACAACAGCTCCCAAAAAAAATTATTATAACAATAACTTGCCATGTGACACTGTATTTAGTAAGCCTGCAATAACTAGGCTATTGGTTCCCCACCCCAAATAAACATGCTCACTTGTAGGTCAGATTCACGTGGTCCCATTTGTAGCCTAGAGGGTTGATTGCATAGCGCCTCCTTCTGGTCAAGCCTTTGTTGGGTTGCCAAGTAGCAGAAGCCACAACAGATTGGGCTGCTTCGTCCCCCTGCAAAAAAGTAAGGGCAGGGGAGGCCATTCAGCAAATCTTTTGAGCCATTCCAGCTGAAAGCCCCATTCTAGTCTTAAACTTGGAGGAACCCATGTTCTCCCCACACACACACACTCTCTTTCTCTCTCACACACACATGCCACTCCCCTTAACCTCAAGCTATGTAAATGCTAGTCTTCCTGGCTGGCTGCCATGTGGAGAAATTCCTCACCCACCTTTTGGGAGCCTCCAGCAAATTGAGGCTGTCAAGGAAAAGCGAGAGGGAGAGGGGGGAGGAGGTGTGCATGGAAGAAGGAATTCGAAGCTGCAGCCCTGTGCACACTCACCTAGGAGTAAGCCTCACGGAACTCAGTACCTTCTGAGTCGCAGGCATGCCTAGGATTGCCCTGCAAAGGTCTTACCTTTGACCAGTCCCCTTTGCAACCTCTCCTCCCTCCACCATGAACTTGAGTGGAACTGTTTATTGTTTAATTTGCATCCCCTTTCTGGGGACAATCGTTTCCTCTCTGTAGAAAGCTGCTCCCATCTAACAGCGAAGAGACCCCCCTCTAAATTCCTCCCCCCCTCAATTCCCATCAACCGCATTCCATCAGCTTCCCTTGCCAGGCACAGCCCCCCCAACTCACCTCTGCCTCCACATCTTGCAGAATCCAAGGAGCTGCGGGCAGCAGAACGAATACAACTGCTGCTCCAGCGGCTACCGCTGCTGCCCAGCCCCACTTTGACATTTTGGGGCACACAGGGGGCCTCAGAGCTGAAGGAAGTCCAGGACTCTGCATGGAGGCCACTCCTGCCAACGTCCTGGGCCTCTAGGATTCGCCCATCGCTGCCGCCTACCCCATGAAGATGTGCAGCCTTGCAAAAAGGAGCCCCACTGCTGCCGCAAGACGGCCAGCCCCCAGCCTCGCCAGATTGGATCCATCTGTCCAAAATATACAGGAACAAAAGCAGGCGCCTGCTGGAACTTCCAGATGCAGACTTCCATCTCTTCCCTACGATCAAGAGAACCGCCGACATCCCAGTTCCTCGGCACCGCAACCACAAGGCGCAACGAATGTATGAAATTACACAGGAAGCTGCCATCCAGCCCAGGAGTGTTTGCTCGGACTGGCGATGGCTCTCTGTGGCTACGGGCGGGGAATCTTTGCCAGCCCTCCCTTGAGATGTTTGGGGTTGACCCTGGGGCCTTCTGCATGCCAAGCAGATGCTCAACCACCAGGCTGGGGCCACCCCGCAGTTTGCCACAGCCGGTGTGGTGACAGCCACTGATGTATTTTTTCTTTCCTTGATAGATTCAGGCAAATTCAGAGAGGATGAGCCTACCCACAAAAGCCATTTGGAACCTCTGCAGCAGACAAGGTGCTTTTGAATACCAGTTGTCAGGAACAAAAGAACAGAAAGCTGTTGGCTGTATTAGCTGAGCTTGCGAGATTCTTCACGTGTCAGGTTGCAGAACTTGACGAACCTTCTGCCGGCCCAAGCATAGAACTCTTTATTGCCTCCCTACAGCCTTAAAGCTGCCAGCCTTTCTCATCTGTTGCTGCAATATTTTTGGTGCTGAAACACAGGAAGAGGGATGAAGAGGAGAAGGCTGTACAGCAAGGTCAGAAAGGGGGAAAGGGTTTATTATATTTTGACTATTTTGTTGGAAGCTGCCCAGAGTAGCTGGGGAAACCCAGCCATATGGGAAGGGTATAAATAATAAATTACTACTACTACTACTACTACTACTACTACTACTACTACTACTACTACTACTATGGCAGCTTTGGAAGGGTGAAGGTGCAAGAGGGCTGTAACATGAGCACCGTGGGGGGGAAAAGCAGAACATTCAATATGCAAAACTGATGTAGATGTAACTCAGCTCACAGCCTTAATTCTGTTTCGCTTCTGAATTAAGTGTTTTGGTCACCATCCTTCATGCAAAGAGTACATCTTACCCCACTGTCCCAGGCATGAGAGGCATCTTGTCCTGCAGCCCTGGTGATGCCCTCCTTAATCTTACCTGCTGCTGTTTCTGTCTGAAGGGAAAGGGAGAGTCTGGCATGGCCTATCCACGCATCCGTGTTGCCAGGCCTTCACCACTGGCAGTGCTCCAACTGTCAAAAGACTCTCCCTTTCCAGATGTAGGTCTGGGGCTAAACCAAATGGAGTTACTGATGGAAGACCCAGCAGTAGAGATTCAAGCATGCCAAAGAAAACATTAGAAGGGGAGGGAGAAGCAACTGTTAGCAGTTAGCAAGTATCGACGCTGCTGCAATCAGGACAGAAGGGGGCGCTGTCCTCCAGCAAACCTCAGTGGCGTGGAAGGAAAGGATTGTAGAGCTTAGTGTTAAGCTTGCAGAAGATCTCAATTGCATTGCAAGGCACCTCTAGGCAGGACTGGCAAGATTCCCAACTGAAAACCCAGAAAGCTGCACTGCCAGTCAGTGTAGACGACACTGACAGATGGATGAATTCCCTGGTGCAATACAGGGCAGCGTCCTATGTTCACATTTTCGGCCTGTGCAAGCACTTGCCACATGCAGACGTCCTCAGGGCCTCTGTGTGGGCTGCAGTTGCAAGCAGAGTACCCAGCCAGCAGCTTTTGGAGAGTGCAGCATATTCTTGGTGCAGCCCCTCTTGCTCAGCAAAGGCCTGCCGCTTCCTACTCCGAATTTGCACACTGCCTCTTACTGTCCCAGAATAGCTGCCCAGGCCAGAATCAACACTACAGACAAGCGAAGACTTGTGCTGCTTTGGCCTGCGTGCAAAACTCTGGCTGAAATCTGCATTGAGATGGGGAGGGCATTATTTGCTATTTTTTCAAGCTCCTCTAGTTTCCTGCACTGTTTTAACCCCACCTCCTCTTCTTCCAGGCTCCTCTGTGACTGAGAACTCATCATGGTGGAATTTGGACCAGAGCTAAAATATAGAAGCCATGGAGGAGCTGTGATAAATTGACATGTTGAGGGAGGGAAGGAAGGAAGGAAGGAAGGAAGGAAGGAAGGAAGGAAGGAAGGAAGGAAGGAAGGAAGGAGTTCCATCTGGTGCACCAGCCCTGCCAAATTTAAAGTTCCAAGTTTGCAAAAGTGCCTAAAAGTTGTTCTCTCACTCACGAGTAGCAGATCTTGCTAGTGATACTGATGCTGAGCCATGGCAGGATCTTCCCAAAAAGGACCTTCCCGAAAGCTCAACAACTTTTGGGTCTGGATTTTCACTTCTTGAAATAATGGGAACCCTACATTAACTTTCTGGTGCTTAATATTAAAAACAGGTTTTTTTATGGATGAAATTAGCCTATTCCTAGTTTGGCACTTAAGAAAGTTACTAAGAGTTCACTGTAAGCAGGGGACCGAGTCTGAAGTAGTTAGTTGTTCTTGTTCAATTTCTTTCTGATGCGAACAGTTAATCAGTATGGAAATGTAAATAAAGTCACTTGAGCCTGGAAGTGAGATTGCCGGAGTTTGTTGGTGAGGAAGTCATTGGATTCCATTTTTATTTAATTTATATATCCTGCCTTTCCTGGAAGGAACTCAAGCCAGAATACATCCATATGCTCCCCTACCCTTTTATACTTACGGTCACTAGATTGGGCTAGTTACTCTTAGTCTAACTTAGCTTATGTCAGCCAGTGAGCTTCATGTAAATGTGGGGAGTTGAATTTGGGTCTCCCGGCATAGGACTCTATAATAACCACCATGAGCCTGATCTCTTGTCCTTCCATTGCTGTCTGGCAGGAAATTTGGAAAAATAACCAGCTCCATCTGCCCCAAGGTGTCTAGCACCTTCCCACTTCCCCACCAAAGGTATCAACTGTGACACAGGCTCTGAATGACACCTGTCTCCTTTTGACCACTCAAACCAGTGTGCGAAAAAAAGCCCTTTAACTCTGAGTTGTTGCCTTATTCCCCACTCCTCGCATCAGGGTCTGCCGATTCCCTCCCTACTACTGGGGTCAGTCATCTGCCCTCATCCATCAGAACATGCCCATCTACATTATAATGCTTGTGAATAGTCTGAGAAGCCAGTTTTTATTAGGTCACGATAGGTAGCTTTCAGCCACAACACTCCTTAAAAAAAGCAAAAAACCTGCCTTATCCCTTTGCCTTCTTCCCTTCCTTCCATAAAACTTCTTGTACTTTGGCTACTGGTGTCTGCAGTGCGTGTTTGCCAAAATCTGGTAATCTAGTGATCTCCCATATGTCTAAGCCACTTGGGTTCATATAGGAGCGTAAGATTGCAGGTGTAAAAAAACAGTAAGCGCTCTGATCTCTGGGAAAGACAGGGTGCGGTAGGCTGGTTCTGTGCATAGCGAGAGGGATTTGGCTGGGAAACGCAGGGTGCATTGTCTCAGGATTTTAGTATTTCCTACGGCTCCCCTGTATTCCTTCCTATCTGGGTGGGCTAGGAGTTGAGAGGGAAGTAGCGGCAGCTATTACTAGGTGGTAAAGACACAACTGGCCTACTCTCTGAGGCAGCTGTGCAACGAAAGATAAGCAGGTTCTAGTCTACTGAGCTTTCCGCTTCCGGCATAATGACTGCAATCCACAAGCTGTCTTGTCATCCGGCACCTCTGACAACTAGCCAAAAGCATCTATAGATTGTAGCCTGCTAGGCATTTGACAGGGTAAGCCAGGGTAAGCCTGGCTGCAAAATCAAGTGGCTTATGACAGCCCCCCATAAACAGGCTGATGCATTCAGTGAGATTAATCACATTGTTTCTGTCCACTCTAGCTGGCCTTGACCCGATACCCTGGATAATTATTCCCCTGTAATCTGCCAATCGGGGACGCGGGTGGCGCTGTGGGTAAAAGCCTCAGCGCCTAGGGCTTGCCGATCGAAAGGTCAGCGGTTTGAATCCCCACGGCGGGGTGCGCTCCCGTTGCTCGGTCCCAGCGCCTGCCAACCTAGCAGTTCGAAAGCACCCCTGGGTGCAAGTAGATAAATAGGGACCGCTTTCTAGCGGGAAGGTAAACGGCGTTTCCGTGTGCGGCTCTGGCTCGCCAGAGCAGCGATGTCACACTGGCCACGTGACCCGGAAGTGTCTCCGGACAGCGCTGGCCCCTGGCCTCTTGAGTGAGATGGGCGCACAACCCCAGAGTCTGGCAAGACTGGCCTGTACGGGCAGGGGTACCTTTACCTTTACCTTTAATCTGCCAATCACCTATGTCACATCCCTTTCAGGCTAGATTTGCTGTGAGAGACTAAGAGAAGCATGTGCACCCACCCACTGCTCAAAGAGTGCTGGCAGGCTTCACAGAGCATAAATCCCCCTGGTGGTGAAGTTCCTTCACAGCAGCAAGGCAACATTTTCAATTGGAGCCTTCTATGACGCTGCAGAATCCAGAATCCATTCACGATAGCAACATAAGGAACACCTCCACGCCACAGCCTAATGTGCAGAATGATAGCATCCACTTTCTGGCTTGCTGGAAAAGCAGGGGAGGTGGACTGGCTCAGTGAACTGCCACTAAAGCCAAAAATACTAATAGGAAGGTTGAGCTGGTAAAGTACTAAAGCAGCCTGCCTCAGAGCCCAAAGGGCACCAGGTTGGAGGAGGCTGCCCTATAGCAAAGTTATATGAAGAGAACAACCCTTTTCCGAGTGCAAAGTGAGCTTTGACTAAAAATCCTCTTCAAGGTTTCGTTTTTTGTAGGGTCCAGGACTGCGATGCGGCACAGTAAAATTCACTCTGGCCATCTCCCTGCTGGCTGCCTGGTTTTAATAGGCAGTTTCTACTGTCTCAACAGTTATTGACCAATTTCCATAGTGAAGCAAAAACTAACATTTGAGCATAAGTTAATGCGTCCAAGGCTGATCCTCTCCGAAAAACCTCAACATGCGCTGGATATGACTCCCGTCAGTGTGATAATAACTGAAACACTTTACTCAAAAGATCTCTTCTCCACCTCGACCAATCACTTGTTATGACACAGCCCTGAAGGGAGGGATAGGCTGCAGTGTGACGTTCATGCTGTTCTTATGAGCTACAATAAAGCCCAACAGGTCTGGCTGGTGTGGCGATCACACAGGGCCACCGGACATTTCATGGTCTATTGACCCTGTGCCACCACTGCGGTTGCTTTCTTCGCTGCCACCACCCCACTTCTCACGGGGACACACGGAGTCCAGACAGTTGTTAACATAAACAAATAATCAAGTTTATTTTGAAGTGCAGGAACAAGCGTATGGTTTCGGTTTATTTTTCTCGTCAGTTTCTTAAATCTTAGTTCCTACAACTTCAAACTGAATTATTCCCAACTATCTGTCTAACTCCCTAACAATTCCTCTCTCTCACACACAATACAACTCAACCAACCCACTGCGTATTCCACCCTCTTCCTTCTCCAACCCAAGCCTCAACTCCCAACTGACAAATCTCAACTCCCAACTGTCAACCCCCAGACCTCAACTGAGCTTCAGGGCAGCAGTTTGATCCATATTTTAGATTTAGGGGAGCTAGTCTCAAACATTTGTTGGGGGAGACCTAGGTTTTTTGGGAGGGATTTATTTGTCCTGTCTCCACACTTTTTATGATAGAGGACCACTGTAGTCACCCCCAACGACACGTTCCCAAGATGGAGGGTGAGGGAACAGCTGCAGTCGCCTGTGGTTCCTGCGCAATGTTTGCCATCTTGCCAAAGGTTGCAGGCAGCTTTACCTGCAGCAATTGCATGTTGATTGCCCTCTTAAAAGACAAAGTCCAGCAACTGGAGGAACGTGTAGCTACGCTCCAAAGAATTAGAGAGCTGGAACTCTTCTTGGAAGCAACAGAGCACACCGTCTCCACCAATGAAGAGACAGGGGACTCCCCTGAGAAGGTGGCTAGTTCACCAACACAGGAGCCAGATATATGGAGAAACGTGACTCAAAGAAGTAGGAGGCCCAGGGTTCGCTCTGATTGTTTAGAAATACGCAATCGCTTTGAGGTCCTTTCCCCTAGCATGGAAGACGAAGAGCAGACTCCATTTGAGGATCTCTCCCTCATTACAGTCGATCAGGTATATGAAGACGAGGAGCAAAGGCAGTCCTCTGGGAATGTCCAGGCGACCTTGGAACCGACAGCTCACAGAAGAACCCCGACCAGACCTAAGAGGAGGCGTGTAGTGGTGATAGGGGATTCCCTACTGAGGGGAACAGAAGCAGTGATCTGTGGGCCTGACAAGATGTCTCGGGAAGTGTGCTGTCTCCCCGGGGCTAAGATCCAAGATGTAACTGAACGACTGCAAGGAATCATAAAACCCACTGACAAATACCCCTTCCTCTTGGTTCATGTGGGAACCAATGACACTGCAAGCAATAGCCTCCAGAAGATCAAAAGAGATTACGAGGCTCTGGGCAGGAAATTGAAGCAATTAAATGCACAAATTGTCATCTCATCTGTCCTCCCAGTTGAACGACGTGGCCCAGGGAGAGAGGGAAAAATAGTGGAAGTGAACAACTGGCTTCGCAAATGGTGCAAACAGGAACGGTTTGGATTCTTAGATCACGGAATGCAGTTTCTTGAAGATGGACTTCTGGCAAGCGATGGGCTGCACCTCACAACGGTTGGGAGGAATGTTTTTGCAAAAAATCTCAGAAACCTCATCAGGAGGGCTTTAAACTGACTAATGTGGGGGAGGGAGACAGTGCTCCTGAAGGTAGGAGTCTATCAATTGATGAAGATGATCATCCAAATGTCATAGACCGAATGGAGCAAAGAGCATGCAGACCTAGTGGTGGGAGGAGAAAATCCTTAAATAAGAGACACGGGGGAATGATTAATGGACTTCAATGTCTGTACACTAATGCGCAAAGCATGGGAAATAAACAAGATGAGCTTGAGCTCCTGGTACAGCAAACTAAATATGACATAATAGGAATCACTGAAACCTGGTGGGATAAATCCCACGATTGGAATGTAATAATGGAGGGATACAATCTATTTCAAAGAAACAGACCAGACAAGAAAGGAGGAGGAGTGGTGTTATATGTCAGGGATGTGTATACCTGTGAAGAGATCCAAGATTTAGAACCTCAAAGCCAAAGTGAGAGCATTTGGGTCAAAATTAAGGGAGAGAAGAATAACAGTGACCTCATTGTGGGAGTTTACTATAGATCCCCAAGCCAAACGGAGGACATAGATGATGCCTTCCTGGAACAGATGGCCAAGCATGCAAAAGGAAGGGAGATAGTAGTAATGGGGGACTTCAATTACCCGGATATTTGTTGGATGTCAAACTCAGCCAAGAGCATAAGGTCAAACAGATTCCTCACTGCCCTTGCAGACAACTTCATTGTCCAGAAAGTGGGAGAAGCAACAAGAGGAACAGCCATTTTAGATCTGGTCCTAACCAATGTTGATGACCTGGTTAGTGGGGTAGAAGTGGAAGGATCATTAGGCGCGAGTGATCATGCTCTTCTGAAGTTTACTATACAGCGGAAAGGAGCAGCCAAGCATACTAGGACTCAATTTCTCGACTTTAAGAAAGCCGACTTCATAAAGCTTAGGGAAGTGCTGGGTGAGATCCCATGGACAGTAATACTAAAAGGAAAGGGAGTTCAAGATGGCTGGGAGTTTGTTAAGAGGGAGATAGTAAAAGCACAACTTCAGGCAATACCAATGAGACGGAAACATGGAAGGTGCCTAAAGAAGCCAGGGTGGCTATCTAAAGAACTTTTAACTGAGTTAAGATTAAAAAAGGATGTGTACAAAAAATGGAAAAGGGGGGAAACCACCAAAGAGGAATTCAAACAAATAGCCAGCACGTGTAGACACAAAGTCAGAAAAGCTAAAGCACAAAATGAACTCAGGCTTGCTAGAGAGGTTAAAAGCAACAAAAAAGGCTTTTATGGGTATGTTCGTAGCAAAAGGAAGAACAAAGAAACCGTGGGGTCACTCAGAGGAGAAGATGGTGAAATGCAAACAGGGGACACAGAAAGGGCTGGACTCCTCAATGCCTTCTTTGCCTCAGTCTTCTCCAATAAAGAAAACAATGCCCGACCTGAAGAATTTGGAGCAAATGATTCAGCAGAGGAAACACAGCCCAGAATAACTAAGGAGATAGTACAAGAATACTTGGCTAGTCTAGATGTATTCAAGTCTCCAGGGCCAGATGAACTGCATCCAAGAGTATTAAAAGAACTGGCAGATGTGATTTCAGAACCACTGGCAGTCATCTTTGAGAATTCCTGGAGAACAGGCGAAGTCCCGGCAGACTGGAGGAGGGCAAATGTTGTCCCTATTTTCAAAAAGGGGAAAAGAGAGGACCCAAATAATTACCGCCCAGTCAGTCTGACATCAATATCAGGGAAGATTCTGGAGCAGATCATTAAGCAAACAGTCTGTGAGCACCTAGAAAGGAATGCTGTGATCACCAATAGTCAGCATGGATTTCTGAAAAATAAGTCATGTCAGACTAACCTGATCTCGTTTTTTGACAGAATTACAAGCCTGGTAGATGAAGGGAACGCAGTGGATGTAGTCTACCTTGATTTCAGCAAGGCATTTGACAAGGTGCCCCATGATATTCTTGTAAAGAAGCTGGTAAAATGCGGTCTTGACTATGCTACCACTCAGTGGATTTGTAACTGGCTGACTGACCGAACCCAAAGGGTGCTCATCAATGGTTCCTCTTCATCCTGGAGAAGAGTGACTAGTGGGGTGCCACAGGGTTCTGTCTTGGGCCCGGTCTTATTCAACATCTTTATCAACGACTTGGATGATGGACTCAAGGGCATCCTGATCAAATTTGCAGATGACACCAAACTGGGAGGGGTGGCTAACACCCCAGAGGACAGGATCACACTTCAAAACGACCTTGACAGATTAGAGAACTGGGCCAAAACAAACAAGATGAATTTTAACAGGGAGAAATGTAAAGTATTGCACTTGGGCAAAAAAAATGAGAGGCACAAATACAAGATGGGTGACACCTGGCTTGAGAGCAGTACATGTGAAAAGGATCTAGGAGTCTTGGTTGACCACAAACTTGACATGAGCCAACAGTGTGACGCGGCAGCTAAAAAAGCCAATGCAATACTGGGCCTCATCAATAGGAGTATAGCATCTAGATCAAGGGAAGTAATAGTGCCACTGTATTCTGCTCTGGTCAGACCTCACCTGGAGTACTGTGTCCAGTTCTGGGCACCACAGTTCAAGAAGGACACTGACAAACTGGAACGTGTCCAGAGGAGGGCAACCAAAATGGTCAAAGGCCTGGAAATGATGCCTTATGAGGAACGGCTAAGGGAGCTGGGCATGTTTAGCCTGGAGAAGAGGAGGTTAAGGGGTGATATGATAGCCATGTTCAAATATATAAAAGGATGTCACATAGAGGAGGGAGAAAGGTTGTTTTCTGCTGCTCCAGAGAAGCGGACACGGAGCAATGGATCCAAACTACAAGAAAGAAGATTCCACCTAAACATTAGGAAGAACTTCCTGACAGTAAGAGCTGTTCGACAGTGGAATTTGCTGCCAAGGAGTGTGGTGGAGTCTCCTTCTTTGGAGGTCTTTAAGCAGAGGCTTGACAACCATATGTCAGGAGTGCTCTGATGGTGTTTCCTGCTTGGCAGGGGGTTGGACTCGATGGCCCTTGTGGTCTCTTCCAACTCTATGATTCTATGATTCTATGAACTGACTTTTCAAAACCTCCCATTCTATCTTTTACTCCCCCCTTGCATTCTCACTGGCCAATCACAGCACACCCATTTTAACCCTTTCCTTGACACTTCCCAGGGGCAAACGCCACAGCTGGTTCCCTAACGGAACTGAGAGTGCATGGCAGAACACTTCCCAGAAACCTGCACCAGGCAAGAACTCCACAGCAGTCATGTGGGGATTGTTTAGCAGAGAAACCTCAGTACTTTAACACAATGACCTTTGTAGGTGTGAGTTGTGTATCAGTAACAGAAATGTGCTTTTGTGGCAGTTCTGTGGCAGCGAGGAGGTGGTGGTCCCCAGTGCCAATGCTGTCAAGGCTTTGCTCTCCCTCCTCAATTGTAGGCAATGACTGCAAGGCTGAAAAATACAGCTTGATTGCTGACACTACAGGACAGAGCTTTCCAAACTGTGTGTCACGACACATTGGTGGGTCAGCTGCAGTGTGTAGGTGTGTCATGCTAATGCTCTCCATGCTCCTCCAGGGGCTGGAAAGGGATTAGTTTAACCTCTTGCTTGCTAGTAAAACTGAATTACTGTGTCGTGAAATGATACATGTCTAAGAAGTGTGTCACCAACATGAGAAGTTTGGAAAGCTCTGCAGAAGGCCAACAACTGGCAAGTGCACAGGTCCCTTCCCAGTTTTTAGAGCACAGGGTAGCCACAGTCTGGTGATGGATCCAACCCATGACTCCCCTAATAAGAGGACCACTTAAAAACAAGCTGGTTCTACATACTTTTATTGGGTTTAGAACTGGACAAATCACAAGTGTACAAAATGGTAGACCACACTATCAGAAGCAGAGGACTGTGGGTTGCAGCAGCATTTCTATTGACCCAAAAGCATTTTGGGAAATGAAAGCATAAACTGATTGGGCAAAAAGAAAAAAGGGCGGGGGCAAGGGAGAGAGAAGAGAATGGAGGCAAGGAATTACGTAACTGGCCAATTCCAAATTAAGAGGAAAAACCTGTAGATTTTTAAAGACAAGCTGACCTGTCCTCATGGGCCTGCTGGGTTTACTTTTGGGAGGAGGTTGAAGTTCTGATTGGGGATGGGGAAGGTGCTGGCTTTGCCAGCCATTAACAGGGCCCCCAAGGCTTTGAAATGTTGTGCTATGCCCACCCACCCCAGCCCAACAAGGAGCAGATGCCAACCCTCTGCCTTTTTGGTCACAAACCTTCCCAGAGCAGGGCTCCATATCAAGGACTCTACACAACAAAGAGGGAGGGGAAGTGTGAGCCCCACTCTGGCTGCACAGCAACAATCACAACAGCAATAGCAAGCACAGGAGCCAGAATCAACTCAAGGTTTGCCCAGCCTATGGTTTTCAGGCCTATTCTACAAGTACATATGCACAAGAACTTCCAAAAATACTAGGATATGATGCAAGTAGTGACACCAACAGGAGGGTTTTATCACATGGTGGTGGATGTTCCCTAGAATGACCACAAGGGGGTGGTGGTTAGACTGGCCCTTTTATACCCTGGGACAGAAGCAAGAGGTAAGCTGTGGCGGAGGGGCTCTCTAGCCGCCCAACGCCAGCTGCAAACTCCAACAGTGACTGAAGCCAGAGCAGGCACCAGTGTTCTTTTTCCAGAGAAGCTGCAGGAGTCTAGCTTCCAGCCTCTGTACGGAGGAGGGGCCAGAGAGATGCTCTTCAATTGTACTTTGAGACCAAGGGAGGCTGGGGAAGAGGGAGCCAGCTGGCTGCTGAGGGCTAGCATCTTGTCTCGTAGATTCCACTCCTGCCAATGTACCTCACCCATTTGATCACATCGTGGTCACTGTAGTTCAGCTTTGGCTCAAAGACTTTCAGGTAGCGCACCTTCAGCCCGGATGGTGCAAATGGGACCTGTGCAAAAGGAGAGCAAGGATGGAGAGCAGAAATAAGTCTACAGCCTGGGTGCCATGGGTAAAAGCTGCCCACCCCAACCTACAGCACTGAAGAAACTGCTCATAGCAGGAGTCTTTTTTAGTTCTCTACCACCTCAGCAGTTCTGAAGATCTCCTTAAGTCAAAAGCCAAATTGCTGGCCACTCTTTAATAATTCCAGTAAGAAATCTGCAGCTGTTACCCAGAAGCACACAACTGGGAGACAGATTTAAATACACAAGTGGCTTGCAGGATCCTGTTCATTCCCCAGCAGGGACATACATAAGTAGCTAATGATTAGCTGAACCACCACCTTGAACTGTGATAGGAATGTGCAAATTTTGCTTTCAGTACAACTTGAGATCTTCCTCAACCTCCCACTTCTGTCCCATGTTCCAGAGTTACCCTGTAGTGTCCTTGTGGAATGCCAGCTAAGCAAACTACCTTGCCAATTACAGTGGCTTTTGGAAGCTAAAGAATCTCTCATTCCAGCTTTTCAACTATTAGGAAGGGAGTTCGGTTTGCAGGGGATTTCTTAAACTTGCATCATAATGGGAATCAGAATGAAAAGTCCTACAGTGATAAGCAGAACCTTTGGGGCCATACACACGAAAGCTATGGTGGAAGATTCTTCACTGACAAATGACTTCTGCTAAACAGGGGCATACAGGAAATTAATGCCTGTGCTCACTGCACCTTTGTTTTTGCAGTAATGCTGCCCCTTCCTAGGTGGCTTCAGCAGCCATCCAGGAAAAGACACTGGCCTCGTACCTCAAAGTTCATGGAGATGGGTGGCCGAGCCCATTTCTTCTTGTCGTTGGTGGGAAGCAGCTCTATCTCTGCGCTGATCTGAGACTCCTTCATTCCAGCCATACGCTTAATTCTAAGAAACGAGAAAAGGGAATAAAGAGGAAGCTGTTCTCTGAACCAGGTAAGCCTGGAGGGGAGTGTGAGAACCGCCAGTACCAATACCCTTATTAGGCTATAGTTGCCTAGAGCAAGAAGCGTGACAGGACTTACTTCCAGACAATGGCATTCTCACTGGCCTTGTATTTTGCCTTCCCTTTCATGCAGATGACCTGAACGCCACTTGTATTAAGAGGTGTTGGGATTCGCACCTGGAAGACAGAAGTAGTTTGAATTCCATTTCAAACAGAAATGTCATTTCTGTGGTCATTTCAACAGAACTTTCCCCGTTTGTCAACGAACAGTCCAGGACACATAAGAAGCAGCTGGCTTTGCCATCGATAGTGAAATGTATGCCAAAAGACTCTAGCCATGCTCAGCTACTAGCAGTGTGGTTCTGTTGCAGTGCAAACAGATCCAGCCAAAACCTGCATCATATCCAAGGACAGTACGGCACTCTGATCTTCAGAAAAAGCAAAGGCTTTGCAAAGGCCTGGCAGCATCTATACTCAGGCACCAAGAGGGAAAAGCAGGGACAACAGCCCCTGCCCCCATCTTTCACAGGCTAACAAGTTGGAGGTGAAGTGACTCCTTCCACAGAAGCCCCCTCCCAACACCACTACAATATACTGCTGCATCTTGCGCAAACCTGATGTCCTTGTTGCACTTACCTCTATCTTCTGAGCCAAGAGGGAAGGCTTAAAGTTGGATTTGATCACCACCTTCACCTCCAGCTTGGTGCGGCCCACCTCCCGCACCAGGGGGATCACACGGAAGGGCAGGATAATGTCCTTAGTGGTTCGATACCTGAGAGTCAAGATTTAACATCCTTTAGTGGATGGAGGGGAAGGCATCCCAGTGTCTGACCACGGGATGGTGACAAGAAGAGAAACCGATATGCTTTCGCTTACAGAAACAGAGGGTGGCCATGCCACAGTTTGCAAATCCTCTCCTTGAGAGGACACTTGATCTGAAAGGACAGCCTGATGCTAAACCACTTGTTAGTTTTTGAAAGGAAAGAGGACATAATGGACAGAGCAGGTGTTAAGTACAGTTAAGTTAAAAACTGCTCTCAGTCTACTTTGCAGAATTAAACGGAAAAGCAATTTAAAAACCTGAAAATGCAGCCAAATCTATTTTCAGCAGGCAAAAAGGTGCTGAGAACAGTGGAGCTTATGCACATTTATTGGGGAGAGGGAAACAGGGCTTTCCTTCAAAGCCCAACTGCACTGGCTGCCAATTAGTTTCTGGGCCCAATTCAAAGTGCTGGTTTCGACCTATAAAGCCTTAGCCCGCTCAGGACTGCAATACCTCAAAGACTACCTCTCCACATATGAACCAACCAAGACCCTGCAATTGTCATCTGAGCCCCTTCTTCATGTGCCTCCTCCACAAGCGGTCCAGAGGGCGGCAACACGAGAACGAGCCTCTTCTGCAGTGGCTCCCCATTTGTGGAATGCTCTCCCCAGGGAGGTTTAACTGGCGCCTTCATTATATATCTTTAGGCACCATTTGGCCTCCAATGTCTCAAGCAGAAGAGTGTCAATCATCACCACCCCATGATCAATGCAATAGTTACAAGCTCCACCCCTTGTGCCAGTTCTGTACTAAAAATGCAAGTGACCAAGTGAAGACTACTTAGCTGTGACTTGCAGGGAGCCCCCCAATGATTCCCCTATGGCAGCCAAGGCAGAGGCAAACCTCTGGAATAGAGCAGCCTATTCCCACCAGCCATACCTCATGAGTTCAAACTCGCCGTCTGGGGGTATGAAGCTGATGCTCCGCTCCGAGTCAAACTTGCTGAGCCTCACACACTGGTGGAAGGTGCAGTCATCAATAGCAATCGACTGCTTCCCGCTACGGCACAAGAACACAAGGAGAGTCACAATCAGAACCACTAGCTGGCATGCATCTGAGGCTGCAGCAGTACTCAGGCTATCAGCTGCAATGAGACTACTCTACGGAGCACTTTGCCATCACAGAAGGAATTATGAAGTAAACGAGGCAGAGAGGAGAGCAACTGGAGCCAACGGATTCCCTCACAGGTAGTAGGGCTGTTTGGCTATCCATCAAGACTCAAAGTAATAGGCTTTTCCCCAGCAGCCCACCAGTGATCGCTATACAAGGCTCGCTCCTGCTCTGCCAATAACACTTCATCTGGCAGACTGGAGTCCAGTCTGCCCTGCCCAAGCCCTTTAGGTGGAAGAAGCAACATAACCTTACAAGAGGGATTTTGTTCAGACCATTAAGCAACACAAGGCGGAAAGAGCTCTTTGCCCTCCAACCTTTGCATTTCCATGTACCAGAAAGGACTTGGGGGCCATAAAATTTCCTCTCTAGCAGGCTTAAAAGATCAGCAAAGTCACTGGAGTTTAGTGTTGACTTACAGCATCCAGTGAGGTCTCACTTCTTTGTACCTTTGCTGAAAGAGGCAGGGGAGGCTCCCCGCAGCCACTTGTAGAAGAAAAACTCCAGGAACAATCCAACACCACCAAGATCTCATTGCAACTCTTGGCTACTGCAAGTGTTGAATGGGAGCAAGCGAATGACACTCGAGACACAGACGTCATTCAAGGAGGGTGTGCCAGAGTACAGAAGGGTTGCTTCTGGGCCACAGGGTACAGAAGGGGGTGCCCAAGACATGGAATGGGCATAGGAAACAGCTTGCTTCATATTCATATGGTTCAGGCTTTGTTTCAAGAGGGAGCTGGCTGAACACCCTGGCCAGTGTGTTTTGCCGAAAGGGTTTGGCAAAGGCTTCACTTAGCAACTTGTCTCTTGCATTCTACTGGGAATATCTCTTTGAAATTCAGGCTCTCTCTCACGCACATATGATGCAGTGTTGAAGAAAAGTAATTTCCCCACAGCCCAATGAATTTACTTCTCTGCCCACTGTCATCATGATAAAGCCATATTTAGATTCACCTTCCTATTCAAGCTTCTCTCGTGGGTTTCCCCACCTGCTTTCGTACCTGGGAGGAGGAGGAGGAAGGAGTTCTTGCGCCATCTGGCTACTCTGCTAAATGCAATAAGCCAACCACAGCCTTCGCCAGGAGTAGTAACCCCTACTATAAAGCCTTATGAAAGTCGCCCAGCTTGCGCAGGACTGTCCCCAGACCAGCCTGATGGGACAGCAACACTTTGTAGTGGGCTTTGTTCCCTAGAACAGGCAAGTGGCAGCTCAGCCTTCAATCACAGGCATGACCTGTGTGGAAGTGTCTAAAGATGGTGGCACATGCACAAGTCACACAAAGCAAAAAGATGGGGAAGGGGTGAGGAGTGCGTGCACACAGCAGTAAGCAGGTTATCTACCTTCCTGTTTCACTGGAGTCAGCAGAACACAAAAAGGAAAAAAAAAAGAATTCATTAACAAAAGTGGTTATCAGGGAGTAAGGAGGGCCTCAGAGGCAGTCAGCCTGCACCACCCCAGGTGGTTCATTTGAAAACTGACAAGACCACAGACAGCTATGCTTTAGTTGAAGCTGACACGTGGAGGGAGAAGCAGACCAATGCTGGTTGCGGTATTATTCCACCCCGCCACTCTCATTCATTCCACAGACTAGCTAGCCCAGCGGGAAGGAACGCAATTTCATGGCTCTTAATTTACAGGCTCATAACATATAATACACACTAGATTAGGATAGTCTGCTAATTGGCCAAGCCAACAATAGGGGAATGTTGAGTAGAATGAAAAATCAGCTTTGCTTGGTACCTCGTTAAATCAAGATTCGCTATTTATACCTTCTGCTGTTCTCACTCCCATTCAAAACGTTCTCAATTTGGAAGTAGCAGCAGCAAGACTAGAGAACAATCGACTAGCTTACTGGAAATGGGTTATAAACAAAAGTGGTTCTGGTCTCAGCAGGGTGTAAAACAAGAACAATCACCCTCAAGAAAGCTAGAGTGGCTTCCCAAATGAGAAGGGAGCAAGACAGGGCAGAAAGACACACAAAGTTCAGCTGTACCAACTGGGGCCCAGAGTCAGCCCCCACCCCTACCTCTTCCCTGTTTCATCCGCAGTCCCTTTGCCTTGTTTCTCAATTACAATCTTGTCATTCATGCCAAACTTGCATTCTGGCATTCCACTCAGGTAGCTCTTCATCACCACCCTGCCAGAGACATGGGCGCTCAATACCTGACCTGGAGAGAAACGCAGAAAGAACAACTGCTAAAGCAAGAGAGAAGAAAGTGTCATCACCCTCAACCTCCTTCCTTTATTTCACTAGAATAGGAGCCCCTTTGCTGCACTTACCTTGCGGTGACATCAGCAAGTTCACACTCTCCAGCACATCCAAGAAGAGTTCATTGCGACGATATTTGATCCCTTCACGCCTCCAGCCAATTTGACCAGTTACCTGGCTAGTAATCTGAGATTGCTCTTCCTTAGTCTGAAGGACAAAGAACATACATGCTTTTAGGAACCCAGTATGTCACGGGCAAACTCTACCAACAACAGAAGATTGCCCTGCATGACAATAAACTTGCTACAAATAGACATACCTGCAACCACTACCCATTTATTCTATGAACACCCAAGGGGCCAGTGGGCAGATCAGTGTGGAGAACATCAGTCACGTCAACTAGGAAAGGAGGTAAGTTCTTAGGTGCATCTGTTCTAAGGGTCAAGATTTCAAAGTTACACCCCCATTGGGTTTGGAAATGTTACAATTGAAAGTGCACTCTGCCCTCGTATGTGCTGTGGAAACAGGCACTTGCAAGCCAGGAGTATGACAAGGAAACACAATTTGAATACTACAAGGAGGCTGAAGATGTAGTTATGCCAGAGCAAGGGTCAATGCCCACTCCGCCCAATCAACTGGTTTTTCATCCCAAAAAGACTCTACAATCATTCACGCAGTGCAAGGCCACTGGTCAGTCCCCGTTTCAGAACCGTCTCATAACTGGTGCCCCTTTGGAAGGACCTGGGAGGAACTGCAAATTTTCCTACCTGATGCTATAGGCAGGTCCACCAGTCACACGCAGAGTGAGAAAAACAGATGCATAGCAGCAAGCGCAGCACATACAGGGTTAGGAGCCAAGCAGGTCAGTGGGAGGGAAGGAGGAAGAGAGAAGAGTGTTATGCTCAGGACAATCTCAGGTTCTACAAAGCTGCTCATCTAGTCAGTTAATAAGCCTGGCCAAGGGAGGAGTCTTCTAGCAGACCTGCCTTCTCAACTTGGTTTGAGCAGAGCTGGTAGGAGCTGCAGACCGAAACATGTGGAGGGCACCAGGTTGAGAAAGGCTGGACTAGACTAAGCTGAGAATGCCAGCAATGGGGAAGAAATAATCTAACAGGCAGCATTGCAGGGCAAGACTCAAGGCCAGATTGCCTGGATGCCTCTGCAACTCAGGTGAGCTGGAGACAGAAAATGCTGTACTAAGCTGCCCCTTGAGAGAAGCATCAGAAATAGAGAATGATTTCCTCTTAAATTTACAACCTGTATATATAGAGAGAGACCATTTGTCCATTCACATGTGACTTGACACATGGCAATGGATCAATTCAGACCACAGGCTAGCTTCTTAATAAATAATAATAATAATAATAATAATAATAATAATAATAATAATAATAATAATATATTATTTATACCCCGCCTATCTGATTGTGTATCCCCAGCCACTCTGGGCAGCTTCCATCAGAGTATTAAAAACAGAATAAAACTTCAAACATTAAAAACTTCCCTAAACAAGGCTGCCTTCAGATGTCTTCTAAAAAGTAACATAGTTGCTTATTGCCTTGACATCTGATGGGAGGGTGTTCCACAGGGCGGGTGCCACTACCGAGAAGGCCCTCTGCCTGGTTCCCTCTAACTTCACTTCTCACAGTGAGGGAACTGCCAGAAAGCCCTCGGTGCTGCACCTCAGTGTCCGGGCTAAACGATGGGGGTGGACATGGCAAGTACCTACATCCTGACCCAACTCCATGCCTATATCAATACCAGAACACACTCCACCTCTCAAAACTGGCTGGCATGTTGGCCACCCATGTCTTTGATAACATCTGGTATCCAGGAGGTGGGTAACATGCCAGTGGTGGGCAAACGAGGCGGAACAGCAAATGTCAAATTTACCTTTGAACAGCAGGCTAGTTTCTAGAGAGACTCATACACCTCTCTTTATTCTCTAGGAAGGCTAGCAAGAGGCATTACGAGAGAGTTCAAGGGCACATTCTAGCCAGGTAAAAAAAATTGAAGGCGGGTGCAAAGTAAGGCAGGTGAGGGGTGTGCCTGAGAAGGGGGTTTGTGGGGGGCAGGGTCCCTAGAAACAGACTGAGGCCAGCAGGGTTTGGCCCCCAGGCCTGAGTTTCCCCATCGCTGGCTTAACACTACATCCAAAACTGGCCACTGATTATCCCAAAGGTACCTGCTGAGCAGCAATATGAATCTGGTCTCTACTGCTCTTTCCCAGCACCAGACTGTTCATCCATATCAGCGGTCCACAGTGACAACTCTTCACTAATCCCCCTGGTTCTAGGGCAGCCTTTTATCTACACATCAACCACATTCCTGTTACCTGTTACAACATGCCAAATTACTGTCCAGGACTCATTGCATGGAAGCTGTACAGGCACCACTAGTATTAGTGCAGGTCAAATCTTTTGGCCAATTTACAAGCCCTGTTTATCTATACTTAATCTGTCCCAGATTACTTACAGCATAAAACATGCCACTTTTCATGACTCCTTCCATATGCCACCTAGAACTAATTTCTGAAGCATCATTTGAATTACAGTGCTATAGTTCTGCTCCAGTCTTCTGCTTCAGAGCGTTTCCAACATCCTTCTCTTGCCCTCCATTCCAAAAATAGAATCACAGAATTGTAAAGTTGGAAGATACTCCCAAGGGTCATCTAGTCCAACCCCCTGCAATGCAGGAAACTCAACTAAAGCATCCATGACAGATGGCCATCCAACCTCTGCTGAGAAACCAAGGAAGGAGAGTCCACCACCTCCCAACTGTCAAACAGCTCTTAATGTCAGAGTTTTTCCTGATGTTTAGTTGGAAACTCCTTTCTTGTAACTTGAAGCCATATCTCATTCTTATCTTTCCACCTATACTAAGAGACCAAGGGCAGGAGATCCGTCGCTTTCTCACATTGGTTTATTACAACAGTGTTAGTCTTTAGTCAGCATCTCAGCTTATTTTGATACAATTGCTAACGACACAGAGTCATTACAATGCAGAAGCCAACACCTGAAATATTTGACTGAAAGCTTTCTGAGTAAACACACAGGCGTCCAACTTCAATATTCTATACCAGCACCTACCCGGACCATGTTAGAGAACTGGATGCAGGCAGGTTATTCTAGAACTGGCAAAGCTGAATAGGGTCTTTTAATTACGCTGTTCTTTTAAAATAGTCCGAGGATATAAGCCAAGACAGTAAGAGCACTTCAGGGATTCATACACCTTGTTTCCCAATGAGAAAAGAGGGACTCCAGAAAACCATCCATCTCCCAATAGGAGGAGCTCCGTGTTTTATTTATTTATTTATTTGTTGTTGAATTTATATACTGCCCTATACCCGGAGGTCTCAGGGCATTCACAAAACAAGAACATATAAAACCACAATATATATAATCAAAATAAAAACAGCAACCAAATAACACCCCCCCCCCAAAAAAAGAACCACATTTTAAAAGGGCATAGTATGTTTTTAAAATAGCCATTTTCTGTCACAGTCATTGAGAGTCTGTGGTCACTCTAACTAATTATGTACAGAAAAGTGCACACCCCATATCCCAACTCTTCTTACCCACTTTCCCATTTTTTTACCTGGCTCTTGATTCCTTGCTGAGTTATGAAGGTTTTCAGGGCCCCCGTCTCGGAATTCTGAGGGTAACCAAAATCCAGGATTTCTACAGAAGGGGGTAAAGAGTTATCAGAGAAAAGGCAACCACCAGAAAGTTTGGAGCATCAATTGCAGCCTTTGCTCATGCTGACAAGCAACCACCCAATTCCCCACACCAACTGCAATCATGTTCGACATTGATCCCACGGAGCTGCCCTATAGTCTGCAGCAGTAAAGGTAAGACAGACAGTCCACTTAACAGGATGGAATCCAGACATCCAAGGGAACCTGCTCTGAAGCAGGATTATCCAACAGCAGCAGAATAATCTATCTTTGCAGCGTTTTCTTTAGGTTTTGATTTTCGCATGAGCATACCATAAAAATCAAAACCTAAAAAAATAACAGCAGAGTAGCAGGTGTCGCAGGGCAGGCCGACCAGCCAGGCTTGGGAAAAAGAAAACTGCCATTAGCTGCCCCCCCAGCCCCTCCCTCTGAGCTGCCTCTCAGGATCCAGATCTGCAACACAAATAGGAAGTGACACTGCGCTTGAGGACCTGCTTCCTGCTAGACTCCAGCAAGCTGACGATCTATATAGCCTTCCCACTCTCTCTCCCAGACAGGCTTGAATGAAGCTTTAGGAACCAGACTCATAAATTCCAGCACACTGGTGCCATTCCTGGAATTCCACTATCTTTGTCACATTGATACAGCAGTAATTAAACCATGACTACAGAATCTGGGAACTAAGGAAGCTTAATTACATTCTTTGGATCACAGAAAGGCCAGCATTAAGAACTAAAGTGGACATCTGCCACCTTGCAAATGAAAGTACTGAACCTTTTGAGTAGTAGTTAGCCTGTGGGAATAGAGCTGAACTGAAACATCTCTCAGTAGCAGCTGTTAAGAAGGATTCTTTAAACCAAGGCTTACCAGACTGTTAAATGAGGGTGTATATTTTTTCCTGAATTAGAATCGCAAGCACACTTCACTTTTCCCCTGAAAAGGTTTGCTTTCTGATCACATGGTTCACTTTTTAAAGCATGTAATATGAAGAATTACCTGCCCTCGCAAACCTAATCACATCTTTCTGTATGTGAAACATTCCACGATGTATCTAATCTGAGGGCAGGTAGTTCTGCAGAGTCCCTGCATCAGAATGGTCAAATAATGCAGCAGAAACAGAATTAGGGGTGCCAACTGGAAGGTTGCAGTTAGAGCAGCAAATTCAGATACAGCCAATTGTCTCCTTGGTGCAAGTTAGGGACTAGTCAAGTCATGAGACTTTCATTAAAGCAGAATTTCTATAAGTACACTAGTGACCATTATGGAGTTAGTGTAAGCTAAGGCTGTTCAGCAGAGTTCTACCTCCCAAACAAGTGGTATTTGTACTACACACACCCTGCATTAAATAAAGTCTTCAGTCTGCAACTTAATTCTACAAACTCTACAAACAAAGCACATTACGAGTTGAAATCTTGTTTCCAAATCTAGGATTCACTTGATGGAAGAACCCCAAGTTTACAATGCAAGTTCTGGGCATCTACTGCTAAACAAGCCCCCCCAGCATTGAGTCAGAACGGCTCATCCTCACCATCCAGTAGCTCATAGATGAGCACGAAGTTGTTCTTTATGTTCTCTTCACTGATCTTTCCAAAATAGGCAGTCATCACATCACACATCTTGTAGAGGAACTCAAAGACCATGGCAGCATTGACATTTTGCTTGGTGACAGCAGCCAGCCAGATGTTGGAACGCTTGACATGGAAGAAACTGGTGCGGGCAATGTTGGTAACAGGTGAGCGCACTTGCTGCCGTGCATGGATGACATTGACCCGGAAGGCATCCACTGCATTCCGCCTGGAGAATTGGAATGTGGCAGGAAGACAAGAGTGAGAGACCAAAAGCACCAGGCAGACAGGATACATACTATCCCACCAAGTTGTTTACCTATATCTCTGCTGAAGAAACCAAAGTGTTGTTGACAGACACAGGCATGCTGACCTATTCCTCCAACTTCAGAAGGCATGCTTCTTAAGGATTTAATCTGGTTTAAATGTACAGTGGTACCCCGCAAGACGAATGCCTCGCAAGACGGAAAACCCGCAAGACGAAAGGGTTTTCTGTTTTGGAGGCGCTTCGCAAGACGAATTTCCCTATGGGCTTGCATCGCAAGACGAAAGCCCATAGGGAAATGCTGGCGGTCGGGAGCAAAGACTTTCGCCCACAGCCGGCCTTCAGAAGAGGACCTCTTCTGAAGGCCGGCGGGGGGCAAAAGTCTTTGCTCCCCCCCGCCTGCCTTCCCCCCGCCTGCCGGGGGCGATCTTAAAATGCTGGCGGGCGGGAGCGAAGCGTTCGCTGCCGACCCCCAGCATTTTAAAATCTCCAAGGGACAGCAGAGAAGTCTCTGTCCCGGGGAGGTTTTAAAATGCTGGGGGTCGGGAGCGAAGCGCTGCCGACCCCCAGCATTTTAAAATCTCCCCGTGTCCCGGGGAGGTTTTAAAATGCTGGGGGTCGGGAGCGAAGCGCTGCCGACCCCCTGCATTTTAAAATCTCCCCGTGTCCCGGGAAGGTTTTAAAATGCTGGGGGTCGGGAGCGAAGCGCTGCCGACCCCCTGCATTTTAAAATCTCCCCGTGTCCCGGGAAGGTTTTAAAATGCTGGGGGTCGGGAGCGAAGCGCTGCCGACCCCCTGCATTTTAAAATCTCCCCGTGTCCCGGGAAGGTTTTAAAATGCTGGGGGTCGGGAGCGAAGCGCTGCCGACCCCCAGCATTTTAAAATCTCCCCGTGTCCCGGGGAGGTTTTAAAATGCTGGGGGTCGGGAGCGAAGCGCTGCCGACCCCCTGCATTTTAAAATCTCCCCGTGTCCCGGGAAGGTTTTAAAATGCTGGGGGTCGGGAGCGAAGCGCTGCCGACCCCCTGCATTTTAAAATCTCCCCGTGTCCCGGGAAGGTTTTAAAATGCTGGGGGTCGGGAGCGAAGCGCTGCCGACCCCCTGCATTTTAAAATCTCCCCGTGTCCTGGGAAGGTTTTAAAATGCTGGGGGTCGGGAGCGAAGCGCTGCCGACCCCCTGCATTTTAAAATCTCCCCGTGTCCCGGGGAGGTTTTAAAATGCTGGGGGTCGGGAGCGAAGCGCTGCCGACCCCCTGCATTTTAAAATCTCCCCGTGTCCCGGGGAGGTTTTAAAATGCTGGGGGTCGGGAGCGAAGCGCTGCCGACCCCCTGCATTTTAAAATCTCCCCGTGTCCCGGGAAGGTTTTAAAATGCTGGGGGTCGGCAGCGCTTCGCTCCCGACGCCCAGCATTTTAAAACGCTGTTCCGAAGGGGGGCGGCTGGGGACACCTGCCCCAGCCGCCCCACTTCGGAAAGCTGTTCCGAAGCGGGGAGGGAGGGCGGGGACATCTGCCCCAGCCGCCCCACTTCGGAAAGCTGTTCCGAAGCGGGGAGGGGGGGCGGGGACATCTGCCCCAGCCGCCCCACTTCGGAAAGCTGTTCCGAAGCGGGGAGGGGGGGCGGGGACACCTGCCCCAGCCGCCCCACTTCGGAAAGCTGTTCCGAAGCGGGGAGGGGGGGCGGGGACACCTGCCCCAGCCGCCCCACTTCGGAAAGCTGTTCCGAAGCGGGGAGGGGGGGCGGGGACATCTGCCCCAGCCGCCCCACTTCGGAAAGCTGTTCCGAAGCGGGGAGGGGGGGCGGGGACATCTGCCCCAGCCGCCCCACTTCGGAAAGCTGTTCCGAAGCGGGGAGGGGGGGCGGGGACACCTGCCCCAGCCGCCCCACTTCGGAAAGCTGTTCCGAAGCGGGGAGGGGGGGCGGGGACATCTGCCCCAGCCGCCCCACTTCGGAAAGCTGTTCCGAAGCGGGGAGGGGGGGCGGGGACATCTGCCCCAGCCGCCCCACTTCGGAAAGCTGTTCCGAAGCGGGGAGGGGGGGCGGGGACATCTGCCCCAGCCGCCCCACTTCGGAAAGCTGTTCCGAAGCGGGGAGGGGGGGCGGGGACATCTGCCCCAGCCGCCCCACTTCGGAAAGCTGTTCCGAAGCGGGGAGGGGGGGCGGGGACATCTGCCCCAGCCGCCCCACTTCGGAAAGCTGTTCCGAAGCGGGGAGGGGGGGCGGGGACATCTGCCCCAGCCGCCCCACTTCGGAAAGCTGTTCCGAAGTGGGGAGGGGGGGCGGGGACACCTGCCCCAGCCGCCCCACTTCGGAAAGCTGTTCCGAAGCGGGGCGGGGGCGGGAACACCTTCTGAAGGCGGGCGGGGGGCGAAAGTCTTTGTCCCCCCTGCCTGCCTTCCCAGGGGCTTTTAAATCGCCTCGGAGAGCGGAGAAGTCCTCCGCTGTCCCGGGGTTTTTTAAAATGCTGGGGGTGGGAAGAAAAGCCCTTGTCCCCCCCCCCCCCAGCCTTCAGAAGAGGTCCGGGGACAGACTGTCCCCGGACCTGGTCTGAAGGCGGTTTCCCTAGGAACGCATTAATTGATTTTCAATGCATTCCTATGGGAAACCGTGCATCGCAAGACGAAAAAACCGCAAGACGAAGAGACTTGCGGAACGAATTAATTTCGTCTTGCGAGGCACCACTGTATAGTCTATACCAAGTTTATTATTAAATAGATGTAAAATTTAGCTCTTAATCAGAGCTTTTCAACTAATGACACTTGAACAGTCAGGCATATGGTGAAGTATCACAAGTTGAAAAGCACTGCTCTATGGGCACTAAAAACACTATGGACAGAACAACAGTATGTTATGCACATGAAGCAACTGCTTGCCGGTGTAAGTTCAGCAGTGGAACAAGCTGCCCAGGAGGGCAAGGAATCTCCACCCTGGGGAGATTGTCAATCAGGAGGCTCTGCAAGCATCTATGGGAATGTTAACAACAGGGAACTTCCCAGGGAACTTACTGGGTCCCTTTCTGCTATGGTAAGAAACTTCAAAGCAGTACCTTTTATTTACCATTTAATGCTTTCAGGTACCAAAGCACATCATTCCTCATCATCCATGCATCTGCCAATGCATACTGAATATTTGGTTGCAGTAGTGAGTGAGAGTCTGTTGCAATATACATGCTCCACCAAACTCAAATCAAGTCTGTGTGGCATCATGGCTAGATTGCCAACTAAGACCAGGGAGACCCAGGCCCAAATTCCTGCTCAGCAACCAAGCTTACCGGGAGACCTGGGGACAGTCACTCCTGCTTGGCTTAGCCTACCTCACAGGACTGCAAGGATAAAATGGGAGGAGAGACCTTCCAAGCTATGTTAAGCACACTGGAGAAAGGGCAGGGTGTAATAAATAAAGCAAGGCAAGGCAAGGATAGAGCACTATAAAATGTACAAGTTTATCTTCTCCAAAGCCTCCCAGATCTGCCTTTTGACAGGGAAGAATACTGAAGGAAAAACCAAGAGAGGTGAAGCCAGAAAGACAGAACACCTGATTTGTTGAAACTTTGGTGCTCAGCTGCCTGCTCTACTCAGAGCTCCAAACTGCCTTTAGTGCTGCAGACAGATGTTATATGTGTCTGTTTCACTCTTAAGAGAGTGCACT
Source organism: Podarcis muralis (assembly GCF_964188315.1). NCBI lineage: Eukaryota > Metazoa > Chordata > Lepidosauria > Squamata > Lacertidae > Podarcis > Podarcis muralis. Next base: position 5,961,344 of record NC_135660.1, on the reverse strand, counting down.
TTCCAAGCTTCTTTTGCATCAACGTTACTACGTGATGAATCTGCCCAAGTAATACTAGCTCTAAGAATAATGGGAGGAGACTCAGGTGTACATAGCTTCTCAATACACCAGTTTCCTTGAGGTCAGACAATGTGTTATACAAGCGACTTAAGAGTCTGTAGGTTTCAACCTCTTAAACTGGGAGAGTGATGAGTTGCTTTGAAATGGGCCGGACTATTTGCATTAATGTTAACATATGCTTTTGATGTAATACTACAGTGACTTTGGCCATACTATTAAATTTGGTATATCAAATCCGTTCCCCCATACTGCAGTGCCCATTACATCCTGCCATACATCTCTTACCTATTGCTACAGCAGCCAATGAGATGGGATGAACAGAAATGGCGCCAGCGAAGAAAAAGGAGGAGTGACAGCAACAAGAGAAAGGTTAGAACACACACATACACACAAAGCACAATGAATCTGAACAAAAAGAAAGAAAAGAAAGAAGAGACGACAGACAGCAACCCCCTCCCACTCCAAAGTTTCAAAGTGGTACTTAAATTCCCTAGGCGGCAGCAGCTGAAGCTCTTACAGGGGCAGCAAAACATACAGGTTTAACACTGTTCATGGAGAACCCAAGGTCAAGAGAAAGCTACAGATCATGGCACTTGATGCCACTGATAAAACAGTGGACAAGGAAGCCAAAGCTTGAATTAGCCTTTGGCCACACTTTTAATAGCCTGCTTTGCTTTGGCTTTAACTATTTCTAGTCCTCAGCTGCAGAAACTTGAATGCCAACATTCATGCCCTAAATATATTGAAGAGTAAATGTGACAACTCAGAATGTTTTAGAGTTTGCATTATTAGCTAGCTTTCAAGTCCATCTTACAACTTTGGAGGGCAATTCGGCTGCTTTAGGAGATGGGAAGCATCAGCCTGCCAGTTCTCGAAAGTCCTTTGAGGCACAAAACCACCAACTGAAATAAATTACTCTGTTTCTATGAGTGCAGCCTCATCCTATTTATAACAAGAACTCTTGGAACAAATACTTCGAGTTTTGAAAGTCCCTGCCAAACACTTTTCTTTGCCCTTAGCCCCAGTTGACAATTTCTACATCAACTGAAGATTCAGAGGGATGGTTCCACTTTTCAAGCCATTCTGACTCTGCTATGCAAATGCAATATGAAGAAACACAAATTTTAAAAGAATTCAAGTAGCAAGTTGTAAAGTCTCACTTCCTTTGATGTTTAAGGCAGCAACTTTACATATGTAAGTTCAAGTTAGAATATGCTCAGATTCTGTTATTACCATTTAAACGAAGACAGCGTGCTGTTGTGGGCAGAGCAGCCTATATCTAGCCTACACATCCTTTGCCACATCCTTGTCCATCTAAAAGTGGTGGCTGCAATCTGATATTTCTATTTCCTTTCCTAAAGAATACTTCGTTGAATTAGTCGATGCACTGAAATATATCCTAATCTGAACAAGTGTGCTCTAACTGAGATAAACTGGTAGAAATACAAATACCTAAATGCTAGTTATGTTTTGGAACAGATTCTTGAAAGCTACTGAAGGGGCAAGTTCTCAAAATTCAGTATCTGGCAGCAATGCTAATGAGGAAATACAATGACTGATTGGTACCCAAACTTCATAGCTGCCTAATATGACTGTCTGTACTGCAATATTTTTTATTTTTTGCCAAGCCAACATGCAGCTAGAAGATCACTGCTGCACACTAGACAGACATGCTCCATGCATACTACAAACCTGACCAGAGAAGTCTTGCATGAGCAGTATAGTAATTCAGGACATTGCTTTATCAAACTGTTATATAGGCATACAAGGTCCAAAGCCACATGGCTCTGGTAATTTGCCCTCAATGCATGTAAACACATTTCATGGATAACAGAAGTTATAATTTGCCCAATAAAGCTTTCCTTCTGTAGAAACTAGGAAAGGCATGGCTAGCAGCAATAGATCCTTGCATGTTCTCTGCAAGACACCAGCACAGATCTATTCTGCTCCCCACACCTGCTTGTAATACTAAAATCTGCAAATAGAAACTTAGTAGTGGCATCACTTTTGTTTAGAACTGCAGCCAATTCTGCATCAGTGGCTTCTGGAGTGTCACTTGGGACTTGCTGTTCCAAGAATGAAAATTATATCTCAGCAAAGAGATGGAGTTATCTAACAAATCTGTTGCCAAGTGAATTACATGAGGTTTATAACATTGTTACATTATTTTGCTGCCCTGGACAGAGTTATTAATAGTGTGGCATCTATTGGGAAATAACAGCATTATCTGGACAAGTGTTATTGCAAACATGCACATTCCTTCCCATCTCACTATGATTTGGCCCAATTGGGGCTTAGTCAGCAACCCTGCTTCCTTGCAGTTTCCGCTTTGACAAGCAGACTGCTTAACAGTAAGATTCAACCATCTATTTTCTACTTGTAGCACTTCCATACTGCACTAGATGCACCCAAGAATAGCAGGTAGGGCTTATCTCCCATACTACATATCCTGGATTAGCTGTATTAGTTTTGTATCGATACACAATCGTGCAACGGGATCTGTGCAAATTACACCCCACTTCTCTATACATGCATAAGGGTGTTTTTTTTAAGTGTTAACTGTGATCTGTACTGTACAAAGCTCTCAGACAAAATCCAGAACTCTTAATTTGACTCACTAATTTTTACACTGTTTAAACCATGCGAAGTTCATGGAATTTACTTTCACATATTAGGCAGACACATGCTGTTCAATGGAAGCCAGAAGCTCCACTTGAGACTGGCCACAAGTGTTACAGGTTTTTAAAGCTCTGCCCCAATCCTTTGCAGCCAAGTGCGTTTAAAAATAGTTAAAGGAAAACATGTTTCAAAATAGTTAACTAGTTTCATATCACAGCCCTCCTATGAGAAGAGGATTGAGAGTCCTGTGATAGAAGATGGCAGCACAGATCAGCTGTAATAAGCTGTGCAGAAGTTCCAAGCTCATGCAGGCATGCTACTATTAGCCCTCTTTGTCTTTAGAAATTCGAGCTGTGACCAATCCACAGTCTACATTAGTCACCCTGATCATGTCTAGGCACCAGATAAAGGTGTCATTTGAAGCTTTACTCTGTGTGTCCATAGTGTACAGGTTTCAAACCCCTCTCCCTCCCCAAAACCAATAGTTTAATGTACCATTCAGGAGGCAGAAGAGGCACTTTGACAAGACAAAAAAAAAATTATTTTTTTTTAAATGCACCAACTTTCTGGCAAATAGGTAATAGTGAATGCTGGGCTCATCATAATAAATTTGATCCAGCTTTATCAGTCCACAAGAAGTAGGTGACCTCTTATCCCACATATACCAACAACTTTCTGCTTTAACAACTTTTGTAAGGACTCCTGGCAGGGATAAAATAGCCGCAGGTAATGGGTAAGTTGCTATTTACAAACCTGAATAGTGAGGCTTACATTATCTATTCAAAAAGAGATGAGAACCAGTTTAGCATGAGCTCCTGGGGTAGAGCCATGCGTAAGTGTCAGACGCCATGTTCCAAGCGTTAAAGCACAAATTTCCAAGGCTAGGAACAAAGTTAAGACACATTCACGCATAATGCATTATGCATTACACTGAGCTGATATGAGAAGTGATATTTTGGAGACTAGATACAGTAGCTGAACATGCAGCTGCCCAGTAGATCCAGAATAAGACACTGCAGGCAAAATCAAAAACTCATTTGACAGTGTGGCCTTGGCTGTAAGTTATAGTTGCACTCTTTTCATTAAAAATACAGTAACTCCCTGAGAAGTTATGTAGCTGTAGAACTTGACTTTTACTTTCCCTCATCTGGTGTGCAGAATGTTTTCTATTACGTCTCATCTGCCAGCTACTGGAGTGTGGCTATACTTCACAAATCTATAACTAGTAAAGAGGTATTTACCTTTTTTCTTTCTTTTGTATGTTTTAATGTACGGTTATGATTTTTTCTTGATTTTAAGAACCGGATTTTACCTTTCCTTAAGAGGAAAAACTCATCTTCAAGACTAAAATTATGCACTTAAAGGCTACAGCTTCTGCCAGAACAGTGCTTAACAGTACCAGGTTATGAGACCAACAGTCACCAAAGGGATCCAAGGTCCTGCTGCCTAAAGCATAACAGAAAAGATCAGACACCAATCACCATAGCAGGCCCAAGTCTGAAGAAGATATGGGAAACTATGCTAAACTTGTACTTCAGGGGCAGGGAACTCAGGCCCGTAGGCCAAAACTGACCCACCATGCTTCCCAATTTGGCCCATGAGACCATTCAGAGGAAGCCATGCTCAGCTGCACTACACCGAGCATCATACATGCCATCAGATGTGCAGCAAGTAAGGGTGGGTCTTCAAGTGAACAATCAGGAACTTAACATGGGCTTCAGATTCCTCCTTTGCTGGAACAAGGGCTGTAACAGGGAAGGCAAAGCAGCCCTGACAAGCAGAACAGAGAGTAGGCCACTACTCTACAGCAATTGTAAGTCTTTGAGCCCTTGATGGGTGAAAAGAGTGGAGCTGCTCAGGTATGTGGCACAACATCAAGGCAGGCTTGAGGGCTGGGATGGGGTTGTTGTTTTTTATGATTATTTTATTATGCTGTGTACTATTATGTACTGTATTGTGTTTTTAATATTATACTGTGTAAGGTATGTTCTTAATGTTGTACATACCCTGGGATCTTTGGATAAAGGGTAGTATATAGACCAAATAAATAAATAAATAAATCTTGAAGCGCAGAATTATAGTAAATGCTTGCAAGGTTGACTCATTGGATCAAGTTCTAGTCTTCTACAAAGCATGCATCGGTTTCTTAAGCTGAAGGAAGATAGGAGACAAAAAAGATACTAAAATCTAGTCCTGATCCAGAAGCCAGCTATACTTCTAGGGAGCTAGAATTAAACCATGCTCTAAACCCAACATAGAAGCACTCAGGAATCTGAACCAAGACACCAAGGTGCTGCATTCAAGACAGGTCTGTGATGGTCACAGGAGTACAATGATTAAAGTGACACTGATCAGCATCTGAGCAGTTTCATAGGCTTTAAGTACTTTCCTAAAGAAATTAAAGCCTATGAAACTGTTCAGACGATGATCAATGTCACATTAATGGCTGTAGCCCTGTAACCATGAGAGACCATCCTAAAGAAGTTCTCCTCATACTAGAATCAATACGGCATTTAAGGAGAGCTATTCCCAACTACGCTATCATGATGGACATTTGACTGGGAATGATTCAAGCTATGATATACCCAGAGACGTAGCAGAATAGACACAGACTAGATGCAACACATAGCACACAATCTCTACATGCATACACAGTTAAAGCAGCAGCTCAGAAGCTACAAGAACTTGGATGCGGGTGCAGAATGAAAGCAGGGTGAAAATGTTGTTGAAGTACTTACCCAATGTCATCCCTGTAGACTCGAGAGATTAAAACCTCTCCCTTATGATTATAAATGAATAGGCCTCCAATCATGTTGAAATCTTAATCTTTCTTTTCCATGGTGCTTAAATCATATCTACAGATACAAGAGAGGAGATTATGAGACTTACAGTACAGAGCATAGGCTTAAGACAATTTAATAGCTTTGATAAGTCGGCTAATTCACCGACTCCCATTTCACCAGATCAAGATTATTCTTGGACACTGGCTTGTTCCCATCAAGGAAGCATATACCTTGCACTTCTATTCCAAACAATCAGTATTTATGCATCCTAACAGAACATGCTGTCATCTTAATGCTTACATAATTTACCAACAATCCCTACTACACAGATAGTTCCATAATATGCAGTGCTCAAATTTATAAATCTAATTGCCAGAACAAGATTCTGAGTCCTTTCAGGTTTTGGCAGAATACCAATACCAACTGACATCAGTGGCCTTCTAGTCCCAAAACTACTCTTTGCCTAATAAGCAAACACTGGCTTGGAAGCTTGTCCAATTCCCCTAATTAGTCACACGGAACTGCAATATTTAAATGAGGTAGTCCAATAAGATATTTTGTTATGATCTCTGGTCAAGGCAAACTTCATACTGTGTTCCTTAGAGTCTAAGCTAGACTTATTTGCAAGGTGCAGCTGAAGAGTTAAGTAGCTGCTCGTCTGTACCTGCATAGGTCTAACTTCAGTATCAGCCTTGCAAAAGCAGCTCTTGAAAGCACACTTGCAAACAGTGCAAGTTACTTCACCACTCAATAGGCTCCTAGTTACATGAATCTGCATGCAGCCTGTCCCAACACTGCAGGAGAGATTTCTAGAGCTACCTGCTGGGTAATTTCTAATTGAAGATTTAAAGTTCTGGGCTTCCCCAGGCTCTCCATGGAAACTTAGAGCTGATGAGAGCTCTCAAGTAGGAATAAGAAGTATTGATTTCATAGGGTCCACAATTCTCATGTTTTACCAACTCTTTATGTTGATAAGTGGCACGCTTTATAGGTTGGATGATGTAATGTTAGCTATGAAAGTGCCCTGTTAAGGGCTAAGAAGGCATGCCAGCCAGCCATAACCATTTTCAGAAGCTGCATAAGAGCAAAAATATGTTACAATTTTCACTTAGTGTGGCAGTGAGCTTTATGATTGTTCACCTATGCAGATACAAATGTGTACACTTGACTCAACTTTTTAAAACAGGAAGGTAGCATCCTTCCAGGAGCAAAGCATCAAGGAGATAGAAGCAAGAGAATATTGTTAGTAGCAACAACAACTGCCTCTCCACAAGCCTTATTCTTATTTGCCAGGATGCACCTCAGCTCTTTGAGGAACTCTGACAGATGCCTACCTCCAGCCAGAGAAACCAGGAGCTCTAGACATCTTAAGGAAAGTGGGGTAGGATAGATGCTTTTAGATAAGAATTCAAGGATGTACCACCACAGTTCTGGGAACAACTGGGCCAGAAAACCTGTGTGCATTCAATTATATAACAGAAAGGAAGTAGCTCAGGAGTAAGTGTCATAGATAGTGCTATGAGTATTCTGAACGAATCGTGTGGCTCCTTAATTAACAGATTTGCAACTCCAAAAACAGAACAGTCTTGTAAGACACAGAACTGGCAACATTAGATTGTAGTACATTACACAGCAGGATGACTCATTAAGGAAGGTTGCCAAGATTTGTTCCACATAAAGACAAAGTCATGTTCCAAGTAACTGTCCATAGCTGTTCTTTGGAATTAGAAGAGGAAGCTTTGTTCTCAGTTCTGCCTTGAACCAACAGCTCATGATATGTAGCAAGAAAGTTTATATTTTAAACAATGTAAAGTAGGCTTGGGTACAGAATCCACCATTTGTACCAAATTATGGAATAGCACGAAAGTTTTTTGTTTTTTTAAAAAAATGGTTTAATGTGAATGAGCAGCCAAATTCTTACTCTGCTCCTCCCCAGTGCCTACTGCTGGAAACAAGACACAATCTGGTTTATCATGACATCCAAGGTAGAGGCACACAGTTTGCTGCTTTCCAAATAAACCACAAACAGTAAGCCAATAATTTATTATTTGTTTCATAAAATTTATATACCATCTGATCGCTAAAAAGAAAAAAGCCTCAACGTGACTTACAAAAATCTTGGCTAGTATTTATGGTTTGTTTGGAGAGACACAAACTATGAGCCCAGATTCAGAAGTCACAATCAGTCACATTCTGTGTAGTTTCCCAGCAGTGCAGCTGAGAGTTTTTTGGGATGGGTGGGAGGGTTGAGTGAGAACTTTTCAGATGCATCGATACACTGGCCAGGCCTAATAGCCATCTTCAAATATCTTAAGGGTTGTCACATGAAAGAGAAAACTTGTTTCATAATCAATAACCTTTGGCTCTAAATTTGCATTTCCCCCCTCAATGTCATGCTCCAAGAGTACTAGGTGGAATAAAACACTACTGTACAGTGGTACCTCGGATTAAGAACTTAATTCGTTCTGGAGGTCCGTTCTTATCCTGAAACTGTTCTTAACCTGAGGTACCACTTTAGCTAATGGGGCCTCCCGCTGCCGCCACCGCACGATTTCTGTTCTCATCCTGAAGCAAATTTCTTAACCCGAGGTACTATTTCTAGGTTAGCGGAGTTTGTAACCTGAAGCGTCTGTAACCCAAGGTACCACTGTTCCTAGCTTCTTATACAATAATCCACAAGTATCAGCTTGGGCTACTAGCCAAGTCTCTACCTTTTTGGCTACTGATTCTGCAAACACAACAGGGTCTTGCTTCATTGGTTCAAGGACAAGGAAATTACAGCCATTTTCTTTTCTTATCCAAACTGCACAAGCGAACACCTGTTAGAGGCTGCTGCGAGTGGGAGGGAAAAGATAGTCTGCCCTGGCAAGCAGAATTGTGGGCATCCAAGTTGATATCAAATTGGGATTACCACTTTCACAAACTGCTCTGAGAGAAGCAAGCGGCTTTATCGTTGCTTGAAGGGTGTAGCACAAATTCGTCTTGTACACAAATCAGCACATCCATTTTAACAACGACTCTTATCTTAGCTTCCTAACAGTACTGTGCAAGGGAGATTATAGACAGCAGACTTGCACATAGCCATTTTGAGCTGATGGCAATTACAGATCACAGCCAGCCATGCATATTTTGTTCCGTTCTCCAAATAATGCAGAGAGCATCAGTACAGACTAGTATCTCTCTCTCTCAAATAACTTCATGCTCCTTAGAGCGCAATTCTTCAACCTTGCTTCCCAATCATCCTGAGCCGGCATAGCCAATGGTCAGGGATGACAGGAGCTATAGCGCAACAACATGAGGGGAGACCCAAGGTTGAAGAACACTGTCTTAGAGCACCGCTGCTTTCCTCAACCCTATTGGGAAGACTTCCTCTCAACACAGTGGAACGCTTTCTATTCCATGTATCAAATATTATTTACACCCCAATAAATTAGAGAAATTTATGTTGCTGACTAACTTTGTCACAAGGAGTTCCACAGCTCAGCTCAAGCTAAGTAGTCAGAGCTCAAATGAGCAGAATATGAACAGGCTCATCAGAAAGAGAAAATATGATAGAGATTTACAAAAGTATGCATAGAGTGGAGTGAAAGGTTTCCGCCCCCCCCCCCACCTCTCATAATACTAAAGCCAATCATCATTCAATGAAAATGAGTGGTAGAACACCAAGGACAGTCAAAAGGAGCTTCTTCATACAGTGAGAAGTAAAGCTATGGAATTTGTAACAAGAAATGGCCACCAACTTAAAAGGGAGTTAGCCTTATCCTAATCTCAAAGAAACACTTTGTTGGAAGTAGGGTTGGGTGATAGCTGGTTTTCAACAATGTGATATATCACAATGTTTCAACATCGTGATGAATCGTGATGTCTGAAAGAAGGATGGAGTTATATAGAGGTATTGGCTGGCTTCAGGGTTTTTGGCCGGTCAAAAATTATGAAACCAATATCATGATATGGACTTCAAACCGGTTTGGAACAATGTATCAATATATCGCCCACCCCCAGTTGGAAAATCCTAGATTTACAGTGGTACCTCTGGCTGCGAACAGGATCCATTCTGGAGGCCCGTCCGCAACATGAAAAGCCGTATCTGTGCATGTGCATGGCGCAATTTGGCGCTTGTGCGCATGCAGCGAAACCCAGAAGTAACCCTTTCCGGTACTTCCGGGTCGCCACAGGACACAACCTGAAAAAACATATCATGAATCAAACGTAATATGAGGTATGACAGTATATGGCTCTCTGATCTCTGAGAGCCATCTGCTACACAGATTAATTAGCTCAAGTCACCATCACTTATAATGAATGCTGTTCCCCTTACCCAGTTAACTATAGTAGCATTTCTCAAACCTCTTAACAGAGAAGTCACACAGTATTTGAGATATGAAAGCTGGGAGTTAAATGGCACCTTAAACCTAGGTTATGGGCGCAACAATGGAATATCTTGGCGTACTATTTATATAACAATACAAAGCTGAAAATGAATGAACTGCAGCTAAAATATTATGTTCATTTTTCCATGGTCTAGTCCTTCCCCTGCCCACCCTCCTAATATTATTAAGAGGGTCTCTTCTCCTTTCCTTCCACTCTGCAGTTTCAATCTGAAATTTTGGGTGCAGTACTGTGCCCAGAGCTCAGAAACAGCTCGCACTAATGAAATTCCCTGTCGCAAATTGTGCCTAGAACAGTGGGAGTTTTGAACACTGAAGGCACACTTTTCAGTACTGAAAATGAGAAACCACTGGACAAAAAGAAATGTGTGTTTCTGTGAGCCAAGGCATTTACTCAACTATGGAGGAGTCCACCATTGGCATTTCTGACTGACACTGTTCCAAGTCTGCCTCCTGTTTGGAAGCCTAGAGCAGTGACTATGCAAAAAAAGAAGCTTGTCCTCAAAAAGAAAGGCCAAAAGCAAGTGGCAGTGCAAGCAAGTTCTGCCATTAGCCCTCTACCTTTCCCTTAAAGGCACCCCTCTCAGCCCAGCTGCTGACAATTTACATTAGGTTCCCTATTAACTAGCAAAAACCTGAGGGGAAGGTGAAAGCCATTCCAGGAAAGAGGATGCTCTTTGAAGAGTTTGGACCTTGTCCTCCAGCAAGGATAGCTGATCTTTACTAGTGATCTCAATATAATTTTAGAACATTCAAACAGAAATGGACAATTACACAAACACCCCAAGTCCCAGAAGGTCTCCTTGTAAACTTTTAGCAAGACTGTGAGGTGGTACTGCTACCATCAATCATTTCTAGTCTATCTATGCAATTGATATACATATATAGCCAGTTCTTTAGCAGAAACCTTTGGATTTGTCCATGAGCATTAAAGCCAAAAATAAACTGAACAACTATATGACTTTTAGAAGACATCTGAAGGGATGTTTTTAATGTTTGAAGCTTTCTTGTGTTTTTAATATTTTGTTGGGTGTCGCCCAGAGTGGCTGGGGCAATCCAGGTTTAAAAAGGTACCATATTTTTCGCTCTATAGGATGCACTTTTTCCCCCTCCAAAAATTAAGGGGAAATGTGTGTGCGTCCTATGGAGCGAATGCAGGGAAATCAAGAAAAAACAACGTGTAGCCTGTCTGCTTCTCCCAGAGCTTCTCGGGGCTGCTGCGTTGCTTTCACTGAAGCTTGGACCCCTCTCGCTCTCCAGGCTTCAGGGATAGCCGCCAAGACACAAGTCAAGACAGCCAGCGGGATGGATCCCGCTCGCTGTCTTGGCTGCTTTGCCCCGAGAAGCTCTGGGAGAAGCAGACAGGCTACACATTGTTTTTTCTTGATTTCCCCCTCTAAAAACTAGGTGCACCTTATGGAGTGAAAAATATGGTAAATGTCCCCTAGATTGTTAAGTCCAGTCAAAGGCGACTATGGGGTGTGGCGCTCATCTCATTTCAGGACGAGGGAACCAGTGTTTGTCCACAGACAGCTTTCCAGGTCATGTGGCCAGAATGATTAAACCGCTTCTGGTGCAACCTGACACTGTGGTGGAAGCCAGAGTGCAAGGAAACACCACTTACCTCCCCTGCCGCAGCGGTACCTATTTATCTGTTTGTACTGGCATGCTTTCGAATTGCTAGGTTGACAGAAACTGGGACAGAGCAACGGGAGCTCACTCCGTCACACGGATTCAAACCGCTGACCTTCCAATCGGCAAGCCCAAGAGGCCCAATGGTTTAGACCACCGTCACCCACGTCTCTTCATCCAGGTTTACCAGACCACTGAAACAATAAAGCAGCCTTAAAATTTAATGAGTTCTGGTGACCTTTGGCCAAGTCACAATCACCCTCAAGCAGCAAGATATCAACACTACTATTATAGTCAGGATTACAGCTATACTATTATAGCGGCAGTAGGAATAGTGCCACCCATGCAGTTATCATGGTCCTGTGGAATATGAAGCACTATGAAACCTGTATAATTCATTCTTCCACCTACTTTTAAAGAGATACTAGCACTTTAAGGCAAGAAGAGTCACAGCAGAATGCTATGCCGGCTACTAGTCCTGCCTTCCTTTCTGGTGGAAAGAAAAATAAGGTAGCCATCTGCACACTGGAAATTGGCTTAAGAGAAAAGGATTTATTGTGTATTTCAGCCAGCTATTTTTTTCCGTCACAATACTTATGTGCAACCATGGTTGGTATGACTGGTATTCCAGGCACATAGTTAATTAGCATGTCTAGAAAACTACAAAAAATCACATCTTCTCAGCAATGTGATATTTCTACTGCTTTCCAAAATAAATGTGCACAGACTGCATACATCACTTGGTCCTTATAGCCTATTATATGCCGCTCTCCACCCAGAAACACTCCACAACCGAAAGAAAGATACATGTTACCAACAAATGTTGGGAGGAAGGTGGGGGAGCTGAATTTTATGCTAACTCAAGCAAGTCGGCAATAACCTCCTGCACCCTCTACCCCAACCCCCGCTTCACACTTGCAGAGACATTACTGGTACAGTGGTACCTCGGTTTACGAACTTAATCTGTGCTCGAAGTCCATTCTTAAACCAAAGCCTTTCTTAAACCAAGGCGCGCTTTCCCTAATGAGGCCTTCCGCCACCGGCGCCCTTCCACCGTTTGGATTCTGTTCTTAGACCGACGTAAAGTTCTATTTCTGGTTTTGCAGAGTTTGTAAACCGAATTACTCTTAAACCGGACTGTTCTTAAACCGAGGTACCACTGTATTTCCTTTGGACATAAATTACTTAAAACTTTTGGATAGAGGACTAACAGCAATTCCAACTTCCTTCCCAAGGAAATGCCTCTTTTCACTGCTTTGGTCAACAACATGCAGCCAGATCTGGATGAAGTCCGTTATTCCTGGCATCTAGCCAATTAAACTGAATACACTTCCAAATAAAAACCTTCCCTTATTCTTGCACTTGCCACATGCCTCATTCAAATGATAAAGTTACATCTTCAAAGCTTCTTACAGCGGGGTGTGCAAGACACCACACCGCAGGAATTTTGGGCTAGGTTGTGGGGGCAGGGAACAAAAGAGAAGAATAGAATAGAATAGAATAGAATAGATTCTTTATTGTCATTACACAAGTGCAACATTGCACAAGTGCAACGAAATTGGATGCCATCCCTTAAAAACAACAAAAGCAAAACAACAACAACAACCAAACAAACCACATTCCAGCCACACCCACACCAACACCCATCAAACTCCCAGGTCACACTATCGAGTTACAGCATTCAAAAAGGCCACAGCTCTTGGATAGAAACTGTTTTTCAGTCTATTTGTCCTTGACTTGATGTTTCTATATCTCCTGCCAGAAGGCAGTAGTGCAAACAGACTGTGTCCCGGGTGAGATGAATCCTGCAGGATGTTGTTTGCTTTCCTAAGACAACGGGAACCGTACAGTTCTTCCAAAGATGGGAGAGGATGACCAATAATCCTTTGGGCTGTGGTTATGACCTTCTGGAGCACCTTCCTCTCCCTAGCTGTACAACTGGAGAACCAAGCACAAATACAGTATGTAAGAATGCTCTCTATGGAGCCTCGGTAGAAGGACACCAGCAGTCTCTCACTCAGATTGTTCTTCTTTAAAAGTCTGAGGAAATAAATTCTCTGCTGGGCCTTCTTCACCAGAGCAGTGGTATTTGCGCTCCAAGTCATGCCCTGATCGATAGTTACTCCCAAAAACCTGAATTCCGCCACCCTCTCCACCCGTTCCCCGTTGATATACAAGGGCTGAATGTCCGCCTTTTTTTTCCTGTAATCCACCACCAATTCCTTGGTCTTAGCCGTATTAAGAGCCAGATTGTTCTCTCCACACCAAACACAGAGCCGCTCCACCTCGTCCCGATAGGCGGACTCATCCCCTCCTGAAATGAGCCCTACCACCGTAGTGTCATCAGCAAACTTGATGATTTTGTTGCTGGAATAGATGGCTGTACAGTCATACGTATAGAGAGCATAGAGCAGGGGACTCAACACACAACCCTGTGGTGAGCCGGTGTTAAGGCTAAGGGCTGTGGACATATGTGACCCTACTCTAACCCTCTGAGAACGTTCTGACAAAAAATCCAAAACCCAGAGACAGGTGGAGTTGGAGAGTCCAATCGCCTCTAGCTTGGACACCAGTCTATGGGGGAGGATAGTGTTAAAAGCAGAGCTAAAATCCACAAACAGCAGCCTCACATAACTCCCCGGCTGCTCCAGATGGGACAGAGCAGCATGGAGAGTGGTGGTGATAGCGTCTTCTGTGGATCTATTTGCCCTGTATGCAAACTGGTAGTTGTCAAAAGTTGATGGAAGACAGGAAATAATGTGACGGCGCACCAGTTTCTCAAAACACTTCATGATGATTGGAGTCAGTGCAACTGGTCTGTAGTCATTCAAACTACTGATTGTGGATTTTTTAGGCAGAGGGACAATAGTTGACGACTTCAGGCAGGGTGGGACAATAGACTGGTGTAAGGACTTATTGAAGATCTTAGTAAAGACCCTCGCCAGCTGATCCGCACAGCCCTTCAACACCTTTCCAGTGATGCCATCAGGTCCAGCCGCCTTCCTCGGATTCGCCATCCTCAATACCTGTCTCACCTCATGTTCCTCTACCGTGAATGAGGGGCCCCTATGGGCTGGTGGCTGTAATACCGGCGTCTCAGGTGGCTCCTTCTCGAAGCGAGCAAAGAAGAGGTTAAGCTCCTCCGCCAGCAAAGGGTCACCGTCGACAGCACCAAGGTTAGGTTTGTAGTTGGTAATATGCTGAATCCCCTGCCACATCTGTCTTGTGTTGTTGCTCCTTAAATTATCCTCAATCCTCAGCCTATAATCCAATTTTGCCCGTCGAATACCCCTCTTCAAGTTTGCTCTTGCCACACTGTAAAGCTGCACCTCGCCTGACCTGAAAGCCCTGTTCCTTTCCCGCAACAGGCACTGGACCTCTCTATTCATCCAGGGTTTCTGATTGGGGTAAAACCGGATGGATTTATTTACTGTGACAGTGTCTGTGCAGTGATTGATATAGCACAGAACTGCCGCCGTGTGCTCCTCCAGGTCTGAACGATCGAAAATATCCCAATTGGTTCTCTCAAAACAGTCCTGCAGCTGGTGAATAGCACCTTCAGGCCAGATTTTAACAGATTTTAATATTGTGGGAGCCCGTTTCCTGAGTGGGATATATGCTGGTACCAGGAACAGAGACATATGGTCGGACTGGCCCAAGTGTGGCAGCTGTAAAGCCCTATAGCCGTGATTTACATTCGAATAAACTTTATCCAGTGTCTTGTCCCCTCTTGTGGGACATTTCACATGCTGATAGAGCGTTGGGAGCACTGTTTTAAGTTCAACATGGTTGAAGTCTCCCGCAATGATGTGCACAGCTTCAGGATACTTGTCTTGCTGGCTGCTGATAAGGCTCTGCAGGCATCCCAAAGCCAAGTTGGCATTGGCATCTGGTGGCACGTACACACCAGTTAACATAACAGCTGTGAACTCCCTAGGGAGATAGGCTGGTCTACATTTAACAGCCACATATTCCAAATCCGGTGAACAGTGACTGCCCACAGTCTTCGAATTATTGGACCAGCATTTGTTCACATATACACACAGCCCCCCTCCTTTGGTTTTTCCGAAGTCCATGCCTCGGTCATGACGATGTACCGCACAGCCTTCCAACTGAATAGCTGTGTCTGGTATGGACGGTTGAAGCCATGTCTCAATGACAAATAAAACGCAGCAATCTTTTACAAGGCTGTTCTTTGCTGCCTGCAGCCTCAATTCATCCATCTTGTTGGCAAGAGATCTCACATTAGCAAGAAATATGCTAGAGCTACCAAGAAGCCAAAAGTCTCCTGCCCCATAAAGAATACCAGTAGTACCATCTTTGCTTGATCATGCCGACAGCACCCCCCCTCAAATATTGAGTCACACTAACTTGGCCCCGATCCCACAAATGCTAGCCAAATTTGAAGCCCAACACTCCTGAGCTATTACATCAACAGGACCCCAAGTTTGGGGGGGGGGGGCAAACATTTGTAGCTTTCCAATTCTGCATTAAGCTGCATAGAGCCTCAAACACTGGGACAGCCAGCACTGCCCTCAAAATACAATTTCTGACTTAATGCGCTCAAAAGGTAAAGGACAAAAGGCAAAGGGACTTACTCATGGGGGAACCACGCAAGGCCTTTCTACCTCACGCTGAGGATTCGCTGCATGCCAGTTGAGTAATTTCAGAAGCATTATAAATAAGGGATGAAGAGAGTGATGAGGACGGACCTGCTGCCTTTCCCCTGACCCAAGTTCAAAAACAACGGGCCTCACACACCCTGCAGGATAGATTTATTTAAATTTAATCATTTCTTGCATCTATAGCACACCTTTTTCTCCAAGGACCTCAAGGCATCACACATGGATCTTCTCATTTAATCCCCAAGACAGCCCTGTAAAGTAGATTAGGCTGAGAAGCAGTAAATAGCCCAGGTTCACCCAACGAGTGGGTATTTGAACTCTGGTCTCCCAGGCCCAACACTAACCACTACACCACACTGTCTCTCTGTACAGAATCCCTCCCTTCTCACCCCGCCTCTGGGCCAAAGCTAACTGGTAGACAGCCTGCCTCGCGAAGCAGGAAGTCCCAGATCAGGATCCCTGACCGCATCTCTAGGGAGGGCCAGCAAAAACCCCGGAGAGCCGCTGCCAGCCAGTGCCGCCAACACTGAGCTGGGTGGCCTCGGCATGGGGCAATTCCTGGGCTCCGCGAGTGCCAAGCCTAATGGGAGGCTCCTCACGAGCAACGGGCTCGTCCCGATCCCACCCAGAACAGCCACGAGCACCCGGAGGAGACACATCCTTACCGAGGACGTGCGGTGGTGTTTTTGCTCTGAAAAGCCGAAGCGGCCATGGGAAGCTTCACGCCAGAGCAGGGAGAAGGCAGCCCGTTATTCGCACGCCCCGTTTGCTGAAGGGCGATTCTCTCCCTCAGAAAGCCGCTTCCGGCGCCTCGGCCCGCTTCACGGCTGTCGCCACAGCAGGCCACATGAATTAATTAAGAATAAATAATAATAAAATTATTTGTACCCCGCCCATCTGACTGGTTTGCCCCAGCCACTCTGGGAGGCCCCCAACATATAGAAAAACGCAATTAAACGCCATAAAGCTTCCCGGGAAAGGGTGTCCGACCACATCCCTCGAAGGCTGGAAGAGGCTTAGGAACAGCGGCCCTCAAGGGCGAAGAAGAAGCCCCTCAGGAGGAGGACGAGCCCAGCCCGCCTCGGCGAGGCCCCCTTTCAGAAGAGGAGAAGGAGCCACAATGACAACCACCCTAACGACGAAAGAGCCGTCAAATGGGCCGCAAGGAGAAGAAGGCGGCGACC
This sequence comes from Podarcis muralis, assembly GCF_964188315.1. Lineage (NCBI taxonomy): Eukaryota > Metazoa > Chordata > Lepidosauria > Squamata > Lacertidae > Podarcis > Podarcis muralis. The sequence continues at coordinate 5,944,053 of NC_135660.1, read as the reverse complement.
ACCACCCGGTCGGACTCACCTAGTGGCGCCGTCGCTGAGGCGGCTGCCGTTGCCGGTCCTTCCAGCTGCGCCCCCTCCGGCACCGACTGGCAAGATGGCGGCCGCTCCCCCCTCCCCTATCACTGCAGAGCCGCCGCCACTGCGCACGCGCGGGTCGCGCCCGGGCCCCAGGACGCATGCGCCGCCGCCCTCCTTAGAGAGGGCGAGTTCGGGATGCTGGTTAAGGACGAGCGGGTGCCGGGGAGGAGGGGCGGGGCCGGTTGCTGCTGCTGCTGAACCCAGAATGCAACGCGCAAGCTCGCGGATTCCATTCGAGGTGGAGGTGGCGTGCAGGGCACGATGGGAAGTGTAGTTTATATCCATCCGTTCGATTACAGAAACTGCTTACGGGAGGATGAGGCTGCCGCCGTTGCATACTGGGCGGGGGGGACGGGGGACGGGGTACTTTCTTTTCTATTATTTTTATTTATTCCCAGTTGTCAGTGTTTATACTACATTTTTTTTAGATTTGCCTTGAGACAGTCTTTAAACCTCTTTTGTTGACCACCAGCATTACGCTTTCCATTTTTAAGTTCGGAATAGAGTAGTTGCTTTGGAAGATGATCATCAGGCATCTGCACAATTTATTCACCGCTTGACTGCAAATAAAAACCAACCCTCAAAGCCGTTTACAAAACAGTAAAAGAAAAATTTGCAACCCACCTTTGAACCATACAAAACATTTAACGGGAGAGGCTGGCTGACCCTTTTCATGGATGTTCCTTCCAGTAATTTTTATAATTAACTTTTTAAAATGTATTATATATTTCTAAAAACAAAACTGCTCATTTGAAATGACCTGTGCATCAAGCTGGCAGAAGCAAAACTCACATTTTATTTCCTGTAATGATGGTGTTATGATTTGTCTTCTTTATAGTATTTTTTTAAAAAAAGGAATGACAAATTGGTTTTGTCCTATTAGGTAATTGGCCGCAGGTGGGAGAAGGAAAGTGTTAATTGTGTGGTTCAGTAGTAAAGTAATACACATGGATGCTTAAAGGGAAGGGGGAGGGGAAGTCCCAGGCTCTAGTCTTAGATTACCTATCTGCACTACTAGTAGCTTATATGACAAGCTATACTTGCTGAGATTCCCTCTTCTTTACACCTGTTATAAAGATAAAGGGACCCCTGACCATTAGGTCCAGTCATGACCGACTCTGGGGTTGCGGCGCTCATCTCGCTTTATTGGCCGAGGGAGCCAGCGTACAGCTTCTGGGTCATGTGGCCAGCATGACTAAGCCGCTTCTGGCGAACCAGAGCAGCGCACGGAAACGCTGTTTACCTTTCCGCTGGAGCGGTACCTATTTATCTACTTGCACTTTGATGTGCTTTGAAACTGCTAGGTTGGCAGGAGCAGGGACCGAGCAACGGGAGCTCACCCCGTCACGGGGATTCGAACCACTGACCTTCTGATCGGCAAGTCCTAGGCTCTGTGGTTTAACCCACAGCACCACCTGTGTCCCTGTTACACCTGTTAGAGATGTATAAATTCCATCTTCTATACAGTGGTGCCCCGCAAGACGAATGCCTCGCAAGACGAAAAACTCGCTAGACGAAAGGGTTTTCCGTTTTTTGAGTCGTTCCACAAGACGAATTTCCCTATGGGCTTGCTTCGCAAGACGAAACGTCTTGCGAGTTCTTGTGAGTTTGTTTCCTTTTTCTTAAAGCCGCTAAGCCGTTAATAGCCGCTAATAGCTGTGCTTCGCAAGACGAAAAAACCGCAAGACTAAGAGATTCGTGGAACGGATTAATTTCATCTTGCGAGGCACCACTGTATGCCCATTAAATAACCTGTTCTCTTTTAGACCTGGACACTGTAATTCATTAAGATGTATACCCCACAGACAGCTAACAAACATAATCTAGAGGGCATTTATAACATGTATATTTTATATCCATGCCATACTGTCATGTCTGACTGTAAATAGCACCAAGCAACTCAAGTAAACTTAAACAAAGGGAATTAGAGGCAGCCAAAGAACACTGATCATTTTTGGGTTTCCCCCCACAAAACAAAGACTTCAAAAAGACTTGTACATTAAAAAAAAAAAGCTGACACAGGGGTAGCAGTATTATGAAGTTTCTGCCCCCAAAATAGTGTTCAAGGAGCCACAAGACTTATTTTTGCCAACAGAGCAATGGCATAGCAGCTGAACAGACAGGCTGAAGAAGAAAAATCTCTCTTCAAGAAAAACGATCCACTGCCTGCATTCTGAAGTGGTCCATATAGTACCAGAAGCATGTACTACATGTTTTTCTCAACATTTGTTTGTGTGTAATTGGCGGGTGGTATTATTCCAAGTACACTAGCAGCCCTTTAGATATCTGAAGATGGAGGTGCCGGTACTGAGTGTGCTTGAGTTCCCACAGAAAAACCCCAACACTGGCTAGATCTTCTTTCGGTCTCCTCTTTCCCAGGCTAAATATCCCCAGCTCCTTCAACTATTCCTCATAAGGCTTGGTTTTCAGACCGTTGATTGTCTTGTCTACCTTTGTCTGCCCACGTTCCAGCTTGTCAACAGCTTTCTTAAATGGTAGCACCCTGAACTGGACACAGTATTCCAGGTGTGGTCTGAGCAAGGCAGAATAGGTTGGTGCTTTTATTCCCATTGACTTGAAGTGCACCAGTGCCTTGTTATCTTGATGTCCTATTTGCATAGATAATTGCCTGAAAATTCTCAATTTCCCAAGCTCACTATACTGTCGAAATACATTGTGAGGTTACAAATGCAACTCATCTGCTGCATCTTTCCCTTCCTTCCAGTTCACTCTTCTGCTGAGGGATGGAAAATTGTAGGCACCACTGACCACCACTGGGATGGGGAGCTGACACAGGTGTTGGTGAACAGCAGAAAGTGGCTTCTGTGTGCTGCTGCCGTTTTGTGCAGGGTGTTGCTCCACTTCCTCCTTCACATCTACCTGCCTTTTCAGAAGAGCCACTCCCCATTTTACCATTGCTTGTTTTCTCCACAACCTTTTCCTTCTATTTTACACATCCCTTTCTTCCATTCTTTTCTTGTCCACTTGGTATTTTATTCTCTATTCCATTCCCCGTTTTTAACATCTCAGCTCTCTTCTTTTGCATTCTCCCCTCTGCCATGACCCTCTTTCCCCTGCTTCCTATCTGTCCCATTGCTCCTTTTTGTACAGTGGTCTTCCCTGGAAACCAGGCTTACATCTGAGCCACAGCTTCCCAAGACACTGCTCCAAAACCTCATCCAGTGCTTGGGCTCTACTCCAGAAGCAGGAGGGAGCCAAAAGGGGCATTTCCATAAGCATTAAAGTATGTGGGTGTGTAGACATTATAGTGAAACGAAAGCTGAAAATGTGAATGGGGCCAGAGCATCTCACTCAGCCCAGACGCTGAGATCCAGTGCCAAGGGTCTTCTGGTGGTTCCCTCATTGCAAGAGGGGAGGTTAGAGGGAACCCAGCAGAGGGGCTTTTCGGCAGTATGCCCACCCTGTGGAATGCCCTCCCAGCAGATGCCAAACTGATAAAACATCTGTCTTTCAAAAGACATCTGAAGGCAGCTCTGTTGAGGAAAGTTTTTAGTGTGTGTTGTAGTATTTTGTTTTTTACTATTTTTTGTCGGGAGCCACCCAAAGTGGCTGGGGCAACCTAGTCACATGGGCAGCACATACATAATAATAATTAAGAATAAAAAATACAGTCGTACCTTGGAAGTCGAACAGAATCCGTTCTGGAAGTCTGTTTGGCTTCCAAAATGTTCGGAAACCAAAGTGTGGCTTCTGATTGGCTGCAGGAAGCTCCTGCAGCCAATTGGAAGCCGCAGAAGCCCCGTCAGACATTCGGGTTCTGAAGAACGTTCACAAACCGGAACACTCACTTTCAAGTTTGCTGCGTTTGGGAGCCAAAATGTCTGAGTACCAAGGCGTTCAGGATCTAAGGTACGGCTGTATATGATTATGATGATGTCATGTGTACAAGGGGCAGGCTAAATCTTCTGGACACTGACAAAAATGAGCCACACACAGGCAAGGTGGAGTCCAATAAAACTATTTTATAAATAAAAACAAGTAGGGTGGTTTCAATTTATATAAAACCGAGGGGTGTGTGAGGGAAGGGGCAATATGTGTGACAAGAGAAAATAGCACCAAAGTGGGGGGAAAGGAGTTGAAAAGAGAGCAAGATGGCGACGTAGTACCAGGTGAGGAAGGGACTAGAGAAGGAGGAGGAAGAGGGAAGACAGAATGGCAATATAGCACCAGGAGAAGGAGCGAGGGAGGACTGGAAACTTGACACTTGAGATCACGGGCAATGCCCTGAAAGAGAGACTAATGGTAGGCAGAAAGGGGGCAAATGGTTCAATAGACCAAATGAGCAGAGCAGTGGCAAAGGTGTAGAAGAACTGGCATCACGGTGGTGGGCGTAGCGAACTAGCAAAAAAGGGGGAACCGATGCTGGACTAGAGAGGAAAGCAGGAGTGAAGGAACACTTCAATCTTAAAAACAACAAACCCCATAAGACATTCCAAAAACGGTTGATATTTAGTGCAGAAGACAACTGTTACATGGCAGGAAGGCCAAAGGTGGTTATGGGCCGCAAGGGGACTAGAATGTACCGTCTAATAGAGGGTGCTTCTCCCAACCAGGTCCTTGGCAAGAGCACAAAAGCAGTTTAGCTAAAGGTGGGCTGTGATAAATCGTACAGATTTTTGCATCGGCGTGGGATGCTCAAGGGCTCTGGAATTCTCCACTGAACAATTCCCTGCCATAGCAAGCAGAGTTAAGTGTTGCTTCACTGTGATGAGTTTCCTACAAGAACTTCTGTACGGGAAACTGCGTGAAAATTGTGTAAAGTCACGCATGACTGTATCTGTCTGTGTGCTTTGCAGTTTAGTATAACTCCTCTATTGCAAGCCTTCCCTACCTGCAGATGTAAGAAATTCTGAGCATGGGTGGCTAAGAAGGATGGGCTAGGATTCACTGAGAAATGCAGGGAGTGGAGAGGACAAGTATAGAAAAGGCAGGGGGTTTAAACAGAATCCACAAGGAAGGACACAGTGCTATACTGGGTGAAGATGTCTCTGGACTTCCTAAATCCCTTCTTCAACCATTTGTATTTTCTATGATTTAGCAAACACGGCCACTGTGCTCCCTCTGCAAGTGTGAGGGCTAGGAATGTTTTGGAAACTGACATTCTGCCATGTGCGATTCTGGAGTGTCTATGTTGCAGCACAGCAGCAAGCAATGCAGGTAAGCCAGAGGCCCTGCTTATATCCCAGACACACAAGAAATGCACAGTGTGCCCACAGAGCAGTCTGGGCTTGGTTGTGGGACTCTTTCCCCCTGTCTTCAAGCCCAAACCTTGCTGCACTTGTGTCCGAGAAGAAAAGGGAAGAAACCAGAAAGGCCTAACAGCTGTTAAGGAAAGGACAGCAGGGAGACAAGAGTGAGTCCTTATTTTCTACACATGCTCTGCTCACTTGCTTTTCACTGGTGTGCTGGTGCTCGTTCAGAGGGTGGGGACAGCAGAAGCAAGCACTCAGCTTGGAGAGTACATTTTGAAATCCCCCTCTTCGATACACAACAGTGAAAAGTTAGGCCTCATTTCCAAGCGTGGCTCAGCATCAGTTTGGGATGGGTAGTGGCATAACAGCTGGCATAAAATGTGCTGGTCTAAGTTAAGGGTGAGGCTTCAGCTAACCTTGGGCACATTCAGAATAAACGTGGTCATAGTTCATTGGTAAACTTTCTATTTGTCCCCCAGCTATCAAAGGGAAGAGTCCATGATTACAGATCACCACAGCAGTCTTTAAAAAGTAGCAGAGGAAAAAGCTATGGACAGCCACTCCCCACTGATCCTTAGCCTGGGCGATGGAGCTGCAGCAAAACAATTTGGCACTTGGGTAAATTAAGCACACCTCTAGAAGCAGCTATGGTTGAGAATAGTTATGGTTAAAAATACAGTTAAAATATTTATTGGACTTCTGCATCCAAGAGGGAGGAGGCTCAGCAATCTGATATTTGCTGGAGTACATAAAATACTTTTTTGGGAGGGAGACCCTAAAAAGAACCCAATAAAAATCTCAGTGTATTCTCAATGGCCAAGGAAAGATGAATGAATGTTTGGGGGAGGAGGGAAACGGACTTCAGCGTCATGACGGAGGACAATGCTGAGTGACAGGAACAGTGAACAGGAGCACCACCTAAGTTTATTCTTTATTTTGCTGCTGGCAATCATGGTGCAGGGGTCCACTTGGGGCAACTCATCTGGCCCCTGGGACATAAGCCTAGTGCAGCAACTCTTCTGATTTTGGAGATCCATCCATGTTCACAACCATGACGACCCCAAAAGTTGCTTTGTTAAAATCCTCACAGAATTGTAGAGTTGGAAGCTCATCCAGTCCAACCCCCTGCAATGCAGGAATCGCAACTAGATCATACATGACAGGTGGCCTTCCAACCTCTGCTTAAAAACCTGTATCCCACAGAACTTATTTCATACTATTTGTGCTAATGAAATTATCTTTTTGATATTTGTCTACCTCCCCATCCCCCATCTCTTCCTCTCCCCCCCCCCCAAATCACTTTTTCAGTTTTGGGATTGTTAAAAAGAAAAGGAAGGATGAAAGAGAGGTAGGAGACAAAGAAGAGGGGGAGGTGGGCAGAGGAAATACCAAGGGATACTGCTGCCAGGGTTATGTAGTGTGGATGCACGGCATAAACGAAACAGTGGAGCAGGCTGAAGGCAGAGAGCATCTAAAAACAGCTCGGCTTAAGAGACAACGGACTGATGGGCACAAGAGAGACCTGGGTGTGAAACGGTGGCAGTAAAAAAGGCTCTACTAAACAGGCCACCAGACGTCGAAGAGATACAGCAAGAAGATGGCTCACCATGAGTGCTTGGGTAGAGAAAGAAAGCATATTAGAAGGGGGGGGCACTTGTACCTGTAGTACCTCTTCAGGAACGTGAACTATGGATACTGGGGGCTGGCACTCTCGCTATTGGCGCTAATCAAGACATGGGAGGCAAAGAATCAAGGAAGGGTGTGAGCCTCTTTGGCGGCTTCCGGCTCTTATCACCATCTGAGAAGCTCTCAAGGGGAACTCTCACCTGCCTGGCAAGGTGGGAGCTCTCCTCTCAACCTCATGCCAATGGCCACCAAGCTGCTACATCTTATCAGATGGAAGACTGAAGGCACAGCTGGATCTGAGCCCTGCTCCCTTCCCGGGGTTATGGATAAGGTGGGGCACCTTCCACCAGGATAGAAAGAAGCCATCTTCAGCCCCCACATGGCCAAGTGCCTGCCTGCAGGGCTCTGCATCTTCCTCGGTTGCGGGGGAGCCCAACCACCACAGCACGCTGCGGCTCTCCCCAGCACGGGCGGCCAGCTCAGAGGAAGTCAAACACCCCGTAATTCTTGGCTGCTCGACAGAGAGGGACACAAAAAGGGGCGAGAAGAAAGAGGGCATGTGTTTAGGGCAGGAGAAGTGAGCCGGCAGGGAAAACACAGGCGAGCAGCAGAGTCCCCAGGCGGATGCGGATTAATGGGTTAGAGAAGGGGTTATGGGGGGAGGGGTTGGCACAAGCAAGGGGGGGGGACGCGCCTCTGCAATCAAGTCCAGGGGTGGTTCAGGCGAGGCTGCTGGGCCCTCTTGCAGGCAGGGATTAGAATCAAAAACATTTAGTTCAGTTTATTTTCGGGGGGTTTTTTCCCTTTTCATAATTGCCAAGACCAAAAAAAGAAAAGAAAAGGAATCCCCCGCAGGCCGGGCTGTTCCTAGGAGACAAAACCGACGGGGGCGGCAGGCAGGCGGAGGGAGGGGCGGCGTTTCACATTACATCCACAAAGAACTCACTGGGGTTGCCCATGGCCATTCGGAATGACTGTCTACTGGCCGTCAGTTCAGGGGGCACAGAGGCCAGGTCTCGGCCAGGGGGAGCCCCCGGGGGTCCCAGGGCGGAAGGCGGCGGAGGCATCAGCAGCATGGGAGGGCTGTAGAGGGGTGGCAGGCCGGGAGGCCCGTAGGACTGCTGGCTGTGGTGGCTGCGGATGCTGTGAGCCATCGAGTGGTGGCTGCGCTGGCTGGCCGGCACCGAGCGCTCGCTGGCCGCTCGCTCCCTCCGCATGCTGCTGCGGCTGGTATGGTCTGACTCGCTGCCGCTGCCGCCCGACTTGGACTCCCCGGCCTTGGGCTCTCGCTCCTTCCTCCTCTCGCTGCCGCTGCGGTTGGAGCCGCTGCTCCGGCTTCCTGCACAAGAAATGGGGGGGGGGGGAGGACAAGAGAATATTCGGGTCAGGCCCATCAGAATAGGTAGGAATAACCTCACAGGGGCCTCCGGCTGTCACTTTGCTGGATTGGGCCCAAAGTCCATGGAAGTGCAGCACAAAAGTGGGAAGCCAGGCAAATGGTGGGGAGCAGGAAGCAAAGCGGCAGGGATGTTATACTAATTTTGTTGTTGTTGTTGTTGTTATATGATCTCCAGTAGAAGGAAAATGGCAACCATATAACAAAAGGCTCTGGGCATCTTCCAGTAAATTAAAACACATTAGGACATCAAACATTACAAAACTTCCCTGTACACAGCTGCCTTCAGAAATAAAGAAAGGCCATCAGGCAACATTAAAACACGGCCAGGGCAAAAGCCAAACAGATCTCCCGGGATTAAATATTATTATTATTATTATTATTATTAATAATAATAATAATAATAATAATAATAATAATAATAATAATATTTATACTCTGCCGATCTCTCTGGGTTTCCACAGCCACTCTGGGCAGCTCCCAACAGAATAATAATAATAATAATAATAATAATAATAATAATAAAGCGATAAAACATCAAACATTAAAAACTTCCCTAAACAGGGCTTCCTTCAGATGTCTTCTAAAAGTCAGATAGTTGTTTATTTCCTTGACATCTGATGGAAAAGCGTTCCACAGGGCGGGCGCCACTACCGAGAAGGGCCTTTGGGTATCATTTGGGTGCTGCTACAGAGAAGGCTCTGAATACTTTCAGCAGATCTCTCTGCTCTAAATGAAATCCCCCCCCCTAAGCCAGTGGTTCCCAACCTTGTTTTGGCCATGCCCCACCTAAGCATCTCTAAAATCCTGATGTCACACCCACACCCACCCTGCCGTGACATATAATTCTTATTATTCAAAAAGTGAACTCCTATTCACGTGGAGGAAGCCTAAAAGGCCATTCACTGTTGATAACTCATTCCCGAATTGCCCCCCTTAAAAATCAACCCCCCCCCCCCGTGGGGCATATGCCCCACGTTGGGAACCATGGGGACTCTAAGCAGATCTCACACCCTTGGGATCAGTCACTAAACCTCCTGACTTTGACAAAGAGATGCCAAAAGAGGTCCACAACTGAGCAAATTCAGGCTCTGGCACCCTAACAAACACCTGCAATCCAAAGGAACAAATCCCCCCCCCCCAAACCCACTTGGCCCATTTATCTCTGGGCAGAAGCGAGGTTGCTCCTCAAGAGGAAGCCCAGCTGTTCAGACTTAACAAGCCAAGTGCTTGCATGTGATACGATCTTTATGGCATGGGAGGAATTCCGCCCATGTCCCACACGGCTCACATTTACCTTCGCTGTGCTGGCTGCCCGCGCTTCCGCCTCCATAGCTGTAGCCTGGGTCTGGAAATCCAGGGTGGGGGTTGTATGGATGGGGTGGCGGGTACTGGTAGGGGAAGGCCATGGGCCATGGGGCAGCTCCTGGGTGAGGCAAAGGAGCCAAGGTGTCCTGATCGGAGGCGCCGCTGGACCCGTCGTGGTCATGCAAGGACAGGCTGGCCATGTCTGTGAAATAGAGACAGAGAAAGGGCAAAGGTTACTCCAGGAGCAAGGGCATAAGTGAGCTTATCCTCATTTCTTACCTATGAAATTCAGGTTGTAGTGCAAACAGGGAATGGGCGGCATGGGAGGATGCTTATCTCATGGTGGGGAGTTTTTAATTGAAAGCTAAAGATCCCTGCAGAGGAGGTGACTAGTCTGACTCCAAAATACAGGGCAAAAGGGAAAGGATAATGTCAGACTCAGCAAGAAAGGAGACTCCACCTGAACTTTAGGAAGAACTTTCTGATGATGAGAGCTGTTTTGACAGTGGAGCAGACTCCCTCGGGAGGTGGTGGACTCTCCTTCCTTGCAGATTTTTAAGCAGAGTTTGGGTGGCCATCTGTCGTGGATTCTTCAGCTGTGATTCCTGCATTGCAGCGGGCTGGACTAGATGAGCTCGGGTTCCGTTCCAACTCTACAATTCTATTATTCTGAAAAGCCACATGGGCTTGCTTTGAGGGCTCTCCTACTTCTGCTCTCCCAGGAAACAGATGGCCACGTTGAGAGCCTGCCAGAACCACCCACTACCTGTTCTTGCTCCCCCATCCCCTGCACAGTGCAAAGAAGGAGTCTTACTGCCGCAGAGGTCGCCAAAGATGTAGTAGCACTGCTCCGAGAACGTGATCTTGTTGACAGTGTGTCGGATGTAACCGGCCTTCAGGAGGTTGCTGGCATACTTGCGGGATTCTCGCCTGTCTGTGAAGCCTTCTACATGGTGGTAGAGCCAATCTACCACATCGGATCCTGCCAAGAGACAGCAGCAAAGAGGGACTCAGCAAGGATGTAAGCAGACAGCACCTGTTCTGCTCTGAGGAGAGGAAGGTGCTTGGAGGGAAGCTGGCTCCAGCCTTCTTTTGCTGCCTTAGTCCAGCTTAAAGGTAAAGGGACCCCTGACCGTTAGGTCCAGTCGCGGACGACTCAGGGGTTGCACGCTCATCTCGCTCTATAGGCCGAGGGACAGCTTCCGGGTTATGTGGCCAGCATGACTAAGCCGCTTCTGGTGAACCAGAGCAGCACACAGAAACGCCGTTTACCTTCCCACCGGAGCGGTATCTATTTATCTACTTGCACTTTGACGTGCTTTCGAACTGCTAGGTTGGCAGGATCTGGGACCGAACAACAGGAGCTCACCCCGTTGCAGGGATTCCAACGGCCAACCTTCTGAGTGGCAAGCCCTAGACTCTGTGGTTTAGACCACAGTGCCACCCAGCTTACTGGGCTATAAAGAAGATGAGGTTCAGAAGTCATAATATACCTATATGCTCCTCCTGACATGCTCAATAACATCTTGCCAACCTCTGTGCTCGATCTGTGCTTAGAATGATGGTTGTGAACCAGAAGTTTCTGACCCAAATCTGTTCTCACCCCTGAACTCAATTCAGGCAAGCCATTATGCTCTCAGCCTCAAGGACACCCCAGCCCCACTTGTGAGACAGGCATAGTAAGACCCATCTTACAGGACACATAAAACACTTAAGTGCACTGTGTAAATGCTAAGTATCCTCTTTATTCTGCTGATCTTGAGGGCTAGAGAATGAAAGCTGAGACTCTAAGGAATCCAATTCTGCAGCAGATGCCATGTATAATCCTATATTTAGAGACACTTCTCTTGCAAACAGGTTAGTATGTTTTCTCTCTGATACACATCTAACCTGTCCTCCTTATGAAGTTACCGTTGCTTATCTCAAATAGGGGCTTGAGACCGTTATCTGCTTGGGAGAGGCAAACAGCGAGTGGTTCTCCCGTGGCCCTTCACCCATTTGCCCTATGGAGGGCCTGCGTCTTACCAATGAAGGCATTGGGGATGGTGATCTTCAGCCACATGCGGTCGCGCACCTCCAAGCCCGACTCTGGCGAAGCCATGGCTTTGACAATCGTGGCCATGTCGCTGTGGATGGACAGGTGAAAGTCATCGAGACCTGCGGGTCGGACGGAGGGAAGGGAGGCAGAGATGAGAGGGGATGGAAAGGCAGAGGAGCACATGAAGGTGCCACACACAGGAGGGTAGGGCAAGGGAACAATACATCACAGGCACACCCTAAGCTTCTGCAATCCTTCTTGGGTCAGGATTCCCCCTAAGAACCACTGAAGGTGCAAAAAAGCAGAGCAGCAGGCCTCATACAGGGCTGCTCTTTGCCTTTTTCCTAGAAACAGTCAACTGCAGTCTAACCACAACACCCTGAGCACACCCAGCCCAAGCAGGGCAAATCGCCAGTGGTTTAATCCTTTACTGACAAAGCACAAACTTACAGTTGCCCCAGAGGTGCACTAAACAAACACAGGCACACTTCTGGTGACTAGGCAGCCAGCGCACCTCCCCGGGCTTATGCTCTGAGCTGGACTGCTGGCGCAATGGGTGGCTGCCCCAAACTTAAGTACCCTAATCTGACGGCCTGTGACTCCTTCAACACGGAAGCTGTAGCTGTGCCTGCCTCTTCAAGCTGCTCCTGGGGGACAGTGGGGCGGGGATTCTGCAGCCTCACCCCTTCAGACACCGCATCTCCTTCCTCTCCTAGCACATTCTGTCCTTCCTCCCCCATCTCTGACTGCTCAGGCTGCTCCCTACCCTCCGTCTCTGGCTGCTGCCTCGCAGGAGGCACAAAACCCTATAAATCGCAACCCTCTTCCCCCAGATCAGCTTCTGGCCAACTACGCCTTCCACCTGCTCTGTGGAGCCCTGCCAGTCCCTGGCACACAACCTCCATTACTACCCAGACTGTTTTATCCTTCAACAACAGCTTTTTGTAGAAAGCTCAGAGCAGCTTAAACACCTGATCAGGTACACATCTGCTTAGTTTCAGTAGCGCTGCAGCACCAGGCCTTGCCTGTCTTCTCAATGGGCCAACTTCATAGCCTCTGTCCAAAACCCACTCAGGAGGCCAGCGCTATGAGGCAGCTGTCCCAAAAGCACCTCTTTGCTGCACAATTCCTAACACAGCCACCTTTCCTCTCTTGAGCTCCCTTTTGGAAGAGAGGGTAAGTTCTCCTGTGCTCAGCATCACATCTTCCAACTTCCTCACCATTTGCCTAACAGGAAGCCAGCACTGCGTCCACCTGAATAACTCATGCTCCCTGAAGTTATTCTGGGACCGTTCAGGGTTCTCAGCCAGCGACTGCTTAACTTCAATCCATTTACAAGGGACTCTTGCAGTGTTTCAGCCCCAAACACAGCCATTTATCTCAAGCAATTCAGTCAACGCTGCTTCACTGAGAAGGATATTGCTCCACCAGAAAAATCGCTCCACACTGCTACATGTTTATGTCATGTCTTTTGTTATTTTTATTTTCAACGTGTAAGTCGCTTTCAGGCATGGATGTAAAAATGCTACTAATACATATAATAAATAAAAATAGATGGCCCTGTAAAGTTGTCAGGGTTCTCCTCCCTCCTTTTTGCAACCCTCTTGATTCTCCCACCGACCACACAAACAAACACGAAACGCTCATTATCCTAGAAGAAGCAACTAAGTGAAGAAATCTGTGGCCTTCTGTTTCGCCTAGCCTCACACAGGTCCCTCATCCTGCTTATCCTCTAATCTTTGGTTTAAAATATTTAGCTTCTAAAAGCACCCCTGTTGCTTTAGCCAAAGATGGAGCAAACACCTCTTTCCATGCAGCTCAAGAGCTAGTGAGGGAAACCATCCTCTTTCCAAGCCTCAAATCTGGGTTTTGCCCCTGTGCATGTATTGCTCCTATCAGGTTACGGCGTGCAGGTGACCAGAAGCCGAGCAGGGGTGGGGGACACACAGGCACGAGGACTTACGTTCGGTTTCTGGGATGGAGCTGGTGATGGAGGAGCTGGTGGAAGTGATTGTGCTCATGGATGGGCTCATACCGTACGCTGGGTAGGTGCCGGTCATCGCTGCGGTGTGGGAAACCCAGGCTGCTGGGTCAATGGGCCTGATGGGCTCACCTAAAGGGAACACACAGGGCACGTGAGGAGGCCCCCTCCTCAAGAGTCATCCCCTCTCGCCAAACCTGCCACCTCTGAGCAAGCCCTGTCCTCCCCCAGCATCAGCCGGGACTCACCCGGATCGGAGCATGGAGAGTCTGGCCCAGCCCAGATCCGCTGGGGAGCAACTGGGGGAGAAAGAAGAGAGGGAGGATCAACACGAGGGGTGCGGGGGGAGCTCCCCCTAGGCGGAGGCGGGCAGGGGGGCACGGGGAGGGTATGCGGGGCATGGGCTGCATGCAGGTAATTGGCCTGCTAACTTGGTAGCTTGTCTTGGGTGTGATGTGGAATAGGGGACTGATTAGGCAGAGATGGAAAGGGGCAGGAGAGAGGCAGAGAAAGAGAGAGCAGCACAGAGGACCAGAAAAAAAGGGTTCGAAACCTCCGTCACACCCTTAGGGCCAATTTATACATTCAACAGAAAGAAGCAGTCAGGTGTTTCCAAGATAGCCAGATGGGTTGTGTATAAGTAATACATCATCATCATCATCATCATCATCATCATTATTATTATTAATATTATTATTATTGATGCAGGTAAGGGATCACGCCTACAAAATATTTATTTGTTGTTACATTTTTATGCCACCTTTCTCCAAGGTACTCAAGGTGGCAAACATGCTTCTCCTCCCCCCTCTGTTTTGCCCTCCCAACAACCATGTGCTGTAAGTTAGGCTGAGAGCCAGTGCGACTGGCACCCCAGTTCTCCCAGGGTGCTTCATGGCTGAGTGGGGATTTGAACCCTGGCCCTCCAAATCCCAGTCCAGCACTCTAACCGCAATACCACACTGGGTCTCATGTATATAAAATCTCCCTCTATGTTGTAAAACTAGCAGGGTGAAGGGCTTCGGCCTAGCTTTCTCTCCCATACGCTATTTGGGTACAAGGAGCCCCTACTCTATCCCAGTAAAGGAGCATTCAAACATGCAACTCCCTTGGCCACTTGCATCCTGCAACAAGGCAATCTGGAAGGGGAGAGACACGTTATTAACTGTTGGTTCTATAGAATACCAGTCCTCATGCACACTACTAAGCAAACTAAGAAATGAAGCAAAAACCACTTACTCCTGGGTAGCGAGAAGCAGCCCCTGGGGCTGGGATCCCAGCACTTGGCAACAGTCAGAGTGATGGGCCTGGAAGAGAAACACAATGGCTGTCACTGCTACCAGATCTGGTCAGCTCAGTTCGCAGAAAAGCCACCCACATACACACGTCTAGACATGCAGAAGAAACAAGAATAAATCTTCCCCTATAAACAGAGTGGGTGAGTTTTACATCCCTAAATCTCATTACTGGGGTATTATGATGGGAAAAGACAGGGAAACATGTGAGAAGTTCTCGCTTGCTTTGAACACTGGCCCCCTGACACTTTGTGTTCCCCTTTCTGCTATATCAAAGTAAACAACATAATATAAAAGGGGAAAACAAAATGTCAGGGGCCAGAGAGGCTGTCCTTTTGCCTAAACAGAATTCCACTGCCACCAAACCCAAATGCAGCAACTAGAAAAGATGAAGGCTAGTGCCACTATCTTTGTCTTTTGCTCGCACACAACGAACCTATAAACCTTGGGCTATCTTTCCTTGAAAATTTTTATTTTTACTGATCTGCGGGACTTACCGTATTTTTTGCTCTATAAGACTCACTTTTTCCCTCCTAAAAAGTAAGGGGAAATGTCTATGCGTCTTATGGAGCGAATGCAGGCTGCGCAGCTATCACAGAAGCCAGAACAGCAAGAGGGATTGCACCTTTCACTGCGCAGCGATCCCTCTTGCTGTTCTGGCTTCTGAGATTCAGAATATTTTTTTTCTTGTTTTCCTCCTCCAAAAACTAGGTGCGTCTTGTGGTCTGGTGCGTCTTATAGAGCGAAAAATACGGTAACTGTACTCTAGGTCCACTTGGAGCAGTCAGCAGTCCAAGATGGCCATGGATCTTCTGCAGGGCACCAGGGGGCACTGCTAGAAACTGAGCGCCAGCCCTGCATTACCAGACACCACCAAGCCCACACTCCCAAGAACAGGTTTGGAGAGTGAGCTGCCTTGGAGCTGCAGGGGGAGAAAAGGCTACCTACCCTGGCTTGTGCACAATCTCCCTCAGCACTCGCACAGCGTCGTCGTTGCTCATGTTTTCAAAATTGATATCATTCACCTGCAGAGAAAGATGAAAATGTACGAGCCCCACCAAAGTGCATGGGTCTTAAATGAACATGTGGAGATGCCTGATAGCAGTATTGAGAGCCAGTGTGGTGTAGTGGTTAAGAGCGGTAGTCTCGTAATCTGGAGAACCGGGTTCGTGTCTCTGCTCCTCCACATGCAGCTGCTGGGTGACCTTGGGCCAGTCACACTTCTCTGAAGTCTCTCAGCCCCACTCACCTCACAGAGTGTTTGTTGTGGGGGAGGAAGGGAAAGGAGAATGTTAGCCGCTTTGAGACTCCTTAAAGGGAGTGAAAGGCGGGATATCAAATCCAAACTCTTCTTCTTCTCTTCTATTGGGATAGATGGATCAATCTGGTCGCCATCAGGTAGAAGTATTTCCCAGCCTGCAACCTTTTCAAGGTAGAGATGTGCTGGAGAGGGCAGTGGCTGCTCCACATCAGATAGGCTTCTAAGAAACTGATTGCCTTGACCCTTTCCAGTCTAGGTTCAGTCCTGTGCTTGAGGCTGAAACAGCCTTGGCTCCCCTGACTGATGACCTGTATCAGGAGCGTGACAGCAGGAGTGTGACTGATCTCCTGATCGCTTGGTGGCTTTAGATGCCATTGACCAAGGCATCTTCCTGGACCAGCTCTGTGGGTTAGGAAGCCTACAGTGATCTGGCGGTTCCACTACTACCTGCAGGGCCACTTTCAGAAGGGAGCTATTGCTCAGCCTTGTGGCACACTTTGTGCTGCGGGGATTTGCAAGGCTCTATTGTATCCCTCATGCTATTTAGCATCACGGAGCAAAGTGGCACCCAGCCATGTTTCTCCTTCCCATCTGAATCAGGTGAGGCTGTACAAGTCTTGGAACAATGCCTGAACACAGTGGTGGACTGGAGGAGGGTCACAAAACTGAAACCAAACTAGACAGAGGAGCTGTGCATGGGCAGTTATCAGATCCGGGAAGTAGATTGCTGGCCTGTTCCAAGTGGGGTTGCCCTTTCCTTGGACAATGAGATGGCTAGCATGGAGCACCTTCTGTTAGCTATGGCTGGTTCATCAAGTAAAGCAGTTCCTGGACAGGGAGTGCCTGATTACAGTGACCAATGAAGTGGTGACCTCCCAGCTGGACTATTATAATGTGCTGGGGGGGCTCTACCCTTGATGAAGATCCAGAAGCTGCAGCGAGTGCAGAATGTGACAGCTAGGCTTCTAAGTGGCTTAACCCACTGGGGGCATGGAACGCCTACCCTGAAAGGTTTCCATTTGCTCAGAATATGCTGTTTGGGCAAAATTCAAGGGGCTAGGGGTGATTTATGAAGCCCTATAGAACAGGGGGCCTAAATACTTGAAAAATCTGCTCATATATATGAAACTGCCTCTGCATTAAGATCAGCAGGGCAGACTTTCCCGGCTGTGCTGCAGGCATTTGAGATCTGCTATGCAGTTATCTCAGTGGTGGTCCCCTGGTGCCAATCCCTCTGAGACAGAAGACTATCTGAAACAGAAATCACCTAGCAGTTTCTGCCACCACCTGAAGACCAAGCATTTGTGGGGTATGGCTGCGGTGATATATTATCGGCTCTAGTGTTTGTACTGCAGAATACTAATTGCTTTGTTGTTCTCTGCCCTGGGGTTCCTTGTCAGTGAAGGGCTGACCAAAGATGTTTTAAACAGATGCTATGGACTGAGCTTTGGGCTTGTACACGCAACGTGTGTGCTCTGCCCCCCACCTATGGCCTCTTTCCTAGATCTGACAGTTCTTGCCTAGTAACAGGCAGGTTTTAAGCTTTCAAAGCCTTAGGTACACAGCCCAGAGGGTTTATCATGGCCCCCAGGGTTCCCTTGAGATACGAACCACATCATTTACACAAACAAGACATTCCAAATCAGCCACCCTGATTTTATCTCTGTCCTGCGCTTCTCTACGGAGATGTGAACTCAACCTTCCACAGATAGCAAGTACACTCTCTGGTACAGAATCACAGAATTATAGAGGAAGGGACCAGGAGGATCATCTAAGCCCAACCCCCTTTTGCCCAACGTGTGACTTGAACCCACAACCCTGAGATTAAGAGTCTCATGCTCTGCCATAACTGAAATCTCTGTCGTGATCACAGGATAACAGATTCTGTAGAAAGAGGCCTGGTTCTCACGTCATGTTCAGCCAAACCCTAAGCTCACTGTTCAACTGTGTGGGCTCCTGGACAGAAACCTGCGGCTGCTTTGCTCCTCCCCAGTCCTTTGCGCGTCACATCGCACTGAGCTTCGCGTATTGTGAGCATAGCATGAAACCAAGGCCTCTTGGACATCTGGCTCTCGAAGTTTTAAAAAAATTAAAAAGCACCTGCAGCAGCATGTCTCCGGGCTCAATTCTTCCATCGGCTGCCACAGCCCCTCCCTTCATGATGGAGCCAATGTAGATGCCGCCATCACCACGCTCGTTGCTCTGCCCGACGATGGAGATGCCCAGGAAGTTGTACTTCTCTGCACAATCATAGAATCATAGAGTTGGAAGGGACCCGAAGGGGAGGTATTTGTGCAGTTAGAACAGCACACAACCAATGGCCAGCATTTCATTAATCCAGTCAGGCCATTAACTTGCTACAAGGAATGCCTGTTAGGTATTTTTAGACAACAGAAAATGGAGACAGGCTGAAAATGTTTGGGAGGGATTGGATGACCAAATCTAAATCATCTTGTTTTATTGGTAAGCAAAAAAGGAAACTGCCTTTTTAAAAAAAAAAAGGGGGGGGACACACAGAGATAGGCATTACCCATGTGGTAGCACATATTAGAGACTATGGACAAATGGAAAACGATATAAACATGTAGCACTTAGCAAAAAATAAATAAATGGCACAGGCCATTTAGCATTACATTCTGAAATAACATTTTGTCTATGGTAGAATAAATCCAATACAGTGGTACCTCGGAAGTCAAATGAAATCCGTTCTAGAAGTCTATTCGACTTTCAAAATGTTCAGAAACCAAGGCGCAGCTTCCAACTGGCTACAGGAAGCTCCTGCGGCCAATTGGAAGCCGCGTCGGACGTTCGGGTTCCAAAGAATGTTCGCAAACTGGAACACTCACTTCCGGGTTAGCAGCATTCAGGAACCAAAACGTTCGACTCGCAAGGTGTTTGGGATCCAAAGTATGACTGTAGTTTGCTCTTCAGCAATCAGGCCTGAGATGCAAAATATCCATTTGCCCACTTCCTTCCCACCATCCCAATCTGGGTTATGTGGGCCAAATGGCTTCAAGCAACTACCTGTACTCACCCATGTTGAGGGTAACTGTGATAATGTTCAACGACATGGTAGAATCTGTGATGCTGCTGAAGGATGAGGACTACAACAGAAAGGAAGAGGATGAGACCCAAAACGTAACCTACATGCCACTTACAAGACCTGTGGAGAGGGTGGGGTAACGATGCCCTCAGAGGTTCTCTCCCTTTTTTCCTTAATTTTTAAATTGTGCCCAACCACTCGTGAAGTCACTTGCAGCACTTCCCCTACTCCCAGGCATCTCACCCGTTCAATGCGTGGTACTTTCTGCTTCCGCCTGCGTCGCTTGTGCCTTCTCATCAGCCGGGAGGCGCTACTCTGCTCTGTTGAGCTGCTGAACCTACAGTATGGAGGCAAAAGCAAGGCTCACAAGGTGGCAACCAGGAAAACCACAGAAAAAGGGAGCAAGGAGGCAAAAAAACCAAAACCCTCTGGGTAACTAGGAATGTAATTAGAAGAGGACAGGGAGCCACCTTGGCCAATCCCTTGCACAAGAGAGGACCTCCTCTTCCATCCATTTCTTGTCCCCAAGCACACACAAAAACAAAGCAGCAAATGAACAGACACATCACAAAAATGAGTTCCAAGAGATTAGAACGGGCTAGGCCACATGCTGCAGAGGCTCTCTGTACCAGGTTTTGCCAACATGTTGCCCTTCAGATTTGGACCACAATTCCCATCAGCCTCTGCAAGCACAGCTGTGGCTGATGGAAGTTGTCGTTCAAAACATCTGGGGGCCACCAGTTCGGCAAAGACTAATTTACACTGTGGGAGAAATATGACTCCATGGGGAACCTGGCGAACAATTAAAAAGTTTCATTTATTGCTTCTTGCATAAAGAAGGGAGTGGGGTCCTGTGTTGTTGGACTACAACTCCCATCTTCCCTGACCACTGACTGGAGCAGTCGGGCGTTCGGTGTCCCAACAACATCTGGATCACAGGTATCCCGTTCCTGGTGTTAAGGGAACTGGGGAGGAACTGGAATACACACTGTCCTCCTTTGAACATGTTTGGTGGGCAACTTTCTAACAAAAGCCGGTGGTGAGCAAAACATACCTACAGAGCATTTCGGGGGCGTCACTCAACAGTCTGTTTCTAGTTGCAGCTGTACCTAACTGTGGCAGAGCAATGTTCAGGACAGAGGGACAACTTCCTAAATCAGCTTGGCAATGTGAGCAATTGGAAGATGAAAGATATCCTGCACTCAGTCTACCAAACTCCAGGCAAATACTGATGCGATGGTTCTTCTTTAGAAGAAAAACGATGCACAGGTAAATACTGCAGTGTGTGCAAATAAGACAAGCACAGTTGAACAAAGTGTCTCCTACGCGTACATTCAAGAGAGTCAGGGTCAGGTCCCTGGCAAGTCCACACACTTTTGCAAACCCTGGCTGACTGCCACAATGTGAAGAAAGGCCAAATCTCTGGAACTCAAATCAGTTCTTTGCTTCCGCAATTGTTCCAGGGAGACTAAAATCTGGAGGAAGAAAGATGACTGGGGCGAGTCAAGGGAGAAGCGTTAGATTGGAAAGAGGAACTGAGGAGTTTTTATTTGGGATCCTTCACCAGACTCCAGTCATAGCAGGTCATTTTCTCCCAAGCCATGAATATTCCTTTACCTGCTTGTAGAATCATCTTCATCTGAATCAAAGAAGCTGGTGGTTTCGAGTTCACTGCTCATGAGGGTGGAGGAGCTTTCATAGCCCCCTAGTTCCCGCCGCCGTTCCGCCTTGGCTGTCCCGTTCACCCTGGGGGCTGGAGCAAAAGGAGGAGAGGGTCAACGGCCAAGGGGAGCCATTCAGAAGAGAAGGCCTTCAAAGAGCCAAACAAATATATATCCCACCTGGGAAAGGATCGCCAGTTGCCTTTCTAGCAATGGGGAAGCGAAAATATAAGGGGGCCTACAAATAATGGTGCCTTCATAACACACTGTGCAAACTAGGCAATCCTACAGAACAACAACCCTGAAGGAGGTTGGCAGGGTTGAGTGGGAGAGGGTTATATCAACATAGCAGCCCTCGTTGGCAAACTCTTTCCGTTGGCAGAAAACTAAAAATCTGAACCCAGTTTTCACTCTGTGAGAAGCAGCAGTATGGGAAGGGGAAGGCCTTCCTGAGTCTCAAGCAATCTTTGAGCAGGCTCCCTCTCCCCACAACTCATCAGATCATTTTTTCTTCTCTGTTTTAAAAGGGGAAGTTAAGTCTGCCCATTTGGTCAGATAGGCAGCTGGGTCTGTGGAGGAGCCAGGCCCTGAGTGGGTACAGGGATGCTGGGGCCCTGAATTGCACGGGAATTTCAAAAAATGTTGGCTTGGGATGGTGGCAGGGAAGGTGGACCTCCCAAGGCCCCAAGGATGGGGATGAACCTGACCCATGCACACAGCAGCAGAGTCAAGGGCACAGCCTGCTGAGCAGACTTAGAGGTGGGGTGGGGACTACTACTACAGCCAGCTGAACTCTAGGAAATAACCTTTACCATGTTCAGGTCCATCTTTCCTGCGCGGCCTTTCCCTCTGTATCGATACCACTGAGTCAGTTTCTGTCTCATTATCCAGGTTCTCTCGACTTCCTCCAGTATTGGGGCTGCAGAGTAAAAAACAAACACGCACACACACACATAGTAGAAAACTCTGCGCAGAAGCACCTCCTCCAAATTTGCTCACAGAAGTGACGCTTAAAAGGCTGAGGGCAGAACTTAAAACATGCAAAAGGTGTGCTGTGCAATCCTTTCTGGACTGTACCATGTCAGATGGCAGGATGGGGGCCTGAATATTTGGCATTCCCTGTATTTTCTTTTTTAAAAAACCAAATGCACATTCTTCTTTCTATATGTAAAAAATCCTAGCATATCAGAGAGAAATGGTTTTTTTTTAAATTAAATTTTTATTGAAGTTTTAACAACACCATAACAAATTGAGAAAAAAGAAAAAAGAAGAAAAATGACATACAAATACAAAAAATAAAACACGTATAACTTCAATTTTTACTTTCTTTTAGCTTACTTTCACGACTTCCTCATACCTTCCCTTTCTGTATTCTAATTTCAAATTCAATTGCCAGCAAATCCTTACCCTACTTTTGAATTAGTTTTAATAACAATTATTTTCTTCAAATTATCCCTTACCGCTTTTACCCCTTAATGACCAATCCAGCATTTTTCTAACCTTCATTAATTTTACAGTATTTTTTTAGATACTCTTTAAATTTCTTCCAGTCTTCATATCAGAGAGAAATGTTATCAGGCTTCTTTTTCCTGCTAGTTTCACATGTGCCAGGAAAACATCTAAACACATGGCTCCTTGAAGTAGTACACTCCAGAAAAGGCTGCACTAGATACTTTTTCTGGTCAGGGGCGGAAGCCAGCAGTTATCTGGAGTGCCAACGCTCCCAGTGTCCTCAGGCTGCACCCACAAACCTTACATGATGCTGCCAAGAATCCCACTTGCTCCCCCCCCCCCCCGAATACTTCAACAGCTATTTTATCAACAGTGTTATGGACATCTAATGAAGCAATTGCACACAGATTCCTCAACAGTTTCCCATAATATATACTGCTTTAAGCATCTTACATACGGGATCTGCAATATATCTATGTTTAACAAAACCTATGTGATCTGCATGGATTATACTATTTGCCAATCTATTAGCTAAAATACCAGTAAATATTTTAGCACCCCGCCCAATGAGTGAAATGGGTCTGTATGATTCTGGAGCCTCTGAATCTTTACCTGGTTTCACTCATACCACTATTCTAGACTCTTTCCAGGATCCTGGGACCATTGCCCCTGTTAAAATGCTGTTAAACAACCTGCCCGTGGGGGGGGGGGGTTAAGGTTTCTGAATTTTTAAAATAAAAGTTACCTGTCAGACCATCAGAATGCTTCAGCAAGGACACAAGAAAGAAACACTTCCCAGCTGCACCGACCTCACATACTCCATCAATAATACAATTGTTTTCTGGGAGTAGGAGTGCTGTGAGTGGCAACCCCAACTGCCCCCTATTCCTCTAGGGTAGGTCTGAGGTTTTTTCAACATGAAGGTAGCCATGTACAGCAACAGCAATGTATGAAGGCACCTTACCCCGAGGCCAAGCATTGATTCATCTGGCCTGGTACTGTTTACTCTGAGCAGGAGCAACTTTCCAAGGTCAGGGTATTTCCCAGCAATCTGTGATCCTTTTCAACAGGAGCTACTGGGGATTAACACATGGGCACGCCTACATACAGCAGGGGTGGATGCCAGAGCACAGTGTCCATAAGCCACTGCGTCAAGTTTAAGTGTTAAAGGAGGAAAGAAGCCCAGTAGGTTCAACAGTGGTCTCAAGTTTTCAGCGGATCCCGTGCTGAGAGCACTCCAGGCACAAGGCTGGTCATGAGGCCACCATGCTCAGGAATTGGGTCTCTCTAGTGTTAACTTGAGATGAGTGTTCACCTGGCTTGAGAGCAGTACATGTGAAAAGGATCTAGGAGTCTTGGTTGACCACAAACTTGACATGAGCCAACAGTGTGACGCGGCAGCTAAAAAAGCCAATGCAATTATGGGCTGCATCAATAGGAGTATAGCATCTAGATAAAGGGAAGTAATAGTGCCACTGTATTCTGCTCTGGTCAGACCTCACCTGGAGTACTGTGTCCAGTTCTGGGCACCACAGTTCAAGAAGGACACTGACAAACTGGAACATGTCCAGAGGAGGGCAACCAAAATGGTCAAAGGCCTGGAAACGATGCCTTATGAGGAACGGCTAAGGGAGCTGGGCATGTTTAGCCTGGAGAAGAGGAGGTTAAGGGGTGATATGATAGCCATGTTCAAATATATAAAAGGATGTCATATAGAGGAGGGAGAAAGGTTGTTTTCTGCTGCTCCAGAGAAGCGGACACGGAGCAATGGATCCAAACTACAAGAAAGAAGATTCCACCTAAACATTAGGAAGAACTTCCTGACAGTAAGAGCTGTTCGACAGTGGAATTTGCTGCCAAGGAGTGTGGTGGAGTCTCCTTCTTTGGAGGTCTTTAAGCAGAGGCTTGACAACCATATGTCAGGAGTGCTCTGGTGGTGTTTCCTGCTTGGCAGGGGGTTGGACTCGATGGCCCTTGTGATCTCTTCCAACTCTATGATTCTATGATTCTAACTTTTATCCCTGCCACTTGAAACAGGCAGAGACTAAGCTTCCCTTTCGCCAGAAGAGAATGGAACCTTGAACGCGCTTCCTGCAGAGAAACTGCTCAACTTTCTCCCTGCTCAAGGTAAGGCTGCTCCTTATACACATACACAGACACACAACTTACTGAAAAGAAGGAGGCCTGGAGTCTCCTATCCCTCCAGTACGCTCAATGGAGGGCGGTAGCTCTGGCTGATTGTCGGCGCAGACAGACCCGGCGTCCGAATGAGACCCCTCAGCAGACACCAGCTGAAAGGAGAAAACAAGCTCAAGGTAAGCCAGCCTAGGCAGATAAAAATATTCTTCTATTTTGAAGGGTAGGTTCAAAGTATTGCAATATAACAAAGCAGCCTATTGGTCTAGTTACGTACATCTGTTTAGAGACACTATAAGAAATAAGGATGTTACTCTGAGGTTGTGCTGCTGGGATGGGAGCCAAGATCTAACGCCTAACTGCAGGGATAAAGGACAAATCACAGCACTAACGGAGGCACCTGCAAAAAGTGGCTTCAGAGGAAGACTAAAAATCAGCTTTGCAGGCTAAAAATAGTAACAAACAGGCTAAAAATAGTAAAAAACAAAGCTACAAAAGATGGGGAGGGGACACCCTAAGGTAAAAAAAGTAAAGCACCCCAGATAATTAAGTCCAGTCAAAGGCAACTATGGGGTTGCAGCACTCATTTTGCTTTCAGGCCAAGGGAGCCGGCATTTATCCACAGACAGCTTTCTGGGTCATGCAGCCAGCATGACTAAACCGTTTCTGGCGCAACAGGACACCGTGACAGAAGCCAGAGCACACAGAAATGCCATTTACCTTCCCACCAGAGTGGTACCTATTTATCTACTTCCACTGGTGTGCTTTCGAATTGCTAGGTTGGCAGGAGCTAGGACAGAGCAAGGGGAGCTCACCCTGTCATGGGGATTTGAACCGCCGACCTTTCGATCGGCAAGCCCAAGAGGCTCGGTGGTTTAGACCACAGCGCCACCCACTTGCCTATCAGTTTACTGACATTAATACAGAGGTAGCCCACTGAGTATTTGATGTTCTTTAATTGTTGCCGGTGCTGCTGCAACCATTTTCCCTGCATTAAGTACTTCCTAAAAGTACTAAACCATCACTTAATAGTGACCCCCTTCTGCAAAAATGAATGCATATGTTTAAAGAAACCTGTGTAGAGAAGAAGGATGCAGGTGGCACTATGGCTGGGCGGTTCAAATCTCTGCGAAGGGGTGAGCTCCCGTTGTTCGGTCCCAGCTCCTGCCTACCTAGCAGTTCAAAAGCACGTCAAAGTGCAAGTAGATAAATAGGTACCGCTCTGGCGGGAAGGTAAACAGCGTTTCCGTGCGCTGCTTTGGTTTGCCAGAAGTGGCTTAGTCATGCTGGCCACATGACCCGGAAGCTATCTGCGGACAAACGCCTGCTGCCTCAGCCTATAGAGCGAGATGAGCGCCGCAACCCCAGAGTTCTCCGCGACTGGGTCTAACGGTCAGGGGTCCATTTACCTTTATGTAGAGAAGAGCCTTGAGAGCCAACTTGGCAGCTACAGGAAGTAGGTGGATTCTTTCTCCCAGGAGCGACAGGCTGGGAATCCGTCTACCAACATGCCTGAAGACAGGATTCCTTGGATGAACAATCCAGCCTAATCCCTGGCCTCTTGAGCTGTCTGGACGGACTCTGGCTGAACTCCCCCACCCCATCTTCCTAAAATTAGAGTCACACTCCTGAAATAGCTCCTCAGTGTCTGGACCCAGCAACACACACACACCCTCACCCCACCCCTAAGTCATGGGGGATATGAGAGCAGGAGGCGACAGGCACAATGCACAAAGGAAGAGGCCACTCTTCACTCAAAGGGCCCAGCTGTCCTGCTAGGAAACAGATGGCATACAAAGCCAAAAGGCTGTGCCTAGAAATCTCAAAATTCTGTGCCCGGAATAAACCCTGCCAGTTAGGAAATCTGATTATTCTAATTGGATAATATTCAGGGGTTGCAGAATGTGGGATCTTTTGCAATGATCCCTGGAAGGAAAAGATAGTGGGGGGAGGCATGCCAGGACCTTGCCAAGAAACAGGTAAATAAATGCAGAGATCTCACACCTGGCTATTCAAAAGTCCTTCAACACTCTGTCTAGCACAGATAGTTAACACAGTACAGTAATAGGTTTAGAGTATTTCCCGATTTGCAGGTAAACGGGCTAGAAGCTTTGTTTATTCTTCAAAATGAAGTTTTCAGGATTGTGTGCCAGAAGCCATATTTGTGGAATAATAATGACTATTCTAGGACTGAGTGCTACTAAGCATTGGTAATCTATATAGTTCAGCAGGATATTCTACAGCAAATAGCTGTTTCTGAGGTCATCTATTTCTAAAAGGGGGCAGGTTTTGCCCCTCACCTCTCCGCTGCCCCAACCTTCCCAGCTGCTGCTCTGTCAATGCCTCCCATGGCGATTGACAGCAGCCACTGACATCTATCAGAGGGGAGGTGAAAGGGGCTGCAGTGTCAGCTGCAACTAACTTTTGGTCCGATCATATCTATGAGACTTGTTTCTCCCCAACCTCAGTTTCTGTTTCTGACTGTCCCTCAACTTTTATCCAAACAGAAACGCAGCTGATGCTGTGGAAATATGGCGTCTCTCCACCCCCTCCCAAATCCCAGGTAAGTGATAACTGATACCAGTGTCAGATAAGCAAGACAGGTTGTCTTCCCCATCAAACGTCTTCCTACTGCAGCCTCATTCATTTTTTGTTACAGGTCAATGAGGACTACTGGCTTCTATGAGAAAGAGAAGATGGGCCAAAATCTGTAATGGAGGGTGGTGGAGTAGGGATTGGGGGGGGGGGGCAGCAAGGCAGCAGGGAGGACAGGTGTCTGCTCATAGTGTATATATATCTCCTCCTCTTCCACCCTCTGGATTCCTCCTGCATGTGGGTGGGTGGCCCCCTTCCAGAAGCGGGTGACACAGTGCAACGGAAGGTGGAAGCAGTGGCTATGCATGATGTATGAAGACACACATTATCACTGTCCCTGCATTACAGGAATAGGACTGAGCCCCAAAGAAGGCCTTGCTAAAGTTCAACCATTTACAACAGCCTTTCCCAACTGGTACCTTCCAGATGTTTTGGACTACAATTCCCATCACCACCAGCCAGCGCAGCAACTTTTGGAGCAACTGGCAATATTAATATGGCAGCAGCAGTTCTGTGACTGACTGCCTTGAGAGAGAAGATAAGGAGGACTTTTTCCACAGTAAAGCGACCGTGCAAACTATTGCACCCTAGAACAGGCCAGCACAATGCATTACCCATAAAACCAACACACTGCACCAGTCATGAGTTGCGGGCTTTCAGTGGTGAACCACCCCTTGGTTTTTCCAGCCTCGGGCAGGCACCCAAAACATGAGGTCTACTCAACCTGGCAGGGCACAACTTGTGCAGGATTTCCTTAAAATCATAGGGACAAGAGCAGTCTTGATATTATTCATGTCATAAAAGGGGCAACCGATGGTAAAGCGTTTAGAATCCAAATCTAGCATAAGCGGCAACCTAAATCCGGGCCTCTAAGCTCACAGAGCTAACACTCCACTGGGACCTGTGGTATTAGAAGACGACATCTGGCTTGTGCAGCCAGTACTGGGCTAAGACATTTGCTTCCTGAAGCAAAACACACTATGGCAGCCCAGCCCAGCCCATTCTATGGCTGCTGTAAAAGCAAGCTCACAGAAGATATCTGGATGTGTCTGAAAATAAATACAAAAAGAGGCTGCTAAAGACACTGCTTCATTACACAGCAGCTGTTTTACAGCGTATCCAACAGTCAGAAATCAGTTTTACACATTCACTCCTATCGAACCTACCAAGTAGCCTGTGACTTTAGAGGTTTTAATTTAGAATGTCTTGATTTGTTTAGCAGATTGCTAGTTTAGCATTAGACCTAACTAGGATAGATGTTTACATTCCGCTGGCAAACACTGAAAGAGACTTTAAAGGAGCTGGGAGCTTAGCTGTGGTATGAGATCTTTCCCATTTAGAAAACGTGTACTGGCCTTGTTTCAGCATTTTAATCTACGTTAGTGTTGGTTAACGAACCAGGAAAATTAGCCAGGATCCTTTCTTCTAATGGTTTATAAAATGAGGAATGATTGTCTGAACCAAGGTTTCCCAAACTTGTATCGGCTGTTGTTTTGGGACTACAGTTCCCATCATCCCTAAGCACTATTCCTGCTAGCTAGGGATGATGGGAGTTGTAGTCCAACAACAGCTGCAAACCCAAGTTTGGGAAACACTGGTCTGAACCATGCTGCACTTACATATTACTAAGGTCTTGATTAATTTTAATTCAAATTGATTGAAGCATGTCCCCAAACACAATAACTTGCCCAACTTTTCTATCAGTGGCATACAACTGAATTGTTTTGGTGACTAAATACCAAAGATCCATCTACTTCCAGCAACAATCAGTTAATTCATGAGGATGCACTGGAGCTTATCCAATATCCAGCCATGGAAGGAAAAGAAGAGGTTGCCACTTGCCAGTGAGTCTCTCCCTGCTTCCTTCCTCTTTCATGCCAAGGCTGCCATCTCATGCGCCCTTGCTTCAGTGTATGTTCCACTGAACGGAAGGGGACTTACCTTTGAGTAAGTCTGGGAGCGGCCGCCGAGACCATATAACACCGGTCTTGAAAGACCTACATTGGCTCCCAGTACGTTTCCGAGCACAATTCAAAGTGTTGGTGTTGACGTTTAAAGCCCTAAACGGCCTCGGTCCAGTATATCTGAAGGAGCGTCTCCTCCCCCATCGTTCTGCCCGGACACTGAGGTCCAGTTCCGAGGGCCTTCTGGCGGTTCCCTCACTGCGAGAGGCCAAGTTACAGGGAACCAGGCAGAGGGCCTTCTCGGTAGTGGCGCCCGCCCTGTGGAACGCCCTCCCATCAGATGTCAAAGCGATAAACAACTACCTGACATTCAGAAGACATCTGAAGGCAGCCCTGTTCAGGGAAGTTTTTAATATGTGACATTTTAGTGTATTTTTCATCTTTGTTGGAAGCCGCCCAGAGTGGCTGGGGAAGCCCAGCCAGATGGGCGGGGTACAAATAATAAATTATTATTATTATTATGATGATGATGATGATGATGATGATGATGATGATGATGAAAGTTTTACATTGCTAGATTCTTACCCACTGGGTTAAGAGTCCAAAGGAATCAAAAAATGGGTTTTATGGATTGTGTCCTGCTTGATGAAGTGCTCCAGAGCCTAGAATGTGATCCCCAACCCTCCTTACTCTGAGGTGGTCCATCTGGTCTCAACTGAACATGTGCAAAATTAAGGCATTCACTGGAAGGAAGTACCTTGCAAAAACCTTTTAAGGGATAAAGGGAGGGGGGGAGAGAGATAAAAAGGCCTGGCTCCTCTCACACCAAAGTATAAGCAGGGCAAGTGAAGACAGAACAGGGAATTGCTTCAGCTTAGGACTGCTGGGAAGACTTGCACATCCACACAGCCGCTAACTCTCACATTCTTTCACCTTCCAAGTTTTAAGGCTTCTGCTGCCTTCCTCTCCAATGGTTGAGCTGAGCTCCTAGCCCAGTGTGGTATAAAGTGCTCAAACCAGCAGGTTAGCCTGCCAGCTGACCGGCAAGTGGACAAGCTGTGTTTGCCTTTCTTTTTCCTAGGCAAGGCTGCTGCTGCTGCTGCTGCTCCTTTGCGGCCAGTTGGACAAGGTGGTATAGAGCATGCTCAGTTTTAAATGGAAAAGGAGAAGGTGCTGGGTGGGTAGAGGCCAGAGAACCAAAGATGAGGAGGCCACATAGGCACAGTAAACCTGAGAATTAGGCACTGCAGTTACAGGCCCTGTGAGGAGGGGCACTTCAGCTAATTGGATTCCAATATGTCACTTGAAGCGGCTGCTTAACCTGCCCACATGGTAAAGCCACTCCTGTACATGGCTGCCTGGAAAAAGAAACCCAGTCAAGAATCCAGCTTACCCAAGACACCACGCGGCCATTGAAACAGGGAAGCTTTGCATTGTCATCTGAGATTTCTTCCTTCACAACGCTGCGAAAAGAAGAGAGAGACAGATGTCAAAGTACAGGCCAGCACATGAGGTCAAAAAATAACAGAGCTGGCAGCCTGATTCTAGGGCAAAAAACCCCAGAAGAACTTGGATTGCCACGAAAATAAAACCTGAGGATGTTTCTTAAGAGGCGGAGATTGGGCATGATACATCAGTGCATCTCAGTTCCACATCCTAAGCCCTACCTACCCAACCAAGACAGCTCAAATCCAACCAGAAACATCTGTACTTCCTAATCTGCTTATTTCTCAGGTCATATTTGTGGATCTGTCAACTTGCAGCTAAGCTCTCTCCAATTTCTGCTTCTTATTTATGATTTCTATAAAAGGAAGTGTGTGTGCTTAACAGTTCATTTATCCCTTAGAGAGCCCTGTGAAGCGAAGCAAGATTGAGATGTAGAGACGTGTCTAGGCTGCCCGGAAAACTACATGACTAAGCAAGAATCTGCATAGGAATCCTTCTTAAAAGAAAGATAGGGGGGAGAACAAGGCTGTTTTGCACAATGACAGGTGAAAACATTGTTCACTTTAAAATGATAAATCAAAGTAAGCCACATTATCCAGTCAGGTCTCAATATTTCAATTGATGTTTTATTCTGAGGAAGAGAACTGATCCCCTTTCTATTGCTGGCTCCTAGACTACACACAACAACTTACCACAAGGGTATTTTAAGGTATGAAAGGCAGACTATAACGTAACATACCCGGAAGACAGAAGTCAAAGGGGACATGGTGGGATGGTCCCAATCCTGTACAAAGGAAAACTGGGTTCTGTAACCTGCATAAACTATGGGGAGCCTATATTATATTGCATTGCCAAGACTAATGTTTCCTTTAAAAAAAAAATAGCAGAGATTCCTTAGAACGCAAGCCTACTTGGAGCAAATGATATGAAAGAAAATCTACAGTTGCTGGCTAAATGGAGTGAACCTATAGATTAGGGGTCAGTAAAGTTTTTCGGCAGGGGGGCGGTCCACTGTCTCTCAGACCTTGTTGGGAGCCTGACTATATTTTGGCGGGGGGGGGGGGGGATGATGCAAGAGCACTACGAGCCCCTGCTTACCTGTGTCTTGCGAGCAGCAGGGGCTGGTAGAAGCGGTGGAGGGACGATGAACAGCACGCAAAAGGGCTGCGGAGAGGGGCTGCTTAAAATGGTGGCCGCTCGAGCGCTGCTGCTGGCACCAACAAAGCCCTGCCCCCTTCCTCCTCTAGGCAGGGCAGGGAGAAGCCAAGAGGAGGGAGGGAGGAGGCGCAGCCGCCATATGAGGGAAAGGGAAAGAATGCGCACGTGCTGGCGATCCACGTGGCGATTCCCGGACCATCCGCAGGCCAGATCCAGAAGGCAATTGGGCCTGATCCAGCCCACAGGCCTTAGTTTGCCGAGCCATGCTATAGATGCAACATTTGTGAACAAGAAAGGACGGTTGTCTTCTGTTCCGCAAGTGTATCAATGCCTCCAGATCAGAGCGGCAGGGATTCTGGGGCACTCAAGCTCTCAGAGGCCCCTTTGAGGACAGAAGGGAACAGGTGTGAGCAACATCTGGCCTTGAATCTGGCAGGCAGCAAAAGGTCTTTGGACTGGCCAGCCATAACTTAAAGACAAGGAGCCTGACCGTCTGCTGTTGCCTGGCCAACAGAGCGGAGCTGTCTGATTGCTGCCCTCCTTTAGTCCTCCAGCAACTGGCCTCAGGCATCCTTGGCTGGTGAAGACGATTTAGAGGCACATGGGCTTAACCTTCCCCGGGCACACAGCAAAACAAGAGCTATTTGACAAAAGGCCTTTAAAAGCTTAAGATTGAAATCTTTAGCTGACTCTTATTTAAATCGCTTTATTTCCATCCCAGCAAAGAACATGTAGCAACATGTTTGAGCATCCTGGGGCATAAGACAAGACACAAATATGGCCTTTTCTCCTCAATTTACACAGAGTCTAAGCTCCATAAATGAAAGCAATTGTGCTTGTAGGCTGAACAGAGGCTGAGATATCTCCACCGCAAAACCCTCCTCACTTATAGAAGGCCATATGTTGCTGCCAAAATGAGACAGACTTTGAAGTCGCTTCACCAGATGGAACCATGCAAGAAAGTACAATCATTTGGGTCAACGCCTTGGCGGGATGGAGGGTGCAGAGAAGGCAGCCCACAGGCTTCAGCTCAGACGCTGTGTTACTGTTAGGAGAGGCCCCATCTTTTTAAAAGGGGGAGTCAATCACTTTCATATTTGGAAATCCTATGTTCTTCAGGCAAAACACCTCTGAATGTGCCATGATCAACCAAGCCCACTTCTGCTGAGAAAAACGTATCCACTCCAACAAAATCCTCAGAAGCTCAGCTTTCTGAATGTTGGGTTTCTAGTCCTCATGGTTGCCTAAAAGGCTGAGAAACAATGTGGCTTCTACTAGTTGGGGTGGTGACTAATCCCACCCTTCATAAATCCACTGGCTATTCTGGTCACACAAGAATCCTTGGCTTTCTGGTCTGACCTTGAGTTCTGTAAAAAAAGTGGACTCAAGTAACTTCATGCACAAGATGAAGATTACAATCTGTACAGCACAAATATTATTTGAAAAATGGACACCTATATGGAGAACCTTTCAGTCATCTTCAGCTTTCCCAGTGCTCCAAGGATCCATACATCAAAATGGGTTTGGAAAATGTGCAAGCTGAGCTTTAAAGGCCCGTCAGTCTACAGCACCGGAGGGAAGGAGGGTTGGAAATTACATGGGGACACAGAGAAAGTCTGGACAGGCTATTACTGTCATATAACTATAGTGTTTAAAGCAAGAAGATGAGGCCAAGGAGTAAACCCTACACAAATCCAAAGTGGAGCCCCTAAGATGGTTGAATGGAGCCTACTACACTGTCTCCTTCTGGCAACACCTGCAGCCAAGCTGGTGCCAAACGTATTGATTTCCTTTCCTTTGGACCAAATCAGCAATGCCGTGTGTGTTTGTGTTGTCGTTCTGGCAACCTAGGGCCTCCATACACTCTGCCCAGGCTTGCATCGCAGGGAGGCCACTTCGGTGCTCCCAGTGCAGCCGTTTGGCTTCACCCCCAGAAGCACACTCCATTGTCTCTCGAGGTAAACAGGTGCCAACAACAACTAGTTCCTACTGAGCCAAATTTAAGGTTCTTGTATTAATTTACAAGGCCCTTAACGACTTAGGTTCAAGGATACCTTAGGGACTGATGGATGCCTTATATCCCTGCCCAATCACAGAGCTCTTGAGAGGAATTACACAACTCAGATCCACCAGGAGTGTTCAATATTGTGGGCTCAATTCAGTGTCACTCAGTCCCAGCTGAGATCAGACAGGCCCCTTTCAGGCACTTGGAGAAGACATGTTTGCTTCGGCGGGCATGTTAAGTATGTTTTCTCATTTTATGATTAGCTTTGGAGGTGCACTCCTCTTGCATGCTTCCTGTATCCACGTAGAAACTGGGGTAATAAGATGAAGTCAGAAACTCCTGGTGCTTCTTCCAGTTGTGGAACTCCTCTGCAGGCAGGATTTTTCTGCCCATTTCAAAACATGGACAGAAAATTGCAGGAGGCAAATAGGGTTTTCCATCCTAATTAACTCTGCCCCACCCAGACGACGCCTTCTGTCCCTACTTTATACATCAAAGGAACCTGCTCCTTGAAGCCCTGAAGGCTCAGATGCACTCATTTAATCTGAATGGAGTCTTTTAAAGTGACACCATTTCCCACATCTTCTGCACCAACCAACCAGCTACCTGTGTCTTACTGAGATGCAGGCAGAAGGGGTTCAAAGAGATCCAGAAGGCTCTGTGCCAAGAAACTGAACTGCAAGCCAGTGGGCCAACCCCTTACTCACAAAACCAGGAGTGCAATCTGCAGAGCACCAAGGGACCACCTTGACACAGGATCATAACTCTAGGTGAAAGAGGCTTATGGATGCTCAGGTTTTTTAAATTTATCACCTGCCTGCAGGTCCTTTTGTGGAAAGGGTCATAGCTCAGTGGTACAGCACCTGCTATGCTTGCAGAACATCTCAGGTGCAATCACCAGTATCCCCAGGTAGGCTGGGAAGACCCCCTGCCTGACACCCAGGAGGGCTGCTGCCAGTCAGTAAAGTCAATACTGAACGAGACAGACTAACAGTCTGACTCAGTATACATTTTGGTGGCAGGCACTGTGTCAACAGAGTCAGAACAGAACCTACTGAAGAAGCTGGCAACCCAAGGATTGTCATTTTCATTTGCAGGGGGATCTAGTCCTCATGGATGGGGGGAAATGGAATAAAAACATGTGGGTTATATCTGTCAAACTGCAATGCATGAACTGCTTACTTTTTAGTCCCATTATGTTGCTTCTACATTAACTGCAATTCAGGGAAGCATTCCGGATGCTCAGGTTTTTTTCATTTCTTTCTCCCACACACTTGGATCACATGCACCCAGACTCAGAGCACCCTCACTGTGTTCAGTGGGATCTACTTGAAGGTTAAATATACATATGGCCTGCGACTTACATTTTTCAAGAGAGATGTATCAATGCTGGAAGCCCTTCCCATCTGTCATGAGTCCCCTGGAAGAGTGGTCAGACCCCAAGGAAAAAAAAGACACCCCCCCCCAAAGTAGGTTCAGGAAATTCTGAGAAGTGCTTCCCATCACCTGCCTTCCAGATATACCTCTCTCAGCTTCTCCAGTCAAGGAACCATCCTGTTACACAGGAGCCCTCCCCCTTTAATGGAGGGAGCTGAGAGTAAATTTGATGCCAAGGCTGGCATCCACTCCACTTCTGACACCCAGGACACAGAGGCTGCAGTGCGCACAAATCTTGCCTAGGCAGCATACTAGAAGGGATTCCAGGTGCTTGTTGAGCCAAATGCTATGCCCATCCCACCCTGAATGTTGTTAGCTATTAGAAATTATTACTGATTATATTTCAAGAGCAGTGCCCATATTAAGACAGGCAACGTAACACACACCAGGATTATCAAACCTGTGTTTGTCATAAGCGGTTTCTCACTAGGAACGCCATCCCAATGAGCACTGGCAAAATTTCACAGGAACGGCAAACTGCACAAGATGAATTTGCTACTTTGACTGAATCTAGCAATGTGTCCTCTGTTCATATAACACAATCTACATCACTGTCAACACAAGTCACTTGATGCTGTGCTGCCAGCTACAAAAGTCTGTTATTTTGTTTGCTGTATCCTAGCTTGGCAGTAAGTCCACAGAAATGGCTAACCTTCCAATATTCTTACTTGTCTGCACACACACCTAACTATATTAATTACTTGTAGCCTGTAAGAAAAAACAAATAATGGGGATGAGAACGACCTTTTGTAAAGCTTGACTGCCTAGAAGTGTGTTTTACTCACACCGAAAACTGAAATTGCTCTGAGGATAATAAGAGGCTACAATGACCATTAGGGAACACATTAGTGACATGTTTTCTACCTCTGCATGTAGTAATTAAGATAGTTAAAATGTTGTGACTAGACATAATTATATTGTGACTGCAATAAGCCTTTCACCGCCCTCTGTATCTTACCCCACAAATATGGCTGCAAAGTGAATTCTTGTTCAAATCCAGCCCCAGAAAATGGCCTGAAGGTGCTGGCTGTTGTTCCATCACAGATGCTAAGCAGATCTGAGGCTGGCCAATAACAGAGTGGGAGACCGGGAGTTCACCACCTTTACACTGAGATCCATAAAGGGAAAAGGGGCAATGCAGGAATGCAATAAATCTGTGGGTGGGTGTTGGTGCTTTAAGCCCTGCACACACTCAGTTTCCTTCATCTGGGCAGCCCAAGATTTACATACACACTGCCCAGGCCTGCACACTGGGGAAGTCACTTCAGTGCTGCTAACACAGGTTTGACTTCACCACTGGAGGCGTACTCCCTTGTCTCTTGAGACAGATGTATGCCAACAAAGTTCAGTTAATGCCTAGGAGACGGTGTAGTAAAAGGGATTTCAGACTGTCCCATGTAAGTTTGTCTGGCCAGAATGCAGAGCGGGGGGAGGGGGGAGGGTAGTAGCCGTGTGCTCCTCAGACACCGAGGGCTTAGCAGGTATCAAGGCAGAACCAACCCTCAAGTAGGCAGCTAAATAGAGCACCTCTGCACCCCTCTATTTGCTTTGCAACCCCTTAGAAAAAGGGTTGACAAGTTGGGCCTGGCTCTGGTTTAATAGCAGGCAAATGCTCTTGCCAAAAAGGAACTGAGGCTGTGGAATGTGCTTTGTGAGCAAAACTGCTCATTCCTGGAAAAGCCTCAACTCAGCAGGAGGGCAGGAAGGGCCGAGGGAGGAGAGAGAAAAGAGAAAAAAGAACAGAGTTGAGCTTCTTCAACCCCACACCTAGAAGCATTATCACAAAAAGCTGCCTAACCACTAGCCCCATAATGCCAACAATACTGCAATTTCAGAAGAAGGAAAAATAGAAACAACTGGTTTGGAAATAACATTCAACTGGTTATCAATAAATGGGGTGGTTTTTAAGTTTTATTCAAAGTAGACTCACCGAAACATAGCCAAGTTAGGTCCATTATTTTCAGTAAGTCTACTTTGAGTAAAACTTTGAATACCACCAACTTGCTTATTTCCATTGTTTCTCCAGAGCGCAAAACTCAAGACTTTCTTCACGCAAAACGGCACAGACAATAATTCCTTTAATGTGGCAGACCCAGGATTCTGGAATTCCCTATCCACTAGCACTAGGCAGATGACATCGTAACACTGTGACGCCTGCTGAAACTTTTCTGATTCAGTGGGCATATCCAGACACATGATTTAGTCATATCTCTTTCAACATTTGTTTAATGTTTTGCTATGTTTATTGTATTTAAACGTTCCAAACATGGTTTTATTTTTAATGGTAATGTTCTTTCACAGATTTAGGAGGAATGGTAGAATATGACTTTAACAAATAAAAAAAAATGGTAGAGCATGAGACTCTTAATCTCAGGGTCATGGGTTTGAGCCCCACATTGGGTGTAAGGTTTCTGCATTACAGGGGTGGACTAGATAGGTGACCATTGTGGTCCCTTCCAACTCTACAATTCTATCAACTTACCAGAAAGATGTGGGCTGGCCTTGGTTATCTGCTGCGACCAGCTTCAAAGCCACATTCCTGGATCTTGCCAAGTGTTTTTGTGAAGAGTCATCAAGAGTTTTCAGCTCCAGCCTAAGAATTCCACTCCAGATCTCCCTTGACCATTCAGCTACAGCTTTGTTTCCTCTTTGTCTTACAAAGTCATTTATTTCACTGGTCAGTGAGTAACAGCTGTGGCAGACTGCACCGTCCTTGCCTCCATCAACAGAAACAACAAATTGCAATGACGTCCACACCAGTTGCATCTTTCAGTGGATGCTCTCCCCCAAAAAGCTGCTACACTGTGTGCCACATCATTTACACTGTGTGCCACATCATTGTTTTCTGCTGCTCCAGAGAAGCGGACACGGAGCAATGGATCCAAACTACAAGAAAGAAGATTCCACCTAAACATTAGGAAGAACTTCCTGACAGTAAGAGCTGTTTGACAGTGGAATTTGCTGCCAAGGAGTGTGGTGGAGTCTCCTTCTTTGGAGGTCTTTAAGCAGAGGCTTGACAACCACATGTCAGGAGTGCTCTGATGGTGTTTCCTGCTTGGCAGGGGGTTGGACTCGATGGCCCTTGTGGTCTCTTCCAACTCTATGATTCTATGATTCTATGTGATCCTTGAACTATTCCCCATTCCCCTTTAGCTCCCATCACAGGGCCAGGCCACAGAACATCAAAAGCTTGTGCAGTGGCCATCTAGGTTACAGGATGCCAACAGAATGATAAAACAGAAAAACAGGTCCATATATATATATTTAACTCACAGAGACATGTGTCCCAACCCTCCAAGGGAGATCTCCCTTTGCAGCCTATGAGGATATGCAGCCAAATGTACACTGTAGTACACATCTGGCTTGATGGGTGTCCCTGATCCATTCAAAGAGATGCATGTCCCTACCTAGGCCAACCACTATATGCAATATAAAGCACAATTCAAGCTAATGCAGGGCTGTTATGCTGAAATGTATATATTACTTCAATGAATTTAAACAGTTCTGTAATTATGCTAACCTATGCAAATGTAATTGTATTTATAACTGAAGATTTTTAATACAAGGCAGCTGGTTAAAAGTATTCTAGCCAGTTGCCAACCAATAGCACTTGAGAGACATCTGTGGTGTTGCTGCTCACAGGCACATGGTTATCAAACGTGAAGGTGAAAGGTTCCATCAACTGAAAGTGACATCTTCTGTATCAAACCTCATATCTCAAGTTGTTAGGCTCCTACTAAATCTCAATTCTTTCAGGCCAGGGCAAGCAATCAATGACGCAGGCATGCCCCTCTACAAAACTGCTAGTATCCACTTCTAAATGGATCTTCTAAGCCAACTATCAAGCAACAAAAAGAAGCAACAGGTAGGAGAAGCCAATGAGGCCAAGAAGCTCATTGGACATGTTTCAGCAAAGAAACAAAGGCAAGCTAAAATAGGACAGAGAAGTTTCCCAGCACAGGCAATATGGCCTTCTGGCAGCTATCCTCTCTCTGCAACGGGATTTTTCTTGCGTGGCACCTTGGCGTATCAAGCTCATCCCAAAGCCTGCAAGGACCACATAAGTCCTCTTCCTGCTACAACTAGAAAAGTGACAACAGCTAAGGGCTAAAAGCTGCCCTGAAATTCCCCAATAAAATATATTATTTTTTCTCCTTTTTTGGGGGGCTACCTCTCTACTTGAACTGGGGCTTCACTGAAGCCTGAAGTGCAACTGGAGAAAGGTGCTGCTCTGTTGACCAAACCAGGACAAAAGGATCCTAGCATTTATACATATTCCGGTCCAATCTGAATGCTTTATCCTGCCTGCTAATAGCAGAGGGTCATGTTGTATATGGCCATTCCCTTCTGCTCCTGAACAGGGCTCTGAGGACTGAGTACACACACAGCCTCATTATCTCCCTCCATACATCTCATCCAACTTCACGGTCAGAGGCTCCCAGCTCTTGTTCTCTCTCTCACACACACACCCTCAAGAAATAGGGTGTTGCCCTTCTTCCTCTCCAAAATATTGAACCAGCTAGAAGCTGAAATCAACCCTGAATCATAAAAATACAAGCTGACAAAAGCATAGCATACACAACATTCGCTTGGACTCTTCCTTCCCTCTAAAGATTTTTTTGGACAAGAAGTTGGCCACATTTCAGCTTTCAGAAGGGTAGATGTTTCTTACAAAGTCAATAAGTAGCAGCTAGTTTGGAGGCTCCCAACCCCACAGGACAGCATAGTGCCAGATCAAGAATGTGAAATGAATTTGCAGGCGTCTCAAAATAGTAACTGCAGCTCGAGAGTAAAAACTGACAAGTTATGAGTGAAAACTCTTTTGCCAAATGTGCGTGCCCTGGTGTGCTACATTGCTTGGGGCTTTGCCACTCCAAATATAGGCCCCACACATGACATTCAAATTTCATTGCCGAGTGCAGTGTGGGTGAAGTTTGCCTATGAAGTGGGTAGGACCCACCGGGGCTACACAGAATATTTAATTTTTAGACAGACCCACTTACTTTTGATGCCGAGCCCCAACTACACTGCTCAAAGGGGACCTGCAGCAGCGAAGGCTAGGATAAAATGTCAGAAGTAAATTCTGAGAAGCTAGTTATCATCGCACACCCCTCCCCTGCCCAGCTACTTAGCTCCCTGGGCTGGGGCGTGTGGCTTAAGACAACTGGCAATTAGTCTTAAGGCCTCAAGCCAAGCTCTTGCAATTGCCAAAGTGACTTGCTGCTCACAAGCAGCCAGTGGGGTTTTTCCATATGTTGCTACAGCTCCATCACACATCTGGACTCAATTTAAGGGGGAAAGCTGTAGCTTAATGCAAGGCCAACATGTTGCTTCTCTGCTAAGGCTTGCACAGATCATTGTCAAAAGGGCAATGCACTCATCCTCTCTCCTGTAGGCACAATAGCCTGAATACATGAAGTAATGGAAGTTAATATCTAGGCTCTTGTGTATATGGACTTGTAGAACCATGATATAAGAAAAAACTAAAATTTCACACACATCAAGAGAAACTTTCCTTCTACTTGTTAATTTATTACAATGCCTCCCTTTTGTTCAGCAGTTGGTACTGAGCCCACGTGCATTTGGGGCACTGCAGGCATGCTGCCATCATGTGGACAGTGTGGCAGTAGAGCTGCCATGGGTCACAACAACAGGGGCAGTGGGTGAGGGGACCCCCCCCCTTCACTCTTAATTGCAGGAGTGAGTAATGACTGTACGTGTTTAAAGAGAACATACAATATGCCAACTACAGGGTTTTGAAGGAAGTAGACAAGTAAGTTAAGGAAACCAAATCTGAAAAGATGATTTGGCCAGAAATTGACAGGGTAGAGAGTAAAGTGCTCCGTCCTACAGATACCTAAAAATGAAGGCAAGTCCAGGCTCCATTGAAAGCTTTAGAGATGGGCAAATACCTGGAGTACTACCTGGAGTAGCATCATCCCAAGCATCAGAAATGAGTGGAAGTTGGCAGAAACTGGTAAATGTGGGAATGCTTTAGCATGCTCTGTGAATATGGGGTCACTCTGCATGCTTACCCTAAAAGACAATCTGCAAACAGAGCCAGAGGCCAAGTAGCCAGACCATGCTTCTCACAACTAGATTATCTAGTACACAGGACTTGCAAGCAGCTAGCAAGATCTGAGGGTCATGGAAAGTCACACCTGGAAGACTGTGGGAGCTAAGGATTGGAATCTAAGGGGTGTTACCTAGCCTAGCCAGGCTTTTCCCTTGGTTGTGGGAGAAGATGGTGCTATCAGAGGTAAGCAACAGGCAGGATGAGTCAGTTGACACACAATGACAGACACTCAATTCAACATGCTTTTTCTGCCCCCACCCCAGTCCAAGTGATGATCTCACCCAGCACAAAGGAAGCACCATGTGCTGCATCATTTTGCGCATTGTCAGCTATTTCCTTAATTACGAGGGAATTAGGCCATGAACAGCAATGGGGCAGCTCAGAAGCTGCCCTGAATCACAGGGTCCATTGTGCAGAAGACACAGCAGACATATTGTTGGCTGAGGAGAGAACAGTTTGATGCTGCACAGCTGCAGGACTTTAGTCTTTGGTCAGCAATCGCCCAGGCACCGGAAATATTCTGAGAAAAAGCAGGAGTACTGTAATAGGTTTAAGGAAAAGGAAACCTTTGGTAAGATATGTTGAGGAAGAGAGGTGGCAGAGGAAAGACTTGCCAGAAAGGAGTACATCCATGTACAAGTTTGATTAGAAAACTCAAAGGGATGGATTCACAACCCAAACCATGGTTTGAACATCCCATAGTTCAGAGATGCTCACATGCTTTCTTTTCCCATCAGCTCAGCACTCGAGGCAATTGCCCTAACTACTGTTCGTCAACTCGGACATCACACCAACCCATAGTTTACAGGAAGACTTAAACCATGATTCCTAGTTTCGGTTTGTTGGCCAATCACAAGGCTTATCGGCAGTTAAACTCAATTGTCTCAACAGAGCCTTATTATGAGAAAATTCCAAGCCTTGTGTATTATACTTCAATAAAGCTCTTTGACTAAGGTTACCAGATTTTTTTCAATGAATCCGGGAACACTATAAATAAATAAATAAATAAATATTTTTTTAATTTGAAAAAAGAGGAAAAAGTTACTAAAAAATAAAGAAGTAGTATCTTCTCTTCTGTGGTCTCCTCTGTTGCATGGCCTTCCTCTGTGTCCCGGCCTTTCTTGGAGCACTAGCCATGCTTCCCCCCTCCCTCCCTCCCCCTCCTTGCACTGCGATCCCCTACATGCTTACTCAGGAGTAAGCGTTAGCAGAAACCCCCTCCTCCTGTTGCTGCCCTGCCCGCCTGTCTGGGCATCTCCTGCTCAGGAATCATCTGGCGGCCGCCCAGCGGGTCCGGGGCAGAGCCGGCGACGAGCAAGCAGGAGGAGGCGCGCTTGGGCCAGATCAGCTCGTCTCCTGCTCACATCTCGTCCGCGATGGCCAAAGACAAGCTGGCCAACAAGCTGAGCCACCGCTTGCAAGTCGAGGAGCACAATGGTGAAGCCGAGCAGCAGCCGCAGCTGCCCAAGCACCACCTGGAGGCCGAGCCGGACCCCAGGCTGCTGGTCTTGGACAGCAGCACCGACAGCGAGCTGAGCACCAAGTCACAGTGGCGCACCTAGATCAACAACCCCAAGCAGCTCTTACCCGCTGGTGGCGCCCAGCACCGCATCTTCAGCCGCTACACCGAGTCCCCATATGATGTGTCTTGTGCGCAGCACATCATATGGGGACTTCCAGCAAGGCAAAATGGCGGGCGCCATGGCAGCTGGCAGCTCCTGAAGCCAGCCAGAGCCAACTGCGCTACCAGGCTGCTTCCGGGCTGCTAAGACTGCCGCTGCTGCTGCCACGTTTCCTGGGGATATTAGATTAAATCCGGGGACATTCCGGGGATGGAATTTGTCCGGGGACAAATTTGCAAATCCAGGGACTGTCCCCGGGAAACAGGGACGTCTGGTGACCCTATCTTTGATACAATAATGCTGACAGGGAAGCCCTCTCAGCAGTGAATAACAGAGGCCCTCAAAGAGGTGCCGGATGTGTCCTTCTGGGAAGCTGAAATTTACTCTCCATTTGCAGCAGGTGTTCACATTCTAAATGGCAACCGGATCTGAACAAAGTCCTAAGAAATAAATCTTAAAAGATGCATCAGCAGATCAAACAAATTGCTGCTATAGCTTCGTTGTTAGCCAAAGACAGGCGAGTTCAGGCTAAACCAGAAAACCACGCAAGTCCTCTTCTCCAAGTAGCCAGAGGGGGAGGATGACTCACTGTTTTAACAAGACCTGACCTGGCACGGGGTCTTCTGGCAATTCTTCATAGATGCTGCCAACTGTGCAGATTTGGTCTAGATGGTTCCCTCAAAAACCACCAAAATGTACAGAATCTGAGGCCATTCTTTTCAGAAATGGAAAATGCCCTGCATCAGTAGAACACAGTAAAGCACTGTGCTCCTCAAGTTAAATGTGAATGTCCGTTATTCAGGGAACAGCCATTACATTGCATCACAGAGACCTCTGAGCGACTTTGCAGCTCACTAGTTTTTTAACCT
Organism: Podarcis muralis; assembly: GCF_964188315.1. Classification (NCBI taxonomy): domain Eukaryota; kingdom Metazoa; phylum Chordata; class Lepidosauria; order Squamata; family Lacertidae; genus Podarcis; species Podarcis muralis. The sequence continues at coordinate 5,900,456 of NC_135660.1, read as the reverse complement.
GGTGTTAAGTGTTGCACTGAAAGCAGCATTAAAAAAACACATTAAAACAACCTTCCACTACTCTCTTCCATGAGAGCTTTACAAGTGTTGCACAGTCCATGCATTTAAATAATAATACTGTAAAAGCAGCAACGGCAACAAGCTATCTACCAGTTTACAGAAACCTATCTAAACAAGAGGTGTGTTATAAGCCTATGGTGCTGAAATAGGTATGAAAAGAAGGAGAACGAGCTTTTGATAGTGGAACTCTAGGAAGTGTACTACAAAATGGTCGAGGGAAACTTGGGGACTGTATTTATTTATTCGCAATGGCTGCACACATTTCCCAAATAAAACTATAGGCTTCCTTTCCCCCAAGTAAAGGTGGATGAATTCTTTCAGGTATTACTTGCCATCAAGTCCCACGGGGTGGGGATGTGGATCAGTAGTTATTTACACAGTGCCAAAGTCCACCCCATTTCATAAGCAAAACAGCAGGTCCTTGCTCAAAGGAAGCTACACACTAATTTTGTTGGGGGCAGGGGTTGAAACCACAGAAGGGAGAGGCAAGGGTAACAATGGACAAATGTGCACATAAGGTAAAGGTAAAGGTACCCCTGACCATTAGGTCCAGTCGTGATCGACTCTGGGGTTACAGCGCTCATCTCACTTTATTGGCCGAGGGAGCCGGTGTACAGCTTCCGGGTCATGTGGCCAGCATGACTAAGCCGCTTCTGGCGAACCAGAACAGCGCACGGAAACGCCGTTTACCTTCCCACCAGAGCGGTACCTATTTATCTACTTGCAGTTTGACATGCTTTCAAACTGCTAGGTTGGCAGGAGCAGGGACTGAGCAACAGGAGCTCACCCCATCACGGGGATTCGAACGCCGACCTTCTGATCGGCAAGTTCCTAAGCTCTGTGGCCACATATTCAGGCTTAAATTCAGTTGGAGGACAAAATGGTTTTAGGGAGAAAGTGGAGTTGTGGGAATATTTTGAAAGGAGAGAGAAAAAAACATGGTATCACATCATTCTGCACCAATAGAACAGACAAAATGCGCCTCAGTGGACAATAGGCGAACCAAGGTAATTCAAGGGCAGAACATTCCCGGCTCTTTTAAGGAGCCAGACGACAATATCTGGGTGGAGCCAGCAAGTCAGTGCCTGGAGCTCAGAAGCAAGGCAGCCCTGCCACTCAACCAGATGAGCAACAATGGAAATTAATAAAGCAAACAAGCCACACAGCACATCCAAAGCTTGCAAATAGTGTCCTCACATTCTCTCTTGGCCCTCCACAAAACCCACTTCAAGCGACAGAGGCAGCCATCATCAGCTAGCGGCATGACACAGCCATGGGGCTCCTGCAAACTGTCAACAATAGAAAGAAATGTCAACTTGGGATACAAATGGCTAGCAGTTCACAAAGCAGGGGAAGGTGGAACATCATTTGAGGACTGCAATTTATTAGGAGATCCATCCTCTCTTTGGAAAATGTCTCTGCTAGGAGGGCAGGGGTTCCTGGCACTGATTTCAAACAGGACATACAATAAAAATAAATCAATTTGCTGCTCTGCCCACGTCAACACATTTCCCCCATGCACATGTGTGTGAGAGGAGGCTGCCAAATACCAGCAGCGTCTGGCTGACACACTGGGAATTCCAGCAGCGCTTTCTTTGTTCTCTCCTCTGCGAAGTCCCGCAAAGCTCAGCCTTGAACCCATCCCGTGAAAGATGGGTGATAATTAAGCAGCCCTGGCTTAGTCATCAGACCAGCAATTACTTGGGATACTAATTTTCACTCACCAGCTGAGACCAGGGAATCTCTCGGAACTTAAAATTGGAAACACCAGCTGCAAAAAGAGATGCAAGAATCAGGAGGGGAAAGCAGCTATCTCATCGCTGTGTCACACTAACAGAAAGACCGCTTGCTTCTCTGTTAGGGGAAGGGTTGTTTACTTTGCAAGTAAATCCCTAGCCAGGCATTCTCAAATAGGAGTGGGGGGGGGGGGCAGTTAGGGCCATACCTGTTTTAGACCTGAGATGGTGAGGTTGCAACACAGGGTTCCTGTTGTCCTTTGCTGAAACTTGAGCCAGGTGTGCAGCAGGTAGAAGGTGCTGCTTTGTTGAACAGGTACAGGCAAGAAGGCCAGGCTCCTGGCATTTATACCAGGCCTAGCGACCCAGAGGCTTCAGACTGCCTGCCAGCTGATGTTTACTTTATAAAATAGCAGTGGTGCAATGTTGTTCTTTCATTTTTCCCATCCTTCAGCCACATATTGTTCCCTCTGCTCCCACATTTTATTCTCATTTTATGGTAGAGACAGTGATGGTCCCAAATGAGTTCAGCAAGCCTCAGGTCTCAATGGAGACAAACCCAAGCCTTCCTGGTTGAAATTTCATACTCTGGCTGTTACAACTCACTCTACTCCTATCCTTAATTCACCAGGTTCCTCTTCAAACTCCAGAGTCCTCATCTCTTTTGATCTGGGCATCATGATGGGAGTAGAGCACAGACAGAGAGAGCAGGGGTGACTGAGGGGGCCCCAATGGAGTACTACTGCTGGGTGGTAAGGGAGATGGACCCTGAACAACCAAGTCTGGGGTGAAGTGGGTATCAACTATGGCCCCTCATACAAGTCGATGGAAAGAATCCTACACCATTTACTTTCATGGAGAAGACAAATGGTCTCCATCCCAATGCCTTACCTGGCATCCCAAGGCAATGTGTTCATAAGTGAGGGCCACATTCAGCACACACAGCTACCTGGAGAACTGGAATTCCAAGATGATCTCTCCAGGTTAGGTGAATGTGCAACAGCACATCAAGTAAGTCAACAGGAAGACTTTGGGCTGAGTAGATAGTTCCCCTCTCAAGATGATGGTGATTTGTTATTTATTGTATTTCTATACAATCCTTCTTCATCCGAGGATCACAGGGTGGTTTACAGTATAAAACCACATACATACATAATATAATAACAAGCAACTCCTGTTTTTCTGTTGCTATGATTTTCTTTAGCATTGTGGTTTTAATGTATGGTTTCAATGACTTGAACATTGTTTTAAAATGTGACTGCTTATGTAACCCTCTCTGGGACCATACAGTGAGGGGCAGGTTATATTTATAACCACTTTGAGGTGTTTTCTTGCAATCAAGCTGTATACTGCATACATTTTAATAAATAAATTCAAGAAATAAATGAAGTGGCATACATTGGAGTGGTGAAATTCTAACTTCTAACTATGTACTTCCCATCAAAAATATTTTCCAGCAACAAGTCAGGCTGCCATAGCTAGAAGGCAGGATAAGCAAGGAATCCAAATCTCCCTGTGAGTTGACCTACCCAAGATGTTATCTGAATGGCTGCCTTTGTTATCCTGATAAGTATCTCTCACATTCGTAGTCTCCTCACCACTGCACACAAAAGTATCTGTCCACTCTCCACCCATCACTTGCCACAGACTCCAAAATTTATCCAGAAAAATGGCCAAAATCAATCAAACTTCTTAATTCTGGTGTGGGTGTGAAGTGTCTAACTGTAGATGCAACCAATTGTCAGCAGAGCAAGATATTGCAAGCTTGGTATTCAGGAATCTGATGGCTTGGGGGAAGCAGTCCAACACCTAGGAAGAAAAACCCTTTTGCTTTCACAGGATAGGGCAATGCTAGAAGCCCTGCTTAGCAGCAGCTGAGTACAGGCCTACAGCTGTCCCAACCTTGCACCGCCTGCCAGCTGTCAGGATAATGAACACGTTCCCCTGCCTGGAGACCTTCAACAGCTTAAGGGAGTGTCACTATCTCTCTATTAACACATACCTTCTGCTCCAATCGCCAAATTGATAGGTTTTGAGCAGGTCTTCACACCCTTGTGATGCAAAATTATATATTTTAACCCTACAGGACCTCAACATACCTTCCAATTGACACCGCGCACGGCCATCTCTCAAGGGCAAGTTAAGCTCAACCCTGCACTAACTGAAACTGTAAAGCCTCTCTCACACCTAGAGGAAAAGCTTTCTGAGAAATTGGAGGAACCGTTTTGGCACAGCACTACTACTAACCCACTGCTGAACTTCAGGCACAACCTCGCCACCACTAGCCAATCACCCTAGAGCTGCGATACGTTAACATGCTTCTTGAACTTCTGTATAGGGGATAGCTCAGTTGGTAGAGCATGAGACTCTTAATCTCAGGGTTGTGGGTTCGAGCCCAATGTTGGGCAAGAGATTCCTGCACTGCAGGGGGTTGGACCAGATGACCCTCGTGATCCCTTCCAACTCTATGAAAACTGCCACAATTTCCTAGTAATGAAGAGGGGGTGTCATACTAGCCCCAAAGGTCTATGGTAAAGCGCTGTATGCTTGGCACAGGCAACCAAAGTGCCAAACGCAGAAATGTTATGTAGGAAAGACCAGAAGGATCAGCTTCTGTTGGTAATCATGCTCTTCATCAACGGCCACAACAGAAACCTCTGTTTGATGGAAAGAGTGAGAATGCAAACTTGACCAAAGAGATTGAGATCAAATCAGCAACACACTGGGAGACTGTCACAGTATGAATCCGCAGACCAGTAAAATATGTATTGGAGTATATTATTTCTGGAGGCTTGCCTAGTACTGTTGTATTTTCTGCAACAGGGGAAGGCTCACTGCCCAGGCGTTTAGTATGTTTTACCTTTACTGATAGTTTTATCTGGCTTTTATGAGAAGTGGCAGGGTGCCCATCCCAAACACTGCAACAGAGGCTGTTATGTGCAGTTAGGAAGAAAGCAGTTAGGAAGACACCTGCTGGACTTCTGACTCCTAGCAACAGTGCTGTGCAAAACAGGACAGAACCACAAGAACAAGCAGAGTAACAACTGTACAAAGCACTAACCGGCATTAAAAAAAAAAACCTGGAGAAGCCTGAACAAGATAACAAGATGCCAACATGCCATTCATGTCCCTGTGTGTGTGAGTGAGGAATGTAGTGGGAAGGGCTTTAAAAAAACCATATAAAAGGTGACCGCCATTCACTTTAACCCAAGCACACAGCAGTTACAAGATACCACACAACCTGAAGCAAAAGGCAAATTGTCTGGAACAGTGAGAAGGCAGTTAAACACAGTACTTCAGCTCACAACGAAATGCATGTAGCTGAACAAACAGGACCTTAGAACAAACAGGGGGTGGAAAACTCTTAACAGAAGATCGGCAGCCAATCCATCACTCAGGGATCTAATACAAAATGGTTCACTCTTGCCCACAGCCTGGCATGCATGCTTCCAACTGTAGGTGTTCTTTGGGGTCAGTAGTTTTTTATTCTCTCCATCCAGGGGCTTCCTTGCCATCTCTGCATTCATCCATCACATCAGTGTCACACCCTCCCTCATGGAACTTGGGATTCTGTATGTTAGAGGTGGCTGGCCTGTGGCCCTCCAGATGTTGTTGGACTACAATTCCCATCTTCCCTGACTGCCGGCCATGCTGGCTGGGGCGGCTGGGAGTTTGAGTCCAACAACATCCGGAGCACCACAGGCAAACCACCCCTGCTCTAGCCTCTCCCCGTCATCACATTCCACTTCTTGTGACAGGAGCAAATAATACTTGCAAAGACTAGGAATCTTCATTTGTAAAACAGGAATATTGTTGACTTGCAGGATTAATGCAACTATAAAAGAGGGAAGGGAAAACAGCTGCCCACCCTGAGCCTTTGGAGAAATTCAATGCATTTACAGAGTTGCAGCTTCCCCCCTCCCAAACTGCCCTCTGTCTTTATGCTAATCTCAAGTAGACACATCAGTAAGCTCTTCTCCAAATTAGCAGTTCTTCATTCCTCTTGTTTGAGAAGCCCAGGGCTGAGCACAACAACATTCCAGGCCTGGTGTTCCTATTGTCTTGCAGAGAAAGAGATTTTCTTCTGAATAGAAGTGGGGCCCAGGCCCAGGCAGACTGGGCCACGTTACATAACTGCCCATTATTACACACACAGTGGCTTTTATTAAGTTGACATCTTGTAAAATTTGCATTGCTTTGCAAGCAACCCAGTTCTCAAGAGGATGAGGGTGTAGGATGAATTTCCTCCACAGCTGTTTTAGCTGCTTTGGGGCCCAAGTGAGTCAAGGTTTACTGCCCATTCCTGAGCATTCCGCATTTGTTCTTTCAGCTCTTGCTGGGATCTAAAAGACATCCCATTTGTGACCTGCAAGATTAAACCCTGCCCTTCTCTCTCTGTGGAACCATTTATGAAACCAAGGCAACTGCTCCTAACACAAACCACTCTCCAAAATTCACTACTGTCTACCATTTATATAGGACCTTTTCCATTTGAACCTTAGAACCTTTGCTTAAATAACATTAGTGATACCTGAACAGCAAAACATATGGAAATTCGCAAAAAAAAACCAACTTGATTTGCTTACTGATGTAACTCAATATTCCCACCGTTAAAAGAAAAACATCTGTAGCAAGAACAGCAAAGAGTCTTGTGGCACCTTAAAGGCTAACAAATGTATTACAGCATGAGCTTTCATGGACTCAAGCCCACTTTGTTAGGTGTAACAAGAACTCGTGAAAGAGAGTTGGCCTTGGAACTGGGGGAGCTGGGCTCCAAAGACAGATCTGTCAAAGATTCCTGGCAAGGCCTTGAGCAAGACATCTCCTCTCCACTTCAGCTCCTCAATCTGCAAATCTGGGAATAATACAAGCTTACCTCACAGCAGTTTTCAAAAGTAAAAGGTAAAAAAGGCATGAAGTACTTCACAAATTACAGTACATGTTTTTAATGAAGCTATTCAGATGTCGGCTCTGTTCCCACATGCTGACTAACTATGTCTACTAAGTTAACCCCACTGTTTTCTAGAGCCTTCAGTTTAGTGACACAATTCTTTGTCATGCCTATTCCAGCAGTTGTTGATACAATGATAATGGTTTCTATAATGGTTTCCTATGGAAGTCTTTCAAGTAAAGTAACAAAATTAATGGAAATGACATCCAACATTCAACTGTTTTATTTATTAAATGATATATTTGTTATATTTCTCCAGTACTGTTTAAATTTTAGAACATGCTCACGCGAAGTGGAAATCTTCATTATGTACACTGGCAAAATGTACACTGGCAAAGGATTTGGGAGCTGTGTAATCCACTTTCAGCTGCAATCCTAGGCCCTGTTGAGTTCAGTAGGAAGCCCCACTGAACTCAACAGGACTTAATTCTAAGTACGCTTATATAGGAATGCACTTCTCAAGCTATTTTGAGGAATCTTTTGTTCCATTACTATATAGATATTCACATGGCCCTTAAATGCAAAATGTATGATGATCTCTGCCAACAGTTTCTAGACCATCTATGTATTCCAATATGGAAACCAGAGACTGAGGTCATGCACTTCTTATTACAAGGGAGAGACCAGGACCTCACCAAGACAGTAGCTAAGTTCCTCTATCTGATTTTTTGTCGCCGAAATATGCTACAGGATCCTGCCCCTGCTGGAAACCCACAGAGATGAGGCGGATTGCTCGCCTCTTCTGCCCTTTGGCGGGTGACTGTGCCGTTGGAGTGGCAACGAGATTGCACTGGCCTATCTATTCTGAATGTATTCTGAATGTTCTTATGTGATTGCAATAAAGGTTACTTGACTTGACTATATAGATATAAATGTCCTTATTTATCTCCTAGTCCTGTTTTCATTTTCTCTTAAACATCCTATCTCCTTTTTGCATATTAAAGAAAACTGGCCCTGTCCACACATCCTGTTAGCCAAGGGTAGAAACTTGTAGCCTGCCAGGTGTTGTGGAACTTCAACTCCCATCAGTCCCAGCCAGTATGACCTATGGTCAGGGATGATGGGAGCCGTAATCCAACAACCTCTGGAGGTCCAGAGGTGTCCCACCCCTGCATTAACTCATAGCTTAAAGCAAGCTATGATTTAATGTGATTGAGCAGTGTGTCTGTAAACAGTGCTCAAGATTTTCCCACAAAGTACTTCCCCAACTCCTGCTTTTGCCGTGCTGCAGATAACAAAAGCCAGAGTCTCCGCTGTGTTTTGTCCAACTCAGGCCCATGGTTGGCTTCTCTAGCACTAAGCCAAGAGTAAACCCTGGTTCCTGATTGCGGTTTGTTTTGAGGAGCCCAGGTTCAGATAACGTGAAAAGCCAGACTCCAGCTTTCTTGTCTCTGGCATGGCAACAGCAGGAACAGGAAAGGAGCACCCTAGGAACTTTTGAGCAACATGGACGCATTTAACCATAGTATGTTTAAACTTTAGTGTAACATGCAAACCAGGCCACTGAGTAATATTTTGCTAGAAGCCCTTTTCCCCTCTTTTACTCACAACGTATCCTTGCAAAGGTAGTATTTAAATGCAGATCTAAGGCCTGGCTTTACATGCTATCCACACTGTTTATCTAAAAAAAAAAAAAAAAAAAGCAGACGTTTTGCAAACGTGCAATACACAAACTGAGCTGATGTACACCTTTACAGTACATACTCTTGCCGAAAACCAGTGTTCTTAACTCCCATTGTTCTAGGCGCGTTTTTCGACAGGGAATTTCATTAATGCGAGCAGTTCCTGAGCTCTGGGTGCAGTACGGCGCCTAAGATTTCAGATTAAAACTGCCACTGCTGGAAAGAAAGACCTTTTTCTGCCTCCCCACTTCCAGCCATTCTTAAGACTGGAGAAGGAGCCCTCATAAGAATATTAGGGAGGGAAGGCAGGGGAAGTATGGGTTGTTGTTTTTTCAGTCTTCAGGTGAAAACTAGATTCAGGTAGGTAGTCATGTTGGTCTGACGCAGTAGAAATATATAAAAATAAATAAATAAATTGTCCAGTAGCACCTTAGAGACAAACTAAGTTTTTTCTTGGTATGAACTTTCGTGTGCATGCACACTTCTTAAGCTCATACCAAGATGAAAACTAGACCATGTGAAAAATGAACATAAGATTGTAGCTGCAGTTCATTCATTTGCAGCTTTGCATTCTTGTTATAAAAACCGCCTAGACACTCTGCTGTGGCACCCATAACCTAGGTTTAATGAGCCATTTAGTTCCTAGCTTCCACATCTTATTTTCTAACATTGCAGACAACCATTGCTTGTGTGAGATGACCTTCCCATCCAATGTCTCCTCCCTACCACCTTCAACCCTCTGGGGAAAAAATCAAGCGGGGTTGCAGGCAGAATCTATTTTGCCAGTGGTGTCCATTTGACTGGTGGACAGGCACTGTGGTGTTCACCCTATTTATTTAAAGAGTTTCTTCTGCATAAATAATTTGAATCTTTGTCACCAAATCAAGTATTTTATCATTGTGTTACATTTTTTATCCCACCAATCCTCTGAGAACTTAGGGGGGGGGTGCACGGTATTCTTATTTTATCCTCACAAAAACCCTATAAAGCAGCTTAAACTGAGCTATTGATACTGGCCAAGCAAAGCTTCAAACCAAGTCTCCATGGTCAAGTTCTGATCCACTAGTCACTATCCTACCAAAGTGCTGGATATGAATAGCCTGACTTTTCCCATATGTTCCATTTACCACTATAGAATTTCAGCCCATATGGCAAGATTGCAACAGACCTGCACCAATTATTTTCCAGTGTAAGATTTCAAAGATCCTAATGTGCTGGTTTATAAACATTATATCCACAGCATTTCCTCCACCAAGGAAAGGGCAAGCCCTCTCTGCCTGGGAGGCAACAGCTGTTTAGCAACACACAGCAGACTCAGCTAAAATATTAGGGCTTAGGGACCAAGATACAATATACTGAAATCAAGAATGGCAAACACAGAGCCAGCAAATATGTGAGCCAAAAAAACTCAACATCCCTGGAACTTTTCATATGCCAGGAAAGCCAGCAAATCATGGCCTGTGCTTTATATGGGGGGAAATGCCTCCTACTGATTTACTCCCTACATTTTCCACAAGCTTTGTGCAGGTCAAAACCAGCCTTTGCAGTCATCTGCAAATTCAGGAGGACTGGGGTGGGGAGAGCTATGGGACTGTACTATATCAGAATGCAGTTGGGGAAAGTCACAGAATCAAATGTGCCACACATGAAATGCTTCCTGCCCATGGAAAGAGAGATTCTACCTTAGCTTTCTTGCTGAAATGTTTTGTGTATGGGGGAGCATGCACACAAATACCGATTTCTATTGTGAATTGCTACAGTCCCAAAAAGGCTGGTCCATGTACTTGTGCTGCACTTGTAGATCAGCTTTTATAACAAGAGCTCTGAGAAGGATACAACCCCAGGGTAGGTGGCCACAAGCAGAATGTCTTTGTAGGACTACGAAGCTCTAACAAAACTTGCTGTCCAGTTCTCACAAGCAAAGACCAAAGGAACACTTCAATCTTGTGAATGCTACTGGAGCCCTAGGAGCAGCAGGAAACCAGGAAAGGTTCACAGAGATAGGATGTTAAAGACAGCAAGGTGTGAAGTGTGTGTGTATGTATTTGCAAGAGACAGAAAGATCCTAGGAAGAAGGAAAGAGAGTGTCACAGAAATATAAGGAGGAGGAAAGGAGCAGCAGCCGTACATAGCCAATTCCTTAAAGAGGAATTTCTTTGTGTCTTAGGACATACAATCAGAGTCTGGAAAATTACACGGCCTTCAGAGGATTGTGGGAGAGGCTCACAAACCAGAGCAGAACACAATCAGAGCAGAGGGCAGGGTTTTACAAGGAATAGGTTTTGGGAAGCTAAGCCAGCCCAAAAGAAAACAACCTCTCCTGCATTTTACTCAGAGACACCACCTTGTCCTGCAAAAGGAAGCATCAAAACAGGGAGGGGGGGGCACAGTGACAGGAGAGACACCATGGTTAATTTCCCTTGGGATGTCAGTGTCCCCAACACACCAAAGATCTGGATGTTGGGGAGCGCTGCAGGGTGAAAGAGCAGGACTCTACAGTAGCTGCTTCTTCTGAACAGTTTTAGATAGTAACCGCATACAAAGGGCCTTTCAGGGGTCTGCACTGCACAAGCTAAGAAGTGCACTCACTGTAGAGAATGCTGGGGAAAGAAAGGGCAACTATTGAGCCCATCCTCTTGACCCGGCAAGGGATTCTTGGGGCACATCTCTTACAACCGCACTCAAGTCACCAGCGGCCCTATGCTCTCCTCGCTTGGGCTGCGTGCAGGCAGTAAGGCTGGTGCTGGAAGACTCCTCCGTTCCCACAAACAACAGATCTCCTTCCTCAAGGAAGAATGAAATTTATCAGGAGTGGGTACTTACAAAGTGCCTTGCTCTAATGCATTCGAGGGAAGATCAAGGGAGGTCTGGGGAATTAGGGAATGCTGGAACCCATCTCCCAGCCTATGTTAGCTGGGTGTGATTGGGGGGGGGGTTCCAACAACATCTGGAGGGCCACAAGTCCTCCATCCCCAATGCAAAGAACCCCCAACATGACATGGGGATTCTCCTGAAGAGCACTGGGGAGAATTGTGTGTGAGAGGCAGCCAGAAAGAGACACAGACCTCGATTCTGGCACTGGCTGGCCACTGGAAGATCTTCCTAGCAGAGAAGAGCATTTAAGGTTCACTCCACATTTAACCTCTTTGGTTAAGGTGGATTTATGTCTCCCCAAGCCCCTTCTTTCCCCTTCCCCTCGGCTCTTCTGCAAAGGCTTGAGAATTTTTCAGCCTGGGAAGAGAAGGGGACAACCTTGGGAGCTGGTGGGCTCCCCCTTCCTTGGAGGTTTCTAAGCAAAACACGGGTGGCCATCTGCCATGGATGCTTGTGTTGAGATCCCTGCATTGGGGGGGGGGGTTGCAGTACACGACCCCGGGGGATGGGATCCCCTCCTATGAAAGGAGAAGCTCTTGCCTGCCTGTTGGGGGTCCCACTAGAGTCAGGCTGTGCTCGCCCCTCACTACTCGCGAGGAGGAGAGGGAAAGAGGGAGAGGAGGTCAGCAACACAGGACGGGCCAAGGGGGCCATTCATTGCGGCAGGATCCCGGGGGCTTTGGCCGCCGCCGCCGCTGCTGCTGCTGCAGACGTGTCCGTGGCGAGGCGTTGATTTTGAAAGGGGGGGGGGGGAGAAGATAAAGGAGGGAGGGAGGGAGGGAAGCGGGGCCTCCGTCTCACCCGAAATCATCGTCCATAGACTTGAAGTAGAACTTGTAGTTGGGCCGGTTGAGCAGCGCCTTGAAGTCGCCCAGCGTCACCCGCTCGGCCGGGATGGGCAGCTTCACCAGGTACGGCGTCTCCTGGTCGTCCAGGTGGTAGATGATCTTGGTCTCCGCCGCCGCCATGGCCGCCGCCGCCGCCGCTCGTCCTCACCGGGACCCCTGGAGCAAAGCCAGGCGCGGCCTAGCAGTAGCCCAAGCCCAGCGTCCCGCCGGCCGCGGCGGCCTCTCCACAAGCCGGAGGGGGGCGGGCGGCTTGGGCGGGCCACGCAGGCCTCGCGCTCTCCGCGCCTCCCGGCCGGGTCCCCTCGGCCGCCGCCTCACCGCGCAAACTCCCGCCTCCGCCTCAGCGCCTCCTGTGGCGGCGGCGGCGGCGGCGGCTCCTCCCCTCCGCGGCCGCCGGGCCTCGCCAGCGCCGCCTCTCCAGCCCCGCCTCACGCGGACGCCGGCCTCGGCCCCGTCCCCTCGCCTCGTCCCCGGGGCTGCCCTGCAGGGAATATCAGCAGAATGGAGCCTCCATGGCCAGGGGCAGCCGCGCCTCAGGGAGAAGCTTCTTCGCAGGGGGAGGCCGGCTATTGGTGGGAAGGTTTTCCCCCCATTTATTTATTTCTTTTGCCCCGAGGGAGGTGGTACCCAGACCGCTTTAAGGACTCCTAAGCGCGCCACATAGAAGTAGAAAACAGGTACTAAAATATTGCCATGATAGAAATGCATGGCATCAGGGGGGGGGGCTTTTGGGGGGAAATCATGGGTATGTATGCATGTATGCATGCATGTATTCATACATATGTATATGTACACACACACACCACCAAAAACAGGTCATTTTGGGGGGCGGGGAACAGAACCTCAGTTGAGTACTTCCAATGCTTTTCAATGTTTTTTATGCGCATGGCATTATGCACAGCTTGCAGAGAGGTTGAACGACAGAAACTTCTCTTCCATAAAACTGGAAGTCATGGACATCCAGCGAGGCTGAATATTGGAAGATTCAGGACAGATAAGCAGAGTTAAACTATGGAACTCCCTCCCACAGTAGACAGGGATGGCCACCGACTTGGATGGCTTTAAGAGAGCATTGGACAAATTTGCTGTTCCTCTTTATTGAATTTCTGCCCCACCTTTCAACCAAAGATCACGGGGCGGTTTGGAATACAAAAATACATGCCATAATTACAAATGGAAACAAGTCCGCCCTGCACAGTATTCTGTTGATCTCCTAGCAGGAAAAGGGAAGATATAAATAAATTCAATTTTGTGTAATAAACTGATCATTCATTCCTCTGGTATGTGCAAAGTGTATATGGGGCATAAGGTTAAGGACAGAAACAAAATACGGTATCACAATTCATGGAGGAGAGGGCTATCCCGCTCAGTTGGTTATAGAGTGTGGTGCTGATAATGCCAAGGTTGCAGGTTCAATCCCCGTACGGGACAGCTGCATATTCCTGCATTGCAGGGGGTTGGAATAGATGACCCTTGGGGTCCCTTCCAACTCTCTGATTCTATACTTCCGCGGTTGGAGGCAGCAATGCTGGAAACTACAGTAAGAGAGAAGGGCCTTGTGCTCACGTCTTGCTGAAGGGTTTCCCACAGGCATCTGGTCGGCCACTGTAAGAACAGGATGCTGGACTAGATGGGCCATTGGCCTGATCTCTTTTTGTTTGTAAGATGTTTCAGGGCTAAACTTGCAGCGTGAGGGGAAGTATACAGCACCAGAAAACATTCCATAGGAAGCCCAGGCCAAGCCCCGTTAAAACAAAAACAAGCATATATGCTTGGTGCTGGAGGAGACTTTTGAGAGTCCCATGGACTGCAAGAAGATCAAACCTCCCCATTCTGAAGGAAATCAGCCCTGAGTGCTCACTGGAAGGACAGATCGTGAAGCTGAGGCTCCAAGACTTTGGCCACCTCATGAGAAGAGAAGACTCCCTGGAAAAGACCCTGATGTTGGGAAAGATGGAAGGTACAAGGAGAAGGGGATGACAGAGGACGAGATGTTTGGACAGTGTTCTCGAAGCTACGAACATGAGTTTGACCAAACTGCGGGAGGCAGTGGAAGACAGGAGTGCCGGGCGTGCTCTGGTCCATGGGGTCACGAAGAGGCGGACACGACTAAATGACTAAACAACAACATTACTATCTATCTTTGGCTCAGAAGCAAAAATGTTCACTTAGGCTTGTTTTGTTGTTTTCAAAGACTGGTGCTCAGTATGCATTCTTGGGACTAGCCAGCAGGCCCTGCTCCCTTGGAGCTAGTGGTTTCCCATCTCTCTTGCTGGTACCATATGCACATGAGTGGAGGCAGAGCGTCTGTTGACTTTAAATTGTGGCTGCTCAAATCGCTACAAATAAAGCTGCTGCTACTTTAAGTAAGCATTAGATCACTGATAAGCTTTAAATTAATTGGTGATGCAGTGAATGAAGGGTGCTTAATGTTTTTCTGTTATAGCCATGTTGGTTCTGGAGCTTAAATACAGTCTGAGAACTGATAAAAAGGCAGTTTTAAAGCAACCGCATTCCAGTCATTATTCTGCTGCGGCAGAAGCTACAAGGAATCCTAAGGCGCCTTAGAAACTAGCGCATTTATTGTGGAAATAGCTCTCATGGGGAGACAGAGCATGACATTTCAAGCTGCTGGGTCGGAATTTATATGGAGATTCGGTCCTGTTGGAGTTGGGCTGAATAGAGACTGAGAGCAGCTAGTTCTGAACGGATGCCAGTGGTCCCTTCTCTCTTAGGTGTCCATGCACACTGTTGAGTCTTTGCCACTTCTTTTCCAGATGGTAGGTTGCAACCATCCTGATTTGATTTGTCACCCTGACCTTGTTTATATTTACGCAATAACGGCAGAACAGGGCAGCCCAAAACATTTTGGCACCTGAAGCAAGCTGCAAAATGGTGCCTCCCACACCAGAGAAGGGGTGAGTGAAAATCAAGAACAAGGAAGATCAGGATCTGCTGCCCCTGTGGATCCTGCCGCCTGAAGCGATCCCCTCACTTTGCCTTATGTGTGGGCCGGCCCTGTAGCAGATGCTACTTCCTAATAACATTTCCCCTCTCTCCTTTTGTGAGGTGGGAAGCTAAATCTTATGTCAGCTATTAGGTAGGTGATTATTCTGAAGTAGGTAGCACAATGTTCAATAAGGCTAGTGGTTGTGCAAGGTTGCCGCCTTAACCTTTCAAGTGGCAAAGGCCTCTTACCTGGTAGGTGCCCCTCTGGAATGCCTGAGACCAATTCTCTCACATGAAGACTTGTCAGACTGCTTCTGCTTCTCCTTTCGTTTGCAGAAGGGCTTACACTTGTACCTGATCCTGTCAACAGCTAGGGGCTTGCTGATTGCCTAGTGATCGGATCTTAATGTGAACTGATTTCTATCTATAGAGGAACTCCAAAATCCATTGTTGAGCAACCAAAATATGCAAATGCTTGAGCCACCCAGAACACTTAATCAGGAAAGATGTTACGCAAATAAGGCTGGTTTTTAGACTTCATTCCAAGGTGGAAGTTGCAGACTGAATAAGTTTGTGCTAGGTGTTACACATATAAGGTTACAAAGCAAGGATAAAGAAGCAATAGCTGCACCCTCTTTTTGAAAATGGGGCAATCTAAATGCTGACTGTATGGCTACAACAAACAGTTTTGCACTTCCCTCCAGTTCCTACCTTTTAGAACCTCTTACCTGATGAATTCTGGATAACTTGAAAGCTTGCAAATGTGACATTTTGGTTGGTCCCAGTAAGAGGTATCATCTAACTACGGGTTTTGGAATTTTATTTTAATAGATCAAATTGCCACCTTCACTTTTTAATATATTTATTTTAATGGATAAAATTGCCACCAGGCAGTTTAAACAGATCACCTGGCAAAACAGATGCAGTGTACAACACTATGTACTGCTTGGTTTACCGTGGAAAAGCAGCATACAAAAAAACCCAAATGTTTTCTTTTTCTTTTTTGTTGATTTCCCCTTCTCAAGTGATGTGTGTTAAAGACATTTCTTTTTTCTAAGCTGTCTTGCATTTATTTATACAAAATTTATAGAGATTTAAAATAAAAAACACAAAATAAATTAAAATGATGCAGCAAGAAAAGGCAAGTTCTGGAGCCTTTTTTAATTATACAAATTAGGTACAGTTGTATAATTTCTTCTGAATTATTCATTCTGCTTCTATTAGTCATGGAAAGGGCCAAAAAGATATGCAAGTCTTAAGCCCCACCTCTTCCTTGAACAAATCTTACTTAGCAATCCCTGTGGCTAAGGTTTCTTCAGCCTTTGCATGAGCTTTCAAGCATATCTTCACACCCGTGAAGGCTAAACATTATTTTAAAGCAAAGATTTTCAGGAATGCAGAATTCAATGCCCAATGCCACTCTCACAATTCCTTCTCCGAACTTGTGTGGAATTGCAGTTTGCACATAGCCTCAAGCACAGGGGTGGTTGTGTTTTGCACTGTGATTTGTTATTCCCATTGCTGCACTCAGGCTAGTTTCCCACCCTCTCAAGTGGAACCGTGCCAATCCAAACAGGCAGGATTCTACCCCCTAGTCCAAATTCCATTGTTGACCAAAGAGATTTATCAGCAACTAGCCCAACACTGTCTTTCTGTTCGTACCTTGGCAACTGCATGAGCAGCATCAGAGAAGCAAGCACATCCTCTCCGTTTCATATAAAGGGTTATGCTGATGCACATTTAAAGACTGTGATATATTCTACGGAGTGATTCGCATCCAACATTATTCATTTTTATACTAGCAAAATGCTTGATACGCCCCAGCACATAATTATTTCAGGGAATTGTGTAACTGCTGAACACAAACCACATGCATATAGGCTAGGCCCAGGTTGGGGGGAAGCTGTTTCTTTTCCACTTATCAAGTAGGAATATATAAAGGGTTGTTCAGCTACAATTGAGAGTCTACCTTGAAATTAGGTTTTCAGGCTTGGCTACTCTTCAAAAGAAAGGTTCTTAAAAGTAACATCACTGGACATCGTCCAGAACACAGGTTTCCCAAACTTTGGGTCTCCAGCTGTTTTTGGACTACAATTCCCATCACCCCTGATCACTGGTCCTGCTAGCTAGGGATGATGGGAGTTATAGTTGAAAAGCACCTGGAGACCCAAGTTTGGGAAACCTTGGTCTGGACGGTGCAAATGTTTTTCAGATGGTTGCTTCTGATATATCATTTGTAACAGCTTCATTTTCATACTCTCAAGCCTGCTGCCTAAAACACACTTTGGGAGTAAATCCCAGTGAGCCTAGTAGGAATTCCCCCCCTCCAAACAGACATGCATAGGATGGCACTGCTGGATTCTTTTGTTCAACAAATCTAGAGAATGCTCCAATTCCAGTATGACTGAACGTTAGCAATCAATGCCCACAATAAAAATTGGTACTTTCAGAGCACAGGATTTGAGCAGAACATAGATTTGTTACGTGGCACAAAGTATTCTCTGCCTCTAGTCAAAAAAACCCCCCATCAGATATGGAATTACAAGGTAAACCCATTTTAAAGCCACCTT
Organism: Podarcis muralis; assembly: GCF_964188315.1. Classification (NCBI taxonomy): domain Eukaryota; kingdom Metazoa; phylum Chordata; class Lepidosauria; order Squamata; family Lacertidae; genus Podarcis; species Podarcis muralis. The sequence goes on along the minus strand of NC_135660.1, from coordinate 5,882,846 downwards.
TGAACTGTTAAAAGAGAAAACCTCAGGCATCCAGTGAGATTTTAAAATGTCTGCATTTTATACAGCTTGTAAACACTTGAAGAGCTCACAGTAGGCTAGAGCGTGTGGAGTGTTATATCTGCATCCATAAACGGTTATAGTGTACAGGGGGGGAGTTACAGAATTTATCGCTGCAGGAGGGGCAAAATTTTTACAAAGACTTAAATAGGAACTCTTTTCAATTTAATGCTCCATAAAACCAGACACATTTCCAAGAGCCAAGAGAGAAGATTAAACAACAACAAATTCTTCCCTGACTTCAAAATTGCCAGACATTACCCTCCATTTCTCAAGGGACCAGGTTAATATTAAAAAGGAGAGGTAAATTTTACCCATAGCAAAAGTAAGTAAGATGTGTGCATCGCATGACACCAGGATTGAAAGAAACACGTTCTGCTACGATTTGCTATCTCAGGAAATAAGTAGTGAAATCACTGGATTACAGTTTATCAGGGAAGTGCAATCCTATCACTTGTGAACTGGGACAAAGGTGTTGTTTTTTAAATCACATGTGAATTGGATTACCAATGCTGGAGTGCCCATTTTCAACTGTGTGTGTGTGTGTGTGTGTGTGTGTGTGTGTGTGTGTGACTGGTTACCGTAAATACATTTTCACCACCACCTTCCCAATTCTGCCAGCCTTGCTGTGGTTCAGGTCAGAAGCTCACCCAAGAGTCGTTTTCCATTGCTGATTGCGTTATAGCCACCCCATCAGTCACGTTACCCAAAATAGGACAGCTACTAGTATTTCTGATTTCCCAGAATGGCATGTATCTCTTAATTGAAAAAGTTACCAGTCCCTTTAATCCACTTAAAATCCCTACTAAGTCACTGACTGGAATCCAGTCACAACAAGGATTTTGGAACTCCTGTTCAGCACACAAAACAAGGAATGGACCTTAAGTTCCCCATTCGACGTGCCTTTAATTGCTACATTTGCCACTACCTCTGTGGTTGTTCGTTCCCCTCCATGCAGGTATGGAGAGGCAGAACGGCAGAACCATGCATTAGTGGTGGGCCTCCCAAGGGTCCAGACATCATTTGTGCGGTTCGTAAACATAACAAGAACGTGAACCACACGGGCAGAACTCATTTCAGGTACTGCAGGAGCTATGGCAACCACACCAATTGAGCAACATGTAAACAGGATTTAAGAGACTCTTCGTATGTGGAGTAATCTGTGAGCCTCAGACCAATGAGGCCTACCCAAGACTTTTGCTCAGATGCCGACATATTACAGAACAGAAAGCCCATTCTTTGCGGAAGGGATGTTTAATTACTTCCCAAATTAAATATTGGCAGACACAGAAAAAGCACATCGTCTTTCCCAACATTTACAAGAGGATGTGACGACAAGAAGAGCCCAACACCACCGCCAATGTTCAAGAGCTTCCATCCCAGCAGGCAATGCTCCCCCAGAGGCTTCTGGCAGTCCACATGTGCCGGCATGGCACAGCAGCACCAATGGTTACAGCCACCTCCAGACTGGCAAAGCTCGGGTTCCCTTCCTCTAGACAGACTGCAGCCCTTTCCCGGAAGGAACAAGATCAACAAGTCAGACGGACTGATAGACGCAGGCAACTGCCTGCTGTGCCTCATGTTCCCTTTTAGCAGAAGGATGGATGCTGACCTGCAACTCAAGAGAAGGCGGCTGCTTGAGGAATCTGTGAATTATGAGAATGGTGCCAGGGCAGGGAGAACGTGCTACCACACACTCCTGTGCCAAACCCAGAACCACAGGCCTTCTGATGTCAGTATTTAAGAGGAAACATAAGTGTTTCTTATATAAAACAGGGCTAGCCAATGCAGTCCTCTCCAGATGCTGCTTTGACTACAACTCCCATCATCCTTGATCACTGGTCACGGTGGCTGGGGCTGATGGGAGTTCTAGTCCCACAACATCTAGAAGGAACCATCTTGGTTATGCCCTATATAAAGCATGGCTGGAAAATCTCTCGAATTATGTGGAGCATGTGTGATTGACCTAACTTGCATCTATGCCGTGTGAGTGTCCCCAAGGGCCAAAACAGAACTCCCAAAGGGTTCTGAAGCAACCTGTCAAATGCTGCAGAGGACACACTCCAGCAGCGTCTTGGTAAGATACCAAGAACATCTGTTCTGCTGCAGCTGGGTGTGGATCTGTTGTTCCCGATCCAAAGGGTTAAGATTGGTCAGTAAGCAGGCTTGACGCAGACAAAAGGCTCCCACCATCAGGGGCGTAAAAACAACACTTGCTTGCTACAGATTTTTCATTTATGAATGAACTCCTGGTGAGGTAGGTGAACATTTCCCCGTTTTGTATGAACAAAAGTTGAAACAGAAAAGGCTCTGTGATTCTGGCAAAGGCTGCATTGCCAAGTGGACCTCCAAGCTAAAATGGAAGCTAAGCCACCTCTCTTCTGAATCTCTCCAGATCCAGGAACAGCTCCACCTCCATCTGCAGCAGAGGCTTCGGGTATCAGCCCTGACTTTGGGCTGCTGAACTCTCTTCCTGCCTCATGTTGTTTACCAGCTGTTCCCTTCAAGGAAACTAGGGGGGACACCCACTGCACGTGCAGCACTACAGGAAAGTCAGGGGCTCCTGGGGCATCTGGTCTTACGGGACTGTCTTCTATGCAAATCTGAAGTGGCTCAAAGCCCCCAAGGGTTAAGGTTGACATGGAAATCGGTCTGGATCTGCCTCTGTCACCACCTCCAGCAGCAGCAAAGCCCCCGTCCCAGTGGACAGCTTCCTTATACAGCACCATAGATGTTTGTGTGTATACACATACATGTTTGTGTGTTTGTATACACACATACAAACACGCACCCTCACACATACACGTCTCAGAAAAATCTTTTAACATTACAAATGTCTCTGGCTTTTCCTTCTGACTGCTCTCTCACTGTCCTGCGTATGGTGCCTTTTCAGGGGAAGATGCTAAGTACATAAACAGCAATGGGATTGTCAGTCAGCTTTGATTTTCAGGTCCCCCACGTACACGCCATGCACCGGGTCTCGCTCTTGCTCGCTCCGCCGCTTCGCCAGGCAAGGTCTGGCACTGCGGCCCTCTCCCTCTTGGAAGCAGGGAGAGGGAGCATCTCTTTCTGAGAGAGGCTGCCAGGTCAGTTCTGCTCCCCTTCGGATGACTCCTCTTCGGCCTCCTCTAGCCACTGGATAAACTTCTGAAGCTGAGGAAGCAAAGAAGAAGCTGTAATAGGACGTGACAAAATCAGCAAAGGCAACTCCCCAGTGGAACACCAACAGCTTCAGACATTTTCATGACCAACAACTGAGCTCACTTGTATAGTACACAGAAGTTTGCTCACTTCATCCTTGGTTTACCACACACTGCATGGGGCTTACAGGTACAGAATGAGGTGGCAGAATGGCCTGTACCATTTCAGGCTCCAGCAGGGGTGTGTTGGCACATTATTGAATGTTACCCCGCTTAAATAGGCTGGAGCTCAGCAGCAGAGCACCTGTAATGTACGCAGAAGGTCCGTGGTTCATTCCCCCATCCCCAGGTAGGGTTGGCAGTTCCCTCTGCCTGAAAGCCTGGAGAGAGACTGCCAAAAGGTGCCATGTGTGCACTTGCTGGTCTCAACAAAAAGTGTCAACACAACTGCCAATAAAGACTTCCTCTCACCCTGGAGACTCACCCGCTGGTTTTTACGAAGCTGCCTGCCTTTATCCGATGTGTCCCGTTGAGAAAACCAGGAGAGAATCATCTCTTCTGCCAAGATTTCCAGCTGGTAGAAAGTCATCAACACCTGCAACAAGAGCCCTGGGCACTTAAGATGAAGTGGGCAGTTTATTCTGGATCAGGTGCTCACTTGGGGGCCAAAAGGGCACAACAAACCAATGTCAGAAGCTTGGTTGGTAGGTAGGAGAGGCCCTGGGATGCAAGATGAGGAGGCTGAGGACAGGGAACTGTGCAGAGCAGGCAAGGCCCACACAACCCTCTTTCAGTTCCTGAGGCTTCATAGAAATGCCAGCACTTTGAAATAAAAAACCTTCTCCTCCTGAGGCTTGCATGGAAAACAGCTGGTGACAAAAGTCAAACCTGTACAATGCAGCCCCACCACACTGCCAAACCCAAGTTATGTCTTCATTATATATCTTTAGGCACCAGGCAAAAATGTTCCTTCATCACAAGATCTCAGGGTGGCTCACAGAACAAAATACAAGATAGTTAAAACAAAGACACCAAAGACACCAAAACTATTAACACCCGCCCCCCACCGCCTTCCCACAAACACATTTAAAACGCTGTGGAATATTAATCAGCTGAAGGCCTGGTTGAAGAGGAACGTTTGGCAAAGAGGCACACACGCCCTCCAAGGTCCCTGGCAGTCTCAGCAGTGCAGGTGATGCAAGAGACTTGTATGCCTCCACCAGCTCAGGGGAGAAGAAAGACTTCTGCAATTCAGGAGCCGGAGCAAAATCTCAAAGGTCTCCATTTTCACTTAACACCCCTCCTTCAAACTCAACACTGCTACAGAGGAAAAGTCTGAAAAGGTGGCATCTTAGCCAAAAACAGAAGACTTTGTGTGGACCCCGTGGTTTGAGTAGCTTAGGCTTCTGAGCCTTTGCAAAACTTGCTTTCTAAACTGGGATCTGATCTGAGGGTTAGCGTCTTCTTGCTACATAGCAGGCATTTGGTGTTTGTGCGTCTTGGACATTTGCCTTTAACAAGGGGCACACAGCAGTGGGTTCTGCGCCAACTGTGTTGGCTGCACAAACAAGTCCCTTTCAACGATCGGAAAGCAGCTTCTTAATCAACTCCTGCTGACAGGCACATGAACCCTTCCCTTCCTGATAAGGGACAACTCTAAGTGCTGGTGCAGAAAACAAGGCATAATTCAAGCAGACACGTTGGAAAGAACAAGCTCTTTCTCCCTCTCACCCACCCACCCTTCCCATTCGCATAAAAACTCACTTTGGCCATGGACATGCATAGGTTTTCGTGCTCCAGGAAGAACTCCTCGATGGCGTGCAAGGCATCCAAGTGATCTGACGCCCGCTTTATGTAGTTCTTGAAGACTGGAGCCCAGTTCTTCAGCAACTGTTAGAGGGGTAAAGTGGGCAGAAAAAAGACTTAGAGGTATCATATACAGACGTGCCATTACATCAGTCTTTCCCAAACTTGGGTCTCCAGCTGTTGTTTTTTTTACTACAATTCCCATCATCCCTAGCTAGCAAGACAAGTTTTGAGAAACACTGCAGTACGTTATACAAATATAGGCAACAGAAAGAGTTGGCAACATAACGGCAGGCTGCTTTATTAGCACCTGTAGCAACATCTGCATGTGATACTAATTAAAACTTGTGCAATTGGAGATGGTGCATTGTCCCTGCTTGGCAGTTCAGGATGGATGAGTGCCTTACAACGCAGCTCCATCACATACACTGCAGCATGGTGGGAATTTATTACAGCTTACAAATAAACAAGAATCGCTTGTACTTGAGGCTTAGCCCTTCTGTTGATTTTGCTCCACAACAACCGGTTACAGGTTGCAGATTTGGGCGAAGCCGAAATAAATTAAACTCCTTTCACATTATCCATTATAACTATGTGCATTGTCTGTGCACCATCAAAGGCCACCCAGAAGTTCTTGGACTACAACTCCCATCAGCCCCAGCCAGAATGGCCAATGGTCAAAGAATATGGGAGCTGGGGAGCCAAAATCTTGCTCTAAATGCAGTCAGCATTCCCACTAATACAGTGGTACCTCGGGTTAAGAACTTAATTCGTTCTGGAGGTCCGCTCTTAACCTGAAACTGTTCTTAACCTGAGGTACCACTTTAGCTAATGGGGCCTCCCACTGCTGCTGTACTGCCACCGTGCGATTTCTGTTCGCATCCTGAAGCAAATTTCTTAACCCGAGGTACTATTTCTGGGTTAGCAGAGTCTGTAACCTGAAGCGTCTATAACCTGAAGCGTCTGTAACCCGAGATACCACTGTAGCTCACATTCTCACAAGGACCAGAGCTGCTTGCTTATTAACAGAGAGCTTGTAAAAAAACAGGAAATTTCCATTTGTTCTGAAAATTAGGTTGATTTTTTTTTAAGTATCTTGATAATGTAGCGGATTATTATTTATTCCATAAATTAAAATAAAGATGCAAGGGGCGGGGGCTGTATATACTCTGTGTGTGTGTGTGTAGTTAATTCTGTGGGCAGCTTGCATGGCATGGAAACTCAGAATTAATTTGCAAGCTTTGTTTACAGTCAAGAGGACGTGAGTGACATCCTGGCAAAGCCCTCCGCATAACAGGAATGAATGGCAAGTTTTGCATGTACCATGAAAAAGGCATTAAAAAAGAAGAATTTATTTACTCATGTTTCACCTTTTGTAAACACCCAAGGCAACACACAAGGAGTAAAACAAAACCAGTTAAATATGGAAAACATTTAGCTGAAAGAAAAAAACCCCTGCAATATTCATTATGAAAAGAACTGGATTGGATCCAGCAGGGTCTGTCTGCGGACGGAAGGCTCTCTAATCCAGCAGAGGCTTCTGTCCGTGGGACAGGGAAGGAGGTAGTTTCTGCCCAGTTTCCCCTCCCTCTTGCAGCCACCCTCACACCTTCCCCAGATTAGCTCCAGAGGACTGGAGAAAAGGGAGGGTGGTAGGAGGAGAGGAGAGCCTTCAATGGAAGGGACAGATTCCAACCCAAAGCAATGTATCAGCCTAGAACACTGGTCTTCACCTGGTGGGCTGCAGCCTGATCCAAGGTGAGTCTCAACAGGAGCACTGCCACCATGCAAACATATGGTGAAAGGTTAAGAAATGAGTCCCTGTTGCATTAAAAGTGGGTTCTGGGTCTGGAAAGGGTAGAGGTTCCTGGTTTAGAGAAATCAACACGGGGTGGGGGAGAATGGAGAGGGGATTCCAATCAAAAGAACTCTTCCAGTTCTTTTGCCTGGCTGCTATATGCCATTCAGCTGTGTTAATGCCTGGATGGAGAGAGATGCCTCTATAGAAAACACCGATTTTTGCATGGATGACCTATAGCCCACTACACAAAGAGCCACACCCATTGTCCTACCTGCAACGTGCAGGTGGCCCCAGGAAGGTTGACCATGAGCAAATATGGGCCTCAGGATGAAAAACAAACAAGCAAGCCCACTAAGAACACGGAACCATAGAAGAGAGTTGGAAGGAACCCTAGGGGTCATCTAGTCCAACCCCCTGCAATGCAGGAATCTCAGCTAAAACTTCCATGACAGGTGGCCTTGGTGGATCAGGCCAATGGCCCATCTAGTCCAGCATCCTGTTCTCACACACAGGCCAACCAGATGTCTATGGGAAACCCGCAAGCAGGATGTGAGCACAACAGCCCTCTCCCCTCCTGTGGTTTCCAGCAACTGGTACTCAGCAGCATTGCTGCCTTCAAAAATGTGGAGGCAGAGAACAGCCATTATGGCTAAAGCCATTATGACTGGACCATTAGGTCCAGTCATGACTGTCTCTGGGGTTGCGGCGCTCATCTCGCTTTATTGGCCAAGGGAGCCGGCGTACAGCTTCCGGGTCATGTGGCCAGCATGACTAAGCTGCTTCTGGCGAACCAGAGCAGCGTACAGAAACGCCGTTTACCTTCCCGCCAGAGCGGTACCTATTTATCTACTTGCACTTGATGTGCTTTCGAACTGCTAAGTTGACAGGAGCAGGGACCGAGCAACAGGAGCTCACCCCGTCGTGGGGATTCGAACCACCGACCTTCTGATCGGCAAGTCCTAGGCTCTGTGGTTTAACCCACAGCGCCACCCGCATTGTAGCCACCAAAAGCCCTCTCCTCCATGAATTTGTCCAATCCTCTTTTTAAAAGGTTTCCCACTTCTGGTGTAGACAATTCTGAGCAAGAGTGCACCAGGCAGTTTCCTGTGACACAACAGCAGGAGTGGAAGAAAGGAGCAATTAAGTTGGGCTCCAGTGGAGCCCCCCTAGTATCCTCTGGGGGAGGCTAGTTGTCGAATGCACCCCTCGCTTAAGAAGCCTTCCTGAAGTTCCGTTTGCGCTTGCCCGAGACAAGTCAGGGCACTGCAAGGATTATCAGCGCAGACTGCCAGGAACAGGAGAAAGGATGAAAGACAGGAAGCCCTTTGCATTCCTGGCCAATCCTCTCCTGCACCATTTAATTAGCACTCTGGAAGCAGCAAGGCAGCCCCACTAAGTATAGCACTTCGGCCAGAGCCTGTTAACAGCTTCTTACTATTTTATACTTACAGGAAAGAGGAGTTACGAAAGAAAACTATTAAAGCATTTAAGAGGCAGCGGCACCATGACAGAGGAAAGGGGAGGGGGAAGCAAGAACGAAAAGATGCAGCTACGTTAGGGATTTTGACTTGTTGGATTTTCTTATGCATGCTTTGCTGGCTTTTAATATATGCTGCGTGAATTGATCCTACTTATACCTTCGTATGCTGCCCTTTTGGTGAAGGGTGCATAAGAAGTATTTTTAGAAAAGAAAAGAAAAGAAAAGACAGATAATAAGCTTTCCAGACCACAAATGAGCAGGAATTGCAAACACAGCGAGCACTTTCTCTGCAGATAATGCTTTTACAGTTCACAAAATCCAACACAGGAAACAATGGCCCAGGGAGAATCTAGCAGTATCTCATCGGAGGCAGCTGGTTCAGACCTGTGTCTCTGGAACAGCAAATACTGCCCTTTCTCCAAACACAGAGGGGAGTTCCTGAAGAACTAAAGACAGACACTACATCCACCAAGAGAGCAGGGAAACTCACAGGGACTACCAGCATGCAGTAATGTTGAGGGTCCTTTTCCGCGTTTAGCTGCTGCAGTGGGAACTCCAGAACGACTTTGCTGAGCACCTCCATCACCTCTTTCAGGCCAATATTATAGGCATATCTGAATGGGGAAGAGAGAGATAGCAAGGCATTATGGGACATAGATGGGGAACTCATCAATCTCCCCTATTTGATCTGCTACCCACTATCAACATTTAAAGAAAATGCACAGTGCTTTCAACAACACTCTGTAATTACTAGTGTAGCATTGCAGGGTGGGTTGGATCAAATGAGCAAGGAAGAATATCCAAAATAAATTAAGTAATTTGAAAAAGTTTCCTGCTGTGATCCTTTGTCTGACATTTTTAAAACAATGGCGGAAGTCTGACCATGTGGTTTTCATTTACAACTAAGTAGGGTGGTTTTTTTGTTCTTTGTTTGTTTACACTTCTTCATTCCAACCAGACCTGGCACCTCTGCATATTTTACATGCTTCCATTTTTTACTTACAAAGATAACATCTTTGAAGTATTGCCATATAGGCTCTTTCTTACAGCCAGCACTCATGGTAGTTTTTGAAGTTAAAGCTGCACACTGGAAAAATTTATATTTTCTTCTCCTCCCCTCCTCTCAGGGCTTCTCCTTTCTGCCTTTGCCTATCCCTGCCTTCCCCTCACAAAAAACAAATTAGCAGGCAAAAATGAAATTCCCATGACTGGAGGGTGGAAGCAAGGTCAGAGAGCTACTGGAAAGACTTGAACAACTTACTTTCATCAGGAGAAAATGAAATGCCTTGTGTTTGGTAAGCAGACTATCAGCACTTCTCCCATAACTCACTTATCTTGGGTAGAGGCACTGATCTAGTTTAGAGATTCACTTTACGGCTATCATGCTTATATTAAGATTCTGTGTTAACATAGCTGTCATTTGAAAAAAAACATTCTATTCACTACTTTGTTTTTAACAATCTTGATCTGCTCTGTGCTACTGCATGCTCAGCCACAGTCCCCAGTGTCCAGACCCAGCCCTAAATATTTAAGAGTGCCAGCAAAGCCTACAGCCAGAACTTTACTGCCACAAAAATAATCTTATATAAATAGCATGCTGATAAGTAACATGCCGATTTGACAAGAAGTTCACAGATTATGTTCTCAGTTGAGTTATTACTACTACTACGCCTACTATTAGCAGTAAAGAAACTCATACAGTAACTCACACTACAAATGTTAATAATCATAGAATCACAGTTAGAAGGGTCCAACCCCCTGCAATGCAGGAATCTTTCACCCTTCGTGAGGTTGAACCCACAACCCTAAGATTAAAGTCTCTTGCTCTACCCACTGAGCTATCGCAGAGGCATTTGGGAGTTTGGCCCTGCAGCCCAGCAGTATAGCCCATGCGCTTGTTCACAGAAGACCCCAGAGGAGAACATGAAGATGTGTCAGATTATTTGCTTCAGTGGTTCTCAAACAGTGGGCAGCTCTTGAACATCGATGTTAGAGGAGCCTGGACCAGGTCAATGATCCACCTGCTCCAGCATCCATCTCTGCATCCTTCCTGCAGCTCCCATCAGCTGGTGCTCAAAGGCATCCTGCCTCTGACCGTGGAGGCAGAGCATAGCCTTATCCTCCGTGGGCGTAAGGTTACAGAGTGGGGAAGGATCCTGTAGCAGACAGACCTAGAGCAGGGGTGGATGTTGTTGGACTCCAAGCCTCACTAGCCCCAGGCAGCGTGGTCAATGGTCAGGGATGACTGGAAAGAGAGTCGAACAACATCTGGAGCACCAAAACCCAGCCTAGAGAAGTTTCCTAACTTAGAGGTTTAGCACTGCAACCACCCAAAATGTCTCTGCTATCGTAGAAGAGGTGGAGAGACAGGGAACATAGAGACACGCCTGGTCAGAGCATCCTCTTCCTCCTCCTGCCCGCTTCTGTGACTGGCTTTAGAAGTAAGCCAGAGATGCAAGAGGAACAGAACAGGGAATTGACCTGAATTCTGCTTTATCTCCTGCTGTTCAAAAATCAAATTGACTCAAAATAGAGCTTTGTACATGTAACTGTGGGCCTCACGCGTGCAATTGAGGCTCTGCATAATTGTCTTGTCTCTGGACTGACCACCCTCAAACAACAACCTCCTGCAAGTTCAAAACATCTGGTGGGGGGGGGGGGAGAACACTGTCATACTTGAGAGAGTTGATCTCCAGAACCAGGTTGTCACAGGAGATGTTTTCCTCTTCGCCCCTCTGCAGGGTACCCAGCACCTCATTCTGGAAAACTGCAAGCCAAGGAAACAGCAGATTGTTAGATCAGAAGCAACCAAACACCAGCACTCCCTGGGAAAGAGCCAATAGCAGGAGGCATCAGTTCCCAAATCTGTCCAGTGGCCAAACTTGGATTCTTTTTATTGCACAAGTGGTTTTCTACACAGTACACAACAGGGAAGAGGATACACACAGAGCTAACTCCTTACCTTGAAAGCCAAATGGCTCTTACCTTTGATATCATCCAACAGAGGAGAAGCTGTCCGGCTGTCTGCTCCTTCAGACCCTAGACTCATATCACTTTCTGACTCGCTTTCTTCTTCTGCATTTAAAATGGGACCTATTGAAGATGGAAAGAGAAAGTTCCCCCCAAAATCAATTTGGCCAAGCACCCCTTCATCATTTCTACGCCCCAGCCCAGAGGATGATATTCCACCTGCTGGGTGTTTATGCAAAGCTATGATGCCACTCAAGAATGGCTTTTTAAAGGGCAGGGTTCGCCTAACCAGCCCCTTGAGCACAAACCCTGAGTAAGGACCCCTCCCTCGCCTCCCTCCACACCCCTGAAATTGGCTCTGGGGGCATCCAGAGAACCTCAGTAACAGCGCATGTGGGGAGGGGGGATCGTTCCATCTGGCAAGCTGAAATGCTTGTGGAGATGAACAATTGGAAGAACGCAGTGCTGAACCCCACCCCACCCTTGCTCAGTCTTCCAAGGACTATGTACTGCAAGATGCTCTCAGCTGATCTTTGGACACCACAGCAAGTATTAGGAAAGGAAACTGTCACCCGGAGTGCAGGATCCTGCCTATGGAAGGCATCAGCATGGCCTCCCAAGTAGGACATGTTCCTAGGAGGCCTTCTCGGTGGCTGCCCCCAGCCTTTGGAACTCCCTCCCTAGAGAAGCTAGACTGGCTTCCTCCTTGTTGTTCTTCCACCAGCAGGTGAAGACTTTCCTGTTCCCACCAGCTTTTGGGGACTGCCTGCTTTAAATTAAAGGGCTGGTGCCATGCTGTTTTATTGTGATTATCTGTATGGTTTTAATACATTTTATATGTGTATATAGTTTTAAATGCATCAATGTTTAGGTGCTCCTTAATAATAGTCCCCCCCCCCCTATATTTTTAGCAGTTCTTATTTTTCTCTCTAAAATAAGATACCCCTGCCTTGATTCCCATCATGGGAAAAGGTGTATAAATATATATATAACTATAAATAAAATAGTAAGTATAAGAATCCTGTATCTGGCTGCTGGCTGTGCCACATGGAGGAAGCCTGAACATGGAACAAGTCAATCATATGCAAGGCTAAGGGAAGCTGCTGCCTCTTCTGCCTTCTTGCCCAGCTCCTGATCATTCCAAGGGCATCTGTATGGGACAAGCAGCCGGTGGGCAGGGCCCACAATCAACAGCCCTCTCTTCTGTGGCTGTGACATTCCACCAACAGGCGCCTGTTCAAACCCACTATGCCCAAGTGCCGTTTGTTCTTACCCCAAAGACTCTGCCTTTGCTCCACTTGGTCTACGTCATTCTCATCATCTGCTTTCCAGAGATAACCTCTCCCCTCTGAGCCAACGTCCGCTATATTGTAGCCTAGAGTAGGGGGAAAGGAAGCAACGTTGGCTTGATTTCAACCACTTCTCAGGAAACAGGCTGGGTTAAGAAAAGGAGGCAGCCAGCATGACCACACCCCCGATAGATGTGGCCCAAACAGTGCGTGATGACCTGTAGATCAAGGCTGGCAGCCTGTGTTCAATATTGAAAATGGTACTGTACATGTTTAGCATGGTATTTCCCCGTCTGTATCTCTTCCCTGGACAGTCATCTTTCTTTTCAAATCGTTCTCTAAAACACAGCACCAGATTATTTCCATGTTATCAAAAACGAACCAACCAACAACGCAGAGTTAACAGTGGGCTCTCCCTTTTAAGAAGGTTCAAGCTATTGCTTCATGTAGCTCGCAGTTAAACCTATGGCACTTAGCCCACAGGAGGCAGTGATGGTTACCAACTTGGGTGGATTTAAAAGATTAGGCGCATTCTTGAAGGATAAGGCTATCTGTGGCTACTAGCCATGATGGCCACACTCTGCCTCCATGGTCAGAGGCAGTAACGCTTCTGAATACCAGTTGCTGGAAGCCACAGGAGGGGAGACAGCTCTTGTGCTTGGGTCCTGCTTGGTCCAGCAGTTTCTTCTTATGTTCTCCAGCAGTTAAGCCCCAATTGCAATTTCCAAGATGCAGAAATTAAGGCTGGCAAAACCATGGCTGAGCTTGGATTTGAACCTAAGATCAGCTTGATATGCTGAACGCTGCACCACCTAACAGGGGGAGCTGAAGCCTCTGTCCTCTCCTGCATCTCCTCCCTACTGCTCCCCTAGGGACAGGTCCCTCGGCTACTTGCTTAACCACCAATACCTGCACATATATCTGATTTTCCAAACTGAACAAGCACAAGGCTCTGTAAAAGCCACCATGAATACAAGGCATTGGGTGGGGGGAGGTAGGAGACCCCACACTTTGTTTGCCAGCAATTCCAGACAGAATTGCTCACACACCTTTTAGCTTCACGTTGCTCTCTTCTTTGTTCACACCCGAATCATCACTGAACTGGTCGTCATCCTCCTCCTCTTCATCTGTGGGATGCAGAGAGATGACGGTGCCTTCTTTGAGGACCATGTCAGGTCCCACCACCACCTGGAAATGAAGCAATGTTTCCATCTATGCCAGGAACACCTGGTGCTTTGACTCCTCCTGGAGGAAAAAGCACCTGCAAACCCCAGTCCCAGAATTCCAGAGCATTCATGCAAGGCAGATAGTCCGAATAACAAATCCAAGCGACTGCGGAAGCGTCAGTAGTCAAGGCTGCCAGCAATTCTCATCTTGGCCATCACACACTTGCTTTAAAGCAAAGCTGATAGCTGCTCAAAATGCCTTGCAATCTTTACGTCGCAAGGACCCCCCTAGAGCAGGTCATCATTATCCCCATTTCACAGATTGGCAGCAGAGGCTGGGTCAGTGACTAGCCTAGGGCATTCATCAAGCCGCCCAGTGTGGCTGGGGCAACCCTAGTCAGATGGGCAGGGTACAAATAATAAAATGTTGTTGTTGTTGTTGAGCAAGTCTTCAGCCAGAATTTTAATTCTGAAACGGCATCTTGGGGACAGAGGGCCAGAAATTTGTCCACTGACGTATCACAAGTCCAAGGGCAGAGCAGCAGCTCTTTGAACTCACCTGGGAAGTGAGGACGCAGCGAGGATTCAAGGTTACCCCCTTCTTCACTTCGGCCTCGTCGCAAACTATAGACTGTTGGATTCGTACATGGTCCCCTACATGGACGCCGTTCCACAGGAACGCCCTGTCCAAAATGACCTCATCCCCTGCCAATCACAAACAAAAGGACATGAAACAGAACACAGTTACCCATCATGCAGCAGAAACACCCAATGCTGCTAGCTAACCCTACAGACGCTCCATGCAAGAACCTGAGATGGCCAATATATACCTTGACTCATCCTAGCCCTCCCTTTACCTGCTTCTGCCTTGTCACAGCTTCCCCAATTTCCTACCTCTTCCGCTCACCCATCCTTCTCTTGCAGATGGTAAGATGTGCCACCTTTCATGTTCTGAGCAGAACCTAGCATGCTGTGACAGCTCTGAGCCTGTTCCCAGTGTTGGGAAGCTGGCGCTCAAAGACGAGAGGTAGCAGCAGGTCTTTTATGTAGGGCAAATGCAAGGAGCAAAAGAAGACTCAAGCATAACCCAATGGGTCAACCCCATGAAGTCTGTGCCTGAACCAGCCCAGGCCCTGCAATGCACTCCAACCCAGCTGTGACAGCTTGCAATCCAGAACAGATTGTCAAAGCCTATGCTACACTGTCTGAGTAGCAGAACCAATTCCCTGAGACAGAGATGGATAATTCTGCCCCTTCCGACGTAACTTCACCTCCCCCATTTGTCTCTTGGTAGCTATTTATCATTTCTTCTATCAGAACTCCTGCTCCTTCAGCCACAAAACGGTGTGGACTTCTCCACCAACCCACGCACCCTCGCCTAGGGAAGAACTTGCCTATTTTGCAGTTGGGGCCAATAACGCTGTTGGTTATGGAGCATTTCTTGCCAACGGATGTTCCCTGCCCGATGAGGACGTTCTCTTCCAAGACGCTGCCATGGCCCAGGCTCACCCCCGCCCCCCGGTAGATGTTGTGCCGCGAATGCGTGCAACTCTGCGTCTTGTCGTCGGTGAAGTTCATCTCCGGAGTCAACGGGTAAACCCAGCGCTGCAGGACGTCAAAGGACACGGACTCGTACATCAGCAAGTTGGACACAGGGGCGCCATACTCTTCGGATGTCACATGCATATGGATCTGGTTGCCCAGGACCTGGAGAAGGGAGAATCACAGAATTGTAGAGTTGGAAGGGGCGCCCAAAGGTCATCTAATCCAACCCGCTGCAATGCAGGAATCTCAACTAAAGCATCCAGTAGAGAGGCACTATTCAGAGATGCTATTCAAAAAGCCAAAACAGAAAGGACAGGCCATGGTCCCCGATTCCCAAGCAAAGCTGCTGATAGTTTGACTCCTTTCTGTGAGTAGGCTGGAATTCGACTCGGATTTTGGATTCTCAAAGACTTCAGCTGCTTGCTGGATTTCTACCCTTCCAGGGGTTTCATTGCACACAGCTATGGCACCCCTGCAAAGCTACTTTCATAGGTCGCCACTCAATAATTAGGCCACATACCAAGCTGAGCATAAGACAACACGTACGTTAAAAAGAGATAAAGAAAAGGTCAGAGATGGTCTCGGCTGTGAGCCCTGGAAGACCTGCTCCCTGCCTTGCAGGCCTTTTCCACTTAGCCTGGGAGGGCCCTAACTGACTCCAGCTACAAAGCTGAGGCTGCCAAACAGCCTCCTGAGCTGGGCTGTTGTTGGGGAATTTTTGTTGGAGGATGTGGTTGCTGTTGGCTTTTTTGTATCTTTATTTTAGATTTTGTTGTGATTCATATGGAAACATTTCAGATGGTTTTGTATTTTTAAATGCTTTATTTATTGTTTAGAACTACTTTTGCTATGTCCATATATATTTTTCTCATGTTGTTAAGCCACCTTCAGCATGGTGGCATACAAATAAAATTATGTATGTATGTCCGAATTGGCTTGTGCAAAAAAAAACATTTTAAGTGGATGCCGAAAAGAGCACAGCGAAGGTGCCTTCCTGATGTCAAAAGGCAGTGGATGTGCCTCAGCAACCAGCCTGGGACAACAATCTGCCACATTTAGCCAAAACATCGCTCAAATATGACACTAAAGATTGAGGCCCCCAGCTCCCTGTACTTCCTCCACCCACAAACCCCTTCATCAGTCCTTGACGTTAGCACAGAGCAGCCTCCCATCACACAAACTTACTTCTTCGTTCACTAGAAGCCCACGCACCAAGTCATCCCGAGTTTGATAATCAAAGTTATCTGTGAATAACTCTGCCACCTGCGAGAAGAGAAGAAGCGCAACATAAGGGTAAACAAGCCAGAACAGGAAGTCACAGTTCCAAATAACCCTCTTAAGAAAGCTTTGCATCAAGATGAAGAAAATGCAGTGAATTTCTAACACACACACCCATTATGTGTAACACAAAAGAGATTTAATGCATCCAAGTAGCCACTGATAGCCTTAACCTCCATAGCCTTATGATTACAACCCTTGGGGGATTTGCAGTTTAGAGAAAAGGCAAGTAAGAGGGGGCATGGCAAAAGTCGTATAAAATCATGCATTGTGTGGAAAGGGCAGAGAGAAATGTTTTTCTCACTCTCCCATAATACTCAGGGCCATGCAATGACGGATGGAAGATTCAGTTTGTTTCACTGCAAAGCGGTCGTTCCTCTAGGATGAAGAAGTCCTTCTGCATAAACTATTTCCCTAAGCAGCAGACACTGGCCAGCCCTCAGCGTCCAGCTAACACATTGTGCCTTAACGTTGCTAAACACAAAGCAACACTTGAGATGGAGGCCTCTCCAGCAGCAACACTGAGCCTGCTTCTGACACCCACCTGTGGAGAGCAGATGCTGATGTGGCAGTCCAACAAATCATGTCGTATTTGTACTTCTTCAACGTTGCCCTGGAACAGGCTCTAAAAAGGTAAGGACACAGCAAAGGCCTAGTGAGCCTCGCACAACAAATTCGATACCAACATCTCTGCTTGCTAACCTAGAGAATCGACAGCAAGAATCTGGCAGGAGGAGTATCTTGAATGGACCACGTGTGTATGGTGTCACATGAACCAAGCCCAACAACCAGCTCAGGCTAAACCACCTGCAGCAGAAACATTTAGTGCCTGCAGAAACAGTACACAGAATTGAAATCAGGAGCAAACTCCAATACGTTTTCAGCATTTAATACTTTAATCAATGCATGTTTGAATGTTAATGGCATAACCGTTACCTGCTTTTCTTCTAAGTTTCCTGGTAAAGAATGCTAACATTTCTTTTAAAATCAGTGGTTTTCTGTTCGTGAATGGCCTGTCTGTTTTTCACAACGCTACACAGGGAATCTAGAGAGCTCTGCAACACTCCCCTGCGACCCCATTGGTAGGGTGAAATGAGATTTAAAACAGTAAGCTTCCCAGTGTTTCCAGACAGTATCAAAAGTTAGGTGGAGGTGCTCACAAAGGAAAACACATCCTCTATACAAACATATGAAATTGCTTCACACCAAGAGAGCCCAATTTTGTCTTCTCCAAAAGCCAGCAGCTCTGAAGGTTTCAGGCAAAGGTGTCTTTTCAAATTTTATCAGAGCCCAAGATCCTTTGACTTGAAACACCACTGACTCAGGCTAGGACGAGTCCCACCAAAGCTGGGGACGAACATATTTTCCCTGGTTGTATGAGCCTGCCTAGGATTTGAACTGAAAGTGAGGATCATGCACCTAGTTTAAGACTTTCCACACTTTTAAGGCAACGTGTGGGGTTCCTTCACAGCAGGAAGTGTAGAACTGAATCTAGGGTGCAGCAAGTTGCCCTTTGCTACAGGGGGAGATGTTCAACTTCCTCACTCATCTCCCCACAATGAACGCAGGAAGAGGATGCACTATTGAATGTCACTTGCATATCTGCCCGCACTTGTGCATAAAACATGAAGCTGCCCCAAGGTGTTAGAGGGGGTGCCAGAAACCAGTGGAACGAAAATGACATCAATTCACAAGCATCCACAGCATTCAAATAATAATAATAATAATAATAATAATAATAATAATAATAATAATAATAATAATAATAAATTAAACTTCCCCTTCTCTTATCTCACTCTTCTGTCCTCTCCATCCCCCCCTTCTTTATTCCATTATCTGCACGCAACAGCACTCTACCCAATTGTGATTCCCAACCGTCTGAACTGGTAATCCAAGACACACTGCTTTGGACCATGGAGGCAGAGCCTAATTGTTCCTTTGAGGGGGAGAACCCAAAGGCTCTGTGGGTTGCAGCCAGGCGCATGGTTCCCTACTCCTGTTTTAGGCATGCATATAACATTTTCTTATTCAACCATCAACTGACCCTGCAAGATAATCTTAAAACGGGAGGTGCACTGAACTGTCCGTGCTCAAAAGCAAGCCCAAGCCGAACCCCGGGTCTTGGAAGGGAACCAGTGATGGATTATCAGGAGAAGAACATAACTGGATGAGGAATTCAATGTCACATTATTAGGATTGTTCCATCACTGCAAGCATTTCTCTCCTCTCCTCCCCCACATGAATCCCCAACACCTCAAAGCTAGTTGGGAAGGGAGACCCCTGTTGCACCAACTTGACTCGCTGCGCTGGCTCCCACTCGCGCAACTGTTTAGTCCAATCTGATCCTCAGGTTCCTGATAATTGCTCCCCTAGTAACACACCGTAGGGAACCGGAAGCGTTTCAGCCCTTGAGTTCTCTGGTAGTGCAGCACTTGCTTGGTCGCACTGTCCATGGCAAGGATGACGTCGTCCTCCTGGCACCTGGAACGGTGACCTGGTGTGGATTCCTTGAAAATCATGGTCATCACAGACACGTTCTTCTCCAGCTTCCGCCGTAGCCTGTAAAGAGGTGGTCAGGGTGAGGTGAAGGAAGACAGATTTCAACTTAAGTGACACAAACCAGGAGAAAACAGTCAGAGACCATCTCATCAAGAAAGGCTGCTTCATCTTCCTCCCAGATACCCACCTGTGCTCCTGCAAAGCTGTGGAAATGTTAATATTGGACACCACATCTCCAGAGACAAGGATGAAGTCAGAGCGAACGAGTGACTTGGCATCAACATCCCTCAGCACATCACCAAGTGAGCGGTAGAGGTCTGAAGTCACAAACCGTACAGTATTTGGAGAGGCTGGACGGCACCACTTAGATTTCCTGGCAAAGAAGGCAGATAGAATGGAATTAAAGGGGACATATGCACACTGTGTACAGTAGATGACAACTCCATGATGTTTTTTTCTGGCATTAGAAGAAAAAAACCGTATCACAAATCAAATGGCTTGAAGTGTCTTCAGGGAGCAACAAGGAAATAACCCTAACACCCCATTGGTTTTAAAGAAAATAAGCGTTTTTTTCTTGCCATTTTTGTTTTCTGTAAAGATGCCTTGAGCAGCATGTGGTGAGAGAAGGCATCTAATAAATTTAATTAATAATAAAAATGCAGAGGATCGGGCTAAAAGATTTATCCATGCATGGGGGAGATTTCAAAGAAACACAGAGTACTAAAATGCTACTAGTCATTCTAAGCATTCAGAATAAGCAGTGATATAAATCCAAAGACATACATACTTTAAAAAAAACCAAAACCAGCATGATAAACCGAAATCACCAAATGAGTCCACCTGAGCAGAGCATAAAGCTACAAGACTGCTTAGCCCACATTTATTATTCTTTATTAGCACTGCTATAAATTTGGAGATCAGGAGCTATTCCAGACTATCCTGGAAAACAGATATTGACTTGTGTATGAAGTATGAAAGAAACCGTCTACAGGAAACCTCTCATATGTGGGTGTCACCTAACAAAAGAAAGCTGGAAAGAATGAGTTGATTTTTAGGTATCTTTCATATCTTAACTATTCTGTCACCCTACTGTTTGTATAAAGAGTGTGTACTACAGACTTTGAGGAAAGCAGGGGCTGGTTTAAAATCCTGTTTTCTCTCTTGCTAACATTCCCTCTCCCCCCAACATCTCTCTCTGCCTCAGTTCCACCACTTAGCATACTCATACATGGCGCCCAATTCCTAGTAAAGCACAGCATCATCTTGTAGAATATCTGCCCTTGGATGCCACAAACCTATATGCCACTTGAAGCAAGAGGTTATGGGGGCTGACCACCTCCGGCCTACAAAAGCCATGCACCCACCATCAGCAGGAATAGCTGACCTGAGATAAAGCTAAGGAGGACCAAAAGCAACAAAAATGTGTCTGCTCTTACAGTAAATGTTCCTTGATCTCTGCTGACTTCCAGCAGCAGAAGACGAAGGTTTCCTCTACTCCAGTTGCAGTTAGGAATTCCAGGGTGTAATCTATCATGGCTACATTTGCCAATGGAATCAGAGCCTAGAGAATAAAGAAAAGTCAGCGTCTCCACAAAAAAAGTTATAATACATTATATTCTATAATTCTGTTAGCAGGAACACACCCTAATGTCTTGTTCAATGTGTGATTGTATTTAATGAAACAGTTTGTGTGTTGTTGTTTTTAAATAGCAGCCATGGGGGGGGGAATAGGATCAGGACCACAGCAAGGAGGGTTAAGCCCTGCCCTCCCCAGCACACCTGAGAAAAATCAGCCCCCAAGCTGCTACTGGTGCTAACAGTGGCTTCTCCCCAATGGCAAACTTCAAGGGGTGATATTCATCTAGACAGGGATGTCCAGTACAGCAACACTACCTGCATGCTCCAAATCCACAGTCACTAGGTTTTTAAAAAAACCAACCAGACATATTGAATGCAATCATGCATTTAGCATAGTGTGTAATTTGACCTTGAAATTAACAACCCCATACCCTGGGTTTACAGAATTCATGCCCCTGAAACTTGTTAGAATAATGTTTTGATCCTCTTTAACAGCACTGCCGAGTTTGAAAGTTTTATGTTCTTCAGGGACTTAATCCTGCACGCCATTCCATCTTCCTTCTAGCATTAGCCAATTAAAATTTTAAATTGTGTATGTTACCAAATCTCACCACAAGTGGCCTTCTGAAGATATTAAAACGACAAGCTAAGTTAACAATGAGTTGTAGCTTTTATCAATAGGCCATCTTAATATTTTCATGCCTTAGTCCAAGAATACAACAGAGCCAGCATGACATCCAAATGAGCACATCTTCCATCTCATGTAAAAGGAAGGTGACACACATCACAGCATAAAGGTAAAGGTAAAGGTACCCCTGCCCGTACGGGCCAGTTGTGTCCGACTCTAGGGTTGTGCGCCCATCTCACTTAAGAGGTCGGGGGCCAGCGCTGTCCACAGACACTTCCGGGTCACGTGGCCAGTGTGATGAAGCTGCATCTGGCGAGCCAGCGCAGCACACGGAACGCCGTTTACCTTCCTGCTGGTAAGCGGTCCCTATTTATCTACTTGCACCCGAAGGTGCTTTCGAACTGCTAGGTTGGCAGGCGCTGGGACCGAACGACGGGAGCGCACCCCGCCGCGGGGATTCGAACTGCTGACCTTTCGATCAGCAAGTCCTAGGTGCTGAGGCTTTAACCCACAGTGCCACCCGCGTCCCTCATCACAGCATAGCAACAGCTATCTTGAACCAGGCACTGGGGTACATCTTCACCCACTGCCTCTAATTTTCCATTCTTTCTCAGTCTCGGCTCCACGAATTTAACCTGACTTAGTTGGTTGGTCTATCAAAGAAATTAAGGCAGCAATCCTATGCACATTTTCCTAGAAGTAAGCCCCAATTAAGACAATGGGACAATTAACGCAAGTACACATGCCTAGGATTGCTCTGTAAGGCTGCAAATCTAGGCACATTCCCACGTAACTTGGTGGGAATTGGACCCAAGCAGAAATGCAAAGGACTGCATCACAAAGTATGCGCTCCTACTTTGAAGTTCCACACGCTTTTATCTCTGCACGCAGGCTCCATTTAACCTGACTCTTCAACAAAGCATACTAACAGCCAATAATACACGGCCTGGTATGAATTCCTGCTGTGTCATGCACTCCTATCTCCTATTGCTGATGCAGCAGCCAGCAAAGCACATCCTTTTATCTCCTGGTCAATCTTAAGACCAAGCTGCTCGTGATAAATTTAGGGACAGTTCCCGTTCTGTCCTCAACCAGTGTCCCAAAATAAGTGGCAAGATGATGATTGTATTCATATGCTGCCCATCTAACTTGGGTTGCTCCAGCCACTCTTGGCAGCTCCCAATAGAATATTAAAAACACAATAAAACATCAAAGGTTAAAAACATTGCATGTCCAGTTGCCAAGGTCATCATTTATTTATATACAGTGGTACCTCAGGTTACATACACTTCAGGTTACATACGCTTCAGGTTACAGACTCCGCTAACCCAGAAATAGTGCTTCAGGTTAAGAACTTTGCTTCAGGATGGGAACAGAAATCATGCTCTGGCGGCGCGGCGGCAGCAGGAGGCCCCATTAGCTAAAGTGGTGCTTCAGGTTAAGAACAGTTTCAGGTTAAGAACGGACCTCCGGAACGAATTAAGTACTTAACCCGAAGTACCACTGTACTGCCATTTATCTACTACAGTATCAGGGTGGTATACAAAGATAAAATGGGAAACAGCCATGCAAAACAATGACTAAAACAACTGGCCACTCAAAAAACCAAAAACCTTCAAGTTGCTACATAGGCCTGTTGGCATGGGAAAGTCTTCAAAAGTGAGGGTGCCTGCTGAATTTCTGCTGGAAAAGTGTTCCAAGGCATGGGACCACTGACACTAAATGTCTGACTTCTGTTTGAGGCCAGTAAGGCCTCTGTAGCAGTGGGTACAATGAACAGCGTTCCTCCAGATTATCCCAGTGAACAAGCTGGGATATAAGGACTTGGGCGATCCTTATGGTACCCTGCACCCAAGTTGTTCATCGGACAACACTAAGCTACACATCCTCCCAGGCTGCGACAACCTCAAATTTTAGGTAGTAAAAGTACTCTTCTTACAAGACTGACTGGCTAATTCAATGCAGGGAAGCAATGCAGTTTTGTGTGGTGGTTTTGCCTCTTTAGCCTCCAGCAAAGCCACAACTCCCTCAAAGCGACACATTACGACAGCAGCTTCCACGTCAGCAAGGTAAAAAGCAAAGCAGCCTCCAAAATACTTGCTGGAGTTCCTTTTTCACTAACCACAGAGTCCAGGTATGTGTTTTATTTTTCCTCACCGTAAAACCTGTTTGAATCATTTCTGCGTATAAACCAATTAACAAGTAAACCTTCCAAAAAACAAAAACAAAAAACCCACAAGTCAGCCTTCTCACACATTCCCTGACTTGTGGCTTCATTCCACAGAGTCTAGACAGGCGAACCAACAGAACTTTTGCTAGAAACCTCTGCCTGTAATTTCGTTTCAGCCCAAATTCAGTCTTTCATTCACAGGAAGTACAGGAAACAAGATAGCACAGCCATACTTCGGCTGTTATAATCCCTGATCCCTCCTATTTCCCTTTCCCCCTGGCTGTTACCTTGTGGTGGGAGGGTTCTTGACATATGGCCACATCCTCAAATTTCAGGGAATAAAAGTGCTCTCTTATCACAGTGATCAGCCATCTTTCATTTCTTACACAATGGCACACATTGTTTCCAGGCACACATGACAACAGTAGCTTCAACAGCCGGAACGTTAAACATCATTCAAGCTGCTGGTGCAGACTGTTTCCTAATTAACCACAGCATGGATTTGTAGTTTATTTTTCTTCACTGTAAACTAGTGACTGATGGGAAGTTCCCACATTAAAGTTTTAAGACCTAAGGGGACCTACATGTCTGAGGTGTACACAAGTGCCTATACATTAGGTGTCTGGCTTGCGCATTTTGCCGAAAGCCAGCTAACTCAATGAACCATACAGCTTCCAGGAAAACTTCAAAGTGCTAATTGTTAAAACCCTTAATCATCTGGACTCAGTAACTTTTAGAATTGCATCTGCCTACACACTCTCCCTTTAAATCAAAGATTGCGGGGGGGGGGGGAATCCTTCTCCTGCTTCTCAAGTTAAGACAGGTGACTATATTTAACTGGGCCTTCTCAGTCGTGGCACCCTTCTGTCCTTTCCTGCTCATAGCCTACAAGTTCATCTATGAGAGTTTCTTAAGAGCAATGCTATTGTCTCCACCAGCCCTTGCAAAAAAATTAGTTCAGTTCCCTTCCCCCCATCGTGCCACAAAAACTTGGCAGAAACTTGAGTCTAATCAATTCACTCCAGCTTGCTGCATATGGTATTCTTCACTTAAAGTTTCTTGTTGGAAATGAGTCCCAAGTTCTCTTTGTGTGTTCTTTAACGTGCACTCTGCTGAAACGGTTGCATGTGTTCATTCCAAAACAAGCATGCATGCAATCAAGTAAGTGCTACACATAACTCCTCAGATGACTGCAGGTGCCTCAAACTTGGATAATATTTTTATCAGCCACCAGTAGCAATCACTGTGGACTCCCTCTTGCAAGAAAACATGATGAATTCTCCAGCCTACCAAGGAATCTGCTCAAGAGCTGACTGATTCTCTTTTTTTGAACTATGACAGGACTCAGCGGCTATTTTCACAATAATAGGTGTCTCTTTTTAATAAGTTTTGCCAGCTGTAAACTGATAAATCTCACCAGCAATCAACTCTGTGCAGGCAAGTTGGCTGCTACAAAAACTATCCAGCAAAGCCTGCTTAACAACCAGCAATGACACAGATTACAAGGGCTTCCTAAATACTGGATTCCCCCCCCCCCTTTTAAAGGCAAGATCAAAGGATGACACACCTTCCACAACAACTGGTAATTTCAGTGAAAGGCATGCTGTTGTTCATGGATCATATGAATTATCCCAGAGAAGTTACCTTCTCCGTCAACTGACAATATCTAGAAAGGCTTAAGTCTTAGTACTAACCCTTCTATTGCACTGAATATAAGGGGTCATGGCTTTCCTTACTTTAAAAGATGCAAGCTAATGTTCTGACAGGTGGAAAGATGACTTAATCTGGCTCACTTTCAGAAAAAAGAACATCTTTCCAGCCCTCAGAAATTATCCCAAAAACATCCCAATACAGAGATTTTTCATTGGCATTTGTGTGTACACAAAATGCTTGCAGTGCTGGGTGCAGGGCTCAGAGGCTGGAGGTGAGCATCTTAAATATGTCCCTACAATGAGATTCTTGGAACTAACAGTTAAGAAAGGAGTGTGCTATGAATGGAGTCTGAAGATACAATGGAAGTCATCTCTCCAAGAATGGAAGACACAAAGGGTGGAATTCAACATAGCACTAAAGGAAATGTTGTGTCAGTGCTAGGATTTCTCCTTGCACAATAACATTCTCCCTCTCTTCTCCCCATACACCCCCTAAATCTTTTATGAAGTTCCCCCAACCTTCTGCAGCACATTTGGGGACAATGGGGTGTGTGCATGGGGGCAGGGGGCAAGGAGAAAACAAAAGGTCCATTGCACAAGGGGCTCATTCGGCTTGTGCAATTGTTTAGTTGAAGGTCAGCCATTCTTTTTTATAAGAAAAGAAATAATTTCTGCTGCTTTAACAGCCAACTGTCATGCAACAGGAGAGATGAAGCTTTTTCCAAAGATGAGCAAAGATCAGTGTTGGGAGGAAGGGGGATGAATTTCAACCACTGAATGACAGCACAATCCAAACTGTGACCAACCACAGGGAAGCTCCATTGAATTCAATGGGGCTTACTCATAGCGTACACATAGGATGCTGCCTTATACCAAGTCAGACTATTGGTCCATCTAGCTCAGTACTGTCTGCAGTGACTGGCAACAGATCTATAGGGTTTCAGACAGGGAACCTCTCCCAACCCTACCTGAAGATGCCACCAGGGATCAGACCTGGGACCTTCTGCTTGCAAGGCAGACACTTTAACTCTCTGGGCTGTGGCTCTTCCCCAAAATGAGCCAGACAACTAGGGTCCAGCTCAATACTGCCTACACTGGCCAGCAGCAGCTCTCCAGGATTTCAGTCAGGAGTCTCTCTCAACTCAGCTGGCAATGACACTGAATATTGAACCAGGTCAATGCAGACGCAAGCTGCAGCCCTTCCACAAACAACATAGGATGCTGCCTTAGGCCGAGCCAGACCTCAAGGCACTGCAATCATCCACAAGGGATTCCCACACAGCAGGGTTGATGTTGCCATTCTTCACGTAACGTTTGCAGAGATCTTTGCAACACAGAGCTGAGTCGGCTTCAGGGACCAAGGCTGCTGGCAGACCAATTCTGCGTTATGAAGATGTCTAAATTTGTGACATGAAGGCTAGCGATGTGTGGGAATCCCTTGCAAATGGCCGCAGTGCCTGGAGACAGGGTGTGCAACCACAGCAGTGATCAGTGGAGGAAGGAGAGGAAGAGGAGCGCAGAGAGAAGAAATGCCACGGTGCACCTGCATCAGCACAACCAGATGCCTTCATCCACCCCAGCTGCAACAAAACATGTCTCTCCACATCGGTCTCTACACCTGCAGCGGCCGCTGTAACCTTCCTGAGACGGATGCCAGCAGAGGCTTTCCCAGCCTCCCTGGCTGCTGGCTAGAAGTGCCGGCAGCTGTAGTCCAGAGATCTCCTTCCTTGGAGGTTTTAATGTGGAGGTCGGGGGGGGGGGCATCTGTCAGGGATCCTTTAGCCAGGATCCGTGCCTTGCAAGGGGTTGGACTAGATGACCCTCGGGGTCCCTTCCAACTCTACGGCTCTAAAACACCTGGGCACCCAAGGCTGGTCCACTCAGCTCAGAATGATCAGCGCTGCCCAGGCAGCGAGTCTCTCCCAGACCTGCCCGGAGATGCCTCTGAGGGTCGAACCTGGGACACGCCCCCCCCCACCGACCCTCAGGCAAGGCAGAAGCTCCGGGCGCTTCGCTCCGTGAGGGAGGCAAGGCCACGCCGCCCCCCCCCCGGCCGCCTCACCCGGGGCCGGTCCTTGGAGACGGGGCAGAAGCGGCGGTTGAAGCTGTCGGCCACCAACACGGCCTGGAGAGGCGGCGGCGGCTCTTCTTGGGGTTCGGCTCCCCGGGAGCCCCCGGACCCGGCTCCACGCTTCCCGGAGGAGGACCCGCCGACACGAGCTGCCATCGCGCCTCGCTCTCGCTCGCGGCCTCCGTCGGCCCGCCTCTTCCGCTTCCGGAAAGAGGGGGGGGGTAGGTGGACGGTGCCTCAGAGTGGACAAAAGACGGAGAGCGAAGACGCCGCGCGAGGGGGTGGGAAGGCGAGGAGTGAGGGACCCGCGCGGCGCATGCGCACGCTCGACTTCGTAGGGCCTTCGCGTGGCTCCGGCGCCTTTTTTTCTTTAGCGGCTTGTTCTATGCACAGAAGTTGGGAAGCGATCCTGCACCCAAATAAAATGGTTGCTGAGTTCAGAGTAAAATAATAACAGTTATAATTTTTATTCATAATTTTTATTATTTTTACAGTACGTACAGTACTATTATTATTATTCCCCACCCGTCTGGCTACCATGGTGGGCGACTTCCAACACATATAAAAACATAATAAAGCATCAGTCCTTAAAAACTTCCCAATACAGGGCTACCTTCAGATGTCTTCCAAAAGTTGCATAGTTCTTTATCTCCTTGACATTTGATGGGAGGGTGTTCCCCAGGGAACCCCGCATACAATTTTTATTTTTATTTTTATTCTTTTAAATAAGGATAAATGCATAAAATTTTGCCTACTTGCCTCTCCTCAGACTTGGAGCAGGTCCTGCGTGAGTGCTTTGGTTTGCGGTAACTTATATGCAGAATTCATCATGCGAAAGGCTGGGCTGGATTAATCCCAAACCGGAATTAAGATTGCCGGAAGAAATATCAACAACCTCAGATATGCAGATGACACAACCTTGATGGCAGAAAGTGAGGAGGAATTAAAGAACCTTTTAATGAGGGTGAAAGAGGAGAGCGCAAAATATGGTCTGAAGCTCAACATCAAAAAAACGAAGATCATGGCCACTGGGCCCATCACCTCCTGGCAAATAGAAGGGGAAGAAATGGAGGCAGTGAGAGATTTTACCTTCTTGGGCTCCATGATCACTGCACATGGTGACAGCAGTCACGAAATTAAAAGACGCCTGCTTCTTGGGAGTAAAGCAATGACAAACCTAGACAGCATCTTAAAAAGCAGAGACATCACTTTGCCAACAAAGGTCCGTATAGTTAAAGCTATGGTTTTCCCCAGTAGTGATGTATGGAAGTGAGAGCTGGACCATCAAGAAGGCTGATTGCCAAAGAATTGATGCTTTTGAATTCTGGTGCTGGAGGAGACTCTTGAGAGTCCCATGGACTGCAAGAAGATCAAATCTTTCCATCCTTAAGGAAATCAGCCCTGAATGCTCACTGGGAGGACAAATCCTGAAGCTGAGGCTCCAATACTTTGGCCACCTCATGAGAAGAGAAGACTCCGTGGAAAAGACCCTGATGTTGGGAAATATTGAAGGCACAAGGAGAAGGGAATAACAGAGGACGAGATGGTTGGACAGTGTTCTCGAAGCTACCAGCATGAGTTTGACCAAACTACAGGAGGCGGTGGAAGACAGGAGTGCCTGGCGTGCTCTGGTCCATTGGGTCATGAAGAGTCGGACGCGACTAAACAACAACAATGCCTCTCTCAGGTGTAGGACAGTCCTGAGCCCACTTCTCGCAGGGGGGGAACCGCCAGAAGGCCCTCGGAACTGGACCTCAGTGTCTGGGCTAAACGGTGCGGGTGGAAACAAAAAAATTCCTTCCAGTAGCACCTTAAAGACCAACTAAGTTAGTTCTTGGTATGAGCTTTCGTGTGCATGCACACTTCTTCAGATACAGGTGCGGGTGGAGACGCTGCTTCAGGTATACTGGACCAAGGCCATACCAGTACCCCTGGATCTGTAGTAATCTAGGAAAAGACATCATATTTGTAACCTGATACGAAATATAAACGAGATATTTACCCATTTATCTTTTTTTCCAAGGCGGGGGGAAGCTAATGAGTGTATTATTTAGATAATGGGCTTGGCAAGGATTTTTAGACTAAAGGTTTACAGCATCACTGAAGGCAAGGCTGGGTTTGACGAGGAGAAACTGTGCTGGTTGGCAGGAATAAAACAGCTAGATTAGACTTCTGCTGAGAAACAGGTGCTGCATCAGAGACCAGCTGCCCTGGGGAAATAAAGCAGCCCAAAATGGTGGGAGAGGATTAGTTGGCATGTCAGCGCAAGAGAGCATCTGCCTGGGATAAAGGACGCTGCGTCAGCAAAGGAGCTCCTCTTTGTACAAACGGTGCTGCCAGCTACACTAGCCTTGACACCATGACGCTGAGCAGTAGAAGAGTTCAGGTAGGCCACTTGCAGATTGTTTGATACCAGAAAACCACTTGAGGAGATTAGATTGGTTAGCCGCCTATTCTGGATGGGGTTGCACTCCCTCTGAAAGAACAGGTTAATAGTTTGGGGATCCATCTTTGTCACTGAAGGTGACACAGGCAGCCTCAGTGGCTAGGAATTTTATCAGTGACTGCTTTGAAGGTGACTCAGAAACTACAACTAGTCCAGAATGCAGCAGCTAGACTGGTGACTGGGAGCTGCCAATGGGAGCATATAACATCAGTCCTAAAGGATCTTCACTAGCTCCCAATATGTTTCTGAGCACAATTCAAAGTTTTGGTGCTAACCTTTAAAGCCCTAAATGCCCTCGGCCCAGTAGACCTGACAGAGCATCTCCACCCCATCATCCAGCCTGGACGCTGAAGTCTAGCTCTGAGGGCCTTCTGACGGTTCCCTCACTGCAAGAAGTGAGGTTACAGGGAACCAGGCAGAGGGCCTTCTCGGTAGTGGCACCTGCGCTGTGGAATTCCCTCCCATCAGATATCAAGGAAATAAATAACTATACAACTTTTAGAAGACATCTGAAGGCTGCCCTGTATAGGGAAGTTTTTAATGCCTGATGTTTTATTGTGCTTTTATATTTGTTGGAAGCAAACCAGTCAAATTGCTGTTGTTGTTATGCCAGCGATGTATTGGACAGGGATAGGTTGGCCACCATGATTCATGCTCTGGTAACCCCAAGGCTTGATTACTGCAATGCACACCATGTGGGGCTACCCTTGGAGGCCTGGTGTGGATGCTCCAGCTGGTGCAAAATGCTGTAGCTAGATGCTGGTAGAGGCAAACTACCACCAGCACATAAATCCTGTGCTTAAAAACCTTGCACTGTTTGATCATAAGTTACTGGGCCAAGTTCAAGGTCATTGTATTAATGTGCAAGGCCCTTAATGACTTGGGTCCAGGATACTTTAAGGGCTGCTTGATTCCTTCTAACCCTTCTGTAGGTCAGTGGTAGAACATCTAATTTGCATGCACAAATCCCCAGGTTTAATTCCTGGCAGCATCTCCAGTGGCAAATTTATTCAGTAATCTGAAATGCAACCTTTACCTTTTAATTAGAAATGCAAATAATAATAATAATAATAATCTTGCAAGGAAGTATTACCATTTAAACTGCTGGGGTGAAGTAGGAACCCCATCAAAGAAAAGGAAAGATGTATCCAGCATCAGCTTCCTTGTTTCCCTCATTCTCTGTGCTAATCGGTCATAATAGAAAGTGTAACCAAATACATCAAAAGTGTCAAGGGAGACACCAAGAGCATTGGAAACCTTACTTGTTTTTTATCTGAAGGTTCAAGAGGGGTAGCCAGGTTGGAAGAGGATTCACAAATGAAGGGAAGCTACTCACTTAATTTGTTTCATAAAATTTACACACCACTTGATTCTAAAAAACAAAAACAAAAACCCAACAACTTCAAAGCGTTTTACGAAAGGTAAAACAGCCAAATCAAGAAAAATTCACAACCCTACTTGAAAGCATACAAAAGTTCAGATGCTAAAGCAGATAAAAATTACCTCGACTTTCTCAGCATCTGGGTAGGCTTGTCTAAACAAGAATGTTTTTAGCAGGCGTTCTTTGCGGACATCACACCCCAAAGTACTATCGTTTGGGGGGTGGGAGGAGGGATAGCATTTGCCAACAGCACAGTGAAGACAAGAGCTGTGAATCTATTCCTGGTGTTTCCTGTCAGATGGAGATGGGGGAAATGTCACTTCGGATATTGTGGGAATACTTCACCATCCCTCCATCAACTGGGGAGCAAATGTTAGAATTGGCTGAAGCCAATCAGCAGGTCTTGGTGACAAAGCAAGGAAGTGGTTCCTAAGTTTATAGTCTTATGCCTTACCTTCTATGTTGTTGTTGTTTAGTCGTTTAGTCGTGTCCGACTCTTCGTGACCCCATGGACCAGAAAACGCCAGGCACTCCTGTCTTCCACTGCCTCCCGCAGTTTGGTCAGACTCATGTTTGTAGCTTCGAGAACACTGTCCAACCATCTCGTCCTCTGTCGTCCCCTTCTCCTTGTGCCGTCCATCTTTCCCAGCATCAGGGTCTTTTCCAGGGAGTCTTCTCTTCTCATGAGGTGGCCAAAGTATTGGAGCCTCAGCCTCAGGATCTGTCCTTCCAGTGAGCACTCAGGGTTGATTTCCTTAAGGATGGATACGTTTGATCTTCTTGCAGTCCATGGGACTTTCAAGAGTCTCCTCCAGCACCATAATTCAATTCTTCGGCGATCAGCCTTCTTTATGGTCCAGCTCTCACTTCCATACATCACTATATGCCTGTTGTTTTTGTCCATGGAGTTTTCTTGGCAGGGATACTGGAGTGGCTTGCCAGTTCCTGCTCCAGGTGGATCATGTTTGGTCAAAACTCTCCACTATGACCTGTCCATCTTGGGTGGCCCTGCACGGCATAGCTCATAGCTTCTCTGAGTTATTCAAGCCCCTTCACCACGGCAAGGCAGTGATCCATGAAGGGGTACCTTCTATAAGAAATAGTAAAATGTTCAGTTTGGAATCAGAAGTCCAGCAATCTTAAATGAAGCAAAATCACACAGTCACGACGTTCTCTCTCTCTCTTGGTTAATGGGACTGAGGATTTCTGAGGGAATCCTGCTTGGGGCAGAAAGCAGTTGCAGGTCAAAAAAAGGTGATTTCTAGGGACCAGGTTATGGAAGGCTGATTTAGGGATCTGGAAGTAGGAGGACGGATCACTGGCCCAGCTCCAACCTTTAATAGCAGTCTCTTAACAGAGAGAGATAACCAGAGGTTGCCTTCTGTTTGTCTCAGGAGACAGTGGAGGATTGTGCCTTTGCGGGTGAGAGCAAACTGTTGGCTTGTTGCAGCATTTGCTGTGGCTGTAGAGACCCATATGGGAGAGATGTGTTTTGTTGTAGCTGGGGCAGATGAAGGTGCCCAGCTGTGCTGCTGCAGATGCACCATGGCATTTCTTCTGTAATAAACGAAAATCTGCCCTTATTCCCTTATGGGGGACACAAGAGCCCTTATAAAGTCCTTTGCAGGTTCTCCATCGGTCGGAGAAAATAACAGAGGCCAACCAGAGAATATTGAGAAGCAAAGCAGCCAGTAAGCCTGATCTTTATTGAACTGTTGCAACAGGGTGCCCCCTTCACACGCAGGAGAAGGAGGAGGACCTCAAACAAAGGTGTTCCCCCCCTTATATAGACATTTTAAATTGCCCGCTCTGGAGTTCAAGACCACCCACAGAAACACTATACATACATCACAGAAGGGGTGTAGCTCAAGACCACCTCCCAGACACATCATACCTACATCACAGAAGGGGCGGTCTACAACAGAAATCTGAGTGCATTGTTTATCTCCTGTCTGGCAGGTTACCTGTTAATGCTTACTTGATTGGATACCCTGGGGAGCCTGCCCAGTCTTTTGTAGTGACAAATACTTAGTTCCTGAGCCAGGTCACAGGCTCACCCTATTCATATACAGATATACCCTTAAGAAAAGTTTTGTGAATGAAAAGACAATGGGGAGGCTTTTCCATTCTCCTTTGACCTTGCAGAGAAAACATTTGGTCAGTTTGGGAGCCAAAATGGCTCCAGGACTGCCCTCCTGCGCTGCCTCAGACATGTGGCCCATACATTTATGAACGTGTTTGCCTGGCACATCCATGAACATTTATTATATATATAAAATACCTTTTTCCCCCCCACTTCTCTCTGCTCTCCTCCCAGCTGTCATTCCTCCCCTGGTCACTGCTCTGGATATAGATTCTGTCTGGCCCTTGAGACTCTTCCCAGGCAACATCTCCTCCCCAGGGCTCCCCTATGTTGCACCCTCTTTCTTGCCTGCATAGAGAGCTGTGTCTGGAAACCAGCCTTTTGTAGGAAGGTTGAATTTGTATTCATTGCTTTGCCCACTTTTGTCCTAGCATTGGCCAATGGCCCTTGGAAGGTCACCCAGAATGGATTGTGGCCCTCTGGCTGAAATAAGGTTCCCCAACCCTGTGCTAAAAACATTCCTTTCCAGTCTCCAGGCTGCTGTTGAAAAGGTGTGGGAACTTTTCCCAAAGCCAGTGCATTCCCTGGCTTCCCCCAGAGATGGTTCACTTTGTAGCCACCAGCTGGAGCTCTTGCTCTGCTTCAGTCCCTGTTTGCAAATCAAGAGAGGAACACAGTTGTTGGCATCTGTCTCGAGAGACAATGGAGTGTGCCTCTGGGGGTGAAGTCAGACCACTGCATACTATCAGCGTAATATCTTGTCAAGCCACTTTGAAAGTTTTTCTTCCATACAAAGTGACAGATAATTTAATAAAGATAGTGAAGTCAAGGAATGGGTGTTTTCCTTTTACCCAAATGTTTCCACTCCTTGCGACCACCACCAGAAGCCCACCTGCCACCCCCCAAAAAAAACCCTTCCTGGTCTATTCTTGTCAGTGTTTTGTTGCAAGCAGACTTGAGAAACCTTTTTTTTTTGCTCTGCTCAGGGCAACTTGGGACTCGTGCCGTGTGGATCCTGGCACAGGAAGAAAGGCACAAGTTTCCCCTTGGTGCTTTAACTGATCGCGCAGGTCTTGGCTTGCATGCCTCCATGCCTCAAGCTTTTATCTACAGCAACACGTGTATATTCCTTTGGTACAAGCCGCTGACGTGATGTCCAAACAAAACATAGGAAGATCGATTCATTTCTCAGGCTATTTGCACAAACAGTTGCTACAGACGTCAAGCTACAGCGAGCTCTTGCACAGTCCTTGTTCCCCCCTCCGACCTTGAGACAAGGGCAATCAGTTCTTAAGGCTGCAAGCGATTAATATCAGTTAGAAAGTTGATGGGGCATCCAGCTCCCGCCTCTCTTTTCTCTCCAGGAAACTGAACTGCTTGCTTTCCTCCAATTCTCCCCAGACACAAATGTGTGGCAGCAGCCCAGACGTTCAAGGCAGTGTTGGAAGGACACAGCCTCCCACAAGCTGTCACAAATGCACTCCAGCCGCTATTATGAAGAGAACAAAAGGGAGAAGGAAAGGAAACAAACATTTCTATCTCTGCCCTACACAGCTACCTACAAATAGGCTTCTAGTTGCCTCTGGGCGGTCAGATGGATTCCATTTATAAGGGCCGCTTGACGCAGGTGGGATTCTGATTGATGAGTGGCTCCAACCAGTCAATCCCAGGACGGATATAATGCTTCAGAGAAATGGGCATAACACTGTTATTTGTTCCTGGACCACCTTCTAATTCCTGAAATAGAGAAGCAAGACCCTCTTGGAGTGTCCATGCTGTGAACCCCTTCATCGTAGGCTCGGGTTGTATATATGTGTAAATAAACCATATATCATAAAGACACCACAGTCTCTGCTGGTGCATATGAATCTTGGGCAAGCACTTGGAATCTCTGGAAACTCATGTCACTTGGAGATTAGGGTGGCGTGCAGCAATATCTTTGGGAAACTGGGAAAGGGGACGGTCAGAGTGTTATCTGCTGTCTGTGCCCTGCTAGAGAGCAAGCTTTCATCAGCTTGTGTGTTGGAGGGGAAGCGTGACTTCACCTGCAGAAGGGGATGGAGTGGTCCACCAGCATCTCTCGGTCATTCTACAGGTGTAGTGCGGCTCCAGAAGATAACAGCCCCTCATCCAGGAAAACTCCTGTGTAGGACTGTGCCTTTAAGAAACATTTCCTGCTCCATTGCTCCACCACAAATGTTTTGTAATGTTATCCTTAGTCTCATGGTCATAGATGTTTATCTTGAAAGGCTGGGCTCTGGGAATTGTGTGGACGTTGAGAAGTCTTTGCTGTTTACGCACTCAGTTCAGAAACCACAAATACTGTACACATTCACCCCCTCCTCTAAACGGCACTGGGTCTTCACCTCTGGGGGAAGCCAGGAGGAAGGGGGTAAACGTCCTAAATGTTTAACAGCAGCAAGAACAAAAAGTCCCCCGCTCACAGATTAGGCCAACCAGAGTCAAATGGCTCGGGGAGCCTGACTCACACACTGGGAATGAAGAGTCAGGGTGCCTCTGAGGACATGCTCAAGGAATCCTCTCCTGAGCCACCCAAGTACCAGAACTGAGCTCACAAGCCGTTTGCACAAAACTCCACTCCTGGATTTCCTCCAAAATCAAAGGAATAAAGGCTCCTGAGCCACAATTTTGTGCCTGAATCTGGTTGGTGGAATGCATCTTTCCGCAGGGCTTGCAAGACAGAGCTGTTCCGCCTGGCTTTTGGTTTAGACTCAGTCTGACCCTTATGTTTCCCTCCCCTTATGGTTTTGATCTATGGGCTACTTTTAAAATGAGGCTGCAATTTAAATTGCATTTTAACCTGTATTTTAAATTGGGTTTTTCCCCCCTATTATGTTTTTACTGTAATTTTACTGGTGTTAGCCACCCTGAGCCTGGCTCTGGCCGGGGAGGGCGGGGTATAAATAAAAATTATTATTTATTATTATTATTATTATTATTATTATTATTATTATTATTATTATTATTATGTATCCAGTGTGGGCAACAGCCCATGTAGTGAAGAAGCGTCTCCACCCCCATCGTTCAGCCCAGACACTGAGGTCCAACTCCAAGGGCCTTCTGGTGGTT
The DNA here is from genome assembly GCF_964188315.1 of Podarcis muralis. Classification (NCBI taxonomy): domain Eukaryota; kingdom Metazoa; phylum Chordata; class Lepidosauria; order Squamata; family Lacertidae; genus Podarcis; species Podarcis muralis. Next base: position 5,846,716 of record NC_135660.1, on the reverse strand, counting down.
TCCTCACTGCAAGAAGTAAAGTTACAGGGAACCAGGCAGAGGGTCTTGGTGGTGGCACCCGCCCTGTGGAAGGCTCTCCCGTCATATGTCAAGGAAATAAACAACTATCTGACTTTTAGAAGACATCTGAAGGCAGCCCTGTTTAGGGAAGTTTTTAATGTTTGATGCTTTATCATGCTTTTAATATTCTGTTGGGAGCAGCCCAGAGTGGCTTGGGAAACCAGAGTGTTGGGCTAGGGCTTAGAAGACCTGGGTTCAGATCCCCACTTCGCCATGAAGCTCACTGGGTGACTCCTGTTGTGAAGGTACCAGCATCTCCAGTGTGTTGCCTGGAGAGCGGACCTCCAGGATTGGGCTGCAAACAGAGCAGGTAAGTTAATCACCGCCCATATCCGTCACACCCAAGGCACATTACACCTAGATGTAGTTATGGCAGCCTCTAACGCCTCACAGGAATTTGTGTGATGGATGGAAACCAGTGGCTTGGTAAATCTAAAGTTAGATTTGACATTTCCAACATAATGTGTGCTGGCTTAATGCTGTTCGGTTTACAGCTGCAGTTTCTCAAACACTTCATTCCTGGGCAAAGCTTTCCTCTGTATTTGCTAGATTTTCACGGAGAGAGCAAAGCACTCCCACGCACTCCAGGCTGACTTTACTGGAGAGTCTCAATTGTTACTCTTGCCTTCGTAACACTAGGAACATTGCATGGGGATGTCCTTATTCTGGTTTCCAGTTCACATGACCTATTAGTTTTCCGGTGGAAATCCCCTGTGCTTTAGAGAGTGCAATGACTTCCACACCTTCAGAAAGACGTTGGAAGCCTACACTGTCTAAAAGATACCTACAAAACAACAAACCCATACCAACACAAGAAATACAAGACAAACTAGGGGAGACCCAAATACCTTGGCTAACACACCATCAACTACATGCCTTCTTAAACAATCCAGCAGTAAAATCAGCCGCCACTAGGATCTTGACCCCCTTCAAAAACCTTTTCCTGACAGCAGAGGGACATGGCAAAGGGATGGTATCCACAATATACAAAATATTGCTCCAACATTCCACGAACCCACTTGACACAATCAAAGAGCAATGGGAGCACAGCATAGGCTATGAAATTAACTCCACCCAATGGACTAGAATGTGGTCTAAACCTCCCTTTCAGTCCATATTGGCCAAAAGAAGGGAACTCACTCTGAAACTCACCTGCAGGTGGTACTTAACACCATGGAAACTGGCGCCGATACGCCCAGGAACCTCACCAAGATGTTAGAGAGGCTGCACCTCCACAGGCACATACCTCCACATGTGGTGGGAAGGCCCTAAAATCCAACCATTCTGAACAGCAGTCCTACAAGAGATATGCAAAATAACTCAACAGGTATTAGAACTCACCCCAGAAGTGGCCCTACTGAAAATCTTTAAGATCACATAATGACCACTCACATTATACAGAGCTTATAACCACCTACTCTCAGCAGCCAGAAGCATCATAGCCAGACACTGGAGAGACCTATCAGGAGTAAACATGGACCAATGGTATCAAATTGTATGGGAAACAGCCTTACTAGAAAAGCTAAGCAATAAACTGAAACTGACACGGGGACAAATATAAGAGGATGCCTTCACCCCGGTATGGCTCCCCTTTATCACATACACAGCCCAACAAGACAATGACAAGAACTCACCAACAGCATACGAATCAATCTGGCTTACCTGACCCAACAAGCCCCCCGCAATGCAAACAAACCCCACTGCAGCCAACCAACCACACCTGCCCCCCAATAAATCTCACTACCAAGGGAATGTAATAAACGAATAAAAAGAGAGCCTACCCAGTTGACACTGACACAAAACCCCACACATACACTATACAAAATAATATAAGCCTTAGAACCAAAAACTAAGATATTATCGAGAATGTACAACTTGCTGCTTAAGTGGAATACACAGGATGAGACAGTTAAATCTGCCATGATAAAATGGGCACAGGATGTGGGACATAACATTATGTTTGAAGACTGGGAAAGGTTATGGAACACCGGAATAAAATTTACGGCATGTACTGCCCTGAAAGAAAACATTATGAAAATGATATACCGGTGGTACATGACCCCAGTCAAGTTAGCTAAGATATATCACCTGTCTGACAATAAATGTTGGAAATGTAAGGAGGCAGAAGGGACATTTTTTCATCTCTGGTGGACCTGCCCAAAAGTGAAGGCCTTCTGGGAAATGATCTATAATGAATTGAAAAAGGTATTTAGGTATACCTTCCCTAAGAATCCAGAGGCCTTCCTGCTGGGCATGGTAGACCAGAAAGTGTCAAAGAAAGACAGAACGTTGTTTATGTACGCCAGCACAGCAGCAAGAATACTCATCGCAAAGAACTGGAAGACACAAGATTTACCCACGTTGGAGGAATGGCAGACGCAGTTGATGGACTACATGGAGTTAGCTGAAATGACCGGCAGAATCCGAGATTTGGAGGAGGAATCGGTTGAGGCGGATTGGAAAAAATTTAAAGACTATTTGCAAAAACATTATAAGTTGTATGAATCCTAAGACAGTGCATGTTATTGGAAATGTTATGCTTTAGCAAATATGATAAAGTAAATGGCAAAATAGGTGATAAAAGAGAAAAGAGGACAAGGTGAACCAAACATATTATGTTTATTTTAAAGATATCAAATTTGAGATACAATACATTGAATATGGATACATAATAATTGAAAGTTGTAACAAGGTTTGAAATAAGGTAACAAATTGCTGACATTGATATTACAAAGAATGCAGATTTGGAAGGTGTGAGGAAGTACAATGGTTTTTTCTTTCTTTTTTCTTCCTTCTTATTTTGTTAAGAAAAATCAAAAAATTGTTTCTTGTATTTGATCTATTTTGTATTGGAATGTTCAAAATTATGAAAAGAAACGCAATAAAAAATTTATAAAAAAAAAACACAAAATAATATAAGCCTTACCACCCCACCCCTCCTCTCCCCCCACTTCTTCCCCAACACTAATGTCTCATAACAAATGTAACTGATTTGTAAGAGTCTGTATAACCTGAAAAAAGAAACAACGCATGTACTTTTATAAACCAAGAAAATCTTTAATAAAAATAAATTTGAAATAAAATAAAACAAAGGAGTTTGCAGGTGTAATTTCAGAGCCTATGCCTATAATCTATGAGAATTATTGGAGAACGGGTGAGGTCCCTGCAGACTGGAGGCATATAATGAAGTCTGTGAGCACTTAGAAAAGGATACTGTGATTATTAAAATCCAGCATGGGTTTTCATAAGCAAGTCATGCCGGATGAATCATTTCTTTTTTTATGGAGTTACAAGCTTGCTGATCGGAAGGTCGGCGGTTCAAATGGTGCAAATGGTTCGAACGGTGAGCTCCCGTTGCTTGGTCCCTGCTCCTGCCAACCTAGCAGTTCAAAAGCATGCCAGTGCATGTAGATAAATAGGTACCACTCCGGCGGGAAGGTAAACGGCGTTTCCATGCGCTGCTCTGGTTCGCCAGAAGTGGCTTAGTCATGCTGGCCACATGACCCAGAAGCCAGTAAAGCAAGATGAGTGCCGCAACCCTAACGGTCAGGGGTCCCTTTACCTTTACAAGCTTGGTGGATCAGGGAAATGCTGTGGTCATAGTATATCTTGATTTCAGTAAGGCTTTTGACAAAGTCCCCCTTGATATTCTTGTGTAAAATGTCATAGCTGGTGAGCCATTGTTACAGAACCATATTGTACTGTGCCAGGGACGCGGACTTATAAAAAATATTGGGGGGGCCCGGGAAAGCTCATGAATAATAAATAAGCTCATGAATATGCAAATAAAGTGGCTCCGGCCCTAAATAGGGCAAGCCACGCCCCCAGCCAGCCAATCGGCTGGCTGGGAGGTGTGGCCAGTCGGGATTCCCCTGTTCTCGCGGGGGCCAGGAGGAAGGAAATTCCCCCCGGCAGTGCCTTGGCAGTGGCGGTGGTGCTGCGAAGCAGCGAGGCAGGAGCCCCCGCCCCCGGGGATTCCCTAATCTCGCGGGGGACGGCCGGGGCTCTCCGACTAGGGCGCGCGGCTGGCTGGCTGGCTGGCGAGGGAGCAAGTGGGGAGGAGGCGGGGGACGGCGGCGGCGCTCTGCTGGAAGGGCGCCCGAGATTATTGGGGGGGCTGAGCCCCCCCCAAAATTTTTTTGAGGGGGCTCGAGCCCCCTCAGGCCCCATGGAGTCGGCGCCTATGTACTGTGCTAAAATGACTGAAGTTGCTTTTCCTTTCCTGGAAAGAAAGAAATGGGGCCTCTTAGGTGTTAGTGATGTGTGAAATCTAGGCCCCATATTTCCTTAAAGCCCAAATTATACAGAGATGAGAAATGACACCCAAGCTACAAACCTGGCACTTTGTAAATTATGCAAAGATTGCTCTCTTATGCAAATAAATTTGTTTAGCCTATATTTTGAAACCCAGCACTGGGAGCCAGCATGGTTCTGTGAGTGACAGGTCCGGGGGAGTCTGAGCAAGTCCTAAATCTTCCACACAATTATTGCATAGCCAATGGCAAGTCACAATCTTCACTGCAGTTCATCATCTTTACAGAAGGAATCATAGTGACATAGGTTGTTGAGGGAAAAGCTATACTGAGATGGCAAAACGGCATCAATGTTAGCATGTAAAAGTGTTTCATAAGCCAGAAAAATAACAGCACACACCCTACAATGGTAGCTGAGCCTGGGATTTTATTAGGTAAGTGTGGGTGTGTAAGCAGGTAGGAGGTCAGTAGAACAAATGCTCAGACTCAGATTTACGTAATCTTGGGATTAGCAAAATGCTGAGTCATTTGATAGGCGAGTTGCACATGAAAGGGTGGTGTGTTGCAGCCCCTGCTAAGGATGTGTGCTCAATGAGCCTACACATTCTTTGCATTGCATCTTCTCTGCAATCAGTGCTGGTCATTCAATAGTGGGCAGGTACAACCCCATGGCAACACTGTCCTCAATGCTTTTCCATGCAGAAGTAAGTGGTAGCTTTGTGCTTTTGCAGGGTCTCTGTGTGCAAAAATGTGTGTGCACCCAAGAAGACATCACTGGGGGCCCCTGGTGACCTCACAGATGCAGCCCCCTCTCATTCGGCCTGATCCAATATCATCATGTAGAACTGTTCCACAGGATCCACTGAGAACCAAAGCATTGCAAGAATCGAAGGCAGTGGTTCTCAAAGGGTGTGGCACGCCACATTGGTGTGGCACGAGAGGATGGCAAGTGTGGCAGGAAGATTCAAGGACAATCAATATTGTATTCTGGGAATCAGCCATGTTCTTATGTGGCTGCATTGTTTTATGCTTTTTGGATTCCCTCTGATGTCAAGGAAATAAACAACTACAGTGGTACCTCGGGTTAAGAACTTAATTCATTCTGGAGGACCGTTCTTAACCTGAAACTGTTCTTAACCTGAAGCACCACTTTAGCTAATGGGGCCTCCTGCTGCCGCTGCACCGCCGCCGCACAATTTCTGTTCTCATCCTGAAGCAAAGTTCTTAACCCAAGGTACTATTTCTGAGTTAGCGGAGTCTGTAACCTGAAGCATCTGTAACCTGAAGCATCTGTAACCTGAGGTACCACTGTATCTGACTTTTAGAAGACATCTGTAGGCAGCCCTGTATAGGGAAGTTTTTAATATTTGATATTTTACTGTGCTTAATAGGTGATATTAAGAGAGATATTTACAGTTCTTTATTTTACATATGTACAAGCAGCACAGTACAATCATGCATCCGAATCGCCCGGTTCAGATTCGGGGAGTGGTCTTCTCCTGCTTCTCCTCCAACAGAAAAGGTGGGGAAGCTTCATGGGACGTCTCTGATTCCTGCGCTTTAACCCTCTCCTTTCCTGTGCCAAAGGCACAGGCATAGGGTCTCTGTCTGTTCCTGAACTCCCTGTGCGGTGCTGGGGCTCTGCTTCAGCATCAGAGAGCCTCCCCGCCTCCTGGCTCTCTCCCTCTTCCCCTTCCATCACTTCCTCTCTGTGTCCTTCTGACTGTTCCCGCTCTGACTCTTCTCCCCACCCCCAAAGGCGTTCCTTGGCAGTCCCATGACAATAGGTTTGATTTGTTTAATTTGCTGTAAGCCGCCCTCAGTGGCTGGGGCAACCCAGTCAGATGCGAGGCATCTAAATAAATAAATTGATGATGTTGATGATATTATAAAGCAGTTGTGTTCTTTGTTATAAATCAAGCACTGTTGGAGGAGGTGTTTCTTCTCCCACCTTCCAAATGTATTTCTTATCAATAAAAAAATTGGTGTGGCACAAGCAGATTTTTATTCTGAAAGTGTGGCCCAGGAAAAAATAAGTTTGAGAACCACTGATCTAAGGAAACAGCATGCATGTCTACAATGTTCCCTGGCAGAAAATAGATGCATTTGCTTACAAGGGACTCATGGTGCCCAAGCGGTACTCTCCAGACGTTGCTGGCTCTCCCATGAGGCAGAGTGAGGAAGCTGCCTCAGGCGGCAAATGCTGAAAGGCAGGAGGTGAACAGAGCTGTGTGAATTTCCAACCATGCTTACAAAACAACAACACACCACTCAGAATAAAATAACCCCAAACAGCAGTAAAATTCCAACCCAACCAGTTTAAATTTGCAAGCTCAAAGCTCCCGGTGGAATATTCTACAGGAAGATATCTGATTAACTGTGGCCAAACCAGCACACTCAGTTAAAGTTCAAGCCATTATTCTAGTTTACAATAATAACTATACTTAAATATGCACCAACAATCAAACAAAAAACACTTCGCATGGCTCATTATGTGTGGCGTTGAAAAGGAGCAAGCAGAGGACATGATAGAAAGGATTTTGCATCAAGAAAGTTTTGAAGATTTGGGTGGGCAATAATAGACAAAAGCCCTTAGAGGAGAAGGAAGAAAAGTTGTTACTATTATCATTTATATAACAGTCTCTCAGCAAATATTCCCTGGGCTGCTTGTCACAAATCAATCTTTAAAAAGCAGCATTAAAATGTTTATTAAAATGTTTGTAGTTGATACTGTTTTAAAATAGGTTTTTGTTTTATTTTCAATTGCATTATTTTGCTACTTGGTTCTCTGCCACAAAAATGACCCTTTATTTTATAGCCACTTTCCTCCATTTCACCTGCTATATTCCTCAGAAAGGAAGCTTAGACTGTATTTTTCAACTTGCCTGGAATCTTGCCTTCCAGCAACTCCTGCAGCCAAGCTGGTGCCAAATGCCTTACTCTACTTAGGACCACATCAGCGAGGCTGAGAGGGGTGTCTTGTTGGGTTTGGGGGTCTCCCCCCAAATTATAACAATACTTAACCCTGGGCAGCACATCCTGTTATATCAAAAATTATTGTTCTTCATCTTAAAGAAAGCAAAAGACAGTGATGAAGAAGGTTAACTGAGAGAAGAAGAATTTATTTCCAACCCGGCCACTCCATTAAATGTGCTCTTGAGCTAAGACAGAATTCGAAAATAAGCATAAGATATCGGCTGAACTGTGTGTTAAAAACACCAGGCGAGTCCGTGCTTAAGGCTATTTATTACAAGTTTCCCACTGTATAATGCATCCTCTGTGGTTTTCTTCTTACAGGTCATTTTGCAACCCTTCCTCTTAGCCTGCTATTAAGCACTTGCAAAAGGATTTTGCAGGGCGCCATTGTGGTGTGGGAAAAGTACTCCGTAATCAGGCTGCAATCTGAGCCCAGGTAATTTGCAGTTGGTTGGACTGGAGCCAATGGGACCTCTGAGATCAATTTGCTCAGTATCAGGGTTCTGGCTGGCTGGGTACCTAAGAAGAGCCTGCTGGGTCGGGTCACACAGACCCAGCCCAACCATTAGGCAGGGTGAGACCATTGCCTCAGGCGGCAGAAGCTCCCCAAGCAGCACGCCTGTGGGTGTCCCACCTGCCCTGCCACCTCAACCAGCGGAGAAGTGGTGCTGCCATCTGTGCCGATTTTGGGCATGACTGCGTCTATTTGGGGCGAGGCCTCACCCAAAATTGGTGCTGATTGTCTTTTGTAGTGGGTGCTGTGGCAACAGGAGCAGGTAAATGGTTGCCCATAAGCTAGAGATTCCCCACCAGGGTAATGGATAAGAAAAGCGATGGACTAGGCGGAATTGGTAGAGCCAACAGCAAAAATAAGAGAACCTAATGAGGATTGTTATGTGGAAGAATGGAAGGAAGCCTTTTCAGAATATTTAATGCAATATAGTATGATGAATTAATGAGCAGGATTTGAAGTATGAGCAACAGAAGAAATTAGAGAAGAAGAAGAGGAGTTTGGATTTGATATCCCGCTTTATCACTACCCGAAGGAGTCTCAAAGCGGCTCACAATCTCCTTTCCCTTCCTCCCCCACAACAAACACTCTGTGAGGTGAGTGAGGCTGAGAGACTTCAGAGAAGTGTGACTAGACCAAGGTCACCCAGCAGCTGCATGTGGAGGAGCGGGGACGCGAACCCGGTTCCCCAGATTACGAGACTACCGCTCTTTACTACACCACACTGGCTCACAGTGTTATTGTATGGTGGTTATGATTATAAGCAAGGGGGAGAAATTGTAAACACCATGGAAAACGGGAATGGAAGTAAAAGAAAAAAGAAAAATTTGTTGTGTTTTGGAGTGTATATGTGAATTTTTTGAAATTTAATAAAATATAATGAATAAAAAGATACCCCACCAGGGCAAGAAATGAACAAGGTGAGGGATGGGCGGCGACATTTCAACCAGATCTTTACACTGTACCAGCTCTTTTGCTTCTCCAGATCAGGCCCAATGCAAAGAAACAATTTACCATCTGCAGGAACAAGTAAACAATTAAAAACATGCACCCCCTGCCCTGCCCCTGTTATTCTAATGTGTGGCGTAAAGACTGGGAGCTTTCGCTAGTGGTGAGGCTTTTCCTCAGTCACCACTTGGTTAGTAGGAATGAATGAATTAATGTTTATTATTACGGTCAAACAGCCAGCATACTAAAACCAGAGTTTCTGCGTAGTTCTTTACAAAAAACGATAAAGACAATCAGAATGGAATTTAACAATCAATATACTAATTAAATAGGGACGCGGGTGGCGCTGTGGGTAAAAGCCTCAGTGCCTAGGGCTTGCCGATCGAAAGGTCGGCGGTTCGAATCCCCGCGGCAGGGTGCGCTCCCGTCGTTCGGTCCCAGCGCCTGCCAACCTAGCAGTTGTAGATAAATAGGGACCGCTTACTGGCGGGAAGGTAAACGGCGTTTCCGTGTGCTGCGCTGGCTCGCCAGATGCAGCTTTGTCACGCTGGCCACGTGACCCGGAAGTGTCTCCGGACAGCGCTGGCCCTCGGCCTCTTGAGTGAGATGGGCGCACAACCCCAGAGTCTGTCAAGACTGGCCCGTACGGGCAGGGGTACCTTTACCTTTACCTTTATACTAATTAAATAGACTTGAAATGTGTGTCCAAGGAAACAAGAACTCCATTTAATAATAAGAAAACTGAACTATAAGCTGTAACAATTTGTGTTTACCCTCATTTACCCTGGAATTCAAATCTAACATATCTTGCTTACAGCAGCTGGTTTTTTTCACCTGCCAGAAAGGGATGAATCAGAAGGCGAAGTGAGTTGCAAGAGATAAGAGCCTCGGATGAAACCAGGAACTCTTTGAAAAGTGATTGGTAAAGAGCGTTCCCTGGGGAAAATAGGCTCCTGTGAATTGCCCCTGAGTCTGCAAGGGGCACACAACAACTGGCAGAAGCCATGGCATCAGATATATCTCCTGTCCTAGTTCTGTCCATGGAAATGTAATCTTTTCTGCATGAGATGTAGAGGGATGTGAGGGGCAGATGGGGCTCATCATCCTGGGAAGGGAGCCCATCTAGGAGGACAAAAACTCTGGTCCTAAACCTCATTTGTCAGAAATGCTTTGAGAGTAAATCCAAGAGTAAAAATCCATACCTGCTGCCTTGTGGGATATGTTTGGGAGAAGCAAAATAAACCCGATGCAAATCTGGAGTGGAGCCCTCAATGCGGTTAGATGGTGTGTTGTACACTGTCTCCTTCCAACAACTCCTGCAGCCAAGCTGGTGCCAAACATATTGCTTTCCTTTCCTTTGGCTCACATTAGCAAGGCTAAGAGGGGATGTCCTTGTCATCTGAGCAGCCCAGGGCCCCAGACACGCTGCCCAGGCTCACACCCCAGGGAAGAGAAATTGTGGAGGAGAATAACTCAAAGAACAGTTGCTGTTGTCCCTTCACCTCATTTACTGTCCCCAAGGCTCCCATCTCTTGATGGTGTAGCACTCAGAGTGAGGCTGGGAGACCTCAGACATGAATGCCAGATGCGGCCCCCAGACCCCTCTACCTGGCCCTCGCAACTCTCTCCTGGCCCCACACCCCACCAGCCCTACTTCACACCTTCCTTCAAACTAGCCTACTGTACCAAGTTAACATTTACATTTGTTGCTTTGCATCCACCATTTGCATGTGGTCCCCAGAAGATTGCTTAGATGGGAGTGTGGCCCTTAGGCAATTTAATTACTCTCTTTTTCAAGTGTCAAAGGTTCCCTCATTCAGCCATGAAGCTAAAGTTTGGACCATTACGGTAGCCTGGCAGACTGCAAAGTGCAGAGACGCACCATCTTAATTTCCCAGAGTTATCTATACATATGTGCTGGTCCCGGGGGGAAGGTTACTGTTATCGTAGTCAAAGTTCAGTCCTGAGTCACTAGCCTGGAAATAGTTCACAAGGTGCAAGGCGAGGTCCGAAGCAGGAAGCCGGGAGGGGACAGGAACACTCAAAGATCAGAAGCAGGAGGCCGGGCGGGGAACAGGAACACTGGAAGATCAGGTCTGGGTCCGGGTAAGAACAGGTACTCAACAACGACGTTGCTCTCGCAACCTGGGACCGGGCTGACTGGCCTTTATCTTCTCTGAGGCCAGGGGCGGTCCTGGCCCCCAGGAGCCCCGCCTCTCCTGGCCTTAAGGCGAGCACTCCTCCTGGGAGAAACCAGTTCCCTTCGCCTCTCTGCCCTAAGCCTCTGCAGTTCAGGAGAGGCTGAAGGGTTACTGGGCCCAGGGGGAGACTCACCTGTAGGCACTGAGTCCTCAACCACCTCTGGGGCCAGAGTGGATTCACCTGGTGCCTGCTCCTGAGGATCCGGCACAGGTGCAGGCTCCTCAGAATCAAGGCCTTGCCCCAGTTCAGCCGGCCCTGGAGGCGGGGACTCCTGTGCAGGCTGGGATTCCTCCAGTTCACTCTCTGAATCGGAATCCCAGGCCATCACAACATATGAATTACCTCATGAAAAATTAAGATTTGTGGCTGGCTACATGCCACACGTTTAAAGCCCACGACTTCCCCCAAAGAATCCTGGGAATTGTAGTTTGTCAAGGGTGCTGGGAGATGCAGCCCTGTAAGGGGCAAAAAACAGTTCCCAGGACTGTTTGCAGGGAAGCATCATGTGCCTTAAATATATGTGGTGTATGACACGCAGCGTGTGCAACACTCTGATTGATTCTATCCATTAAATATAGGTGATATAGATTGGTCCCATTCAAATTATGGTGAAGACAGATGACATGAGGACCATAAAGCATATTGCAGTTAACAGTTCCTATCTAGCTCTTTTTTTCTTTTTTTGAAGGCAAAAGAAGAGAGTTTTATTGGAGTCTATCTGGCTCTTGTTGACGGGCAACTATGTGCATGTATCAACTGGCAGCCCCAGATGGCTTCTTCCAGGCACTGTTCTTCCTTGCTGGGTTAGAACATTTAAAAAGGAGCTCTGGAACACAATGTCAGAACAAAACTTGCATTTCTTCGTCAGAAATTATGGCTTCATGTTGTCCTTCCTGGTGTCTTGTTTCTCATAGGGTGCCAGGAGACGGTTGTGGCCAACACCCAAGTCACAAAGTAAAGAGACAACTTTCCCAAGTGTTAAATCACCCTCGCCCTTTTTCAGGTTCTTACCCTGGAGCGGTATGTTTTTTAAAATATTAAAAATATCTATGCTTTGTTGACTCAGCCTTGATATCATCATCATATATATACCAACAAATAGCAAACTTGGTGACATGGGGCCAATGAGAAATAAGAGTAAGGTTTCAGTACGAGAGAGGTACCCCTGTGTTTGGTGAACCCTAATGTTCGAGAAGTAGAAACACATTTATTTAGGAGGGAACAAACCTAACAGGGCAAAAATGGCTCCAGACAACCCACTGAAGACAGAATGTGCTCAGTGGCCAAAGAATGCTAAGAATTATCACGTTGGAAGGGATCCCAAAGGTCATCTAGCCCTACCCCCTGCAATGAAGGGTGGGACAGGAATGGAGTATCCTGAAAAAAAGGCAAGAGTGCTCCACAACTGCAATGTTTTGGTTGTGGATGGGGACTTTTGGATGATGGACCAAATTTGGCCGGGCAGTGGTCCCAATACTGCCTGCCAGGCTGTTCCTTGCAAGCCATGCCCACCTGCTCCATACCTGACAATCTATGTCACCTGGCTACAAAAGGAGCAACTGGGAGCTTAACATGAGCTCCCAACTGCTGGAGAAGGTTTGTTCCCAACACCCAAGTAGGGAGCCCACCTTGGTCCAATAGCACAAAGCTTTGTGTTAGCTGCAGCTTCAATGAAAACTTTGACAGCTGTGTTGTCCCGCATACTTGTCAGACATCTGATATCATGATGTCAGGTGATTGACAGACACTATGTCCTACCCACTTGGTTTTGTTGAAGGCCCAGTACCCCTGGGCTGGTAGGTATATTTAAAACAGGAGTGCAGAACCTGCTGCTCTCCATGTGTTGATAAACTACAACTCTTTCTTATCCCTTGCTTGCTAGGGCTGATGGGAGTTGGAAAGCAACCGCATCTGCAAAAGAATTAAATAAGCCTTTGCTCCATTTGAGTGTCCACTGTTTTGCTGAGGAAAGGGGAAGTTGAAATTAAGATGGTTTAGTAATTGAACACTTGGTCTCCTGACCAAAATGCTGAGGGTGATCATGAGATGGAGAATGGAATCAAGAAGGCATCTGAAAGAGGAAATGCTATAGCAAAGGGTGATTTCAATTATTGTCACATTAGACTTGGAACATTTGCATGTTGGAGTCACCAGGTTCATGCCTAAGGAGTAAAAGGGGTGGGGAGGGAATTTCTGCCAAATATTTATCGGACCTTGTGAGCCATTTACTTAACAAATGCCTCCCTGCTGATAACAATCAGCTACACTGCTGGTTCCACCAACCCTCTTGTCTTAAGGAGCCTAAGGAGCCATGATTTAAATGGTCCTGACAAGTATCTCCTTTGTTAGGGAAATTATGGGTAAATGGTGTACAATGACTAGCAAATAGCTGACAAAAGGGCATACCCTCCCTGTCCTTAGTGAATGGGAGAGGAGTCTTCTACTTCTTTGGTGATGGATCACTCAAAGCCAAGCAAGATTGTCTTCCATGAACATGGTCATAACAGTGAGTCCGAAAGTGACTGTGGAGGTCAATTCTGATGCACACATCCTTCCTCAGTGGGGACATAGGTTTCCTGGCAGGAGTTGATCACGGTGAGGGTTTGCCAAGCGTGCCTTCCTCTTAGCACATTTCTCCCTTTCATCCTGCATTTGAGCGTCTTCAAAGGTCATGACACTTTTGGTAAAGGCTGTTCTCCAACTGGAGTGTTCGCAGGCCAGTGTTTCCCAATTGACAGTGTTTATACTACATTTTTAAAGATTTGCCTTGAGACAGTCTTTAAGGCTCTTTTGTCGACCACCAGCATTACACTTTCCATTTTTAAGTTCGGAATAGAGTAGTTGCGTTGGAAGACTATAATCAGGCATCCAAATAACATGACCAGTCCAATGAAGTTGATGAATCATTGCATCAACACTGGTGATCTTTGCTTCTTCCAGTACACTGGCATTAGTTTGCCTGTCTTCCCAAGTGACATGCACATTTTTTTCGGAGACACCGTTGATGGAATCTTTCGAGGAGTTGGAGATGGCGTTTATAAGTGGTCCATGTTTCGCAAGCAGGCAGTAAGGTTGGTAGTACAATAGCTCCTGTAAACAAGCATTTTGATTTCCCAGCAAATGTCCCTCAAACACTCTGCACTTCAATTGGGAGAAAGCTGCACTCGCAGAGCTCAGGCAATGCTAGATTTCCGCATCAATATTGGCCCATGTGGAAAGATAACCACCCAGGTAAGAGAAGTGATCAACACTTTCCAATGTTATACTATTGAGTTGGATTTGTGGTGCTGCAGAGGGGTTGTTTTGTATTTGAACAAAAAACAACAACAAAAAATTCCTTCCAGTAGCACCTTAGAGACCAAGTAAGTGTGTTACTGGTATGAGCTTTCGTGTGCATGCACACTTCTTCAGATACACTGAAACAGAAGTCACCAGACCCTTATATGTAATGAGAGGGTGGGGAGGGGTGATTGGCGATAGGCGTGGTAAACCTGTTGACGACTGTTAACGACTGCAATTGGTCTTACAGGAAAAAGCAAGGGGTGAGAATGGCTAAAAATACCTTTATCATGTATAATGAGATAAGAATCCAATTTCTCTATTCAGACCAGGTCTCTCCATGGTTTTAAGTTTGGTAATAATTTGCAATTCAGCAATTTCTCTTTCCAGTCTATTTCTGAAATTTTTTGTGTTTGTTAGTGCAACACATTGGTTTTTTTGGGTGTTGAGTGATAGGCCAAGCTTTCTGTAAGCTTCTGCGAAGATATTTAGGATGGTTTGGAGGTCATCCTCTGAGAGCTGGACACCGCCCCCCCCCCCGTCTTGTTATTGCTGACCTTTGACTCTGCTGGCTGGCGCTGTTGGGAGCCCTCCAACAGCATCCAAAAGGCCACAGGTTGCCATCCCTGCTCTACATATGAGGAGCATGGACTGTAAAAATGAGTGTATGCAAATCATCTGTAGCAATAACTTACATATGCAAATTAACTATAGCACTTTCCCCATACTTTGCTCCAGGAGAAATATCCAAATTACATTTTGATTGGCCTGTTATTGCAAGCTACCCCTGAGGCCAGTTATTCAAATATCTGAAGAGCTGTCCCATGGAAGATGAAGTAAGTTTGTCTTCTGTTGCTCCAGAGGGTAGAACCCAAACCAATTGATTCAAATGAGAAGAGATTCCGAGAAAACATTAGGAAGAATTTTCCAACTGTTGTTGTTGTTGTTTAGTCGTTTAGTCATGTCCGACTCTTCGTGGCCCCCTGGACCAGAGCACACCAGGCACTCCTGCCTTCCACTGCCTCCCGCAGTTTTGTCAGACTCATGCTGGTAGCCTCGAGAACACCGTCCAACCATCTCGTCCTCTGTCGTCCCCTTCTCCTTGTGCCCTCAATCTTTCCCAACATCAGGGTCTTTTCCAGGGAGTCTTCTCTTCTCATGAGGTGGCCAAAGTACTGGAGCCTCAGCTTCAGGATCTGTCCTTCCAGTGAGCACTCAGGGCTGATTTTCTTAAGAATGGATACATTTGATCTTCTTGCAGTCCATGGGACTCTCAAGAGTCTCCTCCAGCACCATTTCCAACAGTAAGAGCTGTTAAATGGGTGGAAAGGGCTTTGGAAGGTGATGGACCTCTCATTCACTGGAGGTTTTAAAGCAGAGATTGGAGGGAGCACCTGTTAGGGATTCTGTGATTTCTGCATTGCTGGAGTTGGACTAGATGACTATTATTCTATTTCCCCTGGCCTTAGCTTTGCCTCTCAGCAGCAACCGTTTCCCACTCTCACTTACTTGGATTTTGAATCAAGGCCCAAGCATTTCCTTCCTACAGCAGATGCTACATATTTAGCCTCAAGTGAGGTGGTCAATAAGGTAGGAAGCCATTGCTAATTATACTATCCTTGTAAGTAGGTCACCTTGTTCTTCTCCTGCATGAGTTCTGGGCCTGCTAGGATCTAATGGAGTGCTTGCATTTCATGTATTTATTTAGAAAATGTCAGCGCTGCCCTTCAGTTAAAACTCTCAGGGGAGTATACAGGAAAATAATTAACAGTGCCATCTTAGACATGTCTTCTTCAGAAGTAAGCCACACTAAAGCCAACGGGGCTTCCTCTCAGGCAAGTGTGTTGATTGCAGACTAAGATAGTAACTATGTAAAATGCTACAGAAATAAAACACAGAAGCAGCTTTGAAGCAAAGCCACAACCAAGGCATTCATGGCCTTTTAGCCCCAATGTTTTAACTCTCCCTGCCCCATATCCTAGACATCCAGCCTTAGGGCTGCATCAGGCCAATGGCCCATCTAGTCCAGCACCCTGTTCTCCTAATGGCCAGCCAGATGCCTGTGGGAAGTCTGCAGGCAGGACATGAACGCAACTGCATTGCTCTCCTCTCCTGTGAGTTTCAGAAACTATGCGCTGCTTCTGATACTGACGGTAAATATAGCCATTAAGGCCAGTTGCTATCAATAGCTTTACGTTCCATGACATCACAGCATATGCTTTCGTAGACTAGAATGCACTTCATCAGCTGCATCATTGCTCCTAGCAGTGTAGTGTGGGCAGGATGGAACTGCAAATGGTTATCAGAGGGCAATGCAATGAATTGCACAAAGTACAGACCACCTTACTCTCAATACATGCCCACTTGACTGATTTGGTGTGAGGAACTGGCACCTTTACAAGTGCCGACTAACGTTTGTGCCACACTTGCTAGCAATTAGTCTTTCAGTGTGGCAGCCACAAGAAAAGCTATGCACCTGAAAGCTCATACTAATAACAAACTTAGTTGGTCTCTAAGGTGCTACTGGAAGGAATTTTTTTGTTTTGTTTCCCTGCCCATTGATATTACTGATTTTACTTCTACTTTGCATCAACAGAAGTCTAGTGTCCAGATCAAGGGAAGTAATAGTTTCTCTATTCTGCCTTAGTCAGACCACACTTGGAATACTGTGTCCAGTTCTGGGCACCACAATTTAAGGAGGAGGTTGACAAGCTGGAACGTGTGCACAGGAGAGCAACCAAGATGATCAAGGGCCTGGAAAGCAAGCCTTATGAGGAGCACTTGAAGGAGCTGGGTATGTTTATCCTGGAAAAGAGGAGACTGAGAGGAGATGTAATAGCCATCTTCAAATATCTTAAGGACTGTCTCATGGAGGAGGGAGCATGCTTGTTTTCTCCTGCTCTGGAAGGTAGGACTCGAACTAATGGCTTTCAGTTGCAAGAAAGGAGATTCTGACTAAACATTCAGGAAAACTTTCTGAAAGTAAGAGCTGTTCAGCAGTGGAACAGACTCCCACGAGAGGTGGTGGACTCTCCTTCCTTGGAGGTTTTTAAACAGAGGTCGGATGGCCATCTGCCATGGGCGCTTTAGCTGAGATCCCTGCATTGCAGGGGGTTGGACTAGATGACCCTGGGGGTTCCTTCCAACTCTTAAGATTCTATGATAAACTTGATGTGCATTTCATAGAATCATAGACTTGTTGGAAGGGATCAAGAGCGTCACCTAGACCACCACCCCCCCCCCAACGCAGGAAAGCTTTCTCCTAAGGTGGGGGTAGAAGCAACGACCCTGAGACCAGTTTGTTGTTAAAGTTACTGGTATTCGCACTGAATGTTTCCGTTGATTATCTGAACTACTTATGAGGTTTTGGTTGATTAAAGGGTACATGAACCTTGTCAAATAAAACTAAACCACTCCTATCCACACCGCGCATCCGATGAAGCCGGCTCAGTACCAGCGCAAAATCCTATGGGAGTTTTTTACAAAGAAAAATCCAACGGAGCTCATTCCGGGTGGGGGGAGAAGCTCCCCTTTCCCCCAAACCACCGCGCGCGCAGAGACTGCAGATTAATAGCGACAACAGGCCTACAGAAGAGTGCCCCACAGCACCCCATTCAGTTCAATGGGACCCCATTACCAGGGAAAGCGAGCACGGGTCCGCGCAGCTCAAAACCGGCTCGTGCCGTTTGCAGCTCCCGTTGCAATATACCCCAAAATCAGAGCTGGGAACCCTCCACCCCCCCCACCTCCACCGGACTAGCAAGCAAACACGTGCGCCGCCCTCGGGAGCGGGAAGCGCACGTGTGAAGCGCCCAGAAGGACCCGGGAGGCGCTCAGAACGTTCAGGACCCGGCCGGCGAGAGGAGAGGATAAAGGTGGGAGGAGCCTGCGGGGAAAGGAGCCGGCTTGCCGCCCCGCGCGCTGCCTTGTGGGATGCGTAGTCCCTCTCCCCAGCCCTAGCAGGGGCACAGGCAGGGATCGCGGACTACATCTCCCGAAGCACCCCGCGAAGGAGGGGAAAAGAAGACTCTGCTGGTGGTGGTGCTAAGTGGTAGCGGACTGGGCTGCCCGCGGGTGCCCGCGCAGGCGCAGTGCGACTGAGGAGCCGTTCTGAGGTTCTCGGGCTGCCTATTGACCCCAGTTGTGGCTCCGGGGCCGCTGAGGGCTGTAGAGGCGCTGTCGCTCAAGCCAGGTAGGAGGGCGGTTATTCAAATAGAGGGGGGGGGCGTTTATTTAAATTGGGGAAATGCCCCCCTCCCCTCACAAGACACTTGAGGAGGGGGGGCGGCTTAAATGAGGTTTGTTTTCCTCAGAAGTCCTTTTTTGGGGGGGGCAGGGGCTGTTATGGGGACCTCAGGCGTCGTTTTTGTGAGGGGGGGTTATATATATATTTTGGGGGGAGCTGCTCCTGAAGACTTCCCTTCTCTCCACCCTGGACTCTGAACGGAGTTCCTTGTAAAGAAAAGGTGGAGGCTGTTGGGTGTTTTTTTTTGGGGGGGGGTGTTTTGGAAGGTGCGGGGGGAGAGAAGGAGGACATTTTGAAAGAGATCCGCCGGGGAGGCGCCCCTCTCCCCCCCCCCCCCAAATACCTTTGACTTTGGGCTGGGGTTTTTTGTTTGTAATTTATTTATGGGAGGGGGCGGCGGCCTACCAATGCATGAGACATTTCGTGCGGGGTGGGGCCAGGAACGGGCAGGATTGGAAAGGGGACATACATATCTATCTATAGATTTGCATATGCAGCCAGAAGATTAACAGTACCAAAAGGACGGCCTTCCCTGATTGCTGATGCAGCCTCGGTTCCAGTAAGAAGTGGAATCTCATTTCCTCCTTTCTTTCTTCTCCCCCAAGCAAAAAAACAGCAACAAAAAACCTCCACCTCCCCCATCATTCCCAGTTTATTCAGGAGCCTAGATTCGTTTCTTCCTCTTCGTTTTGCAAACTTGGGCAGTTCCTTGTGCCACCCACGCTCTTTCCCTTCAAGACGTTTGGGGCAGAGCCTTGAAGGGGGCAGTGAAACAGAGATCGCTTTCCTTAAGTGGGGAGGGCAACTGGGGGGAGAGGGCATTGGGAGTCCTTCTGAAGGTCTGGCTGATCACTTCTGTGCCTGTTTACTTGGGAGGAAGGCCCACCGTCCTCAATAGTGACATAGGCTTGCTCTCAGGTAGGTGGCTGGCATTAGGATCGCAGCCTTACTCTCTAGTAAGTGTGATTCAGATTGCACTCCTTGAATTTTTGTTTTTAACTTATTTATGGAGGTGGGGGGAGCCTATGAATGAATACAGAAATTGGTGTGTGTGAGAGAGAGGGAGATTAGAAGGTGCAGAGTCAGACCTGGTGTTTTTCCTCTCCTGCCTTACCAGTGGTTTAGGATGCTCCCTCCCTTGCACACTCCTGCAGAACAGCACATCTTTCTACAAATCTAGTGACAAAGGACTTTCCTGTTCTCCCTTTTCATGCAGAATAATGATTTTTCAGTCATCCAAGTCCTCCCTCTTTCACTTTGCTGTGCTTTTTAAAGGGCAGTCCCTCACCCTCTTCAGGTATCTGCATGGAAGTGAATGGGATTGTGAAATGGCCTATGCAGAGCAGTTTACAGGTTGAGGACCCCTCCCTTGTTTACGTTGCTGCTGCTGCTTTTTTCAGTGGCAGAAGGGAGGCTGTCTAGTGCTGGGTACCTTTCAAGAGCCGTAAGGGTTGAGAAACAGAGGATAGGCGCTGCCGCTGCTGCCCCACAGTTCTAAAATTATGCATTAAAAGTGTTGTTTAAAACAAGAACTGCTTGCTGCTGTTTATAAATTGGCCCCACAGATGGTGCTGCAAACAAAGTAATGGATGACCAAGCATCAGATCTGGCAGCACAGAGAGAGGATGCAGAATCATCCTCCTGACTACCCAGAAATTTTATAAGGGAGTGGTGTTCTGTGGATGTTTTTTTCTTGGGGGAGGGGGTTCAGTATAGATCCCTTAGAACAAGTTAAATGCAGCTACCCTGATGAGCTGCAAATGAAAAGGACAGTTGGAAAATAGCTTTTCTAAAGATCTTTAAATTCATGTGAAGACTTGTGCAGTTTTTACCAATGACAAATATGATTATTTCATGGCAACGTAGCAAGATTTGCAGACTCACGCACTCTGAGGCTGTTTCATAGATCTGCTATGATGTATTAATTTTTTTTGTAAAGACTGCTTTAAATGCCCTTGGGGTATCAAAGGCAATGACACCAGATCATCCCCAAGGGATGGCTTTATAGACAGTTGATTTGTTGCCATAACCTTAAAAAGGGGTGAGGAAAGGAATATGGACCGTCATTGGGAGGATGAAAACATAGTAACATGAAGGAGTTCCTATGGGAGGTATAGTTGCTTACAGTGTGATCCCAACTATTTTCTACTTGAAACTAAGACCAATTGAATTCTATGGTGTTTACTCCATTACATAAGATTAGGACTGCAGCCTTAGTGACTAATACACTGAACTTGCACTGTTGCTGTATTAGTTGTACCACATTTGAGACACAGTGTGAGGTGCATTAATACAGTGCACTGGCTGCAACTATTGCATAGTGCAAGATAACATTCAAATGAACTTGCAGAGAATAACAGCTTGTTTTCTGCATGTGCATTTCTTCAAAAGTGACTGCATCTTCTTATCCTTGCCTTAAAAATAAACCTGTTCCTTTGACAGATTTATGTGGAAAATAGATTCTTAGCTAGTTATGAGTAACATAAAATAGTTTGAGTGGGGTCCTATAAGAATAAAGATGAAACAACAGATTTCTAAAAGGAATATGTTCTTCCCATTGGGAGGCTATATTTGTGCAATGGCAATTATACCTTCCTTGCTGATATGGATATTCAGTCTGAAATAGCAACAATTGTTGTGGAGATTGGCACCCATAGATACTGTCCCTGGAAGTACCATAACTCCTTATAGACTAGTATGTTACAGCTGTGGACAGAACTGCAATGTGTTTTTTGTGTTACCATGAGGCATAATCCCTTTTTTGCCACTTTCTGTCTCTAGGAACCTAAAGTATGTGTTTTGTTGTAGCCAACTTTGTGCCTTGTGCTGCTTAGAATAGCTGGGTTTCCATTCTTCCTAATGCATAGTTCCGTCCGACAAAAGCTTAGTTTTATTCATATTGCTACATCTTGTGCTTTTTTTCTTTTGGAATCATGTAGTGAAATTCAGGAGTGTGTTGATAGGTCTGTTCAGTCAAATACAGTAGTCCCTCATGACCTTTCTATGCTTTTCAAGATCATGGCTGGGTTCTGCATTTGCAGATATCCTGCTGCATGTTAAGAATTGTGAAGTGTTTTAGAATAGATGATAAAGCTATATCTTCAGGCACATGGACTCCAAATGCTGCTTCTGAAACTTGCATGACAAACTTTTTAGGGAGTAGTGTGTGTGTTTCTCTTTACTTTGAGATCACTGCTGGGGTAGTGCATGGGATACACACACACACACACACACACACACATATATATATATATATATATATATATATATATATAATCTGCAGCAATGTTAGACACTCAAGTATATAATCTAATCGCCCAATGGCACCTTAGACCTAGGTTACAGTTGCCACAATGGAATGTCTCTGCACTGCCTCCCCTCCAAATTCATGATGGTGATGATTAATTCCATTTCTATACCACTTTAAATTGTAAAGAACAAATCTCAAAGCGGTTTACAACACATTAAAACATCAAATAAAACAATCCAGAATAAATCAAATTCAAGCTTGAAATAAAATATTTCAGATCCTTCTCAAAGTGACATTTTGCTTTCCCCAATCACCAACCTGGCATTAAGAGATCTCTGTGTGACAGCAGTTGGACCCGCACCAGTCACAAAATGTGCCTGGTGCTTGGCTAATTTCTGACATGGATCTGCAGGGGTAACGGAAGGATAGTAGCATGGTCATATTTTGCTATAGGATTCAAAAACTGCAATCCAAGCCTGTTTAAAACATCCTTTAAGAAGATACGGGGCGTGATGATTCTAATGCAAGATTGCTTTGTCTCTTTCCTCCAGAGTTTTCTGTGTGGCAGATACATTTGTTAACCCTGGCGTTAACAGAAGGAGAAGATGAAAGATATCGATCTAGGAAAAGAATATGTTATACCCAGTCCTGGGTATAGAAATGTGAGGGAGAGAGGCAGCCCAGGCCAACATGAAGAACAAGATGGGCTGAATTACCAGCAAGACAAACACAAGGTCAGGAGCTGTGATTTTTGTCTTTTGAGTGGCAGCTTTTGGAACTGCCTAGTTTAGTAGCTTTAATTTTATTACGTCAGCTTCGTAATTATAATGAGAACATAAGAGCCTGTAGAGGTCCGGAGGGTGGCAATATGAGAACAGGCTTTCTCTGTGGTAGGTTCCCACTTGTGGATTGTTCTCCCCAGGTAGTCTCACTTGGCGCTTTTGTTACATATGTTTAGGCGCCAGGCGAAAACATTCCTCTTCTCTCGGGCCTTTGGCTAATTAAACCCGTCTGTGGCCTTTTAAACTGGTGTGTTTTATTGGTAATTTTTGTTACTATGTTATGTATTTTTGTCTTTTTATATTGCCATGTGATCCTCAGATGAAGGGTGGTATAAAAACCACTGATTTTATTAAACCACTGATTTAATAAAAACAAACAAGCAAACAGAATTTCACAGTTGCTGTCACAGAAAATGCTGTGTGCCAGATTCCAGTAGATTATGTGTCATGCAGTAAAGAGACCTGTGATGAGGATACACTCTCACAGATCATAGAATTATATAATTGTTAAAAACTTCCAAGGAAGGAGAGTTCTTGGATAGTAGAAACTCTCCCTGTTGTCTGCTTGAATGAAATTGTTGGTCGTCACTGGCTTATTTATATGCTATTATTATTGGTACTGGTGTATCCTTGCTGATGGATTTGCCTAGTAGAGTCAGATTTGTGTGGCAGCTGCTTTCGTTAGTTTTCCCAACTCTTGTTACCCAAGATCTTAAATGGAGGTGCTGTAGATCGAACCTTGTATGTCTTGGTGCTGATGCTTCATCACCTGCTTTTTTTAAAGCAATGCATCCTTCGAATCATTCATGCACCTGTGGAATGTCAACCAGTTTGCTCTTGATGTCTGGCAGTCAAAGTAGTATGGGTTAATTCATAGACACCCTGCTTATTGCAGGTAGTTAGGCTGCTTTGGGGACGTGGGTGGCGCTGTGGGTTAAACCACAGAGCCTAGGACTTGCCGATCAGAAGGTCTCTGATCGGCGGTTCGAATCCCTGCAACGGGGTGAGCTCCCGTTGCTCGGTCTCTGCTCCTGCCAACCTAGCAGTTCAAAAGCACATCAAAGTGCAAGTAGATAAATAGGTACCGCTCTGGTGGGAAGGTAAACAGCATTTCCGTGCGCTGCTCTGGTTCGCCAGAAGCAGCTTAGTCATGCTGGCCACATGACCCGGAAGCTGTACGCCGGCTCCCTCGGCCAATAAAGCAAGATGAGCACCGCAAGCCCAGAGTTGGTCACGACTGGACCTAATGGTCAGGGATCCCTTTACCTTTACCTAGGCTTCTTTGGGATGAGCATATTATTTAGTACCATGAGGATTTCAGTGAGTGTGGTTGTCCTTTCATATTCATAATTATAATGGTAATAGCATGGGTTTGGAATCCATTTGTGTCCCATGAAGTGTTGAAGTTCTAATAGGCCTTCTTGTTTCTGGAGGCTGTATGTAGCCAGGGGATACTTTTACCTACTGAGGCATGGGTGATTTTTTGAGATATTCTGTGAAAAGTGCTGGTAAAATGGAAAATCCTTCTTCCTGGGGAAACCCAGCCAGATAGGCAGGGTATAAATAATAAAATTATTATTAAAATTATTAATACTTATTAGAAAAAAGTTCATGATGCAATCATAAGAAAACCAAATTGAACCAGTGAACACTCTTGGCTAATTGTGATTTAGGGGTAGTTTATTCAATGAGAAGAATCAGATTTCATGCAAACAGCCATGCATTTCATAGATCATATTAGTGCTGACTCTTCATTGTACACATTTTATGACATTCTAGCCTTTGCCTTAAAAAAATCTGCATCTTAATTAGGAAATAGGGTTTTACATAAATAATAAAATTGCCCCGGAAATTGTCTGCTGTCATTCTGCTGCTCTACCGCTGTTCTTGCAATGTGTGCAGCCTAGGTTGGGGGGGAAAATCCAATTATTTTTGGAAAGTGTGGGAGGCCTAGTAATTTTGACAGAGATGGATACTTTGCTTTGCAACCAGATGCATAAACAACAGCAACAAACCAATACTCTGGGAAACTTTGGAAAAGGGTAATGTTAACAGAAAGCAGCTTATGATTGCATAACATGATTGGCATGTTGCTTACCTAATTTTTACCTTTTACCTTACCTAGTTATGGCTGCTCTGTGCATGAGAATTCCTGTTTTTATATGATAGAAAATACTATACCCAAACACATTGAGTCTTGTTACTGGGAGCCCTCCTGCGCCCCAGCTGAGCCATAGAAAAAGGCTGTGTTGTCCCAGCCTGCTAGGTGCTGGGGTGAAACCGCCTCAGCTCTTGCGGCAATTTCACCCAGGGCCTTGCAGGCTGAGGCCAATGCAGCTTGTTTTTTCAACATTGCAGTATATCACCAGACCAGTGTTTGGCTGGTGATACACTGCCATTGTTGTAAACAAAAATTGCCCTTTTCCCTTATGGGGTATTCAAGAGCCCATATAGAGTCCTTACATAGGTTCCCTATTGGTTGGAGAAGATAACAGAGGCCAATCAGAGAATATTGAGAAGCAAAGCAGCTAGTAAGCTTGATCTTTATCGATCTGTTGCAACAGGGTGCTCCCCTCGCCCTCAGGAGAGAGGAGGAACCCAGGAAAATGACGCACAAGGCCTTATAAAGACTTTTGAAATCGCCACCCTTTAGATCAAGACCACCCCCAGAAACATCATACATACATCACAGAAGGGGTGTAACCTAAGACCACCCCTCAGATACATCACACCTACATCACGAAAAAGTCGGTCTTAAAACAGAAATTTGAATGTTGTTTTTCTCCTGTCGTTGTTTATCTCCTGTCTGGCAGGTTACTTGATTGGATTTCCTGGGTAGCCTGGCCAGTCTTTTGTAATGACAAATACTTAGTTCCTGGGCCAGGTCACAGGCTCACACCCTATTCATATCTTAAATGTGCCCTTAAGACAGGATTTGTGAGGAAAGAGACAATGGGGAGGTTTCCCACTTTGACCTTGCAGAGAAAACATTTGCTCAGTTTAGGAATCAAAATGGTTCCAGGTCGGTCTTCCTGTGCTGATCTATGTACATGCTTGGTTAGTACATTTATGAACATTTCCATATATCTAAGACCATAAAATTCCTATCACACCATGTGGAAATTCTGAATATGTTTGAAATGTTGAATATTGCCCAGCCCTATAACACTCTTACTGTAATGTGAACTGAGCCAGGGCTGCATCTTCTTTTTTGTTGCATCTGATGAAGATGCAGCTCTGTCCCATAAAAGCTTATGCTGCAATACATATGGTGCTTTTGTGCTGCTGCTCCTGCCCCCAAATGAAGGAATGTGTTCAAGTGAGTTAATGGAAAACTCCCCCTGCCACTGTTTTTTTCAGCAGGTGCCCCATAAGAGCTTGGAACCTCAAAGACTGCGCTGTGGGTCATAGTTTCAAGTGCAGTGTCAGCTCTTAGCTTCTCCTTAATGCTATAGGCTTCCTGCTGTTGCTTGTGACTCAGCAGAATATTGCTCTCATTGTTAGGGGAAGTTAGAATGCCTGTGTTCAAATGCTGGTGGTGACCTTTCACTAAGCTGGTTCCACTGGTGAAATCCAGAATCCAATAGTAGCACTTAACTGGCACATTTCTGGTGACAACAGTGTTTGTATAGGCAGGCATCATTCTCTTTAAACTACAAGGATTTGAGAGCATTGCAGCCACTGTAGTCTGATAGCTCTTCAGATTGGTTTATGTCCTAACTTGGGTTTATGCATTGTGTAACATTCTCAGCAAAGAAGCTTGAAGCAGCTAGGGGTTGTTGCCTGTGGACTGTGCAGCTAATGTAGCATATTTTTAATGTTCTCTGCTCTCCTTGGAGGCTTCCTTTATCATAATCTGGCCAATTGAACGTGGGTCTGTTAAGTATCTGCGAACAATGTTTGTGAAATTGTGGAGGAAAGAGTTTAAAAAGAAGGTGTCGAAAGCATGGATAATACAATATCCATTTCTGGATACACACATCAAGAGAGCTGCAATTGTGTTGCAAAAATGGGCTGAGCCAAACATTTATCAAAAACAGAATTAGGGGGTTGTATCCAACAGGGCTTCCCCTTCTTTCTTCTGTGTCCTCCTCCCTATTTGCTCCAGAGCGTCTCCCAGCATTTTGGAGCCAATTTTGCGGGTGTGAGAGGGCATCAGAGGAGACTGAGTTTCTTTGGATTTAAACTGATCTGGGGCTATTTTTTACTCCCCTTCAACTAACTGCCTTGCCACTCAACCCAGAACAGAGAGTTTTGTGGCCCTGTTAAAGTTTAAAAAGTGAAACGATTATCCAGTGGAGTGGGAGGAAATATCCTCTTGGAATCAGCAATGAAATTTATAAATTTAGCTGGTCTGCTTGTGCCCTTTCCACTTCACAGTGTAGGCTACACAGCCTTTTGTCATCATTCATGCTTGGAAAAATGTTGGGCCATGACAGTATGCTCTCCCACACTTTATGTTCCTTGTGTTCAGAATGATTCACAAGTAGAATTTTCTTGCCTGAAACAAGATAGGAAATCAGTCTTGCTATGACCTGCTGTTATCCTGGAGTTTTCATTTGAGCCTTCCAAGTCTGTGCAGCAACAGGAAAAAAAGAGGCTAATCCACATAATGAAGTATTAGAAAAGAGATTGAAAACACAGTATCATAATGTTGTCTTATAAATCTGGGGAATGCTGTCTCTCGAATGCTGTGTATACTTCTGATGGTCCTAATTAATTATGTTGGTTCTAAATACTGTATTTCTCACACCTGTCCATTTTCCATTGGGGTACCTTATTACCATGATGTTTGCAGTTCGGTATAGAAAACTTACAAAGCTATTCTTACAGATTTATTTTTATTCCTACCCTCACACAACATTTGACCTTCTGTTTTCAGTTTTCTATTGTGTTAGACTCTTGATAAATAAAACTGCAGCGTGAGAGGCAGCTTCATGCCCCCCACATGGCAATGCCATATAATCACTGGCTTGCCTCTACTTCATAGCACTCCTGGATTGCTCTTACCGTTGAAATTTCTGTCATCTGCCTAGCATCCCGTTCAAAGCTATCCAGTTAACTCCTTAACAATATATATCTAAGTTCCTCTTTTCTTGCAGAACTATTGTTCATGCCCTCTTCTTTTTGAGGGTGTTTGGTCTGTACTTGCCTTCTCTTTTCTCCTCCCAGCTGTGCCAGGCAGCCACTAGGTGGGTCTTGTTGTTTTCTGTCATTGCAATTCAGGCCCCTCCTGTGTCCTTGCAGATGCCCTTGGTGGACAGAATGCATTTCTGCATCCCATGGAGTAGACATGGGAAATGTTGCAATAGGGCGGCCTTGCACGTTCTTTCTTTTTATTTTTTTAAAAACCAAACCCAAAACTTGGCTGTGGCCCTCGTTGAAAAACAAAAGTATTAAATTGTCACTTGAAATAATGAAGGGCCTTGCTAGAAGGATAAAAGACATGTAGAAACGAAGTTGCTGAAGTGATCAAACTCTTGCTATTCTTTCCTCCAGGCTACATGTTTTTTGAAATTTATTGCAACTAAGCCTTTTTAACACCTTGCTTGGCAAGGAAGTCCACAAATCACACAGTGTGAGGAGAGACTGTGCAAGGAACACATTATGTAAATGTGCTGAATTGAGTAACTATTTGTCAGAGGTGTATTCATATTTTACGTCAGTGGTTTTAGGGAAGCATGTTGCTGAAGAACCCTAGAAGCTTTGGTTATGTTAGGCAAATATTTAAACTAGGTTAAAATGATGGAGCTTTGCATAACGATGTGACAGTCTCTTTACTGCAGCCTTCCTCAACCTGGTGCCCATCAGATGTTTTGGGTTACAACTCTCATCAGCTCCAGCCAGCATGGCCAGTGGTTAGACATGAAGGGAGCTGTAGTTCGAAGCATCTGGAGGGCAGGATGTTGTGGGAGGCTGCATGAATGTGTTGCTCGCTGCTGTCTTGACTTCTCAATAATTACTCATAGAGTTGTGATAAGTTGCGCACTATGACCCCAACCCCCGATCTGTGAAGAACAGCCCTGCATAACATTATTGATTGTTAAATTTCACTATGCTTCTGGCAGACGCATTGCTGTTCTTTTCATTATTCTTAACTGCAGGGACAAATAGTGAGCCAGAAACTTACCGTAATTGTGTGACTGCAGAAGTGCAAATAAGTTGGTACTTAATCCAGTTTGGTGAAGCTCCTGCTAATTCTCTGCAAACAAGGAGTAAAATGGACTGGATTCTCTGTACTCTGGTTGATGAAAACTAAATATTCAGAAAAGATTGTAATGTTCTCTTTGAGTTGCATTTCATTAAAAAATATCAGTAGAGCTTTTGGATTACACAGCTAAGTAATTCAGGGAGGAAATGCGAGTTGCTCTTGTGGGCAGCCAAAACTCTGTTCTTAGAGTGTATTAAGTTAATTGTAGAAATAATGTAATAATTAAACAAACAACACATAATTCAGTCTTGTCAGCAACTATGAGGGCACTAAAGCGCTAGCTGCAGCTGTACCCTTCCATAATGCAGAATCCTTGTAAAATATTTTTTGAAAGATAGATTGTGGTTTCTTTCCACCACCATCCCGAGATTATACATTGCAATATATATGTCTATTGTGAGCTGCACTGAACCTCAGCCTTGTGTACTCCCCCCTCCCTGGCTGTGAGGAAGAGATCAGAACCTTCTAGTTCCATTTTAGTTTAACTACAGTTTAACATTGCGTCCAAACACTAAGTTGTTGTTAATCTTAATCAAAGTTTGCTAAGACCGTTACTTAATGGTTTGGAGTTGTCTTGTTTCAGCAAACCATAAGTTAACGACAGTTTATGTGGTTCTAGGTGGCAAGATGTGGTTAATCCTTAAGGGTGATGGGGGCGGGGCTAGGAGCATATGAGCCCAGGGTTGCAGGTTCTGAATATTTTTACAGTGCAAATACATGCTTAGGAGGTGCATGCCATTTATACACTTTAAAATGGAAGAATTGCAGGGGTACATGCTCTTTTTCTGCATGGTCCCCCACCTGCTCCACCGCGGCTTGAAGACCAAAGGAGCACTATTCATACCTGCATTAATGGCCTGTGACGCCTTGAAGTAAGGATGAGAAATGTGCTTGTAGCTGTGTAGTAACTATGCATTATGCTGTCATGACCCAGAAATGTTTAACGATTGATATAGTACTTCCAGGTAGAAGAGCTCCTTTACATTATTTTAGGTTCTTTGTTAGTTGACTTTGTGACATGACTGGGGGAAGTAATTTATTTTATTTATTAAAGTACCGTACAGTCGTACCTTGGATCTCAAACACCTTGGCTCCTGAACATATCGGCTCCCAAACGGTCGAAACCTGGAAGTGAGTGTTCTGGTTTTCGAACGATTTTCAGAAGCTGAAAGGCCGGAGCAGCTTCTGATTGGCTGCAGGATGCTCCTGCAGCCAATTGGAAGCCACACCTTGGTTTTCAAATGGTTCCGGAAGTCGAACAGACTCCCGGAACCCATGCTGTTCAAGAACCAAGGTACGACTGTATTTACATACCACCTATTTGGGAATCTCACGGCAGTTTAGAACAAGATAAGAAAATATACTAACATTAAAACACAGTAAAATAAACAGGCATACAATAAAAATATTGTTTCACGCCACCCCAATCTCCAAGCATTGTAAGATTCTGGGGGTTCCAGGTGCTTACCCAGAGTTCATGTTTTCTTCAGAATGAGACACAGTGGAGACTTGGTGTCTTTATGATATATGGTTTATTTACATATATATACAACACACATATACACACGTATATGTACATATGTATATGCATATATGTACATACATACATACATACCCCAAGGGAAAATCCATACCCACTGCCTTGTGGAAAATCTTCAGGGGGAAAAACTAAGGAGTAAACCCTACACAGATCCATTTTAATTTGTTGGAAGCTGCCCAGAGAGGTTGGGGCAACCCAGTCAGCTGGGTGGCATATAAATAATGAATTATTATTATTACCGCTACTACTATTACTGCCACCAGTCTCTGCAGCCACAGCAGGTGTCGTGATTCTCCATTGGTTTGGCTTCAGCCCCAGAGGCGCACTCCATTGTCTCTTGAGACAGGTGATTGTCAACAATACAAGCTGATCCTATGACTGAGGGGTTCACAGCATTAACACCCTAAGAGGATATTGCTTCCCCCATCACCACAGCCTTAGATTCCAGGAGAAGTCAGAGATGGTGCTCTCTTTCTCTGTGTGCCTTTCCAGATTATAGCTTTTGCTTCCAGATTATAGCTCACATAATTCAACAGTCAACTCTGGATTTGTGTTTCTAACTCACAGACAGTTGAGGGAGAGAAGCCCACGCACTTACTCTCTGGCATGGAGCCACTCCCTATGTTCCCTTAAAGGACCCATATTTGTTGCTGTTTAGTCATTTAGTCGTGTCTGACTCTTCGTGACCCCATGGACCAGAGCACGCCAGGCACTCCTGTCTTCCACTGCCTCCTGCAGTTTGGTCAAACTCATGCTGGTAGCTTCGAGAGCACTGTCCAACCATCTCGTCCTCTGTTGTCCCCTTCTCCTTGTGCCCTCCATCTTTCCCAACATCAGGGTCTTTTCCAGGGAGTCTTCTCTTCTCATGAGGTGGCCAAAGTATTGGAGCCTCAGCTTCAGGATCTGTCCTTCCAGTGAGCACTCAGGGCTGTTTGATCTTCTTGCAGTCCATGGGCCTCTCAAGAGGTCTCCTCCAGCACCAGAATTCAAAAGCATCAATTCTTCGGCAATCAGCCTTCTTGGTGGTCCAGCTCTCACTTCCATACATCACTACTGGGAAAACCATAGCTTTAAACTATATGGACCTTTGTCAGCAAGGTGATGTCTCTGCTTTTTAAGATCCTGTCTAGGTTTGCCATCGCTTTTCTCCCAAGAAGCGTCTTTTGATTTCGTGACTGCTATCACCATCTGCAGTGATCATGGAGCCCAAGAAGGTAAAATCTCTCACTGCCTCCATTCCTTCCCCTTCTATTTGCCAGGAGGTGATGGGACCAGTGGCCATGACTTCGTTTTTTTGATGTTGAGCTTCAGACCATATTTTGCGCTCTCCTCTTTCCCCCTCATTAAAAGGTTCTTTAATTCCTCCTCACTTTCTGGTGAACCATTATCCCAGACCAGGCAATACATGGATTAACTTAACTACTTTGTTGTTGGCATCAGTCTGTCTTGAAAGACAATGGAGTGTGCCTCTGGGGGTGAAGTCAGACTGCTGCATTAGCAACACCATAGTGACCTCCCCAGGGTGGCAGCATGGGCAGTGTGTGTTTGGAGGTCCTGGGCTGCCCAGACAAAATACCCCTCTCTTGGCTTTGCTTAAGTGGTCCAAAGGAAAGTAGAGCAATACGTTTGACACCAGCTGGGTTGCAGGAGTTGCATTTAAGGCATACAGTGGTACCTTGGGATGTGAACAGGATCTGTTCCGGAGCCCCGTTTGCATCCTGAACAGAACGTAAGACAAGATGGTGCGCCTGCGCGTGCGTGGGTCGCGTTTTGCCACTTCCGCGCATGACGTCATTTTGAGCATCTGCGTATGCGCGAGCGGCGGAACCCGGAAGTAATGCGCTCAACCTGAAGCACATTCAACCCGAGGTATGACTGTATAAGGCGCTATCCAACCATCTTAGGGTTCCTTCATAGTTTTTTTTTTAAAAAACCTTCCTAGAAAACCCTATAAACCAGTTAGAGGTGCTTGCAGCTTTCTCTTATCTGCTTCAGTCATTGAAATGAAATATCTACTGTAATGTAATTTTTCTTTCCGGAAGCAATACCTGTTTAGGTTAGCTAAGGTTAACCATCTGCACCTCCACTTTTCTCTTATGCTGAGCTACATGTATACAGTATAGTACGTTATTGGCTGTTTTATTTCATGAGTGCGCTCTCTCTCTCTCTCTCTCTCTCTCTCTCTCTCTCTCTTTTCCCCACCTTCTTAGTATGGTTTCAGAAAATGAACAGCTATAAAGGCCTTGTGATTTTCAAATCACATGTAATAGCTTCGTGTGTGGGATTATAGAGGATGATAGGATTTTCAATTACTGTGTCTCGTGGGAGCTCTGAGGCAAACTGGAGAAGGTTTTTGAAAAGTTAATCAGGGCTTGAGTAATTCACTTGAGGCTATGCTATTGCAAGTCACGTTTGTGTCTCGACTGGGCTATAAGATGAAGATGCAAAATAACATCTTCGTTATGTGCTAGAGAGGTTGGTGCTTTGAGCAGAGCAGTGGCCAGGAAAATTTCAAATACTTGCCATGTTACTGAGTGAAGAGGCAGCGTTATTCTTCTGAAGAAAAGAATGGCATGTTCTGACACCTTAACTCTCTTCAGCTCAATTTGTATTCTGTACCACATGGGCTTTCATAGGCACTAGTCTAAGGTTGTGTCATACACCACCAATTGTTTAATTATATATTGGAGATTAGATTATACTATTATTCTGTTAGATTCTCCTGTCTGTAAAAAGTCATTAAGTCATCTGTCTTGTAAGAAAGTAAAATTATGAAGCACATGTTTAAAGTACATTATTTAAAAAGTATCTGTAAAGTATAAAGTATTGGGTATTCTTGCTGCTAGCAGCTTCATGTGGTATTTTAGCTTTGTGGCATTATTGTAAGTTAATTAGTGACTTGCCCAACCCCACTTCAAGAATCAGTGGGCTGGGTTTCCTACATCCTAACTGAACACTCCTCTCTCTGTCACACGTTTGATAGCTACAGATTCCCCTGCTTGAAAAGGTGAGTTTTGATAAACTAAAGTAACCTGACAATTGGTGTTTGCTAGTTAATTTCAGGAGTGGTATTCTATCTAGGCCAAGGAACAGGAACAGCTGGACTTAACTGCCTTATTAAGGGCATCCTTTGTTGCTAGGCCTAACTTGACTACCCTAATACAGTATAGACTATGTATCTTCATGGTTTGTGATTGTTTATATAGAGAGGATACAGTTTCTCGGCCTCCAGAGCTTGGTAGTATATGCAATAACTTCTCCTTCCTTTTGAAGAATAAATACTTTTTTCCAAGTTGCAGGCAAGTAGGAAGGAATTGTTGTTTCTTTAAGAGTCATGTCCGCTATGACTTTTGTAGGACAAATGGATAAAGTTATGGAAACTTTGGTGTGTACATAGCAATGTCTCTCTCCTAATGAGCAATCAGAATTTCTCCTGATTGGAGGATTTGGAATTGTTTGAGAAATGAAGTGAAAGCTTTTTGTTATTTTGAACTCCCTGATGAAATGGGGTTGGCACAGATCAATGAAATGGGTTTGCATGACACAGAATATCCTTTTCAAATTATCCAAAGCGAGATAGAAATTCATTTTTGAAAAGCTGCTCTGGGGTGGGTGGAGAAACCACATTAATTTGCAGCTTTAACTAAATGGTGTCGCACCTGTTTCATCCAGTGTTTCGAAATTACTAACTTTGGTTGCTAACAGGATCGTGTGAAAACTGTTCTGGGTGTATTCACTGGGTGTTGCCAGAAAGAAACAAATCAGATACAGCAATGTACCAGATGAGAACTATTTTCATCAGTCAGGAAAGGCAGGCAAGGAAGGATGGGTAAGGTCAAGGAAAAATCCTGGCAGGACATATAGAAGTCCTGGCTCCAGCTTGCTGAAAGCACCACAAAAGACCTTGTTAGTTTCTTATCCTAGAACTGGCATTGCCTTTTCTTAATGCTCTATAAATTCTCTAATAATAATAATAAAAAAAGAAGAAGTAGTAGTTATGGTATCTCGCCCTGGAAAGCTGGAATTCTGTAGATTCTACATATGCCACTGGATTAGGTGGTGGAGAGCTGTGTTGTAGCTATGTAGATTTCAATTCCCCTGGCAATATGGTGCTCCATGACTCAGGCCCATAGGAGAAATGTCGCTTGAGGGATTATATTGCTTGAGGGATTATAATTTAAAAGCAAACTACTGGTGGTCTTCAGAGCGTTTCTCTGAGGGATATGATGCAGTCTGCCAGTCACCAGATATTCAGTCAGAGGAGAAGATAAAAGATGATCTGATGCCATTCCCTCCAGCAAAGAGCAATCCTGTGCTTTTCCTATTGTAGATGGGAATGCACTAGCCCCCATCAAGCAGGGCCATGGAATTGCTTGGAATACAGGAAGCTGACTGATACAGGTTCAAACCTCTGGCCCATCTAGTTCAGCATTGTCAGCACTGACTGGCAGTGCCTAGCCGTGGTTTCTAGATGGAGTCTTCCCCACTTTTACCTGGAGGTGTCAGAGATTGAAGTGGGATATGCAGAGTATGTGCTCTGCCATTCTGCTAGGACCCTGAAGATATGAAATGGACTGAGGCAGAAATAATGCTTTTAAATCCAATTTATTTGCATTCTGTTTTTTCCTGTCAAGCCGTTTGAATTCCAAGATGCATTGGAAACAGCTGCTCGGGCAGAAGGTCTTCCATTAGATGTCCCAACAAATTCTCACTTGGGCGAGTTGGATAAGGGCCACCACAGAGGAAAATATCACCATGGCTTGAACTTGATGAAACCTATCCGGACTACTTCAAAGTAAGACTTTGTGTATTAAACTACAGGCACAGCTGACCTGAAAATAAAAGTGTTTAGAGGTGATAGACACATGCTTGTTGGAAAAATAGCAACTTTGAT
Source organism: Podarcis muralis (assembly GCF_964188315.1). Lineage (NCBI taxonomy): Eukaryota > Metazoa > Chordata > Lepidosauria > Squamata > Lacertidae > Podarcis > Podarcis muralis. The sequence continues at coordinate 5,811,564 of NC_135660.1, read as the reverse complement.
TTTAAAAAGTGAGCTCCCACTCATACAGCTAAGCTTGCTAAGAAAAAGTGGCAGCCACCATCTTGAATAATTAAATGTCTTATTTTACTTCTGAAAGCTGTAGTGTGTTTTATGCTTTTGGTTTTGTTATAATATCTCTTCTCCTCTAATTATAGACATCGACATCCAATAGACAATGCCGGACTTTTCTCCTATTTGACATTCTCTTGGCTTACTCCTCTGGCACGAACAGCCTATAAGAAAGGAGAACTGTTCACAGAAGATGTATGGTCCTTATCAACCCATGAGTCGTCAGAGGTTAACTGCAGAAGGTATGTTTTTGCTATGTTGTCTCTAAAAAGATTTGCCTTCCTTGGGATAGCCTTCTGTAAGATGTTGTGTCAGGTGGTGATTGAAGGCTGTTCTAAATACTTCTTTCTGTAAATTTCTCCTATCTGTTTTCTTTGTCTTTTTCCTCTCCTTCAGAAATGAACTGAAGACCTTTTTTTGTGTGTGTCCTACTTAAGGGCTATGCCAGTGGCTCCCCTTTGGATCTTCTTCTTTCTCCTTCTTTCTTTATTAAAAATTTCCCACTCTTGTCCCATTTAGTTCATGTTATTTGATGTTGAAGAAAATGGAGGTGAGATTCCTTACATCTGTATTTTGTGTTGTTCCAGGCTGGAAAGATTGTGGCAGCGAGAACTGCATGAACGTGGGCCAGATGATGCCTCTCTCCGAAGGGTCGTATGGGTCTTCTGTCGCACCAGGCTCATCATTTCCATAGTGTGCTTGATGGTCACACAACTTGCTGGCTTCAGTGGACCAGTAAGTACTATCCATCCTTTGTCTAACATCCAGAGTGGGCTCCATCCCATGGCCAGTGCTAATGTATTCCAAGTTCTTGCAGAGGATCTTCGAAATGTTTTGATTAGTTAGAAATATGCCTTGCAGTTTGCAGGAAATGAATAAGTCTTTTCAGAATGCTGCGGGAATCTTAAAGCTTTCAAACTGTTCTGTGTGTATGTGGCGGTTTTTATTGTTTGTACCAGGTGGCTGGATACGGGAGGGTGATGAATTTTTGGGGAAAGCAGCAAAGCAGTCCTTTGTTAGGTCACTTGCTTTGAGTGCTCTCTGCAAGAAATGGAATGGAGTGCTGGTACTAAATCACTTCTTAAGATCTGTAGGAAACAGGGCTCAGGATTCTGCAGAGCTAGTGTTGTTCGACTTCTTTGACAAGGCAGTCGGATAGGTTATCCTTCTGGTGGCATGATTGGAAGACTGTAGCTGCTACTTGTAGGTGGTAATGAAGATGCAGCATGTAGGACTTGACATTCACAGCATTTTTTTTTGTCGCCTGTTTGTTGCACGTGCTGTGCAAGATTTACTCTTTAACATCTTGACTAAATCTATTCTCTACAAATTTCCCTTGAGGAGTAGGAGCAGTGTTATTGCTTGTAGTACACATTTCAGTGTGCTGTTAAGCGGGAAGGTTCAATGCTTGGGTAAGTACAGCTGAGGTTAATGTTAAAAACAGTCTTGTCTTTTGTCTCTCTCTTTTAAAAAATTTCCAAACCCCACTCATTTTCTTAAATCTCGAAAGTTTTCTTGCGTTCCTTGTTAAGAAGGGAGTAAGTAGTTTTTCTTGGTTTTCTTTGTTCTGTTTTGTTTGTTAATAGTTGGTGGTGGAACTTTGAATCACTTGCAAGTGGCTTTATTTGATAATGCTTTTAATTGCCAGTAAGAATGAGGTTTAATCAGAACAAGCTTCCCCCAAGAAGAGCTTCTGTCATTGTTTCACTACAGGGACCTGTGGATGCTCTTACCTCTAGCATAGAGTCAGTAGCAGAGTTGCCCCTTATGTCTTTGGACTACATGATTCCAATCCATCAAACCCAAACTGCAAGACAGGAAGGAACTGAATAGAATATACTCCGTGCTGGATTAGGATGTACCTAATCTGTGCACATCCTCCATTACTCAGTAACCTGTGTTCTCTGAATGAAGAACTCTATTAATTGACTTTGTTGTCTGGAACAAGAGAGGAATCCTTACTACCTCACTACTTTGAAACCTAATTGCTGTTCATGCTGAAATATCAGTGTTTTTTGTTTTTAAATCTTTTCGTGTGAGAGTGGTGCTTGAAAACAGAGCACCCAAATTACCCTTTTGTATTGCTAAGTAAAGATGAGCCATTTTTGCAAATTGCCATTCTCAGGAGTAAATATGGTATGCTAATGGGAAGCAGCAGTTCTTAAAATTCTTAAACATAGAGGTGTTACTGTCCATAAGTTCCTTGTATATCCAAATGTGCAATAGTCTGCCCCCCCCTTTAAAGTATATTTTGTAAAAATTTCTTTCCTGGCACTGTTTTCAGACTCATGTTAACCCTTCATCCAGTTGAGACAACATGGGTTTGTCTAATGCCTGTAGAGCTCAGAATGAGATGTAACTTTTTAAAAATATGTTCTATTGTGGGGGCTGCTAAGCATTTCATGTTCAGGTTTGCTCAGTCCTGCTAAAGGTATTAAATTTGGGTTTGGATGATGCTCAGAAGCAGCTTTTTCTCTTTGGAAGAATAGCAAAAGTTCCTGTTGCAGTGAAGTGCAGTTTGATTCCTCATTTAGTTTTTGAAGAAGGTGTATTGTGGGGTGTGGGGAGGGGGGTTGGTTGGAAGGGGAAGCTATTTGAGGTAAGCCTCCAACTCTTCCAGTTCAACTCCAGTCACAGCTTCCTTTGTGCTGTAAAAGCTGGATGCAGCTGGGGGGGATTTTTCTCTGTAGTGGAACCAATGACAGAAGCTGTTCTTTAGAATTTCCAGGATGGCTGTATTCTGCGATCAGAATGAGACAGTCAAGCTGGGCAGAATCCAACGCCAAGATGAAAGGTAAGGTGACGTTTATTCATGGGAATGCTTAAGATAGTCAGGCAGCTAAGGGCAGCTATTTCCATGATAGTTTTCAGAAGTAATTTCCCATACCTCTGCTAGTTTTGGTAGCTATAATTTTTGTACAGTTTTATATGATGGTATTCTCTTCATTGCTTTAACCAAAAACAATGTTATAAGATTGAAAATGTTGTCATTTCCCCTCTTGATATCGCTATAACAACTTTCTTCAGATCTTAAAAAAGTGTAAGCAACATCTCTTATTCTACACTGGAGTTTCTGATTTCGTGTGCAGTAAAAAGGAACACTCTAAATTAGAGAAGAAGAGAATTCCTTCTGATGTTGCACATGCTCTGCTAGAGACGTTTCCCCCTGTACCACACCTGTCAGTGTGTTGTAAGGTTTTGGCTCAGGAGTTATTGGCTCTTCCACTGACTCAGCTGCCTTTGTAGGATTGAATGCTAGGAAAGAACCAAATACCTTCTTGCTTAAGTAACACCAAGCCAGCTGCATAGCCTGCTATGTCTTGAACATGAAGGATGTAAAGCAAGGCCAATGGAGGAGAAAGCTGGCTTACATAACCTTGAAACATGAGCTGTTGCACTTTGATCAGGAATTTGTATAAGGCTCTCTTTTTGTGCTTTTAATGGTCACTTTGGGAACATGATGGACACCTGGCTCTTAACATGTGCACGTGGAAGTGCATGGGAGAAATGCTATACAGTTGAGTTCTCGATTATGACATTCAGAGTTTACTACCTCAGGACTCACGTGCTTCTTCTGCCTCCATTTTTTAATCTGTCACTTGATGCTGGGCTTTGGCAGCTATTACCTTTGCTTGAAGCAGTGTGCGTTCGTTTCCCATCCATTCTTGTGTTGCACAGAACTCTGATTTGCAAACCTTAGTTTAGTCAAGAGGACTTCCTGCGGACTCTGAAAGCCTTCCCAATCCGCTGCCTTGGTTTCAGATTTTTGTGGTTGGCAAAGGTACTTCAGCTCTGATTAAAGAACCCTAAACGCCCGCATCTGTAGGCATCGTTGAAAAAGTCCGACTGGGAAGCCTTATCGTAGTAGAGCTCTGTTAAACCAATCACGAAAGCCCACCTGGCCTTGCAAGTCTTCCTGACTAGCCGCACAAGTTTCGCTCTTCCTCGGACTTTGTGAACAAATACTGGCTCTGCTTTTTCATGTATCGTTTAAATTCTGTGTGTATGTGAAGTTTTAACTTGGTTTTGTGTCGGAAGCCAGACTGTATGTTGGATTCAGGCCTTGTATAACTTTTCCTTGTGTGTGCAGATTTGTATGTTTCCCACAGCACCTTTCTTTTCTTTTCTTTTGTACAGTGTTTGTGAGATGTTTTTATCCATTTTAATATGGTGGCACTTTACAAAATAATAATAAAGTTACTGCTTCCATTTATTAGTACTTAATATTGCGATGAACGTGAGTTGTGTACTGCACTGTGCCCCTTGGTCAGCACACGCGATGGGGGACTCGTGCTTTGGTGCTGTTTCCCTCTCTCTTTGCAGGTGGTGTTTGAAATGTGATTGCCGAGGTAAAATTGTTTTTGTCTTTTGAGGGGGGAGGCCGGGGTGGAGTGGGAGAAGGGTTGCATTTTTTTTTTTTTAATTGTTGCTATCGCCTTTTTTATTTTCTTGCTTGTCCTTTTCTTTACTATTAAACTGCTGATGTTTATTTTCAGGAATGTTTTGCAAAATGTCCTTCTCACACTCTTCCCCAGTTCAACTGTAGGTACATTTGTTCCTTTTTATCAAATAAGCACGTTTGAAACAAAGAAATAAAACAGGTCTTAATGTCATGTGTATATCTTTTATTTTTTATTTTTAAAAAAGATGTGCTCAGTTTTTGCATAAGTACAGATTACTATAAAGAATTTGATGATGGATTGCTTTCAGCTAACTGACAGATTTATGTTAAGTTAGATTACCTCAAGGAGCAGGATTTTCTTATAAACCATTGAAAAGTTCCAAATTATTTCACTTGCGGAATTTTGACTTTACTGCTTGTTTTCAGCATGGATTATTTAATAGCTGTGGTTCCAAAGACTTCCAATCGACAATACATGTTTCTTACTGGAAATGAAGTAGCTCCTTATTTCTAACTTAACATAAAACAATTAAATGGTTCCTCTGGCACATTGAGGTGTTCATGCACGTTTGCATTTCTCCCTGTAGGCCTTTGTTGTGAAACACCTCCTTGAATACACGCAGCAAACGGAGCCCAACCTGCAGTACAGCCTCTTGTTAGTCTTTGGCCTCTTAATGACAGAGATAGTGCGCTCCTGGTCCTTGGCTTTAACCTGGGCTTTAAATTACCGCACTGGGGTCAGACTGCGCGGAGCTATCCTTACCATGGCTTTTAAGAAAATACTCAAGCTGAAAAATATCAAGGAAAAGTCTTTGGGAGAGGTAAGCTGAAATGCATCCTTTTGCCATTGCAAAAAAGAAAAATACCTGGGGGGTGGGGAGGTGGGCGTGGGTGGTGTGGGGATGCCCCCACATACTCAGAGTAACCTGCAGTTCGAGTCAAGCAGATACTGCCCCCAGCTAGACAGTTAACTCAGGCAAGCTGTTTATGCAGAGGGCTCTGTGTGTTCCCTCCACAGCCTTAACCTGTCCCAAGTGCCTTCTGATAACATGCTGTTTAGTCATTATCTGAACCAGTCCCGGTTAAAGTAAAGCCAGGAAGGATAACAAGACTTCTGAAGGTGGGAAGCAAAAAATGGTCTACTGTGCTTGCTTCAAGGAGTGTTTATCTGCAAGTGCCTTTGCTCTTGCATTTCATCTTAATTGGCTTGGCCGTGGGGTGGTGGAAGACTTACCTGAAAGGCCAGCATCACCCATATGAATCTCTCCAAGCTATACGGCTGGCCCTTCCTGGCCATACAATTGATGGATATCAAGTGCAGGACTTCTTCTGCAGTGGTACTGAAATGTGGAATTCCCTTGCTGGGGAGTTTTCTTTCCCCACCTTTGGATTTGAAGTCATTTGGAGTTTCTTTCTTTCTTGCCGTATTGCTCCATAGCTGTCTTTTAGTGTTCAGTTTTATTGACAGGTGGTTGTTTTTTAAAACAAAATGAATTGCATTTTTGTTGTACACTGCTTTGAATGCACATGTGCAGAAAAACTACCTGTAAATAATAGGAGTTAAATCTTCTGAGGATAATCTGCATCTCTTTTCCCTGGTCATCTTTCATTTGCATTGTGTTTCAGCTCATAAACATGTGTTCTAATGATGGACAGAGAATGTATGAGGCAACAGCAGTGGGTAGCTTGTTGGCTGGAGGTCCTATCGTTGCCATTCTTGGCATGGTTTATAACGTCATCATACTGGGACCAACAGGTTTTTTGGGATCGGCAGTCTTCATTCTCTTCTACCCAGCGATGGTGAGTAGGCGCCTATCTGCCTATGAGCTGAATGTGTATTTAGGAAGGAAAGGTCAGAAAGTCTGCTTCAATCAAATGTGATTCGTTTTTTTTTTTATGAGTAGCACTTCCTTTGTGTAAAGGAAAAAGTGTGTCAGCTGCATGTTGGTGGTCGCATATGAAGGTCAAACATTGATCTTCTTTGCTAGATGATACACAGAAATAAGGATCAATTACAGTTGTGGTAAATCTGCAAAGAAGTCAACCACACAAATAGATATGGTTCCCAATGCTTTTTGATGAAACTATTTAGGGAAATGTCTGTAAAAACCATGAAGTCTAAAAATATACATTAAAAAAAAATACCCCATGTAATATATTTAGTAAATACACACTAAAGAATGTTAATCATATTGCACACAGTACATCACATACAATATCTAAACAGTGTTTTAAAACTACTACAATGACTGACATACAAAAACATAACCCAAAATTGTTTTCTAAAAAAAACCAGTTTTCTGAATAATAATACTGCATTTAGAAAGTTGTAGCTTTAAGCAAGAGAAATGAAATGTGGTTTGTTCGTGGCAGACTTTACTTCCTTTTAATGCTCCCTGCCACTTATCCTGTGTCTGGATGCTTTCAGATAGCCTTCCTTCTTTCTTGGGCAGCAAGACCCCTAGAGATGAGAAAACCACCATTAAGTCACCTTGCACAGCCCTGGTGAATTTTTATTAATCTGTGTTGTTTGTTGTCAAAGGTGATCCTATTGTGTCCGCTCTTGGGTTTTATGGTGCCTCTTTTCGTTGCAGATGTTTGCATCCCGCCTCACAGCTTATTTCAGAAGGCAGTGTGTGTCTGTAACCGATGAGCGTGTCCAGAAAATGAATGAAGTTCTTAATTACATTAAGTTCATTAAAATGTATGCCTGGGTCAAAGCCTTCTCTCAGAATGTTCAAAGTGAGTGTCAGTTTCCTTTCTCTCCACCTCCCAACAATTTGGCAATAAAGAGACCTTGCTAGATCATTTAGCACTCTGCTTCGGCTGAAACCTGGTCATGACACTGGAAACTTCTTTCTCACTGTTGTTGAACTTGTATGGCTGTTTGTAATGCGAGAGCCAATCTGCATTCATGCTTGGGATTGCTAGTCTTAAAAATGACGCGCTCCTATGCTGGGCATTTTAAAACCTAAAACATAGGCATATTATTTGTCTTTGGTATTAGTACTAATCTATATCATCATTTTGTTCCACTATAAGTTTAATTCTGGAACGTATCTGTGATGTCATGACTGAAAGTTCTCTAACTAACATGGAGAGCTTGATGCATGTGCTGCGTGCTTGTCTCATGTGTTTTGCGGTTGTGTCCTCTATTCTCAGAAATCAGAGAGGAAGAACGCAAAATCTTGGAACGTGTTGGATATGTCCAGAGTATCACTGTAGGAGTGGCTCCCATAGTTGTGGTCATTGCCAGTGTGGTGACCTTCTCTGTTCATATGATCCTTGGCTATGATCTAACAGCAGCTCAGGTAATGTTAACTTCAGATATGGGAGTGAGCAGGCTGGGTGGCTGAAATCATCCTTTACCTGCTTCTGAAGTGGTCTGTGACGCTTCTTCCCATTGCCATTACATTGGGTGGAGAGAGCTTTCCTCCACCTTGGTAGTTGAAAAATCGGGGGTGAACAAATAAAAGCAATAATTACCAACTTTAGGATCCAACTTCTCCTATCCTCAAGGGCCTTGACAAAATTGTCTCCACCTGTCAGTGGAATGTCAGCAGTGCGGGTGCACAAAGTACTTCAAAGGGGAGGTTATTTCACAGGTTATCACCACAGAAAAGGCCCTCACACACACACTTCTCTCTCTCTCTTCCCCCCTTCATTAGGGGCTGGGGCTACAAGCAGGATTTCTTTTGCTGATGTTAATGCTCAAGCAGGCTGATACAGGAGGAGGCATCCTTTTAAATATTGTGCTAAAAATTCTTCCATTTGTGTTTTAGGCTTTTACTGTGGTTACAGTGTTCAACTCGATGACCTTTGCTCTGAAAGTCACACCTTTTTCTGTGAAGTCTCTTTCTGAAGCATCTGTTGCAGCCGACAGATTTAAGGTGAGCAGTCGCAACCTTGCTACTTTTAATTGGCATGGACTGGGACCTTTAACTTAGTCAAGGGTGTATTTCTAGGAGCATTCACACGTTAAGTTTCTTCTTAGCTTTCTTAGCTCCTTTCAGCCCAAGAAGGGTGTGATGTAGACATTATTGACTTCTCTTGAAATTGCAAGATTGGCCATTTTACTGTAATATACTGACTCAAACCTTAAAGTATGCACTTACCTCCATGTAAAAGTGAGTGTAGGATTGCATCCTTCTTAAGCATAAGCCTGTAGAGAAACATGGACAGCATGTCATACATGCATTTTCAAATGTGAGGATTTCAGGCTACTGTAAGGAGATAGGTAACCATAATAGTTTATAGTATCAGTTGGTTGCTTAGAACAGTGACTTTCAATCTTCAGAAAACCATATCTGTTTCTTCTGTGGAATCCCTGTGAGTTGCAGGAGATTCTGCGGCTTATTTTAGCATGTTCAGTCCTTTGCAGTAGAGAGCTGACCTGCTAGCCTCATCATTGTCCTGTGTGTGTTGAGAGTGCATCTCAGAACACAACCAGGATGCACATTGCAGCTTAGATATGTCACACCCTCCACTTTTTCTCTGGGCTTCTGGGAGTTTTTGGCTGAAGCCTAGCTCTTTCCCCAAAGCCAAAGCCATTTTCCATATGTATGTATATAAACATTTTATATGCATAAATGGCTCTTGGATCTTTATGCTACTGCCACTTGAACATTCAGAAATTCCTCAAGCAAGCTAGTGATTTAGTCCATTTTAATCATTTTTAATTATTTGAGAGAGCAGCAGCAGAATCATTACAAAAATATACAAAGAGGAATCAACTAAGTTTTACTCAGAGTAGAGTAGACCTAATTTAGTAGTCCAGTGCAAAAGGTGCATCTTGGTTGGAAATAGTGGTTTAACTAACTGGAAACTGCTTGGTTTTCATTTGATTTTTCTGTGTTAAACTGTTTGACAGATATTGTGGAACCTAAGAATATATGAGTATATGGATGTGGTGGAAAACATGATAAAGAGCCTCTGCACTATCCTCAGAGTTTCTTGTAACTTGTCAAATTCTTAGGCAACTGAATTTTGTGCAGGGAATTCAGCCCCCCCCCCCCGAACACTGGCTAAGAAACATTTTGCATCCCTAAGACTTGTGGGATTTCTAATGAGCAAACCCTTTCCTCTGCTTCCTCTTGTCACTCTATGTCATCCTCCAAACCCTGAAGTGCAAGATGAATGGGAGGGGGGGACGATATTGAACATAACCATATCTGTGTCCAGAGAATGGTGACTCTGCAGAAGACTCTCTGTCTGAGAACCACCACATTCACGGCTAGCCAGGCCCTTTTGTGGACCTGGAGTTAGTTTTCACTAATGAGCTACCTTTTGCTCTTCAGCTTCCTTCCACTGTATAGCCTGATGTGTGTTGCTGCGTGAGTGTGCCGTAGGCTTGTCCCCTTCCAGTCTTGACCAGGTGTCTCATCTTTGCACCTCTCTCACAACTCCTATCAGAGTTTGTTTCTAATGGAAGAGGTTCATATGGTAAGGAAAAAGCCAGCCAACCCACACACCGCCATAGAGGTGAAAAATGCCACCTTGGCATGGGAATCCTCCCATGCCAGTGTCCAGAGCTCCCCAAAGATGACTCCTAAAATGAAAAAAGACAAGAAAGAGAAGGGCAAGAAAGAGAAGATGAAGTTGCAGCAACGCGAGGGACAGCAGGCCATGCTAGCTGAGCAGAAGGGTCAACTCTTAGTGGACAGCGACGACCCGCCAAGCCCGGAGGAGGAGAACAAAAATGTCCATCTAGCAAATGTCCGGCTGCAGAGGGTTCTTTACAATGTTGACCTGGAAATCGAGAAGGTGAGGAATCAAAAGTCTCTCTCCTTTGCATCAGAACTTAAAAGGCTGTGTTTTGTGTTTGCGGCAAATACAGTTTCAGTACCTCAGTGCAATAATACACGTTTTAAGTCCTAAAAAGAGGGTCAGGCATGCTACAGAGCTGTGACCTACTATATAGCCCCACAGGAAGGGTCCATACGAGTGCTCCTATAGGTTTTCACACATAAACACCAGTGCTGTGTATAATAAGCAAAAGGCTAAAGTGACTTCCTTCAACACAGTGTGGAGCCAGTGGCATAGTGGTTAAGGTGTTGGACCTAGGACCCGGGAGACCAGGGTTCAAATCCTCACTTGGCCATGAAGCTGACTGGGTGACCTTAGGCCAGCCGCTCACTCTCAGCCTAACCTACCTCACAGGGGTTGTTGTGAGGATAAAATGGGGAGGAGAACTAGATATGCCACCTTGAGCTTATTGGAGGAAAGGTGGAATATAAGTATTTAAATAAAAAATTAAAAAGCAAAAACTGATGCTGCATTCCTGTGCATGCTTACATGGGAGTAATCTCCAATGTGCATAGAATTGTGCTGGTCGTCGCTTTGAGTTTACTATAGTTTGAGTTTTGTGGAAGTTGTTTTGTGGCAAGTAAGTCCAGAATATATTGGCAACTTCCTGGCAAGGGAACTGATGTGAGACTAAAAATACTAATGCTGAGGGCAGCCTTCTCCGGTACTGCAGATTTCTTGCCTCCCTCCCTCATTCTCCCCCCTCCCAATTGTATAATCTAATATTGTCAGTGATTCCTCTCCCCACCCCTTGCACTTGTTCAGTTAAATGCTTATGTGGTGGATAAGATTGCTTCCTAGCATGAAATACTATTTCTGTTACAATAACATTTCTTTTTATGGTTTAGGGGAAACTTGTTGGCATTTGTGGCAGCGTGGGGAGTGGGAAAACCTCATTCATTTCAGCCATTTTAGGACAGGTGAGAAACAATCTCATGTTTTCTTATTTTTTCACACTGTCCGTTTTGCTGGCTCCGTTTGCATTCTGCCTGTGAGAGGAGCACAATATCTGTGCCACCAGCAGTTGCATTTTGCTCAATGTACCTTTAGTCCACAGGATAAATAATTTATCAGACCTCAGACTTGGATCATAAACAAGTGAGGCATACTTAAGATCTTAAAAAGTTTTAAATAGCTATGCATGCTGAACTTGAAACAAGCTATGCTTTTTTTGTGCTTGAGAGGTTGAGTGGGGCAGGAGGGAGTATAAGAGGAAAGGAAGGAGGGAGAAACTTTCCCATACCTCTGTGGAATGGTATCATTTCTAGACTTTCTTCTGCTTGTTTCAGATGACTCTGCTGGAAGGCAGCATTTCTGTGGATGGAACATTTGCTTATGCAGCCCAGCAGGCCTGGATTCTCAATGCAACACTTAGAGACAATATCCTCTTCGGGAAGGAGTTTGAAGAAGAAAGGTTTGTAAGCTGTAGTGATATACCAACAAATTGCAAATGCTCAGCCTGGTCCAGCTTGGTGCGAGTTAAAAAAGATACTCCATATGTCCCTTTATTTCCGTACTATCATTGCATGCCTTCTGAAGCAGTTTTGCAATATGTACTGCCTGCTTTAGTCTGATTAAAAGTTTGCAATTTCTGGCTTTTGGTTTCTTTGGTATATTTGCTCCTTTTCTAATTTTTCATAGCTCCTTTTCAGTCCTTCCTTCCTCTGTTGCAGCTAACACCATTCCTGGAAATGTTGCTGTTCACTGCTTTTTAAAAACGTGTTTTTTCCAGGTATAACACTGTGCTGAATGACTGCTGTCTCAGACCTGATCTGGCTATCCTACCTAATGGAGACTTGACAGAGGTAGGAATCTTGTTAGGCAGCCACTCTCCCAGGGCAAACAGCTCACTATAAGGCCAGGCACTCTCACACATCTCATTTTGGTGTACTGGTCTGTTGGCCATGTCATGTTCTCTTTCTGCCTTTGACTGCACTTACTTCCCAGGATTCACAAGCCCAGTGAGCTATAGCAGTTAGGTGGTTTGGCTCAAATGTAGAGGAAACGTAGTGCAGGCCTTCGGTTTTTTGGGGCCAATAAACACTAATTCCCATCTTGCTGAGCTATCGTGCAACTTCTCTGAGGTCTTTGGAAGAATGACAGGATAGAAATGTAATGGAAAGATAAAGTCTTTCTGTTTCATCTTAAGTGATAAAAAAGGAGATCCTTTAACAAAGCATCTTTAACTTAGATTGGTGAACGAGGCGCAAACCTGAGTGGGGGGCAGCGCCAGAGAATCAGCCTCGCTCGAGCTCTGTACAGCGACAAGGACATTTACATCCTCGATGACCCTCTCAGCGCCTTGGATGCCCATGTTGGAAACCACATATTCAACAGTGCAATACGGAAGCACATGAAGTCAAAAACGGTTCTCTTTATCACCCACCAGCTGCAGGTACGCTTGTGGTTCTGCCCTCAGCCTTTCCATCAGTTTGACGTGGGAAAAGTAAGTTTGGATGAGGGTAGATGCCGCTGTTGAGAATAGCTGTTAATCTGTATAGCCCAAATTGCTGATTTGCTCTGCTCTACAGAGGGGAAAGGTAAGAGGCATCTTCACTGTCTTAAGTGTAAGCGTAGAGAGGAAGGCAGCCAAGGGAGTCTGCAGAGAGAAACCAAGGAAATGCATCCAGAATTAAATAACTGCAGCCACACGCACAGTACACCTGGTGGTTAATGTGCAGAATAAGGAAATGAGGCTGCAGCAGTTGGGTTTTCAAGTTTGGAACAATCTAGTGGATCATAAAACAGGGATGGGCATTTTAGACGGAAATAAACTGCTTTCAAAAAAACAATAACAAGGTTTTTCAGTAAAGCCGACTAGACACAGTTTCAGGATAAACAATGGAAGTACTGTTCGGTGTAATTGAAATTAAACCTATATTATGGGGCTAGTTGCTTCATGGTATTGTGATAACCCATTAACATCGGGGAGGGGAAAATGAAAAAGGAATTTGGGCATAGCAACCTCACACAGTAATTATTCTCTCCCTGTCTTTGGCCTTGTAGTATCTTGTGGATTGTGACGAAGTGATCTTCATGAAAGAGGGTTGTGTCACTGAGAGGGGAAGCCATGAGGATCTGATGAATTTGAATGGTGACTATGCAACCATTTTTAATAACCTGCAACTGGGAGAGACTCCACACATTGAGGTATCTGTTACTACCTTTTCTTATGCTTGCAAGCCATTTGTTGCAGCTATCATGGAAAGTGACTAGTCAGTGGTTTTTTTCTTGTGGATAGGGGACGTTTCTACTGAGAACCGTCTCTGTAATTATCTTTGTTGAATGTACTGTTTTGGAGTTAAAATTGGTTGTGTCCAATTACCCCCCCCCCCATTTGTTTTCCCCGCAGATTAATTTAAAGAAAACCACAAACAATTCATTGAAAAGGCACCCAGATAAAGGCACTAAAACAGGATCTGTGAAGAAAGAGAAAGCAGTCAAGAAGGAAGAAGGTACCATTTTCCACCCAGAAATGCATGCAAACTTACTTCTGCTCAAAGGGAACTCTGGCTTAAAGTGATCTAGTCCATGAGTGTGTTCTGTTTGGATTTAGCACATTCCAGATGGTTTTCAATGCAGCTGACAACCTGGTTTAGGTGTGGATGACCCATCTTGCCCTTTGGCATTTGAAGCTTTAAGTTCTTGTGTACCACAGAGATGCTGGTTAATCATTAAAACACAGCATCTGGACAGAGAAGTTTGTGTTAACACTTGTAAACTTGCAGTGAGTGATGTGAGGGCCTGAATACTGATATGAGTTGTCTTTATATGAGAGAACAAAGAGCAGAACTTAATTCTGACCCACTAATCATTTCAATCTACTTGTTTTCTAAAACTATATGCCGTGCATAAATAGGGAAATCTGTATAAGGATGATGCTGAAACATTCACAGTACAGATAGCAGTCTCTGGGTCTTGCCTTGTTAGTCTGCTCACTTCTTGCTTCTCTGTCTCTTTCTCCCCGCCCCCTCCTTCTGTGTATGTGTGTGTTTTAGGTCAACTCATGCAGCTGGAAGAGAAAGGCAAAGGTTCTGTCCCTTGGTCAGTTTACGGTGTCTATATCCAAGCAGCTGGAGGCCCCATTGCTTTTATCATCATCATGGCTCTCTTTATATTGAATGTAGGCAGCACTGCATTCAGCAATTGGTGGCTGAGTTACTGGATCAAGCAAGGCAGTGGGGTAAGAGCCAACAATATATTTGATTTGCTAGTGGATTAAGAAGAGATTGTCTTCATGGGATCACATGGTCTCTGCAGTTCTTTTAGCTGTAAATGCCAGGCTAGATCCTGCAAGGCATGTGCTCTCCCACAGAACTACAGGCCCACCTGCAAATCCTCCCATAACAAGGGTGAGAAGCAGCCAGACAGCAGCTCTGCTAAAACACCATCCTGTCAGTCCGTGGATCACAAATACCTGTCGTTTATAAAGTGTTTTCAGACATTCTGAGCGCTTCACATACATCGTCTTGTTGCAGCACAATCAAACCTCGGTTGTCGAACGTAATCCGTTCCATAATCCCGTTCGGCTTCCAAAATGTTTCACAACCGAGGCGCGGCTTCCAATTGGTTGCAAGAGCTTCCTTCACTCAAGCGGAAGCTGCGTCGGACATTCAGCTTCCAAAAACTGTTCTAAAACTGGAGCATTTACTTCTGGGTTTTTGGCGTTCGAGAGCCAAAACGTTCCAAAATGGAGGCGTTCGGGAGCCGAGGTTTGACTGTACTTAAGTCTTGTAGGGTAGGTCAATATTACTATACCCACATGTTCCTTGTAGGTTGTTGAAATTTACAAGAAGAAGAAAGTAAGCTCTTTGGGAGATGGGGTAGTTTAAGCTTATAGCAATCATATGCAAAATGAGCTTAGAGAGCTAGTAATCAAAATTGTTAATAACTATTTCTAGGGAGGCTTTGATACTGGAGCAGAACCAGGTGGCTGAGAGACAGCGTCTGTTGGTCCAGTATCTAGAAAGAGCTAGGAAAAAGAATGGAGAATGACAGATCTGTAAGTGCAATAATGTATACAAGGGAAAGTTTTTTTCCAAGATAATTGTCAGCCAAAATAACTTTTTCTCAGAGGGAACGTGGCCTTATATTGTTGCAAGAACAAACTTGTGAGCCTGATTTGATGGTTTAATTAAATAATTGCTTTGACGTTAAAGTGCATATTTAGCTGTATTATTCTAGACTTCCAGAAGAACTCTAAAAATTCCACCAGCAGAGTTTCATTCGTAGAAATATAGAAATTCAAGGCTAATACAAAGTTTGGTCAACTGACTGTGAAACAGGGCAGATCTATATACTGTGTATGTTCTTGATTTTTAATAGAATGCTACTCTCATGTTGGGAAACGAAACGGTTGTGAGCAGCAGTATGAAGGACAACCCACATATGCATTACTACGCTGGCATCTATGCGCTCTCAATGGGTATCATGCTGATTCTGAAGGTTGTGCGTGGCGTCGTCTTTGTCAAGGTATGTCTCCAGAGGCAGGAACAGAATGGCTTCTTTTTTCGTTTTGTGCAGCAGAGGCCAATGGCCAGGTTTACTGAGGTGAGCCGGCTTTGTGTCGTGTCGCAGAGGAATATTCCTTCATTTCCTTTTGGCACCTGCCTGTCAACCCGTGATGTGTCAGGTGACTCAGATTCAAGGGAAAGAATTGGAAGCACACTCAAACTGGGCTACAAATGGAGATCCCTGCTGAAAATGGGATTTGCAGCCACAGCTGATTGGTGCTGGACTGCCAAATCTGCTTTCGGTTGGGTTTCATTCCACTCTGGAGTTCCTGAGCCCAGGGGATCCCAGCAGGGTTTGTTGTTGTTTGCTGTTTAGTCGTTTAGTCGTGTCCGACTCTTCGTGACCCCATGGACCAGAGCACACCAGGCACTCCTGTCTTCCACTGCCTCCCGCAGTTTGGTGAAACTCATGCTGGTAGCTTCAAGAACGCTGTCCAACCATCTCGTCCTCTGTCGTCCCCTTCTCCTTGTGCCCTCCATCTTTCCCAACATCAGGGTCTTTTCCAGGGAGTCTTCTCTTCTCCTGAGGTGGCCAAAGTCTTGGAGCCTCAGCTTCAGGATCTGTCCTTCCAGTGAGCACTCAGGGCTGATTTCCTTCAGAATGGAGAGGTCTGATCTTCTTGCAGTCCATGGGACTCTCAAGAGTCTCCTCCAGCACCAAAATTCAAAAGCATCAATTCTTCGGCGATCAGCCTTCTTTATGGTCCAGCTCTCTCTCCAGCAGGGTTTGTAGCCACCATTAATCTGCACCAACTGCCAACCTGACTTTGTCCAGTATTGCCTGTGCTTGGGAGCTGCTCTTGAGTGCAGCAAGGAGTCCCAGCAAGGTTGGCATTTGGTGGAAGATTTAAAGAGTACTGAATACAAGCCCCACTTTCCAAGGAAACATTGGGTGCATCCTTTAAGGTTCCCAGTTGTTCATTTTCAGCCGTGTCTGCACCTGATTTTGCATACAGTGTCAGGTGTGGAGCAGGTGACTTGGGGAAAATAGACTTGCAAGCTAAATGAGAACCCTGTTTGGCTTACCCATGGACTGAAGATTCTCCCTCTCCCCCTCTGTCCAGTTGCCACCACCCTAGTTTGGATCATCCCAGATATCAGTTAGAAAGCATTCCCAGGGCTCTCTGCACAGTCTCCTTTTTCTTTTGGAACCTTTGCTTCTTGCATTGTGAGGAAGGAAAGGAGGGATGCTTCCTTGTGGTTGCAATAGCCTAGCTTCTTCTTTTGAAAGGAGCTGGTGGGAAAGATATTGAGAGATGTTCTGTGAATCTCCATTTTGAAGTCTGTCAGCCAGGGATGGGAATCTGTCCTTCCAGGTGTTCTTAGACCAACTCCCATGAGCCCCAGGCAGGTCAGGGATGCTGGGAGTTCATCTACATCTGAAGAACTGTAGGTTCTTCAGCCTAGTTTTAAGTGCATATACCAGATATCTTTGTCTAATTCCATAAACTTCCTTTATTTCCATTTCAGGGGACATTGCGAGCCTCCTCCAGGCTCCATGATGAGCTCTTCCGACGGATTCTTCGCAGCCCTATGAAATTTTTTGATACAACTCCTGCAGGGCGAATTCTTAATAGGTTCTCCAAAGACATGGATGAAGGTAATTGGTCTCTGTTAATGACCTATACTTGCTTTCTGTAAGTGACCTGTTCGGACTAACTGGTAACTGTGGAAAGGATGTGTTTCTGCCAGGGCTACCTCTTCTGGTGGCAAGCTTTCTATGTGTAGATTCTTTTTTTAAAAAAAATTGGCTGACATTCAAGCATGTAACCCATACCCATGTGGAAAATAAATATACAAGAATAACTGCCAATTTGAAGTGGTGTGGTTCCAATAAGACTGTACCACATGCTTTTTTTTTAGCATGTTGAAACATCCCCCCCGCCAGATGTTATGGAAACTTTAAAAAATGCATTCAAAATATGAAACGTATCTGTGACTGGTGGGGCAGAGTAATTTCTTTTATTTATTTGTCAAATTTATACCCCACTCTCTGCCTCCCAAAGCAGCCCAGGGAAAGTCCTTACTGACTTTTTCTAGTATGAAAACTAGTGAGGTTTTGCAATTCCAAATAAACATTTTACAAACATTAAAATATCCAGTGACTTCCCTTCTTCTCTTTCCATGGTTCATTTTGCATATACATCCCTGCATATTTTACTATAACCATTCAAATCAATTTTCCACTTTTACATCCATCCATTATTTTTTTTTTACTCTATTGAATTTATCTTAATGCTGCCAGCGTTTTCAGCTGTAAACAGTTATTTTCCATATATTCAATATATATAGCGAGGAGTTTTTTTCAAATGCATGTAGATGAAAGGGGAGAGCATGGCTCCAAATGAAGATGTGGGTCAGGGTTTTTCCTAAAGTAGCAGGTTGGTATTTCTGTAGCTGAACAAGCCTGGTTGTAGATATGGTGACAGCCAAGTTGTAGATATGGTGACAGCCAGAATAAGAGTTCTGGATAGATATGGCCTGGGTTGGAAGAATATGGTGGTAAGTTTCTGTTTCCTGGGTAGAAGTGAGACCTGAATTTCTGAAGGAGAGCTTTTACCAGATCAGAACTCTTTTTGTCTTCAGTCTCCTATGTGAAGACTGCCATCTCCGTCTATTTTTTTCCAGTTGATGTTCGCCTGCCATTTCAAGCGGAAATGTTCATACAGAACGTCATCCTGGTGTTCTTCTGTGTGGGAGTGATCTCTGGTGTCTTTCCATGGTTCCTGATGGCAGTTGGGCCCCTTGTCGTCCTTTTTATAGTGCTGCATGTTGTATCGAGGTAAACGCAACCGTTGTTCAGGGATTCTGCAGTCATGTTCCCCCAGACAGGTGACACGAGTAGTTTGCAGGGCCAGATATCTCGCCCTTCCAATTGATTCTTTTCTTTCTGCAGAGTCTTCATTCGGGAGCTGAAGCGCCTGGACAACATTACACAGTCCCCGTTCCTCTCACACATCACATCAAGCATTCAAGGCCTCTCTACCATCCATGCCTACAATAAAGGGCAGGAGTTTCTGCGCAGGTTATTGCTCTACTTCTCTGAAACACAGTATTTGCATGTTACTGGACTCCATATATACTGACTGCTGTCATTTGACTGCAGTCAATTTTTGTTGAAATTTCTCTGCATTTAAAACAAAGGTAAGCTACCTAGAATCCTACTAATATTTCTCGTCATTTTCCTTTTAGATATCAAGAACTGCTGGATGACAATCAATCACCCTTCTACTTGTTCAGCTGTGCAATGCGCTGGCTCGCTGTCAGACTGGATATTGTCAGCATTGCCCTCATTACGACCACTGGCCTAATGATTGTTCTCATGCACGGCCAGATCTCGCCTGCCTATGCTGGGCTGGCCATCTCCTATGCTGTTCAGGTAATGGCTTCCCTTCTGAAGTTTTCAAAATTGCATTTGAATCTTTGAACTCCAGCTGTAAGTAGGAACGCCATTCTTGTGCAGTAGCAAAAATATATTGTTTGACCATATCTATAATAAAGCTAAAAACTGGCCACCCTGCTTTCCCTCTCTGTCTGAGCCCACAGCCATTGGCTGGATTGCTATGATATTACATAATACCATGGAACATTTTTTCTTTTTATGTTAAGGGTGACTCAGAAACCACAATTAATTCAGAATTCGGCTGCAAGACTGGTAACTGGGAGTGGCCACAGGGACCATATAACACGGGTCCTAAAAGACCTACATTGGCTCCCAGTATATTTCCAAGCACAATTCAAAGTGTTGATGCTGACCTTTAAAGCCCTAAACGACCTTGGCCCAGTATACCTGAAGGAGGGTCTCCACCCCATCGTTCAGCCCGGACACTGAGGTCCAGCTCTGAGGGGCTTCTGGTGGTTCCCTCACTGTAAGAAGTGAAGTTACAGGCAACCAGGCAGAGGGCCTTCTTGGTGGTGGCACCAGCCCTGTGGAACACTGTCCTGTCAGATGCCAAGGAGATAAATAACACTGCAACTTTTAGAAGACATCTGAAGGCAGCCCAGTATAAGGAAATCATTAATGTTTGATGATTACTTGGAAAGCTAAATTCACAAATAATTCCACTGGAAGAAGATTTAAATTAAGATGAGAAATCATAACCACTAGTCTGTGTTCAGAAGCTGTTATTTTTAATTTTAAAAAGTAAATAGTGTTTTTCATTTTAAAATGCCATTAGATTTCGATAGAAAACACACCTTTGTGGTCAATTAATTCAATAGGCTGCCAGCACAGACTCTTATTACCTACAGATTAATAGGACAACAGGAGGAAAGATTAGGAATCTAGAATGAAATTGCTATCTTTGAGGTTTCAAATCACTTTGTTTAGGTTAAATCTAAGAGCCTCTTATAATTCTCATGTTGTTCTTCTACTGTTCTGGCAATAGTTCAGATTCCATATTGGTTCCTTGCATATCACTACTCAGACTAATTTAAAATGTTTATCACCAGTCCTGAGAAGCATTCTCTTTTAAAATGCATTTATTTTTTAAAGATAACATCGTTGTCTGTTTTGTCATCAGCTCACAGGGTTGTTCCAGTTCACAGTCAGGCTAGCTTCAGAGACAGAGGCCCGCTTCACCTCAGTGGAGAGGATCGACCACTATATCAAGGTACTCAAAATATTTTTCTATTGCTTTTACTGGTCTTAGATGACCTCTCTATAGAAAAGTCCCTCCAGCCATTTAACTGTGCTCTATACTGGCTTAATTTTTACATGTATGCATATAACACTTTGTCTTGATTTATTCTGTATCATTTGACTGCATTAATTTTCATTTCTTTTAGAAAATTTCATTAAGAAGCATTACTGAAAAATATATTTTTAAAATTGGCTTAATTTGACACATTGTGACATGAGCTTAACCGTGTGGGTGGCATGATCATAAAAATGTGGAGGATTGTTGTTTAAATGAAATCACTTTACTTTGCACTGTGTTGGCACAGTGTAACTCTCGTACAGTATTGGCAACTGAACTCCAGGAAGAACACTTGTCAAAATAAAGAAAGAAGGAATGTTCTGAGTTGTGAGGTTCCTTCTGTTCGTGAAGGGGATGAGATCTTGTGATAGTGACTTTTCCCAGCCATTTCAGGAAGCGTCTGAAATCTCCACTGGGAGGAGGCGCCCCCTCAGTTTTGGGGGCTGTCAGAACTGAATATCAGTTAATCTGCTCTCAAAAATAAAATTTGGAAATACAACAGCAATATTGAACAGAGAGCTGAGAAAAGAGTTTGACAGAAGGTCACCTCTATGTCCTAGATTTATTCCCCGCATTGCCAATATTTATCCCCAAAAGTTTATGTAGTCATAATCCATCCAGCTTATGCAATGAGGAGGGGTGAGAGAGAATTCTCTGAGAAACCAATACCTTGGGCAGTAGCTGTAACTGAGACAGCTCTTTGCTCCAGAAGCTTCTGACACTTTTGTTCTCAAATTGGATGCAAGAGGAGCTGTCCTATCATCATGGGGTATTTTGCTTCCATGGCTGAGGATTTGAGGGAAAGAGTGCCTTGATCTCAGTAAAAATGCTTCGAGGTCAGGAGCTGCACCATCTCTCCCATGCATGATGTGTCAGTTTCTGTTGAATCTTGCTTGTGCTGAAGAGTCAGTTACCAGCTGTAGTCTCTTATGAGAACATATTCCTGGGGCCACTGTTCTCAGCTGACACCTAACCTCTTTTTTTTTTAATCCTCTGCAACTTTCTAAGACTCTTTCTCTGGAGGCTCCAGCTCGGATTAAGAACAAGGCTCCCCCTCCAGACTGGCCCCAGGAAGGAGAAGTCATCTTCGAAAATGCAGAAATGCGGTATCGGGAGAACTTGCCGCTTGTCCTCAAGAAAGTGTCCTTCACCATCAAACCCAAGGAAAAGATTGGCATTGTGGGAAGGACAGGGTCAGGTAAGGACATATCTAGGCAACACTCCAGGAAGCTAAAATCCATCCCCATGTATCTTTGCGAAAGTGCTGCCATCAGTACCAATGAAAGCTGACTGGAGCCACCTAGTGGCTTATGTGTCTTGTTTTTTTTTGAAGAACACCCTGCACATTGGCAACTATATGCACCTGTACAGTTGACACACCCACTACAATAAAACTTGATGGTTTGGCTTCATTTAGTCCCGTTGGCCCAATCCTGCGGAATGCTCTGCCAGGAGAGATTCAGCAGGCACCTTCTGTGCCAACTTCTTGAAAACCTTTCATTTCTGCCAGGCCTATGCAGGCAGTAAAGAGCACATCCTTCCAAAATGGTTTGCTGATGTTTCTTTTTGTCTTTCGAATGCTTTTATTGCATGTTTGTATTGTTTTAAATGACTTAGATATATATTAAGATATAGCAGTATAGAAATATTTTTTTTATAAATAAATACAGTGGTACCTTGTGTTACGTACTGTCCCCCTTACGAATGCTGTGGGTTACGTGCTCTGCTAACCCAGAAGTAGATGCCCCTTGTTGCAACCTTTGCCCCGGGATGCGAGCGGAAGTCGCACTCTGGTGGTGCTGCAGCAGCAGCAGCGGGAGGCGCCATTAGAGAAAGTGTGCCTCATGTTACGAGCGGTTTCCTGTTGGGAATGGACCTCCGGAATGGATTAAGTATGTAACTCAAGGTACCACTGTATAAATAAATTGAGTGTCTTCTGGGTTCCTCCCAGGAATATGGCTTTTTCTCTGGTCAGAGTTGTTTTTATTACAGTCTTTTGGCTCCTTCACTCTCAGAATTGCAGTCAGAGGTGGCCATAGAACCTGCATTTTATTATTCTCCTCTCCTTGTCCAATTTCACTTTTGTATTATGCCTATTGAATTATAAGCCATCATGTTAAGCTGTGAACTGCTTGAAAGGTGGAATCTAAATATATTAGGCAAATTTTAAAAAGTAACTTTGGCTGCTAAAAGGCTGACACGGCACCTCTAATTTTAACCATTCATGGAGTAAGTTTTTAATGTATTTGCTTCTGTCTGTTGTCTGGACTTGGACCATGACTGTGTGTTACAGAAGTCACCAATTAACCCTTAATTCCTCCTTGCTTTTCCACCCCAGGGAAGTCCTCTCTAGGAATGGCTCTCTTCCGCTTGGTTGAACTGTCAGGAGGCTGCATTAAAATTGATGGAGTGAAAATCAATGACATTGGCTTAGCAGATCTCCGGAGCAAGCTGTCCATAATTCCTCAAGAGCCTGTGTTGTTCAGTGGTACCGTGAGGTTAGTTTCACCCATAGCCAAAGAGGTAGAAAAGACCTTGCACCTTCCTCTCCCTCACCTGCCACCCTTCAAGTGAAATTGCCTTAGCCACAATAGAAGAGGGAGTTCCATTGCCCTGGGACATGGAGCAGTGATTCACTGCTGCTGTCTACTTCCACTGTCCCCATTTTGTTCCTTTTGTAAGGCAAAAGGTAATTGAATTAAGGGTCTTAGTGCTGCTTAAATATTGACTTGATCTCCCTCAATGTGTTGCCTTCTTGAAGTTGTTGGACTCCAAAATCCCATCAGCTCCATGCAGCTCATGTTCAGGGATGATGGGAGCTGTAGTCCGGCGGCAGCCAGAGGACACCAGGTTGGGAAAAGTTGGTTTAAGTATTCTGTGATAAATGGTTGCCATTGCGACTATCCCCCAGGTCAAGGGCGTAATCTTCTCCTCCATCCCACCCCCAGGTATCACTGATTTGGGGAGTGGGAGCTGATGATGATAATACTGTAGACCCAGCAGTGGGTTGGGCAGAGCCCAGCACTCTTATGAGGGATACAGATTTCCTTCTCCCCTGTCACCCAGTTGATAAGTCCCACTCCACAGTTAATCTGTGTTTTTCAACCGAGGAGGGAGGGTTGTGTGGCTCTCTCTGTATGTAACTGTATATGGTGGCCACACCCACAATTGTCCTCTGTGGCGCAATGGGTCAGTGTGTCAGGCTGTTAACCAGAAGGTTGGTGGTTTCAGCCCACCCAGGGACGGCTGAGGGCAGGATTCCTGCATTGCAGGGATTGGACTCGATTGACCCCCCCCCCGGGTCCCTTCCAACTCTAGTTCTACAGCCCCTGGAGGGTTGGCCTTCAGGCCAATATAGGTTCGCCACCTCCACTCTAGACCCTTGTTATTGGGAGCACGCCTTAGTTTTACCTAACCTGCGTGAACAAAGATGGTTCAGTCTTAGGGACTTCTAAGCCAGTGGTGCTGGCTGTAGAAAGTCACAAAAACATGTCCGCTTAGTATGGCATTTGAGCATTGGGCAAAGTGGCTGGTTTGGAGCAATTCATCTTTGATTTTGGCTTCCTTGAGGTTGTCTTTTGAAGATGGCCTGATTTCCATGGTGCTTGTGTGTTGGTGGGTGCTTACATGCCTTTCGAGAAGAGAATTGGTGATCCTATCCTGTTACACTCTTTCCCTCCTCTAGATATAACTTGGATCCTTTCACACAGTACAGTGAAGAGCAAATCTGGGATGCTTTGGAGAGGACTCACATGAAGGACTGTGTAAGTAAGGGGACTGGGGACAGGGGTTGGGGGTTCTTTAGCAGCCCAAGTGCAGCACCTTGGCCATGTAAGATGGTTGCCAGTGTCACCATGGCCCCATTCTGCATGAGAAAAAAGTTTTTCTAGCAAGCAATCATCATCATCATAAATTTATTATTTATACCCCGCCCATCTGGGTACCTTGGTCATTCCTTCAGGCATAGAGCAAGTGGATAGGATTGTCCGAAATGAATCCTCTATCTTCTTTTGTAAAAGGAAAAAAAATGCAGGGAAAGCTAATAAGGTGCAAATTATCTGGCTTGAAGTTAAGCACATTTGTTAACGGAAATGTTAGCATAACCCTGTAAGCTGAATGTGCTTTATTGACCCTGTAAGCTCAGGTTCTCCTCACAGTCACATACCCTTACTGGCTCTGTTTTTTAGAGTGAGGCCTGGCTCATATAAACAACTGGAAAATTGGAAGAAGGAGACTTGCACAGATGTGCAGTGATGCACATAATGGGGGTCAGCATAACCCATCTGGATAACAGCTTCTAAGACACACATATGCATACAATTTGTACATGGTTTCCAAGATCACTGCTGACCTGCACGCTTACAGGGTCAGAGATCATTACTCACTTTTGAGTAAAAGTGATTCAGATGTTATAAATTAATAAAGGACCTTGCCAGATGAATTCTTGTGCACACTGTTGACTGAGTTAGGGCTTTTCCTTGGTGATGCTGTGTGAATCTGGTGTGGTCCATGCTGGAGGTTTCTAAAAATCAGAGAATGCTTACTTTTAATTTTGGATCTGTGTGTTGTGTTCCTTGCGTGAAAGGTGCTTGGACTCTTGTGACACACTTCATTTTTCTCATAACCGGTTGTGGTGCCCCTGGAAAACACTGTTGTGCTGCAACAGTGCTAGACCACAGCATTGATCCATCTCTATTCCCTTGTTCTGGTTCAGATTTCTCAGATGCCCATGAAACTTGAATCCGAAGTGATGGAAAATGGCGAGAACTTCTCTGTCGGGGAGAGGCAGTTGCTTTGTATTGCCAGGGCATTACTGCGCCGTTGTAAGGTGAGCTGGTGTGTAGAAGACAAAGACCGTATGTATTTGGCAAATTAAATTCTTCCCTGAGAAAAGCTTGTTTTAATGTCAGGATTGCTACCACATCTTTTACTGTTGAGAATTTTCCAGAATGCTGTCTTTGTTCAGAGTACACATGTCGCCTTCATCCTCTGATCCCAGAAGTGAAACCTGTTTAGCTTTCTGCATTTTACTCTCTGCCGCCTTGTATCCTTCGCCTCCTTGTATCCTCTACCTCCTTGCTTGGTCTATCCTCATCTACACAGGCAGAAGAGTGCATTACAGTTTCAGCTCCTTTCCTGTTACGCTACTAGGGCATTTTTCTACTGTGATGCACATTGCATGCACATGTTGGATTTGAAAAGAAGGAAACAATAAAAGCCAGCATATGTTTGAAGTTTTTGGCAGTCCCATTTTTTTTAACCATTATCCACCATTTATTCTGATAGTATCAATCTGCTATTGGGGTCCAGCAGACTCCTAGCTGGACACAAAATGTATTGTGGTACACTGGGCCCCACAATATCAACTTAATTTTTTGCAGTGAAGAAGCACATACAGAGAGAAAATCCTGTAATTTATTTTTTGTTTCTTTGGGGGCAAACAAGCCTGTGCCTTGTGCCTAGGGAAAAGATCCAACCCACCAATTAGGCAGTCCTCTTTGGGCTATTAGAAGGACCTGGAGCAAAAGAAGCAGAGGAGGGAGCAAACAGAAACTTTAAATGCATAGGTGAAATACTAGAGTCACAGTTAATAATAGAAGGGGTCCAATGTATCCCAAGAGCCTAATATGCTTCTCCCTTCTAATCCCCCCAACTAAGGTGGTGTTTCAAGTTTGCGCTATTTTTTTGTGTTGAGAGAGCCAGTGCAAAGCAGAATTCAGCCTCCTAGGGTTAAGACCCTGTTGGGTGACCAAAATGGTGCCTTCTTTATGCTGTTGGACTTCCAACTCCCCGTCAGCCAACATGTTCAATGTTCAGAGATGATGAGAGTTGCAGTTCAGGAACACCTGGTGAACCCAGTGGATCCTTTGAGTCCTTTCATAGTGGGCTGTTCCCTGGGGCAGAGCAGGAGGACTCCAGACAACTAAGGTCTATGGATTCCCACCATGAGAGACAGCTCCCTGTAACTACTCTCTCTGTTTAGTCTCTCTCCCTCACCTAGGAAAAGTACTTTATTTATTCTCTTCTCTTATTTGTACTTAACTTTCCTACTTGTACTTCGGTTTTCTTGGCAGCTTCTGTTAGGGCTTTGTTTTGTTACATTTTTGGTCCTTCTTGGGAGCACTGTGAGAGGTGTATGTGTCTATTTTTAACAACGTTCATGTTACGCTTTCTATTCAGATCTTGATCCTGGATGAAGCAACAGCTGCCATGGACACAGAGACTGATTTGCTGATCCAGGAGACTATCAGGGAGGCATTTGCAGACTGCACAATGCTGACAATTGCTCACCGCCTGCATACGGTTCTGGGCTCTGATCGGATCATGGTTCTGATGCAAGGGCAGGTGAGCAAGAAATGAACCTCCCCCCCCCCCCAGAAGATCACACAGAACTAGTGTTCTCAAGCCGTTGCAACGAGCCCCTCTTCAACCCGGGACAGAATTGTGCAATGCTCACATAATTAGGAGAGATCTCAGGTCTGGTTTAAATGTTAAAACCTCTGAGCTATTCAGCAATGAAACACACTGCCTTAAAGAGGTGGTTTCATATCCTTAATTGGAGACTTTTAAGGAAAATCTGAACAGGTTCTTTGTTGGGGTGCTTTAAAACTAGTTAAAACGTATGGAGGGCACTAGGTTGAGGAAGGCTGGACTAGATTATCCTTTTCAGCTACCTGCTTTAATGTTGTCGTGTTACTCAATGTTACTCCTTTTGGTAAATGAAAGGTTTAATGGTATACATTCCATGTATCTCTAATGGTCTCCCCCTTAATTTTTGTTTTAGGTGATGGAATTTGATACTCCATCGGTTCTCCTGTCCAATGAGAACTCTCGCTTCTATGCCATGTTTGCTGCTGCAGAAAATAAGATTGCAGTCAAGGGCTAAAATTCAGGGCAATGTCACTTTAATCGGGAGGGTAACAGTTTCTGCCTGTGGCAGGAACTCCTCTGTCTTCATGTTCTCCAAGCAGATTATTGCCTTTTCATCTTTTAATTTTTAGCATTGTGGGTCACGATTCAGTTCTTTTCTAAAAAGTACTGTAAGGAGGGTTCTTTATGGTTTTTATTATGGTATTTATTCCATATTCTTGTTACTAGTTTTTTGCTATTAAATGCACTCTACAAAATGGCTCAGGGAGCCATGATTATAAATTTATCAAGAGGCCTATATTGAAGCTTTATACATGTAGCTATATCTATACAGAATTCTGTACATAGCCTATATTTACAGTGGAAATGTAAGCTGTTTATTTTATATTAAAATGAGCGCTGTGTTAATACCAGTGCATATTCTTTTCTATCATTTTTGTACAGTTTTACGGTACTGGGAACCTGGCTTTTTCCAGGCTGCGTTAGACCCTGTTTCGTCTTCTGCAGTCTGTTTTCTCTTAGCGCTGGAATTTCCCAGATCTCTGGATGGAAGTGGGCTGTTGTCACTGTCCTTCACAGAGGAGAGATGGGTTCTGTTGATGTGGCTTGGCTTCATCAGACCCGTCATGCTCTTTGGCACATTGCTAGGGCACATGGAAGTAGTGGCAGCTGTTTCCTATAACACGCCTGCAGTGGGGGTCAGGTTTCTTTGTGTCTCTTGTGAGATTCATAAATGAGCTTTGTCAGTAGCAAGAGAGGAAGAACCACACATTAGCATTAGGTACCTTTAAAGAAAAGCTCATTGCCACTTGCTCTGGTGCAATAAAGGGAATGTGAATACACATTCTCTATCAGCAGAGTTCGGTTTATATTTTATAGAAAGGAAATGCAAACTGCTTCTGCTTTGCTGAGCACACCCATCCATCATTAATGAACTACAGCAATTAACCACCATCAGATTGATACCCTGGTGCTGTCTGCAAAAGTTTTCAAAGTGGCCTCTGCTGAATTATAGATCTAGTGATCTAAATACGCTAATACTTCACTTGGGAAGCTTTCAGATACTTGGGTGTTTGTAACAATTAATTCTTTGCCCTACTCTGTCTGCGTGCAAGCTTTTTATTTTCTGCATATTTGTTACTATAATTATCCCTCCCTCCACCACCACTGCAATTTTTAGCAGGCTCCTGCTGATCAGGGTTTAACACTGGTGTAGGAAATTTTATTTTCTTACTGTAAAGAGACCTACCTCAGGTGCTGAGTCCTGTGTGGTACGTTACCATGGTTACTGTACGCCATCCCTGTTGTCTGGGGCCAGTAGCCCAGGTGGGCATGGTCAGTCTTGTAATAGCTGTGATTTTAAAATTGGTCAGCGTTGCATGTCTTTTTTTCTTCCTCTTTTTTTTCCTTTGGTCCAGTTGGACATTTTATAGCCTTAGCATGTTTGCAAATTGTCTTGTTGAGACAGAAATCTGAAAAAGTGAATAAAAACTATTTTGGGCTTTGTAAAACTCTTGTGTGCGTTCTATTATTTGGGCCGCGGTGGATATCTTCCCAGCAATAAAGTACATGGAGTTTGCCCTGCTGCTGCCGATACTTGGTGCCAACAGTGCTTTTTTTAAAAAGGGGGTACTCAAGGGTATGCAGTACGGGCACCTCTTTTTGTTGTTGTTAAAAGGTGTGATACTCTAACAACCTCATGGTGAGTACTGGCACTGAAGGAATGGGTTTCCCAAACCCCAAAACTGACTGTGCAGGCAGTTTTTAAACTGCACCAAAATCCCCATTTCTCCTTAGCTAAAATGCATAAACTTTAGCCGTTGAGCAAATGCAAAACAAGAACACAGCTCTCTCCCTTATCAGTTTGACGGCAAGACTGGCCTTGACTTTACCAGTAGAACAGACACAGACATATCTTATGTCCTGGCCACAAATGACGCAGAGACCCAAGTCTGGGACTAACGCCAGAGCATGTTCTCGGAAGTAGTGACCTCTTGCTCCAAGATAGGAGTAGGAACAGGAATATCCTTTTAAGGTCAGAAGTACAGGAAGGAAGATCCTTTTATGGTTGAGAGTACCAGAGCAGGAACATATGTGATGTCAACCTGTGTACGTATGCCGACGTGGTTGGGCTCCTAGGGGAGGAGTGAGAGGGTGCCTGGAGGATATACAAACTGCATGAAACCTGTCATTTCTTTGGACTTGCTCGGGACTAATCACGCAAGTGCCTTCTGCTATCCGGAGAGCAGAATAAACTCTTTCTTTGAACCAACCTCGGTGTCATTTTGACTTCCTTCCTCCTGTCCCGGAGCAACGCAGACCCAATCGGTGAACTCCAATAAGGCTACAGCACCTATTTTTCGGGGGGGGGGGGGGGAGCACTGGGTGTCAGCTACATGAACAAATCAACTTCCCTAGTACATCAAGCTGAAGCTCTTTCTTCAGAAGCACTGACTGCATCCCAACAGCAGTGCAAAGCAGTAAAGGGGACACAAAGCTGCATCCCTTCTGCAGAGGTGTAAGGAAGAGCCAGTGTCTCTTTGCGGCTAAAGTATTTGACTCTAGGAGTGGGAGACCCAGATTTAAGGACTCCGTGCTCCAAACTGCACCATGCAGCTCATTGGGAGAGTGGGCCAGTCCCTTGTCTCTCAGCCTAATCGGCTTCACAGGGTGGTTGCGAGGCTAAAAGGGAGGGGAGGGGAGAACCCCAGAACTCCTTAAGCAAAGGCGGGGCACAAATGTCATCAAACACATTTGTAGTTTTAAAGCAAGCCATGCTGGGACAGCGGTAAGTAACAACACTGTACAGTGGTACCTCGGGTTACAAACACCTTGGGTTCCGACTCCGCTAACCTGGAAGTAGTACGTCGGGTTAAGAACTTTGCCCCAGGTTGAGAAAAGAAATTGTGCGGCAGCGGGAGGCCCCATTAGCTAAAGTGGTACCTCAGGTTAAGAACGGTTTCAGGTTAAGAACGGACCTCCGGAATGAATTAAGTTTGTAACCAGAGATATCAATGTATATGGTAAGAAGGACAGTTGCTTCTGTTGGCTCTGCAGAAATAATAACTGTTCCATGCCAGGATGGAAGGTGCCCTTGCAGTTAAGGATCAAGCTTTATTTCTATGCTAACTGGTTAACAGCATGGTTTGAGAAAGCAAATTATCACAGGAGTAAAGAAGCTGAGCAGCTGTATGCATGTCTACTCAGGAGTAGAGTTCACTGAGTTAAGTGGGAACTACTCACCACAAAGTCATTTAGGGAATCCGCTCCTCCAATCCAGAGCTGAGGAGAGGCAAAGGTATGATAGCTTTCTTTGCCTCCTCACCTGCCAGGTGGTTGGGGGCATATGCTATTGGGCGCCTTTGAAGCAGCACCCAACACTCCTGCGCCACCTCAACTTTCCCAAGGGGAAGGCTGGAAAGGGCACGACAAGAATGTGCACTTGATGCCATGAGCTAGGTGAAATTTGGCCAGGGGATGGATCCAGCACACAAGCAGCCCTGCCCCCACTCCGTGCTAAAACAATTGTCGCAGGGGAATTTTTACCACAGGGCTCTTATAAATACTGCTTTCAGCAGAACACCAGCTTGCTTCTTGGCAAATATCTCTTGACAACTGAAATAATAGGCTCCCGAAACAAAAACAAGGAAAAAGTCATTCAGGCTGGTTTCCTGTATTAGATGATTCATTATTGTAACTGAACACTTGAAAAAAATCCAGCTCTGTGAATGTTTGGTCATTTTTGCTCTTGATTTTAGTAGGTACAAATCTTTATACTGGCTTGTATCCAATATTAGCCCTACCCA
The DNA here is from genome assembly GCF_964188315.1 of Podarcis muralis. NCBI lineage: Eukaryota > Metazoa > Chordata > Lepidosauria > Squamata > Lacertidae > Podarcis > Podarcis muralis. Next base: position 5,780,399 of record NC_135660.1, on the reverse strand, counting down.
GTGTGGACCCATTGAAATGAATGACCATGACTTATTCAGGACCAGTAATTTCAGTAGGTCTACTCTTTATAATCTGGATGCAACACTCTGATTTGTAGTGTCCTGAGATTAGATAAAGGAGACAAAACTTATTAACAAGCAGGCATGCTGATTCAGTAGGCAAAATGATTTGCCTAAACGGCTCAGGGCCTAAGTACCAAAAGGACCACTTCTCCGCACAGGAAGTGACCCAGCTGAAAGGCAGGAGAGCTGTGTGAATTTCCTCCCATGTTTACAAAACAAAAATATACCTGCATCACTTGCCCAGAGAAAAAAAGTTTTGAGAACCCCTGTACTAAGGGGAAAGCTGCTCTGCCCAAAGAGTGTGTTTAACCTATTTTTTGGATTTCAAACTTAAAATTAACGTCCGTGTGTGTGTGTGTTTTTGAAACGCCCTGCCAACACACAATGCCCCAGAGCATGTGCAGAGTCTCTTCTGCTTGGCTTTGTTTTTCAGTGCAACGTGTCTCCCAAAGAAGAGAGAACGAAATAATTAGCCTGGGGGAAATATATGAAGGGTCGACCCGAATCCTCTCCGTGGCCGTCCACACGGCGAGGCCTCGGCCTCCGCTCCTCCTCCTCTCCCTCCGCCGCTCTCCCTTCCCCCCTGCTGGCCGCTGCCGGCCTCCTCCTGGCCCCGAGCCGCCTCCCGCTTCCCTCGGGCGCCTCCCGGCGGCCGACGGCCCCGCACCCTCGGCGAGGCGCCGCACGCGAGCCCGGCAGCCAGTCAGCCCGTCCGTCAGGCAGCCAGGCCCCGGCGCTGGGCAGGGCCAGGCCGGGCCGGGCCGAGCCTCTTCCTGGCGCTGCCGAGCGGCCTGCGCGAGCCTCCCGCCGCTGCCGCGCCGCCGCCTCCCGCCCATGGATTTCACATAGCCGCCGCCTGGGCCGCCCGCCGCCGCCGCCGCCGCGCGCGCCTCTCTCCGCCCGGCGCCCTCCGCCCATGGCGGCCTCGGAGAGCCCCCCGGACGTGGCCTCGGCCTCCAGCTCCTCGCTCTTCCGCCTCCGGCACCTCCGCCTGGGGCTGCACTTGCGGCCCGACGCCCGCGCCTTGGCCGGCTGCTCGGTGCTGGAGCTGTGCGCCCGCCGGGGACGCCGAGCCGGCGGCAGCGGCAGCCAGAGCCGCCGGCAGGCCCTGGTGCTGGACGCGCACCCGGCCTTGCGGGTGGCCTCGGTCGCCTTCCGGCCTTCCCCGGCCGGCGGCGGGGGACGCTGCGGCTTCGTCTTCCCCGACGCCGCCTCGCCGGGCAGCGCGGAGAGCCGGGGCGGCGGCGGCGGCGGGGATGGCGCCCCGAGGTGCCCCGCCTGGGACCCCGCTCCCGCCTCCTCTTCCTCCTCCTCCTCCTCTTCCTCGGAGCTGTCCGGCCCGGAGAGGAGCGACCCGGCCCCCGGGCGCCTCTTGACCCGCTGCCCTTCCCCGCCCACGGGGTGCCCCTCTCCCACGCCCCTCTCGGACCCCCACCCGCACTGCCCGCTCAGCACCCCCAGCGCACTTTCGGCCTTGGGGCCGCCCCTGGCCCCCGAGCTGGCGGGCCCTGGGCCCCCGGCAGACCCCCTGGCCGCCCACCGCTGCCACCACAGCTGCCCGGTGGCAGGGCCCCCCGACTTCCTGGTTTCACCAGACTGCCCCCTTGCCCCTGGCTCTCAGGATGGGACCCCTCCGCCGGACCCCGAGGGTGCCCTGAGGGGTGCAGCGGCTGCCCCCCACTCCCCCCTCGCTGCCCCGGCCAGCCCCATCAACCACTTTTCGTGCTCCTTTTCCGACTTTCCTCTCGTGCCTGGGGTGCCCCCTCCACCTATTCCCACCTTCCCCGACGACCCCGCGCCGGCCTCGGTGGCCCCATGCCCACTTTTCTTCAGGGTGGACCCCTTCACGGACTACGGTTCGGCCCTCACCATCTCCTTACCGTCTTCCCTGGAGCCTCACCAGCCCTTCCAGGTCATCATCCGCTACACCACCATTGATGCACCCGCTGTAAGTGCCCCTTTCTCTGCGCAACCCCAAAGATTGTGTTTTTTGGGTGGGTGGGTGGTGCTCGTGGTGTCATTTTAGGGGATAACTTGCAGTGGGGGTGATGGTCATGGAGGCTGTGCAGATCTGGAGCTGATTGCCCTTTGACAGCAGCTCAGCTGGAGTACGGAAGATGCTGCAAGGTCTAAGAGGATACCAGCGTGGTTAAACAACAGAGTCAAGGAAGTTATAAAGGCCAGCTTTCTTTAAGGAAACTGAAGTTGCTAAAAAGAATAAAAAAATAAATGCATTTAAATACATTACAAGTAGAGAACTTTGCCACAGTGGTAGCTAGACCATTAGATGGGGAAAACCTGTTAGATGTAGAAAACCAGAACAATTGATGTATGTTCCAGAGCAGGGACAGGAAACTGGTCTACCATATATAATTAGATTAGGACTTCTGCCATTCTTGGCTATTGGCCTTCTGGTTGGGGCTGATGGGAGTTGGAGGCCAACACAATTTGGAGAGCCATAAAGGTTCCTCCTCTTAATTCAGGAGGATGCCCTCTTGAAGAGATCCAGCACTGCTGCCTGGACCCTTGTGGAAGCGGTGAGTGTTTCCTAGAATGCATTCTAGCATCCTACGCAACAGGCAAGGGTTTTGTGGCAGGCAAAAATATGTGAAAAGACTTCTCTGAGGTTTACCTCCAAATCCATCACGTTAGCTGTCATGCCACATTGGTCTGCATCAAACGTAATGGGGCTGACCCAAGAACAAATGATTAATAAAGTTCAGTTGCTCCTTTCCCCTCTGCTTCCCTCATCCTCTTGTGCACCCAACTGTATTGGAGATTTCTGGTTTCTTAACCACAGTTTCCTGTGACATCTGAGCTGGAAAACTGGTCTGAAGGCTCCCTTCATATCAGAATATCAAACCAGGACCAATGAGCCCTTAATGCACAGTTTCCCAGTTTGGATACCATATGCAACTGGTTTAAGATATTGGAAAGTCTCCTCTGCAAGTAGGCATGTAGGACAGGTGGGGGTAGGGATCCACTTGAATCCCCCCCCCCCACTCTCCAACCAGCGATCGTTTGCTCTTGATCTGTTACAGGTCACCTTGTGACAGTTGCTAACACTGCCTTATCCTTTCCAATGAACTTGGCATTTGTAATGAACTCAACTCCCCCCACCCCAAAGACTTAACAGGTGTCTGATAATAACTTGCATGCATAACAAAACATCTTCATGGAATAACATTTTTTTAAAATGTTGCCTCCGCTCCCTATTTCTCTATCCTCTCTATTATATAGGATATTATATCACTTCCAGAAGATGTTCAGATTTTGATTCTTGCCACATTCTTTCTAGAAGGTAGGGTCAGAATTGGGGAACAGCTGTCAAGGACACTCATGGATGGTACCATCACAAGGCTTCTGTCAAGAAAACAGCTATGTGCCAGTTAAGTCAAGGAGACTGAGATTTGGAATAAGAGTCATTCCCTCTCCCCAGAGAATCCTGGATATGCTGTGAGGGGGGTTTAGAGATCTCCCTGCACAGAATTTTCAGCACACTCATGAAACCAGAATTTAAAGGATTCTTTAGAAAAGCTGGACTGCAAACAGGACTGGAGTTGGTGACTAGTTGCCAGTTCCCCAAGACAATTTGCAAGGACGCTAGATGAGCAGTTTCAGTAAGCAATTGACTTACATTCCACTGCACCCCAAAATAAGCTTTGGGGGATGCTGTATATTTCTGTGACTTTCCCCTTTTAGATCCTCAAGACCCTCAAGAATTCTTCTCTATCAAGCCATTGATTTTGTGCAGTGCTTTTTAACACATGGTAATCCTACTTTCAAATAAGGCGTTGGAGCTGTGCATTCCAAACAAAGCTTTGGGCTACCATAATAAGTCTTATACCCGCAGCTCCAGGGGAGTATCTTCTATGAGACACTCCTAGCACTGCAGCCACCCAGTGCTTTGATTTGGCTCAGGATACTGAGAAGTGTATTTCCTCCATTCCATTTATTATCAGTATATAAGGGGAAATGGATAAAGAGCTGGGGGCGTGCACCCAACAGATGTGGGCCACACAAAACCACACACTGTCACAACCAGGAGACTTGCTTTTGAATCGCCACATCAATGCTTCATTTTGGTGCAAGACACCATCACACGTGCTGGGCTGTGCCCACACCAATAATGGCCAACGTATATGAAAATATGGAGCTGGGGTTATGCACTTCTGCAAGCAAGAGACTATTGCCTTTGAGTCACCCTAACGTTGTATCTGCTACAAGAGACGATCAGGCAGGCAGCTCCTATGTAAATAATAGCCAATAAAAACGAAAAAGAAGGAGCTAAGAGAAGCACACTTGGCAGTCCCTTCCACCAAAATGAAATGGTCTTCTTGATATCATAGAATTATAGAGTTGGAAGGGTCCTCTAGGGTCCTCTAATTCAACCCCCAAAGCTTAGTGCCAGATGTGCAACCCCAGTTCCTGGATCATTTCTGCATGCATTCGCAATTATTAGTGTGGATCCAATGCTCTTGACTGCTGGGTTGGGTGCAGTGCTAGGGCACCCTGAAGGTGACAGTCTTCTGGTTGGGTGAGTATGATTTGTGGTGGCCCCAAGCCTATTGTGGGCTGTGCAGCTCAGTTCCTTATTTGTATATTTATTTGCAAAGATTTGCATGGGGCAGCATGGCCAACAGTGTCTTTTGCAAAAAGAAAGAGTTGAGTTGGAAATAAGGCTAGGGCAGTCCGAAAGTGGTAGTCTCTTGGTTTTGTAGGGTGCACAATCCCAGTTTCTTACTCATTTCCACATATATCAGGCAGTTCTCGATGTAGATCTAGTTTACTTTTCGGTGAATTGCTCAGAAATGACACCAGGTGGACACAATGTTCTGGTGTCTCATAGATACCACTCTTCTGGAGGTGGGTGTGTGGTATATGATGCCCCAAAGCTTAATTTGGGGTGTGCACTCCCAGTTCCTTATTAATTTCTGCATATACTGCCATGAGAGCAATGTGGCAAACAAAACATGGGCTGGACACAGTTCTAGAGTGTCTCAAAGGGAACAGTCTCCTGATCATGTGGATGTAGGGTGGCCTAAGGCTCTTTGAGGGTTGCAGAGCTATAATTCCCTTTTTTATTTTTACATACTTTGGTGATTAGTTGCACAGGGCCAGCACTCTCCATAGCATCGTGCACCACAACAAAGCACTGGGTCTTATACAATGCTGAGGCTAACTCTTGAGGCAGTTCCCTCCCCTCCCTGGGAGAGTCTGTTGCCTTTGGCCATCATCCTTTTTTGTGCTGGAATTTATTTGCTCCTTCCCATCTGTTTGAAATCAACTGCTGGACAATATAGTATTTACTTAGATTTCCCCATCCTTATTTCAAATCCTCAGGGCGTTTCCATTCCCTCTTCACCCTGTTTGATAGGTGAGGTCGAGAAAATAGGGCTTTAACCCACTTATAGGAGAGCAGCTAACCATAAATGGTTGGTATTTTTCTCGTAAATCTTTTTCTCTCTCTTTGTGATAATCGGACAATTGAACTTCTTATCTTTACTGTTGTGTGCTTTTCATGACAATGGAACAAGCCATGCTTGTCCACCAGGTTCTAAAAAGAGGGCAGTGGAAAGGCCTTTTCTCTGTGCTGCCTCTTGGAAGGCTGCCCGTGGTCAAGACAGCTGGAGACCTCTGTGCCATTTCGTTCGAAATGTTGACACAGCTCTGGATTAATTTCCTTCTGTTTCTCTGCACTCCTCCCTCTTTCCAAGTGAACAAGGCACACATTTTATGAGCGTTTCATTTCTCCTTGTGCTGTTCGGCATGAAGCACAGATTTGTAGAAAGGCTTGAACTGTCTTTACTGTAAAAGTCCAAATATATATAAAAAATCGGCTTGTAGCCTTGGGATCGAAACGATTTGAAACTAGCTAGATGCCCGCTAAATGAACGGCATGCTTGAATCTCTCCATTGTGTTTAGAACTTGGAATTTTAAAAAATAGGGAGAGGGCGAAGAGAAGGGATTGGTCAGCTGGCTGCCGATGTCACAGCTGGCCCAACATGCAGCTATGATTGAGGGCCAAGAGAGAGAGAGGGTTGATCTAATATGGGGGTGTCTGTGTCTGGAGCCTGGGCAACCTAGTTTGGGACGACTCCTGGATTATTTCTTCCAACCGAAAGATTAATCATTGAATCAGAAAAAGAATGTAAAATGTAGTGTGTTTTTGACCATGCATAATTCCTTTGATGCCAAGTCCATGATGTGGCTGCCAACAGGCTTGGTGCTGGAAGCTGAGGGGTAGCAGCAGCCTTTTCAGTACTTTCCCTCTGCTAATCTGTGGTGTCTGGATAAGTGAGGAAACTCTTTAACTGTTCCTCTGGGTTTCTGATTAATGGCAGGAATATAGTCAGATTCTCTTCACCACTTGGCAGGGTAGGACAGATGACCAGGCTGCCAGCTGACTGCATGCACACTGGGGAAAGTTACCAACCTGGTTTGGAACTACAATTCTCAGCACCTCCAGCCAGCCTAGCTGTCTGCTTTGCATGCTGAAGTTCTCAGGTTCAGTCGCTGGCATCTCCAGGTATGGCCTGGAACATCCCCTGCTTGAAACCCTTTTTGGCTGCTGCCAGTCAGTGTGGGCAGTACTGAGCAAGGTGGACCAGTGGCCTGGTTCACTATGAGGTAGCTTCCTTTGTGATATTTTTTGTTGAATTTTCAAAAGTTGGACATATATACTTCAATACATAATAATTTTAACTTTTCTCAACTTCCCGCCCCATTTTCCATTGTGTTTCAGTCCCCCGCTTGCTGCACAGTACCTTCTTATACCAATATATCAATACTATATTATCTAATTCCTTCTGTTGCTCACATTTCAGATCCTGCTTGCGAGTTCATCAAACTATAATATTTCCGAGATAGTCCAAAAAAGGCTTCCATTCTTAGTATGAGAGAGCTTTTCCTATGTTCTTGTGCTGCTGGGAGTTATAGTTGAACCACTCTGAGATCTATGGGTGTGGGGCAGTATACACATTTAATAAATAAAAATAATAAATAATAGTTCAAACATCTGGACGGCAGAAGCAAAGGTTAAGTTACCACATGGCTAAAGGTCATTTGGATTCACAGTGCACAAGGCTTGCTGTGTATGTAGAAATTAGGCATATATGTAAGTCCTGCTGCTGTTTTTGGCATTGCATTTTAATTCTGTTTCTAATGGCACTTGTACACATTGTGATGCCGCCAGTGGAGGTTAGTCCAGTGCGGAGGATTCCAGTTATGGTAAGGTCAGGTGAGCCAGGGTTGCTGAGAAGAACAATCACATGGGAAAATTTGCCTGCAATTACACAGAGAAGTTATTTCTTTGCTATAAATCAAGCATAGAGAGACGTGCTATTATTCTGGTTTGTGAAATCAGAGCAGATGTATGGCACCAGGGAGAAGATAAAACGGGAAACCTTCAAGCACGCATGATGGGAAAGTGTGGGACAAACAAGCCTGTTCGGAAGAAACCAGCCAGCCTTTGACTTCTTGATGCCCTCTGAATATACATTTTTATGTATAAAGCTTACTGTCACTTTTTGATAGAATGCCTAAAGTCATGAATCAAACATTTAAAACAAAATACCTGTTACAAACAGAACAGTACTTCAAAACTAGCAGCAGCAATGTGGAAATGACACCAGCTTGGGCATCTGTCAGCGTTATTTTAAACACCTTTCTTGAACAAAAATTGATGCTTGAGCTTGCTGGCAAAAAGCATGCAGAGATGGCATTTGGTATGTTTCCTCAAGGCAGTTGAGTTTCCTAGAGCAAAGAATTGGTGATCTGAAGTGGTGGTGAGGTACGTCTGGGAGGAGCCATTCCTTCTGGTGTGTTAAGTAGTAGTGGTATGGACTGGCTAAGTAATTAACTATTAACAATTAGACAGCTTTCAACATGGATAAACTGCGGTGGTGTCTTTGCCTGCCTCTCCTGGTTCACTTTCAAACAGGGCATTTGGTTGGTCCTCCACTACGGTTGTGCCAATGTTGGTAGTGGAAAAGGACACAGTCTGGCTTCCTCATGGACAGGCACAGGGTAGGGTATTTGCCAGCTTGTCTGCCTCCCTCTCCTCTTCCCTCATGGGTGATGTGTGCAGTTTAATAAAATGAAACTCGTCTCACTCTTTTAAAAAATACTCTTTGCTCCCTTAGGGCCGTTGCTTTTATTACTGTCATTTCTCACACATTCCTTCTTGTTGCTTCCATTAGATCTGGTGGCTGGATCCCGAGCTGACCTACGGCAACGCCAAGCCATTTGTCTTCACGCAAGGCCATTCCGTGTGCAACCGCTCCTTCTTCCCCTGTTTTGACACGCCAGCCGTGAAATGTACTTACTCCGCCATCGTCAAGGTAGGAGGAAGCCTGTAACAAACCACCGTTTCCTTAGGGAGGAGAAACAGTCGTTCAGGTTGCTGTGCTCTGTGAATGTTGGGATCTGTCTGAACAGACCTGCTTGGGGAAAAAGTTTGGTGCTTTCCCTTATACCATATTAATACATTTGGGATGGGTGTTTGGCTAACAACTTTTCCTTTATCTGCTGGGTCTGTTGCCAGAAGGCCATGTGCAGGTAGGCAGTCAGGTTCTAAGCATCCCCCTCTTCCCAAAGAACTCTGGTTCTTTTTCTTCAGGAGTTGGACTCTGTAATAAACATTGGGCGTCCATGAGCCACTGTCTTTTATACCTCTTGATCCATTTCAAGCAGCACAAGAGACTTTGATCTGTGTCTCCTGAGAGCCAGTGTGTTGTAGTGGTTAAGAGCAGTAGTCTCGTAATCTGGGGAACCAGGTTCGCGTCTCCGCTCCTCCACATGCAGCTGCTGGGTGACCTTGGGCCAGTCACACTTCTTTGAAGTCTCTCAGCCCCACTCACCTCACAGAGTGTTTGTTGTGGGGGAGGAAGGGAAAGGAGAATGTTAGCCGCTTTGAGACTCCTTAAAGGGAGTGAAAGGCGGGATATCAAATCCAAACTCTTCTTCTTCTTCTTCTTGTTCACTCAAGTGGTTGGAGGATTAGGCTGAGCTGACTTCAGACATGTGCGGGATTGCTTTTTTGTTTTGTGTATTACTAGAACCCCTGCGTTCCACGGGTGTGCTTTAAATTTTAAAAAGCAAGAGTACACACTGAGGCTCTCTTAAGGCATAACTAATTTGCGTTAAATGCTTTTGACTATTAACGCTGGCTCACAAATGTAGCTGCCTGACATTCAAATTGAAGTCTGATTCAGCATCCTTTTTGAAAGGCTGACAATACTGGTCCATGAGAAACTGGCTAGTTGGTATATTAGTGGATCACAATCTCCCCTTCTTCTCACCCCAGGCTAGGGCAGAGACATCTTGCTTCAATTGATAACTGCTCACACCTCTTGAATATCCTTCCTAGAAAAAGCTGTCCGGCTGTCTAATCTCTTGTTGTTGTTGTTATCTCAGATGCCAGGGGGTTGGCAGGAAGGATTTCCCAATGGTAGGAGCTGGGGCTTTAGTGCCCTTTACTGCTCTTTTGACCTACCAGTGACTAGCAGAGCAACAAAAAGTTATGCAGACTTGGATAAATTATGGAAATCTGCTCATTTTTCACAGTTTATATAGAGTTCTGTTTATCTTAGGAATTTGGATTGCATGGGCAATTTCTATTTTTTTTCGTGCACATTTGCCTGGTTTGCATGTCACCAAACAGCGGTGAAGATGTGAGTTCCCAGAGAAGAACTCACAGCCGCTCCCCACTCCTTTTTTGGTTTTGCTCCTGCACTGGGCTGAACTAACCCCAGGTTTGGCTTAGCCTGTTGTCCAAACCCAGACTTGTAGTTAAACTGTCTCCTTACCAACTGCAAGCACTAGGCAAGAAAAAAACCTTTGCTACAGTTTGTGGTTAGAGAGGAGCGAGCGTCACCCCATAGGAACTAGGGAAGCTGCCTTGTTTATCTACTCAGTATTGTCAACACAGGCTGGCAGCGACTCTCCAGGGTTTAAACAGGGAGCCTTCCCAGCCTTACCTGGAGCCACCAAGGATTGAACCTGGGATCTTGTGCAGGCAAAGCAGATGCTCTTCCCCTGAGTTACAGCCCTCCTTGTGCTTGGATGTCATGCCAAGTCAAACCTTGGCTTAGCTCAGCGCAGCACAAGAAAAACAAAAAGGACCAGGGAAGAGCAAAGTGGCTGCTTGCTTCTCTCCAGGACTCCGCATGTTTGCACACAGTCCTGGTAAGCCACAGTTTAGCTTGCTGGGATGTGCAGACTAGGCAACTGAGTGTTGTGAAACCAGCTATTAGTCTCCTTGGCCCATAGAGCATCCTGACAGCCCGTTGCTTGTTTCCCAGGCTCCTGCAGGTATGCAAGTGTTGATGAGTGCTACCCAAAGCACCTATGAGGAAGAAGAGGGCACCTATCAGTTCTACATGGAATACCCAATTCCTGCTTACCTTGTGGCACTGGTGGCAGGGGACCTTGTACCTGCAGACATTGGTCCTAGGTAAGCTACTTTTGTCTGCCTGAGCTGTGCTCGTTGTGAGGAGCTGCTTTAGCAGCCTTTCAAATGCGCCCACAAAGTTCATTAGCCTGTATGTTTTCATTGTTCTTTTACTAGCCTGCATTTTCGTGCTGGTGGTGGAAGAGTAGAAAACTGCTTTCTACTGAGCAGAGTGGTGGAGAAGGGATAGAGTGATCCAGGTGCCTTCCTCTGGCCTGTTGCATTTCCATGCTGGTGGTGGAGGAATAGACTTTCCTTCTCATGGTTTCTGTCACAGAAACCAAGTGGACTGATCAAGGAAGGATGGAGCAGTCTATGCCTCCTCCACCAGCCCGCTTGCTCGCCTGCACGGAATCCTTGCTCACCTGCGGCAACCAGGCTAATGCGTAAATGCAAGGCTTGTGCTTGGAAGTCATCAAGCCGGATGGATCAGGAAAAGCTGTTCCTGGTGACATGGGACACTGCACACTTGTAGATCAGTCCTGTGCAGCTTGAACACTGCTGACTGGTTGTGCCACAAGACACCTGCCACACAGTGTGGCATCTCCATATCCAGGAAAATATTTGTGGCTTTTGCCTAATCATCAGTCAGGAACTTTACTTAGACCAGGGGTAGTCAACCTTTTTATCCTACTGCCCACTAATGCATATTTCTTGGTGGTTAAATTTCCTTACCGCCCACCAGTGATCGATGGAAGGAGGATTCAGCTTGTGCCGTAGAACCCCCCTACCACCCACCTAGAATCCTGAAATGCCCACTACTGGGTGGTAGGGACCAGGTTGACAACTCCTGACTTAGACCTTGAAATTGTCTGCAAATGTCTATTTTAGTTTTTGTAACAGGGATCCAAAATCACTAGTGAATGATATGAATGGTGGAACCAGCATGAAGTCAGTGAGTTGACTGTTGCTGTCTTTGTTACAGGAGCAAAGTGTGGGCGGAACCATGCCTGCTGTCAACAGCTATCAGCAAACTCTCGGGTCGGGTTGAGCGCTGGCTCAGCGCTGCAGAGAGCCTCTATGGGCCCTATATATGGGGAAGGTAGGTGTGGTGCATTCACACTTTTGGAATAAAATTGAAGGTGTCTGTAGAGGCAGTGATTCAGGAGTTCCAAGGGCCTCTTTTCGACCCTGCCACCCGCACCTCTTGGGTACCAAGAATGGTATCAGGCATCCAATGGGTGCCTCATCCGGAAGGGTTTTATTCTGAAGTTAAGGGTGCTTTGGCAAATTGTGAGCACGCTGTTTCCTTGCACAGAAAACTTGGAATAATATAAAGTCTGGCTCATTCTGACACAGAGTGCAAAAGGATCAGAATCCAGAGCTAATGGGTGAAATGTTAGACTTTTAAATGGTGGTTTTTCAAACGGCTATAATGAGCCTCCCTCAATCAAGAATACAACAATTGTTCAAGGCTCTTCATGGAGTCATAGAATCATAGAATAAAATTATAGAGGTGGAAGGGGTCCTGAGGGTCATCTAGTCCAACCCCCTGCAATGCAGGAATCTCAATGAAAGCAGCCATGACAGACGGCCATCCAATCTCTGCTTTAAAATCTCCAAAGGAGGAGAGCTCACCACTTTCTGAAGGAGTCCATTCCACTGTTGAAAAGCTCTTACTGCCAGAAATTTCTTCCTAATGTTTAATTGGAATCTCCTTACTTGTAACTTGAATCCATTGGTTCGGGTCCTACCATCCAGAGCAGCAGAAAACAAGTTTTCTCCATCTTCCATGTGACAGCCCTTCAGATATTTGAAGATGGCTATCCTATCTCCTCCCAGTCTCCCCCTTACCAGGCTAAACATACCCAATTCCCTCAACTGTTGCTCATCAGGCTTGGTTTCCAGACCCTTGATCATCTGGGTTGCCCTCCTTTGCACACGTTCCAGCTTGTCAGCATCCTTCTTAAATTGTGGCAGGTGAATGTGGGAGGGGAGGCATTGCCGTAGCTGTGGAGGGCTGCATTCTTCTTTCAATCTCCTACTGCAAGTAGAAAGACTGTGATAAATAAGGGGCTAGTCCATTGGATTGTGTGCCGTTATAAAGGAACTCCAGAACTGATTTTGTGCAGTGTGTTACAGGGCTTGAGTCCCTGCACAAAGCCAGTCCCTGTCTTAATCTACCCCCATAACATGGGAAAATCTCAGTTTTGCCGCTCTCAGCTCCTTTGAGAAGTGGTGGATGTGTAACATACAGCCAACCCTACCACTTAAATGGCAATTTTCCTCCCACTGCACCCAGAGTGCACAAATGGGCTGGGAGAGACTGGGAAGAGGCAGTTTTAGGGTGGCGTGATTGGTGAGGTCGCACTGGGGCACCAAAACAATGCTTTAGAACAGAGCTCGAGAGGCTCTCACAGGGCGCTGCTGAAATTGAGAGCCCAAAGTCCTCCACTGCTGGGAAGGAGGACTCCTCTATGCATTTCCTCACAATTGTGAGAATTATGGCTCCAAGGTCTTGAGAGTGACCTGCGTCCTCCCCGCCCCCTCCTTGCCCCTTCCAGGTACGACATCGTTTTCCTTCCTCCCTCTTTCCCCATTGTCGCCATGGAGAACCCCTGCCTCACCTTCATAATCTCTTCCATCCTGGAGAGCGACGAATTCCTCATCATCGATGTCATCCACGAAGTGGCCCACAGCTGGTTTGGCAACGCCGTCACCAATGCCACGTGGGAAGAGATGTGGCTGAGCGAGGGGCTGGCCACTTACGCTCAGCGCCGGATCACCACTGAGACCTATGGTAAGCGGCAGGGTAGGTGGCACTTCCGTGACCTTGTTTACATAGTTTGAAAAGAAGAGCTTGTTTCAGCAACCTGGGTGCCGTTAGCAGGGGCCCTCAAGAGCTGCCATTCTTATAGCATCTACAGTTTCTAACCAAGCATCAGGGAGCTGCAATCCTGACGCTCTAGATCTTTTGGAGCTCCTGATACTTCCCAAATAACCATTCTCAACAAATTGGAAGCCAGGCTCAAGATACCTCCCCACGGCTCCTCCCCTCCCGGGAGCAAATTTCCCCTTCGTCTCCCGACGTCCATAAAGCAGTTTGTCAGTCCTTTGGCGAAAGCCATCATTATTTAATCAAGATCTGAAACCATTATTTGAAGTGGGTTTTAGATCCCGACGCAAGAGTAGCCCTAATTCCCTTCTACGATTGGATTGAAGACTCACACAACGTATGAACAACTTGCACATAAACGCAGACTTGTCATGGACAAATTCAGTGACATTTGGAATCCATTCTTAAAAATACTATAATAGGTTAAGATCTGGTGAAGTGCAATTACAACCTTACAGTTAACACGAGGGCTGTTTAAGCAGTATCCCAAGGGCAAGAAGAGAGAAGCTTAACTAGTCCGGAACTAGCTTTAAAAAAAAGTTGCTTCAGTATTTTGTCTCGGTACGTTAATTCTAGAAGGGTAGTCAGGTTGCAGAGTCTTGCAATCCTGTATCATCTCACAATTGCTGTTAACCTTTTTTCTTTCTGTTTAATCAAATGGTACATCAGCACACATGTAACAGTAGCATCAAGCAAAATCCCCCCTCCATCTATTTATATGTACCGAACCAAGAATCCTGCTCTCACAGTCTTTTAATCATACCCAACCTTGACCTCTGAAGACAAATAAGATAGGAAATCAGAGGAGAGATTGAAACGGAAACAACTGAATTTTAATGAGACTACTCTGGAGTCGATGAATTGTGGGTTGCAGCTTGATTCTTGGTTAACTGATACACAAAAAGGTTTCCAATTCCATGCAGAAAATGTCCCAGTTTATGTGATGCACTTGAACAGCTCAACATGTGGTAGCAGCTGTCACATAACGTGATTTAAAATTGCCTTTAGGGTGACCGCCCTAAAGTTTACACCATTCCATCACCTGCTTCCTTGAGATCCTGTGCCATCTCCTCTGCTGAATACTGGGCGTTTCTTGGGAAGCCCAGGATTTCAACTTGGTCATTTATCTCAGATTAGCTGCTTGCTCTTGGCCTTCATTTCACCAGTTCCTGAAGCAGTGACCTACTTCACAGCAGTTGTGGGCAGAAGATTGATTGCAATCAACTGGTAGATGTCTGGACAATCTGCAGTAGATCAGAATTCTCTAAATTAAGCTGCTGAACTAAAGAAAGCTTTGGGGGGAAACCAGGAGCGGATTTTTGTGTGGAAGGACTATGAGCTCAGTTGAGGTTCCGGATATAAATTCCTGGGCTAAGCGTGTGCACCGATTCCAAGTCTATATCCTACCCACTATTTTGCAGTTGGCTCCAGTTGGGTTCCCTTGGGGTTTTAGTGAAAAACAGAGGAAGCAGATGCCACAAACCTGAAGTGTGCCCACCCCTTCTCTGCAAAATGGTTGTAAGGCTGAATGAACTAGTTACTTTCCCTGAATGTTAATTATAATGCCAAGATGGAGGGGTTTTGCAATTTGGCAGTGTAGCTTCTTGTAGTGTTTGGGTGGCCTTCCATGATGTCACAGAAGGGTGGGGACAGTCTGCCAGTGGGTGAGCTGTTCAGATGGTAGCAAGGACTGGGTCAGAATGGTGAGGTCCCATGAAGAGAGCAGGCCTAATAGGGAGGGTCATGGGGAGGTTAGGAAATGGGGTTTGGAACTGGGAGCGGTCCAGAGGAGGGAAGGCAAAAGCAGAAGGCCACAGGAGGTGTGTGAGAGGGCCGGAGGGACTGGGAGAGAGAATGATCAGAGAAAAGAGGTGGCTAGGAGCTGCAACGGGAAGGGAAGCTGAAGTCCACATGTATATTTGAAATGCACAGCCAGATTTTGGGCTGCAGGCTTCAGGCACCAACACATTTTGTTTTCGTGTGCAGGTGCTGCCTTTACGTGCCTGGAGACTGCCTTCCGCCTTGATGCCCTCCACAGGCAGATGAAGCTCCTTGGGGAGGACAACCCTGTTAGCAAGCTTCAGGTGAAGCTGGAGCCAGGTATGTCCTGCGTTGAGATTAGCCGGCTGGGTCTCGGCTTTTATAAAACAGGCCGGCTCACCCTGACCATCTCTGGCTTCCTGTTATGCATGAGCTTCTGCTATCACGGCTGTCATCTCATCCCGCCCCTCCACCCCTTGAAGCCTGAAATAGGTGGCTGCATCCTGGGTCAGTTCCACAAAGCAAATTCAGTGTGGCAGAGAGAGGCCAAGCATGAAATATCACAGCACAGTGGAAGTTGTTATCAAAATGCTGCTCTAAATTAGGGGCAGGCAACAAGCTTTCGCGATAAAGTATGGAGGTGGTTATTTTGGATTTCAGTCCCACAACACGCCCCTGCATTGCCGGGTTCCCTTCTTTCCCTCATCTCCCTGCTTCTTTACATTCTTTGACTACAGAAGGGTCTTTAAGGCTGCAATCCTTACTACTACTACTAATAATAATAATTTATTATTTGTACGCAGCCCATCTGGCTGGGTTTCCCCAGCCACTCTGGGCGGCTTCCAACAAGGATTAAAAATACATCAAAATGTCACATGTTAAAAACTTCCCTGAACAGGGCTGCCTTCAGATGTCTTCTAAATGTCAGGACGCGGGTGGCGCTATGGGTAAAACCTCAGTGCCTAGGACTTGCTGATCGTAAATCGGCGGTTCGAATCCCCGCGGCACGGTGAGCTCCCGTTGTTCGGTCCCAGCTCCTGCCCACCTAGCAGTTCGAAAGCACCCCTAAGTGCAAGTAGATAAATAGGTACCGCTCTATAGCGGGAAGGTAAACGGCGTTTCCGTGTGCGGCACTGGTGCTGGCTCATCAGTGCAGCTTCGTCACGCTGGCCACGTGACCCGGAAGTGTCTTCGGACGGCGCCGGCTCACGGCCTCTTAAGTGAGATGAGTGCACAACCCTAGAGTCGGTCACAACTGGCCCGTATGGGCAGGGGTACCTTTACCTTTACTAAATGTCAGGTACCGTATTTTTCGCTCCATAAGACACATCAGACCATAAGACGCACCTAGTTTTTGGAGGAGGAAAACAAGGGGAAAAAATTCTGAATCCCAGAAGCCAGAACAGCAAGAGGGATCGCTGCGCAGCGATCCCTCTCACTGTTCTGGCTTCTGGGATAGCTGCACGAAGCCTCTTCAGGGCAGCGGGATGAAGACTCCCCCTGCCCTGAAGAGGCTTTGCGCGGTTAAGCCAGAAGCTAGAACAACATGTGGGATCGCTGAGCAGCAATCCCTCTTGCTGTTCTGATTTTTGGGATAGCTGTGCAGCCTATATTCACGCCATAAGATGCACACACATTTCCTCTTACTTTTTAGCAGGGAAAAAGTGTGTCTTATAGAGCGAAAAATACGGTAGTTGTTTATCTCTTTGACATCTGATGGGAGGGCGTTCCACAGGGCAGGTGCCACTACTGAGAAGGCCCTCTGCCTGGTTCCCTGTAGCTTTGCTTCTCGCAGTGAGGGAACTGCCAGAAGGCCCTCGGCACTGGACCTCAGCGTCCAGGCAGAACGATGGGGGTGGAGACGCTCCTTCAGGTATGC
The DNA here is from genome assembly GCF_964188315.1 of Podarcis muralis. Lineage (NCBI taxonomy): Eukaryota > Metazoa > Chordata > Lepidosauria > Squamata > Lacertidae > Podarcis > Podarcis muralis. The sequence continues at coordinate 5,763,406 of NC_135660.1, read as the reverse complement.
TGGGTCAAGGCAGTTTAGGGCCTTAAAAGTCAACACCAACACTTGGAATTGTGCTTACTGCCTGACAGTAAGCCTAAGCCCCACTGTAGGATTGCACTGTAGGATTGCACTCTGTAGGATTGCACTGTAAGAACCTCAGGAGATTACTAAGGCCTAACTGCTAGATAACTTGATGGTAATACCTCAAGGATCGCCTCTCCCCATATGAACCATCCCGGACCCTGTGATCACCATCTGAGGCCCTTCTTCGTGTGCTTCCTCCAGGAAACACTCTTACGCCACTTTCACATCTGTGGCTTCTCCCAAGTGACCCAGGAAACTGTAGTTTGTAAAGAGTGATGAGAATTCTTAGGAGACCCTTAACAAACTGCAGTACCCAAGATCCTTTAGAGGAAACTATGAAAGTGGTGCAAGGGTGCTATTTTATTTTTATTTTCCTTCCCTTCCCTTTTTATAAATTTATTTATTTGTGGGGGGTTTTCAGATTAAAATTTTACAGTCACATATCCAACATATGACATAGAAACAAGATTCCAAAGAATCTCCTGGATTTCCCTCCTCCCCTTTGTGGGTCCTATTGTTAATCATTTCCTCTTGCATCTTTTAGAACAATCCAAATCTTTTACCTCTCCATTGTGTCCAAAATTCACCATTAAACTACAAGTGTTATTCCAATCCTACTAACAATTTTAGCTGTTTACAATGGTTTTTAAGATAAATTATAAATTTCCCCCATTCCTTATTAAAATGTTGGTCTTCCTGATCTCCTCTCCTCTCCTCTCCTCTCCTCTCCTCTCCTCTCCTTTCCTTTCCAAGATCCCAGGGTGGTTCACAGCAGAAAAACAGAAAATGAGAATATAAAATACATAATAAAACAAAAATAAGCCAATACCCCCCCACAAACAGATTTTAAAAGCCATAGAATCCTAATCAACCAAATGCCTGGTTGAAGAAGTGTGGCTGTGACCACAGATTCATCCCTCTCTCTCTCTTGCCTTCTCCATTTCCTGCTCTAGATTGCAAACTCTTGGCATGTGGGGTTGCAGGGGCCTGTTTCATGTTTTGCTTCTGAAACTTTATGGAGCACCATAGACACTGATGATGTTGTATAAATAAGTCATTAAAAGCCGTAATCTAAGGAGGAGGGGGAAAAGCTGTGGACCAAGGAAGCTTCTGATGGCATTTTTGCTTGCAGCTTTACCAAGATATTACTGTGTTTTCTCTCTCTCTCTCTCTCCTTCCCTCCCCTCCCCTTGCCTATCCCCCATCCCTCGCTCTTACAGGTGTGAATCCTAGCAATCTGATGAACCTCTTCACGTACGAGAAAGGTTACTGCTTTGTTTACTACCTGTCTCAGCTCTGTGGAGACCCAGCACGCTTTGATGCCTTCCTTCGAGTTAGTAACTTGGGTTTCAGAGGCGGGGTGTGTCCATGTGCATGTATGTGAGACTCTTGCCTGTATGCATTTCCCTTTGAGACACCCAGGAGAAAGAGAGGGAAGTCAAATTTAGAAAAGGAGGAGGAGAGGCAGTTGGCATGCTTTAATCAAGGGCTTGAAAATAGCTGTTTGTTAGATGAGGATACCTCTGCAGGAGACCGCTCAGTGAAATAGATCAGCAAAGGGTCCCAGTTAAAACAACTCAGTCAATAATAATAATAATAATAATAATAATAATAATAATAATAATAATAATTAATTTATACCCTGCCCATCTGGCTGGGTTACCCCAGCCGCTCTGGGCGGCTTCCAACAGAATATTAAAATACAATAGTCTATTAAACATTAAAAGCTTCCCTAAACAGGGCTGCCTTCAGATGTCTTCTAAAAGTCTGGTAGTTGTTTTTCTCTTTGACATCTGATAGGAGGGCATTCCACAGGGTGGGTGCCACTACTGAGAAGGCCCTTTTCCTGGTGCCCTGTAACTTGGCTTCTCGCAGAAGGGAACCACCAGAAGGCCCTCAGCACTGGACCTCAGTGTCTGGGCAGAACGATGGGGGTGGAGACGCTCCTTCAGGTATACTGGGCTGAGGCCGTTTAGGGCTTTAAAGGTCAGCACCAACACTTTGAATTGTGCTCGGAAACGTACTGGGAGCCCGTGTAGGTCTTTCAAGACCGGTCAAAGCAATGAGTTGGGAGGTAGTGGAGAAGGAAGACAAGACAGAAGGGGTTTCATGGCAAACACCCATCTTGAGAATGTGGCCTACACGTTGCCAGAGACCTCGCTTTCACTACTTGTCCCCCCATCCCCACAAGTGTTAAGGAAGAAATCAAGTAAGCAGCAGTTAGAAAATAGAGGCTGGTGCTGGTGGTCTTCAGGGGAAGAGTTGATGCCTGGAAAGTGAGGCAATGCTTAAGAGGTCCTGAGTCAGAGCTCCAGAAACTGCTGGGCTGGATGCAGCAAGAGGAGCAGGAACGGGGATATATATTACTGTTGTTCTTAATATTAATACGTTGATTTTTTCATTTTAGTTTCCTTATATTGTATTTTTGTTTTTCACTGTAAGCTGCTCTGAGTGATATTTTAATAGAAAAGCGGGGCATACTGTTCTAATCTGATCTAAGCAGCTGATATGGCAATGTATGCTAGATAAATCTCCACTGGTTTTCTCAGGCCTGGCTTCAGGCTCGTTCTGCCGTTAGCCTGAGTCTTGTGTTCACGTACGCCAAGAGATGCTGCCTGTCTTGCAAGCCAGTTGCATCCCTGCTCTCCAATATACCAACAACTTTCTGGAGCATTATATATTTTATTTCTACATTCAGCCTGGCCTTCCTAAAGGATTGTAGTGCCAAATAATTTAAAGGAAGTTCTTGTGACAGATGAATGTCCCTTAGTGAATCTTTAGGAGGAAGGAGTTTCATGATTTGGGGTGTTAGTGGTAATGTGGGTTTACATAAGTCCTTCCTTCCTTCCTTCCTTCCTTCCTTCCTTCCTTCCTTCCTTCCTTCCTTCCTTCCTTCCTTCCTTCCTCTCTCTCTCTCTCTCTCTCTCTCTCTCTCTCTCTCTCTCTCTGTCTCTCTCCCCTATGCAGTCTCCTGTGGGAAATAGACTTTCCTTACCTGTTGCATCTCACTTTTTCCTCTGCATGCTTGTTCCATCCCCCTTCGCCTTCTCCGTTATTGCCCTTCCTTCCCCGTTATTTATATGATTTTGCTACTTAACTGTCTTTCTCTTTCCCCTGAAACTTGCCAACTCCTTGACCCATTCTCCCGGCTCTCTTCCAGGCCTACATCGAGAAGTACAAGTTCACTAGCGTTGTGGCCCAAGATCTCTTGGATTCCTTCCTGGCTTTCTTTCCAGAACTGAAAGAACAATGCATTGAGAGCAGAACAGGTAGAGAAGAACACATTGGCTGCTTCTGCTTTCGTTGAAGCGCGGTGAGAATAAATGACTCTGGGAGCTTCTGCGCTAGCATCAACTTCATTCCGTGGGTGTGCAGTGCAGCAGCTGTTGTGCCATTCAGACAGGGACAGAGAGAGGGGACGGCTCCACAGTCGTGGTGCTTTGTGTGGGCCTCTTTGGCAGTCAGGTGGTAAAGAGGCTGGAATGGGAGAAACCAAGGGTCTGGAAACCAAGCCTGATTAAGAACGGTTGAAGGAGCTGGGGATGTTTAGCCTGGAAAAGAGGAGACTGGGAGGATATGTGATAGCCATCTTCAAATATCTGAAGGGCTGCCATATGGAAGATGCAGCACGCTTGCTTAATGTTGTTCCAGAGGGTAGGACTTGAACCAATGGCTTCAAGTTACAAGAACATCAGGAAGAACTTGTCGTCTGTAATAATAATAATAATAATAATAATAATTATTATTATTTATATCCCGCCCTCCCCAGTCGAAGCCGGGCAAGAGCAGCTAACAACAATAAAAGTAACACAGCATTCTAAACTCAATTCATTCTAAAATCAATTCAAAATCAAATTAATGGAACCATTGGGCTAGAGTTCTAAGAGGATTATCAAAGGAGGGGGTCAGGCTGTGCCTTGGCCAAAGGCCTGGTGGAACAGCTCTGTCTTGCAGGCCCTGCAGAAAGATTTCAAGTCCCGCAGGGCCCTGGTCTCTTGTGACAGAGCGTTCCACCAGATTGGAGCCACAGCCGAAAAAGCCCTGGCTCTGGTTGCTTTGCTTTGTTGTGGAGCACATGTCTTGCATTCTGAAGGTCCCAGTTTCATAGAATCACAGAATCGTAGAGTGAAGTGAAGGCATGAGGTGGGAGTTGGTATTGCAGGTGAGCTGTGCAGAAGCACGCTGGCAAGCATGCTCTAAGACAAGCAGCCGGCCAGCTCTGGGGAGGCTCCTTTTATTAGCACAATATGCAAAACCAGTCAGATACATTTTGGACTGTGACCTTTACACATCTTCCAATCCTGAGATCGTGGGGTGGTACAAAGTTATTTTGGCACCTGTTTCCACCGCGTCATTTCCCCCTTGCACAGTGTATGACTAAGCAGACAAAGTTCACAGACAGGGCACGGCAGACCACTAAGAGATCAAAGGTTAGATAGAGGGCATGATGTTCAGACAGCTGTGGCTTTGTCTGTGGGTGAAAGTGTGCTCCACACCCAAAGGTTACGTGGTCAGACAGCCTGTGGCTTCTCTGCGGGTGGAAGTGTGCTCCACGTCTGGCAATCATTCCTTCAGTAGAGTTGGAAGGTACCCCAAGGAACATCTAGTCCAACCCCCTGCAATGCAAGAATCTCAACTAAGGGGTCTAAGACAGATGGCCATCCAACCTTGGCTTAAAAACCTCCAATGAAGGAGAGTCCACAGCTTTTCTAGTGAGTACCATTCTTTGCTGAACGGTACACTGGTATCACGAGCGAAAAACATCCCCAGGGACAGGACTGAAGAAATATTTGTGCCTGAGATGCTGAAGGACCACTGCCAACCAGTACAGATAGTGTTCTGCTATCAGCCTGATCCAGTATAACATAGCTGCAAGTGCTCACAGAAACCTGACTGAAAAGAAGTGCAGGCCGCTCCCTGTCTGATTCCAGTTTGTGTGTCTGTTGCAGGACTAGAGTTTGAACGCTGGCTCAATGCGACGGGTCCTCCTTTAATTGAGCCAGACTTATCTCAGGGATCCAGTCTGACCTGCCCCGTGGAGACGCTCTTCAGCCTCTGGACTACAGAGCCTCTGGATGCTGTGGCTGCTGCTGGCAGCGTTGATATCGCAGAATGGCGGACGTTCCAGACCGTGCTCTTCCTTGACAGGCTGCTGGACGGGTCCCCGTTGCCTGAAGGTGAGTTTCGTTGAGCTGGCAGGTGAGCATCTGAGTCTCTACGTAGCTCAGACAGAAAAATTGGAAGGTCGCGAGTAAAAGGTTTGTACGGGAGACAGACCTAAGTGTAAAACGGGAGCATGAGTGACCAGCCAGTAGTATGGAGCTGGAGGAGGAGAGGACAGGATCCCCTGGGAAACGCGACAAACCTGCTGTACCTGAAACTGGGTGTGGTGAGTACAGCTGAATGGGACACAGCTGTGGGCAGCCTGAGGAGGTATCACATGCCTTGTGCCTTCCGATAAAGAATGGGAGACGAGGGTGATGTTTGCTGTTTTCAGGAACTCTTCTTGTTGTGAGACTTTTGTGGGCTTGCTGAGTGTTTGTCTGGGCCCTGGGTGAGAACCCGGAGGCTGAGGAGGTGGGTGTGTCAGAAGGAAAATGAATTGATCTCTCTCTCTCTCTCTCTCTCTCTCTCTCTCTCTCTCCACACACACACACACACACACACACACACACACACAAAACTTTGTATTAATGTAGCTTTCTAATATGTAACTTTATTTTTGTAATATTTAAGTCGTCTGTTGTTGTTTAAGCCCTTTGTACACCACTTAGAGATACTTTTAATATATTAAGTGGTATAGAAATTCAATAACCAGATAATAAATATTCAGGTCTTCCAGAGTTATCAGTAATAGACTCTGACAGCCAGGTGGCTTATTAGCCAGTAAGGAAACACTGCAAACTCCTAAGCAAAAGAGATGGTTGCAAGACACTGCATCTCGCCACATCCATTTGGAGAAACAAATTGGCCAGTGTTTCACAGCTATGGATTCTCTAGAGATGGCAAAAGCATGTCTTTTTATAAATTACAAAGATCCGGTCTAACTGTTACTCTCACCCAGGGGATCAGCATGCCTGTAGCCAGTTTGGGGGTAGGACTGCAATTTGGAAGGGTAGCCCATGTTTTGCATGCAAAAAAATTCCAGGTCTGGTTTTGGCATCTCCAGGTAGAGCTGAGAAAGGTCTCTGTGCCTCGAGAACCACTGCCAGCCAGTGCAGACAGTATTGAGTTAGATGGAGCAGTGGACCTGCACGATCCACCGCAGCTTCCTATGTCCCTGTGAGTTTCATTTCCTCCTTAGTGTTGTTCAGAGCATCTCACCATATGAGCTGAAGCGGCCATGTTGTGAATGGCAGTGAATGTTAGCTGCCTTCGCTCATACAAACTTCAGAGCAAACCAGATGCAGACCAAAATCTAGGGGCATTTTTCGCATTAAGGTGTGGTTGGGTTGGGTTAGGTTTGCAAATTCAGCCTTCTCAAGGATCTGAAGCCCTTCTGGGTTGGAGAATTGCCAGGCCTCCTGGTTCCATTTCTGAACGTTTCCCTATGTGCTCTTCAGAGGTGATATCAAAGCTCTCTGAGTGCTACTCGGCTCAGTTGGATGGCATGAACGCAGAGATTCGCATCCGCTGGCTACAGATCATTGTCCGCAACGACTACCATCCAGATCTTCACAAAGTCCGGCGCTTCTTGGAAAACCAGGTACTAACTTCCAGATTAAAAACACCCTGCGTCTCTCAGGGGCATGAGATTTGGGCATGAAACAACCCTGGAACTCCTGCTGATTGACCGAGTGTGTGGATCAGGTGTGTGGTGCAGTTTGTCGGCACGTGGAAACTGGTGGCTGAACTCACTGGTGGGCTGGATGAGGTTAGGCAGGTCAATATTATGTTTCCTGTAGCGCAGACAGAGGACTGATGCTGAGAGAGGGTGGCTCGCCAAAGGCCGCCTGCCGAGTTTAAGGTTGGGAGCCAAACCAAGACTTCCTGATCCGTAGGAGGTGCTTTACACGGAGGAGGGAATCAAGTGGTGGAGGAAAAGCTTGGATGTGGGTGGGAAAGGTGCGAAGAAGCATCGCCCAGGAGGAAGAGGAGGGATAAGAGATGAGGGTGTAACAAGAAGGAGGACTCAATGAAATTAATGGATGTTGCTAACTTAAAGTTCAGTTACAGGTAGGTAGCCGTGTTGGTCTGCCATAGTCGAAACAAAATAAAAAAATTCCTTCCAGTAGCACCTTAGAGACCAACTAAGTTTGTTATTGGTATGAGCTTTTGTGTGCATGCATGGAAGGATTTTTTTTATTTTGTTTAGAGTTCAGTGCGTCTGAGTGTATCTTGGATGCAACTCATGGTGTTTCAGTAGATTTTAAGAAGCCAATATATTTATATCTTCACTTTTGAATCTCCATTATTATTATTATTATTATTATTAATTTCATTTCTATACTGCTTTATATTTTTAAGGGGGGAAATCTCAAAGCAGTTTACAACCTACATTAAAACAGCAAATAAAACAATTCAGATTAAAACATTACTGAAGAAAGTTGAATATACAGTATACAGTTAAATACAATTAACATTCAAACACAATTCACAGGAAACTTAAAATATTATCCTAAACATTTTTTTAAAAAACACTGCAGAGGAGGTCGACTGCAGAATGCATCTTTAGCAGAGCAAAGTTAACAAAACTAAACATTTCAAAAGAAAACTGTGAAGTCAAATATAAAAGGCACATTTGAAACAGCATAACTAGCAAAATAATAAAATAGTCTCATTTGCATAGAACATACCTGCTGCTGTGCTCTCTAGTACTTTCCCTTTTACTAGGATACAAGAATAATGTGTTTGCACAATAATAAAAATGTTTTTGTGGGAGAGGGTTATTGGTTTGTTTTTGTTTCATTATGTATTATGTGTTCCATTTTGTATTTTTATGTTGTGAACTGCCCTGTGATCTTTGGATGAAGGGTGGTATACAAATTTCAATAATAATAAAAAATAATAATAATAAATAGGCCAGTCTTTTGGCTGGCTTATGCAGTACCACCGATCTATCAGTTTTCCTTGTTAGCTCTAAACCAGAATGCGTATTTATTTTTGTGCAGTCACTGAGTCCCATTTGTATTGCAGATGTCGCGGATGTACACGATTCCATTGTACGAGGACCTCTGCACCGGCACCCTGAAGTCGTTTGCCTTGGACATTTTCTACCAGACCCAGAACCAGTTGCACCCCAACTTGCGGAAGACCATTCAGCAGATCTTGACGCAGGGCCTGAACCCGCTCCTTGCCATGGATGCGGCAGCTGTTATGGCAGACCCTCTGGGTGCTGTGGTAGAGGACAAGCCCCCAGAAGCTGCACACAGTGCCATTTCTCTCAGGGACGTAAATGTGTCTGCTTAGCTCCCCAGCTCATGCTGGGCGTTTGAAAGTGGAGGAGCAGCCAGGCGAGGGGCAACGTGAACCAAGTGCTGCCTCCTGACCCTCTGTGCCACAGCTTGGGGGGGGGGGGAGATTGGATCTCTTGTCGTCGCTCCCACCCACCCCCGCCCCCATTACACACACAAATGTGCCTTCCGGTGCCCGATTCGTTGGCACAGCCAGATATCAGGGATGTCTCCCCTTCTAGCTGCAAGCTGGAACTGTTACGGGACTTGATGCATCATGAATGTGGATTCCAGGGTGACTTTTGTTCCCCCACTGCAAACGGGAAGAATTCTCTCGCGGGCACTTGGGAGGGTCTGTGTCCTCCAGGCCTTCAGAGAGGCAAAGTCGCCACTGGCTGTGCACTGACAAGGAAGTAAAGGGAGTGGGGAACACTATCAGGATCATGGAGATTTGAAGGTTTGGCAGCGTTCTGCAAAGAACAGAAAAGGAGTGATGGGGGAGTCTGTTCCGTTTTTGTGCTCTTTTACTGTGTTACTCAGGAGGTGGCGGGTTTAGAACAATGCCTTCAAGCAATGCCTTGGTTTCATCAAGCTGGTCAAGCGTTAAAGGCTAGGAGACAGGGGGTGGATTTGAAATCCTCCCTCATTTCACTTCTGATTTTCTCCGTTGCGGGACGTTTGACACCCAAACCCACTCAGCTAACTGCAGTGGGGCCAGGGGCCTGTTTTCCTAAAACTACGCTGCAAATCCTTCATTAGTGTCTGGAACGCAGCTCTGAAAACAGCAGGTAAGGATGACTCGCATCCCCAACTCATCTTGCAAATTAACAAATGGGATGCAATGGCAAACTCAGGCACAATCCTCCGGTAACTTTCCACATTTGTTAAGTGTGCAAATTCTGCTCATTTTAAAGGAGGCCAGAAGAAGTGAAGATTCTGTCGGATTGTCTCTCTGGTCTGTTGGTGCTTCCCAATGGTCATAGGAATGGACAAACAGGCTAGGTTTTGAGTGCAGAATGATATGCTTTGTGTCCTGTTCAGCCTGTGTCTTGGCTAAGGACATTTTTAAGTCTCTCTCTCTCTCTCTCTGGATGAGAAAGCAACCGTTGAATATGAAAGCCAGCTTCTTCCAAAGCCGTCTCTTGAGATCAGAGCTATGCTGCCCACCAGCAAAGCCTTTCCTTCCTGGCCATTAGGCAGAGAGAAACAGAGACTGACTATGCAATGCCCTTCTGACCAGCCAGCCGAACTGCCGTCTGTCAAAAGTGAATGGAAGGGCAACCGTATGTAGAGGCATTGGTGCATCTTTCAGAAGATGGCTGGAAGTGGACAAAATGGTGCAGCGTCACGTTTTCCTGCTGTGGGAGTGGCTGTGTTTTTAATATCTCTCTCTGAGCGCCTTTTTCTGCAAGAAGCAGAGAGCTGAGGATTGAACAAATAGGTCTACAAAGAGGCTTCCAACGAAAACCAAACAGGGTGCTGGGAATTGCCATATCTTCCAGGGGTGGAGGCAGTATAGGAATGTGTGTGTGTTTTTAAATTAACTCTGTTTGCCTTTTTGAGAGTTGAGTGTGCCCGAAGGGCTGCTTAACGCTTTATGGTAGGCGAGAATATGCTGGTGCTTGCTGCTGTGATCCTGTAAAGAACAGATGGGGAACCCTTTGATTCATGGGCTGGATGGATGCAAACCTCAGAGGCTTCCCATCAGGCTCCCTGAACGTCTCCTCTTTGGCCCTCCTCCTACTTGAGTTCTGTGCTGGCTGCAGGAGGGAGGGAGAAAGCAGCAAACTGCAGGCACTGGGACTTGGTGCAGATGGGGAGCGTAACCAAGGGGGATAAAAGCCCTTGACCTCCCACACCATGGCTCCGATCTGTATCAGGCTCCCAGCACCTACAGTTTGCATCACCAAAAAAGTATCTGTGAAATGAACTGGGTTGGGGTGTTTTGGTAATGCAAATTGCAGGTGGGGGGGGGGGAGGCTGCTCTATGTTCAGCGTGTGTGTTTTTGTCTGATAAGGGTGTGTGACTTCGTGTATCTGGCCCTCCCTTTGCTGAAACGTCACTGCTTTTCTCAGCCCGAAGAGTTTTCCTCCCCCCCTGCCGTAGATGTCTTGTCCCCGTGCACTTGGCGAACACGTGGTGCACTCTTCCTTGGGACCTGCAGTCGTGATTCCTCTGCCGTTTTTGGACACACACAATTCCCCTCCTCATTTCCCTGTCTGTTGCACAAAGTAGTGTGGAGCAGCCATGGGTTTTGCCTGCGCTCGTGGCCACCGCATTTCAACAAGAACATTGGTTAATGTCTCCCGTTCTGGAAAAAGAGAGGCCACGTTCGACACATATTGCAGGCAGGAGCGAGGCATCTCAGGCAGCACTCTGAACATACAAAAATAGTAGGTGCTTGCTGTTTACATATCTGTTCTCCTCACCCATTCTTCGATTTTAAATTGATTTCCAGGCAGCATCAGTGTTTCGCCTCAAAGCTTGATAAAGCAATAACGAACTACAGGCATCAGAAAGATGCTTCACCTAATTTGTGGTACCTTGAAGTCACAGCAAGCTCGTCTCTCCCTCGCAACAGAGATTAAATTTAGTTAAAATTAGTGGGGGATATGGTGGGGGTTTCCCTCCCTTTCCACACACTCACCTGAAACATTGCAAACAATTGGCCACTCTTGGCATGCACCCCCCCCCTTTGACAGCAGTTCCAGCCTGGCAGAGTCTTGCCGCCACCCACCTTGCAACCTGGGCTGCCTTGGGCCTCTGTTTTATTGCAATCCTCCCCCCCCCCCACCTGGAGAGAATGTATGTAACCCTGGTGGAAATTCCTTTTAAACGTACATTGATGCCTTATGATAACATCACTGATAAATGTTGAATTAAACTAAACTTTGTGACTTTCTGAATCTCTGTTTTGCCTGTTTTCCCACCCCCCACTGCACCATCTAGGCTTGTCTCAACCTCAGCCCCACCACCCCAGACAAATATCACACCAGGGCACGAAAGTATTGATGCAAGTTTCACAGACTTTGCCAGAGGCGCACTTAATTACTTATTTCTGGGCATTAATGGACCACTTGCCATCCAGTTCTCATGGTGGGTTACAAAATTTTAAAACAACACTATGCACACTAAATCAATTTGAGCACTGTTAAGATCACCAGCACAAAACCTAACAGCAGTCATCCCTAAAATGCCTGGGCAAATTAACAGTGCTTAGCCCGGTGATTCCAGGTTCAAAACTCCCTCCCCAGGGAAGGATGTAAGGCCCCTTCAGCAAGTATTTTTCAGCAAACCTAAAGAATTTCTTGGTTTGCTCAATGTTGGTTGCTTCTTTGTAATGAGATTTCTATATTCAGTAGTAATGAGATTCAAGTACTGAACAATCACAGCCCGACCAAGTAGCTAGGAGTCTGCTTGCTCTTTAAAGCTGGATTAGCAACGGATCCATAACAATGCCAGACGCGGGTGGCGCTGTGGGTAAAACCTCAGTGCCTAGGACTTGCTGATCGCATGGTCAGCGGTTCGAATCCCCGCGGCGGGGTGAGCTCCCGTCGTTCGGTCCCAGCTCCTGCCCACCTAGCAGTTTGAAAGCACCCTTAAGTGCAAGTAGATAAATAGGTACCGCTTTATAGCGGGAAGGTAACGGCGTTTCCGTGCGCTGCGCTGGTGCTGGTTCGCCAGAGCAGCTTCGTCACGCTGACCCAGAAGTGTCTTCGGACAGCGCTGGCTCCCGGCCTCTTAAGCGAGATGAGCACGCAACCCCAGAGTCGGACACGACTGGCCCTTACGGGCAGGGGTACCTTTACCTTTTACCATAACAATGCAGAGCAGGATCACTGGTGGAATGTATGCATGGACCATGGGTATAGCCAGGATATTTGTTGGGGGGACAGTAAATAAATTGGTTGGTGTTTTAAGGTAGCTTTCACCTAACAGGTTTTGGGCTGCACCTCTTATCAGTCCCAGCCAGCATTAACTTCACGTATATGCTAATAGGATCTGAACTGGCGGCGAACAATCAGAAAGAGATCCTGGGGTCAGTGTGTGGCAACTGCGAAAAAGGCAAATTCCATGTGCAGGATTATTAGGAAAGGAAATGAGAACAAAACTGCCGGTATCATTATGTTAAACAGACCCATGGCGCTGTGACACCAGAATACTGTCCATCTAGTCATGCAATTGGGACGCGGGTGGCGCTGTGGGTTAAAGCCTCAGCGCCTAGGACTTGCCGATCGAAAGGTCGGAGGTTCGAATCCCCGTGGCGGGGTGCGCTCCCGTTGCTCGGTCCCAGCGCCTGCCAACCTAGCAGTTCGAAAGCACCCCTGGGTGCAAGTAGATAAATAGGGACCGCTTTCTAGCGGGAAGGTAAACGGCGTTTCCGTGTGCGGCTCTGGCTCGCCAGAGCAGCGATGTCACGCTGGCCACGTGACCCGGAAGTGTCTCCGGACAGCGCTGGCCCCCGGCCTCTTGAGTGAGATGGGCGCACAACCCTAGAGTCTGTCAAGACTGGCCCGAATGGGCAGGGGTACCTTTACCTTTAGTCATGCAATTAAGTGAGAGGCGAGGCGGGTGCAAATAAACAACTGGAATGTTAAGATTTATCTTGCCAGCAGATTTTTATTTTTTTAAAAAAAACCTAACAAGCTGTGGTCTGCACTGCAAGGACAGCAAACATTGCAGAAGACGAGGGAGCCCAGTTTTTGAATTCAAGGCACCCAGATTTTGTTACGCGCCGGAACAGATGCGGGTTAATAACCGGGAGGTTCCATTTCCGTGCGCTACTAACCATTCCTCTTATTTGGCACTCTGTGCCAGAGCTTGAGTTACTGTTTTTAGAAAATGCACAGCTTGCCTACGCTCAAAGATCTGAAAGGAGAAAAAAACAACAACCCCGGGACAGTTTTGCACAGGCGAGAGGGAGGAAATACCCCAAGGGCATGCTGGGACGTGTAGTTTCTCCGGCTAGCAAGGCATGCTGGGAGCCTTGCAGCTCGTCGTCGCAGATGCATGATGGGAATAGTAGTTTTCTAGGCTACAAAGGTAGTGCACGGGGGTTTGTGTGTGTGTGTGTGTTTTTTGCACCGGGAACAAGGGGGTTTTGCCATTGGTCGTGGCTGCATCGTGTGCTTCGGACCTTCCTTTGGGTTGGCTGGAGAGAGGAGATCTCCGCTGCGATCTGGCTGAAAGGTGGGACCGGGGATGATGGATGCAGAGCGCGCTGTGCAAGGGGCGAAGGGGGCTGCTTGCTTGCTTGCACGACCATGCCTGCCTGCATGCAGAGTTGCTTTGCCATGGGAAGAGAGCAAGAGGGGCTTTGTTTGCTAGGGCAAGGGGAGGAAGCGGAAGCTGGTGTGTGGCCAAGGTAGGGCTGCCCCAGGCATGGCTTTGCCTTGATTCCAGGCGGGGAACCTGGCATTCGCTGCCATCCAGAAATGGAGGTGGCCATTTGCTTGAATAGCGTTAAAAGGGGGTGCGCAAACGGCCGCGATCGGGCAGGGCACCGAGCGAGCCTCCATGTTCCGAGGCACTGTACCTGTGACTCACAGGTGCTGGGCGCGCAAAACAGGGGAGGCCCGGCTTGCTGGGCAGATCCTGAAAGACTGGGATGGACAGGCCTTCGGTGTAGTCCAGGGTGGGGGGTTTCTGCTTGGAATGGCGATGCAATGCAACACAGAACAAGGCGCCTGGGCTTTTTAGTTGTTGTGGAAATTATCATCATGCCCTGAAGTGGGTTGCTGCCTTCCTCTCTCTTTTTTTCCTGATTAAAGTTCAGCCTGTTGCACAGCAGCTGAAAGCACAGATTTAGAAGATGGGGCTGGGGGGGATGGCATGCATTGTGCTGGCTTGGGGTGTTGCACCACCGGGCCCTGGGAAGCCATGAAGCACACCGGGTGACCTGTCACTGGCTCCCAACCTAACCTTGCCTCACAGGGTTGTTGTGAGGGTGAAATGGGGAAGGGGAGAATCAAGGAGACTGCCATGGGATCCCTGGAGGAAAGGTAGGATAGAAATAAAGAAATAGCTTGGATCTGCGGTGAGAAAGATGGGGATCGGGGCTGGATCAACCATGAATCAAAATAAGCGTCAAGAGAAGGGGGCCACCACAGCAATTTAAAGCCTCCTACATAAATGAAAAAAATTGCGTAATAAAAAGAATAATAATAATAATTTTATTTTTTATACCCCGCCCATCCATATACATACATGATGATAATAATAATAACAATAATAATAATAATAATAATAATAATAATAATAATAATAATAATAGATATTAATGTTATACATTAATCTTGGAAATACAACAAAATTAGAATCTGGCAACTGGCAAAGCGCCACTCAGTCCACTGAAGCTCACATGTTTCTTGGTCGTGTCGGCTGAATTAGACATATACGGAGGCATCAAAATCTAAAGCGCTTAGGGCCTCTAAAGGTCTCAATCCAGCCCTGAGGGGGGTAGGCTGACATGTCCACCGGTGTGGCCCCGCGTGCGTTTGTGGGGGACAAGGGACATGAGGTGTCGCTGGCTTTTGATGGCATGAAAGAACATGGTGTTGGCGATGCAACATCCATGTTGGTTGTGGTGAGTCTGGGGTTGCTGAAGGTGAAGATGCTCTGCTGCGCTTCTGATGTCGCTTTTGGGGGGGGGTCAGTTGTGTCCAAGGATGCCTGCGGTCGCATCCACACACCGTACATTTAAAGCGCAAGACTCCCCCCCCCAAGAAGCTTGGGAACTGTAATTTGCCCCCTCACAAGTGCCAGCGCCATCTCCAAACTACAGTTCCCAGGATTCTTTGGCATAGGCAAGTCATGTGCTTTAAATGTGTGGTGTGGGCGCAAAGACCCATAAATGGGTTTTTTTCTGTGGGGGCTATTGTGAGCATTTCATTGTTGCTTGGCATTGTGTGGGGAAGAAGTGTGAGCAGGGTTGTCTTGGCGATGAAGGGAGCGGCCTCTTCAAACTGCCTCCACACGAGAAGGGCTTATTTATTGTACAACATTTATATACCGCTTTACCTGACAGAAAACCCCTAAGCGATTTGCAAAGAGCAATCCAAAATATTCATTTAAAAATACAATTATTATTATTATTATTATTATTATTATTATCTGACAGGGGGTTGCCCGGGCTACTCTAGGCGGCTTCTGACAAATAATAAAACCACAGTAAAACGTCAAATATTAAAAACTTCCCTATACAGGCCTGCCTTCAGATGTCCTCTAAAAGTCAGATAGTTGTTTAATAATAATAAAAGGTCTAAATATAAAATTATAAAATATAAATAAACACTGCCCTTTAAAAATAATGATAGATAAATGAAAAGGCGGCATTCCTTTCCAAACACCTGATACATTTGTGCCGAGTCATGCAACAGCAAAAACAGAATTCTGGGAGCTGTAGTTTGTTAATGGTGCTGGTAAAGGTAAAGGGACCCCCGACCATTAGGTCCAGTCGTGACTGACTCTGGGGTTGCGGCGCTCATCTCGCTTTATTGGCCGAGGGAGCCGGTGTTTGTCCGCAGACATGGGTCATGTGGCCAGCATGACTAAGCCGCTTCTGGTGAACCAGAGCAGCGCACGGAAACGCCGTTTACCTTCCCGCCAGAGCGATACCTATTTATCTACTTGCACTTTGATGTGCTTTCGAACTGCTAGGTGGGCAGGAACAGGGACTGAGCAACGGGAGCTCACCCCGTCACGGGGATTCGAACCCCTGACCTTCTGATCGGCAAGTCCTAGGCTCTGTGGTTTAACCCAAAGCGCCACCCACGTCCCTTTATGGTGCTGTTAGGAGGCCCCTATTCCCCCTCATGGAGCTACAGTTTGCAGAGTGGTTTAACAACCAGCCCGTATTCCCATGGAACTCCGGAAATCGTAGCGCTTCCAAGGAAAGGAGGGTCTCCTTGCAACTCTCAGGACCTTTAACAAACTACAGTTCCCAGG
Source organism: Podarcis muralis (assembly GCF_964188315.1). Classification (NCBI taxonomy): domain Eukaryota; kingdom Metazoa; phylum Chordata; class Lepidosauria; order Squamata; family Lacertidae; genus Podarcis; species Podarcis muralis. The sequence goes on along the minus strand of NC_135660.1, from coordinate 5,747,002 downwards.
ATTCTTTTGGGGAAGCTATGATGGTTTAAAGCACAATACTGCTTTATATCTATACTGCCAATGGGGCTCTTTGCAAATAAATGGGAAAATGTTCATTTATTTTGCCATATCTCCCTATCCTGTTCTGACAATGCTGGCATCACCATCGCCGTCTCAGCCAGGGCCAACCTCATAAGAACAGCAAATTATATTTATATCGGGGGCAGAAATTTGGAGTTTCCGGTTACAGAGTTTTGATTCTGTTTGCTTTGCCTGAAAGGCCTGGAAAACCTCATTGTTTCTCACTCAGCTCCTCACTGTATAGAGCTGTGGTTCCCAACGTGGGGCACACACCCCACAGGGGGGCAATTTGATTTTTAAGGGAGGCAATTCGAGAATGAGTTTAGAACAAGTTAATGGCCTTTTAGGCTTCCTCCGCGTGAATAGGAGTTCCCTTTTTGAATAATAAGAATTATATGTCACGGGGGGGAGGGCATCAGGATTTTAGAGATGCTCAGGTGGGACACGGCCAAAAAAAGGTTGGGAATCACTAGTATCGAGTCTGGTTTTCCCCATGCAAACTGATTCCTTTCTCTGTACCCCCCCGATTTGTATAGACCCAGCTTATGGCTTCTTTAGGACGTATCCGCGGTTTCTGAATGAAGACTATTGCAGGTAAAGGGGACGGAAACAGAGAGCAGGCATGGTAAGTGACTTAACGTTCATTTCACGCCAGGGGGAGCAGGAGTCTGATTTTTCTTGGCTACCTATAGGGTAAGGAGAGCATTCGCTTCTGCTATTTTAGAGCATCTCTGGACTTGGTCCACAGACAGCGCAAAGTCATCCCCAAATGACGTTGCAGTTCTCTTCTCTAATATCCCTCCTTTAATGGACTCCCAAAAGTTTCTGGCAAGCCCACAAGTAAGTTGTGAGGGCAACAGCCTTCTCTTGCTCTCTGCCTCTTGAATCTTTTGTGCAAAGGTATACTGCCTTTGAAGCTGGAGGTTCCTTTTGACTGTCATGCCTAACCAGCCCAGGGATCTGATCAGTCCTGTTTCAAAGCTAGTGGCCATTCCCAGTGAGTTCTGTAAGTTAACTATGCCTTGCATGAAGAAGTCTTTCCTTTTATCTGACTCAAAACCTCCTGCCCAGTCCATTCTGTGATCCCGAGCTCTTGTATTAGAAAGGAGCCTCTTTTTGGGGGCCTACAGGACCGCTGCTCCCGATATGCCCCACGGAGGACCTTAAGGTCCATAAATAGCAATGCCCTAGAGGTCCCGGGCCCTAAGGAAGTCAGATTAGCCTCAACCAGAGCCAAGGTCTTCTCAGTGGTGGCTCCGGCCTGGTGGAACGCTCTGTCTCATGAGACCAGGGCCCTGCAGGATCTGATTTCTTTCCGCAGGGCCTGTAAGACAGAGTTGTTCCGCTTGGCCTTCAGCTTGGAATCAACTTGATCTCCTCCCCCTCTTTCCTCTTTCCTTTTTCCTTCTGTGATGGAACTCCTATTCGGGGACTTCCCTGGCTTTTTTCTGGCCCATGCAGGACCAGTCTGGAAAGTTGGCCTTGGTGAAGATTTGACGTTTTCATCCCCAAAAAGTTTTTGATTTGAGTTCCTACTGAAATGAGGCTGCATTTTAATGTTGTATTTTAATCTTGTTTTTAAGTTGTAATTTAATCAGTTGTTTTTATATTTGGTGTTAGCCGCCCTGAGCCCGGTCTTGGCTAGGGAGGGCAGGGTATAAATAAAAATTATTATTATTATTATTATTATTATTATTATTATTATTATTATTATTATGTCTTCTTTGCTTTCTCTCCTCTCCCACCACCCTTTCTTTTCTGACAGTGTGTATCTTTATAACTGTGGTCCCTTTCCCTCCTTTCTAACATGGTTGCAGGTGTAAACTGGAGTCCTGCAGCCTCTGACATTGATGCAAATATTTGCTGTTTCATAGAAGATGCTGGGAGACCGGGAGCCGTCGGATCTCAAGGGAGATCTTTACAAGGACCTCGCATTTCCGGCTAACGACGACTCTCTCTTTTTTAACTACTCGACTCCTCTGGCTCATTTCAGAGGGGAGATTTGTTGGCTGAGACCTCAGGTTTGTCTTGGGTCCTCCACACACCCTATTTATTGTGCTTTCGTGATGATTTGTGCTCAGGGCAGTTAAATGCAATCCCACTTTCAATACTGTTTGCATCGGCCAAGGTTTTGGAGTAGTCAAGCTGCTTCACTTCCAACCAGTGCATGTGCTGTAACTTCCAGGTGAAATCCAGTAACATTTCATACCACAAATGTCCTGGTTTATCCTTTGACCCGTTCCACATCTTTAAGCACTCGATTGTTTAGTGTGGCAACTCCTGCACGTTGGAACTCCCTGCCTCTTGAGATCAAGCAAGCAGGCTCCTTCACTGAGGCGTTCCCAAAGTAAAGGAAAGATTGAACTCTGATTAATAAGAATACACACAGAGGCTTGAACCAGCAAGACTCTGGGAAGGGTGCGTATAATAATCTCTCTCTGTGTGCCTCCAGCCCCTGGCCCAGGTCGTTTTATTCACAAAAGAACTTTTTTACAGAGTGTTCGTAAGAACCAATCAGATTTCTTCTGAGCATTTCAACAAACCCCATGTGGCGAAAAGTTAAACTACCAAAACTAATTAAGCATGGGGTAAATAAAAAAAAACTACAATGAGTGCATTTGGCAACCCCTGAGGTCATAAACAAGCAATACACATGATAAGAAGGATGGCCAGGAGGACAGCGATCATTATCACCTTGTGAAACCTGTTTCCTGGCCCTAAGATTAACATCCTAGGATTAACATATCAGAAAGGCTACTTCCAAGAAACTTGCCCACTGTCTTTGATGACCCAGGATGCCTGCCTGGCGAAGCAACTGGGTTGTGTACTGTGACTTGTCAAGAAAGAGAAATGGAACAGAGATGCAGAGGTGTGGATTGATCAAGAATCATATCAAAATAGTTCAAACCCAGTCAACGCAATGCTTTCATTGCTGACACAGATGGCTTACTCTATATTTGTTATAATTCCTCATAGCAATCCCACCTGATCACTACATTCACTGTACTCTTTTTGGTGCCTGCAAATAACATTCTTGTTTAGACAAGCCTACCCATCTGCTTAGGAAGTTGGGGCAATTTTAATCTGTTTTAGTAATAATAATAATAATAATAATTTACTATTTATACCCCGCCCATCTGGCTGAGTTTCCCCAGCCACTCTGGGCGGCTCCCAATCAAGTGTTAAAAACAGTACAGCGTTACATATTTAAAACTTCCCTGAACAGGGCTGCCTTAAGATGTCTTCTGAATGTCAGGTAATTATTTATCTCTTTGACATCTGATGGGAGGGCGTTACACAGGGCGGGCGCAGCTACCGAGAAGGCCCTCTGTCTGGTTCCCTGTAGCCTCACTTCTCGCAATGAGGGAACCGCCAGAAGGGTTTTTTTTTACTGTCAAGTGGTGTGTAATTTTTAAAATTAAATTAATTAATAAATAAAGTACATGCAAAACCCACCAGCCTATAGAGACCATTTGACTGATGTGGGGGTTTTTTAAAGCAAAATCCTAGTCACTAGTGAGTAGCCGAACAAATAACAAATTTACCGTATTTTTTGCTCTATAAGATGCACTTTCCCCCTCCTAAAAAGTAAGGGGAAATGTGTGTGCGTCTTATGGAGCGAATGCAGGCTGCGCAGCTATCCCAGAAGCCAGAACAGCAAGAGGGATTGCTGCTTTCGCTGCGCAGCGATCCCTCTTGCTGGTCTGGCTTCTGGGATTCAGAATATTCTTTTTCTTGTTTTCCTCCTCGAAAAACTAGGTGTGTCTTATGGTCTGGTGTGTCTTATAGAACGAAAAATACAGTAAGTTGTTGGGGTGTTTTTTTGTTTTTTGTTTTTTTTTAAATCATCCCAGGATGAGGACAAGAGTAAGGCTCTTAAGAGCAGCCATGGTGGATTTTAGTACTCCATGTGGTCAGACGGAGTGGGAACAAGGATGCAAGTCTGTTTGTCCTTGCCAATGTGGAGGGTCAGCTTCTGAAACAGGGAGCCTTTTCAATTGTAGGGAAGGATGCTTCCCAGGTGATTTAGAAATCATGTGAGGAGCCTCCATGGGTACAGCCGGTGTTTACCTCCAATGGTTTTTTGTTTTTTTGAAGGGTTGTTAACACACTCATCCCCACCCTCCTTCATTCCATTCTAATTGTGCAAATAGAATCCCAGATCAACCTCATTCCTGCTCCTGTGCTTCAAGTGAAAAGTTTGCAAAACCACGTTTTATTTTTAACAGGGCACCCCTGTCTTTATGCAGACATAAAGGTAAAGGACCTCTGACAGTTAAGTCCAGTCACAGGTGGCTCTGGGGTTGCGATGCTCATCTTGCTTTACAGGCCCAGGGAGCCGGCGTACAGCTTCCGGGTCATGTGGCCAGCATGACTAAGCCGCTTCTGGCGAACCAGAGCAGCGCACGGAAATGCCGTTTACCTTCCCACCGGAGTGGTACCTATTTATCTACTTGCACTTTGACGTGCTTTTGAACTGCTAGGTGGGCAGGAGCAGGGACCGAGCAACGGGAGCTCACCCCGTCGCGGGGATTCGAACCGCCGACCTTCTGATCGGCCTAGGCTCTGTGGTTTAACCCACAGCGCCACCCGTTTCCCTTACTATAAAAAAAAAATTCATGCACATTTGAAAAACAGTGGGGAAGCTGTACTAGGAAATGCAGGTTTGCTTGGGATGGGGCAAGCGGAGGTTATTTTGGTGCGAAACAATCGGCTCCTGTCTTAGCTGGTGGAAACTTACAGTACCATTTATTTCTCGCCCCAGAACTTCCTCCTTCATTCTTAAAACCTTAGGTTTATTTTCCACCTCTGTGCACAGCATCTGAGGGTTGATTTATGACCCATGACAGCAGCTGCCCATTTATAGATAATGAGTACCTGTATGATCACACCATTCCAGATTTTTCCAGAGCAGTGACTTGTTACACAATTGCCTCATGCTTAATTTGAGGAAAACATGTTCCTTAACTACCAAAAAACCAGCCCAAATTAATAATAAAATAATAAAATTACTTATATGCTTTAACTAATTCTGCAACTTTTCAAAATAGGTAGCAAGTGAATCGGGCAGGGAGCGGGGAGCACTGGCTTAGTCACAAATGATGAAGTACAGAACGTGCAATAGAATTATAGAATCGTAGAGTTCGAAGGGACCCTGGGGGTCATCTAGTCCAACCCCCAGCAGTTGCAGGAATCTCCACCACAGCATTCGTGACAGATGGCCATCCAGCTTCTGCTTAAAAACCTCCAAGGAATAGAACCAACCTGTTCTGTAAAACCACTCAAAGCAGAATCCCAGAGCCTTGCTGTTAAATCCTGAAATACAATTGGCTCTATAAAAAGTTAGCACTAAACTTGCACTGTCTCTTTCTCCCCACCAGGAGATATGTTCTACACCTCGATTATTTTCCGACAATCAATATGAGTGGCAAGTCAAGCAAGGGATGCTGGGAGACTGCTGGTTCCTGTGTGCCTGTGCCGCTTTGCAGAAGAGTAAATACTTGTTGGCCAAGGTACAGGACAGTGCTGCTTCTTTGATTGGGAGAGGATCCGTGTTCTTACAGTCTGGTTCTCTGCAGATGTTTTGAACTACAACTCCCACCAGCCCCAGCCAACATGATGAATGGTCAGGAATGATGGGAGTTTCAGTCCAAAACACTTGGAGGACAACAGATTGCGGATGTTTGACTCTCTATCTGTTCTGGCACCAGGAAGTCTAGCTTGGCACAGTGCCTCTGAAACGTAAGGTGCATTTTACTGCATTATTTTAATTTTATTTTATTTATTAATGTCACAATAAAAATATGAAATTTTTACATAGTAATACATATACATTATATTTATAAATTCACATTTTCACATTCCATTATGTACCAACATCTAGCCATTTCTTATTTGCTTCTTATTTCTTGCCCTGTGTCTTCCCTCCACCTGTGCATAACTTCCTTGTTATTATTTTATAACTTTGTTATTGTGATTGTATTTTTGTATCTTAATAATTAAACATACATTCTTATATATCTGTTTAACTTAACTTTGTGAAATCAGTTTATACAAATCAATAAATTCTTGTTGGTCATGTAGTCTTCTACGCATTTCCATTCCTGTTTGAGATTTTGATTAGATTGCATTCTAATTGTTGCCATCATTTTTGCTAATTCAATCATTTCAAAACATTTATGTTGCCAATCTTTCATTGATGGTACTTCTACATTTACTGCATTATTACCTGCTTGATTCAAAACAGGTCCTTTAAATCACTGCAAATCTCACCACTGATTCCCAGTCAGATTAAACTTCACATATTAAGCAGAAGTTTCTGTTTAGGAAATGAGAGGAAGAATGGATACGGATGTCTGGCCAAGGTGTGTTTGGAAGAGTAGAGAAGGGGCCATAAGTTACCAAAGCACTGCCCTGCTCCTTGTGCAATTTCCCCAGGTTGCACATATGCTTTTAAGATTTTTTCCTATAGCCATAAGGACTAGAATCTTGCTATGTTTTAAGAAGGCAGGAAGGAAAGGAGTCTTCGGGCGCCTGCACCCTCAAGCAGCGAGCCCACAGATGCGGAATGCAAAAGCCTTTGCCTGCTCCTGTTGCCTCTGACTTGCTCCTATTTTGTTCTCGCAGGTGATACCTCCGGGTCAGCCCAGCTGGAGAGATGAGAAATACAGAGGCTGTTTCACTTGCCGGGTCTGGCAATTTGGGCACTGGGTGGAGGTGACCATAGACGACCGCCTGCCTTGCCTGGGGGGCAAACTCTGCTTCTCGCAGTGCCAGACAGAAGATGTGTTTTGGCTCCCTCTCCTGGAAAAGGCCTATGCCAAGTACGTGTGGAGGGACTTGCCCTGGAGGGGATTGCAAACCGGGTGCCCGGCTGCACAGATGCACACAGCAATTTTCAAACAAGTCTTGGTTGCGCTGAGTGTTCCTTTTGTGTGTGATCTTCCACACATGGAAGTGGTCGGAAGAACCCTGAAGGGGCGTAAACATTTGAAAGCTTGCCTGGCTTCATTACTTTGACACCGGGAATTAATACAAAATGAGAGGATTTCCCTGATAATTCCCTAAGGGCAAACAGCTCATCTTTTAGGACTGACAATAAGTCCATTGTGTTGCCTTGTTCCTCTTTGGGCAGAGCCAAGTGACAGGCCAAACATTTGCCCTCTAGGGCTCAAAAGGTCTCCTTAACTTCTGGGAGAGAAACGAGCCCAGAAATCCCAGGAACTTAATTATAGGACGACAGTTCCTATTGTGACTTACCTGCTCCTTTTTCTTTTTTTTTTAATACAGTGGTACCTCGGGTTAAGTACTTAATTTGTTCCGGAGGTCTATTCTTAACTTGAAACTGTTCTTAACCTGAAGCACCACTTTAGCTAAGGGGGCCTCCCACTGCTGCTGCGCCGCCAGAGCACAATATCTGTTCTCATCCTGAAGCAAAGTTCTTAACCTGAAGCTCTATTTCTGGGTTAGCGGAGTCTGTAACCTGAAGCGTATGTAACCCGAGGTACCACTGTACATTTTTATTAATTTTTAACATATTAATTCCAACATTCATACAACATAACTTCTCATCCTATACAATATTTTTGGACTTCTGTCAATGCCTCTGATGATTTTCCATTATTTATCATATATTATACATTTCTTGGGACGCGGGTGGCGCTGTGGGTAAAACCTCAGCGCCTAGGACTTGCCGATCGCATGGTCGGCGGTTCGAATCCCCGCGGCGGGGTGAGCTCCCGTCGTTCGGTCCCAACTCCTGCCCACCTAGCAGTTCGAAAGCACCCTTAAGTGCAAGTAGATAAATAGGTACCGCTTTATAGCGGGAAGGTAAACGGCGTTTCCGTGTGCTGCTCTGGTGCAGGCTTGCCAGAGCAGCTTCGTCACGCTGGCCACGTGACCAGGAAGTGTCTTCGGACAGCGCTGGCTCCCGGCCTCTAGAGTGAGATGAGCACGCAACCCTAGAGTCTGTCAAGACTGGCTCGTACGGGCAGGGGTACCTTTACCTTTATACATTTCTTAATTTCATATTACCTTTAATACCCTTAACTAATAATTCTTCTCATTGTCTTTTTTGCTATATTTCAAATAATTCACCTTACAAAACTTCTTGCAAAGACTTACCTGCTACTCTTGATGGGGCTCTCCCAGTGGATAAAATCAAGAAAAATTATGCATTGTACAGTTTTAAAACAAGCCCCTGTTGAATTATGGGTTGTGGAATTGGCTTGTTAAACTGGCCAGGGTTTGTGATGAAACACCACTCTTGGTTCACACTCAAGAAGAAGCTAAGATTAGGAGGAACTGGAAGGAAATGCTGGCCCAGTCACTCTCCCAGCAGCATGGGAGTAACTTGGGTGGGGAGTGTTGGAGCCCAAGGCCTGGCTCAGCCTCATTCCCATTCCTGTATGCAGTACTAAACCACAGTTTAGTGTTATGTGCGGACATGGCCTGTGTGTCTTTTGCAGCCCTTGTTTTCTTTTCCAGAATTCCCCTTAGCTGTGCTTTCTGCATAGTGAGGACTGTGAATTTGTGGAAAAGTTAGTTACCTATTCAGATTTTTCTAAACAAAAATCTTTTCAGCAGGATTCTAGATGCTTTCCAAATCCGGTGCACTTATTTTTCTTCCTTACAAAAATACGTGTGGATGACATAGCGTTTTCCATTCGTGTGGATAATTTTGGCTGCTGGTGCCCAATGTATCAGAGTTGCCTGGTCTTGCAAAACACATCCGAAAGCTTCTAGCCACCAAAAATATTTAGTAGGCTTGACTCGCCTCAGTAACTCTGATACATTAGCCACTAATTGATGCACTAGCGGATTTCCCAAGGATTGGCAGGGACTTTACATGTTTTCACCAACTTCAGCTTTCTTTTGAAGTACTGGTATGATGTCCTGGAGTTTTTGTGTTTTCTCTCTCTAGGGTGCATGGATCTTACGAACAGCTCTGGGCAGGCCAGGTTGCTGACGCTCTCGTGGATCTGACAGGAGGCCTAGCGGAGAGGTGGTCCCTAAAAGACCCAGGTCGGAGCACAGAAAGGGAGAGGGCAGGCAAAGTTTTGGAGAAGGCGGTATTCAGGAGACTGATGAACTTGAAAGAGAAATGCGTGATGAGCTGCTCCGTCTTCAGCTCACGGCAAGGTAAACATGCAGCTCTTTAAAGCCTGTTCAGTCTCAGAATTTAGCTGGGCAAGAAGCCTGTGGATGACCAGGCCGCTTTCTGAAATGCGTCTGTTGTAAGCGGTTTTCATTTTCAAGGTTTTGACAATCACACCCTTGTATTTCATTGCTGAGGTGCAGTTAGCATTCGAAACCATAATCTAAAACACAGTTCAGTAACCAGAAGCGTAACTAAAACCATTAGCGATACGGTTATCCCAGTATAGTTACTCTGGCTGCACTGAAGTTTTCTGCAAATAAATAAGACTTTGAAATGATGCCTGGAGAAAGATAATAGGAAGGGGGTGTTGGCGAATGGCCCCCTCGGGAAAGGCTGACTCCTCTTCCCAGGCACTGGGGCCTGTTGCTGGTGATCTGCCCCTGGCTGGTCTTCGGTCAGTCCAGGGAGATCGGTAATAAGCGACACTCCCCTTTTGAGAGATGCACACTGCCTTTCCCCTTGCATGTCAGCAGAAGAAAGAAAAACAGTCTGAAAGTAGTCTAATCCATTCTACTTTATTCCTGGACTGTACACTGTACACAAGCTTGCACAAAGCATGTCTGCTCTCTCAGAAACCTCCGTACAACTCACTCACTCCCCCTTTGCAGCAACAACAGGAAGGTCTCAAGTTACACTGAGAACACAACCCTGAGAAGAGCGTTGAACATCCTGTCTCACACTCAGAAACATCAGATGAATCACATGGTGTAAACAATGAGCTGCTAGTTCGCAGCTGCTGAGCACTCATATCCCAGCAGGGGGTTCCATAAACTGGGAGCTGCCATTGCAAAGAGATGATGTTTGCATGTCTGTGGGGCATTTCTTCCCCTCTCCCCGGGGGGTGAAATGAATGCTGCTCATTTTTTAAACCACTGCTTGCCTTCTCCGCATGCCCAGGTACCAGCGAACTGGGGGAGTTCCATGCCTTCATCGTTGTGGACATGCAGGACCTCTCCAAAGTGTCCCGGAAGGAGATCATCCTGCTGCGGATCCGTAACCCTTGGGGAAGGCGTTGCTGGAAAGGGCCCTGGAGGGAGGGGTGAGTGGCTGTTCCACATGCCAGTTTCTTAAGGATGCTCCTGTGCCATGCTTTTGTCCCTGCGTGGGCCTTTCATCGGATGCCATTTGCAAACGCCATAAATGCTTATTCAGGTCTGTCCTCAAACCAGGAAGCGAGTTGCTTATAGGCCGTCTCTCAGGAAGGTGTCCAGGTGGGGAAGAGGACAGAGCCCCTTCCTCCACCTTAAGGACTTGTGGACAAGACGAACTTTCAGATGGCATACCTTGTCTTCTATACACCTCTTAAAACCACAGGAGCTGTAGTTCTCCATTTCACCCAGGAGCCCAACTTGCCAGCCCAGTTGGCATTCAGCATCCTTGGGCAGATGCCTGGGGACCATTGGTCTGGCTGGAGCCAACACTCTGCTTGCCCTGGCCTCTCTCTTGTAGGGTGTCTTGGAGGAGCCATTTTAATTTCCCTTCCCCAATGCCCTGGATGTAGCATTGGTCCTGGGGCATTGTGGGAAATTAAAACGGCAGCTTCCATATTAATTTCCCACTGTGCCTCAGAGTGACATTGCAGGGCTAGTTGAGGGGAAATTTCTATTTTGCTGTAGGGACTTAATCTTTTGTATTTCGTTAAAGTACCATGTCCAGTGTTTCCCAAGTTTGGGTCTCCAGCTGTTTTGGGACTACAAATCCCATCATCCCTGACCACTGTTCTTGCTAGCTGGGGATGATGGGAGTTGTAGTCCCAAAACAGCTGGAGGACCCAAGTTTGGGAAACACTGAACGACATTGTGAATAATGATAATAGTAATAATAAAAAATGTATCTATTATTATATTTATTCCCCATATCTCTCCCCCTCTCCATTTTATCTTCACAACAACCCTGTCAGGTAGATAAGGCTGAGATTGAGTGACTGGCCCAAAGTCACCCAGTGAGCTGAGCAGGGATTTGAACCCTGGTCTCCCAGGTCCTTGTCCGGCACTCTAACCCCCACACTGACATTCATTTTTGTCCTTGTTGCCTCTTGTTCTTCAGTGGTCCAGGGTGGAGCCAACTGGACCCTGTGGTTGCTGCAGAGCTGTTGTCCCAGATCCAGGAAGGAGAATTTTGGGTCGAAGAGGAGGAGTTCTTTGCGGAATTTGATGAGATCATAACCGGGTACCCGATTACTGAAGAAGGACAGCTTCAGAGCCTTTACACTGGTAGGAAAGCGATGCAGTCTCCCCTTGACCACTCAGTGATGCGATGTGTGCATACCGTATTTTTTGCTCTATAAGACGCACTTTCCCCCTCCTAAAAAGTAAGGGGAAATATGTGTGCGTCTTATGGAGCGAATGCAGGCTGCGCAGCTATCCCTAATGCCAGGAGAGCAAGAGGGATCGGTGCGCAGGGATAGCCGTGCGAAGCCTGAGCGCAGCGGGAGTGCTCCTCCCACTGTGCTCAGGAGGCTTCGCGTTGCTCTCCTGGCTTCACTTCGCTGGAGAGGTGCTGCACAGCTTTCTCTCTCTGTGCAGCGCCCCTTCAGCGAAGCTGGAGGAGAAATGGAAGGGGCTCTGTTTCTTCTGCCACTTCTCTGAAGGGGCGCTGAGCAGAGAGAGAGAGAATATTTTTTTTCTTGTTCTCCTCCTCTAAAACTAGGTGCATCTTATGGTCGGGTGCGTCTTATAGAGCGAAAAATACGGTATTCCCCCCCCCCATCTCTCCCCACAGACAGAGTGCTGAGCCACACGCAGAAACTGTACGGGTCCTGGGTGAGGGGCCAGTCCGCAGGCGGTTGCCGCAACAACAGCACCTTCCCCACGAACCCCAAGTTCTGGCTGAGGGTCTTTGAGCAGAGCGAGGTGTGCATTGCCCTCCTGCAGAAACACCGCAAGCACAGCACCGACTGGGCGGGCAGGATCCGCAACTGGCCCCGCTTAGTGGAAGCGGATCCCGCTTTAAACGATGGCATCCGAGGCAAAAATTACCACGCGGTGGGACTCCACATATGGAAGGTAACAAGCAGCTAGGGTGGGGATCTGGGCCGCCTCCTTATACAGAATGTTTCTTTTTTTAAAATACAATTATTTAGTTTTTCAGTTTAAAGTTTTACAGTCAATTATCCAACAACCAACAGAAAGACAAGATTCTCCTGAAATTCCCTCTTCCCCTTTGTGGGTCCTTTTGTTAACCATTTCCTCCTGCATCTTCTATAATAATCCAAAGCTTTTACATCTCCATTATATCCTAAATTCAACATTAAACTACAAGTGTTATTCCAATCCTACTAATGATGTTAGCTGTTTACAGTGGTTTTTAAGATAAATTATAAATTTTCCCCATTCCTTGTTAAAATTTTGGTCTTCCCGATTGCAAAAAAATGTTCAGAAACTGGAACACTCACATTCAGCAACTAAGCCATTCGAGATCCAAGGTACGACTGTAGTTTTATCTTGTGAACTGCCCTGAAATGTATGGGTGGTGGGCGGTATACAAATTTAATAAATAATAATACTGCTGAGCACAAAACCTGTTCTAAGGTCAGGTAATGGGGGCTTTCTTTGTATACATTGCAGTAGGTTTCTGGGGCAAAGCACAAACAGCTCTTTCCAGGGGACATGAATGCTTTTGTGTTCCTCCTCTGTGTTTGCCTTGACCACTTGTAGGACTTTGTAAGACCTCTGCAGCACTGCCATTGCTTTTCCACCCTCCAGGTCGAAAAGAAACAGTTCAGCCTCCCAAAGACGCTCTCTGCTCCTCCAGTCTCCAGCACCGTTTGCCACTCCTACAACCGAGAGGTGCACCTGCACTGTGACCTCCCTCCTGGCTATTACCTGGTCATCCCCAGCACCTTCCTGAACGATGCTGAGGGCAACTTCCTGCTTCGGGTCTTCTCCAGCGGAAGAATCTCCCTCAGGTGCATCCGAAAGAAAGGAAATGCAGCGTGGGGAGGGAGGGTGGTACATGAGTCCATCTAGCTCAGTTTTCCCAACTCTGGATGGCAGCATCTCTCCGCAGTTTCAGACACAAGTTCTGTCCTGGAGATGCTGAGGGTTGGGAAGCAGGTCCTGTGCCACCGAGCTTGGCAGTTGGTGTGAAACTGCGTCTTGAGATTTCCCACCCTCTGATTTACATAATGGTGGGCACTGTTACTGCAAGTGCTTTATCATAGAATTGTAGAGTTGGAAGGGACCCCAGGGGACATCTAGTCCAACCCCCAGCAATGCAGGAATCTCAACTAGTTCGTACATGACAGGCGGCCATCCAGCCTCTGCTTTAAATCCTCCGGAGATGGAGAGTCCGTGACCTTCTGAGGGAGACTGTTCCACTGTCAAGCAGCTCCTACTGTCAGAAAGTCCTTCCTGATGTTTAGTCGGAATCTCCTTTCCTGTAACTTGAATCCATCGGTTCGAGTCCTACCCTCCAAGACAGGAGAAAACAAGCTTGCCCCATCTTCTGTGTGACAGATACTTGAAGAGGGCGATCATATCTCCTCTCAGTCTCCTCTTTCCCAGGTTAAACATGCCCAGCTCCCCCAACAAGAGGACAAACCTCCTCCCATAGGAGTTGTTCGACAGTGGAACTGACTCCCTCAGCAGTTTGTGGGGTTCACGGTTCGCTGGAGGTTTTCAAAGTAGAGGTTAGATGGCCATCCATCAGGGATTTTTCAGCTGTGATTCCTGCATTGCAGGAGGTTGAACTAAAAGCTCTTGGGGTCCCTTCTGACTCTACAGTTCTATGAAAAGCCACTAAGAGGTTCCAAGAGAACCAGGAGGTGGTCCATGCCCCACTGCAGGTCATCAAGCAGTGCGGTTCCCCCTCCAAGATCAGGTCTTAAGCCAGGTTGGAGTGGGCAGGAGCAGGCTATAAATTTATTTTAGAGAAGCATAACATGTCCAGATGAATCTCAATTTAAGGGATCACATATGGGTTTGGTGACCCAGGTTCTTCTTCTTCTTTGGCGATCCCTTGTAGCCGAATAAGATTGTCTTCTATAAACACAGTTTTTAACAGTGAGTCTGTGAGTGACTGTGGAGCCCAATTCTGCATCCACATGTCCTTCCACAGTTGGGACATAGGTTTCCGGGTAGGAGTTGACCATGGGGAAGCCAAGCATGCCTTCCTCTTCGCACGTTTCTTCCTTGCGTCCTGAATTCGAGTGTCTTCAAAGCCCATGACACCTTTGGTCAAGGCTGTTCTCCAACTGCAGCACTCGCAGGCCAGAGTTTCCCAGTTGTCGGTGTTTATACTACATTTTTTTAGATTTGCCTCAAGAGAGTCTTTGAACCTCTTTTGTTGTCCACCAGCATTACGCTTTCCATTTTCTGACCAATGGGGGTTGACCTTTTAACGCAGAACCACCATGATGGGTTCTGTGGTCTAGAAGTGCCCTTTGTTAACCCTACTTCTCTCCCTTCTCTCCCCCATCTCTTTTCTTTGGCCTCCTCACCTTGCCTTTGCAGTGAGATAAAACTCCCGTCGCCCGACAACGCCATCCGCGAAGAGCTCCCGGGGGGCGAGTGGGACACAGCCCGGCTGGAGGGCTGCTGGAGGAAAGGGCAGAACGCCGGCGGCAGCCGCAACTTCCCGTCCTTCCACACCAACCCCTGCTTCCCTTTCTCTGTCCCCGCCGGCGTGGGGCAGAGCAGCATCAAGATTGCCCTCCGCCAGCACTGCCCAGATAACAAGTGCCGCCCAATAGGGTTTCACATTTTCCAGGTAGGAAACCTCAAGGACCTACTCTCCCCATATGAACTGACCGGGTCCTGCATTCATCTTCTGAGGCCCTTCTTCGTGTGCCTCCTTCACCTGAGGTCCAGATGGTGGCAACCCAAGAACAGGCCTTTTCTGCCGTGGCTAACCGTGATTAAGAACCCACACCATGGTTGGAGCTTCCATAAGTACAACCGATAAACCATGGTTTGGAACTGCTTCTCTCTCTGCTTCTGTGTCTTTGTCTTTGTCTCTCTCTCCTATCTTCTTGGGACTGTCCCTCATCAGTTCAGTTCCTTCCTGAGGCAGACCGGTACCCTCAAATGTGGTTTATCAGCCATCTTTGAATTTGGGCATAAAAGCAAACTGTGGTTAGCGCAAGCTGTGACTTGCAAGCTCCTTCAAACCCCAGTTTCAGATGCTGGTTTCTTGGCCTGAAACAAACCATGGTTTGTGGGCAGACTTCGGTTTTGTGTTACAATTGAGCCCAGCCATTGACTTAAGGGAGTCGATATCTGAAGGTCACAGCCTTCTTAACAGCCTGCAATCCTTTTTAGGTCCCCAGCGACAACAACAACGTGAAAATGCCTTCGTCTTCCTTCCTGCACTTGGAGCCAGTGGTTAGTTGTGTGCCCCATTGCTACTCGCAGGAAGTAAGCCAGCTGTGCCGCCTCTCTTCAGGGAATTACGCCATTGTTCCTTCTACGTATTTGCCAGATACAGAAGGCAGCTTCACGGTGATCGTAGCTACCAAAATAGACAGGTAAAGCCATGTTTGCTTCTGTTAGATCAGTGTTCCCGAACCTGTTGCCTCCCGGATGTTTGGAACGATCAATTCCCATTAGCTCCAGCACGATGAGAGTTGGAGTGTCAAAATATCTGGAGAGCACCAGGTTCAGAATACAGTGGTACCTTGGTTCTCGAACGGCTTAGTTGTCGAACAAATCAGCTCACGAACGCCGCAAACCCGGAAGGAAGTGTTTCTGCGGCTTCCAATTGAGTACAGGAAGCTCCTGCAGCCAATTGGAAGCCATGCCTTGGTTTCTGAACGGTTTCAGGAGTCGAACGGACTCCCAGAATGGATTAAGTTTGAGAACCAAGGTACCACATGGATATCTTTGCAAAACAGGCCTGGGCACCTGCCTTGTCTTGTCTCCCCCCGTTTTGGCTGGGGAGTCCTGTTCTTTGAGAGTCCTGTTCTAGGAACTGATCCACACTACAAATATAAACCAATTTTTCACTACTAGGTTTTTAAAAGTAATTTTAATAACATAACAAAATGCACAAAATGCCACGTACACCAATGAACAATCCGTAGTAATAAATAATAAAAACATAATACCATATTTTTCTGTGTATAAGACGCCTCCTATTTTGGGGGACTCCAAATTAAGAAAACACCCCTCAGCACTACCCGTGTATAAAAAAAAAAAAAGATGAGCTCCAATTTTAAACCTAATTTTTTGGTTAAAAAAACCTAGTCTTATACATGGAAAAATACGGTATATTTGACTTCCTTTAAGTAATGTCTTCTTTTGAAATGTGTTCTCTCGTTCTTATTTTTTATATTTATATTTAACTTTGCCACATTTTATAGTTGTCCTCCTTTGTAATGTTGTATTTTGAAATCTGTGCGCTCTGGCTTCCGTCACGGTGTTCTGTTGCGCCAGAAGTCCTGCTGGCCACATGACCTGGAAAGCTGTGGACAAACACCAGCTCCCTTGGCCTTAAAGCGAGATGAGCGCCACACCCCATAGTCGCCTTTGACTGGACTTAACCGTCCAGAGCTCCCTTTACCTTACCTATTTTGAAATCTTTAAGATAATATTTTATTGATGCCAGTGGTGCCAGTGTAAGCACTGTAAAAAATAGATAAATATTTCCCATTCTCAACAGAAATTGCCATTTGTAGCTCATGTTTTCGTTAGCCCCTCTAATGGCAAAGTCGGGTGGTGAGTGTTGGCAAGGTGTGAAGCAAAAGAAGCAGCAGCATTGAATGTTAGAACGATGTTGGAATGAAGTTAAGTGGTTTTAGCAGCAATGTTATAAAGGTGTATGTAAAAATGGATTGCTAATAGATGTGAATCTAAAGTTATAATATATCAAGACAAAGGATTAAGATAAAAACAAAGAGGGAAAGGATTTGCTGAATTAACTAATTGAACTGGAATGCAAAAAAGGGAGGTGTGAGGAGGTGAGGGAAACAAGTAAATGAAAGACAAGATATGGAAAGACTGATTTGTTTTTAATTGTTCTTTATTTTTCTGCTTTTTGTATTTTCTTTTTTCTTTTTCTTATCTCTTTTTTCTTATTGTAATTTTGTTTGAAACTTTAATAAATATCATTTTTTTAAAAAAAGCAGCAGCAGCAGCAAAAAATGGCTCCTTCAGGAGATCTCTGAAGCTGTTGGTTAGTGATGTAGGACTGGCCCTACATTGTATTTTGCAATAGTAATATCTTCTTTTACACAGGAAGAGCATTCGGAGCAAGGAGACCTTGGGGCAAAGGCTGCAAGAGGCAAGTGACACTTTTTAAAACCAGTTCATGTTAAATTAATTGTGTTTTTAATTGCATTTTTAAAGCGCTGAAATTCTCACCTTGGCACAGGAGGCAGCCGCTTAGAGCAGCATCAGGCCATCCTGGTGCCTTCCAGCTGTTTTTGACTACAACTCCCATCAGCCCCAGATAGGGGGGCTTCAGGTTGGCTGAGGCTGACTTAGGGCACGCCCTGATTCCAAGAGCGGACAGTGACTTGTAGGCTTGTCTGGGCTCTCCTCCTCGAGGCTCCTCCCATCAGTGTCAGTCTCTGCCCCTCTCCTCTCTTCCTGCCTCGTGCGGAGGGAAGGGCCATAGCTCAGTGTAGAGCATCTGCTGTGCATGTGCAGAGCGCCCCAGCTTCCAACCCCAGTGGCATTGCCGGGTAGGCCTGGGCTGGAGAGCAGAGCTGCTGCCAGTCAGTGTAGACAATACTGAGGTATCCGCGGACCATGGGTCTGGCTCAGTGAGACACCTCAGTGGTGCTGGAAGATTCCTATCCAGATTCTTGGAAAGAGAGCTGTTACCCATCAGAATGGAGTTCAGCCTTCCCCAGTCTGGTGCCATCCAGACATTATATTTATTTCATAAAATTTATACACTGATTGATTTTTGTACAAAAAACAAAACATCAAAGTGGTTTACGAGTGGGTTGTTTTTTTGATTTTGATTGTGTATTTTGTGGTTTTATATTTTGATTTTATTCTGTGAACCGCCCTGAGACCTCTGGGTATAGGGAGGTATATAAATTCAATTAATAATAATAATAATAATAGTACTACAATGGTACCTCTGGTTGCGAACGGGATCCGTTCCGGAGGCCCGTTCGCAACATGAAAGGAATGCAACCCACATCTGCACACGCGCGGGTTGTGATTCGCCGCTTCTGCGCATGCGCGTGATGTCATTTTGCGCATCTGCGTGAGCGGCGAAACCCGGAAGTAACCCTTTCCGGTACTTCCGGATCGCCATGGGACGCAACATGAAAACACGTAACCTGAAGCAAACGTAACAAGAGGTATTACTGTAATAATAATAAGAATAATACCTTTCTCTTTTAATGCACTGCACTGGCTGCCAATTAGTTTCCGGGCCCAGTTCAAAGTGCTGGTTTTGACCTGCAAAGCCTTAAATGGCTCAGGACTGCAATACCTCAAGGACCACTTCTCCCCGTATAAACCAGCCCGGACCCTGAGATCACCCTCTGGGGTCCTCCTTCGTGTGCCTCCCTGAATAACCCAGAGGGACCTTCTGCCTCAGCTGACTCTGGGCACCCTGTTACTGCAGATGTGGCTCCCAGGGGTGCCCTTCTCCCCTGCCCTTGTACTTCCTGGGCACGTCCAGACTGTCGTTCTTTTTGGGTGGGATTCCAGCACACACAGGCAAATTCAAATTGGGCAACTGTAGCTGACTGTGCAGTCCCAAGAGAAACATTGTGCAATAAGGAAATGCAAAGGAGAGTGCAGGGCCACTTGCTTGCTTTGAGGCAACACCATCTAACCTTCCCACAAACAGTAGCCAATGTCCTTCAAAAGCCAGTGTTGCCTAGTCTCCCTGCAAACAAATCAGGGTGAATACTGAACAGGCAGACTGTCTGGAAGAGACCTTGGAAGCAGACTCTTCTGGACCTTTCAAGCGCTCTGAAAAATTACCACTGGAGTAGCTCGGAAAACAACGTGAATGAGAGGAAAGGAGAAATGCAGTGGCAGGTGATGCCTTCTGCCTGACTCGGCCCAGTATACCTGAAGGAGCATCTCCACCCCCATCGTTCTGCCCGGACACTGAGGTCCAGCGCCGAGGGCCTTTTGGCGGTTCCCTCCCTGCGAGAAGCCAAGTTACAGGGAACCAGGCAGAGGGCCTTCTTGGTGGTGGCACCTGCCCTGTGGAACGCCCTCCCACCAGATGTCAAAGGGAACAACAACTACCAGACTTTTAGAAGACATCTGAAGGCAGCCCTGTTTAGGGAAGCTTTTAATGTTTAATAGACTATTGTATTTTAATATTCTGTTGGAAGCCACCCAGAGTGGCTGGGGAAACCCAGCCAGATGGGCGGGTTATAAATAATAAATTATTATTATTATGAACAAGCCTGCCCAGGGGTTGGATCAGGCCAAACTGCCACCTCTTTTCAAGTTATCATAGGATTGCATATTTGGAAGGGACCCTGAGGAGCGCCTAGTCCCATACGGGGATTGAACCTGTGACCTTGGCATTATCAGCACCATGCTCTAACCAACTGAGCTATCCTTTCTATTTCCCAATGAAGTTATAAGGAGCTCGAAAGAGCCCTTTGGGTTGGCATTGCTATTTTGACCCAAAATCCCAGAGAAAATCTAACAGCAAAACACTCCAGGCACCCCATATTTGTTCTGCCCCCCCCCCCCGATCTTCCTACTATATAAAAAAGGGGAATGCAATCTCCAAATGGGATCCTGCTGCATGTCTTCTTGAGAGTCCCGAATTTACAAGCCACCCTAGTACTAATTTGCTGGTCTGTGAGGTGCTTTGGTCATGTTAAGCTGACTTTGTAAAACGAAGGGATGGGGAACCCGTGGCCCTCCAGATGTTGAGGGACTCCAGCTCCCATCAGCCCTTGCAACCAGCAGAGCCAAGAGGCCGGGGACGGTAGAAGTTTTAATTCAGCAACATCTGGAGAACCACAAACCCCTCATCCCTGCTTTAAAAGCATTAACATCCCTTCCAGTTGTGCTCTTACAGCTTTTGTTGCCTATGTGCATAGATTTCTCAGAACAATAAAAAGGCTTTTAAAATCACTCCTGAAAATAGCCATTTAAATAAGTTGCCAGCAGTTGTGATTTATGAGTTGGATGAGCAAGGCAGAGAGTAGCCAGGTATAACATCCGAAGGCAGCGGAGAGGCTTTTTAAAGCCTTGCTGGCCTCACAACAACTCTGTGAGGTAGGTCAGTGTTATTATATGGCAGATGTGTTACTCAGAGCCAGACAGCCAAATCTCCCTCCTGTGTGGACAGTTCTTACTTGGCTTGTTTTTAAATCACCATGGAGAAGCCTTAGCAGAGCCAAGAAACACAGACCTAGAATATCCCTTTTTAAAGTTTATTTCTACAGAGCAACCTTCGTAATTTTCCAAACACGCTTGTGCAGGCCAGAATTCTTGTGGGGGTCAGTTGAGTGCAAGTTAGACACACACAAATATTCAAAAGTAGTTCCTTAATGCCACGCACTGTCTCTCCAGAGTACTGGTTGTCTCCTGTTTGGACTACTGCGATGTGACTCCATGTGGGGCTACCTTTGAAGGTGCCTCAGAAATCACAACTAATCCAGAATGCGGTTGCCAGACTGGTGACTGGGAGTGGGCGCCAGGACCATATAACACCAGTCCTGAAAGACCTACATTGGCTTCCAGTACGTTTCTGAGCATAATTCAAATTGTAGGTGCTGACCTTTAAAGCCCCAAACGGCCTTGGCCTAGTATATCTGAAGGAGCATCTTCACCTCCATTGTTCCAGCGCCAAGGGCCTTCTGGTGGTTCCCTTACTGAGAGAAGCGAGGTTACAGGAAAGCAGGCAGAGGGCCTTCTCGGTGGTGGCGCCCTCCCATCAGATGGGAGATAAATAACTACGCAACTTGTAGAAGACATTTAAAGGCAACCCCGTGTTGAAAAGTGTTTTATTATGCTTTTATATGTGTTGGAAGCCACCCAGAGTGGCTGGAGCAACCCAGCCGGATGGGTGGAATATAAATATTAAGCACTCCCCAACTCCTAACATTATAAATCTAGCATCAACAAACAATGCAAGTCTTCCCCAAGACATACAACACAACTTGGATGATCAAGTCAGCTAAGTGGGCACACATCTTACCCCTCCCAGAGAGGTTTGGGATGTTATTGAATGATGCAGCCCTGGTAGCTGTGAGCTCAGGTGTGTTGCTTCATAGACAAGCTAAAATCTGCTTTAAAAGGCCCTTAGCACCTGATTCAGACTCCCGCCCTAGAAGCACACCTCTCTCTAACTAGCATCCGTGTACTGAAAGCCTTCTCTGGACATATCAGGAGGACTAGGCACTCTGCTTGTTTATAAGAGTGCAGCTTCTCTGAATTCCATGCCATTCGTGTCGGACATCTTGACTGTGTGGATTTCTCCTTCGGACTCTTTCTTGAAGGCTTTGGGTGGGAGTCCACAAAACAGCAGTTTTCTGTTTTTGTTTCCAACAGCGTGCATGTTTGTTTTTCTTTCCTTCTGCAGGTCTCCTTCAAAGCTGTGATGAAAATGTAATTTGGAATTGGCACACCCAGCAAGGGAGGAAGTGGCGGGCGCCTTGGGAAGGGCAACGCTGTTTTTGCTTTAACCTGACGGAAGTTGGGCCCAACTGGGTTTTTCCCCCAGGCAGAGTCGCATCTGGTCCTCTTAGTCACCCTCTCTTTAAAATCAAACGGAACGACATCTCACCTCCATTTCCTCTTCTGTTTGTTTGTTTCAAATACCCCCATATGAACTGTGTCGAGATCCATGGACTTTGCTCGTTGTATTTCGTTCAGTGCCCTCTAAATATCGGCGGAAAGGCACCGCTGTGCATGTGCTGTGTTCAAATCTGTTCTGATTCTGTGGTGGTGAGACTTTTGCCCTGTGTGTGTGTGTATGTGTGTGTGTTCCTAGTGGAAGTCGGTTTCTCGGAGCCCAAACCGTTAACCAAGTAAGCTTTGGAAACAGATAGAAGGGGAAGGAGGCCAGGAGGAAGCAGACAGGAAATGCTACCCTCCTTTCAGGAAGGAAGTTTTTAAAAAGATGGCGGTATTGCAGCCAGCGATGCTTTCCACATATGCAAGACGCCACTCGCAGCTGGGTGCAGCGTCTTAGGTGCTTGACAATCCCCCCCCCCACTGTATTGGCTGCCCCAAACGAGGTGTAAATGCAGGAGATGGCTGACATTATTTTATCTGAGGCATTTCTATCTTGCTCTCCATTAAAACACGCAAGACAAAAAATAAAACCAGATTTATATAGTAATAATTAATAATATATGGAACCAGTATCGCCTCGAGACAATAACCGTGAAGGGGTCCAGTGAGTGAGCAGCCTGCCTGTCTCCACCTGTGAACAGTTAACCGAAGGGTGGAAAAAATCCGTTTCTAAACCTATTTGTCTTCAGCCCACAAAGGCAGGTTGGCTGTTGGGCAGACTTGCTCAAAACTGCTTGGGAAAACCATCCCCGTAGCAAACCTCTCATCCTATCCCTTAGTGGCTTAGTCCTTCACGGTCAAGGCTCCCCCCAAAAAATGAGTATTGCGTGGAGGGCGATAAGAGGACAGGACTCAGGAGGTATAACAGCTCTGTCTAAACTGGATTCCTCTCCCAGCTCCATAGAATAGAGTTGCAAGGGTCATCTAGCCCAACCCCATGCTTCTGTTTCTGCCTCGTTGGATTCCCATTCCTTTTTCTCAATTTCCCACTGCGCTCTTCCATCGCATTCCAACGTTCATTTTTTCAGGCCCTCCGCCTCCTGATTTCGGTGATTCCCTCCACTTGATCATCTCCACCTTGGCCAGGATCTGGGGAGGCATGAAGGAAAAACCTCCCAATAATCCTGGCTGGAATTTCCTGCCTTAGTTAGCCGCATAGGTGAGCCTTTTGGTGGGGCTGAACTTGCAGCAGCTGGGCTGCAGTTCCCCCAGAACGTCTTATTTATTTATTTAAGTTATTTAAACAGTTGTGTTTATCTGGTTGGGGAGATTCTAAGGAGCTTCTTTCAGGAGAATGTGAGCTGGAGAAGCGAGAATAATCCCCTTTGTAATAAGGCATTGGTTTGAAACTCTTTGCGGGGAGGAAATCGCACGTGACGGATTTAAGAAGAGCTATAATTTTAAAATTATTAGTTGGGGAGAGTTATGCCTCTATAGTTCAAACTGATCTTTTTCCAGATTTCCTTGGAAACCATTTCTTAAGTGAGATTTTAAAATATTGTATTTTTTTTTAATAAATGAGGTCGTCGGTGAAACGTCTTTTGAAAATAATATATTAAAATGTTAAATGGCATTCCGTTCACACGAGCTTTTTTGGGGAGTTGTGTTCTTTTATACTGTGGTGCTTTTTCATGATGATGCTTTGCCGGTTGTGTGTGTGTGTGTGTTGAAAACGGTAAGGAAAATGGAAAATGGCCTCATTTTTCTCTGCTATAGAAAACTCTTCCAGGCATCTGTGTTGCCCACTAGACTTTGCAACTGTTACATTTTCAATTTGTCTGCCCCATTTGGATAAAGGAAATTGACAGGCCTGTACAGGAAACAGAATGAGGCATCTAAAAAAAAAATATTACCTGCCTGGGATTGCAGAGCAGCTTTTCTAAAAGCAAAGGCAATGATTTTCTTTGTAGTGGCAATCACTCCCTATATCCCTTTTGTTGCTTTGCTCCAACATGCTACCACGGGAAACTAGGAAAAGCAGAGCAAGCTTGGAGACCAGGGAGTGCCTGTATGTATTTGTATATATGTATGTGTGTATATGCAATCTCCTTTTCCTTCCCTGTTAGTGGGAAAGGGTGGGTGGGAAGATCCTGGAGGTAAGAGATGGTATCTCTCCTAATTGGATTGTCAATATGCACAGTACCCAGCCCTGCATGGTTTATTTGGCGCCTCCTTGCAGTCATTGGTGCGGTCTGGTTATAACCGTTTAGCTACAGAGAAATGCAAACACTTACATTTCCAGGTTGCTGTCTACAAAACGACACAGGAAGCAGCATGGAATTAAGCGTGGCAGGTGTTCAAAACCTGGGCTATCATGGTATCTGTGATAAAGCAACAAAGAGTCTCGCAGCACTTAATAAACACATTTATTATGGCACAAGCTTTTATGAACCTCAGCCCACTTCCATTGGGATCACGAAGTGTGATCTCCACAAAACGGTTCCCAAAGAGTCAGGATAACATTTCAAGAGACATACTAGGAACAATTAGATTTAATACTGTCAATAAGTAAATGCAAAGGAACCAATCCCTACTGAGTTGTATAAAACACTACGAATAAACTAACCTAATTTAGTCACTTAAAAATGAACAGGAGAGAGAAGAATGCCTAACAAAGAAATAAAATGGCAGCATAAGAATTGGGGGAGGTGCAGAATTGTTATTCCAGAAAGTTCACTGCAATAACCCGCAAGCCTTGGGTGGAAGCCAAACCTGTCACCTGTGGCTGCCTTTCCTCCCAGCTCCCACCTGGGCTTTCTCTCTCAGCCACTTCTCCATCTCTCACCTGGAGAGGTGAGAGATCTCTCACCTTCATCGATTCTTTCCGGGAGGCTTCTCCTGGTGCAAGCTGAAGTTCACCTGAACAACAGGTAACTAAGGTTGAGGGTGGCAGCTCTAAGAAGCTTGCGAGCCACTGCTGGCAATGAGAATGGATGACATGGGCTCTTCCAACAGCTCCCCTTCTGGCCCACCCAGCTGCTCCTGGAAGGAAATTGCAGCCAGGTTGGGTTAGCGTGGAATTGCGAGGATCCTATACGGGTGTGGCTGACAGGTACCTACATTAATGGCTTCCATGTTGACTTCCTTTTCTGCGTCTGGAAGGTGGAACTTGAAGGCACGCAGCAGGTTAGCGAAGAAGATGAAAAGCTCAATCCTTGCCAAAGGTTCTCCCACGCAGGACCGGCGCCCTGCAGGAGAATCGAAGGAACAGAATCGCTTCCATGAAAGAAAGACACAATTCCAAGCCCTCGCCTACTGTGTTGGTCATGCTCATTTGATGTTACCCAATTATCATCAAAGGTGGTCTGTTTAACTTGGAAGCCTCCGAGACCATGTAACACCGGTCCTGAAAGACCTACATTGGCTCCCAGGAGAAGCCTCCCAGTACATCTCCGAGCACAATTCAAAGTGTTGGTGCTGACCATTAAAGCCCTAAATGGTCTTGGCCCAGTATACCTGGGAGCATCTCCACCCCCATCATTCAGCCTGGACACTGAGGTCCACCTCCAAGGGCTTTCTGGCGGTTCCCTCACTGGGAGGTTACAGGGAACCAGGCAGAGGGCCTTCTCGGTAGTGGCGCCTGCCCTGTGGAATGGCCTCCCATCAGATGTCAAGGAAATAAACAACCATCTGACTTTTAGAAGACATCTGAAGGCAGCCCTGTTCAGGGAAGTTTTTAATGTTTGAAGTTTTATTGTGCTTTTAATTTTCTGTTGGGAACCACCCAGAGTGGCTGGGGAAACCCAGCCAGATGGGGGGTGGTGTATAAATAAATAAATAAATAAATTATTATTATTATTATTATTATTATTATTATTATTATTATTATTATTATTACTATTACTATTATTATTAATAATATTAATTTATTAATTATTTATTATTATCATTATCACCACCACCACCACCACAGTAATGGGATTTCACCATTAGATCTGCATCCTGGGAAGGAGAAGGAGCAGGTTCTTTACCTGTCGAAAAAGGCAAGAAGGCTTTATTGCTCGCAAACTGGCCAAACGAGTCGAGGAAGTGCCCTGGGTTGAAGGTCCAGGGGGTCTCCCAGTACTCTGGATCATACAGCGCTGAGTGAAGGTTGGGCAGCACCAGGGTCCCCTGCGCAAAAGGGAGAAGGAGAGAATTACTTCGGATGAGTTTGCAAATTAATTGTTGCCATCAGAACATCCTTGTTAGTTCTTTCTAGAAATAATTTTACTGTTTTATCCTTTTTGTACCTTGGATCTCAAACTAATTGGCTCCCGAACAATCGAAACCCAGAAGTGAGTGTTCTGGTTTTCGAACGATTTTTGGTAGCTGAACGTCTGACCGAGCCTCCACGGCTATTGACAGGCTGCAGGAGCTTCCTTCAGCCAATCAGAAGCCGCGCTTTGGTTTCTGAACATTCTGGAAGTCAAACAGACTTCCAGAATGGTTTCCTTTCAACTTCCAAGGTACGACTGTACTGCTTTTAAAAAATAATAAAAATCGAACAGCGTATGAATTCTATGAAATAAATAAGCAAAATAAAAACAAACGAGAAACATGATTCAAAATCGTGTGAAACAACTGATGGGCAATCCTTTTTGCAAGACAGGACCTTGTCTGCCCTCCATGTAATCAAATAAACAGGCTGCCTGGAGGAACCCAAAGCATCCCAGCTCCTGACTGGTGCCAATAATGGTCACAAGGATTATTATATTTATTGTATGTTTATTCATACACCGCCTTTCCGCCTGTGCAGCCTTTGGGGGAAGGGGCATCGTGTACCTTTTTAAGGGGGAAGCCCAGCAATGTGATGTCCTCCAAGCATTTCCGGAAAGGCCCGGTGATGGACACATTGCAATGGCGCATCACCTCATGAAGTACAGCGTTGGTGTAGGGCACTTTAATCCGGTCCTCGTAAGTGATGACGTGGGAAGGTCTCAGAACGGCGTCTATCTCCTCGTGGATTTTCTCTGCAGATAAATAATTTCCTTAATGGACGCCAGCAGAATTCTTCTTACTTGTTAGTCTTCATTTCCTCATACCATCTCGTTGATTTTTTTATTTTATTTTTAAGGGTGGAGGACCTGTGGACCTCCAGATGGTACTGGACTACAACTCCCATGATTCCTGGCCATTGGCCGTGCTGGCTGGTGCTGAAAGGAATTGTAGTTCAGCAACATCTGGAGGGGCCGCAGGCTCCCCATTTCTGCCCCGGACTCTTTGGATTTCAGGCATATGGAAAATGGGCAGTCATAAGGTTGATTGCTTTATTTCAACAAGTTATATATTGATTCACACACCCCTGGAATGTGCCTGGAGGTGTCTGGTAGGAGGAGAACATTCCATTGCTCAATGTGAGCATCTTAGCACTAAACTCAATTCCACAAACTGAATTACAAAATACAAAGCCAGTTCAAATTCACCATAAAACCAGAAATGCTGTTGGAATAAAAAACACCTGAGGGGTTCAACAGAGAGGGGCCTCTCTGTTCTCAGCCTTTGGAGAACTCCACAGGATTGGGCCCACAATACTGAATGTACAGCTCCTGATAGCTGTGAGCCACAGAGGGCCACTCGCTCTGCCACAGATCTCAGTGATCAGGCAGCGATATAGTGAGTTTGTGGTCCTTGGGGTATCCTGCCCCTAAGTTGTTAATGTGCCTTGTAAGTTAATGCAAGGCTGTAGAACATACTGCCCTGTAGTGATCAGGTGGGATTGCTATGAGGAATTATAACAAATATAGAGTAAGCCATCTGTGTCAGCAATGAAAGCATTGCGTTGACTGGGTTTAAACTATTTTGATATGATTCTTGATCAATCCACACCTCTGCACCCCAGTTCCATTTCTCTTTCTTGACCCACTTAGACAGGCAGGCATCCTGGGTCATCAAAGACAGTGGGCAGTTTCTTTGCTGTAGCTTTTCTGATGTGTTAATATTAGGATGTTAATCTTAGGGCCAGGAAACAGATTTCACATAAAGGTGATAATGATCTCTGTCCTCCTGGCCATCCTTCTTATCATGTGTATTGCTTGTTTATCACCTCAGGTGATAAACTCAGTTCTGTTTTATTTAAAAAGGTAAAGGTACCCCTGCCCGTACAGGCCAGTCTTGACAGACTCTAGGGTTGTGCGCTCATCTCACTCTATAGGCCGGGAGCCAGCGCCGTCCGGAGACACTTCCGGGTCACGTGGCCAGCGTGACAAGCTGCATCTGGCGAGCCAGCGCAGCACACGGAACGCCATTTACCTTCCTGCTAGTAAGCGGTCCCTATTTATCTACTTGCACCCGAGGGTGCTTTCGAACTGCTAGGTTGGCAGGCGCTGGGACCGAGCGATGGGAGCGCACCCCGCCACGGGGATTCGAACCGCCGACCTTTCGATCGGCAAGTCCTAGTCGCTGAGGCTTTAATCCATGGCGCCACCAGCGTCCCGTTCTGTTTTATTTACCCCATGCTTAATTAGTTTTGGTAGTTTAACTTTGTCCCCATGTGGGGTTTGTTGAAATGCTTAGAAGAAATCTGATTGGTTCTTACGAACATTGTAAAAAGTTCTTTTGTGAATAAAACGACCTGGGCCGAGGGGGGCTGGAGACACAGAGAGAGACTATTATACGCACCGTTCCCAGAGTCTTGCTGGTTCAAGCCTCTGTGTGTATTCTTATTAATCAGAGTTCAATCCTTCCTTTGTGAATGTCTCACTGCCCCGGGCCATACCAATATGCTGTGGTCACCTCACTTTTTTACCCTCAAGCTCTCCTATTTCTTTCACAGCCGCATGGCAGGCAGTATTTCCCCCGGTGCAGTTTTCTGGGTAAGGAGACACATCGACAGGGAAGCTACACTGGTTGACTTTCTGCCTGCGGCGGTTCAGCAGGAAGTGAGACCCAGCTCTTCAAGGTTCTGCCTAGACCTGTTCATTTGGCTCCTGTTACAGAAGATTCACACCCTTCCTCCAACTCTCTTGATATTTTGCAAAATGCTTTGCAAGTCTGACCCAATTCTCACTGCTCTTTAATCTGGGATTGCACCATTGTCAGCTTGCTTTGTAATTTTAGGAGTTTCACACATGTAGTCGACGGAACGTGCAATTGTGTTATTCTACAGTCATTATTAGCTAGTCTATTTGTTGAATGCATTCAACTTTTTTTTTTTTTTTTTTTTTTGCTGTTCGAAACAGCAAAAAAGAGTCCTGGAAGACCTGCTGCCTGCCTTGCAAGCCTTTTTACACTTGGCCAGGGAGGGTGGAGCCCTGACGGATTGACTCCAGCTACAAAAGCTGAGGCTGCTGAACAGACCCTTGGCCCAGGGGGTTCAGTGGGGGTTGTTGTTGTTGTTGATTTTAATTTTTTGTACATCTTTATTTTAGATCATGTTACGATTAATGTGGAAATTGTTCAATTGGGCTGTGCACCCCTTGGTGCCTTTTCCTCACATCAGATGTAAACCTCTTCCTGTTGTAAGCCACCTTGAGCATGGTTTTAAGTATGGGAAGACGGGTTGCAAATAAAATGATGATGATGATGATGAGTGCCTCACCTTGAACATCTGGATATTTTAACAAGTAAAGCAATCCCCAGTACAGGATAGTCGTGGTGCT
This sequence comes from Podarcis muralis, assembly GCF_964188315.1. Classification (NCBI taxonomy): domain Eukaryota; kingdom Metazoa; phylum Chordata; class Lepidosauria; order Squamata; family Lacertidae; genus Podarcis; species Podarcis muralis. The sequence continues at coordinate 5,717,522 of NC_135660.1, read as the reverse complement.
CACGGTCCCTCCGATCAAGAGGTCAACTACAGTTTGAACCAAGTTGTCTTCATTGAAAGTGGACGTTGGCTCATCTTTGCTCTGTGGGCAGAATGCACAAAAGCTTAGTGGATCCCTATCCAACAAGAGCTGCTTGTGAAGTTTCCTTGGCCTTTTTGGCCAGCCAGGCTTGGAGGCAGAGCCAGGTCATGAGTCAAAGATTCAGTTGCCAGAGATTCAGTTGCTGAGCAGCCAGGGCTCCCAAAACTCTCCTTTTCCTCTGCAGCTACTTATACCCCACTCCCAGCCTATCCCTGCCCCCCAGAAACCTGGGGGGAAACTTTCCAAATAATGAGCAGCAACATTCAGAAGGGTAAGCACTAAGCTATATTTATCGGATATTTTCAGATTCTTGTTCCAACTTTTTCCTCTCTTGGCTGCTTCAAAATTGATTTTATGCTGCTGTGCTTAGGCTGGTTTGTAGAGAAGGGCCAGCTCAAAGACATTTTGGCACCTGTGGTGAACCACAAAATGGCGGGGCTTCCCCACCAGGAAAGAACAGGGATCCACATCAGAAACACAGGGGGCAGAATCACATCAACCTGACCCGATGGTTGAATTGGGAATCAAAGGCCGTTGTGTGGGGGAAAGGGGCCGACTCATGCCAGGTGGGTGCAGACCCCAGGAGACCACAGAGGGCAGCCTCTGCCATTTCTTTCCTAGGGGAGGAAGGAGACTAGCAGACCCTCCTATTCACCAAGAGGCTGCTGTTGAGGTGGTATTGTGAGGGGGGGGGGTGCTGTGGGAAAGGCAGATCCGGCCTCCAAGGGGTGTCTCATAGCTGTTGCTACAAATGAGGCATCCCTTGAAGACTGGATCTGCTACCACTGGATCGTCCCACCTGAGGCAATCACTTCATCTTGCCTCATGTGGACCTGTTTGTAGATAGTTTGTCTTCTGCTGCTTTCTATTGTTGCTAACCAGTTTAATTGTTTTGGACTCTGGACTGCATTTGGCACTGAGTTTTAAACCGCCCGGAGGACTTCTGACGTTCTGTGAGTGGCATATAAATGCAATTCATCAATATGGAGGTGGTACATTTAGGACCCATTCGACCTCAGTCAGGGTCCTCGTGGGCCTTGCTAGCGTGATCTCCAGAGTACAGTGGTACCTCGGGTTACAGACGCTTCAGGTTACAGACTCTGCTAACCCAGAAATAGTACCTCGGGTTAGGAACTTTGCTTCAGGATGAGAACAGAAATCGCACAGCGGTGGCAGCAGGAGGCCTCATTATCTAAAGTGGTACTTCAGGTTAAGAACAGTTTCAGGTTAAGAACGGACCTCCAGAACAAAATAAGTTATTAACCCGAGGTACCACTGTAGTAGGGATTCCACCCCTAATTTCCAGCGAATTCTGGGAATTGTAGTTCTGTGAAGGGAATGGCGGCCTCTGAGCGACTGTCAGGACCCTTAACAAACCACAGCTCCCAGAATTCTTTGGGGGAATCCGTGGCTGCTTAAAGCAGTATCATAGTGCTTTAAATAAATAAATAAAAATTTAAAAATTGTCCAGTAGCACCTTAGAGACCAGCTAAGTTTGTTCTGGGTATAAGCTTTCATGTGCATGCACACTTCTTCAGATAGTGCTTTAAATGTTTGGTTTGAATGTGCCCTAAAGCTAGCTGGCTGTGGGTGAAGCCACATCAGAGCCCGGCTTCTTCTTAGTAGCCATGCTGAGCCCTGCCCAAGGTCGCTTTGCCTCAGGACAGGCATGGTGATGAAGTTGGACAGAAGCTATGTTCTTACCTTTGCCATTTGGTCCAAGTAGAGGTCAATGAGATCCTCTGGTTCTTGACCTTCCTTCCATCTTTCCTGGTGGCTTTGGACCTCATCCTTCACAAAGGCATGGAGGAAGTTGTTGTATTCAAACGCTTGTTGATGCGACCCTTGTAGGCGGCGCATAATCCGCGGGAAAACATTATATACCTGTGGCAACAAAGGAAAATGCAAGTGAGGAGGAGTGTCATGAAATTAATTCCGACTGAGCCCAAAAAACGGCTCTGAGAGAACCTTAATGTGCTGGAAAGGGGAGGCAGGCCATTTCTCAGAAGAATGCAATGTTTCTGCAAAGGATGCAGATTGATCTTGCAAAAGAATAAAAAGGAAGGCAGCAGCTGGTCGTGCCAAACCCAGAAAATAGGTGGAGTTTTGCAGCATGCACTGTGTGGGGTGAGAACACAAGGACCCTGAGCAGAAAGGCCCCTGTTTTCACTTAATTTCAGGAAGCGTAACGGAAAGCGGCTTTCAAGAGGTTCAAGAGCAGGAATAGAAGGAAGCTCACCCCACCCCTGAAAGAAGCCGGAATGAAGACGATCAAATAGGTGGCTTTTATCAATCGGTTGAAAGAGTTGTCCTCACTGGCGAAGCGATGCCCAAACAGCAAAGAGCAGATGACGTTGGCCACAGCGTGGTTTATGGGGGTCTGGGGGTCAAAGGCTAAACCTGTGAATGCAGGAAGAATTAGTGGCATGGTACACACACTCAGGGTGGCGCTGTGGGTTAAACCACAGAGCCTAGGACTTGCCAATCAGAAGGTTGGCGGTTCGAATCCCCGCGACGGGGTGAGCTCCCGTTGCTCAGTCCCTGCTCCTGCCCACCTAGCAGTTCAAAAGCACGTCAAAGTGCAAGTAGATAAATAGGTACCGCTCCGGCGGGAAGGTAAACGGCGTTTCCATGCGCTGCTGTGGTTTGCCAGAAGCGGCTTAGTCATGCTGGCCACATGACCCGGAAGCTGTATGCCGGCTCCCTCGGCCAATAAAGCGAGATGAGCACAGCAACCACGGAGTTGGTCACAACTGGACCTAATGGTCAGGGGTCCCTTTGCCTTTACCTTTAGACACACTCACACACCATCGTCAATGAATTAATGTAGGGTATTCTTTTCCTTTTTCTTCCCCTCCCGCTTATATATTCTAGTTTTCCTCCCCCCCCCCGCCATCCTTTGTATAAATATGCTCAATGTTGTTTGTATTTTGCATTAATTTTTTAAAAACAATGAGGTGTTTTTTTTAAAGCAGTAAAAAACATTTACAACCGGAAACACCTTCACCGGGCACCTAAAAAGATTGTCATGTTGGCACTAGGCAGACCCCTCTGGGGTGCCAACACTGAAAAGGCCCTCTCTCTTGTAGCGAACCTCATTTGTTTCATTTTGTCCACACTCCGCTTTGCATTCATATGTTGCAGAACTGGCAGAAGATGAGTTCACAGCCACAAAACAAACCTGCTCAAGGTATTGGGCAGGGACTTATCTCAAATTAAAAGACAATTGAATCACTTGGAAACAGCTGCTGTGCAGGGCAAGCACTGCAAGGAAGCTGCGTCCCCCTCTTTGCAAGATAATCAGTTATTTTGGCAAGTGCATCAGCCGTCAGAGGAATTCCAGAGGGATGGGGCTGTACCCTTTCATTTCTGCACAGTTGTCTTCCGAGTGCCTTGCAGATCGGTCCATTGCAACAAGGAACCCCAGATCATGTGTCGTGTGGAGAGGGCTATCATAAGCAAAAACTGAAAGCTGCCTGGTCGTGAGTTTACCTTCTTTGCTTGTCACTGCCATTAGGAGTTGGTGGGCTTCGTTGTGAATTCTGTGTTCCAGGTGCTTCTTCCCCATCCCAAGACTTCTTAGTGCCATCATGGCAAAGTATTTCTGCTGCTTCCAGTTATGGTTGTTCGTAGGATAAATGCCTGTGTGACACAAAAGAAAATCCTTTTTCTGTGTCAAGCAGTGCAGCTGTAACACGATGGGCGACAATATCTTTTGCCCTCCACAATAATGTTGGCAATGACAGATTCTTTCAACTGCCTTTATCCATTGCGGCTAAAGAGATAAAGATGCGCCTTGAAGGCTGGCAAATTAACTATGACACAAGCCGGTCTTTGCTAACCTGGGGCTCTCCGGGTGGCTTGGATGGGCTGATGGGAGTTGTCATCCGAAACATCTGGGGAGGACCAGGTTGACAAAGGCCAGTGTGAGCTTTCTAGACCACAGTCCACTTCGTAAGATGCACAATGATATCCTCAGCTACTGGCAGGATGGGAAGCAGTGAGGTCAGAGGGAAATGGATTGCAGAAGGTACAGATTGTGACAATTAAGTTATTAGGCAGTCACAAAGAAATTTGAATGATAGATTCTTTGTAATGCTACATGACAACTCAGTTCTGGCACCTCTCCATTGCCATTCTAAGAGAACAAGGGAAGTGTTCATGGTGATTTCTGGCACTTCTTTTTTTCTAGAAAAATAGCATTGTATGTGTGTGTTTGTAATAAATACTCCACACAGATAGTGCTCAAACCTGTAAAGGTTAACATCTATTCTATTCATAAAAGCATTAAAGAAAACAATTTCTTTTAATATCCCTGAAACAGGATTCCATATTCCTGATTCATGTTGTTTATATCTATATCATCTATCTATCTATATCTATCTATCTATCTATCTATCTATCTATCTATCTATCTATCTATCATCTATCAATCATCTATCTATCATCTATCTATCATCTATCTATCTATCTATCATCTATCTATCTATCTATCTATCTATCTATCTATCATCTATCTATATCTATCTATCTATTATCTATCATCTATCTATCTATCTGTCTATCTATCTATCTATCTATCTATCTATCTATCTATCTATCATCTATCTATCTATCTATCTATCTATCTATCTATCAATCATCTATCTATCTATCTATCAATCTATCTATCTATCTATCTATCTACCTATCTATCTATCATCTATCTATCATCTATTATCTGTCTATCTGTCTATCTATCTATCTCTATCTATCTATCATCTATCTATCTATCTATCTATCTATCTATCTATCTATCTATCTATCTATCATCTATCTATCTATCATCTATCATCATCTATCTATCATCTATCTATCTATCTATCTATCTATCTATCTATCATCTATCATCTATCTATCTATCTATCTATCATCTATCATCTATCATCTATCTATCTATCATCTATCTATCTATATCTATCTATCTATCATCTATCTATCTATCTATCTATCTAATCTATCTATATCTATCTATCATCTATCTATCATCTATCATCTATCTATCTATCATCTATCTATCTATCTATCTATCTATCTATCTATCTATCTATCTATCTATCATCTATCTCTTGGATACTAAGAAAGAGATGGGGTGATGTCAAAAACTGAAATTGGACCTCAGTTGGCAGGAAGAATTTAAAGAGCTGCAGCTCTGCAGTATCTCTGTGCCAGCAGTTTACCAAATTTCTTCTTGTCATGTGTTTGTTCAAGGCATCAGAAGGACACCAAAGATCTGCTTTAGTCTAATTTCCAAGAAAATAATAATATCGGTGTTTACCTTTTTCGCCCATCAGATCCTTATAGAAAGGTGAGAGCGCTCTTCCCGCAGTCTCTTCCGAGTGAGTGACGAGGCACTCTTTCACTGCCTTGTATCCATTCAGCACAACAAAAGGCATGGTTCCCGCCCAGACGGTGTAGATGTCTCCATAGATGTTTGCCAGCTAGAAAGTTCATTATCATTTTTATTTTTTTAAAAAGCAAGAATATAAGACGGTTCCTATTGGATCAGGCCAATGGCCCATCTAGTCTGGCGTCCTCTTCTCACAATGGCCAACCAGATGCCCACAGGAAACCCAGAAACAGGCTCTGAACACAAGAGCAACTCTCTCCTCCTGCTGTTTCCAGCGGCTGCTGTTCAGAAACAGTACAGTCTCCAGATGTGGAGACAGAGCATAGCCATCCTGGCTGGCAGCCATTGATAGCCCTCTCCTCCTCCATGAATTTGCCCAGTCCTCTTTTAAAGACTCCCAAGTTGGTGGCCATCACTGCCTCCTGTGGCAAGGAGTTCCATAGTTTAGCTATGCACAGTGTGGTTAAAACCACAGCTGAAGAAGTGAGCTGAAAGGAGATTTTCTGGCATTTTTCTTTTAGCAAGGGGTCAATAAAGGATTGGGGTCTGGGAATTATGCAGTTCTGTGAACCACAAAGCTCTGAGTTCAGATTTTGCCTTGACCGTGAAAATATTTGGAGACTACTTTCTTATGGACACTGACCTGCCTTAGAGGACTGTTACAAAGATTATTGAGGTCAGGAACATGAAGTCCTTTAACCCCAAATCACTGCAGGGTTCTTCACATGCAACGTTCAATGAAGGTACAATCTATGTACCTTGTGCACAAATATTTGAGCTGTACAGTCGTCTAGTTGGTTGCTATAGTTGAGCCTCAGAACCATAGAGTTGGAAGGGACCCTGAAGATCACCTGCAATCCCCTACAATGCAGGAATATGCAGCTGTCCCGTAGGGGGATCAACTCTGCGACCTTGGCATTATCAGCACCATGCTCTAACCACACAAACTCTTGTACATATGTGGTAACAACATCTACTTGTCTGCAGTGCAATGTGTAAACAAGATTGGGAGCAGCTAGTATGTACAATGTGGAGTGGAGAAGTAGCAGCTAGAGGAAGGGGTGCCAGCCCTACCATGAGGCATATTGGCCTTCTGTGAAATGGGCATATCCCATCCCAGCTGCCCAAGCTCTGCTGCCACATGACCACAACCCTGGAGCAGGCCCGCCCTTCCTGGCTGCTACTTCTGCTCTGGTCCCTGATGCTGGCAGCTGTCTGGTTGGGCACTCCAGGACCAAGCCAGTATCCCGCTTGCTTGGGTGTGCCACAGCTGGCTCCTTGCTGAGTCATGGAGCACCAATGGTGGACCTTCTCCCTCAAGAACTGCAGTACTTTTAGAGAGAGCCTCGGGTGCTGGCATCTGCCCTGCCAGGTTCTCCATGACTGCTGGCATTCAGAAGACCAGATCAGGCTGGCTGCCTACAGGCTGCTGCCCGGCAATACGGGGAGACGCCTTGCATAGGGCTTCCCAAAAGTCTTGCCTCGCAAAGTCTCCTGGTGAACTGCAGTGCGACTTTGGCGACTGTGCTGCCTGTGGCTGATGGGAGTCGTGGTCCAAAACACCAGGTTGTAAAGGCACAATTTGAACGTTTACAATTGCTCCTAAAGAAGGAACCAGTGTTCTGGAATGTATTGAGCTGTAATCAACCTTTTTTTTTGGGGGGGGGGGGGTTGGCACTTCTGAGAAGTTTCTCCTGTTTGTATTCTTTGTGTGCACACATATACAGACTTACAAATGAATTTGCAATTTGCAAATGCGTGCAAATTGACGTGGTCCCAGCCCACCCACCATTAGGGGGAGCACTCCAGCCTGAGGCGCAATGCTGACCATGTGCATAACGCTAAAACTATGGTTTAGCATTGCACCCAAACTGGACTATGATATATATGCCTGCAGGGCACTAAAGCAGCAGCCAGAGAACGAGTGTGGAGATTACCATCTCTCCTTCCTGGGGAGTCCTTTTCTTCCAGACAGAAGACTTATTTGCCTTTGGAAAGACTACTTAACCAACTTGAGAGCGTCTCGGTAAACAAGTTGCTTTTTAAATAACCTTCTGACTCATGGTGCCTTCTGGGGAGGGCAAAAGATCTCTCCCCCTGCCATGCAGCAGTCAGCTGGGAACCTACTAGGATAGGAGCATAGGAAACTGCCTTCTACTGAGTCAGACCAATGGTCCATCTTATAGCTGTCAACTTACAGATTTGAAAATAAGGGACCATCGGCCTCGAAAATAAGGGACCAGCAGCCAAAATAAGGGATCAATAATTACTTTGATAAAATACATATTTTGTTGCGTGCAAATGGCTTTAGATACCTATTAGGTCCATAAATTACCATGTAGCATATATTCAACACAAAAAAGCAACAATTTGTTGTTGACAAAGGACAGCTGGACATAGAAAGGGCCCCAATACCTTCAGTAGCTTATTTAAGGCACATCATCAATAAGGGACAGCAGCGGGACATGGCGCTGGGATAAGGGACTGTCCCACCAAATAAGGGACGCTTGACAGCTATGGTCCATCTACCTCAGCATTGTCTACACTGACTGCCAGTGGCTCTCCAGGGTCCCTGTAACTTTTTATTTACAGAAAATAAAAATCAAGGGACCCCAGATAAATTTTTTCTTTTCTTTTGGGAGATGAAGGATTTCTAATTCAACTTTGCTGGGTTAAAAGTAAATAGTGAATTTGGATAGAAACACGAGGCACCAATAAAACAGGTAAGAGGACTCAGTTTTGCAATCTTCTCTTTCTGTTTCCTCTACTTAATTATCTTTGTTTTCCCCAGTTTGAAGGTCACTAACTTTGTTCTAAACACACTTTGCTGACCTGATCTAGTCCAACCCTCCTTGAGATGGGGAAGAAATTTGCTTCCGTTCCCTCATTAATATGAAACTCCTGAACACACACTTCATGAAACCATGACGTGAACCGAAACAGTTATCCTTTGAAATTTGCACCTCTCTCAGTTTTGCAATGTGGTTCCCCAGTCAAATAATGTGACCCAGAAATGTGCATATCTGGGGAATGTGTGCATCGAGATGCATTACATACATTAGTGGATATAACATACAAGAATGCATTACATTAGGGGAAATCGCTTGCAAACGTGTGTGTATTGGGAAATTTTTGCAGAAAAATGCTGAGGAGGTCTTTCACAAGGACTTTTTAAAAATAGCATGCCAATGCAGAAATGTGGAAATCTGAACTTAATATCAGAAAACTGAGAAACCAAAATGGACAGGTTTGACTGTCTCTAATCTCTCCCCAGATGTCCTCTGGGGGCTCAGCCAATATCACAGTAATGATCAAACAATGCTGAAGTAAGCTCTGGGCAAATGACCCACCTTATCCTGACCCCGGGCACCATGCCTTTGTCCCCCTCCCCCTCCCTGCCCACCAGCCACTGCCAATAATTACCTTAGCAAGAATCTCTTTCTTAAGGGAAAAATCCAGGAGCCACAGATTCCCAATAACGGGAAGAGGCGTCGGTCCTGGGGGGAAGTGAGTCCGTGCCCATAGCAGCTTCAGAAACTGTATAACGAAGAGAGAGAGGACTGCGAGTAGGAAAAGTCCACTTAGCCCAATCATCCCCCTAAACATCCCTTTTCATCCTTTGTCCTCGGTCTCTCCTTCAGAAAACCTCCTGGTTCTAATTATTGCTAAGAGATGTGTCTGCAGTCATTGCCTCTCTTTCTCTCTCTTCCTTTTTCTTTGGTTTATTATTATTATTATTTTAAAAATGGCATTAATGAGTGTGGGGGCCCCCACTATTTGACTAAGCCACACCTACTGTGCACTCTGAGCTCTCACTGGCTCAGCGGCCGGTGATGAGGTCAGCTGGGCAGGTCTGGAGAAAGGAGGGATGGCTCCCAATGAATCTCAGGTAGGGATGAATGACTCTGTCTCAGTGTTGCTTTCTCCCAGCTTCTCATTTTCCCCATCTTAAGTTCAGTTCTTCACAGTTCATGATTTATTTATTTCCTTAACTCCTCATGAAAATTCACCTGCACTTCATCCTGATGCATGCATTTAGTAAATGCGTTTAGAATGCATTTATTTATTTAATTTTTTTTATTTTCAGTGCAAAATTACAACAAAAATTACAAACATTGAATCCAAAATAAAACAGTGCAAACAAGGGAAGAAAAAAAAACACAAGAGAAAAAGCACACACAAAAAAACAAAAACACACATCTACAAATAAAACCATATTATCATTCTAATCTAGTCATTACATACATATACACATATTGACTTCCTTCCTTTGTTCTAAGGATAGAATGCATTTATTATAAGACCTAAAACAGGGGTCCTCAAACTTTTTAAATGGGGGGCCAGTTCACTGTCCCTCAGACACTATCAGGGGCCAGACAGAAAGTTTTGGAGAATGGGCTGGCGTGTTCACGGGAGCTGAGCGCCTCGAAAGTTGGGAGCCTGCAGGAGCTGGTTGAGAGTGGTGCGCACTGCCCAGTGTCGCTCTCCAAGGAACATGGAGATGGAGACAAGGACAAGCTGGTGCCTCACCTGCAGCTGCCACCCCGTGCGGGCGTTTATGCCCCTTTGTCCTCCTGCTCCCCAGAGGTGAAGGCCACCGCCTGGGCCACTTTGCTGCCAGCCTCACCATCCTCCACCGTCACGTTGGCTGCCAATGAGAGTGTGGCGGCGGCGGCCCTGCCGAGGCCTAGCCTGGGTCGGCTGTCCTCCAGGAACGCCACTGCTGCCCCCCTCATGGGGACGCAGAGCAGCAGCAGCCGCAGGAGCACCAGGGCGGGGGTGGCAGGAGGAAGAGGCAGAGTGGCGGCGGCTCCACCAATCAAACGCCGTGCTTGGTTTACCTCAGCGTGGTGCGGGGACGTCTCTGCCAATCAAACACCGCACCTGGTTTACCTCAGCACAGCGCGGTGTTTGATCGGCAGAGACGTCCCCGCGATGAGGTAAACCAGGCGCGGCGTTTGATTGGCAGAGCTGCCGCCACTCCGTCTCTTCCTCCCGTCGTCATTGTCAGGAGTCTCGGCTTCATGGCAGGTTCTTAAATGGCCGGGCGGGCCGGATTTAGAACCCTGGTGGACCTGCTCCGGCCCGGGGGCCGTAGTTTGCCAACCCCTGACCTAAAAGATCTACCGTGGCTCCCAGAACATTTCTGAACACAATTCAAAGTGTTGCTGCTGACCCAAAGGAGCATCTCCACCCCCATCGTTCAGCCCCAGAGCTTTTTTGCCATAACCTGAGCTCATTTTTTGCTCCCCATTCAACTGCTTTCTTCTCAGATTTAAAGAGTCAGGACAGCTGGTCACGAATCTCTGCCATCCTGTCGAGATCGTTCCTTAATCTGTCATTAATTAAGGTGTGATTTATGAGTATTCTCTGATGCCAAGGCATCTGCCAGGTGACTCACAGAATGGGTTTCCACACCATGCTTGAGGGGAACAGGAAGATGTCGCTTATGGGAAACTCTTTTGTTGGGAAACCAACATCTTATCAGCGTGTTTGTTTCTCTCTCTCTTCTAGCAAAACAATTATCTAGGTATTCAAAATACCATAGCTGTCAACCTTCCCTTTTTTTGTGTGAAATTCCCTTATTCCAGCGCCGTTTCCCGCTGCTATCCCGCATTGTTAGATATCCCGTAGACTGGCCCCGGGGACAGGTGAGGCTGCTGATCCCTTATTTTCAAATCTGAAAGTTGACAGCTGTGGATGAAAGAGATCTGCACCTGGGGAACGTCGTAGTAACTGAAGAGGAGGACTGGGGTGACCTTTTTTAGTTTCTAATCTGAAAAACAAACTCAGACTTGTGCACTCGATTAACGAAGTCAGCGGTGTGGGAAACAGCTTTTTAAAAAGCGAAATTATGAACCCGTGCTTCTAGAAGCAGCTTGATTTGCAGAGATTAGCAATCGGTGGCACTATCATTTTTACAAATCAAGGTGCTTTTAAAAGCACAGAAACAAGGTAGGCTGTTTCCCTCCCTCTTTGGGCAACGCTACTGGAAATCAAGGAAGTGAAGCTCCCTGGACCCAGAAGGGTTTAACTACGACCACTCATTAGTGTGCTCCCAATATTTTCTTTGCGCCAAAAAGTTGGCATGTTTTTAATTTGATGCCTTTTTCGGTTGCCATGCATCTGCTTGCCCTCTGAGATAATCTGGGGCGGTCCTTTCACACATGCCTTTGCTTTCTGAGGTGGTGGGCAGGATGCTTGGAAAGGGCCTTTTCCCTGGAGTGTGAGGGGTGTTCCATTCATCAGCAGATGGCCTGGTGGGGTGGCAGTGCTCACCTGACCTCCCAACAGCTGTATTGCTGCTGCTTACCAAGAAAGAGAAGAGGAGGTCTGAGGTGGATGTGGTGCGTCTACACCATCAGGGCTAATCTGGCGTTCCTGCCAGTGCATATGCACTGTGCTGACCTCCCCTGAACCTCCACCTCTTCTTCCCGATAAACAGAAGCAACACAACTGTCAGGAGGTCAGGGGAGCATCATAACATCCTCTACTGGTTTCATTGCACTTCCCCAGCTCTCTCTTGAATATGTTGCACAGATTTATTTTGTTTAGTCCTAGCTTTTTGGGGGTTTCCATGCTTTACTGCTCCCATATATATATATAATTTAAAAGGTTGTTTTTCTGTTGACTTTTTGCTTTCTCCTGTTTCTAATATTTTGCTGCAGTTGGAGTACTTCATTTCTCAGAGGAGAAAGGAGACCTATAACCCCCCAAAAGAATGAATAAATCTGCCAAGCACTCAGCTCAGACCCCGACTCCTGCCCATTCGTAGGACCATCCGCAGCTATAAAAAACCCATTAACATACTTCTATCATATCTCGTACTCCCATCGGCAGTAGATCCCATTCACGGTAATGAAAGACAGACAATTCATGAAGCTGGGAGTGGAGGGGAACACATTACTGATCTTCCCATTGACAGACTCCTACTGAAGAAGCCCCCAGCCCACATTTTTAAAACCACCTTTTAAACTGCATCCGTAGAGATTGCCTGCAGATGTGAGCTGAGCTCAAGACTGGCTGTACACTATTACAGACCCAAGAGCCCTTGTAAATAAGTGAAATATGAGGCTTCCCACCCCCTGAATTTGGGATCATTTCCAAAGTATAAAACCCTGTCTGTTTGTCTGTCTGTTAGCTTTTAATTAAGAGAAATACTGCATTGCAACACAGCAACGGTAAAGAATAGTTGCATCATCAGTAAACTGAATATTTGCCAGGGGGAAAGACTAGCCACACATTTCCTAGCATTTGCGCTGCCAAGGCTACGCTAAACCAGTTTCACAGAGTTGCGATGAAGTTTGCATAGATTCATGTACATTTTGCTGAGCAAGGTTATGGTAAAGTTGTAATAGTAAACATATTGTGACATCTTCTAAATTGTGGTATTAATTATTTAGGCATTTGTCTCATTTAAACCAGTTCTCTTAATTAGAGTGACAAAGCCATATCAGCCCACATTTTGCATGTTCAAACTTAACAGTATCATGCCCCAAGCTTGGATCTGTAGCATGTACCTAGAGCATGTGCCAAATTCCTGAGCTTTTGGATCACTTTCTTGCAAGTTGTGTTGTAACACTCACCCAAGACCAGCTCTGGCTTCTTGAGACGTTCAAGAAATATTTTCAGTCATCTGGTCCTTTTCTGAGTACGTTTCCGAGCACAATTCAAAATGTTGGTGCTGACCTTTAAAGCCCTAAACGGCCTCGGTCCAGTATATCTGAAGGAGCGTCTCCACCCCCATCGTTCTGCCCAGATACTGAGGTCCAGTGCCAAGGGCCTTCTGGTGGTTCCCTCACTGCGAGAAGCCAAGTTACAGGGAACCAGGCAGAGGGCCTTCTCGGTAGTGCCACCCGCCCTGTGGAACGCCCTCCCACCAGATGTCAAAGAGAACAACAACTACCAGACTTTTATAAGACATCTGAAGGCAGCCCTGTTTAGGGAAGCTTTTAATGTTTGATGTATTACAGTATTTTAATATTTTTTGGAAGCCGCCCAGAATTATTATTATTATTATTATTATTATTATTATTATTATTATTATTAATTAGAGATGCCAGGGATGGAACAGAAGACCTTCTGCTTACAAAATGTGCTCCACCTAATGCTTTCTGATCCTTCCTAATGTGTAATGCCAATGTAATGCCAATGTAATGCCAGTGTAATGCCAATGAGCATTTGGTCCAGTGCAGGATTGTGACAGCACATTGCAAAGCAATTTGAAAGTGGCTTGTCAGGGCTGGCACAACCGTTGGGCAGAGGGAAGCAACTACCTCAGGGCGAAGTTGCTGATGGGTGGGAGCAGTACTGCCTCTGTGGCTGCTCTGCCCCCACTGAACTAGCCAGCAACCCTCAGGTGTGCTGGGGGTGCTGCTATCCTGTTGCCAGTGTTGATGTTTGAGTCATTTCTCAGACCAGCCACCTTATGAACATGGAAGGGGAGGCACCATCTTGTCCTTTGCCTCAGGCAGCAAAATGTCTTGGGCCAGCTCTGTGCCTTGTACATCTTCTCAACAACATACGAATTTGATAGCCATAATAACTGTTGTTGTTGTTGTTGTTAGGAGCCAGTGTGGTGTAGTGGTTAAGAGCGGTAGTCTCGTAATCTGGGGAACTGGGTTCGCGTCTCCGCTCCTCCACATGCAGCTGCTGGGTGACCTTGGGCCAGTCACACTTCTTTGAAGTCTCTCAGCCCCACTCACCTCACAGAGTGTTTGTTGTGGGGGAGGAAGGGAAAGGAGAATGTTAGCCGCTTTGAGACTCCTTAAAGGGAGTGAAAGGTGGGATATCAAATCCAAACTCTTCTTCTTCTTCTTCTACCTGAAGGTAGAAGCAGAACGACTGTAATACAAGGGTCTCCAACCTCACCACTGCCCAGAGCCACTACAGAAGAGCACCCCAGTCAGTGGTTTTAAAACCTTCAGATAGATCAAGGTGATTGAGCAGAATCACACTCCCCCGTCTCTCTCTCAGAAAATGTCATCAGCCATGGGTCCAAGGCTATTGTAGTGCCATGAATGGACCTGAAAGCAGAGGGAAATGGGCCCAGATAATTGCCAACCAGCCCCAGAGCTTTTCAAAATGCTGGTTTATACCATCTCTCCCTCTCTGGACCCCTTCCTAAGTAACAACTTGTCAGTGAAACATGTGAGGAATAATCACATTGATTCAATAAAAGTGTTGGGCACCCACTGAAATTAGATTTCACTTTGTTGTCTTTAGGGTGTTGCCGCCTTTGAACCTTTTACAATGTTCAGTGTTACAATGCTTCGTGTTGTGAATTCTCACCACAATAGGCAGTTGCCGCTGGGTTTTTCTGCGGAGCCCGTTCTACTAAAATTTGTTAGCTCTTTTATGGCTCAGGGATATTTTACGACGCTTCATGTCATGTCACTGTTATTGTGGGAGAGGCCCCGGGGGTCCTGGGCATAGCTATCAACTTTTCCCTTTCCTTGCGAGGAATCCTATTCGGAATAAGGAAATTTCCCTTAAAAAAAGGAAAACGTTGGCAGCTATGGTCCTGGGTGCATAGTGGAATGGTGGCAAACACTTTCAGCAGCCAGCCAGCCAGCCAAGCATCCACAAGACCCCAGTCCAGAGAACTTTAGCCACACTTTAGTCAGATTGAAATCAGTGGGAGACATTTATTACATAATGTTGAAACACAGCTTTCTCTCTTTAGATCTAGGTCTCTGCCTGGCAGCATCTCTCCAGGGTTTCAGACAGAAGGTCTCTCCTAGCCCTACCTGGGGATTCCAGGAATTGAGCCTCAGTGTCAGGAGTGCGTGCAGGAGCCAGGCCCTGTGACCGGTAGGGCTTCGCAGGACTGGGGCTTTCCTAAATTTGTTCTCTAGAGGCAAGGTGTGGCCACACAGGCGAGGCCAATTGGTAACTCACAGTACCTGGTGGCAAGAGCTGGGAAGGGATATAAGGTCAGCATTTCCCGTTGGCTCTTTGCCACAGCAACACGCTTCCTGCCTTGGGCTTCTTGACTCCTTGCTTCCTGACCCTCGGACCCTTGGCTTCTGGACTCCTGGCTTCCGGACTCTCATTCCTGCTCCCACCCCACTGTCTTGCCCCCGGTCCTGATCTCCTCTGCCAGGACTTCACCCGCCTGTAAACTGGACCGTGACACTGGGATACATGCCTGCATAGCAAATACTCTCCCAGTGAGCTCTGGCCTTTCCCAGGCCAGCTGACTTCATCAATTAAAAACGGCACATACAAGAGGATTTTTTTTAAACCAAGAACTTGAAAATGGAGCCTTTGCTCACAGCTTCTGGTTTCTTCATTGACTGTCAGATCCTGACCGCTGGCTGCTCTCACGGGTGTTATTTTCTTGGCTCCTGGCTCATCTCAGACTCGGGGTCTGATGACAACTCAGAAATCTAACCAGCTCTGGCCTGAAGCTTGTGCAATTATTGATATCTCAAGGTTTTGGTTCTAATTGCATGCCCCTCCTCATGGATTTGTTTGGAGAAACCGGTCTGACAACAGCTATGAATCATCGCTGTCCTTAACATGAGTCTCAGGCTAAAGTTGCTGTTCAGGTGTTGTGATGCGATCTCTCCCCAGCCAGCTTTACTTTGAAGGTTTGAGTTCTGGGAACCACCTCAAGCCACTGATTATATGCTTTGATTAAAGGCACATTAAAACCTCCCACAAACGGGTTGCCACAACCTGTTCCTCCCCAGTCTGCAGGAGGAGGAGAACAAGTGAGCAATGGTATTATTCTTGCCACCATGCAAAGAGCATCCTTTGGAGAGCATGAGGATGACGATGGTGATTTTCTTAGTCCAGCTCCTCCGTTGACCTGTTCAGCTTCTTTGTTGATCATGATATGTAGATGCCTTCTAAGAAGTGTGAAGGAAGCATTGGCTACTGTATAGGAGGGAAACGGGCAGATCTGCTCATTTTGGTTTCTCTGTTTCTTATTTTTCCAGTTGTAAGTTTCAGTTCTCCACATTTCTGGATTGGTTTGATTTTTTTTAAAAGTCCTCGTAAAAACTCACCAGCAAATGTCCTCAATTAAACACGTGTTTCTATGCAATTCTGCCTAATCTTTCTGGTATGCTATTTTCACTTACGTTGAATTTTATGCACACTTCGTTTTATTTATTTATTCATTGCTTTTATATCCAGCTTTTTTCAAGGAACTCAAGGCAGTGTGCCTGGTTCTCCCCTCCTCATTCAGTCCCCACAATAACCCTGAGAGATAGGTTGGCAGTGATTGGCAGTGACTGGCCCCAGATCACCCAATGAACTTCATGACTGAGTTGGAATTTGAGCCCTGGACCTCCAGCTCCTACTCCAACACTCTAACCACTACACCTTAGTATATGCGTTTTTGGAAAATTTGGAGAGGTGTGAATTTCCAGGGATGGTTGTACTTCGCTTCACATCCTGTTTTGGAAATTGCAAGTTACATAGCACTGCTTTTAAATGTGAACAGAATCAGATTTCTCTCACATCTCCCTAGTCTGCCCAGTGCGGAAGCAGCTGAAGACAACTGAATGAGCCTTGGCAGCTGTTTTAGCAATTGTACACAAACAGACACATGCGCGCGCGCACACACACACACACACACACACACACACGGAAGATTAATTGCTGCACAAAGTTTTTCATCAGAAACATGTGGCCTCAAGTGCCACAATAAATCCACTGGTCTTCCAAGTGCCATAATAAGACACCTTTTTCATGTATTTACAATTCCTTTGATTATAATTGCAAAACAATTTTCTAAATTTATGCTTTGGTTGTCAGTCTGATCTCTCAGAGTAGAAGGGCGTACGAGATGGGAAAGGCCTGTGCGGAAGGAACTTGGTCAAGGCAGAAGGGAACCGGGTGGACAGAATGGAAGAGCTGGAGGCAGAGTTTCATCACCATTTGTTTTATCTTTAGAAGGTGTGAAGAACGAAATGCATCCCTGGAAAAGCTACAGAATGCGTAGGCAAACTAAGGCCCAGGGGCCAGATCCGGCCCAATCGCCTTCTAAATCCGGCCCGCAGATGGTCCGGGAATCAGCATGTTTTTACATGAGTAGAATGTGTCCTTTTATTTAAAAGGCATTTCTGGGTTATTTGTGGGGCATAGGAATTCGTTCAATATTTTTTCAAAATATAGTCCACCCCCCCCCCCAAGGTCTGAGGGACAGTGGGCCGGCCCCCTGCTGAAAAAGTTTGCTGACCCCTGAGCTACAGGCATAATTTCCAGGCCACAGAAGCAATCTGTTCGCAACTGATAATATCAGCATGCATGTCGTCAGGTGCCATTGGCTACAGGCTGGTTTTATGACTCAATTTGCTTCTATGATTTACTGTTGAGTCTCACTAATTGATTTGTTCATAGAACTGATTGGTTTTAAATGTTTAGGTGTTTGAATGTTTTCTGTGTGGTTGTTCATGTTGGATGTTTGAATGCAACTCAGCTTGCAGAAGAGGGGTTCCGCGTGGGATAAAACAGACAGTGGACTCAGCTACATTAGTAAAGAAACAGCAATTTGAATGCGCTATAAACATGCAATACCAGATGGCGCCAGAGAGCAGGAAATTTTAAAATGTGATTTTCCATAGAGATTTTTTTATTTTGTTATAACGATCTAATTTCTGACTTATTTATAGTGGGGGGTTTTCTGTGTCTAGATCCACCCTATATTAGGGCCTCCCGGATTATCTCTGTATCTTCAACCTCTTGAACTGACCTATCTATCTCTTTGATTCCAGACTGATATGCCTTAGTTTGCATAAGGTTTGACAACTTCTTCCTCATCATCCTCATTGCTATTCATCATTATTAATATTATTTCTCTGGCACCAGCTGTCTCTCATTTCCCCTACAAAGCTGCACTTCAAAATATATTGGTTCAGTTATTTGATACCAATAAAATAGATGTCATTTGTGACCTGTGCTCAGTTACTCAGTGGAATATACCCATCAGATCTGGGTTGCAGAGTGATGCGTGAAGAGCTTTGGCTTTTTGTTAAAATGTTTTTTAAAGGGGCTCAGGACGGTGCCATAACCTTGGCAAAAACTTATACTGCCTGCCATGAATCAAATTTATGCCAAAGGACTTGTGTCTGCTATATACGCCCTACTGTAGGAATGCTAAGTTACATCCTCATATCATGGCTGGCTGGGCCACACAGCCCTGGCAGGAATACCCAGCCCAGTGAAAACCAGTTGCCACAGGGAAAGATCTCACCCTGGCCCTAAAATACTGCTCTCAGTGGGAAATAAGGTTGTTACTTGGCAGATCTCTTTTGACTATTTAAATGATAGGTTCCCAAAACGAAAATGAGGGAAAAGTCACTCAAGTAGGTTACCTGTTTAAGTATTAGATGTTTCAGTGATTATTGTAAAAAAGAAAAGAAAAGAAAAGAAAAGAAAAGAAAAGAAAAGAAAAGAAAAGAAAAGAAAAGAGGGGGGCATTTTGTTCGAATTGTGTGAATGTTTCATTGTTTCTGTTCTCATTTTTAGTAACTGCATCTGATGTTGATGGATACTGTGATTATTTGCAGTTTCCTGAGACTGTAATGCATTTCTTTGTCTTCCAGTAAAGTAGGTTAGATAAATCAGATATTACTATTATTACTATTATTATTATTTAATTGCTTTCCAAACGAAAAGTGAGCAATGAGTCCATAAAGTACACAAAACGTAAAACCTGTTAACAGCAAATGCACCAAGGAAGTATGACAAAAGACAGATTTTTTTACCCAAGAAGTGCTCACCCAACCATACTTTTTACAGCTGCAGTTGATTCACCAGGTAAACTTCAACCAAATGTGTCAGCTGTCATCTTTAAATTAATTCGTAACTTTAATCGCTCCTAGACTGATATTCAGGCGAGGGAGGACTTTCATAAACTTTCCATAAAACAATTTTCCGAACATGTTACGACGCAGGAAAAGTGCCTGCCTGGAGCTGTTCAGAGACGGGATCTGAAATCCGCGTGGGGAGGGGGGGGGGAAGGCCCTGAAATTCAGGCACAGCAAACGAGATGCACTCACACCCACGGGACAGAGCGCAAGGTGCCCGACTTGTGCCTCTCTGCAACTCAGAGACATGGAAATGCCGGCACTAAGTTCTATCTTCCTCCTCCTCCTCTTCTGCCTCCTGATTGTCCAGTTTGCGAAGCTGCAATGGAGAAAACGACAATTCCCTCCAGGACCAATGCCTCTCCCCTTTATCGGATGCCTATGGCAGGTGAAGTTTTTCAACGTCACTCGTGAGAGCCTGACCAAGGTATCTGTTTCCAGCAGTTTGATTGGCCGACAGGATAGAGGAATGGGCAGTAGCAAAGGGAGCGTAATGGCCAGTGGGTTGATAAGAGGAGATTGATAGGAGAAGGGTGGTCAAGCTCAGTGGTCAAGCATCCGTTGTTCATGCAGATGGTCCTTGGTTTAGTCACCAGCATCTGATGGTAGTCTTCTCTCTCTAAAACCCTAAAAATCACCTGCAAGTCCCTATGGACAAGTCACTGGATGCACCAATAGTCATCTTAGGACTTCTTTTGATGCTCTAGGTTTTGGAACTTTGGATATGCTAAAGTCTTGGTTGTCAAATGATTTTTTAATTCTGGGGTCTCTGTGGCCACAGCCCCCTCATTTTCAAATTAGGGTATCGGCCGTCTTTAGGATTATTACTTTGGGGGGGGGGTTGGTCAGTGTGCTTTGTTAGAAGTCTCTGCGTTTTAAAATTTGGAAATTTAGAAACAAATTCTTGCTGCAGCGCATCGTAAAAGCAACTATACCTTCTGGATTCATGCTCAAGTTGGAATTCTGTATTCTTTATCTGTCAGAAGAAGGCTGATCAATCAAAACATGTATGATACTGGCTTTGCACAATGTTTGTTTTCATGAGATTCTGCATGTTATTTCCAGTTTGTCAGTGGCGTAGCATATGAAGATGAATCTATTGGCCATTAGGCTAGGATACTGATTTTATTAAGTTAGAATCTTAAAGTTGTATTGTGCATGCCATAGATTTATATTTTACTTATAGGCTACCTTGACTTTTCTTTCTATCCATAAAGTATGTTTAGCCTGGAAAAGAGGAGATATGAGCGCCATCTTCATATCTATATCTATATCATCTATATCTATATCTATATCTATATCTATATCTATATCTCTATATATCTCTATATATCTCTATCTCTATCTCTATCTCTATCTCTATCTCTATCTCTATCTCTCTCTCTCTCTCTCTCTCTCTCTCTCTCTCTCTCTCTCTCTCTCTCTATCATCTCTATCTCTATCTCTCTCTATCTCTATCTCTATCTCTCTATCTCTCTATCTCTCTATCTCTATCTCTCTATCTCTATCTCTGTCTCTATCTCTATCTCTGCCTCTGCCTCTGCCTCTGCCTCTGCCTCTGCCTCTGCCTCTGCCTCTGCCTCTGCCTCTACCTCTACCTCTACCTATATATGGCTGTCACATGGAAGAGGGAGCATGCTTGTTTTCTCCTGCTCTGGAGGGCAGGACTTGAACCAATGGCTTCAAGTTACAAGAAAGGAGATTCTGACTAAATGTTTGGCAAAAACTTTCAGACAGTAAGTGCTGTTCAGCAGTGGAACAGTCTCCCACGAGAGGTGGTGGGCTCTCCTTCCTTGGAGGTTTTTAAACAGAGGTTGGATGGCCATCTGTCATAGATGGCTTAGCTGAGAGTCCTGCATTGTAGGGGGTTGGACTAGATGACCCCTTGGGTCCCTTCCAGCTCTAAGATTCTATGATTCTACTGCATGCAAAAATAGGGTTATTAGGAGAAATTCCCTCTAAAATGCCGAGTGATTTTTCACGAGGATTCAAAAGCAAAATTTCAAATTGCTGCAGAAATGTGGAGGGTTGCATTTAAGACTGAGAAAGTGAGAAACTGAGAGATGCCCAAACTCTCAGATTCACCCATCACTGTCTGGCAACGAGGTTCAGCCCATCTCCTCTTTATAGCCGATTGCAATGTGAAGCAATCAGTAAGGTTTATCGAGCCCCTTGTGAGCCACCGTACGTGGCTCTGATGGCTTTAGAAGGTTGCATGGAGGGCAAAGTGGCCTCACTCTGCCCAGGTGATGCCCAACCTTGCCATCGTTTAGTCACCAAGCAAAGACCTCTTTGTTTTCCTCGCCAGCGATATAATACTGTATTGCTGTTTTTAATGTGTTTAGATGGTTTTGTTATGGCATTTCTAGATACTTCGCTGCAACCAAAAAACTTTGGAGCTTTTAAAACTGGGAAGCGATGCATGAATTTAATGAACTTAGCCCAACCCAAAATTAAGAACAGAATTGCTCAAAGGTTGGGTGTGGTTTTTATTTGCCTGAGCTTCCCTGGTGTTTTCCTACAGGTGGCAAAATCCTACGGGGACATCTATACTGTATGGTTTGGTCCTCACCCTGTGGTAGTTCTGGATGGGTTCCAAGCTGTGAAAGACGGTCTCACCACCCACCCAGAAGATGTTGTTGGCCGGCCAGTCGTCCCGTTTTTTAGAGCTCTGGCAAACAATAAAGGTAAGGCTGTCTCTCTCACTTGCGTAGGAACCACAGAGTCATTTTGTTCCCATAATGGAATTGAAGGAGTGGCTCTGTGGTTTTAGTGGCGTTCCTCTTTAGTACACTTTGGTTATAAAGTGCTCAAAAACCTATTGCTTATGAAATCAACTGGCTGCTTCACACGGTGCAAATCTTGGCTTAGCAAGACCCCACAAGCTCCTCGGTTTCCAGAGAGAGGGGCTTGCAGCTCCTCCCAGATCCCTTTTGCATTATATTTGGGGAAACTGTTTTGCAAAGATTTCCACCCAAATGCTGATGAATTTTCACAAGGACTTAATTCCAATCCCCTCCTACAAATTGATGCTCAAGGCAGTTTATGGCATGAAATATCATGTATGATCATGATAGAATTAGCCATAAACAATAAATAAAATGTATTTTGCATAAATCATAAGATATAAAACAAAGATACAAAAAAAGAAAAAATCAATAAGGGCAACAACCCGCCCTTCCACACCCAAGCAATACCCAGCTCAAGTGTCTGTTCATCAGCTTCAGTTTTTGTAGCTGGAGTCAGTCCATCCATCCGTCAGTCCTTCAGGGCTCTGCCCTCCCAGCACAGATGGAAGGAGGTCTTCCAGGGCTCACAGCCAATATGCTCTTTGGCTTCTTTAGCAGCCTCAGCTTTTGTAGCTGGAGTCAGGGTCTATGCTAGTCAAAGTCCTGGCACTGGAAACAGGGCTTTGGTGGCAACCTCCTGGCATAGTTCCAAAAGGTTTGGATTCTGTCCTCTGAATGCAAATAAGGGGTCACTGCAGCAGTCCACTGCTGACTTTCAATGCCTCCAGGTATCTTGCTGTCAACGGGCAGTACATGGAAGCACCAGAGGAAGTTCTCGCTGATGACTCTGAAGACATTGGGGCTGGGGAAGAGGACTTTGGAGTACCAGATCCAAGATGAAGCTTATCACCTGGTGGAGAACTTTAAGAGCACTAAAGGTACAGCACAGCTCAGGGTTGGAGGGAGAATGTGCCCTTTAATTTATTTTCCAGTCCAGAACCCTGTTTTCTTATTATGCTCTCATTAATTTCACCAAGCTAAATCTAAGAGCAACCTCAGGAAGTTTTACGGTTCCTCTTAGTTTTGATTGCATCTTAGATGGAACATGCATTTATTCACGTTTTATGTCTGTGCTAATAGACATCTGATTTGACCAATGGTTGCAAGCCATAAATACTGATTGCACTGGATTCCAGTTTTAACCTGCTTTCTTCTCCTGTTCTCAAAGAGGAGACAAAAACACCAAACAAAATACCTTTGGCTGGGGACCAAGGGAAAACCAGCAAGTTTTTGGAATTGCGCAGCCAATATACTTTTTTCAAACCTTGTATGAAGAACTGCAATAGATGCTTGCAGAGCTTTTTTTTAAAAAAAAAATGTTTAGGGGCACTTTCATTTTCCTACTCATATTGAAATAAAAAGGTAAAGGTACCCCTGCCCGTACAGGCCAGTCTTGACAGACTCTGGGGTTGTGCACCCATCTCACTTAAGAGGCCGGGGGCCAGCGCTGTCCGGAGACACTTCCGGGTCACGTGGCCAGCGTGACAAGCTGCATCTGGCGAGCCAGCGCAGCACACGGAAACGCCGTTTACCTTCCCGCTGGTAAGAGGTCCCTATTTATCTACTTGCACCCGGGGGTGCTTTCGAACTGCTAGGTTGGCAGGCGCTGGGACCGAGCAACGGGAGCGCACCCCGCCGCGGGGATTCGAACCGCCGACCTTTCGATCGGCAAGCCCTAGGCGCTGAGGCTTTTACCCACAGCGCCACCCGCATCCCTGCCCCTCAATGAGGCCAAATTTAGATTCACAAAATGTTTAGGGTAGGGATCGGCAAGGTTTACCTTGGCCTGGGCCGGTTCACTCCAGCAGAAATCCCTCCATGGGCCGGATCGCGCACATGGCCACGATTTCCGGCATCTGCGTCTGTGCAGATGCAATTTCTGGCACTGTGGAAACGAGTCCCCGTGCTGCGCTGCGCCGGTTTAGCGCAGCACGCGGAGACTTGCCGAGTGGGTGGCTCGGTTTGGGGGTGGCTCGTGGGTCAGTTAAACAACCCCTGTGGGCTGCTTGTGGCCCATGGGCCTTAGGTTGCCTCCTCCTGGTTTAGGGACATGCGTACCCCAGCATCCCCCCAGAAAAAAAAGAACTGGATACCTGCATTTATTACAATTATAGCCAAGCTTCCTTCCTAGGACCTCAAGGCAGGATACACTGATCTTCCTTACCCCCAACCATTTTTACCTTCACAACAACCCTGTGAAGTAGGTTAGGGTGAGAGAGAGTGATATATGAAAGTCAAGGCTGAGTAGGTTGGCTGAGTCTGGATCTATTAAATCTTAGTTTCATACTCTAACTGCTGCCCCATGCTGGCTCTTCAGATCTGCATCCTGGGTTGGCTGAGTGCAGAAGCCATGGCTGATTCCTCAGATTAAACCAGAAAAGTGACCCCATGTCTCTGTTGCCACATTACTCAATGAGAGAATTTCAGCATCAAAATATTTTGGTCTTGCAAGGCAATTAAGGTATCCCAGGAATCAAACGATGCTGCTTCACATTGAAATAATAAGCATGGGTGAGATGAGAACTTCTTGATATCTCAGACTTGTAGCATGAAAGAAATGCTTCTCTTTTACTTCTGAATTTAAGTTTTCTACAGTTCTGAAATCACATCATGGCCCACACTGGGGCTTTTCTTCTGCAGCATCTCCCACACCACCTGTTGCCAACACACACTTTGGCTATTTTTGTTTATGGTTACATCTCACCCAAAAATAATATATTTATTAAGACCAGCCAAAGAATTACAAAATAGCCAGCTGTGTAGGAATTATCTTGGGGTCAGATCCTGCATGGCTGGCTGACTATTTTGTAACTTTTGGGCTGGCTTATTGAGTTGTTTTTGTTTTTATTATGTATTTTGTATATATTGTGATTTTGTGGTGTAGCTACCCTGAGACCTGCAGGTATACAAATTATGTCATGGATTTTTGTGTTTTTATCTTGTAAACTGCTCTGTGATGCTTGGATGAAAGGCTGTATAGAAATTTAATCAACAACAATAATAATAATGAATAACAACAAATAAATTTTCCTAAAGCAGCCCCTGCCCCACCCTGGACAAAAACCAAACAAAAAACAACTTATCCAACAACAGGAAGCAAAGTGTGGTGGAAATACAGTGGTGCCCCGCAAGACGAACGCCTCGCAAGACGGAAAACCCGCTAGACGAAAGGGTTTTCCGTTTTGGAGGCGCTTCGCAAAATGAATTTCCCTATGGGGTTGCTTCGCAAGACGAAAAAATCTTGTGCGTCCCCGCGGGTTTTTTCCGCTCCCCCCCCTTTTCCTAAGCCGCTAAGCCACCTATCAGCTGTTCCGCTGATAACCCGCTTAACAGCTGATCGCAAAAAGCTGCTAGACCGCTGTAGCGCTAATCCGCTAAGCTGTCAATGGGCTTGCTTCGCAAGACAAAAAAACCGCTAGACGAAGAGAATCGCGGAACGGATTCTTTTCGTCTTGCGAGGCACCACTGTAGGAAGAAACTAAAAGATGGAGTTCTTACAAATTAGGCATATATTGGGTAAGGCGATCTTTCAGGTGCCAAGTTGTTAAGGGCTTTATATACTAATGGAAACACCTTGATCTTGGCTGGGTAGCAAATGAGCAGCCATTGCAGGTCTCTGAGCACAGATGTCATCTGCTGACAAGGCCTCGCTCCTGGCAGCAATTGTGTCGCAGCATTCATACGTTGAAATAACCAATGCATGAACCGCTTTGGCCAACCTTTCCCAGTCCAGGAACAGTCATAACTGACCTACACATTTCAGTTGGTAAAAGGCATTTCTAGCCACGACAACTATCTGAGCCTCCCGTGACCAAGCTGGATCCAGAAGCTCGCTGGGACTCATGGGAATTGTAGTCCCAATCATCTGGAGGACACCAGGGGGGCAAAAGTTGGTTGTCACTTCTGCTACATTGACAGGGTTGGTTCACAAAAGGGCACTTGATGATTCCAATTGCAGGAAAACCCATGAATCCGTCCTTCGCTCTGACCCTCGCCGTTTCCAACGTGATTTGCGCCGTGGTGTTTGGGCATCGCTTCTCTACCGAGGACAAGAAATTTCACGAGCTCCTGGAAGCAATGGAGGCCATATTCAAATTTGCTGGCAGTCTCGGTCACAACGTAAGCAAGCCACTATTTTGCTTTGCTTTTCAATATTTCCTTTCCCGAAAGGAACAGCAGTAAAAGGTTTCACTTTTGCTAGACAGTTTGTGGTGAGGGAAGAATTTCCTTAGAAAATAAATACAATCATATTTATTATGATATTTAACAATTACAATATCCCCCAACAATTATGATAATTAAGTTTGAAGGCCCAAGGAGTCCACAAAGTTTTTGGTTTTTTTAAATGCATGTAAGTGAACTTGAAGATGAGCTAGAAATCTTTCAAAGTTCTACCCCAAACCAAACTTAATTCATGTTCTGTTCACACGTCAATTATGGGAAGTATTTTCTGGTGCAGTTCAGAAATTATTGAACTATTTCATACCCTTCAAGTGTCCTGATAAAACCGGGACACCCCACTTTTTCTCATGAGAGCATGGTGCCCATTTTGGGCACTGCAATCTCAGGGCCACGCTCTCGCATGGGTCACATGACTTGCCCTGGAAGACCTGCACCCAGTTTTTCGCCTCGATGTGTTGGAGGGTATCCTATTTCAGCCTACTACCTAAAAGGTCTTCTGAAGCATCTAGGCCTCAACCAGCCCTATAGTTGAAAGAGTGTGGCAGGCCTCTCTAGGGAGGGATTTCCAACGAAGGCTTAGCTCCTTATAGCTGTCACCTAAGCCTCTTCAGGGCTTTCCCAGATGACCTGAACATTGCTTGAGAAGGTTCATATAGAGGTAAGCGATCCCATGGTTGCCTTGGACATGAAGAAGCTGCCTCACACTGAGTCAGACCTCGGTTCCAGCTAGTATTGTCCACACCGACTCTCCAGGGTTGCAGATGTGGAGACATTGCCAGACCTACCTGGAGATGACAAGGATTGAACCTGTCCCCTTCTGTGCACAGGACAGGTGCTCTAATACTGCGCAGCAACTTTCTCCGCACCTCCATCTGTTCATGTCTCTTTCCCCAGATTTATAATGTCATACCCTGGCTTATGAAGTGTATCCCAGGGCCTCACAAGAAGGCCTTGACCGCCCGAGACTTTGTGTGTTCGTTCATAAGGAAGGAGATCAACAAGCACCAGATTGCAGGACTGCCAGATGACCCTCAAGATTTCATTTATAGTTACCTTGCTCAGATAGAGAAAGTAAGTAGCTTCTTTGTTCATGACCAGAACTGCTCAGGATGTGCTGTCCTCATCCTCTTCTCCATAATTTGAGCAATTGCTGCATCCCCAATTAGAATTTGGATTTTTCTTCCTGCTGGGAAATGCTCCTTTATGAATGTTTAGCTGCAAGCCCTTGGAAATTTACAGCTGCAAGGGTGACATTAGGTGTGTCCGTTTTTCTATTTCTTCTCTTCTGCAGACGAAAGACCAGCCCAAACCAGCCTACGATGAAAGTAACATGATCCAGTGTATATTTGACCTCTTCTTGGGTGGAACAGAGACATCCAGCACCACTCTCTACTGGGGAGTTCTGTATATGGTGCTTTATCCAGACATCCAAGGTGAGATGATGTAACGCTGCACCACTTTCGAATTGTGCAAATGATGTTCAACTGCTGCGTCTTCTGAATGACGTGGAAGAAAACAATACGTTGTCTTTCATGCCAACCAACCGTTGTGTTGGGATGAATTTTCTAAAAAGTTTTGCATGCGCTTTTTTGTGTGTGTAAATAAATGAATGTGTTTGGATTCCACTCAGCGAAAATCCAGAAGGAGATTGACGCAGTTGTGGCTCCCGGTCAAATGATCAGCGGCGAGGATCGCAAGAAGCTGCCCTACACCAATGCCGTGATCCATGAGGTCCAGCGCTTCAGCAACATCATCGCAGTTGGGTTGCCCAGGTTATGTGTGAAGGACACCATGATTCGACAATTTACCATTAAGAGGGTAAGTGAACCTCCACTGCCCACATCCCTCGCTTCCTTCAAATGTCTAAGAAAATGCAGCAGAGGTTTATCAGATACCACTTTTAGTTCTACCATCAAAGGAAAGCTGGCCATGTTTCTTATGGGGCAGGAAATGACATTCTGCCCACCGTACATCTAAAGCACATGACTTCCCCCAGAGAATCAGGGGAACTGTAGTTTACCCACAATGAAGCTACAGCCCCCCGCACCCTCAATAAACTGCAGTGCGCAGAATTCTGTGGGGGAAGCCATCGTCACTAAATGTGCTGTACAAGTATGGTGTCCACACAGCCTTTGTGTCTTTCCCCATCGCAGAAGATGTTGCACCATCCCTGAGAGGTGAAGATGCTCAGAGCACTATCTTTGGCCAACAAGAGGCCAATTGAATCTCTCTTTGCCAGAGCCCTCTGCTTCTCCAGTTTGGTAGCGAATCATGCAATTATTTGAGAGAGGGGTTTTACTGAACTGAGAGCTGAGTGTATGGTCTGCTTCCCTGGAGCAAGGCAGGACTCAATCTCTGACTCTTTTTTTCCAGGGCACCATGATCTTTCCAAACATGGCTTCTGCCTTGTACGATCCCAAAGAATGGGCGACGCCTGAAAGCTTCAACCCCAACCACTTCCTTGACAAGGACGGAAATTTTGTTTGTCCAGAAGCCTTCATTCCATTTTCGTTAGGTAGATGAAAAGGCTGGAGACAAAATCTTGGTGGTTTCCTTGAGGGTTTTGCTTTGCATTGTTGGGAACCGAAAGACATAGCACGCCTAAGGGTGCCCAAGGCATATATGAAGAACATAAGAACATAAGAAGAGCTTTGCTTGATCAGGCCAATGGCCCATCTAGTCCAGCATTCTGTTCTCACAGTGGCCAACCAGACGCCTGTGAGATGCCTTCAAGCAGTGAGGCGTTCTCAAAGTAGAGGAAGGATTGAACTCTGATTAATAAAAATACACACAGAGGCTTGAACCAGCAAGACTCTGGGAAGGGTGCGTAACCAATCACGTCGGGGTCACCAGATGTAGGAATGAAAATCACGGCAGACAAGAGGCAGGTGTCACATGAGGCATCTGCCGGGGCAAGCCCCGGGAACTCTCTTTTATTGAATATTACAAACATTGCCACAGGTGTGCTTGTGGCTGATTGGTTGATACAAACACAAAGAAACTTGTTGCTGATTGGTTAACATAAGTAGAAGGCGGGAATTACATGTGAGAGGTGGGAATTACATGTGAACATTAATCACCGATAGATTAAAGGCTGGGAAACGAGGTTGGAACTAGACAGGCATGAAACCTCCTAATTAAATTATAACTAAAGATTGATATAGCATAAAACAATTACTAATGATTGATCATAACATGAAAGAATATAATAATCGAGTTCCGTAGATGTGGTCAGCTATGCATTGAGAACAGGTCATCATGAACTTAAGATGAACTGAGCAAGGAGGGAATGTCTTGGTATTTGGAACAGGTCTGTACAGTGTGTGCAGAAACAGAGAAAAGATTATAAGCGAGACTTCCCAGAATGCCAGAGGAAAGAAGCAATACTTCCCATAGCAAGACTTCCCATAAGGCCACAGTTATGTGCAGAAAGAGAACTTATGTGCAGAAAGAGAACTTCCCTTCAGCGTATAATAATCTCTCCCTCCACCTTCCGGTCCAGGTCGTTTTATTCACAAAAGAACTTTTTACACACTGTTCGTAAGAACCAATCAGATTTCTTCTGAGCATTTCAACAAACCCCACGTGGGGACAAAGTTAAACTACCAGAACTAATTAAGCATGGGGTAAATAAAACAGAACTACAAAGGAGTGCATTTGGCAACCCCGGGAGGTGATAAACAAGCAATATACATGATAAGAAGGATGGCCAGGAGGACAGCGATCATTATCACCTTTATGTGAAACCTGTTTCCTGGCCCTAAGATTAACATCCTAAGATTAACATATCAGAAAAGCTACATCAAAGAAACTTCCGACTGTCTTTGATGACCCAGGATGCCTGCCTGGCAAAGCAACTGGGTTGTGTATGCGACTTGTCAAGAAAGAGAAATGGAACAGAGATGCAGAGGTGTGGATTGATCAAGAATCATATCAAAATAGTTTAAACCCAGTCAACGCAATGCTTTCATTGCTGACACAGATGGCTTACTCTATATTTGTTATAATTCCTCATAGCAATCCCACCTGATCACTACAAAGCAGGTTTCAAACACAAGAGCCCTCTCCTCTTCCATGGTTTCCAGCAACTGGTATTTGGAAGCATTGCTGCCTCTCCAGCTGTGGAGACAAGCTACCATGGCTAGTAGGAATACATGTTTTCTTAGGAGGGGCTCATTTTCATAGAAACACGGGGGCTGCCTTGTCTACCCTGGCGGTGTCTTTCCAGGGTTTCAGATGTGGGGCAGGGAAGGAGGACCTTCTAAGCCAGGCATAGGCAAACTCGGCCCTCCAGATGTTTTGGGACTACAACTCCCATCATCCCTAGCTAACAGGACCAGTGGTCAGGGATGATGGGAGTTGTAGTCCCAAAACACCTGGAGGGCCGAGTTTGCCTATGCCTGTTCTAAGCCATTCCTGGAGGTGTTCCACCACTGGCTCAGGTCAGCAGATTTCCCCATGGGAATCCAGTTTGCCCCTCTAGGCTCCCAATGCATCTTCATGCCCTGGGCTGAGTCTTCACACTAATGAGCGCTTAGCCTCAGGCCCTCAGCAGCAGCAGAGGGTGGTGGGGTTTTGTGTCAACACTGAGCAAAAGTGTTGTGAAAGATCTAGATATTATTTTTCTAAGAAAGGTATGCCCTGCTTTTCAACTTAAGAGTTCTCCAAATGGCAATGGATGTAAATTTATTGGCACCTAGTTGGCCACTGTGAGAACAGACTAGGTGGGTCCCCCTTTTCCTGATCCAACAGCAGAGCTCTCCTTATGTCCTTACGGTGCGCAGCCTGACTTCACCTCTCTCCTTCTCCTACAGGGCAGCGAGTGTGCTTGGGAGATCACCTGGCCAAGACGGAGATGTTTCTTTTCTTCTCCAACCTCCTGCAGGCGTTCACTTTCCACTTGGCGGAAGGGACGAAAGATGTCAACACAGAGCCTGTTTTGGGGGGCACTTTGCAGCCTCACTACTTTGAGGTCTGCGCTATCCCTCGATAGACCCGGCATCTCATGTCTTTGGAAATCTGTTTAGGAAAAGTTGCAAGGTGGAAACATGCTGTACTGTTAACCCAAAGCCGCCGTTGGTGTGGGGTTGCGTAGGTACTTCAGAGTCCTGAGAATCAAAACTTTTGTCGTGAGCAAAGGAATAAGTTTCTAGACCTCCTGACTGCAAAGGAAAAGCCTGAAAATACACAACAATACCTGTGCATAAGGTCTGAGTGCAGTGGATCCCAAAGTGGGCAATATCACCCCACAGGGGCAGGGGCATTACTGGGGGGGGGGGGGCAGCTAAGAGACTTTGAAAAGCTGGGGTCACTGGGTCAAGTTCTTCCGTTTTGTAGAATTAATTAGATGAAACATTTTAAACTGGATTTTGAATACATGTGAAGTTGTTACTATTTTGAATTTTATTGTGTTATTATCTTCCTTAGCGGGTTTGTCAAACCGCTACAATGAATAATCCTTTTTAGAGGGTGGGGCCAGATAGGGCATTGGGGATGAGTTTATGGAACCAAAAAGGTGGGTGTCACTGTCCAGAAACATTTGGGGAATGACTGGTCTAAGGTATGACTTCAACATTACGCAGCTCTTTTTATTCTTGTCTTTCAGCCATAGGCACCCTAACTGGGCATTGTCTCTCTCTTCTGACCTTACCTGACATCATGTCCAGCTTCCATGAACACTGCTGCAGCCTTCTATTCAAAAAGGTGCAGAAAGCACCCACAAGGATGGAAGATCTTAATCAGTTAAAAATTTCCTCCTGTGTCGCTTAGTTTTCTGCTTTGCTTTCTTTTTTGCATAGAGAATTATTTTCCTACTCTGTTCTACTGCTGGATGCTGCAGAGCAGTCGTATCTGGGACAGACTTGTTTCTGTTCATGCTCTGCTGAGGTCTCTTGGCAACACCAAGACAAGCCTCTGTGTGTATTCTTATTAATCAGAGTTCAATCCTTCCTTTGCTTTGGGAACGCCTCACCCCCGCCCCCAGAGGACACTGGGCTCCTGCTCCCATCACCCTTGACCATTGGCCCTGCTGGCTGGGGCTGATGGGAGCTGGGAGTCCAGCAATTTCAGAGGTGCCACTGGTTCCAAGTTCCTGGCCCTTCCCCCCTAGCCCACCCAGTTCCTTGCCCCATCTGAAGCAGAACATTGGAGCTCTCCAGGGTGCTGAACTCTTGCTGCTCAGCACAGGGCAGTGGAACCTGAAATTACTGGACTAAAGTTCCCATCGTCCCCAACTATTGACCCTGCTTGCTGAGGCTGATGGGAGTTGAAGTCCAGCAACATTGGGATGGTCACCATACCCCTCATCTCAAATTATCTCCTAAATGCAGATGTGTGCACACAGACAAGCACTTTCTATGCTGAAGTAATCCACCATACAGTTTACAATAATTGGTCTGCCATTAGAACTGGTATACTTTTGGGAGGATTGCAGCATGTGGTGTGTGTTTGAATGGAATGTGATTTTTTGAAAAGAAGGCCAGGTTACTGGATAAATCAGAGAATGAAAGCCATGGGACATAGAAGTACATAAGTTATTAGGTCAGTGGTTTTACTTTCTGGGAACACTTTCCAGGTGAATTTGTCTCCTGAGAAGTCCAAGGTTGCAGAAGATTTTGAGATGCTTTCATGAGTGCACTTTTTGTTCCCATAAGGCTTTGGGCACTTCATGCTGGCTGGGGCTGATGGAAACTGGGCTCCCAAAACATCTGGGATGCCATAGGCTCCATGCTCTTGATCTTAGAGGATGGATGGGAGAGGAAATCACAATGCTGGATTTTCAGCCCCTGGTTTCTAAGAGGTCATTGTATTTTATTTTATTTTTTACATGGGGTTACAGTCCTAAGTCACTGGTTCCATCAGGGCAAGGATTTCTCCTTGCAAAATGGAAGATTCCCCCTTCTTCAAGCCCTGTGTGTCTCCTAAATCTGTTCTGGAGTTTTCACCAAAGCTTTTAAGCAAATGTTGGGATGGCGCAAGTCATGAAAATGGATATTTTGGGGGTACATACAGAGGCACGAGAACAAACATGCATATGAATTTTTTATGCATACTCTTACAAAAATTGCAAACGGCTGTGGAACTGGGGCAGACTGACATTATGACCGGAAAATTGAGAAACTGAGAGATAGAAGATAGCCCCCTCCCCATCTAAGCTTACAGAAATTGCTTTTGTTCCAACTTCACAACCAAAATATTAGATAACAGCAAACTGAACACTAGCTCAGGTTTCGGTCTTGCCCCTTCCCCCAGACATCTGGTTAATTCTTGGGCTTTTTTTTTTTTACACTGCCTTACTTTACTGTGTTCATTTGTTCTTTTGTTCCCCTGTTGATTACAAGAAGGACCTTTTGTTTTTGTAGAAATGCAAAAGTACTCCAGAGGTTTTTGTATGTCCAGATGGCAAATGAAAGTTCTTGGTGACGTCATGGCTTCTCAGCTCCGTGAACAACTGGCCTCTGTTCCAAGGTGTCCAGTAACGTATTGAATCATTTCGTTTTATCATTAAGTCCCGGAGATGCTTCCCAAAGCATTCAGCTGCCACAATAAGTAACTCCTTGCATGAGCAGAACAACCTCCACCTGTGCAATGGGGATTCCCTGCTCTTCCCCCAAATACACTGCCCCCTAAATATACAGTGGTACCTCGGGTTAGGCTCCATGATCACTGCAGATGGTGACAGCAGCCACGAAATTAAAAGACGCCTGCTTCTTGGGAGAAGGGCAATGACAGGCCTAGACAGCATCTTGAGAAGTAGAGATGTCACTTTGCCAACAAAGGTCCGTATAGTTAAAGCCATGGTCTTCCCAGTAGTGATGTATGGAAGTGAGAGCTGGACCATAAAGAAGGCTGATCGCCGAAGAATTGATGCTTTTGAATTATGGTGCTGGAGAAGACTCTTGAGAGTCCCATGGACGGCAAGAAGATCAAATGCATCCATTCTTAAGGAAATCAGACCTGAGTGCTCACTGGAAGGACAGATCGTGAAGCTGAGGCTCCAGTACTTTGGCCACCTCATGAGAAGAGAAGACTCCCTGGAGAAGACACTGATGCTGGGAAAGATGGAGGGCACAAGGAGAAGGGGGCGACAGAGGACAAGATGGTTGGATAGTGTTTTCGAGGTTACCAGCATGAGTTTGACCAAACTGCGGGAGGTAGTGGAGGACAGAGGTGCCTGGCGTGCTCTGGTCCATGGGGTCACGAAGAGTCGGACACGACTAAACGACTAAACAACAACAACCTCGGGTTAAGTACTTAATTCGTTCCGGAGGTCTGTACTTAACCTGAAAATGTTCTTAACCTGAAGCACCACTTTAGCTAATGGGGCCTCCTGCCGCCGCCGCACCGCCGGAACACAATTTCTGTTCTCATCCTGAAGCACTATTTCTGGCTTAGTGGAGTGTGTAACCTGAAGTGTATGTAACCTGAAGCGTATGTAACCCGAGGTACCACTGTATTCAAGTTTTCCCAACCTTTCAGAACAGACCTGAGGGTGCTGCAGGGTGTCACATGGGGGGAGAGAAGATGGGAGGGAGTCCCATTTTGCAAGTGGAAGTCTTCTGAGTTGCTCAACTATTTAGTAGAATACTGCTCAAAGTGTCCCCTCCAATGCCAGAGCAAGACCTCCACTGAGGTTATATTAACATTATGCGGTTTCCCAACAGAAATTAAACACACACACACACACACACACACACACACACACACACACACACCACACACACCTCTCTTAACTTACATATAAAATAGTAGATCATTTTCTCTCCTGAGACCTCATATAGCAATATAAAATAAATTATAATCAACAGAATGCATATGTTCAGGTAGGTAGCCATGTTGGTCTGACACAGTCAAAATAAATTAAAAAATTGTCCAGTAGCACCTTAGAGACCAGCTAAGTTTGTTCTGGGTATAAGCTTTCGTGTGCATGCACACTTCTTCAGATGCACTGAAACAGAAGTCACCAGACCCTTATATAATGCATATGTAACATACATTGATGTTCTCACCTTGTTTTCATTTCATTCATTTTTTAAAATAGTTTTTATTGAGTTCTGCAGATTTTATATTCATCACAATCAATGTTTTTTTTAAAAAAATGATATATAAACCCCTACCCCCCCACTTCCCCCAATCTTCTGATTCATTATATATTTACTTCTCCTGCCTGTTTTCTTCTACTTTCATTTTATAATCTTTTAATTAAATATTGTTATAATCTTACCAATTTTGTATCATATTTTCCACATTACTTCTTACCCTTTGTTATTTCCCCATTATTACAACTTAACTTTTTTTGCTTGTTTTCTTAATTGTGAGTGTTTACTCAAACCCTGATAGTGAGTCCACTTCTTTCATTTTGTTCATTTATCCAGTTGGGTGATTGTTCCAAACCACCCTGTGGCTTGTACAAAGGGCGGTTTATAAAAGTCAAACATGGAAAAAAGAATGCATAAAATAACACAGTCCCTGAAGTACACAACGAGGTAGAACAACCTACAAAACAGTGATTTATTAAAAGCAGCAGCAGCAGCAGCAACCAGCTGATTTCTCCAACCACGTCTTTTCTCCTCCTAATGCCCACTGAAAAAAGGCGAGTCTTAACCAGCTGCCCAAACCCATAAACCCACCTCCATAGGAAGGGAATTCCAAATGGGAGGAGCCACCACTGAAAAGGCCCCTCCTTCCTGGCCCCCATAGCACATCCTGCATCCTGCATAGGGACCATGAAGAGGGACTACCCTGGTGAAGTAAAGCAGTAGTTTCACAATGATAAGATTGGTTTTTGCTACCCTTTTTGGCTCTAGGATGTTAAATGAAACTCATGGCCCCAATGTGGAAACCTGGGGAAAGCAGGCAGTTGGGTGAACGTTGTAGTGATCAGGTGGGATTGCTATGAGGAATTATAACAAATATAGAGTAAGCCATCTGTGTCAGCAATGAAAGCATTGCGTTGACTGGGTTTAAACTATTTTGATATGATTCTTGATCAATCCACACCTCTGCATCCCTGTCCCATTTCTCTTTCTTGACAAGTCACATACACAGCCAGTTGCTTCGCCAGGCAGGCATCCTGGGTCATCAAAGACAGTGGGCAAGTTTCTTGGAAGTAGCCTTTCTGATATGTTAATCCTAGAATGTTAATCTTAGGGCCAGGAAACAGGTTTCACATGAAGGTGATAATGATCGCTGTCCTCCTGGCCATCCTTCTTATCATGTGTATTGCTTGTTTATGACCTCAGGGGTTGCCAAATGTACTCCTTTGTAGTTCTGTTCTTTGTTTACCCCGTGTTTAATTAGTTTTGGTAGTTTAACTTTTCCCCACGTGGGGTTTGTTGAAATGCTCAGAAGAAATCTGATTGGTTCTTACGAACACTCTGTAAAAAAGTTCTTTTGTGAATAAAACGACCTGGGCTGGAGGCACACAGAGAGAGATTATTATACGCACCCTTCCCAGAGTCTTGCTGGTTCAAGCCTCTGTGTGTATTCTTATTAATCAGAGTTCAATCCTTCCTTTACTTTGGGAACGCCTCAAGTGGTGCCCCATGTGAGGCAAACTTAAAAAGGAAACCGTGTGAGGCAAACCTAAAAGGGAACTGTGTGAGGCTTGTAAAAAAACACACCTCAGCATGTGCGGCAAAGCTAAAAGGAAACCTCAGCATTTGAGGCAAAGCAAAAAGGAAACCTCAACAAAAGGAAAACCCCCAGGATTGGACTCCCCTCAGAGCTAGCAGCCTGCTATCCTTCGGTTGCGGTGGATCATCTCCTGCAAAACGATTCCCGGACTTAGGATCTCATTCGCTCGGAACGAGCCCAAAAGACACGCGTCTATTACCCTTCAGGTGAGATCATGGGAAGCAAGCTTTCACATGGGCAGGAAAAGCATAGGAATAATTTGTTATTTTTGCTAGCTCAGGCAGGGCATGATAAGCATTTAGCACCCCTAGTAGAAAAATTGATGTTAGAGATTGCGAGACTGTGCCCCTGGTTTCCAGAGGGGGTTACTTACGACATTAAGAAATGGAATGAGCTGGGAGATGCACTCCATAGACATCCTGGGGCATCTGTACAAATCTTGCACACCTGGCATTTGTGTACAGATGCAGTTGGAAAGCTCTCTAACCCTTTACTGCAACCACCAACTGTCTCTGTGAATGCTCCCAAATTGTTGCAACTCCTAGCTGCCTTTAAAAATACCATAATATTGTTCCCTCCATTTCAGCCTCTAGATTTCCAGCCTCTCTCCTCTGAGGTCATGCCAAAGGTAATTCCATTGGCACCTTCTTTTGCTAAAGATTTGCCTGGGTCAAATGTAAATTCCATGCCACCTTCCGTGGACCAATGCCCACAAGGGGCTCAGACCACAATGCAAAAATTGGTTATTTCAAATATGGCAGAAGGAAGCAGTGAAGAAAAAATAGCTGACACCTTACCGTTATTATCAGTCTGTCCTGTTGTTCAGAATGCACAGGGACGGAGAGCCCATGAACCATTGTCCTTCACAGTTTTTAAGAAATTGAAGCGAAGTGTGACAGAAAATGGCTTGCATGGCATTCTTGATGGGCTAAGAGCGGCCAGTACTTTAATTCCAAACCTTGAAGCCTCTGAAGTTTTAATGAAACAATTGGCTTATGCAAATGAAAATGCTGATTGCAAGACTGCTCTTAAAGTGATGTACCAGAAGCCAGAAACAGAGATTGCTCAAATGATTAAGCCTTGCCAGAATATTGACACCGAGACTCACAAATCTGCCCTCCTAGCAGCAGTTTTGTCTCCTTCAGTGCATCCTGCTAAAGACAGGCAATGCCAGGACAGGTGGCCTTCCAGCCTGAGTTTAAATGGGAGAACAAAGACTGTTGTGCCAGCTGATTGTCAGTCTTTTGCTGAAGCTAAATCAGCAGAGAGCCAGCTATCTCTTCTAACACAGTTGCTGTTAACACACAGTCTCCTGTGACAAATCTGTGCCATGCCACTAAGGGCAGTGCTGGCTTGAATCTACTGACAGCAGAACTTGCTACTTTTCAGTTCCAGTTCCCTATGGTGGTTTATAAAATTAAGACATAGCATACAGGTCTGATTCCACCTCAGACAGTGAATTGTCGAGTTTGCAGCTCGGCATTCAAAGAAAAGTCAGTCTCACACCTTATTAGGTTCCGAAATATGGCTGCTCCCTAGGGCTGATGCAGCGCAGCTTTTATTGTGTGAAATCAGAAAGATACAAAAGTACAAGCCAACAATTTGTTCTAGCAAGCAGATAAGGACCTTCGCACTAGACTTATGCGAGCATCAGGCCATGCCACATTAGCCAATCATAGGACAGCACGAGCTGTTCACGCGCTGTTCATGCTCCAAGGATGCTTCTAGCTATGAAATCACCCTGTAACAATAAGAACCTTGCTCATGCTCTCATGTACAAGCAATCATTTTCCCACATATCCCCTTTTCTTGTTTATATTATTAGAGGAAAAGAGGGACCATTAGTCCAAATCGTACACTTCATTGCCTAAGCGTCTACACTTTGCAACATAAATTCCTCTTGTAACCCCTGTGGTGGGCCGTGGTCGGTACCACCATGCAGTGCATTGGGAAATCAAAGAGGGTATGCATTGAATGCAACAACACACCATAATGAAGCCAGCAATACATGCAATTACAATCAATAATATTTTTCTTAACCATAATCCATTAGGTAGCCAAGAAGACAACCACTCCCATGGATCAAAACCTTCAGGTGGATTCAAAGGATTATGGGCTATCATTTGTTCCATATGATCAATAGTAGCAGAGATATTGGCCGATTGATCAGTTATATACATGCAGCAATGAGAATGAATTAAGGCACAAATTCCACCTTTAGAAGCAAGGATCACATCTAAAGCATAATGATGTTGAAGAACTACATTTCTTATTTCTGATATTTCTTTGTTAATCATTTTTAAAGCCAAAATGGTGGAATTAAACAAATTTTCTGTCCAGTTTGCCAATTTATGCAAATCACGGTAATTCATGGCTACACCTAAAGAAGGCAGAAGGGACCTAGAGATGGCTGTCCCTGTATATTGAGAAATAGGTGATTGTACTTCCCTTCTGTTACGCAAACGGACCGCTGGGAGCTTATCTATTTTATATACCAAGGGTACTACTATACCTAACGTGCAGGTACCAGAAAAGGCAGAGGGGATTTCTTTGTAGGCACGTGTGCCACAAAATAACCATAAATCAGATTGAAGCAAACATGTAGTTCTGCTGCTCTTTCTCATCCAGTCGAACCAAACATAAAAGTCTCTACACGCAGCTTGTTGTTCATAGGTCATGTAAGTTGTAACATTATTAATTAAAACCTTTGGTCTGCCACTCATGGTTGTAACATTAAGAAAACAAGAAGATCCATTAATGTATTCATATGTCCAATTACAATATGGATAATGACCTAAAATTAATTGCTATTAATAAGACACAGGGGGTGAACATATACAATTGTCCATATTATTATTGCTAATCTTATATGAAGCATTTACTGGAATACCACCACCAAAACAAGCTCAAAACTTCTCAAAGCTTTTCAAAATCATTTTTCTCAGCAGCTAAAAGGCAGTAGCTAAGCATATGCTGCTTGCTGTAACTTAAAAAGATTGCAACAAGGTAGAGAACAGAGTCCATTGTCTTCGCAGACCTTGCTAAAGAACCATATTGCAACTTGCTTTCTGTCCGGGAACCATGCCAAAGCACAAGAATGAAACAACTGGAACACACTGAAATCCCCTCACCCCCTCGCCTGCCAAGAGTCCACAATTGTTCAAAGACAGTTTTCTGTACATGCTCAGGGGAACACATCATAGGGCAGGAATCCTGAGGGGGGAGAAAAGAAGAAGAGATCTGGGGGATAAAATCCAAGCGATGCCAGTCCGGCGAGGGCATCCTTCAAAGCCAGGTTCATTTCCCAAACAAGAAGCAACAAAACTGTAATGATATTTGATGGTTGAAGTGGCTTCCCAGGGAAAAGGGGGGCCAATGCGGTGGAGATGAAGATGGTCTTTCAACGTGCCAAGAAACACTAGAACAACTGTGGAAGGTGACTTTATCCAGGGCACATCAATATGGCGATGTCTCCAACTGCAGTGCAGGTTGAGATTAAGTGGGAGGTCCTCAGGAAATCAAGGGAGTTGGACCCTTCCACTGTGGATCTGGAAGCAACCTGTAAGACACTAAAGGACGCTGCAATATTTCTTCCTTCCAGAAATGAAGTTCAGCAGGCGTAAAATTCTTTTTGCCAAATAACCAGGGTGACCAATCTAAGATGTGCTTCATAAAATTGACAAGTCCTGGCCTGTATCAAAGATGGAGCACTTTGTGCTGGAGTGACATTGCTGTGCGGTAGATCTGCACTGCGCACGAAAATAGTCCATTTTGCCACATCCAAAGCAGGTTTTATCCTTTGCAGGATTCTGGGACACGGTGGAAGACAAAGCTGTGGCTAGCAGGCGAGCTTTATGCGTCTCAGTGTCCACTGACTGGCAGGCTTTAAGCACATCTGCAATGGCTATATTTGGCGTTGTCATCAAAGGGCGCAGCGCTTGCTTACAGTCCTCAAACGCAAGCTGGCGGACAATCAGTTCTTGGGCTGCTACGTCCTGAACTTGCCGCTTAAGAGTGTTATCCAAGCGATCGACAAATTGTCCATAGGGCTTTGTAGGGCCCTGTCTGATGCTGCCACCGCTCTCATTCTTGTCATCAGGAACAGAGGACAAAGCTTCTTGGGCGGCAGCAGTGGTAGCTGTCCAATACATGGAATCAAGGGCCAACTGTTGGGCAATAGTAAGAAAATTGCCTTCGCCAGTTAAGCCATCAAGAACATCAGTTTGGTTCAGCATAATGGGGGCTGGGGGTGCAGGGCCATTGTCTTTGACAGAAGAATACAGTTCCTTTATGAATCTCAAATCAAACTGTTCGTGCCGGGCTGGGCCGCCCCCTGGGGCGGCAGGAACACTCACAGGAAAAAGATTAGGAGTTGTAGAATCAAAAGCTAGCAACGGAGCAGCGGCACGGAGAGATTCTTGGAGAGGAGTAGTAGAAGCAGTGCCAAATGCCTTGGGCGGAGGAGGTGGAAGAGCGGGGGGTGCTGCAGAATTTGAAGAATGCAGGGGAGAGACAGGAGTAGGCGAAGGGAGAATGTCCGGCGGTTTAGGAGGTAGGTTTGAGGCAGGCAAAGCGGGAGCTGGGAGGGCGGGCGAAGAAGTTGTTTCAGCAGCCAGAAGAATGTTTGAAGGAGTTAAGCATGACATAGCTTTGTAGACGTTACCCCAGGCATGCAAAACCTTGACATCAATCTGAGGATGATTTTGAAAGAAGTGTCCAATTTTTTTCCAATCGTCTAACTCCCAATTTCCGTCCTGGGGAAACCAGGGACAGTGAGTGTCCAGGGCTTTTATAAGGGACTTAAGGTCAGCTTTCCGAACAGCAAGGTTGTTACTGGCCAAAAGGAATTTAAGGTCTTTAAAAATTTTTTTCTGTGGTGCAGAGAGAGACTTTCCCATGATTGCAAGAGTTGCAAAAAGAGCAGGGAGCACTTACCAGGGATCCTCGGAAGGATGAATGGCGCCTGAAGCCCTTGCCGGGCGAGGTAAGTGCTGATAAGTCCGTAACGTAGTCCAGAATCACATTCACACGGGAGCTCTCACCGGGGATCCACTACGTGGATGAACGACGCGTCTGCAGCCCTGCCGGGCGAGGTGAGGCTGAACGTTGCAAAACAGCATGAAGTCCGAAAGAAATCACACGGGAGCACTCACCAGGGATCCACTACGTGGATGAACGACGTGTTGGTGAGTGCTGAATAATGAAAAACAACGTGAAGTCCGAAGGCAGTCACACGGGGTAGCAAGGGAGCACTCACCGGGATCCGAAGCGGATGAAAGACGCGTGGTGAGCGCTGAACGATGAGAAGCAACGTGAAATCCGAAGTCAGTCACACGGGGCACCAATTGTCGAGTTGCAGCTCGGCATCCAGGGAAAAATCAGTCTCACACCTTATTAGGTTCCGAAATATGGCTGCTCCCTAGGGCTGATGCAGCGCAGCTTTTATTGTGTGAAATCAGAAAGATACAAAAGTACAAGCCAACAATTTGTTCTAGCAAGCAGATAAGGACCTTCGCACTAGACTTATGCGAGCATCAGGCCATGCCACATTAGCCAATCATAGGACAGCACGAGCTGTTCACGCGCTGTTCATGCTCCAAGGATGCTTCTAGCTATGAAATCACCCTGTAACAATAAGAACCTTGCTCATGCTCTCATGTACAAGCAATCATTTTCCCACACCTATGGTGGTTTATAAAATTAAGACATAGCATACAGGTCTGATTCCACCTCAGACAGTGAGACTCATTCGTCATCACTTGTTGCAGACTGTTTTTTTCTCCTTTCCTCCCTGAACTTACAATTCCTAATGAACTTACTTTACAGCAGTTGCAGAGTTTTGGAGTCACTTCATACGCGTGATTTCTCCTTAATACAATGTTTTCACCTACAGAACCACTTTTTTCCCCAGACGCTGCTGATAGAATAGTGATTTTAAAGTGGCTACATTTGCCTAACACTGGATTTGAGATTGCTGTTTGTTATTTGCTTTTTTCTAAAACAGGAGCACGAATCCTTAATGAGTTCTTCTCTTTCCTATCAGTTTGCTTTTACTGATTAACTTGGGATAGTTTATTTTAACCCTCCTAAAGAGTCACGCCTAGTTTTAATTCAACAGGTACCCTGAAAATTGGTTTCTGTCCAAAAACAGGTTCCTATTCAACACCTCTACGTATAAGGATTCTGAAAATAACTGGCATATTTTTTGCAGCTAATCAGAAAACTGACAGAGACCAGCCTACACTTCCACTGCAGTTTGTGATTTTTGTGTGAAGTGGGATTTTTTTAAATCACATTTGGCTAATTCCTATCTTTCTCCTATGCTAGATTTTAATCTACTCTCTTTGTTCTTGACACTGAAATATCTCTTAATGCCTAGAACTATGCCTTTCTATGCTGCTCACATTTTGCTCCCATACAGGATTCAAAGATATAATTTCAGAAGGAAATCTATATGCTGATTCTGCTCTGAAATCCTTCTGTCCATTATTTTCTAATGCAATTGATACTCACACATTTTTTCATCAGGGAATTATACAGCTGATAACACAATTTTTTCATTCCTCTGACACAAGCTAAGGATATTGTTGGTGGATGTCCTTCCTGCGCTTTAACTCCTATTCTCTTTACCTTAAATCAATTACCGTATTTTTTTGCTCTATAAGACTCACTTTTTCCCTCCTAAAAAGTAAGGGGAAATGTGTGTGCGTCTTATGGAGTGAATGCAGGCTGCACAGCTATCCCAGAAGCCAGAACTGCAAGAGGGATTGCTGCTTTCACTGTGCAGTGATCCCTCTTGCTGTTCTGGCTTCTGAGATTCAGAATATTTTTTTTTCTTGTTTTCCTCATCCAAAAACTAGGTGCGTCTTGTGGTCTGGTGCGTCTTATAGAGCGAAAAATACAGTAACTGTTTCCTTTCTTAATAAATTTTCTCCTATGGAATGCCATTCTAGGAAAGAGGTATCTCTGGAACGACTTCTGGAACGCTCTCTAGTGACATACCAGCAGCTCCCCAACCCACAGTGACAGGGACCTGGTTCTTTAATTACCTAGAGGCAAGGATGCCCTACTGTTCGTACTTCCTCAGGTCCTGTGTGGATTCCAAGTCACTGTATCCATCCCTATAGGCCAAGACATGCACTGGCACAAAGGCCTGCAGAATCCCTTCCGGACTTTGCAAGGACCATGACCCTGACTCCACATCTACAGGCTCAGCAGCCCCATGCAAAAGTCCATCGTGTCCATCCTCATCCTCGAAAGGCTGAGGAATGCCCGAAGGTGACATGGGGAATGCTGAAGACCTTGACCTCTGATGCCAGGACACGATTTTAGCATCATGATGTTCCAGAAGCACCAGAGACTTTTTAGTAGCTCTAATTACTCAGCTAAATATGAACTCTATGCTGCTTTTAACATGTATATTATTTGTTTTCTTGATACCTAGTACTCATTGTATCTATCTTCCCCTTAAACTTCTTCTAGTCATAGCTATAATATGTGGATGCATTTAGCTGAAATTGCTAAAGTCTCTCGTTTTTGTTTGAG
This sequence comes from Podarcis muralis, assembly GCF_964188315.1. Classification (NCBI taxonomy): domain Eukaryota; kingdom Metazoa; phylum Chordata; class Lepidosauria; order Squamata; family Lacertidae; genus Podarcis; species Podarcis muralis. Next base: position 5,673,078 of record NC_135660.1, on the reverse strand, counting down.
TGAAACATGGTATGCACACTACCTTAGGAAATTGTATAATCCCAGTTTGTACACAGCCTTTCACATGGCAATGTTGAATGGTTTCTTTAAATGCAAAGGTTCATCATTGTTCCACTTGATGTGTATGTCTTTAAGGGGCCAGAGCAAGGGCCAGAGCAAAATAACGAGACCCAGCTTTACAGCTGTGAAACATAGCAGGTGCTGCTGAGTTGTATTGATTAAGCTGTGTCAGCAATTGGGTGTAGTATATAAGGAGCAGCACCTAGCTCTCCCATTGCCCTGGGGGATGGGTTGGTGGTTGGGTCATGTTTGTTGTTGATGTATTTAGTGTAAACGGAGTTTTTGTTTTTCTTATTAAAACCTTCTTTAAGTACTTTTTGAGTCGCTTTTTAATGCATGGTCTCCCCAGCAGGCTCTCTGCAGTGTTACCCTACTGCAAATAGCCAACAGGCACATGCCACACACATGGGAAAGTGGTTCTCTAAATGGGTTTCTAAAGGTATCATTAGTTATACCAATCTCCATGATAGGGGAACAGTGACACAAAAGTTACCCCTGGACGCAATCTCGTTATAAACACCTAGAGTTGCAGCACCGCCAGACACCTCTTGTGTTCAGATTGTGAACTGCAGTAAGAAAGTAGATAACTGTCTGGAAAGGAGGAAGGCCAACTTGGAATTGTTCACGTGTTCAGCAGATTACTTTTAATTATGCTCATGTGCGCTTACCAGATAGCTGGTTTTTCACGTGTAATCAAAGAAGTTATAACTACATTCCTGCAAATTTATCTGATGCTCAGTGTTGCCTCAACAGACTGACATGGGTCCTGCCTGGTTGCTCAGTTTTAGAAAAGAATAGGCAAAGGTTGTTGCACTCTGCTTTAGGAATGTCTGCTAGATGTCTTTATGTGATACAAGAACACATACATGAATATGAAGAGAACACAGTACCCCTGCTACCTTAATCTCTACTATCTTAAACTCTTCTTAACAAAAACAAAACAAATACATAATTTAAAAAATAAAAATTTAATAAAAACGGTGAGATGTGGTGATCAGGTGGGATTGCTATGAGGAATTATAACAAATATAGAGTAAGCCATCTTTGTCAGCAATGAAAGCATTGCGTTGACTGGGTTTGAACTATTTTGATATGATTCTTGATCAATCCACACCTCTGCATCCCTGTTCCATTTCTCTTTCTTGACAAGTCACATACACAGCCAGGCAGGCATCCTGGGTCATCAAAGACAGTGGGCAAGTTTCTTGGAAGTAGCCTTTCTGATATGTTAATCCTAGGATGTTAATCTTAGGGCCAGGAAACAGGTTTCACAAGGTGATAATGATCGCTGTCCTCCTGGCCATCCTTCTTATCATGTGTATTGCTTGTTTATGACCTCAGGGGTTGACAAATGTACTCCTTTGTAGTTCTGTTCTTTGTTTACCCCGTGCTTAATTAGTTTTGGTAGTTTAACTTTGTCCCCACGTGGGGTTTGTTGAAATGCTCAGAAGAAATCTGATTGGTTCTTACAAACACTGTGTAAAAAGTTCTTTTGTGAATAAAACGACCTGGGCCGAGGGGTAGAGGGAGAGAGATTATTATACGCACCCTTCCCAGAGTCTTGCTGGCTCAAGCCTCTGTGTGTATTCTTATTAATCAGAGTTCAATCCATCCTTTACTTTGGGAACGCCTCAAACATGATACTGGCAAGGCACCTACACTGGCAAGAAAGCAATCCTGTATAGCAGGTCAGTATTATTACTACAATACAGACACGGGCTCAGGCTGAGAGGGTGGTTTGCCAATGAACCAGCCCATGAACGATGAAGTTTGAGCCAGAAAATTGATATGCGTGGGGCCACAATTTGTGCGAAACCTGAGCTGCTTTTTGGGAAAGCTGCACTCATGCTTATCCTTCATGTGAAAGAGCTGTATCTTTCTGTAGCCTGCAAGGACCAGTTTCATTATATGCTAGGTTCTTCATCAATACATGGCCGACACATGATTGAAATGACTTGGTTTATTCCTTATGGCAATTAGGAAAAAGAGCCATGGTAGATCAACTGCTCGGCATGCAGAAGGTCCCAGTTGAAAACAAGTGTTGAATCGTATTGCAAATAAATTAGCAGCTGGAAGACATTCACATCTAGAAGATCACTGTTGAGTTTGGTTAGAAAGCCATGTACCCACAAACTGGGTTTCCACAGAGGAGTTCCTGTTCAGCAACATCAGATTTCTTAACCAATGCAGTTGAGTGTTCTCCATCAGGATTCATGGGAAAGTAGCTTGGTTCATGGATCACTGCCTTGTCGTGGCGAAGGGGCTTGAATAACTCAGAGAAGCTATGAGCTATGCCATTCAAGGCCACCCAAGACGGACAGGTCACAGTGGAGAGTTTTGACTAAACGTGATCCACCTGGAGCAGGAAATGGCAAGCCACTCCAGTATCCCTGACAAGAAAACTCCATGGACAAAGACAACAGGCACATAAAAGTTATGATGCTGGAAGATGAGCCCCTCAGGTTGGAAGGCGTCCAACATGCTACTGGGGAAGAGCGGAGGACAAGTACAAGTAGATTCAGAGCTGATGAAGCGGCTGGGCCAAAGCCGAAAGGATGCTCAGTTGCGGATATGCCTGGAAGCAAAAGGAAAGTCCAATGCTGTAAAGAAAAATATTGCATAGGAACCTGGAATGTAAGAACCATGAACCTTGGTAAGCTGGATATGGTCAAAAATGAGATGGCAAGAATAAATATTGACATCCTGGGCATCAGTCAACTAAAATGGATGGGAATGGGCGAATGTTCAGATGACCATCATATCTACTACTGTGGGGAAGAATCCGGTAAAAGAAATGGAGTCACCCTCATAGTCAACAAAAGAGTGGTGAAAGCTGTACTGGGATGCAATCTCAAAAATGATAGAATGATCTCGATACGAATCCAAGGCAGACCTTTTAACATCACAGTAATCCAAGTTTATGCACCAACTACCGGTGCTGAAGAAACTGAAATTGACCGATTCTATGAAGACTTACAACACCTTCTAGAAATGACACCAAAGAAGGATGTTCTTCTCATTATACGGGATTAGAATGCTAAAGTAGGGAATCAAGAGATAAAAGGAACAACTGGCAAGTTTGGCCTTGGAGTTCAAAACGAAGCAGGGCAAAGGCTAATAGAGTTCTGCCAAGAGAACAAGCTGGTCATCACAAACACTCTTTTCCAACAACACAAGAGACGACTCTACACTTGGACATCACCAGATGGGCAGTATCGAAATCAAATTGATGCAGCCAAAGATGGAGAAGCTCTATACAGTCAGCAAAAACAAGACCTGGAGCGGACTGTGGCTCAGATCATCAGCTTCTTATAGCAAAATTCAAGCTTAAACTGAAGAAAGTAGGAAAAACCACGGGGCCAGTAAGATACAATCTAAATCAAATCCCTTATGAATATACAGTGGAAGTGAGAAACAGGTTTAAGGATTTAGATTTGGTGGACAGAATGCCTGAAGAACTATGGATGGAAGCTCGTAGCATTATACAGGAGGCAGCAACGAAAACCATCCCAATGAAAAGGAAATGTAAGAAAGTGGCTGTCCAGTGAGGCCTTATAAATAGCGGGGGAGAGAAGGCAAGCAAAATGTGAGGGAGATAGTGAAAGATACAGGAAATTGAATGCAGATTTCCAAAAAATAGCAAGGAGAGACAAGAGGGCCTTCTTAAACGAGCAATGCAAAGAAATAGAGGAAAACAACAGAATGGGAAAAACCAGAGATCTGTCCAAGAAAATTGGAGATATGAAAGGAACATTTCGTACAAAGATTACCATAATAAAGGACAAAAGTTGAAAGGACCTAACAGAAGCAGAATACATCAGGAAGAGGTGGCAAGAATACACAGAGGAATTATACCAGAAAGATATGGATGTCTCGTACACCCCCGGTAGTGTGGTTGCCGACCTTGAGCCAGACATCCTGGAGAGTGAAGTCAAATAGGCCTTAGAAAGCATGGCTAATAACAATGCCAGTGGAAGTGATGACATTCCAGCCGAACTATTAAAAAATTTAAAAGATGATGCTGTTAAGGTGCTACACTCAATATGCCAGCAAATTTGGAAAACTCGGCAGTGGCCAGAGGATTGGAGAAGATCAGTCTACATCCCAATCCCAAAGAAGGGCAGTGCCAAAGAATGCTCCAACTACAGCATAATTGCACTCATTTCACACGCTAGCAAGGTTATGCTTAAAATTCTACAAGGCAGCTTTAAGCTGTATGTAGACTGAGAACTCCCAGAAGTGCAAGCTGGATTTCAAAGGGGCAGAGGAACCAGAGACCAAATTGCAAACATGCGCTGGATTATGGAGAAAGCTAGAGAGTTCCAGAAAAACATCTACTTTTGCTTCATTGGCAAACTATGGCAAGTTCTTAAAGAAATGGGAGTGCCTGATCAACTCATCTGTCTCCTGAGAAATCTCTATGTGGGACAAGAAGCTACAGTTAGAACTGGATATGGAACAACTGATTGGTTCAAAATTGGGAAAGGAGTACGACAAGGCTGTATATTGTCTCCCTGCTTATTTAACATATGCAGAATTCATCATGTGAAAGGCTAGACTGGAATTAAGATTGCCGGAAGAAATATCAACAACCTTATATATGCAGATGACACAACCTGGATGGCAGAAAGTGAGGAGGAATTAAAGAACCTTTTAATGAGGGTGAAAGAGGAGAGCGCAAAATATCGTCTGAAGCTCAACATCAAAAAAACTAAGATCATGGCCACTGGTCCCATCACTTCCTGGCAAATGGAAGGGGAAGAAATGGAGGCAGTGAGAGATTTTACTTTCTTGGGTTCCATGATCACTGCAGATGGTGACAGCAGTCACAAAATTAAAAGACGCCTGCTTCTTGGGAGAAAAGCAATGACAAACCTAGACAGCATCTTAAAAAGCAAAGACATCACCTTGTTGACAAAGGTCCGTATAGTTAAAACTATGGTTTTCCCAGTAGTGATGTATGGAAGTGAGAGCTGGACCATAAAGAAGGCTGATCACCGAAGAACTGATGCTTTTGAATTATGGTGCTGGAGGAGACTCTTGAGAGTCCCATGGACTGCAAGAAGATCAAATGCATCCATTCTTAAGGAAATCAGCCCTGAGTGCTCACTGGAAGGACAGATCGTGAAGCTGAGGCTCCAGTACTTTGGCCACCTCATGAGAAGAGAAGACTCCCTGGAGAAGACCCTGATGCTGGGAAAGATGGAGGGCACAAGGAGAAGGGGACGACAGAGGACGAGATGGTTGGACAGTGTTCTCGAAGCTACGAACATGAGTTTGACCAAACTGTGGGAGGCAGTGGAAGACAGGAGTGCCTGGTGTGCTCTGGTCCAGGGGGTCACGAAGAGTCAGACATGACTAAACGCCTAAACTACAACAGCTTGGTTTGGTGACGTCTGCTTCTAGGCTCTCTGGGCTAGCCTCTTGTTCCCTCTTCCAAGCTGTAACCTTGCGAGGAACCGCACAGATCATGTAAGGATACGGTTGCACAGCTAACCCTCCTCTCACAGCGTTTGTGTTGAACTCCCGCACGCCATCAGGCAGCCGTAACGTGAACGCTTGCAGCAGGTTAGTGAAGAAGAGGAAAATCTCCATCCTCGCCAGATTCTCCCCAAGACAGAGACGCTTCCCTAAGGAAGGAGATACTACCCACTGTAATAACTGGACAGCTTAGGGTGACCAACAACATAAGGTTTTCCAAGAGATTTCGCCCATGTTGTGTTGGCGTCTCTAGTCCAGGGATTGGGATACCTCAGGCCTAAGGTATGTGGCCCTTAAGACCTCTCTACCTGGCCCTTGGAGCTCCCCCCAGATCCCATGCCCTCCTGAGTCGCACCATTCAACAACCCTTCTTCATACCCTTCTTGGGTGTTTTTGCCTGGATTTGGGGATACAGAGGGAGTGTGCGTAGAAAACTGTCACAAGGCAACATCTGTATTCGCTGCCCTGCCCACATTTGTGTCTTGCCCAAAAGGAAATGTGCTCCTTGGTTTGAAAAAATGTAGCCCCACCCTTCCTTGCTCTAGCCCAGTGTTTCCCAACACTGGGTCTCCAGCTGCCTTTGGACTACAACTCCCATCATCCCCAGCTAGCAGGACCAGTGGTCAGGGATGATGGGAATTGTAGTCCAAAAACAGCTGGAGACCCAAGGTTGGGAAACTCTGCTCTAGAACCAGCCATTCCAATGCGCTCTGCACTGAATGGCAAGTCACATTTACCTATTGAAAATGGAATGAAGGCGTCTCTGACGAAGAAGTTCCCTTCTTTATCCAGGAAGTGGTTTGGGTTGAACTGGTGAGGCGTCTCCCACTCTTCAGGGTCATATAGCGCAGAGGCTATATCAGGAATAATTACAGTATCCTGCAAAGAGAGACACAAACTGCCTGAGTTTAACCTGGCCTTCGGACCGCTGTATAATGCTGCTTTTGGTACCTTGAGTTGCCAGATAAACAGAAAGGGAGGAGAGCTCTGGTAGGCTGGGACGGCTGGTAGACATACATGGAAGGAATCCTGTAATTCTCCCAAGGCTCAGATTTTGATCCAAGCCAGTGAAGAATCCAGCTCTCATTTAATATGGGCACCTGTGACTCCTGAAATTCATCTCTGAGCCCAGCTCAGGAAAACATTGTAGGAATGCAGGAAGTCAGACTACTGCCACCATTTCTTTCATTATGATTGTTTTGAATGCCTTTAATCGGTATTTTAGGTGGGCTTTGTTATCATTGTACTCAGTGCTATTCTTCTAGAAAAAAAGGTGAAGGAACTCACCATGAATACCTCTCTTGTTCTTGCAATGGCACCCACCTGAGAGGTGCCAGAACTGATTTCCAGCGAGTTCTGGCTGAAAAAAAGAGCCCTGATTGTACTTTGTATTATGATGTATTTGTTAGCAGCCTTGGGATTCATTTGTGAGGAAGTGTGGAGTATAAATAAACCAGGGAGACTTGATCTGCTGGCCACATGCTGCCCATTATCTAGAAGACTCTCATCGGTGTAGCTATTGGCAGGATGTGCACTAAATTTTAATTTTGTTGTTTGGGGGGGGGGAGTTCTGTACCTTTTTCATGGGAAAACCAAAAATAGTTGCATCCTTTGCACATTGCCTGAAATTTCCAACCAAGAGAACGTATTTGTAGCGCTGGATTTCATGAATGACAGCATTGGTGTAGGGCAGGTTCATCCGATCCTCATAGGAGATGCGTTGGGAACGTGTCACGGCAGCATCAATCTCGGCCTGAACTTTCTCTGTGGAATCATGTTCACATTTAGAACCAAAGCAATCTTACTACGATGACCGCGCAGCTCTAGAAACCCTACGGCACCCTCAGTCCATAAATACATTTGTAATTGAGGTGGAAATGAATCCCTAAGGATACGGGTGGGGATGAAATTTTGATTGATTTGCATTAAAATTCCCATTTTGCCCCTTTCAAAACAAAACAAGTAGCAAAACAATAACTACTCTTCAAAATGTGCCCTTCTCCAAATCATTTGATTTGACCTAATTTAATAATAAAAGTGATTCCTGCATCACAGAGGGTTGGAAGAGAGACCCCTTGGGTCCCTCCCATCTCTACAATTCTATCATTCTATGGTTTGCATCCCACATTTGCAACAACATTATTGAGTGCAAAGTGGCTCACAATTAACAACAGCATTAAAAATTAACAAACATTACAATCTCTATAATCATATAAAAAACACAACAGTGTATAAATAAGGCAAACAAACAAACAAAAACAAATTCATGAAACAATTAATGCATTCCAACGCAAGCTCAGAGTGATTCAAAGTATCAGAAATGGCCGCTGAGCACCAGCCCTGAAAGTCATGCAATTCCCCAATAGAAAATGTGTACAGAAATATGTGTATTAGGGAAAGGTGTGCCTGGTGTAGTTAAAATAACAGGGGAAAATGCTTTATATTATTTAGATATTGCAAAAGTATCTATATTAGGCAAACACTGCATACAAAAATGTGGTTTTGGGGGAAGAAATATGCACTTAAAATGCTGACAGATTTTCATGAGGACTAGGAGCGTGGGGCAGGGAGTGGAATTTGCAAACTGGTGCAGAAATACAGAGACCTGAAGACTGGAAAAAAGAGAGAAACTGTGTATATTTCTCCGAATATACACATTTTGACAGTAATACAATATGGTGACCATGGACACCATATTAAGTTCCAAATCACAGAAAGACATACTGAAAACCGGTGGTGCCATCAGGACAGGACTTTATACCAGAAGATACAATGAGTTGCCCTAGCTGTTACATGTTGGTGTGGGTGTACAGAAATGCTTAGGAACTTTTCAAACCAACAATGAATATGTGGGTTTTCTCACACACACCCCACATTAAAAAAACTGTACTTGATTTGGGCCACGGCCCTCTTCCGCTTTTCCGGTGCCCAGATGCTGCACAAACTCCCTCTGGACCGAAACATTTCAAGAGCATTGACATCCCGGCTCTCACCTTGGATGTCTGGATAAACCACCATGAAGAGCAGAGCCCAGCACAAAGTGGATGAACCAGTATCTGTCCCGGCTGTGAAGAGGTCGTAAATGACATGAACCAAGTTGGCTTCGTCAAAGGTCGATTCGGGGTCATCCTTCTTCTGTTGTCGACAATGAATATATATTGATTTATTGCGCGGATATCCCATCTTTGTTCTCCAAGCAGCTCAAGGGGGGTGGTGTACATGGTTCTCCCCCACCCTCATTTAATCCCCACAACACCCCTGTGAGGTAGGCTAGGCTGTGAGGGGCAGTGGCTGGGCCATGGTCACTGGGGTGAGCTGAGTGGGGATTCGAATCCTGGTCTCCCAGGTAGTAGTCCAACACTAGACAAATTCATTGTCTTATTCCTTTTGCAAACTGCTTTGAGGTTTTTTTTTGGTTTTCTCTCTCTTTTTTAAACTATCAAGCAGTATATAAATCTTATGAAATAAGTAAACCCACAAGCTGATGCAGAAACGTGGCAAACTGGACTTGAGGCTAAGAAAGAAGAAGAGAAAACCAAAACTGGCAGACTCATACAGTACATCCATGCTTTGGACAGAGCCCATCAACCTACAGAGAATGGTGTTCCTTCGGGGCCCTTGAAGAGCAAATTGTCCCCATTCCAACAGCCACTTACTTTATTTATTTCATCCAGATAGAAGTCAATGAAATCCCGCGGTTCATCTGTTTCCCTCTTCTCCTTGTGCCTTCTGATCTCACTCCTTCCAAATGAATGGATGTGCTCCAAGCATGAGAAGGCCTTCTGGTGGGGTCCTGGGAGGTGGCGCATCAGCCACGGAAACAGTTCGTACAACTGGAGGGGGGTGGGAGAGAGAGAACGTAAGGAGAGTCCTGGATCTTGATCAGGCCAATGGCCCGTCCAGTCCAGCATCCTGTTCTCACAGTGGCCAACCAGATGCCTCAATGGGCAGCTTTTTCTTCAAAGAGCTCAAGGCAGTTGACATGGTTCTCTCCTCATTTACCGTATTTTTCGCTCTATAAGATGCACCTGACCATAAGATGCACCTAGTTTTTAGAGGAGGAAAACAAGAAAAAAAATATTCTGAATCGAATGTTGTTGAAGAGGAAGGAGGAGGGAGGATCAGGCTAAGGCATCACAATAAGAGGCGCTGCACAGCTCTCCCTCTTGCTGTGCTGGCATCAGCAGAGCAGCGCAAAGCCTCTTCAGCGAAAGCAGCGCAAAGCCTCTTCAGCGAAAGCAGTGCAAAGCCTCTTCAGCGAAGCAGGTGGAACGCTCCTGCTTCGCTGAAGAGGCTTTGAGCAGCTATCCCTGAAGCCAACACAGCAAGAGGGAGAGCTGCGCAGCACCTCTTGGTCTGCTGGCTTCCCAGCAAAGCAGGATGAGGGACGGAAGAGCCTCCATAAGGGCTCCCTTTTGTTCCTTCTCCCTCTTCGCTGGGAAGCCAGCAGAACAAGAGCGCTTGCTCTTGCTCTGCTGGCTTCAGCGATAGCTGCGCAGCCTGCATTTGCTCCATAAGACGCGCACACATTTCCCCTTACTTTTTAGGAGGGAAAAAGTGCATCTTATAGAGCAAAAAATACGGTAATCCCTACAATAGCCCCGGTCTTAGTCTGACACTCTGAGCACGGCTCCACATTGGCTCAGGTGTCCCACTGGGGTGAGCTGAGTGGGGATTCGAATCCTGGTCTCCCAGGGTGGGGCTGAGTGGGGATTCGAATTCTGCTTATTGGATTGCTGACACCAAGTAGGCCTGAGGTGTCCCATCAAGCTTTCACAAATGGAATCAACTTTTCTCCAGCACATTCGCTCTGGCGACTGGTATCTCCCTCAAACGGAAGAAGGATCAGGCCAGGCAAGAGGAGGCATGAAAGTGCCTTGCAAAACTGGTAAGATTGTGTGTGTGGTGTGTGTCTGGGTTCCCCCAGCCATTCTGGGTGGCTCCCAACAGATTAAAAGCAGAATAAAACATCAAACATTACAAACTTCCCTAAACAGGGCTGCCTACAGATGTCTTCTAAAAGTCAGATAGTTGCTTATTGCCTTGACATCTTATGGGAGGGCATTCCACAGGGCAGGTGCCACCACCGAGAAGGCCCTCTGCCTGGTTTCCTGTAACCTCACATCTTGCAGTGTGGGAACCGCCAGAAGGCCCTCAGTGCTGGACCTCAGTGTCCAGGCTGGGTGATGGGGGTGGAGATGTTCCTTCGGGTATAAATACACACTAGAGGCTGCTCCCCGCCACTTGCATTGCTCAGCAACCCCACTTACCTGCAACCCTCTCCCTTTAAACATCATCCTAACCCCTGTCCCCTCACAGCTTATCAGCTGCTGTGCAAACTGCAGGATGATGGCATTTTGTCTTGCAATAATATAATATAGCAAAATAGCAAAGTCGCTCACCAAATGAAATGTGGAGAGGAAAAAATGTGCTTCGTACTCAATGCATTCTATCAGCTTCTGATACACTTTGTCTTCAATGTCGAAAGGGTGTCCAAAAATTACGTTGGAGATCACACTACAGAAGGCATGGAAGAGGGGGGTTCTAGGGTCTACAGATTTGCCTAGAAAAATACAGGTGTCCTCTGTCACAATGAACACTATGAGCAGTGTTGAATGTGTGTTGGAAAGGTCACACAGTTTATCTGCATAATCGTTCAGCTCCTGCTCCCTTCTAAGAACAACTTGTTTGTTTTGCTCTTCTTTTAACCATATTGCTCCTTTAGGCCTTCTGATCACAGGGGGAAAGGAATCCACCCCAAGGGGCCAACTTTGACAAGTGGGCAGGGCAACCTACCTGCCAATCACCTGATATCATTGTGGCACCAAGTGGACACACAGCAGATAGAAACAGACTGCACACCCCCTGTGACTTGATTGTTTGCTTCTCCATGCAGCCACTCCTGGGCCTTTATTCTGACCCAGCAAAACTGTTCACATTCCCAGGTTAACACCAGTCCTCATAGATGCATAGCCTGATGCAGCCTTCAACCTGGTTCCCTCCAGATGTTTTGTAGAACAATACCCATCAGCCCATGTCAGTGTAGACAAGAGCTGTTTGGCAGTGGAGCAGACTCCCTGGGCAGCTGGAGTCAGCAATAACTCACACGGCATCAGCAAGGTTAACTCTTTATTCAAAAAAACACAGACAACTCAGGAGGCCAGGCCTAGCACAGCAACGCTTCCTGGTAGGATTTGCAGCTATGAGGTAGTTTCAAGGACTAAAAGTCCCCGGTTTCCCACAGCTCCCTAAATCTCCTCCTTCTCCAGTTCCATCCCAAGCAATCTGAGGCTCCATCATCTTGCCTGTCTTCACTCATCCCTCTTCATGTTCTGGGAGACCAGCGGGGAGGGGAACTGGTCACAGTAGGAAGAGGAGTCCTCCTGGCTTCTGCAGCAGCCAGCCTCATCTCTGCCTCTTGCCCTCTCTCTTTGCTAACCTCTGCTTCTGCCTCTCCTTCTGGATTGCTCTCTGCCTCAGCCTCTTCCTGATCACTAAACCCTGTTGTCTCTTCGGCTACCAACACCTCCTCTTCCCAATCTTCTCCCACTGACCACTCATCACCATCCCACCACCTCTCCCTGGGCTCTGAGCCTTCTTCCCTTGGGAGTTCCCCAGCTGGTGCCTCCCATCAGTCCTCCGCATCCCACCAGTCCATGACAGATGGCCATACGTCAAGGATTCTTTAGCTGTGATTCCTGCATTGCAGGGGGCTGGACTAGATGACCCTTGAGATCCCTTACAAGTCTATGATTCTATGAATGATGGGCATTGCAGTCCAAAATCTAAATCCTTCAAAGACAGAGGTCCTCTAGCTGGGCCAGGATGATATGGGGATGAAGGACTAAATCCCTTCTCTTGTGGGAGCCCAATTAGTGCCATTGCCTTCCGTTAAGAGTTTGGGTGTAATCCTTGATGCCTCCCTTTCCATGGAGGCACAGGTTACAGCAACAGCCAAGGCGACATTTTTCCACCTTTGCCACATTAAGCCGTTGGTCCCTTACCTTTCCCGCCCCGACCTGGCCACAGTGATCCATGCAATAGTCACCTCCAGGCTTGACTACTGTAATTTGCTCTACGCGGGGCTGCCCTTGAAGCTGTCCCAGAAACTCCAGCGGGTGCAGAATGCTGCAGCGAGGCTCCTCACAGGGTCTTTGCCATGGGAGCATATTCACTCTTCCAGCTGCACTGGCTCCCGGTGGAGTACAGGGTCAGATTTAAGGTGATGGTTTTGACCTTTAAAGCCCTTCACAGCCTAGGACCCTCGTACCTACGGGACCACCTCTCCTGGTATGCCCCATGGAGGACCTTAAGGTCCATAAATAGCAACACCCTAGAGGTCCTGGGCCCTAAGAAAGTCATATTAGCCTCGACCAGAGCCAGGGCCTTCTCAACACTGGCTCCGGCCTGGTGGAACGCTCTGTCTCATGAGACCAGGGCCCTGCAGGATCTGATTTTTTTCCGCAGGGCCTGTAAGACAGAGTTGTTCCGCCTGGCCTTTGGCTTGGAATCAGTTTGATTCCTTCCCCCTCTTTCTTTTTTCCTTTCTCCTCCTGTGATGAGGCTGCATTTTAATGTTTTAATGTTGTATTTTAATCCTGTTTTTTAAGTTGTATTTCAATCAACTTGTTTTTATTATTGGTTGTTAGCCGCCCTGAGACTGGTCTTGGCTGAGGAGGGCGGGGTATAAATAAAATTTATTATTATTATTCTTAAAACATCTGGAGGGCACCTGGTTGGTGGTGGCTGATCTGGTTCATTCCTGGTGTCAGGAAAAGTGCCTTAGAATCAATGATATTCCTGACCTCTCTTGCTTGCGAAGAACTCCACCATGTGGCCAGCCTCCTCTTGCACACAGAACTCCATGCTTCTTCTTCCAAGGCCCAGCGATCGGAGCACAGATATCCCAAAACGCCGCTGCTCCTTCCAGGTGTGGCCACTTGAAAACAGGATACCTAAGGGCAGCAAGATATTATTGTTCAGAAATGAATTTTGCAAGCCAACCATCTGTATAAAACATGGCTAAGAGACAGCCGCTCGACTGCTGTGCTTTACTCCAATGCACCGCCCGCACCCTCTCTGCTGCCACCTGCTGGAGTTCCCTCTTGCAACGCACCCCCAGCTCTGAAATTCTGAGTCTACGAGAACCTTGCTCATTGGTTGCACCCCTGAACTGACTGTGAGTAAGGCCTAAGGGCACAAACTTCCTTTGGAATAGGTGGATATTGGGAGAAGGTGGGACATTGCATCTGGAGCGGCACAACCCGACACCTTCATCTGCCCCAGCTGCAACAAAACATGTTTCTCCCACATCGGTCTCTACGGCCACAGCAGGCGCTGCAGCCTTCCAACAGCTTGACCTCACCCACAAGGCGCACTCCTCCATTGTTTCTCGAGATAGACAGATGCCAGCACTGCTCCCTGTAAGTTTACTAATATGCCGGTTTTCTGCAACAAGCTGTGTCAAATGTGGCTTGCAGCAAACATTCAAAACGCCGAAATACAAATATACGAAATACAGACCATGTCAGTAAATTCAAAAATGACAAAAGCCAACAATTTAACAAACACAAAATAAATTAATTTTTTTTAAAATCAAGGTTTAAGCATATAAATACAAAGCAAAACAAAGGTTAACTAACAATAAAGTTTCTGATTCTCTTTCCCCCCTCCTGTTTTATTAAATTTGCTTAGTAACAGAACATTTTTATATATATTCTATAAAACAAAGAATACAGAACAAAATTCATTCATACTACAATGCCTAACTACATAAGATTAATCTATATGGTTTCTGAAAAACAAAATCAATTCAAAATACCACCCGATTTACTCCCCCCCTCCCTCCCCACTCCAGCCCCCCCCCCCCCGGTCAGGCCTTCCTTCTTCATATCTTTATCCATGATAAAGTTTCTGATTCTCATGTAGTATATTGTAAGTGGACCCACTATTGCTATTGAATGAACACCATTACTTGCACATATTTTCTTTAGGAATTGTTACATGCCGATCAGAAGGTCGGCGGTTCGAATCCCTGTGACGGGGTGAGCTCCCGTTGCTCGGTCCCTGCTCCTGCCAACCTAGCAGTTTGAAAGCACGTCAAAGTGCAAGCAGATAAATAGGAACCGCTCCGGTGGGAAGGTAAACGGCGTTTCCGTGCGCTGCTCTGGTTCGCCAGAAGCGGCTTAGTCATGCTGGCCACATGACCCGGAAGCTGTCTGTGGACAAACGCCAGCTCCCTCGGCCCATAGAGCGAGATGAGCGCCGCAACCCCAGAGTTGGTCACGACTGGACCTAATGGTCAGGGGTCCCTTTACCTTTACCTTTTATCATCATCATCACCACCATCATCATTATACCCCTCCCATCTGGCTGGGTTTCCCTAGCCCCTCTGGACAGCTTCCAGCATGTATAAAAATGTAATAAAATGTCAAACATTTAAAAAACTGCCTTCAGATGTCCTCTAAAAGTTGTACAGTTCTTTATCTCCTTGACATCTGATGGGTGGATGTTCCACAGGGAGCTGTGCATCATGGGAAGGCTGCTACCCAGATATCCAAATGGGAGTCCCAGGTTTGACCCAGAACATAATAGAAGAATAATTTCTTAGACCAGTAGTTCCCAAAGTTGGAACACTAAGAGGCTAGAGGGCGGCAGCTGTGCACTGAAGGTGTAAATGACTACCAGGCTTTGAGAAGCTGGCATCACTGGATCAATTTCATTGAATCAATTAAACTAGTTTTAATTGAATTTTATTGTGTTCATATCTTTCTTATTGGGTTACGGAAAGCACTGTTCTGTGACTCCAATACTTTGGCCATCTCATGAGAAGAGAAGACTCCCTGGAAAAGACCCTGATGTTGGGAAGATGGAGGGCACAAGGAGAAGGGGACGACAGAGGACGAGATGGTTGGACAGTGTTCTCAAAGCTACTAATGAGAGTTTGACCAAACTGCGGGAGGCAGTGGAAGACAGGAGTGCCTGGCGTGCTCTGGTCCAGGGGGTCACGAAGAGTCAGACACGACTAAAGGACTAAACAACAACAACAACATTGAGGTGGGGGCAGTGGGAATGATTTTATGGGTTACACTTACCCTTTGCTTTCATTGTGTCTCTGACAAAGGGCGTTACTACACGACATGAGGTTTCTTCCGAGTAGTTGCTGAGCACTTGCTTCACCAAATGAAAGCCATTCACAACAATCATCGGCTTGTGCCCAACCCAGATGGTGAAGACCTTCCCGTAAACCTTGGACAGCTGTGTCATTTTAAAATTAAAAAGGCATATATGAGAACAAGAGAGGCATTCGTGGTGAGTTCCTGCACTTCTTTTTGTAGAAAAATAGCACCGGGGACACTAGTCGTCTATATTATTTATATGTACTGTCCACCAAAATGTGATTCATCATTTCTCCCCTATTCTGTTGTATTGTTTTCTACACTATGTGCAAAATTCAGTATTTTAAACAATAAAATTAAAAAGCATAACTGTATGAGCATAATAAGTGCAGGCCATTGGGTTCAAATAAACATAGCCAACCACCTGCAATGAGTCCCTTCCAGTTGTGCACAGCTGAAAACTTTCTCTGCAACATGTCCCAACTAACCCCATGCTTTAGAAAAGTCCATGACTGGTGTGATTTGAGAAACAGGTGCAGTTAAAGCAACAAACTGGGTTTACAGCATGCTACATTGCATTGCAGGATGCGGTTGGCGCTGTGGTCTAAACCACAGAGCCTAGGTCTTGCTGATCAGAAGGTCGGCAGTTTGAATCCCTGCGACGGGGTGAGCTCCCGTTGCTCGGTCCCTGCTCCTGCCCACCTAGCTGTTCGAAAGCATGTCAAAGTGGAAGTAGATAAGTAGGTACCACTCCAGCGGGAAGGTAAACAGCTTTTCCGTGTGCTGCTCTGGTTTGCCAGAAGTGGCTTAGTCATGCTGGCCACATGACCCGGAAGCTATACACCCGTTCCCTCGGCCAATAAAGGGAGATGAGCGCCGTACCTTTACCTTTACATTGCTCTGCATCATTCACCTTCATGACCTGAGCTCAGGACCAACTCTATGAAATTCCACAGCCAAATTGCAACAAAGGGTAATTACCGTATTTTTTGCTCTATAAGACTCACTTTTTCCCTCCTAAAAAGTAAGGGGAAATGTGTGTGCGTCTTATGGAGCGAATGCAGGCTGCGCAGCTATCTCAGAAGCCAGAACAGCAAGAGGGATCGCTGCTTTCACTGCGCAGCGATCCCTCTTGCTGTTCTGGCTTCTGAGATTCAGAATATATTTTTTCTTGTTTTCCTCCTGCAAAAACTAGGTGCGTCTTGTGGTCTGGTGCATCTTATAGAGTGAAAAATACGGTACATCTTTGTTGCAATGTCATCCAGTTCTTTCCTCTTTTCCTCCACCTCCAACATTTCCAAACTCCTGGGATAAGCTGATAGTTTTTATTTTGTTTTGTTTTGTTTATTTTCTATAACACCCTTTATCCAAGGATCACAGAGCACTTCACAATATGAAAACATAAAAACACATAACATAGCAAACAAAAACAATACCCCTCCCCTCTTTTAAAGGTTATTTAATTATCCCACTCCAGGTTGTTTAATTATCCAAAGGCCTGGGGTATTGTCTAACCCACCTAAGAGTAAATGACCCATAAAAAGGGTTGTCCGGAAGCATCCCGTCATACATTTTTAAAAGCCATTTTAAAGTGTTGAGCTTTACACACACACAAAAGGAGACATATATTGAGCAATACAGAAACGGAGGTCCACGCACAAGACAAAGGACAGATTGTGGAGGATTCTGCAGCCCAAGGATTCCTTTGTTGTCCACATTTGATCATTATTTAGCTGTAAATTCATGTCCCCCCATTTGAATTTGGCTGAGACACATCCACTTGTATCTGGTGGCAGGGAGTAGGTGGGGAAAACGAGAATAGGGCAAGGCTATCTCTTATTCTGAATTGTTTCATTACACCGAACTTCACATTGTAGGGGGTTGGTTTCCAACTCAACTGCTCTACGATTCTCTGTGACCACCCAGTCAAACTGCCAATTGTTGGGTAAACATCTCCTCTACTTCATTACTAACTTATTTAGTGCATGTACTAGTGCAGCAGATCCCACCGCTACCACCAAAATGTAGTGGATCTCACTGCTGTATACCAATATGTAGCGGATCCCTCCCACATACACACTCCATAATATGTATTTTTCAACCACCATAGGTTATGTTTTGGTTCTTCTGTGAGGGGAAAATTTGATACTGGGAGACTCAGGCAGAAGTTGAACAAGCAATAAAGATTTATTTAACAGAATGAAGTGGATAAAAAAAAAGGATGTATCGGGAGATAATGCCTTTTCAGGAAACAGTTAACCTATTATTAATTATACTAAATCTAATGGATGTTACAGGCTTCTAATCAAGCACAGCTTCTGTTAAACTTCAGTTGTTTATGTTCCGCTATTACGCTTCAGGTAGATGTCAAAAGTTTCTAGACTAGATGGCAAATGCTCAGCTAATTTCCAGTTACTTCACTTCAGTTTCATAACTCAGTTGCTGCATAGGGTGTTACAACTTAATAGTTTGGTTCCTTAACCATATAATTAGGAAATCTTTAATGAGAGTTTGGGAGAGATACAGAGATCCAACTGATTTTCATGAGATTTTAATTTTTTTAAAAATAGAAAAAATGCTGG
This sequence comes from Podarcis muralis, assembly GCF_964188315.1. Lineage (NCBI taxonomy): Eukaryota > Metazoa > Chordata > Lepidosauria > Squamata > Lacertidae > Podarcis > Podarcis muralis. The sequence continues at coordinate 5,654,837 of NC_135660.1, read as the reverse complement.
AAAATGTGGACAGCTGATCTTAAGATGGGAAACATGAGGAACTGGGAGAAACTGAAACAGACAGATTGACCCATTCCCTACTATTTATTTGGAGGAGGGTGGGCAGAATTATAACATGCATTGAAACATGAGTTGGAGGGGACAAGAATGCATATGCCAGGCCACAGGAGCCAACTCCTAGGGGTAAAGGTCCCTTCAGCCTCCCCAATAAAATATTTGAGGGGGCCAGCCCCCCCCCAAAGTTGACGGACAGTGCCATTTAAATGATGTGTGTCTTGTGATTGATTATGCGGGACGTGGCTTACCCTCAATGTTTTACTCAAGTTGGCACCCCTGTGTCAGGCAGAGTGGAGAGGGAGAGAGAGAGAGAGGAGGGGAGGTATTGGAAGGCACAGCAATAAGCAGTTTGCCTTGTGCCCCATAAGTCAGCTTGTGGCCTTCAGGGGTGGTGAAGGACCCCACCTCACATGCCACCAGTAGCCTTCAGGAAACTGGGTCGGTGTCTGAAGCAACAAATAGAGGCCCTTCCTCTGTGACCCAAGGGATCCTGCATTCCCCAGTAGAGCAGATGCTGGGAAGTCCTGCTGCTACACCCTCGTATTAGGAGACAACCCTTAATATGTAAAAAAGGATACCTTGGAGAGGGTGTCTTGATGCCATCCAGAGCCAAAGCACCACAGGGTCCCCAGGAGAGGTAGCGGAAGTGGTCCAGGTGGGAAGTGGCGCCTTGCCCACTGCAGCTTCAAGAACTGCAGACTCAGGAGAGACACCGCCAGAACTGCAAGGCAGCTGCTGATCTCCATTGCCACCTTGGGTTTAAGCCTCAGCTCTGCTCTGGGATGTCTGAGGCAGGTTGGGTTGCTTTTCATATTCTTCCTACAAAGAAGGCGTTACAGCTTTGCCTCCAGCATTTGTACATTTGTCAATAGTGACAATTACCAAACCTCAAAGGTGTTTCAGACAAGGACTTCAAGTGCCGGTACATCAAGTACATCAAGTATACATTGCAGGAACATTCCAGGGATAGGTCCAAGCGCTAATGAAAAGGACAGAAACATTACCGAATAATGACAAAAGAGATACAATACTTTTACAGCAAACGCATCAGATGAAAGAGGTGGTTAATGAACTCAAACTGAGAGGTATAAATAATTATGAGAACGCATATGGTATGTCAAAATCCAAAGGGATAGCAACTGCAGTGGAACCTCGAGTTGCGGGTGTAATCTCTCCTGGAGGCACGTCCGCAACTTGAAGTGTTCTTGAAGTGTTCACTTACCTGCAAATGTTGAGCTGGCATGGATAGCGCAAAGGGGGATGCGCTGGAATGAATTCAAGCCAGCCGTGATGGCGAGAGCAGCCTCTGAAGGCCCACCTGATGCCCTGGTTATCCAGCTGGGGGAGAACGACCTAGCGTACCGCAAAGCTATAGACTTGAGATGGAACATTTTTGACGATTTTGCTGATCTGATGGCGGCTTATCCAAACATTACCATCTTGTGGTCCTCGTTGCTCGAGAGGAGGACATGGAGGGATAGTTTGAACCCGGTTGGAATCAATAAAGCAAGAAAGGTCTTGGAGCGGGCTGTGGCACGTAGAGTGGCGGCTCTGGGTGGGTGCGTCATAGGCCACCCAGGCATCCAGTACAGCAACGAAGCCCTCTACAGATTGGATGGCGTGCATCTGTCAGATGCTGGAAATGATATCTGGTTGGGGGACATCATAGCAGGGATTAGGAGTTGGTTACAGGTTTGAAGGTATTGGCGGCTAGCTTTGCTCAATTGGCGGTCAGGCATTGGCAGGGGTAATTGTTATGCAAATGAAGGGGGGAAGGAAGCGCCATCACCTTCCCCCAAGGAAAAGGGTAGTCCGGTAGAGGACTCCGGGGGGGGTGCTGCCTTGTCCAAAACCTTAGGAGGTAAGGGCCTCCGGCACGCCCCCGAGCGGTGACACCCATGGGATCCTAGTTGGCGTACTTCAACAGGACTCCCACGGCTTGTGGATAACCCTTCCCGGTCTCCATGCCGGGTAGTCGATAGGAGCCAATGCCTAAGGCCAATACCTTTCAATTCCTGTAATCAATAAAGTTGTGGCCTTTTATGCCCATTAACCTTAAATAATGTGTCCGGTGTCTTCATTTCACATGGGGGGAGGGGATTTGCCACGCAACGCATATGGTATGTCAAAATCCAGAGGGATAGCAACTACAGTGGAACCTCGAGTTGCGGGTGTAATCTCTCCCGGAGGCACGTCCGCAACTTGAAGTGTTCGCATCCAGAAGTGCTGTGTCTGCGCATGTGCATGGTGCAATTTAGCGCTTCTGCGCAAGCGGTGAAACCCAGAAGTAATCATTCTGGTACTTCTGGGTTGCCGTGGGACACAGGTTGAAAAGACGTTACCTGAAGTCAACGCAACATGAGGTATGACTGTATAATTTCAAAGAGATGCGGATTTAGATTATTAAAGATAATAATAATTAATAATAATAATAAAAAAATTTATACCCTGCCCATCTGGCTGGGCTTCCCCAGCCACTCTGGGCGGCTTCCCAAAAAATATTAAAATACTGTAATACATCAAACATTAAAAGCTTCCCTAAACAGGGCTGCCTTCAGATGTCTTCTAAAAATCTGTAAGTTGTTGTTCTCTTTGACATCTGGTGGGAGGAGGTTCCACAGGGAGGGCGCCACTACCGAGAAGGCCCTCTGCCTGGTTCAATATTATACAATGATGATAATGATGATGATTTATACCCCACCCATCTGGCTGGTTTCCCCCAGAAAAACAACTTTACGTTATAAAAATAAGGTGGGTTCTAAAAATATACGCATCTCACGTGTCAAAAACCAGGGTAAAGAGGTGGGAGGGAGTTCTACAACTTAGGGGCCGCCACAAATAATGCCTTTCCTGGGCTGCCACCACCCCAGGCTTCTGAGGGCAGTGGAACAACCCATTTTTGTGGTTGGTAAACCCAGTTTAGTACTATGTATACACCAGGTGGCAGCTTGCCTTCTTCAATATTCATCGAGTCAATTATTTGCTCCTTCTTGCTACTCCTGCTATTTTCAAAAGGACTATTTCCAGAAGGAAATAGAAAATTGTGAAGAAGATTTTATGCGTAGGCTAGTACAGGACACCTGTGGTGACCTCATTACGGCCAGCTTGATCAGTTATTTAGTTTCTTATCTGATCTATAGGAGCAGGTCAGGTCATGCGTAACATCAACAGCTTTTCCATCAACAGGAATGAACGAGTTTATTTATTTAGAACTGGATATGGAACAACTGATTGGTTCAAAATTGGGAAAGGAGTACGACAAGGCTGTATTTTGTCTCCCTGCTTATTTAATTTATATGCAGAATACATCATGCGAAAGGCTGGGCTGGATGAATCCCAAGCTGGAATTAAGATTGCCGGAAGAAATATCAACAACCTCAGATATGCAGATGACACAACCTTGATGGCAGAAAGTGAGGAGGAATTAAAGAACCTTTTAATGAGGGTGAAAGAGGAGAGCGCAAAATATGGTCTGAAGCTCAATATCAAAAAAACGAAGATCATGGCCACTGGTCCCATCACCTCCTGGCAAATAGAAGGGGAAGAAATGGAGGCAGTGAGAGATTTTACTTTCTTGGGCGCCATGATCACTGCAGATGGTGACAGCAGCCACGAAATTAAAAGACGCCTGCTTCTTGGGAGAAGGGCAATGACAGGCCTAGACAGCATCTTGAGAAGTAGAGATGTCACCTTGCCAACAAAGGTCCGTATAGTTAAAGCCATGGTCTTCCCAGTAGTGATGTATGGAAGTGAGAGCTGGACCATAAAGAAGGCTGATCGCCGAAGAATTGATGCTTTTGAATTATGGTGCTGGAGAAGACTCTTGAGAGTCCCATGGACGGCAAGAAGATCAAATGCATCCATTCTTAAGGAAATCAGACCTGAGTGCTCACTGGAAGGACAGATCGTGAAGCTGAGGCTCCAGTACTTTGGCCACCTCATGAGAAGAGAAGACTCCCTGGAGAAGACACTGATGCTGGGAAAGATGGAGGGCAAAAGGAGAAGGGGGCAACAGAGGACGAGATGGTTGGATAGTGTTTTCGAGGTTACCAGCATGAGTTTGACCAAACTGCGGGAGGTAGTGGAGGACAGAGGTGCCTGGCGTGCTCTGGTCCATGGGGTCACGAAGAGTCGGACACGACTAAACGACTAAACAACAACATCATATCTCCTCTCATTTTCCTCTTATCCTGGCTAAACATAACCAGCTCCCTCACCAGTCTTGGTTCCCAGACCATGGATCATCTTGGTCACCCTCCTCTGCACACATTCCATCTTGTCAACATCCTTCTTGAACTGTGGTCCCGGAACGAGTTTAAAACCACAGCGGCTATGCATTCATTTCCTGTTTATAGTGTGCCTGCAACCCTTAGAATCTTGTAGCACTCACAGAGAGTGGGCTGGCATATAACAGCTCATCCTTTATTAATAATACACTCACAGCTCAGAACATAGATCTGACCAAATAGTTTATTCAGCTAATCCCTTGCCGTCTCTGAAACACACAGGAGAACTGCAAGAAATCGGTCCCGGATATTTGTGCACAAGCAATGAATAAGGAACAATGAATATTTGCTAGGCTGGTGGTAACTCAACAACAACAACAACAACAACAACAACAACAACAACAACAACAACAACAATTTATTAATACCCCGCCCATCTGGCCCATCGGTCCCGGATATTTGTGCACAAGCAATGAATAAGGAACAATGAATATTTGCTAGGCTGGTGGTAACTCAACAACAACAACAACAACAACAACAACAACAACAACAACAACAATTTATTAATACCCCGCCCATCTGGCTGAGTTTCCCCAGCCACTCTGGGCGGCTCCCAATCAATTACTAAAAACAATACAGCATTAAATATTAAAAACTTCCCTGAATAGGGCTGCCTTCAGATGTCTTTTAAAGATAGGATAGCTACTTATTTCCTTCACATCTGAAGGGAGGGTGTTCCACAGGGTGGGTGCCACTACCGAGAAGGCCCTCTGTCTGGTTCCTTGTAACCTTACTTCTCACAATGAGGGAACCGCCAGAAGGCCCTCGGCGCTGGATGTCAGTGTCCGGGCTGAACGATGGGGGTGGAGACGCTCCTTCAGATATACTGGACCAAGGCCGTTTAGGGCTTTAAAGGTCAGCACCAACACTTTGAATTGTGCTCGGAAATGTACTGGGAGCCAATGCAGATCTCTCAGAACCGGTGTTATGTGGTCCCAGCGGCCACTCCCGGTCACCAGTCTAGCTGCCACATTCTGGATTAATTGCAGCTTCCGGGTCACCTTCAAAGGTAGCCCCATGTAGAGCGCGTTGCAGTAGTCCAAGTGGGAGATAACTAGAGCATGCACCACTCTGGTGAGACAGTCCGCAGGCAGATAGGGTCTCATCCTGCGTACCAGGTGGAGCTGGTAGACAGTTTCCCTGGACACAGAATTAACCTGCACCTCCATGGATAGCTGTGAGTCCAAAATGACTCCCATGCTGTGCACCTGGTCCTTCAGGGGCACAGCTACCCCATTCAGGACCAGGGAATCCCCCACACCCGCCCGCCCCCTGTCCCCAAAAAACAGTACTTCTGTCTTGTCAGGCTTCAACCTCAATCTGTTAGCCTCCATCCACCCTCCAACTACCTCCAGTTTCTCTATTTGATTTTTTGTCACCGAAGTATGCTACAGGATCCTGCCCTTGCTGGAAACCCACAGAGATGAAACAGATTGCTCGCCTCTTCTTCCCTTGGGCGACGACAAGATTACACTGGCTTATTTATTATGAATGTTTGTAAGTGATGCCAGCGAAGGTTTGATGATGATGATGATGATAATAATCCAGAGAACAATAACAGGGGGGAAAATACACTATGATTTATTTTTATGGTCCTAATGAAAGTCAGATGGAATTTTGTTATGAAGTGTTCAAGGTATATTCAAAAGGGCTATATGATTATGGCAGGAGATTTCAATATGGTATTTGATAAACAAACCGGTAAGTCAAATCCTACTCCAGAGGAAAGATGTAGTAACACTAGAGGATTAGCCAAAATTGTGAAAGGGAAAGATATGAAACGTGTATGGAGAGAAATTCTTTCTTCTCACCATTGCATAAGACCAATTCCAGGATTCGTTTCAAAAAACTTAATATATAAAACAATGAATATGGAAATTGGAATAATATTGTAAAGGTAACCAACCACACATTGGTTAATGCAATATTAAAAATAAAGATTATAAGGAAGCCAGAAGATGGAGGTTAGATACAAGGATCTTCAATAGTAGTCAAACAGTAAATAAGATAGGAAAGGAATTATTTGACATATGGGAGATTGATGAGAAGGGGCAAAGTACTGATGCAATAATATGGGATACAATGAAAGTGGTGATGAGGGAAATTGGTATTAGGGAATCCAGTAAATTGAAAAAACAACAACAAGAAGCAGTGAAAAAGGTAGAGGCAGAAATTAGGACCATTGGAAAATCAATATATTAATGATAAATATAAAAGAAGTTATGCACAATTACAAAAGGAAGGAGTTAGAAAATAAAGATAAGGGAAAAGTGCAGAGAGATTTGATTTTCTTGAAAAGAGAATGTTTTGAACAAAGTAATAAAAATTCCAAATTGCTGGCTAGAGCTGTATAGTAAAAAAAAAAGTAAAGAATTCAATTAGCCTAATAATGATGTGATTTACTGCTGGTTCACCTTAGAGCAGGGGTTGGGCCACAAGCAGCCCATGGGGGTCGTTTAAAGGGCCCACGAGCCACCCCCGAACCAAGCGGCCTGCTCGGTGAGTCCCCGCGTGTTGTGCTAAACCGGTGCAGCACGGAGCGGGGACTTGCTTCTGCGGCGCCATAAATTGCTTCTCCATAGATGCTGAAAATCGCATCTCCACAGACGCGATCCAACCCACGGAGTGATCTCCGCGGGAGTGAACTGGCCCAGGCGAGGAAAACCTTCCCGACCGCAGCCTTAGACAGTATGTGGGAGGTTTCGCAACCGCAGCCACAACCATTAGACCTATAATGCACAATAATCATGCAGGTTATGTTTGTTGAGAAATCTAGGAAAGTTGAAAAACAAATGTCTTGCACACTCTGTCATGTAACAGCATTAAATTCTTCCAAGAATTTAAAGCTGGTTACTGAAAAAATTGCACAAGAGATATATAAGAGAAATCTTTTTATTTGCGATAGCTGCTGCCCAGTTACTAATTGCATCGAATTGGAAAGGGGGAAACAGTAAGGGAATGGCGGAAGAAGTTACTAGACTATGCAGAAATGGCTCAATTGACAAATAGGTTAAGGGGAAATACAAAACAATCATTTACTCAAAAATGGGATATGTTCAAGAAATACCTACAAAAATATAATAACAATATAACATCTATGGCAGCTTCTGAATGACCCTTGTATAAATTGAATATTAATAAATAAGGAAAAATGCTATGATGTGTTTTAAGAAAGTATTAGAAAATATATTAAGAGTAAGGTAATAAGTCTAAGTTCATTCAATATTGTAAATGTAAAGTACATTGGGAAATTACGGGAAGTCATAGTTTAGTTTATTTGATTCTAGTTTGGTTTATTTTTGTTTAGTTAGAAAATATAAGAAAAGAGCACATATAAGTTTAAATTAATATTTAATGGTAAAAACATTTAAGGTTGTTATTATTATTATCATCATTATTACCCTTTACATGTAGATAAGATTGTGTATGAAATCCATGGGTTTCAATAATAATAATAAATTCACAAGAGAACAAGGGTGGACAATAAAGAATGGGAACAGGGTGGAGGGAATCAAATCAATCTTACTCAATGTTGAAATGGGAATCAAAGGAATGGCTTGTGCAACCTTGTCTTGCACCCCAGTATCATGCAAAACAGCCTTATCCAACCTGGTGCCCTCCAGGTGTTTACAGAAAGTCCCACCAGCCCCAGCCAGAGGAGAAGCCAATGGGAGTGAGACCCTCCAGCCCCAGCCTGACACACTTTGAGAGCCTCTAAAGTATGGGGATCTGGGACTTCCGCTTGAGGCGCCATGGAAGATGGCTGAAAATTCCATCGCTCCGGCTCCCACGGGGTAATTAGAGGCTGAGATGGGAGTAATCAGCCTCCCAAAATCTTCATGGGGGTACAGGAAGACACAGTCTCATCCGGGGATGCCCAACAAACCAGCCCCAAATTCGGAAGGAAGGAGGGGCTGGGGGCACTGGATGGAAAGCCCCCGAGAGAGTCTGGCTCTCCTGGACGCTGTCTCTGCGAGCGAATCAAGTTCCATTTCTTAAGATGAAAAATTGGATTTAAGGTTTGGACATGCTTCGAGCGAGGAGGGAGAAATTACTCTGCCAATTAACCCAGCCACTGAAGTGCCAAAAAAGACTGAGTGGAAGAAGGACTAACATCTAAGTTGGTATGTTGGAATGGAACGAAAAGGGGGGGGGGAGAGCCTCTCTTATTAATGTACTTTGCTTTATTATATTATTTGGCAAAAGAAAAAAAGCCCAGAAGAACTGTTTACATTAACTATAACAAGCGAGATTGGAAAGTTTTGCATTTGTTTATATAATATGGCTCTAAAATTATAAACTGTTTGGAAATAATAATACTACATAATTAAGGCTTTTGATATTTGATTTGCCTGGAAGAGGATAAAAGATTCTCCAGGGTGTGGACATCAGACAGAAGCAGAATCTCATTAGCCGCTGGAGAGATGTTAAAAAACCTTGGACGGTTTCCTAGAATCTATGTGGGAGCTGTGTCACAATTTTAATTTGGAGGAGGTGAGCCTTTAATATGTTGTTATATTTGTATTTCCAGTTTGATTTGGTAAATCTCCCCTGGAAAGGCTAATGTTTGATGCAACCGGTCTGGGGAAATTAATGAGCAGACACTTAGACTTGATTTCATCGGAACTGAGTGAAGATGACAGCTGCCAGCAGCGTAAAGACCTTTGGATTGATTCAGCAGAAACACCAGCGTGTGAGGAATCATAGAGGGGAATCATAGACATAAAATCCACACAGAAAATCCACACATCATTGCTTGCTTCAAGTCGCTTGTGGGAACAACTCAGAGACCGTGAAAGAACGAAGGTTAACAACAGGAAGAATTAGAGGAACCATCGGAAGTGGCCATGAAAAGCAGTAGAGATATGATATGATCAGAACCCTCCAAACTTGAAGCATGGGAAGTCCTATTTATAATCTGGCAGAATATTCGGATTATTTGATATGTATATGGAATATTTAATGTGATTGGATTGGATTGTTAAAGTGGAAAATTTAATAAAAATGAATTATTATTATTATTATTTTTTAAGTATGGAGATCTGGAGGGTTGTCTCAAACTACTCAGCAGAGCAGTGAAGAGAAAAAGGCTCATTTCAGTCTACAAAAAAAATTCCTTCCAGTAGCACCTTAAAGACCAACTAAGTTAGTTCTTGGTATGAGCTTTCGTGTGCATGCACACTTCTTCAGATATCTGAAGAAGTGTATCTGAAGAAGTGTATCTGAAGAAGTGTGCATGCACATGAAAGCTCATACCAAGAACTAACTTAGTTGGTCTTTAAGGTGCTACTGGAAGGAATTTTTTTTGTTTTGACTATGGCAGACCAACACAGCTACCTATCTGTAACTGTATTCAGTCTACAAGTGGAACTATGTGAGTTGTGTGCTGCTGGCAATTGGCTGTTCCATACTTTGTCAAGCTGCCGCCCTTCAGGGGCTTTGAACTACAACTCCCATCATCCCCGGCGGGCACATGCACATCTCACCCCTATTGGCTGAGCCCAGTCCTCCAGTCTTCTAAGGCTGAGTCAGAGGGTTTTATTTCTCCAGATTCTATATATAGTTCGTTGGTAACTCAATCCATTTGATGCAATGCTTATCAGCATGCAGCGAGAAATCCCTGCCGGTTGCCAAGTGTGAAGGTACTTGTGCTACCTCTCTCTTTGTGCCTATGTTAAGAAGCTACTTTTGCCTGGCACTCATGCAGAATGAAAAGCATGTTCTGTGTTACAGTCAAAGAAGAAATAGGAAGAATTGTTTGCTTGCTTGTTTGTGTGTTTATTAAATTTGTATACCACCCTATAACCACAGGACTCAGAGCAGTTCATAGGATAAATTATTATTATCATTAATGAAATGTATGTACTGCACTGACAATCACAGAGCAGTTTACAACATTAAAAAAGCCTTACGCTGCATCATAAATCTGCTTAAAAAACTTTGGAAAGTTGATTTGAAGTTTACGGATTGTATATTGTTAAAAGAGATTATATGAAGATGATATACAGGTGGTATGTCACACCAATAAAATTGGCAAGAATGTATAAACCAGAACAAAAGAATTGTTGGAGGTGTAAAGAAGGGGAAGGTACCTTTTACCATATGTGGTGGGAATGTAAGAATATTCAATTTTGGGGGAAATGATATATAATGAATTGAAAAAAAATGTTTGAAATGACATTTACTAAAAAAAAACAGAAGCTTTTTTGATAGGAATTTTAGGATAACTGCCAAAAGAAAAACAGACATTATTTATGTATGTAACAACAGTGGCAAGAATTCTGATAGCACAGAACTGGAAGACTGGAGAAATACCATCAAAGGAACAATGGCAAGAGAAGTTGATGAACTATGCAGAGTTGGCAAAGTTAACAGATAAACTACATGAAAAAGACAATAGTGACTTTGAAAAAGAATGGGAACCTTTTACATCATATTTGCAGAAACAACAAAAAATATTGAGTCACTGGCAGGATTTAAATAAACATTTGCAATTTTATTTATAAAAAAACCAAGAAACTTAATAGTATGTTAATACAGAAGTATATATAAACAGCAGGATGTAATAAACCAGGGATGGAAGTTGAGGGAAGTCAGCAGGGAAGAGGGAAATTGAAACTTGAATGTACCTGTAACGTAATGATTACAGATATTGTAAAAATGAAAAACCCAATAAAAACGAATTAAAAAACAAAACAAAACAAACTTAGGCTGCCCAGAGACAAGCAATGTGTGTTTGCTTTCTCTGGTAGAAGTATTGTTACATTAAGGACTTTGGGGGTGCATAATTTGGTAAAATCTCAGCCACCATGAATTAAATCATCCCACCCGACTCAGCCTTATGACTTCGAATGATCCCATCTTATGCTGACGCACAGGTAATCCAATGTGACCTGGTGTCTTTACTCCTGGCAGCAGCACACTTGAGGATAGCAGGTCACTGGAAGACTGCTGGATGAAAGGTTGGCTAGATAAACTGTGGGATGTGATGTTAGAGGAAAGAAGGGCCACCCAAAATTATGTGGTTTGAGGGATAGCTAAGAAAATTGAATTTGATGTAATATGGTGGTCCCTTTATATCATAGCTGAACAAAGATGGGCATTTTTTTAAAAAAATCATATTTATTAAATTTTCCAACAATAAAAGAAAAAAGTCCAAAAAAAGAAAAACAGTGAAAAAAATAAATAGAAAACATTTACATTTCAAGCCTTAATTTCAATAACATCTTTCCCGGACTTCCCCACCCCTCCCCTTCTTGTATTCCATTTCTATTTGTTTAATTCAACAAGTTCCTATCCCACATTTTTGACCTTATCATATTTGACCCATTATTCAATTTAGCTCATTTTACCTACCCTCTTTCATAATCCACCGTCTTTAAACATAAACCTCTTTTTCCTAAGATCAACCCCTGTTCCCTTCCACGAATTCCCCTTTTTTATATTCACTTCAAAACAACATATGAAAGAAAGAAAAATTCAAAATATAATTGTACACCCTTTGGATTCCCATTCTCCCTCCCCTCTTTCCCGGTTTCAATCCCCAAAACCCATCGGTCTATCTAGTGTCAGCCTGGCGATCTCACGTCCGAGGCTCTTAATTCTCTCTCTGCTCCTCTTTGCCGGTTTTTTTGATAGTCTTTTATGTCAGGCACCAGATCTCGTAGAAGTTCTGTCCCCAAAATGTCCATTTTTCTTGCATCCAGGCCTCTATAGTTAAAAATATAACTCCAATCTTGTTTCTTAATCCTTTTGAGCCTGAATGTCCCAAATAGTCCCACTTCCATCTTGCTCAGGTTGATACTCCATAGATCTTCTAGTCCCTCCATCAGGAGGTCTCTCCGGTTTTCAATGTCCAGTTCACGCCAAATTTCCATAATCCAATTCCTGTTTTCTTTTATGTCCTTCCTGACAGGCCCTTGGCCTTCCTTAGTCTTCTGCGATGGTGAAAATCCTCCTTCATTCCCTTCCCATTCGGCATAAATCTCCTGTTCCTTTCCATCACATTCTTCAGATTTCTTTTCCTGTTCAGTTGTAAGTGTTTCCAGTTTCGCTACAGAAGCTATTTGTTCAGGAACCAAAACTTGCGTCAAGGCCCTTCCATTTTCAATAGATGCCTCTATTGTTTCCTTCAGTTTAGCTACTTCTGTAGACAAAACAGTACTCTGGTCATGCAGTTCTCCCAGGAGATAAAAAGTCCTGTTCAACTCCATCAGTATTTTTCCACTTGCAGCCATACTTGTAATGTCCCGAGACCCCCTCTAGAGGGGTTATATTTACTTAGTTTCCTTCCAAATCCAAGCCAAAAGTCAAATTAACTTGTTGTTCCTTGTTTTCAATACATTGTGTCCAAATTGTAACGAATCTAGCCAGCAAAGTCACCAGAACAAAGTTCTCTTTTTTATACTTCACTTTGACAGCTACTTTGACAGCTGTCAAAATCTCAATCTCTCTTCCCCAGGCTTTCTCGCAGTTTACTCCCGGTTCCGAGGGGGGGTTGCACTTTAAATCTCAGTCCACTCTTATCCTCCAGCACAATTACTTGTAATTTAAACTCGTGGAATTTATAACTTTTTCTCAATGAAGAGAAGGCTCTTTTTTTTTTGACCTTAATTGTTAAATCCTTGCTTTAAATTGTCTTCAATGGGGGGGGAGACGGACTTCCTCTTTGCACCTCTCCCGCTCGTGCCAAATTTCAAAAAAAGACGAAGAATTTCCCTTTTAAGTCCAATTTCCGTATTACTCATGGGTTGTTGTTTTAAGCCAAATGTTCAGAAGAAGAAGTCAGCGCTCTCCACCGAATGGCATGCGGCTTCGCTCAGCAGGGGAAGCAGAGGACTTTCAGTACCGCGCCGCTCCCCGTCCCCCGTTCTGTAGCCTTTAAAAAGGCTCCTTCACGGGTCGGGAAGGGTGCTAACGGTGCCCGCCGAGTCACCAAGTCCACGGGCATCCGCTCCTGTGGTTTTTAAGGGTCCCCGCGTCGCCGGCGTGGTAGAACCCGATCCCTACTGAGCAGATTCCCTCCGGAGCTCGGAGGGAATCCGCCATTCGGCAATGGCGCCAACCCAGAAGTTAAAGATGGGCATTTATTACAATTTCCAATGAGTCATAGAATCATAGAATTGCGGAGTTGGAAGTAACCCCAAGGGTCATCCAAACCAACCATCTGTGATGCAAGAATTGCCACTAAAGCATTCATGACAGATGGCCATCCAAACTCCCCTTAAAAACTTCCAGTGAAGAGAAATTAAGTGGTTTTTAGCTGTAATGATTATGTAATCAAGAAAAGAAAGGTCAAAAATTAAATAGAAATTAGGGGAAGGATTTGCTGAATTGAATTAATTAGAGATTGGAATACAGAAAGGGGAGGTATGAGGACGTCGGGAAAGTAAGTTTTATGAATAGAAGGGATTGAAATTATACTTGTTGTTGTACGTGTTTTGTATGTATTTTCGCTTTTTCTGTTTTCTGTTTTGTCTATTTTATACAAACTTTTAAAAACTTTAATAAATATCTTTAAAAAACAACCACAACTTCCAGTGAAGGAGATTCCACCACCTCCCAAAGGAGTCCATTCTGCTGTTGTACAGCTCTTACTGTTACATTTCTTGTAACTTGAATCCATTGGTACAGATCCTACCCTCCAGAGCAGGGGAAAACAAGCTTGCTCCATCCTCTGTGTAAGGTAAAAAGGTAAAGTTAAAGGACCGCTGGATGGTTAAGTCCAGTCAAAGGCGACTCTGGGGTTGCGGTGCTCATCTCGCTTTCAGGCTGAGGGAGCCGGCATTTGTCCACAGACAATTTTCTTGGTCATGTGGCCAGCATGACTAAACCGCTTCTGGTGCAATGGGACGCTGTGATGGAAACCAGAACGCACGGAAATGCCGTTCACCTTCCCAGCACAGTGGTACCTATTTATCTGCTTGCACTGGTGTGCTTTTGGGCTGCTAGGTTGGCAGAAGCTGGGACAGAGCAATGGGAGCTTAACCCATTGCATGGATTCGAACCGTCGACCTTCCGATCAACATATTTGAAGATGGCTATCATATCTCCTCTCATTTTCCTCTTATCCTGGCTAAACATAACCAGCTCCCTCACCAGTCTTGGTTCCCAGACCATGGATCATCTTGGTCACCCTCCTCTGCACACATTCCATCTTGTCAACATCCTTCTTGAACTGTGGTGCCCAGAACTGGAAACAACTCCAGCTATGCACATGACCTTCTTGAACCAGATGTTAAGGCGAGTTGAAGGCTTCTTTCCACATTTGGACTATTGTTCATTGAGCAGAAACACAAGAGGGTTTGCATTTCTGACACCCCTTCTCCCAGAACTCGATGTGCATTGCAAGTGGAAGAGCAAAGGACTCAGAGACAATTAGCCCCTGGCGCCCACGGTAAGAGGAAGTGCTGTTGCTAGGAAGGGAGGGCGGAGGAGCTCAGTTGGAGCAACACCATTGTTGTAGAGACAGCGTTCTTTTCTATCTCTTTGTGAATACCGAATAAATTATGTGGTGAGAACTCTTTTAGCTATCTGCCTTTTGACTGCCACCGGGGGAGGGATCGTAATTCCCTGAAGTCTTGACAGAGCCTTGACAACAATTGCGACCCAGCTGTTTATCTGTCCATCTAGGCCACACACCCATTGTGCAATTGTGAAAGAGTCAATTAAGTGTTTCCAAGAAAGCCATTGCTTCAGCACAAATGGGAGAGCTGTCAAGATCAGGGGGACGATGCCCTGAAATATCTGAAAGGCTACATCCTTCAGTACAGACCCTCTCAGGTGCTAAAATGGTGGTAGTCCCAACAGATAACGGAAGAGAGGCCATGCTCTGTCGCAGTTCCTAAGCTATGCAATTGTCTTCCCACAAAGGTACATCCAGCACCTTCATTAATCAGTTTACATTGTTTGCTGAAGATACAACTCATTACCCCACCCTTCAACATGTTTATATAAGAAGAAGAGTTTGGATTTGATATCCCGCTTTATCACTACCCGAAGGAGTCTCAAAGCGGCTCACATTCTCCTTTCCCTTCCTCCCCCACAACAAACACTCTGTGAGGTGAGTGGGGCTGAGAGACTTCAGAGAAGTGTGACTGGCCCAAGGTCACCCAGCAGCTGCATGTGGAGGAGCGGAGACACGAACCCAGTTCCCCAGATTACGAGGCTACCGCTCTTAACCACTACACCACACTGTAAAACAATATAGTTTTAGGACCCACTCTGTTCTGACTGTTATTTGTTTCAAAATCTTTTTAATGTATTTTGAATTGTTTTCACTGGTACCTTAGGGTGAACAGTTGTTTCTTAAGGATAAATCACAACAATAACGACGACTTCTGCTGGCAACCTCACAGCCTAAAAAATACAAAAATAGACTTCCAGGTTGGCGCCATTGCCGAATGGCGGATTCCCTCCGAGCTCCGGAGGGAATCTGCTCAGTAGGGATCGGGTTCTACCGCGCCGGCGACGCGGGGACCCATAAAAACCACAGGAGCGGATGCCCGTGGACTTGGTGACTCGGCGGGCACCGTTAGCGCCCTTCCCGACCCATGAAGGAGCCTTTTTAAAGCTACGGAACGGGGGACGGGGAGTGGCGCGGTGCTGAGAGTCCTCTGCTTCCCCTGCTGAGCGAAGCCGCATGCCATTCGGTGGAGAGCACTGACTTCTTCTTCTGAACATTTGGATTAAAATCAACAACCCATGAGTAATACGGAAATTGGACTTAAAAGGGAAATTCTTCGTCTTTTTTTTTAAATTCGGCACGAGCGGGGGAGGTGCAAAGAGGAAGTCCGTCTCCCCCCCATTGTAGACAATTTAAAGCAAGGATTTAACAATTAAGGTCAAAAAAAAAAAAAGAGCCTTCTCTTCATTGAGAAAAAGTTATAAATTCCACGAGTTTAAATTACAAGCAATTGTGCTGGAGGATAAGAGTGGACTGAGATTTAAAGTGCAACCCCCCCTCGGAACCGGGAGTAAACTGCGAGAAAGCCTGGGGAAGAGAGATTGAGATTTTGACAGCTGTCAAAGTAGCTGTCAAAGTGAAGTATAAAAAAGAGAACTTTGTTCTGGTGACTTTGCTGGCTAGATTCGTTACAATTTGGACACAATGTATTGAAAACAAGGAATAACAAGTTAATTTGACTTTTGGCTTGGATTTGGAAGGAAACTAAGTAAATATAACCCCTCTAGAGGGGGTCTCGGGACATTACAAGTATGGCTGCAAGTGGAAAAATACTGATGGAGTTGAACAGGACTTTTTATCTCCTGGGAGAACTGCATGACCAGAGTACTGTTTTGTCTACAGAAGTAGCTAAACTGAAGGAAACAATAGAGGCATCTATTGAAAATGGAAGGGACCTGACGCAAGGTTTGGTTCCTGAACAAATAGCTTCTGTAGCGAAACTGGAAACATTTACAACTGAACAGGAAAAGAAATCTGAAGAATGTGATGGAAAGGAACAGGAGATTTATGACGAATGGGAAGGGAATGAAGGAGGAGTTTCACCATCGCAGAAGACTAAGGAAGGCCAAGGGCCTGTCAGGAAGGACATAAAAGAAAACAGGAATTGGAATATGGAAATTTGGCGTGAACTGGACATTGAAAACCGGAGAGACCTCCTGATGGAGGGACTAGAAGATCTATGGAGTATCAACCTGAGCAAGATGGAAGTGGGACTATTTGGGACATTCAGGCTCAAAAGGATTAAGAAACAAGATTGGAGTTATATTTTTAACTATAGAGGCCTGGATGCAAGAAAAATGGACATTTTGGGGACAGAACTTCTACGAGATCTGGTGCCTGACATAAAAGACTATCAAAAAAACCGGCAAAGAGGAGCAGAGAGAGAATTAAGAGCCTCGGACGTGAGATCGCCAGGCTGACATTAGATAGACCGATGGGTTTTGGGGATTGAAACCGGGAAAGAGGGGAGGGAGAATGGGAATCCAAAGGGTGTACAATTATATTCTGAATCTTTCTTTTTTTCATATGATGCTTTGAAGTGAATATAAAAAAGGGGAATTCGTGGAAGGGAACAGGGGTCGATCTTAGGAAAAAGAGGTTTATGTTTAAAGACGGTGGATTATGAAAGAGGGTAGGTAAAATGAGCTAAATTGAATAATGGGTCAAATATGATAAGGTCAAAAATGTGGGATAGGAACTTGTTGAATTAAATAAATAGAAATGGAATACAAGAAGGGGAGGGGTGGGGAAGTCCGGGAAAAATGTTATTGAAATTAAGGCTTGAAATGTAAATGTTTTTTATTTTTATTTTTTACTGTTTTCCTTTTTTGGACTTTTTTTTCTTTGATTGTTGGAAAATTTAATAAATATGATTTTAAAAAAAAAAGCATGACTATTACCGAGGTCAACTCTTTCAATTCTTAAAAATGTTCCATTAACCTGTGCAAAGATTTTACTTTCTGGACACTGAATGCACTTCCACTTTGCAAGCTCATTTTTCCGGAGGGTAGGATTCGATCCAGTGGCTTTAAGTTACAAGAAAGGAGATTCCAGCTAAACATCAGGAAGAACTTTCTGACAGTAAGAATTGTCTCCCTCATGATAAAAAATGTCATGATCCAGAAAGAGGGAGAATTCCGTGAAAGAAGAAGAGAGTTTGAATTTGATATCCCGCTTTAGCACTACCTGAAACTCAAACAACAGTTAACTACTTCAAGTAAAGGTAAAGGTAAAGGTACCCCTGCCCGTATGGGCCAGTCTTGACAGACTCTAGGGTTGTGCGCCCATCTCACTTAAGAGGCCGGGGGCCAGCGCTGTCCGGAGACACTTTCCGGGTCACGTGGCCAGCGTGACAAAGCTGCATCTGGAGAGCCAGCGCAGCACACGGAAACGCCGTTTACCTTCCCGCCAGTAAGCGTTCCCTATTTATCTACTTGCACCCGGGGGTGCTTTCGAACTGCTAGGTTGGCAGGCCCTGGGACCGAACAACGGGAGCGCACCCCGCCGCGGGGATTCGAACCGCCGACCTTTCGATCGGCAAGCCCTAGGCGCTGAGGCTTTTACCCACAGCGCCACCCGCGTCCCGAACTACTTCAAGTATTATGCCGTAAAGTTGTTATACTGCATGGTTTGGATTTTATCTGCCTTCTTATTTTAAGCCTTTGCCCTTAGTCATCAGGAGGAAATGCTTCTGTTCACCTGCTTCATCCTGAAAACCTTTCCTGGAATCACTATGCAAATATATAAATCAGCGCACCCTTTCCTTTCTGCCAGGAACAGTAGTTAAATCTGTGGGCAAAGATAAACACATTCACTTCAAATCAACCAGCCTTTTGATCACTGAAACTGTGATATAAAATTAACTTGGTGAAGAAGTTATTCTTGCTCAGCTATGCCATATTTACCCATATATGAAACCTGAGCCTACATTAATAATAATAATATTAATAATTTATTATTTATACCCCGCCCATCTGGCTGAGTTTCCCCAGCCACTCTGGGCGGCTTCCAATCAAGTATTAAAAACAATACAGCATTAAATATTAAAAACATTAGAGGGCTTCACAGCACTAACACCTCAAGAGGGTCTTGTCTCTCCCAGAGCCAAAGCCTTGGATTCAAGCAGAGGTCCTGGCATGGCTTTCTCTCTCTTGCCTCTCAGTCCCATCACTGGAGCTCAGCTCTGCTCCAAACTTTGGCTTTGTCTGTTTAGGGAGGAGGCCTCGTTCACACACCGAGCCATATAATGACTCTTCACCCAGCCTATCTCTTCATCAGGGGCTGGCCTGGCTAGTCCAAGAATTAGAAGTCTTACGGTAATTAAATCCTAACACTTACTGGATCCAAGGATTAGAGGTGTATGGAACACATTCAAACTCCTAACCATATGTTTCTATGGCAGCTGGGCATTACCTGTGCTCTAGAAAGATTCCACATTTCTCTCTGAGGTGTTCCCAAAGTAAAGGAAGGATTGAACTCTGATTAATAAGAATATACACAGAGGCTTGAACCAGCAAGACTCTGGGAACGGTGCGTATAATAATCTCTCCCTGCCCCTCGGCCCAGGTCGTTTTATTCACAACATGACCAGTCTAACAAAGCTGATGTTGAAGAATCATTGCTTCAACACTGGTGATCTTTGCTTCCTGCAGTACACTGATATTAGTTCCCCTGTCTTCCCAAGTGATGTGTAAAATTTTTCGGAGACACCGTTGATGGAATCTTTCAAGAAGTTGGAGATGGTGTTTATAAGTTGTCCATGTTTTCACAGGCATACAGTAAGGTTGGTAGTACAATAGTTTGTAAACAAGCATTTTTATTTCCCTGCGAATGTCCTGGTCCTCAAACACTCTGCACTTCAATCGGGAGAAAGCCGCACTCGCAGAGCTCAGGCGATGCTGGATTTCGGCATCAATGCTGGCCCTTGTGGAAAGATAACTGCCTAGGTAGGAGAAGTGATTGACATTTTCTAATGTTACACCATTGAGTTGGATTTGTGGCACTGCAGAGGGGTTATTTTGTACTTGTTGGTGCAGCACTTTGGTTTTTTGGATGTTGAGTGATAGGCCAAGCTTTATGTAAGCTTCTGCAAATATATTTAGGATGGTTTGGAGGTCATCCTCTGAGTGGGCGCACACTACGTTGTCATCAGCATACTGAAGCTCTATGACGGAAGTTACGGTAACCTTACTCTTTGCTTTCAGCCTGCTCAGATTGAAGAGCTTTCCATCTGTTCGATATATGATTTCTACTCCAGTGGGGAGTTTCCCTTCGACAAAGTGTAGGATCATGGCAATGAAAATAATGAACAGAGTTGGGGCAATAACACAACCCTGTTTAACACCTGATTCCACTGAGAATGGTTCACTTTGAGAGCCATTGTTATCTGCTATTGTTGCTGTCATATTATCATGGAGGAGCCGAAATATGTTTACAAATTTATCTGGGCAGCCAATTTTCAGAAGGACAGTCCACAGGGCATTATGATTTACAGTGTTGAAAGCCTTAGTCAGGTCAATAAATGCTCTCTGCATTTTTCTTGAATCTGCCGAGCGGTGAAAATCATGTCCACTGTCCCCCTAGAACAGTGTTTCCCAACCGGTGTTCCGCGGCACACTGGTGTGCCGTGAGACCTTGCCTGGTGTGCCGTGGGAGGGAGGCGGGAGAGGCGGGGCGGCGGCGGCATCTCCTGCTGGATGCAAATCCAAACATGGCGGGCTCCTCCCTCGCTCCTTTGTAGGTGGACCATCGAGAGAGAAAGAAAAGGAGGCGAAAGAGCGAGAGAAGGCGCCTGCGCGGAAAGAGGAGCGAGCAGTGCGCCTGCGCGCCGCGGCGCCCGAGATCGCTTCTCCCCACCGCCCCTTGCTTCAAAAGAGGTCTGGGGACAGCGGGAAGCGCTTTGCGCTGCCCCCGGACCTCTTTTGAAGCAAGGCTTTGCGGGGAGAAGCGATCTCCCCGCAGCCCCTTGCTTCAAAAGAGGTCCGGGGGCAGCGGGAAGCGCAGCGCTTCTTCCCCGCTGCCCCCGGACCTCTTTTGAAGCAAGGGGCTGCGGGGAGATCGCTTCTCCCGGTGCTCCGAAGCGGGGCGGGAGGGCGGGAACACCTGCCCCAGCCGCCCCGCTTCGGAATGCTGCTCCGAAGCGGGGCGGGAGGGCGGGAACACCTGCCCCAGCCGCCCCGCTTCGGAACGCTGCTCCGAAGCGGGGCGGGAGGGCGGGAACACCTGCCCCAGCCGCCCCGCTTCGGAACGCTGCTCCGAAGCGGGGCGGGGGGCGGGAACACCTGCCCCAGCCGCCCCGCTTCGGAACGCTGCTCCGAAGCGGGGCGGTGGGGCGGGAACCTCGGACCCTGCCGCCGGGCATTGGAACGAGGTCCTGGACCTCTTCTGAAGGCAGGCGGGGGCAAAAGTCTTTGCTCCCCCCGCCTGCCTTCCTGGGACAGCGGAGACTTCTCCGCTGCCCCGGGCGATCTTAAAATGCTGGCGGGCGGGAGCGAAGCGTTCGCTGCCGACCCCCAGCATTTTAAAATCTCCTCGGGGCAGCGGAGACTTCGCTCCCGCCCGCCAGCATTTTAAAATCGCCCCGGGACAGCAGGGGCTTTTAAAATGCTGGCGGTCGGCAGCAAAGCCCTCCTGTCCCCGGAGCTTGCGGGGCGGGAGGTGGGAAGAAGGGCTTTTCTTCCCACCGCCAGCCTTCAGAACAGCCTTCTGAAGGCTGGCAGTGGGAAGAAAAGCCCTTGTCCCCCCCCCCAGCCTTCAGAAGAGGTCGGGGGACAGACTGTCCCCGGACCTGGTCTGAAGGCGGTTTCCCTAGGAACGCATTAATTGATTTTCAATGCATTCCTATGGGAAACCGTGCATCGCAAGACGAAAAACTCACAAGACGAAGAGACTTGCGGAATGAATTAATTTCGTCTTGCGAGGCACCACTGTACTTTTTATATAGTCAATATAGGCACAGAGTTAAATTTTTTAACATTTTCTAATGGTGGTGTGCCTCGAGATTTTTTTCATGAAAGAAGTGTGCCTTTGCCCAAAAAAGGTTGGGAAACACTGCCCTAGAAGACCGAAAACCATTTTGGGATTCAGGAAGGGTCGCCTTGGATATTGTTAAGAGACGGTTTGCTAAGATCCTTGCAAGAATTTGCTGGCTGCAGCTAATAGAGAGATGCCTTGATAGTTTCCACAATCAGTTCTATAACCTTTTTTTTAAAGAGATTGATAATTTTGGCATCCTTAAAGTCTGCTGGGATCTCTTCTCTTTCCCAGATTTTTTGAACGAGCTTGTGAAGTTGTTGTATAAGTTCAATTCCACCCACTTTGAAGATTTCAGCAGGTATCCCATCAGATCCACTGGCTTTGTTGTTTTTCATTTGGTTAATAGCTGTACATAACTCTCCCATGAGCTTGCATTATGAGCGGCAAGAAGAAACAGCTAACAAGAAGAGTCCTTACCATGTAATTTATTCAGGATTTACAGAGAGAGACAAAGGAATGCAGTCCCTATCCATCACTGTCATTGCTCTGAGTAATCTCCCTCCTTTCCCTCTGTCGTCAGCAGCAGCTTCAGTCCCCTTACTGTGGCTACGTAAAGCCCTTTGTGGGTTTGCTTTCTGCTCTTCCACTCTATCAGCTGTCCTAGTTCTGGGGGAAGGCGAGGTCTGCAATGCTTGTAATGATAATGTGTCAGCCAGCTGTTCTGGCTCTGTTGCATCTCCCTCCTACCCTTCCATTATCTCCCATCTCTGTCTTTCTTCTGTCTGAGAGTCATGACCTTCTGCAAACCACTGTTGTAATTCGATACTGCCCTTCTCTTCTCGGGAAGATTCAGGAGGACTAGGGGGCAGCCTAAACCATTCCTATTCAGTCCAGTCCCTGACATCTAGATGGACTCCTGCTGGATCAGGTCAAAGGCTCACCTAGTCCAGCATCCTGTTCTCACCAGATGCCTATCAGAAGCCAACAAGCAGGACACAGGTGCAACTGCACTCTCCCCTCCAGTTGTGTTTCCCAGCAGCTGATATTCAGGGGCATATTGCCTTCAGTGCTAGAAGTGGGGCAGCCATTGACAGCCCTATCTTCTATCGTGTTGGGACAGACTAGAGATAGAGATCTGTTAATAATAATAATAATAATAATAATAATAAATAATAATAATAAATAATAATAAATAATAATTATTATTAATAATAATAAAATTATTAGGCTCAGGGCTGCTAACACCAATAAAATCAAAGTAAAAACATAAAAGGAGGGAAACAAAACAAAACACCAATTTAAAATACAAGTTAAAAACACAATTTAAAATGCAGCCTCATTTTAAAAGTAGCCGATAAATCAAGACCATAAGGGGAGGGAAACATAAGAGTCAGACTGAGTCCAAACCAAAGGCCAGGCGGAATAGCTCTGTCTTCCAGGCCCTGCGGAAAATTGTCAAGTCCCGCAGGGCCCTAGTCTCTTGTGAAAGAGCGTTCCACCAAGTCGGGGCCATTACTGAAAAGGCCCTGGCCCTAGCTGAGACCAATCTAACCACCTTGCAACCTGGGACCTCCAAAATATTGTCATTTGTGGACCTTAAGGTCCTCTGTGGAGCATACCAGGAGAGATGGTCCCGTAGGTACGTGGGTCCTAGACCGCATAGGGCTTTAAAGGTCAAAACCAGCACCTTAAACCTGACCCTGTACTCCACCGGGAGCCAGTGCAGTTGGTAAAGCGCTGGATGAATGTGATCCCGTGGCAAGGACCCTGTAAGGAGCCTCGCCGTGGCATTCTGCACCCGCTGGAGTTTCTGGATCAGCTTCAAGGGCAGCCCCGTGTAGAGTGAGTTACAATAATCAAACATGGAGGTGACCGTCGCATGGATGACTGTGGCCAGATCAGGGCGAGAAAGCTAAGGGACCACATCTTAATATGGCAGAGATGGGAAAATGCCACCTTTGCTGTGGCTGCAACCTGCACCTCCATGGAAAGGGAGGTGTCGAAGGTTACACCCAAGCTCTTGACAGAAGGCGCTGGCACTAATTGAGCCCCCGCAAGAGGTGAGTTGGCCCCCCAACCCCATGTCGTCCCGACCCAACCAGAGGACCTCTGTCTTCAAAGGATTTAACTTCAACCGGCTCCCACACAGCCATCCAACCACAGCTTCCAAGCATCTGGTCAGTGTGTCCAGGGCTGAGTCAGGGTGGCCGTCCATCATCAGATAAAGCTGGGTGTCATCCGCATATTGATGAGAACCCAGTCCAAAGCTCCGGACAATCTGGGCGCATAAAGATATTAAAAAGCATCAGGGAAAGGATTGCACCCTGAGGGATTTCACACACCAAGGAGTGCTGCGGTGACAACTCCCTCCCTAGCACCACCCTCTGTCCCCGACCTGAGATAAAGGAGCACAGCCATTGTTGGACTGTGCCCTCAATCCCCATGTCGGCAAGGCGGTGGTCCAAAAGTTCATGATCAACCATGTCGAAGGCTGCTGATAGATCTAAGAGAATCAGCACTCCCGACCCGCCTTGATCCAGCTGTCTACGGAGATAATCTGTTAGGGCGACCAAAGCCGTCTCGGTCCCATAACCAGGGCGAAAGCCGGACTGAAATGGGTCCAGAGCTGATGTTTCATCCAGAAACCTACCAAACTGTTCGGCAACCTCTCTCTCAATTACCTTACCCAGGTACGGAAGATTTGAAACCGGGTGGTAATTGGATAGATCTAAAGGATCTAGGAGGGACGTGGGTGGTGCTGTGGGTTAAACCACAGAGCCTAGGACTTGCCGATCAGAAGGACGGTAGTTTGAATCCCCGCGATGGGGTGAGCTCCCGTTGCTCGGTCCCTGCTCCTGCCAACCAGCAGTTCGAAAGCACGTCAAAGTGCAAGTAGATAAATAGGTACCGCTCCGGCGGGAAGGTAAACAGTGTTTCCGTGTGCTGATCTGGTTCACCAGAAGTGGTTTAGTCATGCTGGCCACATGACCTGGAAGCTGTATGCCGGCTCCCTTGGCCAGTAAAGCGAGATGAGCACCACAACCCCAGAGTCGGCCACAACTAGACCTAATGGTCAGGGGTCCCTTTACCTTTACGGGATCTAGAGATGTTTTCTTTAAGAGCTGACGCACCACTGCTTCCTTCAACTCCCCTGGGAAAGTCCCCTAAGTTGCATCCTAAGATGTTGTTCTTGGCAGATCTTGCCACATGGATCACTTCCTTATGGCTGTTTTCCTTTCAGAGTCTTGAGATTGCCTTACGGCTGTTGCTTTCCTATTCCCTTAATCCCCAGTAAATGCCAGTGAAGCCAGGATTTAAACACTGACACAGTTACTTCAATCTGCAGGGTGCAATTATCACACCCATCTTGCTTTATCCTGAATTTACCAAGAAATGGCTCATCAAGGTGTAGTGTTCTGGTGCAGAGTAGCCAGCCCATCTCTCCCACCAGCATTTTCCAACCTTCTGCCCTCCAGAAGTTGTTGCAGCTCCCATCAGCTCCAGCCGGCTTGGCCAGTTGCCAGGGGTGGTGAGAATCTGAGATCAACAACAGCTGGAAGGCTCCAAATTGGGGGACGACAACAACAACAACAACAACAACAACAACAACAACAACAATGCTTTTCCCCAGGGGATACTTGAGGGTATGCAGTACCAACACTTCTTTTTTGTTGTTACTGGTTAGTTCTTTTTTGTTGTTACTGGTTTTGTTGTTACTGTTACTGGTGGGTACCTAGATTTGAAATTTACATGGTCTGTCTTAGCAGCAGGATCACTGGCCGTGGTCCTGAAAACCCACAGCTAATTCCCTCTCGTGCTTTGGCTTCCTGGGACTGCTGATCTCCCCCTTGCCTGGACTATTTACTTATTTGCAGTGGTCTGAATCCGTGTGGATCAGGACACTTGTACAGTGCCTTACGCACCACCTGCCAAGAATGTCAAAAGCCTGGTTGAAGAGGAATTCTTTTGCCAGGAGCCTAAATGTATATAATGAAGGCGCCAGCCACACCTCCCTGGGGAGAACATTCCACAAATGGGGAGCCACTGCAAAAAAGGCCCATTCTCGCTTTGCCACTTTTCTGACCTCTCGTGGAAGAGACGCATGAAGAAGGACCTCAGAGGATGATCTCAGGGTCTGGGTAGGTTCATATGGAGAGAGGAAGTCCTTGAGGTACTGCAGTTCTGAGCTGTTTAAGCCTTTATAGGTCAAAACCAGCACTTTGAACTGGGCCCTAAAACTAATTTTCAGCCAGTGCAGTCAGGCCAGGATTGGTGTAATATGCTTGCCCCAGTGATAATATGCTTCTGCACCAGCTGAAGTTTCTGGACAGTCCAGAGGGAGCCCAGAAGGATATTATGGTTGATGGTATCGAAAGTTACTGAGAGGTCAAGGAGAATTAAAAGGGACACCTTTCCCTTGTCTCTCTCCCAACAGAGATCATTGTACAAGGCTGCCCAAGTAGTTTCTGGGCCAAAACTGGGCCAAAACCCCGACTGAAAAGGATCTAGAAAATCAGTTTCCTCCAAGAGCACCTGGATCTGGTCTACAACCACCTGCTCAAGAACGTTGCTGATGAAGGGGAGATTAGCAACTGGCTGGTAGATTTTCTGAGTTAAGGAAGAGTTTGCTGAGGTGACAGGGGCCACTTTCTCTCGCAAGGAGGAATTAATCACCTCACTGGCCCAGCCAGCTGCCCCCTCCTTGCTAGTTTTTATAAGCCAAGAGTCTCCAGGGCACAAGTGGTCACCCAGACCAATCCAAACACCTTGTCCACATGCCTGGGCCTTACCTAACTGAAACTCATCCAACACAGCAGGACTAGACCGACTCCCCCCTCCACATTTCCGATATTCCCCAAGTGAAGATCAGCATCTGAAATGGGGTGGGGGTGGGGAGATAAATATCAGCATCAGGAAGAAGTGGGGAGCGAAGATCAGCACTGTTTTGGGTGTGTGTGGAGCATCAACTGCTTATTATAAATCACACTTAACAAAGAACAATTGTGAGGCTAGCCCTGCCCCACACATTAACCATTACACCATACTGCCAGCTATTTCAGACTTCTTACAACTGAAACACCCCTGACGCCAAATCAACTCCCCCATAGTCTTTCAAATCTTTATTGGGAACAGCATTGCTTAGTTTTCCAGGGAAATTGCCATCCACTGTTGAAGTAAGTTTATGAGCTGGTTATTAACTCAGTAGCCCAGTGAGAGATGATGCAAGAAGATTTGTGAAACTTTTAAAAACTTTGCCTGAACATTGCAGCATGAAGCTGCTGTCCACAAGGGGCTGTGGTGCATGTTCTTCCAATATATAGAATAATAGAATCATAGAAATGTAGCGTTGGAAGGGCCATCTAGTCCAACCCCCTGCATAAATAAAATAATACGAATGGTTAAGGAGAAAAACGTTTTTTATGGTTGCCCATCAACATCACATGTTGGAACAGCTGTCAGGGCAAAGTCCAGCTGTGAGGTGTGAAGGCTGCTCCCCGCAAGGCCCTTTCTACCTGGCCTAGGGGGCTGGGCCCACACTCACCAGCCCCACAGAAAAGGCTCCTCATGAGGCCGGAGGAACATCGCCCAGCAAGGCCCTTTCCACCTGGCCTAGGGGGCGGGTCCCAGACTCACTAGCCCCACTGAAGAGGCTCCTCATGAGGCCAGAGGCACATTGCCCGGCTGTGGGGCATGAAGGCCGCACCCCGCAAGGCCCTTTCCACCTGGCCTAGGGGGCTGGGCCCAGACTCACCAGCCCCATTGAAGAGGCTCCTCATTAGGCTGGAGGAACATTGACAGGCTGTGGGGTGTGAAGGCCGCACCCCGCAAGGCCCTTTCCACCTGGCCTAGGGGGCTGGGCCCAGACTCACCAGCCCCACTGAAGAGGCTCCTCATGAGGCCAGAGGCACATTGCCCGGCTGTGGGGCGTGAAAGCTGCTCCCCGCAAGGCCCTTTCCACCTGGCCTAGGGGGCTGGGCCCAGACTCACCAGCCCCACTGAAGAGGCTCCTCATGAGGCCAGAGGCACATTGCCTGGCTGTGGGGCATGAAGGCCGCTACCCGCAAGGCCCTTTCCACCTGGCCTAGGGGGCTGGGCCCAGACTCACCAGCCCCATTGAAGAGGCTCCTCATGAGGCCGGAGGAACATTGCCTGGCTGTGGGGCATGAAGGCCGCTCCCCGCAAGGCCCTTTCCACCTGGCCTAGGGGGCTGGGCCCAGACTCACCAGCCCCACTGAAGAGGCTCCTCATGAGGCCAGAGGCACATTGCCCAGCTGTGGGGCATGAAGGCCGCTCCCCGCAAGGCCCTTTCCACCTGGCCTAGGGGCTGGGCCCAGACTCACCAGCCCCATTGAAGAGGCTCCTCATGAGGCCGTAGGAACATCGCCTGGCTGTGGGGCATGAAGGCCGCTCCCCGCAAGGCCCTTTCCACCTGGCCTAGGGGGCTGGGCCCAGACTCACCAGCCCCATTGAAGAGGCTCCTCATGAGGCCGTAGGAACATCGCCTGGCTGTGGGGCATGAAGGCCGCTCCCCGCAAGGCCCTTTCCACCTGGCCTAGGGGGCGGGTCCCAGACTCACCAGCCCCACTGAAGAGGCTCCTCATGAGGCCGGAGGAAGATCGCCTGGCTGTGGGGCATGAAGGCCGCTCCCCGCAAGGCCCTTTCCACCTGGCCTAGGGGGCAGGGCCCAGACTCACCAGCCCCACTGAAGAGGCTCCTCATGAGGCCGGAGGAACATTGCCTGGCTGTGGGGCATGAAGGCCGCTCCCCGCAAGGCCCTTTCCACCTGGCCTAGGGGGCTGGGCCCAGACTCACCAGCCCCACTGAAGAGGCTCCTCATGAGGCCAGAGGCACATTGCCTGGCTGTGGGGCATGAAGGCCGCTACCCGCAAGGCCCTTTCCACCTGGCCTAGGGGGCTGGGCCCAGACTCACCAGCCCCACTGAAGAGGCTCCTCATGAGGCCGGAGGAAGATCGCCTGGCTGTGGGGCATGAAGGCCGCTCCCCGCAAGGCCCTTTCCACCTGGCCTAGGGGGCAGGGCCCAGACTCACCAGCCCCACTGAAGAGGCTCCTCATGAGGCCAGAGGCACATTGCCCAGCTGTGGGGCATGAAGGCTGCTCCCCGCAAGGCCCTTTCCACCTGGCCTAGGGGGCTGGGCCCACACTCACCAGCCCCACTGAAGAGGCTCCTCATGAGGCGAGAGGCACATTGCCCAGCTGTGGGGCATGAAGGCCGCTCCCTGCAAGGCCCTTTCCACCTGGCCTAGGGGGCGGGTCCCAGACTCACCAGCCCCACTGAAGAGGCTCCTCATGAGGCGAGAGGCACATTGCCCGGCTGTGGGGCATGAAGGCCACTCCCCGCAAGGCCCTTTCCACCTGGCCTAGGGGGCAGGGCCCAGACTCTCCCAGCCCTGCTATGTTAAATATGAATTCTGTAGTTGACCTCCTTTGTAATGTTTTATTTTGAAATATTTAAGATAATATTTTATTTTTCTGTTATGTTCCT
Source organism: Podarcis muralis (assembly GCF_964188315.1). NCBI lineage: Eukaryota > Metazoa > Chordata > Lepidosauria > Squamata > Lacertidae > Podarcis > Podarcis muralis. The sequence continues at coordinate 5,625,550 of NC_135660.1, read as the reverse complement.
TTGACTGTATACTCTATGTTTGACTTTCTTCAGATTATTTTATTGATTTAATATGCTGAAAACCGCTCTGAGATTTTTCTTAAAAATATAAAACAAAATAGAAATTTTAAAAATGGAATAAATAAAATAAAGAGGAATGAAATAAAGAGAAAGAACCCTACAAAGTGGGAGTAAAGGGTTTGAAGTGGTTCATCAACTGTTAGCTCCTGGGCAGCAGTTAGAAAAATTATTTCTCAGTTTGCAGCTATGAATATATGCACATTTTATGCAAATCCGAGCCTTATTTTGTCCTGTTTTCAATTATTTGTTTTTTCTTTTCTGGCGATGCAAAAGTTCCCACCTTTATATCTTTTATTCTTATTTAACTTACCCAAGCCTTCTGTGGGACTGGGTTCTTTAATTGGTTGCTTTGATACATTTATATCTTGCCCTTATTCCAAAATGGAGCACCATAGCAAAACACAATCAGTCAAAGAGACAGTTCCCAAAACGAACAGATCAAATAAAATGCAAGGAACCACAGTGAGAAAACTCACTGTAGAACTGCAAATCAAATAATACTTCAGGATCCAAAGAAAAATGCCTTCAAGAGTGTGGGCAGATCACATATCATTTGGAAAGGAATTCCATTGGCAAGGGGCCACCACCAAGAGAACAGTGTCTCGCTTCCGGTCAGCGCCAGCGATTAATGGCGGATTTCCCTCTGAGCTCTGGAGGGAGTCTGCTCCGCGGGTTTGGGTCCTGACGCTACGGCGAAGCGGGGACCCCCAAAAATCACAGGTGGTGAAGCCTGTGGGCGAGGAGACTCGGCGGGCACCTTTGCGCCCCCCCAAAACTGTGAAGGAGCCTTTTTAAAGGCTTCGGAATGGCAGCGGGTGAGCGGCGCAGTGCTGAGAGTTGTTTACCCAGTCCGTGGAGTGAAGTCGCATCGCCATTATCGGAGAGCACTGATTTCTTTCTGAAAATTGGACTTAAAAGCAACTACTCGTGAGTAGGTTTAAAGGATTTAATTGGGACTAAATTTTGAAGAATTTTGGCACTGACACGGGAAAGGTATAAAAAGGAAGTCTGCCTTTCCGTTCTGCAGATAGACTAAAGCAAAGAGACTGTAAAGCTGCAACTTTGGGAGAATCTTCTCTTGAAAAACAGTAAATCCATCATTAAAAAAGTAGCCCTCCCCCCGTTTGCAGGAGCGGTGGAGGAGGAAATTGTACTTTATACACCTGCATGAAAAGGAGAGAATCAAAATATATCCGCTGTCTTAAACCCTGGGGACGGACTGCCTTGACAGGGAAGCCGATTAGTGGGCTGTCAGCACATTAAGGAAAGAATTTGGAACTGACTTCTGAATTAACTCTGTGAAAAGATACAGTGTCTCTGGATTGTTTTGTATATAAAATAACCCTGAAGGTAAATTGAAACTGTGGCTTTTTAGGAGAAATGGGGGACTTTTAAAGAATATATTTGTTTCAAAAACTGTAAAGTGAAGTTGGAAGTTTCTCCCCCTAGAGGAGACTTTGTTGCAACAATAACAACTAAGCCACTAGCAGCAGAGCCACTAGAAATTTCCTTCTCAAAACAAATCTACAGGCGTGAGAGTGACCTTGGCTTTGCATGAGAGTGTTATGGCAAATGGTAAAGGGAAAATAGAGCTGGTACAGGAAAAAGGCCTCAGGTCTGGTAAACAATACAAGACTGATATTTTACACCAGCAAAGGGCTTCAACATCCGGAGGCACAGGCAGTGGCGTAGCGTGGGTTGTCAGCACCTGGGGCAAGGCAAGTAATTTGCGCCCCCTAACCCGTGGATTTGCGCCCCCTAACCTGTGGATTTGCCCTAACCCCAGATGTTGCGCCCGGTGTGGCCGGCCCCCCCCCGCACCCCCCACGCTACGCCACTGGGCACAGGAGCAGCTGCTGCCTCGCAAATAAAATCAAAAGCTATGTCATCTGAAGACGCTTTGGCACAGGCACTTGGCAAAATTAATGAATCTTTGGAATATTTAACGAAACGGGGCAGAGACAAATAAACAAGTTGCAGAAACTAACAAACAAGTAGCTGAGGTCTCAGCAAAAATTGATTTGAACACTACAAGTATCAACGAATTGGGAAAGAAGGTGAACTCTAATACACAGACTATCGAAAAACTTCTAGAGGAATTGGCCACAACTCGAAAGATTGCAGAGGAGGCAAGGGAAATTGCCACCGCCACCCAGGAGAAGATACCACCGGTCTTTAAGAAATTAGAGGCTCATGATCTGACATTGTCCATGATTGAATTGCAAAGAAAAGAGAGAAATTTAAGAATCAGATCAGTACCTGAAAGTGAGAAGGACAATCTGGTGGACTTCCTAACAAAAGCATTCTTGGATTTTTGGCAACAGGGCCTGGAGAAGGAAGAATTCAAGATAGTGAGTGCATTTAGACTTGGCACAAGACAAAGAAAGAATAAGGCAAGAGACTGTTTGATAACTTTAAGATCAAAAGAAGAAAGAGATAAAATTCTGAATCTGCACTACCAAAAAACTTTGGTAATTGAAGACTCTTACGTGGAGATCTTTAAGGATATACCGAAGCATATTTTGGACATAAGAACCTACTACAGAGATCTGGTTGTTCTACTGAGAAGAAACAACATATTTTGCAGGTGGGAATTTCCCCAAGGCTTATCTTTTAAATACAAAGGAAGGAAAATAAGAATAAGGACAGTGAGTGATAAAGACAAGTTTCTGAGAGACCACGAAGAGGATCTTCAGAAAGAAGTGGAATCTGGAGAGGAGCCAATTCCATCAGGAAAAGGAATACTGGACATAGCAAATCTATCATTTGGATTGAAACCACCGACAGAAGAAGAACAACTACTCGGAGCAGTAGGAGGGGGAAGTAAATAATTCCATCATGGCTCTGCAACTTCTAAGCTGGAATTGTAATGGTTTGAATATGCCCCGGAAGAGAAAAAGTGTCTTTCATATACTGAAGAAAGAGCAATTGGACTTGATTTGTTTACAAGAAACACATTTGATGAGGTCACATAGGAAAATACTTATTAATAAAAGATTGGGACAAGAATTCATTTCATCTGATAAAGTTAAAAAAAGAGGAGTGGTGATATATGCAAAGGAAAAACTGCTACCGAAATTAATGTTTAAAGACGAACAAGGAAGATTCTTGGCAATTGAAATTCAAGTTCAAGGAGAGAAATTTTTGATCGTGGGAATTTATGCACCGAATGAGGGGAAATCTGAATTTTTTAAGAAGTTGCATGAGACTTTGCTGGACTATTTGGATTATAACTTAATTTTGATGGGAGATATGAATGGAGTAGTATCTACAAATATGGACAAATCACAAAGACAGGTAGTTACTAAAGATGGAAGACTACCAAAAACTTTTTTTGAAATGACTGATAATATGGACTTGATTGATATTTGGAGAACAAAGAACCCTCTTGAGAGAGAGGGAACCTTCTTTTCTGAAGCAAAAATGACATGGACTAGAATTGACCAAATATGGATTACTAGAGGAATGGCACCAAAGATAAAGAAAGTGGAAATCTGTCCAAAAACTTGCTCCGACCATAATGCTGTAAGGATGGAGATGAAGCAAATAACAGCTGGCTCCTTCAGATGGAGGATGAATGACACCCTATTTAGAGATGAAGAAGTGTATAAAAAGGCCCAAAAAACTTTGAGAGATTATTTTGAAATAAACATGAAGACTAATGTGGAAAAAAGAGTAATCTGGGACGCAAGTAAAGCTGTCATGCGAGGATTTCTGATACAACAAAATGCAATAAAAAAGAGAAGCCAAAATGAGAAAAAAGATAAGATTTTGGAGAAGATAAAAGAAGGGGAAAGGAAATTAAGATCAAAACCAAAGTCCCAAGAGATTTTGAGAGAAATCAAGTTATATCAAACACAATACATGGAACTGATGAACCAAGAAATAGAATGGAAAATTAAACAAATGAGACAAAAGACATTTGAATCAGCAGATAAATGTAGTAAACTACTGGCTTGGCAAATGAGGAAGAGACAAAAATTAAACAAGGTTACAAATTTAGAAGTGGAAGGAAAGAACATCTACAACCCAATTGAGATTAGAAATTGCTTCCAGAGATACTTTAAACAATTATACACACAAGGGCCGCAGAAAGAAATGGACATAGACCAATTTCTTGAGACACATGGACTACAAAAAATCTCTCATGAAAGCAAAATAGTGTTGAATCAGAAAATAACTGAACAGGAAATAGAAGGTGCCGTTCAAAACATGCAATTGGGCAAATCTCCGGGACCGGGTGGGCTGACTTCCAGATACTATAAAGCATTGAAGGAGTGGCTATTACAACCTTTGAAGGAAGTCTGCAATGAAATCTTGGAAGGGAAAAGGGCACCAGAATTGTGGAAAGAGGCTTATATTACACTTATACCGAAGACAGAGACTGAAAAGACTCAACTTAAGAACTACCGCCCTATTTCGTTATTAAATGTGGATTGCTGACATTCTGGCTAAGAGACTGAAAAAAGTCTTGATGGAGGAGATCCATAGAGACCAAACGGGCTTTCTTCCGGGAAGACATCTGTCAGATAACGTAAGGAATATAATTGACATTTTGGAAAAGTTAGAAGTGAATATAAACACTAAAGCAGTTTTGATATTTGTGGACGCGGAGAAAGCCTTTGACAATATTTCTTGTAGTTTTATGAAGAAGAATCTCCAGGGGATGGGGGTAGGCCAAGGATTTGAAAACGGTATAGATGCAATATATTCAGAGCAAAAAGCAAAGCTAATTGTAAATAATGTGGTTACGGAAGAATTTAAGATAGAAAAAGGGACACGTCAGGGGTGCCCAATCTCCCCATTACTTTTTATATAAGTCCTGGAGGTCTTGCTGAACATGATTAGAAGGGATCAGCTGGCTAAAGGGGTACAGGTCGGAGTTAAACAGTCCAAATTGAGAGCATTTGCAGATGATCTGGTACTTACATTACAAGAGCCAGAATCTAGTACTAAAAGGGCCTTAGATTTAATTCAAGAGTTTGGTCAAGTAGCAGGATTTAAACTGAACAAATTAAAAGCTAAGGTATTAGAGAAAAATTTAACACCTATCGAAAGGGAGAGGTTTCAGAATGAGACAGGTTTAACTGTGGTTAAGCAAGTGAAGTATTTGGGGATTAACATGACAGCGAAAAATGTGAATTTGTTTAAAGATAACTATGAGAAATGTTGGACAGAAGTGAAAAAAGATTTAGAAATTTGGTCAAATTTGAAGCTTTCCTTGTCTGGTCGAATTGCAGCCATAAAGATGAATGTATTGCCTAGAATGTTGTTTTTATTCCAAACATTGCAAATTGTGGACAAGATGGACTGTTTCAAGAAGTGGCAGAAAGACATTTCTAAATTTGTCTGGCAGGGCAAGAAACCCAGAATAAAATTTAAGATTTTAACTGATGCAAAAGAAAGGGGGGGATTTGCCCTGCCAGACTTTAAACTTTATTATGAATCAGCAGCTTTCTGCTGGTTGAAAGACTGGCTGCTTCTTGAGAATACAGACATTTTGGATTTAGAAGGTTTTAACAATACTTTTGGGTGGCATGCATATTTGTGGTATGACAAGGTTAAAGCTCATAAAGCTTTTAAAAACCATATTGTCAGGAAAGCATTGTATAATGTCTGGATTAAATATAAAGATTTGTTGAAAAATAAAACCCCAAGGTGGTTGTCGCCAATGGAGGCAAAGGCTGGGAAAAGACTCAATATGGAGTCCAAATGGCCGAAATATTGGGAAATTTTGGAACAAGAAGGGGATAAACTGAAATTGCAGAGTTTTGAGAAATTAAAAGACAAAGTGCGAGACTGGCTTCACTACTATCAGATAAGAGAGGCCTACAATCTGGACAAAAAAATTGGCTTCCAGGTGGAAAAATCAAAATTGGAAACAGAACTGTTAGAACCCAAAACTAAGAATCTGTCAAAAATGTATAACTTGCTGTTGAAATGGAATACGCAGGATGAAATGGTTAAATCAGCTATGATCAAGTGGGCACAAGATATTGGTCATAACATTATGTTTGCTGATTGGGAACAGTTGTGGACCACCGGTATGAAATTTACGGCATGTAATGCCCTAAAAGAAAATATTATGAAAATGATTTATAGGTGGTACATGACCCCAGTCAAGCTTGCAAAAATTTACCACTTGTCTGACAATAAATGCTGGAAATGTAAAGAGACTGAAGGTACATTCTTTCACCTTTGGTGGACATGCCCAAGGATTAAGGCTTTCTGGGAAATGATATATAATGAAATGAAAAAGGTATTTAAATATACCTTCTTGAAGAAACCAGAGGCCTTTCTCCTGGGGATGGTTGGCCAATTGGTGCCAAAGAAGGATAGAACATTCTTTATGTATGCTACAACAGCAGCAAGAATTCTCATTGCAAAGCATTGGAAGACACAAGATTTACCCACCTTGGAAGAATGGCAGATGAAGGTGATAGACTATATGGGACTGGCAGAAATGACTGGCAGAATCCGAGACCAGGGAAGAGAGACGGCGGAAGAAGATTGGAAGAAATTTAAGGACTATCTTAGGAAACATTGCAAAATTAATGAATGCTAGAACGATGTCGATTTAGAAATTAAGTGGTTTCCAGCTGTAATGATTAAGTAAAAAGAAAAGAAAGGTTAAAAATTAAATAAAAAACAAGGGAGAGGATTTGCTGAACTAATAATTAGAAATTGGAATACAGAAAGGGGAGGTATGAGGAGGTCGGGGAAGTAAGTTATAAGAAAATAAGGGATTGAAATTATACTTGTTTTGTCTGTGTTTTGTTTGTATTATTGTTTTTTCTTTTATATACTTTTGAAACTTCAATAAATATCTTTTTTAAAAAAGAGAGAGAACAGTGTCTCATGTAACCACCCTCCCCAGGCAAAAACATTCCTCTTCTCCCCGACCTTTGGCCAGTTAGACAGTCCATGGCCTTATAAACTGTGGGGGGTTGGGGGTTGGGGGGGGGATTACTGTGTTCTCACTTATTATTATGTTACATATTTTTGTGTTTTTCTATTTTAAACCACCATGTGACCCTCAGCTAAAGGGCAGAATATAATATAATCATGGTCAAGTAAGTTCTGGGAACTTCGAGAAGCTAAGCACCAAAAGATTTGGTTGTGGGAAATTATTGTTATGGATTTGGGAGGGGGAATTCCCCCCAAACCATAGAAATTAATAAATGATAGGATTTTGGTTATTTGGGGTGTGGAGAAATACAAGCGGTAGAGGAATTCCTGGGCTAGTCTATGCAAAACAACCTGGCCAAGCTAGGGACATTAAGAAACAATAATAATAGAATAATAAAAGAAATAGGGGAGATAGTCCGTAATGAACTTAAGAAAATGTTTAAAAGAACGTTTCCTAAAAACCCAGGAGCTTTCCTTCTGGGAAGAATAACAATGGGAAAACCAAAAAACCCAAACTACTCTATGGATGTATGTGACTACACCTGCCTGAATTCTGGTAGCACAAAAGTGGAGAAAAGATGTAGTACCAGCAAGAGAAGAATGGCACCTAAAAATATTAGGATATATAGAACTTGCCAGCAAGACAAATAGATTAGGAAATAATGACGATAAGAATTTAAAAGAGGGCTGGACATTATATAGAAACAATAGGGGGGGAATAGTATAACAAGAAAGTAAGTGTAACCGACTGGGGGTGGGAATACTCAGCAGCAGATGTGACAAAGTGGGACAGTGTAAGATACTGAAAATAATTTAGTAAAATAAGAAAATGCAGTCAAAAAGAGAACAGATAGGAAACCAGATAAAAAGTGGAAGGGGAGTTAAAATGAAGGCTTATAAGAGTTATAATATGTTACTATTATTATTTACAGATATGTGTCATATACTTATGTTATTCCCACCCCCCGCCCCCGTTTCTTATTACCATGTGTTTGACTGTAACATACCGTACTATGCATTGATGATATGATAAAACAGAATACAGGGCCATTGAGGACAATTGGCAGTGCAAGAGAACTGCTCTGGCCCTTTGCCCTGAGGTGTGGACACAGACTGGGGGTTTGGAAGGAAACCAGCCTAGCTGGGTGCGAGGTGACAGGAAAAGAGAGTCTTGAGGAAGGGTTGCTGGGAAGAAGAGGAAGGGAGGGAGGGAGGGAGGGAAGACTGGGATCCATCTTGGGCAGGCTGGCCGCTTGCTGGCTGGGAGAAATGCCTTCGACTCCAGGGCTGCACTGCTTTGGGGCACAAGCCCCTCTTGAAATGACCATACTGTAAGATCTGGACCCCCTCCATGCAGACAGAAGGTATAAATAGGCGAATAAACCATATTTCGTAAAGCTAGGGCATGCTCCACCATATCTCAATTCTCCAAAGGAACACAGACTGGAACCCATTGGAACCCTGCCACAGCTTGGCAGAGAGAGGGGGTGGCACCCAACTTTTGTAACATTGTTTTGAGAGCAGGAATGAATGAACACTTTCTGCTTATAGGTGGTGCCTAAGTTGCTTAGCAGTAGCGCAAGACTAGGATTATGTCATCTACATGTCATCTAGAACTACCCTGTCCTCTTCATCTTGCTACAGCTCCTGTTGCCTCACTCCTTATTGCATAGTTTCCAAATGCCTTGGTCTCCTTCTGATGTCACACTCCAGCTTCCGATGTCACACTCCACCAGGTGGTCCAACAACCTCTGGAGGGCCACAGGTTCTGCATGCCTGCTCCGAATGATTGGATGCAGCTAGTTCTAGCTGGATGCTATTGCAGCACGGCCTTAATGCAATAGTTGCAAGACCAGGGAGAGGCCCTTTGTCATGAAGAAAGAGCACGGCCTGTTCCCCCACAATCTCCTCACCCTGTTATTAAATCATCATATTGATGACAATTTCAACATGATTATTACCTCCTTATCTAATTGCCACCATGCAGTAACAAATGAGGAAGCTGAGGCAGCCTTCACAAAAACTGTCAGGCAGCCTTGAAGATGAAGAAGGAAGCAGATGTTTCCAGACCATTCAAAGGCACAAGCTGATCCTAAAACCGAGGGATAAAGCAAGCAGGGCAATGTTGGGAGTGAGCGGGCTCATTGCCATTGCCATTGTAACTCTCCTGATCGTGCAGTTCCTAAAACTGCAATGGCTGAGTCGGCAGTACCCACCTGGGCCAACCCCCTTTCCCATCATTGGAGGTCTGTGGCGCTTGGACTTGAGACTCAACCAGGAAACATACACCAAGGTATTTATTTTTGCTGGCGTGATTTGCCATATTGTTGAAATGAAACTTATTTAAGATTGCAGCAGCAGAAGGGAAGGGGGTCAGAATACTTTGGCGACTTGTAACAAATAAAGATGGGTTAGAACAGCGCACGGGAGTCGGCCGAGCGGGCGGCAGGGGTCCCTGAGCGGGCAGCGGGTGTCCATGGGCCAGTTAAACGACCCCTGGTGTATCACCTTCGTTGTATAAATTGTGGTTTCTTCTGCTTGTAAACCAACTTGTGTAAAGCAATATAGAAAGGCAGCATGCAAATTAAAAGTGAAATGAAAAAAATGAAATGCTCAAGAAGGTATGTATTTAGAAGTCTCAAGCAAATAATTGTTGATGCTTCTTGTAAATGAGACAGGTTTTTGTTTATGTTTTACTGAGAGAAGAGTACGTCTCCCCAACATTTTTGCAGCCAGGAAGATGTGGTGTTCATGTGAACCCCCTCCATTATTATTATTATTATTATTATTATTATTATTATTATTATTATTATTATTATTTCTATGCTGCCCACCTCACTGGGTTGCCCCAGCCACTCTGGAAGCCTCCTGACAAAATATTAAACACACCCTTTTGAATGCCCTTCCATCAGATGTCAAGGAGATAAATAACTATACAGCTTTTAGAAGACATCTGAAGGCAGCCATGTATTGGGAAGCTTTTAATAACTGATATTTTATTATGTTTATATACTGTGTTGGAAGCTGCCCAGAGTGGCTGAGGCAACCCAGTAAGGTGGGCAGGGTATAAATAATAAAATGAAGAAGAAGAAGAAGAAGAAGAAGAAGAAGAAGAAGAAGAAGAAGAAGAAGAAGAAGAAACAATTTGGGCAGGACACACCATTTCCCATACATTGCTTACATAATACACTTGTTGCTGTGGCTGATACTTCTTGTACTCGATTATAAGTAATACCTGGGCCCAGATGAGACAGTTTACCTATAATTGTTTTCTTTAGTGACAGTGTGAATCATGAACCCTATATATAGTGGGAGGGGTGTTTCTGTCTCTGAAACATGAAGTACACTCTGAGCATGTTCTTTTCTTTCATGTTTGATGCTCTTAAATCAAGTAAGGGACGATGACAGTTTTATGGTTATATTTGCAGAGGTGGACAATATGACCTTTGAAGATGCTTCCAATTCCACAAGTCCATGATTCTATGGTTCTATGATGGGGCGGGGGCGGGCGGTGTTTAATTCTGATGTATATTTTGCTCTAGGGTGCGTAGTTTGGTCAAAGTTGAATATACACCTCCAGAGTTAATACTAAATACATTAATTCCAGTCAATGAACCACCATAGCTGCTAGTGGGCCATGAAAAATTGTGTCCCAGGCTTTTTAGACCCGCCTGCCCATGTACTATCTGAAACCAAAGGGACATATTGGTTGCAAGACTAGTCCAGAGGAGGAGAACCTCTGGCATCTGTGGGTTGTGGTAATTCTTACCTGCTACGTCACGAGTCAATGGCGATCACTCCCTGCTGCCCTCCACAGGCAGGAAAACCAGGATTTATGAGGCAAAAATCGTGGCAATGCTCCCCAGTGTGGTCTGGGGAGTTCACTGCATTCCGCTGTGCCACTCAAGCCCGTGTCTGCCAACTTGAAAGGCAGAACTTGAAAGTTGGCATCCAGCCATCCTGTAGACTCAGGTCTGCTGTCGATCAGCTCTTAGCATCGACTCCACGACACTCTGCCAATGATCACCACCGGCATGTCCTCACCAACTCCTTTGCTAGGAATCTGGGAGACTTCCGACCCTTGCGTCCACGACTTGGCTAGCACCTGGCAAACAAGCAAGGCTCCGCAACCTGGACTCCGCAACTTGGACACCATAACCTGTGCATTGTGACCTGTTGATGGATCTCAACCAAAACTCTCTGCTACCTGCTGCTTAGTCCCTGTAGTCCAGGATGACATCTCAGGAACATAACTTGCTGAACAGTAACAATTTGTATTTGCTTTTATTATATACCAAGTATAGCACAGCTTTGTACAAGTTACTATATACACAGACTCAATTCAAACTCTACACACCAACCTCTGAACTTCAACATCAAACTGCCGTGTCATACTGTTTATAAGGGAAAACTTTTAGCCAGACTTTCTCACGTACTCTTGCTTAACTTGGCTTCTTGCCAACTCACTAATTGTCCACTTCAAAGCTGCAGTTTCTCACAAATCTCAACACTGCCCCCCCCCCTCAGCTAAGGTTGAAGGGACTTTATTTAAAATTGCCTTTGGATTCAAACAGGAGTGTGAGGGAGCAATACAGAGCAAGAAGAATGAACGGCTGCCGAATGGATCTGGCAAGAGGCCAAGTTTGAGAAAAGATTTTGCTTTTAACCGTGTGCCAAGGAAGAATTCCATTATTATTATTTTCTATCGGTTTTCCAAATGATTACAAATCAGTCTACATTAATTTAATACAATTTCTTATATTAAAAAATCAGGTTTCCCGCTCCTGTTGCAAATTTATGTCCATTTCTTCCTCATGTAGCCACTTCATTCTTCTTAAATCTCCTCTTTATCCTTCTCTTGATGTTAGTCCATTCTCACAGCTGGCCTTCTTGTTTCCTTACAGCTGCACCTCTGTTGTTTTTCATAAATATAAAATCCATTTCACATGAGTAGTCCTTCATAAATGTTGTTCTCAGACCTGGTGTGCTGGGAGAGTTAATTGCCATCCTCCTTTGTTCGCTTCGCTTCTATGTTTACAAAATCACACTTTATTCCTTTGATCTCATACCTTCCACCGTCCACCAACTTGCATATAGGCTGCTGCTATAAATAACTCCCAGACAACACGCCCAATCTCTGCCATTAAAATTCCACTCTGGGGTTTTTCCTCGGCGCGCAGTTAAAAAACCAAAAACTTTTCACAAATGCAGCCTCTTGCCAGATTTTATTGGCAGCTGTTCATCTTCTTACTCTGAGTTGCTCCCTTACACTCCTGATCCAGTCCAATGATGATTTAAATAAAGTCATTGGTCAAGGGGCGTAGGCATAATAAAACATTATTAAATTGTATATATAGGATGAATAAACCGGCATGGGAAATTTCCACTCTCATTTCGCCTTTATTGGAATTCTCTGACATCCCTAGTTGAGTGGCCCTCTTTAAACTCTGGACCAAACCACCAATGGCATGAGACCTCCCAGAAAATTCCCCACAAGCAAATGTGGCTGAAAAATATGCCCCTGTACTTAGCTGATGGGCTGCATTCAGTTTTATGGGTGTCTGTTTTCCCACTTTCCTGCATGTCTGGTGGTAAATAAAAGTCTCAGAACATGACTTCTTGAGTGTCTATTTGCAGAACATTCCACAGGACTGGACCAGTGACACTAAGGTCTCGGGTTAGAGGAGGATTTAGCCAACTAGGCCTGTCAATGGAAGCCCTGTGTGAGGAACTACACTTGCAAAATGTGGCTTTCTCCCTCTCTGCATCCCATGCACCCCCCCAATTGCTATGGATGGTTGGTAGAACCCCCTAGAACAGCACCGGGTGGGGGGAGAAGGGGGATTGTTCCACCTGGCAAGCTGAAAGGCTTTGACAGATGGAACAAGTGGAAGAATGCAATGTTGAATTCCACCCTCTATTTTGCATTGACGTCAAATGAGCCTCACCAACTCAGGGGACAACCAACAACATTCCTGCAGATGATCTCAGTGATTCAGCTGGGATTTAAGGGTCCAGGTGGTCCCTAAGATACCCTTAGGTATGGAGAAGGAGGATGCTCCAGCAGCAGCGCTGAAGTAAGGTTCAGCTACCAGTCCAGTCAGCTTTTGTATGTGCCATGGACTGGTTGGATGCAGAGGAATGGTGGGAGGAACCAGCTGGGGTTGGCGGCTCAGAGTCCAGGGAGCAATGGTGGGATGATGGATGGTTAGAGGGAGGAGAGGGTAGGGGAGGTGTCAGAAGCTGAGGAGGTAACAGGGCTTAGTGAGCAGGGAGAGTTGGTGGCAGAGAGAAGTCCAGAATTGGAGGCAGAAGCTGAAGCAGGAGAGTCCAAGAGGCAGAGATGAATCAGCCTGGTGAAGAGTCGCGGGTATCTCCCCCCACCCCCGTTGTGACATGCTCCCCGCCCCCCTTGACTCCCAGAACCAGAAAAAGCATCAAAATGGCGGAGGAGAGGTTGGCTTCACACAGGCACAATTTCAGATTGCTTGGAGAAAGCACTGGAGAAGAGGGGACAGACGACTGCGAGGAGCCGAGGACTTTCAGTCTCAGCAACGGATTTTCATGGAGTTAAGATCACAGAGAACGAGCTGCTCTGCCCATTAGGCCTGACACTCGGCCAAGTCTGCGGAAATTGTGTTTTTGCTAATACTGTGAAGAGCAAACTCTGAACTGTGTGATTTACTGCCTGTTTGCGTTTTGACAGTATGTGGAACGGGAAGGAGGTGCCAACTTGTTGTTCATTTCAGGCAGCAAAGCATATTGGGAGGAAGTTGCTTTTGCTAGAGTTGCCTACAAAGTTGTTTCAAAAAAAAATATTAAATAAATAATTGCAAGAAAAGTTATTTTATTTTATTTGCCTAAATTGCAGATATCAAAGGATTATGGGAGGATCTTCACCATGTGGGTGGGACACAAACCCATGATTCTCCTGAATGGGTTCGATGCTGTGAAAGAGGCGCTGATCACGCATTCCGAACAGATGACGGGCCGGCCCATGACCCCTTTCGTGATTGATACAATGAAGGGAAAAGGTAAGTCAACCTCCTTACTGTTTAAGAGTGTTGAGATTTCTGGGCTCTACCTTGATCAAATGCAACAAAATGCACTCAAATGGCGGGGGGGGGGGGGGATACAGAAAAAAGCCAATGTCCATCGAAAATGTTAATTGAATTCCCAATACATGCAGGTTCCGCTGTCGATCCGCTCGCCATGTGAAAATTCACTTATCTGAATGTACAAAATTATTACCTCCACAGATTCAGATATCCAAACAGCCAGAGTTTGCCCACTTCCTTACTTCATTGCTTGCTTGTGTTTCGTTAGATGGTAACAGCCAATTTCAGGCAGAAACCATGCAGGGATGGAGGGAGTCCAGACAAATAAATTTCCCCTTTGTCTCTCTTTTGCGAGTTGGTTGCAGCAATTCCTAGGAACAAACCATGGAGGGGGGGTAATCAATCAAATCCCCATTTAGAAATGTTCCCATAGGAATCAATAGAAATTGTGGACTCATTATGCGAACACTTGCCTAACAAATGATTTCCAGGGAACGCATTGTGTTTGGTAAGCCGGACCTGCGTAACTAGTGGTACCGTTCTTAACCTGAAACCGTTCTTAACCTGAGGTACCACTTTAGCTAATGAGTCCTCCCGCTGCCACTACGCTGCCAGGGTGCGATTTCTGTTCTCATCCTGTAGCAAAGTTCTTAACCCGAGGTACTATTTCTGGGTTAGAGGAGTCTGTAACCTGAAGCGTCTGCAACCCGAGGTGTCTGTAACCCGAGGTACCACTGCATATTGAAATGGACAAATCAGAAATGGACAAATTGAAATGGACAAATCAGAAATCAGAAATCAGTCTATTTCCAGGCCCTCTTGTTTTTGCATATGATGTGGGGATATAGGATGCTATTTTCTACAAAGTAAAAATATGAGTCCACCTAGCTCAGAATCTGCTACTCCAGAGGACCCCGCTGTGACACCTGCAGGCATTGGGGTGTCCACGAGTACCTCCTGTGGCACCCACAAATGTTCTCAGTAACTGACCCCTTCAAAAATCCACAGTGCATGAGTGGCTCCTGGCAGATATTCGAGTAGCCATGGCAGAATGTGGATGAGCTTCTACATACAAGCGCACACACCATCAAAATTCATACCCAGTGGATCCAAATGGCATCCATCCATACTTCCTCAATAGGAATGAGCTGCACACACCAGAGGCATTTCTACTTGGAATTTTAGGCAGTGATATCCCAAAAAATATAAGAGAAATCTTTTTATATGCAACAGCCACTGCCCGGTTATTAATTGCATCAAACTGGAAAGGGGAAACAGTACCAACAGTGAGGGAATGGCAGAACAAGTTATTAGACTATGTAGAATTGGCTCAATTGACAGATAAAGGGGAAATGCAAAACAATCATTCACGCAAAAATGGGATGTGTTCAAGAAATACCTACAAAAATATAACAACGACATAACATCTATGGCAGTGTTTGAATAACCCTTGTGTAAATTAAATACTACTAAGCACGGAAAAACGGTATGATATGTTATAAGAAAGTACTAGAAACTATAGTAAGAGTAAGGTAAGAAGTATAAGTACATTCAATGTCGTAAAGGTAACTTACATTGGAAAATGACGTCTGTTTTCATATAATTTAGTTTATTGGAATTTAGTTTATTGGATTTTTTTTTTACTTTGGTTTATTTTTGTTTAGTTAGAAATTATAAGAAAAGAGCATGTACAAATACAAGTTTTAATCCATATTTAATGGTATAATTATTTAAGGCTGTACATGTACCAAAATGGGACGCGGGTGGCGCTGTGGGTAAAAGCCTCAGCGCCTAGGGCTTGCCGATCGAAAGGTCGGCGGTTCGAATCCCCGCGGCGGGGTGCGCTCCCGTTGTTCGGTCCCAGCGCCTGCCAACCTAGCAGTTCGAAAGCACTCCTGGGTGCAAGTAGATAAATAGGGACCGCTTGCTAGCGGGAAGGTAAACGGTGTTTCCGTGTGCGGCTCTGGCTCGCCAGAGCAGCGATGTCACGCTGGCCACGTGACCCGGAAGTGTCTCCGGACAGCGCTGGCCCCCGGCCTCTTGAGTGAGATGGGCGCACAACCCTAGAGTCTGTCAAGACTGGCCCGTACGGGCCTTTTTACCTTTATGTAACCTTTTTACCTTTATGTACCAAATTTGTGTATGGATGTAAAATAAATAAAAATAATAATTGGAATAAGCTGCACATATGCCTTCCACTTCCCTTCACATTTTGCCCTGCCAGCTATGCATAATGAACACACAACTAGAGTTGGGTGAAGGATTGTCTGTGGCTCAATTGCACAGCACTTGGATTGCCCATTGAAAATCCTAGGCTCCATCTCTGGCTTATCCAGGTTGTTGTTGTTGTTGTTGTTGTTGTTGTTGTTGTTGTTGTTGTTGTTTATATCCTTCCTTTTCCTGGACCAGGGCTCAAGGCAGCTCACACAATTTAAAGCAATCCAGATAAAATAAAAGGTAAAGGTAAAGGTACCCCTGCCCATACGGGCCAGTCTTGCCAGACTCTAGGGTTGTGCGCTCATCTCACTCAAGAGGCCGGGGGCCAGCGCTGTCCGGAGACACTTCCGGGTCACGTGGCCAGCGTGACAAAGCTGCATCTGGCGAGCCAGCACAGCACACGGAAACGCCGTTTACCTTCCCGCCAGTAAGCGGTCCCTATTTATCTACTTGCACCCGGGGGTGCTTTCGAACTGCTAGGTTGGCAGGCGCTGGGACCGAATGACGGGAGCGCACCCCGCCGCGGGGATTCGAACCGCCGACCTTTCGATCGGCAAGTCCTAGGCGCTGAGGCTTTAACCCACAGCGCCACCTGTGTCCCTCCAGATAAAATACCAACAGCTAAAAACATACAAACTTTTTTCCTGTAAGGCATACCATATACAGTTCTTTGACGCATTTCTCCCCACCCCACTCCAATGCTTCTATAACGTATTGCTGATCTGCTTTACAGGAGTTCTGTTTGCAACTGGCCACATCTGGAAGCAGCAGAGGCGCTTTAGCCTGACGACCCTGCGGAATTTAGGCATGGGGAAGAAGGGCGTGGAGTACCGCGTTCAACAGGAGTCGAACTATCTCCTTGAACTATTTCGAAACGAGGGAGGTCAGAAACACCACCATTATTATATAGACTGAATGCTGTGCAGTTTCAAGCTTGTGAATTGATCAGCACTTCTGGTCGGGGCTAACAATGCAGAAATGCAAGGTTTAAGTGCCCAATGCATTTATAGGATCAGTTTCTTCTAGTGTGACTATTTAAGCTTCTAGGCCTCATGGGTGTAAGACTGAAAAGCATAGGCATGCCTAGGTTGTGTCTGTTGAAGCGCTGGAATTTATGCAGCTCATAAATGCTTTAGTTGAGATTCCTGCATCTGCAGTGACCTTCAGGGCCCCTTCCAATTCTACAGTTCTATGATCCATGAAGCCACACGGAGACTGCCCTTTCCCTCTCCCCTCCAGAATCACCCTCAATGAAGGAAGACACTCTGTAGCTGCCACCAGAGGCTCCCTGGCTCCTTTGGAACCAACAACTAAAAAACAGAGCACAGCCTCTTTAAATGCAACAGCTTCCTTCCAAGAGGGCAGAGCTAGAGGCAATTGCTTGGCTGCAGGACTCTTTAGGGCCCCACTTGACTGACAGCTGCTGCTGAAGCAACATCATTGCCTGCTCCTTGCATAGAGCCTTTGGTGTTGACTCCAATGGGAGCTGACTGGAGGAGGAGTTCTGAACTCCTGCCCTGATTCTTGGCAGGGCTCCAGGGTTGAGACTGATTTTGTGCAGTGTTTCACTGATGTGTTTATTTGCTCTTGCACTCTGGAAAAACACCACACAAAAATAACCTTGGTGCAATCCTACCTAACTTGCCCCGAGGGATTTAGTCTGGGTCTTGTGCAGGATCGTCTGCAAAGAGAAGGCCACTTTTGGGTTCAGTCTCACTCTTCTAGCATGCGGCAAGGAACAGTCTGTGAGGAGGAGGAGATGCTTCTACCTGCAGGAAGTGACTCCATCTCCCATCACCCTGAGCAAGTATGGACCAAGGCCAGGAATGATGGGAGTTGTAGTACAATAACGTGTGGCAGGCCAAAAGTTTCCCAGCCCTGAGTCAGGCAAAATCATACACTGAAAGAATGAAATGAAAGACAAGCACAAAAGCAATAATGAATGCAGCCACTTTTCGTGGCAGACCCAGCCCTCCCCCTCCTACTAGATTTGCTCCTGGCCTCTCAGGTGAAAACATTTGGCTTCATATTAGGCAGGTCTAAATGTTGGTCTGAATGTTAAATGATGACAGTTTATCACACCTGCCCTTTCAGGGAAGCCCATGAACCCTGCTCTCGCCATCTTCCCTGCGGTCTCCAACGTGATCTCGTCCGTGGTGTTCGGGCATCGCTTCTCCTACGATGACGAGGTCTTCCAAGAGATGGTCAAGGCTGTCGATTTCATGTTCCATTTTTTGCCCAGCCCGTTTCGAATTGTGCGTGTTCCGAAAGATTTTGAAAAACAAAATTAAGTGAATGTTCTGTGTCAGAAGGGTAGCTCTGTCAGAAGGGTAGCTGTGTCAGAAGGGTAGCTGGGACTCCACTCTTGTCCTCACTGAGGTGGTCCAAAGGAAAGCAGAGCAAGGTGTTTGGCACCATCTTTGCTGCAGGAATTGCCAGAAGGAGGCGAACAAGGCGTCATCCAACTGTCTTAGGGACGCCACTCTGGATTTGTGTAGGGTTTACTCCTTCGTTTTTTCTTCTCCCAAAAGTATCCTGCAAGGTTTTGAACTAGGGCCTCAAAGACCAGGATTCAACCACAAAATTCATTGGGCAACATTTAGCTAGACACAGTCTCTTAGCCTAACCCAGGCACAGGCAAACTTGGCCCTCCAGATGTTTTTGGCCTACAACTCCCATGAACCCTAGCTATCAGGACCAGTAGTCAGGGATGATGGGAATTGTAGTTCCAATCTGGAGGGCCGAGTGTGCCTATGCCTGGCCTAACCTAACTCACATGGTTGTTGTGAGGATGAAAAGGGAAAGGGGTGAGCCTAAGAAGAGTCCTGCTGGATCAGGCCAAAGGTCCCTCTAGTCCAGCATCCTTTTTTTTGTGCACAAGAGCCCTCTCCCCTGCTGTGGCTTCCAGCACCTGCCATTTCAGAAGCATCACAGCCTCCAACAGTGAAGACAGAGCTGACTAGCAGCCATGGGTAGTTTTATGTGATGCTACGTCGTCTTGGCATCCCTCATTAAAATGTTGGTGCTTCAAAGACAATGTCAGGCCCATAATCTCTCTCTCTTTTTTTGTAACTGTTTTTATTTTTTCACTTTCACACAAAGAGCAATAATAACAACCATAAAGCGAGGAAGAGAGACGATAAAAGCAAGAAAGGAGAAGAAAGCGAGGGTCTGAGGAGAGACGGGGAGCAGTAGTATTCCAAAAACAGCAATGTAGTTTCAGACAATTATCCCTCATAAGCATATTACCCAAGGACCCATAATTTACCCCCCACACATGCCCCACAACTGTCCCAGAAAAAATGGGACACCCCGTTTTCTCACGTGAGGGCAGGGCAGCCATTTTGGGTGTCACGATCTCGCGCAATTTTGCTCCGAGCTCTCACCCCGAAAAGTGGCCCGATCTCAGTGTGGTGCCCAAAAAAGGCATGCTTTGGCACACCGTGCAAGCATAGCTCTGGGGGAAGTGCATTTTTTGGGCTCCGTGATCTCACGTGGGTCCAGTGACTTGCACAGGAGTACGGGCGGGAAGATGTGTGTTGTGGTTTTGGGACTCAAAATATCGGAGGGTATGCCCGCGTGCCCTTCAAAGAGCTACGATTAACACGGCGAGGGCAGATAGCCAATCGTCTCCTCTTTCTCTCCATCTCCAGGCATATGATCTTTTCCCTGGGCTGATGCGCCATTTGCCGGGACCTCACCAGAAGGCCTTCGAATGCTTGGCGAAAGGGCATGCAATTATAAGGGACGAGATCAGAAGCCACGAGAAGACCAGGGACCCAATTGACCCACAGGATTTAATTGACTACTATCTGAATCAGATTGAAAAGGTAAGGGGCTGCTTTCTGTACAGCTGGAGCTCATCTGAAGAGATGGTGGAAATGCTGGTAAATCATAGAATCGAAGAGTTGGAAGGGACCCTGAGGATCACCTGGTCCACCCCCTGCAATGTAAGAAATGCAGCTAAACCATCTATGAACGATGGCTATCCAACCTTTGCTTAAAAGCCTCCAAGGAAGCAGGGTCCACAACCTCCTAAAGGAGACATTTCCACTGTCAAACAGCTCATTTAACACTAAAAAAGAGTTAAGCAGTGGTTCTGATAACCATAGCCATATTACGTTCTTTTTTAATGTTAATAATGTGTTATTAAAATGTGACACCAGAGGGTTCTGCAGAACAACTAGCTATCATAAACTTAGGCAGACCTCGTGGAAAGGAAGCAAAGCGAAACCAAACAGGACTGTCTCAACGTTTTCTAATATCGTTCTAGCAACGTTTTTAAAGGTGAGTGTAGATCCAGCCTTACTGTCAGAAAGTTCTTCCTGATGCTTAGTCGGAATCGCCTTTCTTGTAACTTGAAGCCATTGGTCCGAGTCCTACACTCTGAAGCATAAAGGGAAGTTCTCTTTCTGCACATAACTGTGGCATTCTGGGAAGTCTTGCTATGGGAAGTATTGCTTCTTTTCTCTGGCATTCTGGGAAGTCTCGCTTATAATCTTTTCTCTGCTTCTGCACACACTGTACAAACCTGTTCCAAATACCAAGACATGCCCTCATTGCTCAGTTCATCTTAAGTTCATGATGACCTGTTCTCAATGCATAGCTGACCACATCTACGGAACTCGATTATTATATTCTTTCATGTTATGATCAATCATTAGTAATTGTTTTAGTCATGCTATATCAATCTTCAGTTATAATTTAATTAGGAGGTTTCATGCCTCTCTAGTTCCAGCTCCGTTTCCCAGCCTTTAATCTATTGGTGATTAATGTTTATATGTAATTCCCGCCTTGTACTTATGTTAACCAATCAGCAACAAGTTGCTTGGTGTTTGTATTAACCAATCAGCCACAAGCACACCTGTGGCAATGTTTGTAATATTCAATAAAAGAGAGTTCCCGGGGCTTGCCCCGGCAGACACCTCTCACATGACACCTGCTACTCGTCTGTCGTGATTTCATTCCAACAGAAGCAGGAAAAAACAGGCCTGTGACAGCCCCTAAAACATTTGAACATTTGAACATCTCTTTTCCATACTCAGTTCCTTCAACTGCTCTTCATAAGGCTTGGCTGTTAGATCCTTCATCATCTTAGTTGCCCTCCTCTGCACACTTTCCAGGCCATCTCACATAGTCATGGCTTTTCTCAAAGAATTCTGGGGGCTGCATTTTGTTAAGGGTCCTGAGAGTTGTCTCTGGCCCCACCTACCATGGTCCTTCAGAAGGTTGCCTAGACGGGAAGTCGGTCCGCAGGCTGAAATGTCCTCCCACTCCTGCTCTGCTCTCTGCCCACCTGCCATTTGTTTCACACTGTATTGTGGCATAGTTCAGAATGCTACCCTATCCAGGGGCCACACAAAGAACGGAACGCCACTAAACCCTTTGACCTTACTCTTTTGGGCACCAACAGAGTAAAGACGACCCCAACAGCACCTTTGACGAGGAAAACATGATCCACGTCATCACCGACTTCTTTGCAGCGGGGACCGAGACGACCTCCGTCACCCTTCTCTGGGCTATCCTCTACATGCTAGCCTTTCAAGACATCCAAGGTGAGGCCTCCGTAACAAGTCCAGATACGTTTTACACGTAGAAAGCATCGTGTGGGAAGATCGGCACGAGCACAAACACAAGCTGGCTGAACAGGCGGGGGCGGGGGCGGGACTTTGCAGCCTGAGGCAAAGAGTTGGTTTTGAAAGCTGGTTGCTGTGCACCTAATTCGCCAGCGCATATACCACCTCCACCATTTCTCTTAACGTTTAACACACACACACACATATATAATTTTAATAAAAATTTCTAATTTGCATTTCGAAATATTCATTTTAACAACCTTAAATCAATGACTTCCCTTCTTCTCTTTCTGTGGTTCATTTTACTTACCAAGCATCCCTGCATATTTTACAACATGAACTAAACCATTCAGCAAACCATTGTTATATCCATCGAAGCTTATTGACACTGTTGAATTTATCTTAATGCTACCAGTGTTTTCAAATGAACACAATTTTCACCCATATATTCAGTAAACATCTTCCAGTCTTCTTCAAATGTATATTCTTCTTGTTCACTTATTCTATATGTTAAATCTGCAAGTTGCGCGTATTCCACCAGTTTAAGTTGCCATTATTCTTTGGTTGGGACCTCGCTCGTATTCCATTTTGAGACTAACAAGACACGGGCCATAGTAGTAGCATATATAAATAGTCTGTTTGACACTTGGGAATTTCCCTCTGAACTATCAACGTTAGTTTATCCTTAACATACTCACCCAATTGGTCAGGGTGGGTGAACTGCAAGCCTGGGGCTGGATGTGGCCCTGCAGGTAACGCTACCTGGCCTTCAGAACTCTCC
Organism: Podarcis muralis; assembly: GCF_964188315.1. Lineage (NCBI taxonomy): Eukaryota > Metazoa > Chordata > Lepidosauria > Squamata > Lacertidae > Podarcis > Podarcis muralis. The sequence continues at coordinate 5,602,949 of NC_135660.1, read as the reverse complement.
CCTGGTCACAGCGCTCACCTGGTCACAGCGCTCACAGCTTCCACTTCATAGCACAAATACTGTATTTTCCCGTCTATAAGACGATATTTTTTCCTTAGTAATAATAGGCAAAAATTGCAGGTCGTCTAATACACGGATAGCAGAGGGGGAATGGGCGATTGGTGGCAACAGCCAGCAGGAGATTGGCAGCGGCGATTGAGCTTGTGATTGGTTGCTTTGGCAAGACCTGCTGACGATTGGCTGCTGCTGGTGCAATTGGGCTGGCTATTTATGGCCGTGTGCCTGCAATTGGCTGTGGTTGTGTCGAGTGTGCAGGTGGGCTTTTGGCAACGAGCATGCAGATGATTGGTGGCTGCGGCTATGGGTGCAATTTTCATTGGCGGGCAGACTGTAGAACTCTGGGCAATCTCCCCCCCCCAAAAAAAAAAATAGCTTTGTTGCGGTCCAAAAAAATAGGGGTCGTCTTATACATGGGGGCGTATTATACACGGAAAAATACAGTCTTTTTGCCTGGCTGAGATGTGCTCCTGAACTCTGATCGTTGGCATAGCCTGACTGGGGCTGTGGCGGGGGCGACCCCAGACTTGTGATTCTGAGGGTGTGATGAGAGGACACAAACAGGTGCCCCCACCGCAGGCACCCAGCGGGGAGGCAAGCTGCCCCAGGGCCGGATCTTTGGGGCTGGGACGGGCCCCACACTGCCCCTGCCCAAGTTGCCTGCCCACCAGCCAGCCCTTTCCCCCTCTGCACAGACATTTCATTTGACACGACACTGTCACTGACCTCTGACGCCGCTCCTAGGTGCCCTGCAAGGAGGCAAGCCGCACAGGGACAGCATCTCCTCTCCTAGAGAGAGAGGAGAGCGTGGCTCTGCATTGGCCATCCAGGCTCCCCCCCCCCACCTCACTGGAACTAAGAAGGACCTCGTTGCACCACCTGCCTGCCCAGCACCCACGCATGCTCTCCTGTCTCTGTAGGAGGAGGCCCAGCCCCGGTGCAGCTTGCACCCTCTCAGAATCCAGTGGCATTGATTGGCACTGGAGGGCTCTGTTCACCCTCCGCACCCCATCCCCGACGTGCACATGTGTGCCTGCTCTGGGCATGCATGCACATGCCCTGCGCATCAGAAACTCACCCTACGCCACCGACTGATCATGCTTCTTCCTTCCCTTGATAGAAGACGGAGAGGCGTCAGGGGATGTGTGCAGAAACTAGCCTGCTGCACAAAAGTGAAATTTTCCGTCATTGCTCCATGCACTTTTGCTTCTGCCTCCCCCCACCCCCACCCCCGGCTAGGATATGGTCCCCAAAAAGTTTCACGGAAGGCAGTGTGATCTTTGGGGTTTCCTAGTCCTGACATGGATCAAGTATAAATTTATCCGAAGGACTGCCAGAGGTTCCTCCGCTAATCTGATATGACATGGTGATTTGTATGCATACGTGTGTATATTTCACCAGAAAAAGTCCGGGAGGAGCTACATGCCGTTCTGGATCCTTCCAAAGAGGTCTGTTACGAGGATCGGAAGAGGTTGCCGTACACCAATGCCGTCATTCATGAGACCCAGCGCCTCTGCAATGTCCTGCTGGTTGGGTCCTTCAGAGAATGCACAACAGACATAACCCTGCAAGGCTATCGTCTTAAAAAGGTATACCGATTCTCTTCCTTCTGTTATACCTTAAATTCCCATGGAACGCGGGAATATTAAGCCAGACCATCTGGAGGGCCACAGGTTCCCGGCTCTGCTTCAGAGTGGCCTTAGCACTAAGTAGACCCATTGAAATTTACGGACCTAACTTGGTCGTGTTCATTAATTTCAGCAGGCAAATGAGGAAAACCTCAGTAAAATACCACCCAACGTATTTGAGTTATGCAAATATCATACAGAAGTACAGTGGTACCTTGGTTGTTGAATGGCTTGGCTCCCAAACAAAAGGTAAAGGTAAAGGTACCCCTGCCCGTACGGGCCAGTCTTGACAGACTCTGGGGTTGTGCGCTCATCTCACTCTATAGGCCGGGAGCCAGCGCTGTCCGCAGACACTTCCGGGTCACGTGGCCAGCGTGACAAGCTGCATCTGGCGAGCCAGCGCAGCACACGGAAACGCCGTTTACCTTCCCGCTGGTAAGCGGTCCCTATTTATCTACTTGCACCTGGGGGTGCTTTCGAACTGCTAGGTTGGCAGGCGCTGGGACCGAACGACGGGAGCGCACCCCGCCACGGGGATTCGAACCGCCGACCATGCGATCGGCAAGTCCTAGGTGCTGAGGTTTTACCCACAGCGCCACCCACGTCCCCGGCTCCCAAACAAATCAACTCCCAAATGCCGCAAACCCGGAAGTGAGTGTTACGGTTTGCGAACGTTTTTTGGAAGCCGAACGTCTGACGTGGCTTCCGATTGAGTGCAGGAAGCTCCTGAAGCCAAGCGGAAGCAGCGCCTTGGTTTTTGAGTGGTTTTGGGAGTCAAACGGACCCCAGAATGGATTAAGTTCAACAAGTAAGGTACCACTGTACTTAAGATTCCATTCCCACTCTGATTTCTTATCATCTGTCCAGCAGGAGGAAATATGCACCCCTTTCTCTTGACACCCACAGCAGCAAGGGGAGGAAATCACCCAAAGCAGATCTGTCCAGGATCTTACTTTGATCTGTCCATATGTGGATACATTGGAACTGAGGAGTTGATTATAATCATTACTTAATGGTTTTGCAGGGCACCGTCGTCATCCCCGATGTAGCTTCTGTCTTGTATGACCCTGACCACTGGGAGACGCCTCATCAGTTCAACCCAAATCACTTCCTGGACAAAGATGGAAAATTCTTCTGCAAGGAAGCCTTCATGCCCTTTGCAGTAGGTAAGTGTGCCCTCTCTCCCACCCCAGCCCAGAAAAATGCCCGCAGATGCCCCACAATGTATGTTACATTGTGTGTGTCACATACAATGGCTGTGTGAGCCTTATGGAATAGTGTCACCTTTTCCTGGTCAGCGAGGATTAAGCAAGACTGACTAACTAACCTGGATCTCAATGTTCCTCCCCGTGCAGGGCATCGCATTTGTGTGGGGGAGCGCTTGGCGCGGACCGAACTCTTCATTGTCTTCACCAAACTTCTGCGGGCTTTTAAATTACAGCTTCCAGAAGGAGTGAAGAGCGTCAGCATCAAGCCTATAACTGGAGGATTGGCCATGGTGCCACAACCCTTTAAGCTCTGTGCTATTCCTTACTAAGTTCCAGAGGGGAAGGGGGGCTATTTCTGCACATAGAGCGGTGGTGGGTGGGCTGCAGAGATGGGCTATCTTCCCGACAGCTGAATTGCCCCTTTCATATCTACAGGTTTTAAACTGGTTTTAGAATATTTAGAATATTTAAATGTTGCCACTGATGGTTATGTTTCCGCCATAACTGTCAACTTTTCCCTTTTCTTGCGAGGAATCCTATTCGGATTAAGGGAATTTCCCTTAAAAAAGGGGGAACGTTGACAGCTTTCTGCTGCCCAGGACTCCTCTGGGAGAACGAAAGCCACTTCCACCCTTCCAAGGAGGTGGGGTTGCAGGTGTCATGGCCCCACCATGCGTGCGGAGGCTGGAGCCCAGCCCCCGCGTGATTGGGGGGATTCCCAGCTGTGTCACCCCCTGGCCAGCCAAGCGGCTGGTTCTGGGGGCGTGGCCTGCCCTATTTAAGGCAGGATGTGGCCGGGGATCTCCCTCTTTGCCGCTCCTCAGCTGTTCTGTTTTCCCACCCTCCCACCCTATAAGGTTTTGCCTTTGACCTTGCTATGGACCTTGGTTGGTCGCCGTTGAGGGGCCTGGTAGGAATTTTTCCACTTGGCAAATTGGCATCAGCCACTTGGTTTTCACCTAGCTCATAGCAAATTGTCACAACTTTTTGGGTATTGGTGGTTAGGCATTGGTATAATTCTGTAGTTGGAAGAGGGGAGGTAACGCCATCACCTGCCCCGCATATTGAAGGGTGGTCCGATAAAGGATTCAGGGAGGCGTGGCCCTGTCTGAAGCCTAGGGAGGTGAGGGCCTAAGGCACGCCCCCTATCAGTGACCCTAGGGGAGCTCCTATTTGATGTGCATCAGCAGGACTCCCTCTAAGACAGTAAGACAGAACTATTCCACCTGGCTTTCAATTTGAACCTGGCCTGATCTTTTATTCGCCTTCCTTCCTTCCCTCCCCCTCCCCTTTTTGTGAAGATTGCCCGCTCTGGGATCCCACAGCTGGTTCTCCCCTGGTCTCCTCGCTGGCCCAAGTGGGACTAATTTAGCCAGCTAGCCCTGGTGATCATCTAATGTCTATTGGATGGATTTCCCCCCTAAATTGATTTTTGATTTTATTGTTATTTACGCTTTATACCGTATTTTATGCTGTTTTCTTGGTACAGTGGTACCTCAGGTTAAGTACTTAATTGGTTCCGGAGGTCCGTACTTAACCTGAAACTGTTCTTAACCTGAAGCACCACTTTAGCTAATGGGGCCTCCTGCTGCTGCCATGCCGCCGGAGCACCATTTCTGTTCTCATCCTGAAGCAAAGTTCTTAACCTGAAGCACTATTTCTGGGTTTGCGGAGACTGTAACCTGAAGCGTATGTAACCTGAGGTACCACTGTAGCATTAAGTGTTTTAAATTTGTTGTTAGTTGCCCTGAGCTCAGTTTCCTGAAGTTTCCTGAACCAGGAAGGGCAGGGTATAAATAAAAATGTATTATTATTATTATTTATTATAATGGTGGTTAACCCTTCCTGGACTTCAAGCGCACGGGCTGAAGTCGGATATAGTCGGTTAGGACCAATGTCTAAGCCAATACCGCTCATCACCTGTAACCAATAAAGTTGTGGCCTTTTTTAGCCCATTAACCTCAATAATTGTGTCATGTGTCATGATTTCCACTGGGGCGGGGAGCAGGAACTCGCCACAATGTATTATAAATTGAATAAAGAAACAAATATTCCTAATTTCATCCAGGTGGGTATTCTTTTACCCAAGGACCCCCGTTAATAGGTTCACATACCCATTTGTGACATTCCTATAATAATATACCTTGCCCCCGAATGACTTATCATAGGCCCCATCTGCATTACATTTTTAAAAGCAGTATCGCACTGTCAGGGACAGGCTAGATGTGGAGGGATGGTGGAGGACACCTGGACAAGGGACCCCCAGGGAAACCACAGAGGGATTTGGATCTTGGCTCCTGGTGGTGGGAAACCGGACACACCCCAGAGGAGGAGAGGAGCTGGGAAGTACTGGAGGCTGGGAGCTTGGAGGAGGAGGAGGATGAAGAAGAGGAAACAGGCAGTTGCCCCAGCACCATAGCTGTCAACTTTCAGATTTGAAAATAAGGGATCAGCAGCCAAAATAAGGGATCAGCAGCCTCACCTGTCCCAGGCACTCCTGTTTTCCACTGCCTCCCACAGTTTGGTCAAACTCATGCTGCTAGCTTCGAGAACACTGTCCAACCATCTCGTCCTCGTGGTTCAATGTTACTAGTGAGCAAAGTTACCCAGTCAGGATTTGAATCTTGGTCCTAACTTTTGAGGTTAAGTTTCTATTTAGCTGTCCATTAATACTGACAAACCGTATCTCCCATTCATCTCTCAGATCCCCTTGTAAATCTAAAGTACTGAGCTTGCCACATCCTGCGGTAAAAAAATTCCCCAAGTTAATTACACATTGTGTGAAGCTACAACATTCCTACTATCAGCTTAAGTGACACATTCACTCTCACTTCTCTCTCTCTCTCTCTCTCTCTCTCTCTCACACACACACACACACACACACACACATTCTTAAGGAATGGCTGAGCTGGAGGAGTGGGGCCAATGATCAAGAGACAGGGTTAGATTCTGGGGAAGGTTCTGGTTAGTCATCAAGGGGGTGGAGTGACTCCCCTATGAAGAAAGGTTGCAGCGTTTGGGACTTTCGGGTTTAGATCAGGGTTTCCCAAACTTAGGTCTCCAGCTGTTTTTGGAAAACAACTCCCATCACCCCTCACTAGCAGGAACAATGGTCAGGGATGATGGGAATTGTAGCCCAGAAAGAGCTGGAGACCCAAGTGTGGGAAAACTCTGGTTCAGATAAAAGGTGAGTAAGTGGCGACACGAAAGAAGCTTATAAAATTGTTCCTGACATGTAAAAAAACCAGAAACCTTTTTGTCAGGTATTTTAGGTCAAGACATACCAAAGGAAATGAGGACTTTATTTATGTGTGCCGCTACAGCAGCAAGAATGTTGATTGCACAAAATTGGAAGACTGGAGAAATACCGAAAATGACAGATAGACTAAGAGAGAAAGACAACAGAGACTTTGAAAAAGATTGGGAACCATTCATATTATATTTGCAGAAACAAAGAAACATTCACATTATTAGCATTAGAAAATGTTTAGAAGATAGTGAAAGATGATGGTGTATTTACTGTTATTTTTATGTCTTTAGGCTTGAAGTTATGTTATTAATAACACTTTCTAGCAAATGTTAAGAATTTGAGATGTATGTGATGAATGAAAAAGAAAAATGAATATATATATATATATATATATATATATATATATATATTTTGTGCCTGGCCTAGAGAAAGCGGAATAGAGAGAAGATTTTCTCCCTGTCTCGTAACACCAGAGTTTCGTTCCAATGAAGCTGAATGTTGGATAATTTAGGACAGATAAATGACAGTCCTTCTTCACGCAGCACGTAGAGAAACGGTGGGACTTGAGCTTCCACAGGAGGCAGTGGTGGCCCCCAACCTGAATGGCTTATAAAGAGGATGGGATAAATTCATGGAGGAGAGGGCTATCGATGGACGCTCTAGCCATGTTGGCTCTGCTCTGCCTCCACAGTTTGCTGCTGAATGCAAGTTCATGGAAACCACAGGAGGGAAGAGGGCTCTTGTGGTCAGATCCTGCTTGCTGGCTTCCCACAGACATCTGCTTGGCCACTGCAAGAACAGGATGCTGGACTAGATGGGCCATTGGCCTGATCCAGGAAGCTCTTCCTATGTTCTTATGTCCAAGTCGGGTCCTGTCCCTGGAAGGTTGACCACGCAGAATCATAGGATCGTAGAACTGTAGAATTGGAAGGGACACCCCCCCCCAAAGAGTCATCAATAAAAGAACAACTTATTTATACCCACACTGCCATCTACTGGGTCTGCAAACAATACCATGAATACAAGCTCTTAGTTTTATTTTCCAATAAGTATGCAAACATGAGATTATCACACCTGAATTGATAGCTATGCAGAACAGGATTTCACACTAACATTGAAACTATTTCCCGAACATCCAGCCTCACGATCTGCATAACTGGTTTTTCCTGTAGATAAAGGAAAAAGCCATTAACCAGATCCAAGATAAATAAAAAGCTCAACAGATATCATTTCAGCCCTCCAGCAAAATTGACACCTCCCAAGATCTTACAAACTCCTACTTACCTTATGTTAATCCTCTCTTCACACTTTCTGCCACCTCCGCTGTTCTTTGTCATAGATCTGTAACCTAGACAGCATCTTAAAAAGCAGAGACATCACCTTGCCAACAAAGGTCCGTATAGTTAAAGCCATGGTTTTCCCAGTAGTGATGTATGGAAGTGAGAGCTGGACCATAAAGAAGGCTGATCGCCAAAGAATTGATGCTTTTGAGTTATGGTGCTGGAGGAGACTCTTGAGAGTCCCATGGACTGCAAGAAGATCAAACGCATCCATTCTTAAGGAAATCAGCCCTGAGTGCTCACTGGAAGGACAGATCGTGAAGCTGAGGCTCTAGTACTTTGGCCACCTCATGAGAAGAGAAGACTCCCTGGAGAAGACACTGATGCTGGGAAAGATGGAGGGTAACAAGGAGAAGGGGACGACAGAGGACGAGATGGTTGGATAGTGTTTTCGAGGTTACCAGCATGAGTTTGACCAAACTGCGGGAGGTAGTGGAGGACAGAGGTGCCTGGCGTGCTCTGGTCCAGGGGGTCACGAAGAGTCGGACACGACTAAACGACTAAACAACAACAATGGAAACCAAAAGATATAAAAACCAAGGCAGCTCTTTTGTTCGAGGTTCTCACTCCGTCCTTGTTACGTGAGGGGGTGAAGGAAGGTGAGGATAGGTGACCCCACCTAGGCCCAAAGTCACGCCCCCTCAATAATCACCCCAGGCCTCAAAACTGTCCAAAATTCCTTTTGTCTTCTAAAAATCCACAGCTAAAGTTTTCCTCTGCTTTTTCTCACAAGATGATGTGCATAGGCAAACCGTTACTTTTTATCAGTACAAGAAGGCTTCAAAAAGCAAATGAATAGGCTCTGTTCAAAGCAGGCCTGAGAACTGAATCTTATCTCATTCGGTTGCAACATCTTGGACATGCTGAACCACCAGGGCTCCTCGACCCCTTGGCTCTCACTCCCCTTTCCTGGGAAGGGTGCCAAGAGTCCAATAGTCCCAAGACAGCTTTCTGTTCATGCTCAGGGGAACTCAGGGCAGGACTCCTGAGGGAGGAGAAAGGGGAGGGAACAGGAAGGGGAATATATACTCTGTGAACCCGTGCATGCTTTTTGTGAGTTATCACACTTGCTCCTTCTACCAGTTCATGGATGGTAGAAATAAAGCTTTTTCTCTGAAACTATTCCTTGATTGTCTGTTGACTCCCACTTCCCTTTCCTGGGCGCAATATTTTTCCCACCCGAGGGCAAAGCCTCATAAGGCTACATTTCTTGGTGCGTTGGCCGGGAAAAACAGCATTCCCCGAGGATAAGGGATGTTGGGTCCAAGGCGTCCCTGTGGTGAACAGCTCGGATCGGTGTCCGCAGTTCCAGTGCACATCCTGCTAAGTTCGTGGGAGGAATTGCCACCCGTTCCTGAGTGGAGACACTGCAAGGACCGGAGAAAAAGCAACGGCCGAAAGAAGGTACCTCGAGGAAAAAGGTAAGGCTCCACAGGGATAGGTGGGAGCAAAGAGAGTTTGATCAGCTCCACCAGTAGGGCAGAAAAAGTGCCACTAGTTTTGGTTTCGCCCAGAAGGAAGCAGTAAAGGTGCTGCTGGGCCCCGGTCGAAGTCTAAGCGCTGCCGGTTGTGGTTGGTTGTTGGTGTTGGTAAAAAAGGGGATTGGGGGAGGTGCATGGGTTTTTCTGAATGTGCGTGTGGGGACACTCCAGTGAATGTTTTGAGTGAATGAGACGTTGGGACTCAGAGTCCCTGGCGGAGCGGTGTGTAGTCTTTGGCAAGTCCGTACAGGCCACTGATAAGACGTGAGGAGGTGACTGAGTGAGAAATTACGTTAGGAGGAGGGAGTGTCCCAGTATCCCAGTGTCCAAGTGTTCCAGGGTCCCAGGGTCATGGAGAAAAAGCAGTAAAACAACTCCCACTTCCCTTTCCCGGGTGCAATATTTTTCCCACCCAAGGGCAAAGCCTCATAAGGCGACAGGGGGATCCTGTTGCAACAGCCCCCCCCCCCCCGTTCTTTCAATAAAGATCAGACTTTGCTTTCCTGAATCCTGGTGTTGGTCTTTGTCATTTCCCGACTGGAGTGGAGCCTAACCAACGGTGCTCTTCCGAGGGTTTCGGTCCTCCCTACGAGGCTGCGACCCCTTTATAGGGAATATTAATTTCATGTTTCACTGTAAAGAAGTCATTTCCTTGACAGAACACATTTTTTGTATGATGCGCCTGTTTGGACAGAAAACTGCATTGTGCAATACATGGGGTCGTGCCCACCAGCTATGCCCTGCTGCCATAGGGGCCATGACGGCACATGGATTAGCCACTCCCCTGCCATGAATGTGTACACTGGCCAGGTATCCAAGCATCAGAAAATAGTCTATGACGATTGCAAGTCCTTCTCTTTCGAGTGCCATCAACCAGCCGAAAGTGGTGTTGGAATTGTCACAGAATTGTTATTGTATACAGTGGGACCTCGGGTTACATAAGCTTCAGGTTACATATGCTTCAGACTCCGCTAACCCAGAAATAGTACCTTTGCGGGTTAAGAACTTTGCTTCAGTATGAGAACAGAAATCGGGCTCTGGCGGCGCAGCAGCAGCAGGAGGCCCCATTAGCTAAAGTGGTGCTTCAGGTTAAGAACAGTTTCAGGTTAAGAACAGACCTCCAGATGAATTAAGTACGTAACCTGAGGTACCACTGTATTTGCATTCTGGGTCACTTTTTAAAAAATGAAACCCTAAGCCACTGGGGGAAAACAAACACTGAAAACTAGGATAAAACAACCTAAAATACACAGGTTTTACACACAAACACACAGGTGAATTCCATAAAGGGGAGCCACCACTGAGAAGGCCCCGCTCTCCCCAGCTCCCTCTGAGAGGGTGCATGGAGAAGACCCTCAGGTGACATATGCTGGTGCCCCCTCACACCACGTCAAGACCTCAGATTTCCCACTGATTCCTCGTCTCTCTCTCTCCCTGAGGACGTTTAAAAAAAACCTGCTTTTCGATGTGAACCAGGAAATGCCCATCCGGAAAACGAAGGCGCTCCTCTCTCCTTTTCCTACCTCTAGATTCAAAGCCGCGTCCGCGCTTCCACCATAGAGATGCCTAAAGGTAGAGCGCCACCCCTAGACGCTCGTCGAAAACCATAGTCCCAAAGGCCGCTTGCCGGTCACATGACCGGATGCCGCGCGCACCAGCCTCAGCGAAGCCGGCCGGGAGCGGTGGGCCGAGGGGAAGCAGGTTCCGCCGGAAGCAAAAGGAGGGCGGCGTAGGCGGCGTGTCTATGGAAGCGGCGGCTGAGCGGAAGTAGCCGGGCGGGCGGCAGGAGGCGAGGCGAAGCGGCGGCGGCGAGAGAGTCACCGAGGAGGATGAACAACAAATTCGACGCGTGAGTCGGAGGCGCCGCGGCTGAGGCCTAGTCGGAGGGGGGTCCCCGTGCAAAGCGGCTCCCCGTCGCCCTCGGCCCGGCCCCCAACCGCCGTTGCGCTCGCGGAGGGGGCCGGAGATGGGCGGAGAGGCAGGCCGCCCTCCGTGACGGCAAGTGGGGCGCCCGGGGCTGCAGGGGGGGAGAAGCTGCGCCTGCGAAATCCCCCCTCGGCCAGCAGAAAGAGGGTTGGGGTCTCCCTTCACGGAGGACGGGGCTGCTGCTCTGCCCTCAGAGCTGGAGGCCGTGAATGCTTCCATTCTGAATAAAATACAGTGGTACCTCAGGTTACTGATGCTTCAGGTTACACACGCTTCAGGTTACAGACTCCGCTGACCCAGAAATAGTACCTCGGGTTAAGAACTTTGCTTCAGAAATCGTGCTCCAGCGGTGCGGCAGCAGCAGGAGGCCCCATTAGCTAAAGTGGTGCTTCAGGTTAAGGACAGTTTCAGGTTAAGAACAGACCTCCAGAACGAATTCTTAACCCGAGGTACCACTGTGTTGGTGGGGGGCGGGGCGGGTAGGAGCAGGTAAGTACCACCCTGCACAGTTGATCACAAGATCACACACCCTTTGAATGGCAATGCCCATTAGTTTTTTACTGGGTTGGTGGTGCTGAAGGGATCTCAGCCCGATGATTTGGCTCCTATGAATGGTCCTGAATGGCAGTTGCCGGTACTGGAAGACTCGGGAGGGGAGAGAGTCACTCTTGTGGTGGGACCCCGCGTGAGGGTTTCCCTGTACAGTGGTACCTCAGGTTACAGACGCTTCAGGTTACAGACGCTTCAGGTTACAGACTCCGCTAACCCAGAAATAGTACCTCAGGTTAAGAACTTTGCTTCAGGATGAGAACAGAAATTGTGCGGTGGTGGCACAGTGGCAGTGGGAGGCCCCATTAGCTAAAGTGGTGCTCCAGGTTAAGAATAGTTTCAGGTTAAGAACAGACCTCTGGAACGAATTAAGTACGTAACCAGAGGTACCACTGTAATGGGCCCCTGGTTGGCCCCTGTGGAGGACAGGCATGAGGCAAGGTGAAGCGGCAGCAGATCCCGAGGTAGATATTTCTCTCACCCCACCCCGCCCTCCTTGTTCGCGGTGTAGATCTTCCCTTACCCCTGCTTCCCTGGCTGGGGTAGGGGAGCCGTTTTGGGGTCCACCTTAAGTGCTGAAGCGCTTTGGGCTGGCCCTGGGTGCTGGACTGGATGGGCTGTTGGCCTGATCCAGCAGAGGCTGTTCACAGCCTCTCTGCATTCTGAGCACAGTGCAGGCTGCAGGGTGAGAGTCATCAGTGGCCAGAGCAAAAATGAAGCTGCTTGCCTCGTTCCAAGTCAGCCATCTCTGCAGGGAGAGCTGGAGTGGTGCCCTCAGGTTGTTGCTGGACTCTGGCTCCCAGTGGCATGGGATGATGGGAGTTGGAGTCCAGCGGAAAAGATGTAGCAGGCACAGTGGCTTCAGGATGAAGCCTTTCCCTGCCTTATCTGGAGATGCTGGGGATTGAACTAGGGCCTTCCTGCAGCTGGATCCTGTGAGCTACCGCAGGTATGGTCTCTTCCTATGTGGGGCAGAGCTCAGTAATGAGGGCAAGGGCAGTCTTCAAGCCTGTGGGAACTACTTGGGTTTATTGCAAGGATCTCAAAGTCTGCCACCTTGCAGTTGTGTGTAAATTCACTGCGGATCAGGAATTTTGACAGCCAAACAGGGGAAGAGGAAGCCTTTTGTTTTTATTCTTTAAAATTTATCTGTCTTGTTGAGAGAGCCCTTTACTGAGCTACCGAAAACCATCTGTCAATCAATCCCATTCTGCCTTCTGCCCAACCCCAGTCCACACAGACTGGTGGTGGCTCTCCTGGGTTTCATACAAGAAGCTTTCCTAGACCCACCGGGAAATGCTGTGCATTGGGCCTGGGACCTTCTGCATGCAAAGCAGGCGCTCTGTCACTGAGCTGTGTTGCCCTTTGGTAAAGAAAAAATGTGGTTGAGTGACAGTTTGCATTTGTTTAGAAAGGGGCTGTATCTCACTGTTGACGTTCACAAGTCTTGCCACTTTTCCAACAGACACAGGCACTGTCTTTAAGAGGCAAAAATCAAGAGGTGGGTTTCTCCCCCACTGTACCTCAGGTGTATCTGCCTGATATGCACCTGTAACTGGCAAAGAGATCGTCACCTGTCTGTTCAAACCCCCAACTGTCATCTTTGGGTCCAGCCTCAAGATACCCACTTGTTTCTTATTGCAGACAATCAGTTCTCATCTATAAGCAAATACTCCACTAAGACCTGATGTAACTGCCACTGTTTATTTAGCACTGTTGACATACTTTCCCCGGTATGGTGGCATGTATCAGGACACAGGAAAGAAGTATCATGGGGGATGTAGTAGGGTGTGCAGATGTGGTAGAAGAAAGCGCTGAATTCGTAGTGAACTAGTGGCGTACAATAACACTTTGAAAAATAACTCTGAAAGAAAGAGACTGGGACCTTGCTGGATGATAGGCTAGAGACTGTTTAAGGCAAGAGGAACTCCATTTCACATGACCATCAATGCGTGTGATGTTTTATTTTTCTTGATAAACTGTGTAAACAGGTCTCTAGCCCCAATAAGTTTACAGTTTTAAACTGGTGTCAGGGATTTATTTATTTATTTATTTATTTATTTATTTTAAAAGATGGCAAATATAGGGCAGGCTAAACATATCCAGCTTTTAAAACCGTTTCCTATAGGATTGGTTTCCAGGGATGTGCTACAAAAGTTCTTCGGACAATACAAAAAAGGGCAGGAAAAAAAGGAAGTGCAAGTCTTTTGTTCTTCCTTTTATTCCAAGATGGCATTACGTTTACAGGTACCTGCAGTGTGGGATCATTACCTCTCTTTTTTAAAAAAAAAAGAAAAACATTTTCCTCAATTGCTTGCTGATGTGAGGACACTGAGACTTTTTTTTTAACAGAAGCAACAGCAGTCATGAGCTTTCAAACTCATTATTTTATTTACTTCTTTGCCAGTCTGAAGGATGATGACAGTGGAGATCATGACCAGAATGAAGAGAACAGCACACAGAAAGATGGTGAGAAGGAAAAAAATGATAGAGACAAACCCCAAAGTAGCAGCAAGAGGAAGGTACGTTCTTTCCTCTTCCTTCTAGACCAGACTGGAGTGTTCGGTTGATGATTCTGAGGGAGTGGGGGCATTAGCCTATAGCTCCGGTGTCCAGAGAATATCTATGGTTAACTTTGACTAAGACCCTCCCTAGTTTCCATGCCTTTCCTTTGTTAAAGAAAATATGAATTATTTGAAAATGTTTATTTTGAAAGCAGAATTGACTGATAACAAACAATTCCATTCATCCGTACAGTTCTGGAGTTGGGAACAAATTCAGCCCTAAAGCATTAATGACTTTCCACGTGGACAACCCATTATGTTCTCCTATCTAAGCAAATGGCTGCCATTTGTTCCTTGAGGCTAGGAACATGTCATGAAGGCAAAGTTTCCTAACACTCCTAATACCAACTGAAACCTTGGGCGGCACTTACAGGAAGTCTGTATCCTCTCCTTGCCAAAGTCCCTTGCAATAGATAATCCCTCTTTCTGCAAGAACATGCTACCTGACAATAATGGCAGACATTTAGCTGTAGATAAATTTGATATTAGAACTGCGCTCCTCCTTGACTCCATCTGGCGCAAGCGCACATGAACCTGCAGAAGTGGCTGCCCACCTTCCCTCCCTATCCAGCCTGTTGCCTGTGCTTCCTCAGCTCTCTCCTGCCTTCACCAGCAGCAGTGAAAGCAGATGGCACCCAGTGAGATAGGAAAGGGGTTATTCCTAGCTGTGAATTGCAGGTCACCACCCCTGGTTTAGAGGTGTTTTTGTTACAGAGGCAGCAGGACTGGTGCCCCTCTCTGCTTTGGAAAGGGGGCACTTGCCTGCCTTTCAAGCAAACTCATTTGTGGACTTTGGGTCTGTTCTTTTCTGTAAGGTTTCCACTGCCCAAAGTTCCTTTGATTAAATGTAACCTAATAGAATACCTTTTCTTTTCTGGCAGAGATTCTTCTCTGGGCTTGAGAATGCTTTTTGTGTAGTTTAGCCCATCTGTTCCTGCCCTCCCCTTTGCATTAGAGAGCTGCTGTGGTTGAGGCCCACACCTGTAGGGAACGGTCTGTACTCACCCCTTAAGCTTCCAATTACTGCAAGGTAAAGGTGCCTTGTGTCCCTTTGGCACAACAGCCATGAGCTTGGAACGTAAGGTGTGTGCAGGCCTTGAGGAAGGCACATCATCCTTTTAAAAAGAACCTTTGTGTAGAAATTGCATCCCACTCTAGCATGATCAAATGGACCAAAAGGTGGAAGTAGGTTTGAATGTTGGTGAACTCCTTCAAATTATAAGGGGCGAAGGAAACATGTTGCAGTTGGGAAGAAAAAAGGGGGGTGGACACCCAGCAAAATCAAGCACACCCAACTTCTGCGGTATAGGTGTACTCTTCCTCTCCCTGTCAGAATAACCAGCATTTTGCTTGTTATATATAGAACCCCACGGCCGAGATTCTGACACCAAATAGCTGAACCCAAGCCAGGGAGCAGCATTATCCTCTAACAGAGGTGTTCTCCAGTTTCAAATTGCTGAACCTGATCATACTATTGACAGTGAAAGAGAGATGCTGTCTTCTGGTCCTCATTTGCATTGATCCCTTTTGGCTGGGGGCTGGGGAGGTGCAAAAACCTGCTAGAGACACCTTGAATTCCTCCTGGGCTCCCTTCAGCAAACAAGCCCCCTCCCCCCCAAGCCAAAGTAGTGGGCATTTTGAAGGAAATGAGAGTTTCCCACTCCAGCCCATCCTGTGTTCAAAAGTTGTGTACCTGGCAGGAAGGAGCTGGGCTATTTCATACCTGGGGTTATTTCAGTGCAGCTGTTTCTGGGGTGGGAGAGAGATGAAGCCCAGGTTTTGCTGGCTTGCCTTTTGTTAGCTGGGAGCTGAGTTGGATGATGTTTTGGCCCTGGAAAGCTGTAAAGACGAGCACATTGGTTCTAATGTATGTGTTGCCGACATTTGGTTTTCTTGGTTCGCTTGAAATGTTCAATTCCATCTGTTTCCCCTGCTTGGAACGGGGATAGATTTCTCCATTGCCTCACAGAGGAGTCCCCCACTGCCCGCCCCCGTTAAGATCCGTTATCCTAACAATTGGAGACCTATAAAGGCATGTAGGCGGAGTTCATGAACTGGCCTCGTCTGATGAGTTGCTTTTGAGAAACACAAAACGTCCCTCATGGGGCTCGTCCTCTGCCAGCTTGGAGAAGCTCAAGCATGCTGAGGATTGCTAATCTCTCGTTTGAAGTATAGTCAATTCCTGCCAGACTAATGGTGTGTTTCAAGCTATTAGCAGAGATGGAATTTCAGGAAGAAAATGAGGCTAAAATGTTCTTTCACGCTCCGTGATGGCAGGAACAGGCAGGCTTCTAATGCTGCAAACATCTTTCAGCCTTCTCTTTAGAGAAATGCGTAAGGACAAATGAGTTGTTTCAATTCCGCACACAGGCTGTGGTTCCAGGGCCGGCTGAGCACCCCCTGCAGTATAATTACACCTTCTGGTACTCCAGGCGGACCCCCGGGAGGCCCACCAGCTCTCAGAGCTACGAACAGAACATCAAGCAAATTGGCACCTTCGCCTCCGTGAGTTGCATTTCTGTCTTGTCGCTCGTTTAACTGGATTCAGTGCAGCTTGGGGGGCAGGTGTTATCTGCGCATGAGAAGCAAACAGGGAGGGGCCACAGCTCAGCCATCGGGCACATTCTCAGCATGGATAAGATCCCTGGTGCAATCTCCTGTTCTGAAACCCTAGAGGGCGGCTGACGGTCCAAGCAGGCAGCATCGGGGTAGTGGGGCCAAGGGCAGCTTTGTATATCTCTTACGTTCGCAGTGAGTATGTGTGCAGCGTCATGTTTAGAGTTAGGCTGGACCGATAGGGGGTTCAGAGTGGCAGTGGCTCCCTTGCATCTTGTACGTAGGAATTCTGAACCTGCCACCGTGTGCAGTTTTACGTTGTACGGATGGAGAAAAGTTTTTCCTCCTCTCTCATCACCCTGTGGAAATCACTGCCACAGGGATTGACCAATGGTTTAGATAGCTTTTAAAAAGACAAATTCATGGGGGACACATCTCTTTATGCTAGGTAGCCATGGCAGCTAAATGGAGCTTCACTGGTAGATACCAGGTGCTTTGTGAATATGGGTTGGAGCAGTTGCCTCCAGTCTTCCGAGGGACATCTAGCTGGCCACTTTTGGAGGCAGGATGCTGGAGTTTATGGGCCTCTTGATCTGATATTAGGTCCCACCCTCCTTTTTCAACAGCCACACAGGCAACTTCCAGGCGTCTCAAAATGCCCCCCGCTATCCTGTGTCCTAGCCTAAGCGCTTCCTGTACTCATTGCCCCACCAGAGAAAGGGGGTTCCTTTTTCTCTAAAGCAGGGATAGTCAACCTTTTTATACCTACTGCCCACTAATGCATCTTTCTTGGTGGTAAAATTTCCTTACCGCCCACCAGTGCTTGATGGAAGGAGGATTCAGCTTGTGCTGTAGAACCCCCTCCCGCCCACCTAGAATCCTGGAACGCCCACTAGTGGGCGGTAGGGACCAGGTTGACAACCCCTGGTCTAAAGCGCCCAACATGCCCCTGTGTCAAAGGCAGGGCGTGGTTCTGAAAGAAGGCCTTCTCTTGTGTGGTTGTGTGTCTCATTTTAAAATCTTGACATACATATATAATTCTGTTTGTATGCTACCTTTCCACAGTTCAGGGCATGTTCAAGGTTGCTTACAACATGAAAAAACTACACATAGCTACAACAGAACAATAGTAGTCATAAACAGTAAATAAAACATTAAAAAAGACAAAACCAAACTGAACAGTTTCTGCATAAATCACAACAATATCTAAAATAAAGATGCAAAAGGCAGCTGTTAGCAGCCTTAGCTTTTGTAGGTGGAGTCAGTCCAGGCCTCATCCTCCCAGGTCGGATGGGAAAAGGCCTGCAAGGCAGGGAGCAGGACTTCCAGCATATGCTCAGCCCTGGAAAGAAGCTGGCTGAGCAGGTTTGCAGTGCCGAAACTCTTTGGGTGGCACCGCAGGTGCCTGGATTGTTTTGTAGCCAAGGGGAGGGGTGGTGAGGAGAGAATTTTACTGGCCCTCCTCTCTGGCTTTCTTGTTTAACCAATCAAATGGGACACTTGTGCCCAGCCCACCTCCCTTTCATGACTGCCTAGCCAATGCCCTAAACCAAAAATAATGAGCAGCTGGAATTACTGTAGTATATGAGCAAATGGGAAGATTGCAGTAGAAGCCACAAGTGGGAAAGTTTTGCGGTGAGGAGTGCTCCTGTTTAGTGTGCCAGGCAGACATGTCTTCTTTTCAGGATACTCCAACCCATCCCATTCTTCTTCCCCCCAAAATCAATTTTTCTGTTTCCTCTCCAGGCTGACATCCAGCATTTCTGTGACCGCTGAGCATGCTCAGTCCTCAATAGGCTGTTTTGGGGCTGTCTTTTCCTAAGATAGACAGATAGATAGGTAGATAAGGCCCTCTCTATTCTTGTGGCAGTAAATTGTCTAAAACTGTGCTTAACATTGTGTTTTTAAATTGGTGCAACCGACCCTGGGACCATAAGAAACTGTATTATAATTATTAATAATTTTAATTACTAATGATTTATTGTGCTTTTGCATAGCTTTCCCCAACCTTCCTGATACCATCCTCTTGTTTCTCAGTAGCTCTGTTCAGAACAGAAGCCATGAGCTGATAGTAAGCATGTGACCCGTTTTCCTTTCCCCATTACTGTCATTTGAGTGACCCACTGAGAACCTTGCATCCACCTAGTACTTTATGTGTTGCACCAGTAGTTCTGGTACTATTGCATATAACCTGAGCCTTAGCCAGCAGTCCTTGGCGCCCTTACTTGAGAGTAAGCCTCTGTGAACATGGTGGAACTTTCTTCCTAGTAGATGATGCAGAAGATTGCCTTGCTCGTCTGACAAGTTCTACTCTGCATAATTCAGCACAGTTTCTGCAAGCCTGCAGTTGCTTGTGTCTGGGCCACTGGAGGGCAGCAGCGCACTCCAGAACCGCTGGCATGCAGTTATTGCCATGAATTGATCTCCAGGGGTGGCATATTTATTCATTTGCCTAAGATGTGTAACTCCCCATCTAGTTCCTAAAAGCTCAAAACCCCTTTCTGCAAATGATGTAATAATGCATGTTATATAGCACCACAAAATGCTTTGTAGGTGTGGAATTTTAAGGGACGTGAGCTGTATCTGAATTCCATTCTGGCAAAGGGGACTTCTTTTAAAATTTGCCGCAGCTTTGGGCATTTTTTTTTTAATAGTCTGAGATGCAAAGCAGTTTGCTGCAGAACAGAGAAGTGGTGCTTTCCTTCTCTTCCTCCTCCTCAGTTTCTTGGACACTATTAAGTGCCCCGTATGATCACTAGCGCCTGCGAGGCCCCTGGACTTGCCATGTGGTTGTTGTTGTTGTTACAAGTGGCACCCATTTTGCCACTACTCCTGCTCCCATTCTTCCTGAACTTGCACCCGCAACATGAAGGTGGGGGTTCCAGTGGCCAGTTAGTCATTCACAATACTACCAGTCAACGGTCTGTTACACACTTCTGCTATGTAACCTATATTTGGTTGGTCTGATGCCAAGCCAGCTTCAGTCGCTGGTGGGGAGCTGCATTGGAAACAGCAACCACACAATGATGCTGTGATTTGGTCACCTGCCTCAAGTGTTGCCTGAGTTCCAAGAAAGAGGCAGTGGCTCAAGTGAGTCAGGGAGTGGTAGGGCTGGTTGCTGTTCTCTGGAAATGTGGAGGCAAAATAAGTGCAAAGGGACAGACACATTTAGCAGAGAGTGGGAGTTAGAATAAGGAAGGGGGTCTTGCCTGTCACTGTTTGCTTTTTTAACCTACCCTTGGACATTTACAGTATTACAAGAGATGCTGCTGTCACGCTTTCCTGACTTGGCTGTCTTACAACCACCCATAGCCAGAATCTGAAAAGGAAGACCTGTCTTGGCTCCTGGAAGATTTGTCTGAATTGGTTGTGCTTCTCCTCTTGTTGCAGGTGGAGCAGTTTTGGAGATTTTATAGCCACATGGTTCGTCCCGGGGACCTGACGGGCCACAGCGACTTCCACCTTTTCAAAGAAGGAATTAAACCCATGTGGGAGGTGAGTCCTGACAGGTGCTGCAGTAGGAAGGAAACAGGAGACGATCACAAAAAGGACGCAGAAGCTGAGCTGAGGGGTGTAGATGGGTCTGTAATAGGTCTCACTGGCTGCACTTACATCTGTTAATTTTTTATTTGCTGTTAGTGGGTAATTGTTCAAACTAGGAAATCAGTTACTGTTTCCTAAGACTATTTCGTCTAAAACTTTTAACTCCTTTCATTTAAGTAAAAATATAGCTTTCTAAGTTGTACCTAGGGACGCGGGTGGCGCTGTGGGTAAAAGCCTCAGCGCCTAGGGCTTGCCGATCGAAAGGTCGGCGGTTCGAATCCCCGCGGCGGGGTGCGCTCCCGCTACTCGGTCCCAGCGCCTGCCAACCTAGCAGTTCGAAAGCACCCCTGGGTGCAAGTAGATAAATAGGGACCGCTTACCAGCGGGAAGGTAAACGGCGTTTCCGTGTGCGGCTCTGGCTCGCCAGAGCAGCGATGTCACGCTGGCCACGTGACCCGGAAGTGTCTCCGGACAGCGCTGGCCTCCGGCCTCTTGAGTGAGATGGGCGCACAACCCTAGAGTCTGTCAAGACTGGCCCGTATGGGCAGGGGTACCTTTACCTTTACCTAAGTTGTACCTAAGAGGTTTAAATGCAAGAAAAGAAACCAGATATTAAACAGGCCTGCTGGAAGAGACAAAATGCCAGAATACAGAAATAAAGTCCTGCAATCTTCATGCCATTCAACTGAGATATCCCCTCTACTTTATTTCCCAGCCTTCACCCTAAAATCCCAGGGCAGGTGCCAATAGAGTCGTTGGGGGGTCTAAGAGAAACTTTATCACTATTAACATAGCTAATATGACATTGAAATAATCCCTTTTCTCAATATATGATTTTGTTCAGGAAAAAGAAATGGTCTGAGGCCTTGTCCTTCCCCTATATCCTAGGTGCCGTATTGCTCTTGTTTGGCCCAACCTGCTGCTTTTACTGGGTACAGCCTAAAAGATTGCAAGGACTGCTTTTGCAGAGGTAGCTGGGGCAAGAAAAGCCCTCCCTGGTTTGGGGCAGTGAGAAAGTTGGCCTCATTTTCTTCCTTTTCGTCTTCACAGGATGACGCCAACAAGAACGGCGGCAAGTGGATCATCCGTCTCCGGAAGGGCTTAGCGTCTCGGTGTTGGGAGAACCTCATCTTGGCAATGCTGGGAGAGCAGTTCATGGTGGGCGAAGAAATCTGCGGGGCGGTCGTCTCCGTCCGCTTCCAGGTAAGGCGCGTTCTGGGTGTCGCGGGACCAGCCTTGCCGTCTTGAGGCGTGGGAGATCCCCTTTTGCTCACCTCCCGGCATTCGCCCTGCAGGAGGACATCATCTCCATATGGAACAAGACGGCCAGCGACCAAGCGACCACGGCCCGGATACGGGACACGCTCCGGCGAGTGCTGAACCTGCCCCCCAACACCATCATGGAATACAAAACCCACACGGACAGCATCAAGTACGTGCGGCGAGGGGGGAGGGGAGCACTGGCTGTAATGGGCTTGCCTCTGTGTCTGCCGTGTTAACGCAGGGAGCCATTCCTTGTCCTGTAGAGCTGTGAGTGCTGTCACCACACTGGGACACTTCTGGTGTCTCACATAGCTTCTTCTGTTCTGGCATGTGTTGCCTTGAGGGCTACGCACAGCCTTCTTGCTGCCTGCTGGCCTAGCTCACCGGCTTCAGTGCTCTCCACCTTCAAGGGACCCTGTTCATTTATGTAGAGCATTTGTACCTCACTCTTCAGCCAGAAAAGGCTCCCAGGGCAGCTTGCGTTCAATCGGAGCAAAACAGTACCTACCCACAAGCACAGCACACAAGGAAAAGGAACAGGGAGGGAAGAGGAAAATCGGAATCAAAGCTCAGGCACCAGTTTCTGAATAGTTGCTCCTACCATCTGGCACAGTTCAGGGCAGGAGGTGACTGTTGGAGCTAGTGTTTTGCAGCAGAGCTGGTGGAATAAGCTCTGCTTCCCAGGTGGCAGTTGTGGGAACAGGAGGCCCGATGGAGCTTGGTCCGCTAAGGAACCCTTGGGCATCTGCCACAGGGGTCCCAGCATCCTCCAGAGCAGGGGCAGCCACCCTTGTCCTCTCCAGGTGCTGCAAAGTACAAAGACTGTGATCTCGTAACTCATTGGCCAAGCTGATTGGGGATGATGGGAGTTGGGAGTCCGGCAACAGATGGGCTCCTCTCCCTGGAGGATTCTGGGAAAGATTCTCATCTGCTTCACTTAGGATTCTGGCCAGGAACTGAGAGTGCCTCCTTTAGCACCGCCCTGCGGAGTCAGCTCGCTAGTGGTGAGTTTGAAGGTGGCTTGACTGTCAGTAAGCTTTCAAGGAATGCCAGCGTTCCCCAAAACCTGCCTTGGCCCTCCAGTAGCTGCTTGGTAGAGTGGGCTGGGATTGTGGGTCTCCCCCTTTTCCAAGCCAAGGTGGCAGGAGGGGAGGGGGTGTGATTTGAGTGCACTGCATTCCTGGAGACATAAAACACAGAGACTAACGGGGATTTATAGACCCATTAGATTTATAAATGTTCTCAGGAAGGCGCTATGTAAATTTACTGTGCTGTACAAATGATTTCTAATCATAATAAATGCTGTATATTAAATCCTCCCAGCCCCCCTGGTGACAGAGGCCCTTTAACTAGAACAGAGGATTATAGTACACGGAGAGGACAGCTGTATTTTAAATGAGACCGTTATAGTTTACCAGGCCAGGCCATTCAAGATGACTTTTATTCTCCCGCAAAGTGATGAAGGATCGCTGCATATTTAAGAGCTTTCAGATTGGGGGTGAAAAATGTGAAAAACCCTTTTCACTTAAGTGCACTATAAGCAAAGATGCAGGTTGGGGCGCGTGGGCTGAGGCTGGAAGATTAACGTAGCCAAGGAAGAGGGAGGACAGATGAATAAAATGCAGAAGTAGAACTCAGCAGTAAGAGGGTTTTCTGGTCCAGTGAGTGAGCAAGGATGCAGCAATGGCACCTGGTTCTTTTCCCCTGGCTACCAGAATCCCAGGGAGGAAAGGAAGGAAGACCATCCCAGAGGAGGGCGTTAAAGGAGGGGTAGTACCACTGGTGGGCTCCTTCTGGGGTAGTTTGTCCACCTTTGGTCCCCATCTTGCACTCCGCTCTCACCTGTGGTTCTCAGAAGCTGTCAGCATGCAACAGTGGCTACACCCCGGGAAACGGCTTTGACCGGCTGGCTAAACCAGGTAACGGTAGTCAATGGGTTCGAAACCCATCAGTGAGTTAGGGACTTCCCCTCCATGCAAAGACAGGTTCCAGCGGATTGAGCGAGTGAGACCAATAGTGTTTCCAGCAGTCAATAAGGCGGTTTCTGCATATGCTGTAGAGGGAAGCGAGGGGCAGACAGAACTCGTCCTGGGAAGGTAACCCATCAAGGAGGAGGAAAACTCATCCTAAACCTCTGCTGCTTTGCAGGATATCTTTGGGAGGAGAAAAGGGTTAGGAGTAAACTCTACACATATCCGGAGTGGAGTCCCTAAGGCGGTTGGGTGGCATCTGGTACACCTCCTTCAGGCAACAACTGCAGCCACACTGGGGCCAAACGTATTTGGATCACATCATTGAGGCCAAGAGGAGGGGGGTTTTGTTGTCTGGGTAGCCCGGGACCTCCAGACACACTGCCCAGGCTTGCGCCCCAGGGAGGCAGTTTGACTTCACCCTGGGAGGCACACTCCGTTGTCTCTTGAGACTGACAGATGCCAACAGTGTGTGTGTGTGTGTGTGTGTGTGTGTGTGTGTGTGTGTGTGTGAGAGAGAGAGAGAGAGAGAGAGAGAGAGAGAGAGAGAGAGAGAGAATGAGAGAGAGAATTGCCTGGCTAGATGAGACCTAAGGTTTCTTTCGTTCAGCACTGTGTTTACAAGTGTCCAACCAGCTGCCTCTGAAAACTCATGAGCAGGGATGGAGACAGCCATCCCTTCTGTTACTTGTCCTTCAACTTCCGGTTCTCCAAGGTATACTGTCCCTGATCATGGAGGACATCCATTAATGCCGGGAGGTTGGCAGACTTCATTTGCAAGTTGCCTGAGCTGTAGGCTGTTAGGAAGCGGGTTGGAAGGCAGGAGCAATTCCACATCCAGTCCTAAGCTAGGTACTCTCTGCCCTGATGGAGCTGCCAGGTAGTAGAATCTTGAACTTGCCCATCCCAAGCCAGTGCATCATTGGCAACTTCGCGCAGGACAAGTCAGATGGCGGCTAAGAGCCAAGGCAGCTGCTCCCTATTGGGAGGGGGCTTTTCTTTTCGGATCTTTGAAGGAGGTGATGAATTTGATGGTTTTCAAATATGGGGAAAGATGAAGAAACATTTCCCACCCTGTATCTAGTGAGAAGAGGGCAATTAGTAATGAGTTTAAGTGCAGGAGGATTCATTTAGACTGGCAACTTTGACCCTTTTCAGACTTGCGTTGTAATTGCATCCTGCAATGTAGGACCCATTTCTCGTTATTTACCATATGTCCATCTTTCTCCTCCCTCTTTTTCTCCCTATGTCTGTCTCTCTGTAATTCTCCTATTTCGCCCCCACCTCGTTTCTCTCTCTCCCTCTCCGCCACCCCAATGAAAACCCCCAAGTGACACTGGAAAACCAGTGGTAGCATTCCTGGTGCAGCTTGCTTCGGATCACGATGAGACCCACCTATTGAACACTACCGTTTCAAATCTGGGATGGGAGCCTCTGCTCAGCTCCATCCGGCATGGCCAGTGGTTAGGACCGATGGAAGTTGGAGTCCAGCAATATTAGGAAGGCCAGAGGTCCCCCACCTTGGCTTGGGTGAAATATTGTGTTTGTGTGGGGTGATGGGAGGCAGAGTCTTTTCTTGATGGTGCAGCTTATCTAGGGAAGTTTGTGGAGTCCTTTTATTTTTGGAGAAAGTGATTCATGTTGGGACTGTTGCACAAGAAAAATCAGGGAGCGGGGGAGCACCTCATGTTGAGATGGTTGCCAGTTTTCATCGAGAGTCCCTGGTGTCCATGATGGTATTTCTGGATGTGAGTGTGTTGCGATTGCATGGGTGGCTATTTAACTTTGCAATCAATATAGAACAAAAGGGGTTTTTTTGGGGGGGGGGGAGGATTCTGATACTGTTCTGCCCATCACCCATCTGCTTTTGTTTCTGCATTGAGTAGTCGTTGCTCAGGTGTTGATCCATTATTTGTAAAAATGTGCCTCTAAATTGCATGTTGGTTTATTTTTTTTTGATAATGAAAAGATAGCATAGACTTACTCTGCAGGCTTATAATCAACTGAAGTTGGGGCACATTTAGTGGGGGTTAAGAATAAAGACCCAACACACAGTGCACCACACTCAATACTGTAAAATAGTTCAACAAAATGCAATGCTAATAGAATAAATTCAGTGAATCACAGCTCTAAAATAAATCAGATTTTGATTCTGCACCCCCCTTGTAGTCAGTACAAATGAAGCTGCGAAACTGGTAATTCCAGAGTCCCCCCCTCCCTCCCCCCCCACAAATGTATGTATAGACATATGCAGACTAGCTAGGGTAGACAGGGAATGAATTTCGTCACAAACAGGTGACAGCTGAGTTTTAGAGAGCAGCAGAATAGATGAGGCAAATTTTCCAGTATCCGCTGCACAGTAGCGGATCCCCATCAGTTTCCTGGAACTCCAGCATATAAGGACTTAAGGCCTCTGATTCACCAGGCACTGCAGGGGAGAGAAATCTCCTGAATTTTATTATCAGATTGATGGAAAATGCATCATGCAGCAAGGAAGTGTGCCTGTTGGTCTTTGCTTTAATGGAGCCTTCACTGCCTGCTTTACGGTACCTTTGCTCGCTCGGGGGGTAATTTGTGTTCCCATCACTTCATTATTTATGCCCTGAGCCCAGTTTGGGATAATGTGAATTCCCGGGTCTCACAGCCTTCCCTCTCAGGGCAGCTGAGCTGCCGCTTATAACCCCCTCTGGCGGGCTCAGCTCTGAACCCTTCCTTGCATTGCGAAGGTGACTCAGGAGATAGCAATCCACAGAAGTTTGCCCTGCGCTGACTGTTTTGCTCATTTACTGGCAGTGTTAGCTGACTGCCGGCTGCCTTCCAGCCATTAGAGCTCCCCCGGTGGTTTGTGATTAAAAACACAAACTAAAAGGATTTGAATATCAAAATGAAGAGGTAAGCTGGCGCAGGGGGCTGCCTGAGTCTTCTCTTCATGCGAGCACACTTTCCTGTGCCTCCATCAACCCCTGTTTGCAAGGGCGTTCCTCCAAAACCATGCAGTCTCACTGTGGAAGAAACAGACCCCTTGCCACAATCATTTGTGGTGAGGGTGCAAGGCTCTCTTCCAGAGCCACAGAAACAAGTCATGTGGCACTTCCCAAGCCTGGGGTAGCATGCCGGTGACTAAATAGATCAGTAGTTCCCAAACTTTTGGGGTCCCTGCCCCCTTGGTTCCATAAATACCTCTCCAATGCCCCCCTACCCTATAAAAAAGCCTTACTTGGATGAGCAGTTTTCACAACCCGCTAAGGAAGGTAACATCACAGTAAAATTCGAAATGGGCAATTAATTGCACGTCTATTCAAAATCCAGTTAAACCTATTTAGTTTAATTATATCTACAAAATTCATGAGCGAGTTCCAGTGATAGTCATTTGCACCTTCTGCGCCCTGTTTCCATCCGCTTGGCTCTTTGTGGCTCCCCACGGGGTGGTACTGAGCCATGTGACGCATCAGCTGAGTATGGGGAGCCCCAGCAGAGTCTTCAGAGATTTCCTGCTCCCATCAGAGTAGCTTCTTCCAGAGTTCCCGGTTAAGGGAAAAACTCCTCTCCCGCACAGCTCAAAGCAACAAAGTGTTTACTGTCTTCTGGTGCAAGACAAAGCTAAACCTTACTGTCTAATATTTACAGTTCTTCAGGGCTTTGAAGTCAAGATACATATCACAGGGCCACAAAAACTCACCATGCTAGCTAATGTTGCTGTGTCAAAGCCACAGCCTCTTCCCCTAACTCTTGCATATTCAGAGTCAGACCCTGAACAGCAAACAGGACAGGACTTCAGAATAAGGACCTGCCAGGACATAACAAAAGCAACACCCTAGAGACTATTGGACTCGTCTCTGCGTTCCTGAACCAGTGGGGAGGGTGCATGGCTCAACAAGCCATACACTTGACCTCGGTGATGTTGCTATGGTAACCCAGTGCACCTGGCACCTTATCTCCAAACATCTGGTCATGGGGGATGTCAGACCAAGCACTGTGCAATTTAACCCATTGTTCACGTTACACCAACAAGTGCTGCCCACTTTGGGAGCCGCTGATCTTGATGGTTTCGGACTGCATCTCCCATCAGCCTCACCTTCCATGGCCAGCGATGGGCGTTGGAATCCAATAACAGCTGGGAGGCCACCACTTCCCCACCTCTGTTCCAAGTCAGTGGTCGCCATCCCTCCATGCCCTCTTTCCTCCCAGCCCTCTGCCCCCCCATGAGAAACTTAGAAATGCCAGTTTGCTCTTGGTGGCCATTGCAGGGCTTCTCAGGCTGGGCCTAACAGCTTTAAACTGAAGGCTCCCACCTCCCTTCTCTCACACCACTTTCAGCTCGAAGAGAGTTCAGCCCCGGGAGTCAGAAGTGTCTGAGCTCTGGAATCGCTTTGCACTCTCGGTCCTCCCTGCAGCGCAAATCCTTCTTTGTCTCCAGGAGGCTCCGGCAAAAGGACCCGTTCCAGTTGATCCTGAGCATGGCAGCAGGGCTGGGGATTTTGCTTCTGCACCAAAGTGGTCCTGTGGGGCAGCGGGATTGATCTCTTTCCCGTCCACATTGCATGGAGCCAGAGGGACAGGAAAGGCCAGCTCGTGGGGCAGGCAGGGGAGAAGCGAATTGACTGAAGTTGTTCCAGCTTGAGTCAACAATGCTTCTTAATTGAGCCCTTTCACAGCAAGGCATTAAATGGCCCCCGTGGCAGCTTCTGCAGCTCCAGCTGACAGAAAGCGAGCGGCCTTCTCCCTTGGTCCCACAGAAACATTCCCCCTCCTAAAGACACTCCCTGGGATTCTGGCTGCAGGATTACTAGGAACACGCTCATCCCACGCTCATCTTATATGGAAGGAAAGCGGACTTGGGAGAAGGGTCTGCCATTTGATAGAAGGAACTCACCCCACACAAGCCTCTGGGGTTCTCCAGGCAAATCTCAAAGCAATAGAAGTAAGGGTTGTGATTTAGAAAAACCATGTGATGTAGACAGATCGTGATGACAAAATCTGCACCTCTTTTGGTCATGAGGGAGCAACACTGGTGACTCCTAGGCGGGATTGCGGGCAAGTTGTGAGGCAGCAGATCTGTTGAGATCTAGGAGCGAGGGGTTTGGAGAAAATCCGTAGTTTGGCTTGAACCAACCCTGGAAAACCACCATCAGCCAGTGCAGATATTTTTGAGCTAGGTGAACCAATGTGTCGTGACTCGGTAAAGCTTGCTCTCCAGCCTGAAAAGTAGCGTTACAGGGGAGAAACAAGTGAAGGGGTGTAGAGATTATGAAAACTGTGTTGCTGTAGAAGAGTTTCAGAGAAGAGAGTATTTCTGGCAGCAGAAAGCCTCGCGAAGGGGCAGTCGTTAAGGTAATCGTCTTCTCTCCCAATTCCGCCTCCATTTGTCTGACTCCGCAAAGCAAGCAGGTCCCCCCCCCCCCAATTCCTGCTCACTTGGCCCATCAGTGAGAAAAATAGCGCCAGAGGAGGCAACATTAGGCCCATTCCCCGAGATTTATCTGAAAGCACTTTTGCTGCAGATAGTGATCGCGCTTTTATGTTTATTGTGGGTGTCATTAGCTAAGCAGATTTAAGGCAGGACGTGACTGGCAACAATTGGCTTCCGCTTTCCAATCAAAAAATGGCTCTATTAACGGACTTGTGTTCAGCATGCAGCGTGATGCATTGCCCAGGGTTCTTCTCAGGCCTGAGTGTGGTGGAGAAATTTCATCGCTTGTAAGCTCTCCCATGTTTTCGGCGGGGGGGGGGGGAGGAGGAGGGGAAGAGGTTTTAGGCAGTGAAAGCAAGATATCAGCTTGCTGGGGAGTCTCTCTCCCAGTTAAAGGGCTTCAGGTTTTAGGGGTTCAGAGATCTCCCAGCTGGAGCCTTTGGATTTTGAGGCCTCTGTTGGCCATGCTAGACTAGGTGTTCAGTTGCTCTGAGACAATGAGATGCGGTTTCTTATATATCCTGGAATAGTGGGGCAGGGAGAAGAGCTATTGGAAATAAGGTGAGCATGGCAAGGCCTGTACAGAAATGTGGAATAGTAGAGTGGAAGCGACCATGGGGTTCATCTAGTCAAGCCCCCTGAAACCCAGGAATCTTTAGCCCAACGTGGGGTTCGAACCCATGGACCATAGGGTAGGAAGGGAGGAGCATAGCTCAGTAGAGGAGCACATGCTTTGCATCCATGCTTTATGCTGTCTCCCTGGCATCTCCAGTTAAGGACCTCATGTAGCACTGAGAGGTGGTGGTGGTCAGTAAACAGACCATATTGAGCTAGATTAGTGTTGGGCAACCTCAGTTGCATGTGGGCATCCAAAACTCGTGTGTGACCACCAGGACTCTACCTGGGCTGCAACCCTCCCCTGCTCTGCTTTATAGTCTCCGATAGTTCTTTTGCCTGGCTGTAATGTGCCCTAGATCTCCGATAAGGATTCTTGTCTTGGAATAATAGAATCGGGAGAGACCTAGTCCAACCCCCTGCAATGTAGGAATCTCAGCTAAAGCATCCAGGGCAGATGGTCACCCAACCTCTGCTTAGAAACCTCCAAGGAAGGAGAGCCCATCACTTTCTGAGGGAGTCTGTTCCATTGCTGAACAGCTCTTCCTTTCAGAAAGTTCTTCCTGATGTTTAGTCTGAATCTCCTTTCTTGTAACTTGAAGCAATTGGTTCGAGTACTACCTTCCAGAGCAGGAGAAAACAAGCTTTCTCCATCTTCCATGGGACAGCTCTTCAGATATTTGAACAGGGCTATCATGCCTCCTCTCTGTCTCCTCTTTTCCAGGCTAAACATACCCAATTCCTTCAACCGTTCCTCATAAGGCTTGGTTTCCAGGCCCTTGATCACCTTGGTCTCCCTCCTCTGCACACCTTCCAGCTTGTCAATATCTTTCTTAAACTAGGGTGCCCAGTATTCCAGGTGTCATCAAACCAAGGCAGAATAGAGCAGTGCTATTACTTCCTTTGATCTGGCCACGAGACGTGCCTGGATAGGGGAGAGGAAGGAGAGTGTGAGCAAATTAACACGTGTTGCTGCCCCCACTTTTGCCTCTGGCCCTGCTGGCCCCCACTGGCTTGTGGCCCCTGGGAAGTTGCCTAGAAGAGAAAGCGGCCCTCTGCTGGAAAGAGGTTCTCCACTTGTGAGCCAGCCAGACCAATTGCCAGGTGGCTCAGTGAAAGTTGGTGGAGAGGGACCATGGCTCAATAGCACAGGGCTGCTTATTGGAGGTCCTGGGTTCAAACCCTGCCCCCTCTAGCGATCAGAGCTATCAGGGCTGGGAAAGAGAGGCACACATCCCAGAAAGCTGTGGGGAGCCGCTCCCAGACAGAAAACAAGGGGCTGGATGGATTGATGGTCTGTATCCATACAAGGTAGCTCGATGTACTTCTTTGTGTCTCTGAATACCATTATTTGCGCCATGTTCGGTATGCGTGGAACTTTACAGAGAAACAGAAGATTAAAAACAGCACGGATCTTTGTCTCAAGAGCCCCCCCCCCCAATCTCGCTTCCAACAGAGGGAGGGGAGGAGTGGGCGAGGCCAGGGGCAAATGGATGAAAGGCCACCTACTCGGGTGTCGTGGGGCTGGGGCACACGGTGAGGAGCTCCTGACCTGCCTTCTGACCCCCTGAGATGCCCGGCCTGCATTTTCAAATCGTCTTCCCTTGTTAGGAGCCTGCTTCGCGCCTTCTGGGCAAGCACTTTAAAACTGCACACGATTGCTCTTTTGCTCTTGTTCAGAGTTAAAGCCTTTGGTTTGAAGTGCTCGTTTTCTTTTCTTTTCCTCTCCTCTGTGTGTGTGTGTGTTGTCATCATTGTTTTATCCCCTTCTCTTCTCCCCCCCCCTTCCCATTTTCGTCCCCCCACCCCCTCTGGCTTGCCAGGGCCTGGGAGGAGTTTCATGGGCTGGTGAACAGCGGCGGTCGCTGAACGGGGGCTCTTCCTCCCTCTCTCACACACCCAGGGTAGGGCCTCATATTTCTTCTTACACGATTGCGAGATGCACCTCTCAGCCAGAGCCCCCCCTCCCCTCCCCTCTCTCCCTCCCCAGCATAGACTCTTGGTCACTCTCAGCCTGAGCCTCCCTTGTCCCACTGCCGGGACAACCCATTGGCCTTTCTCTGTCGACAAGATTTGCTGCGATTCTTAACACTGCTCCACAGCAGCCTTGCAGAGCAGACCACAAAGTGTTGCTCGCCTTGGCTGACCTACGTGAAGCCAGTTCTGGTCTCCAAGGGGAAAAAAGGAAACAAAACAGACCTTTGTCAACGTTACCTGTAGACAAGGTCTGGAGAAACTTTGGCCTACCAGGTGTCGCTCAGCTCTACAACTCCCATCATCCCATTATGGAGTCTGTCTTTAAATGAGAATCAGGACTTGGTGGATAAATCGGATTTCTCTCATATGGTTATAGCCACATCCTGGAAGGATGTAAGAGGCACGAACTTGAATGCTTGGTACAATAGTGTGTGGCGTATAGCCCTTATGGGAAAATTATCTCACTAATTAAGGCTGGCGAGAGAAACAAAGCACAACGACACCTTGGCGGGAGAACGGTGGAGCTTTAGTTTGTTCTCCAGTAAAACTAAAGACCAGTTCCAAAGGTTTGAAATAGCTTGTGGATCACTTAATAAGGATGTGTAGGAGAGATGCGTACTGTTATAAGTTGTATTGCGTGTACAAGAATCCAAGTTTTCCTAATGTAATTTGGGGGGGGGGGTGTTTCTGGGGAAATTTAAAGAAGAAGAATGAAAAGCAACCTGCCCAACTCCCTTCATCCCTGGCCATTGGCCATGCTTGCTGGGGCTGATGGGAGTTGTAGTTGAGCAACATCTGGAGGGCCAAAGGTTCCCTGCATCTGCTGTGGTCAGTCTTCCACTCAGTAATATCAGCTCTTTATGAGCCTAGGCCAACAGTGGAAACCGGGTTCTCTTAATGTCTGTGTGTTAGCTGCCCACTTCCAGACAGCCCCTTTGCCTGTTTGCAAAGGTCGCTGTGCCAGAGGGGGGAGGCCTTGTGAGGCTGAGAGGTACGTCTCCCACTTGCTTGTGTTGGGTGGATGCCAGCTGTTAGAGCAGGGAGCAGAGCGAGGGCCCCCCAGTCCTGCAAACATTTTACACAGTCTAAGCCACGTGTCACAAAGCACAAACACAAGAGGTGGAGATTTGTGTCTCCTTCCACAGGCAGATGTGAGCTTGCTGCCCTGACGCACAGTGGCTGGGGCCCGCTGGTTCCTGGGGAGGAGATGTGCATTCCTCGCCACTCTGCAGTGCGGCCTGCAGAGCAGCAAGAGTGTTATGTTCAGAGGCCCCCTTTACATGCACCTGTTTATCAAGCATGGTGCAAGGTTGCGCCTGAAGGACCTGGCACATTTACCTTTGCCTCTTGTCCCAGGTCCTCCATATCTTCTCACACTGCCTTGCTTTTGACAGCCTTGCAATAGTTTTGCAGGCCAGGCCAATCCTGTATTTCCCCCCTGTGGGTTTCTCCAGTCGCCCTTGTCCCCGTTTGGGTCGGCTTGCCCAGTGGAGTTTGCTCCCTGAGCATCTTACCAAGCCCATTCCAGGCTTTTTGTGGCATCCTACGTGGCTGCTGGTGGGGAGATCTTTTACCTCCCCTTCCACTTCTGGGTCATCTCATTTTCCCTCCCCTGATCTAGCAGAGCTGCGTCTTCCCAGATCAGATTCTTAGGCTCGCCTTTCCCAGACACACAGGCCACCCCCTTTACTGTTGTTAGGGGAGCGATGGCCTGTTTAGGGGGCAACGTTTTGAACAGAAGCAGAAATGGTTGCTGGGGGAGTGGGGTTGTGTTGGAAATGCAGTTGGGAGGATAATGTACACTTTGATAGGGAATTGAATCATATTGGATGCATGTGGCTAACAGCACCAACCATTCGATTGAAGGAAGGGCTGTTCAGAATCCAATTTTTCTTCCTTGATCCACCTACCTGCAGTTCTGCTGATACTACGGGTCACAAGCTGCTCTGTTCACTTTTTGTCTTTACGTGCATGGGAGTCACTCTTCCCATCAGTGAAGAGTTGGGGGATATCTCAAGCAATGCAGTTCCTTGTGATAGACAGGGTCTCAGGCTGCCTTTTAAAAATTATTATTATTATTGGATTTCCTGGGCCTACCTGTGGCCGAAATTCATGCCCTGCACTTGTTCACTCAGCAACTTTTTTTGTTTTTGCTGCATCGGGGGGGACGGGGGACGACACAACTTGAACATGTTTGACTACTGAATTGCCCCTGAGCATCGTAGACCAAACTGCAGCTGCTTTCCCTGGACAGAATACATTTGCTAACCGCCTTCCCTCCTCTGTCTTTCAGGGATAACTCAAGCTTCCGAAATACCAAGATTGCACTGTGAGGAGCAGAAGGAGGAGGGGATACAGCACTCAGCTCCTCCTCAGCCTGGCCCAGAAAAGGGGGGCAGGGGGAGAGGAGGGTTTTTCTGTGTGCATGTGTCCGCTGGCTGAGGAGGCTCGCAGGATGGCCTGGGCATTTTGACACACAATGGCTTTCACCCCTGTGCCAAAGACTGACCTTCCGGCACCCAAGCATCTTGGTCCAGCCCAGTGGGTGACCGTACTTTGCATTCCACACCGGAGCCCGGGTGCCCTACCGCCTCGTTTCTCTTCGATGTGGAGGGTCCTCCTGCTAAGTGGCTCTTCCTGCCCAGGGATTTCCAGTATTAACCGGATGTCTGCTGCAGAGGCGGAGGCAGTCCGGCGATTGGCAGGTG
Organism: Podarcis muralis; assembly: GCF_964188315.1. Taxonomy (NCBI): domain Eukaryota; kingdom Metazoa; phylum Chordata; class Lepidosauria; order Squamata; family Lacertidae; genus Podarcis; species Podarcis muralis. The sequence goes on along the minus strand of NC_135660.1, from coordinate 5,568,904 downwards.
CCCCCATTTCACCTCTGCCAATAAACGATTAGGCCTCTACTCCCTCCTCCTTGTCGTCGTGTCTGCTTAACAGGTATCTGAGAGGGCGACCTGCTTGGAAGACCATAAGGGGAGGAGTTGAGCTCTCTCTTTGACTTCTGGGAGACCACAGGCTGGGGCTGGGGCTATAAGCAGGTTAAATGTGCATGTGTGCATGACCGCGCATTTACACTCGGGGGGGGGGGCTGTGCAGGTTCTCTTCAAGCTGCCCCAGTTGCAAGGTTAATTGAGCTAATAAATCAGTCAAACATGACAGGTGTTTAAGGTCTCTTGGCCATGGCAGTGCAATAGAACAGGAGCAAGAATTCAAGGGTTATTAAGAAAACAGACCAGGGACAATCAGCAAGCACCTCTTCTGGTTCTGCTAGCTTGGAAACCAGGGCTACGTATGACACCTGTCACTGAGCTATTATTGGAAAGCGGTGTCCGTGGGGCGAAGCCGCTCTGGCAGCTTCCAACAAATAGTGAAACCACAATAAATGGGGATATTTGGTGGGGGGCGGACCTCAGAGACCACAAGGAAAAGACACGGCATCATTATCATAGCTCAGGACCTATGGGAGTCGGGGTTTTTTTTATTTTTTAGGGTGGCAGAAAACAACTCCACAGTCCTCACAGTGGGGACATTTATGGGAGGGGTCTTTAAAAAAATGAGGAATTTTCAGAAGGGAGTGCTGGAGAGGCTGCCTGTGGTTTAGCAGCTCCTTTAACAGAGGTGCATTTTGTCTTTGCAGAGAAGAGGGCACTGTTTTCTCTTTATTTTTGTGGTGTGGGGCCTCCTCTCCTCTGAATGTTGACATGACCTAGAATCTTGGTGTGTCTTCATTCAGCCCTGGTGTGTTTCTCTCTTTCCACTTCGCCCTTCCTAAGAAGAGGCCGCTGGATCAATCCAGCACCCTGTTCTCGCAGGGGCCGGCCAGATAACGTGCAAGCAGGACGTGAGAACGCAACAGCCCTCTCCTCTCCTGTGGCTTCCAGCAAATGGCGTTCAGACGCATTGCTGCCTCCGACCATCAGGGTCGGTTCCTCCTCTGGCCCAGGCCCCCCTGTTCTCTTCCCACGGGGCAATCTGCATTCCTAGGCGCACATCGCATCCCATCTAGACGCGGCTTGTGGTTTTCCTGCTACTTACGGGATCATGAGTCGGCACAGCCGCCGCATTTCGACATTTATTATTCAGATAAACACGCGACCCCTGCCGCTTCCGATATTGGTTACAGGAGTGGGATTTGATTTCCATCCTAATAGCACTTGGGCGCAGTAAGCCAGCAAAATACCCACGGAAGGGGAGCTTAAGCCGCCAGATGCCGCTTCCTGCCCACCATGTTGCCTTAATTGTTCTGCAAATGATGGCACTTAAGGATTTAGTCTCGCTCGAGGTCCCAGCTGTGTGCCAAAGAAGTTGCTGTTGCTTCGTCTGCTCGTGAGCTCCGCTTTAAGAGACGAGGCCTGCTGTTCAATCTGAAAACGCAGACTCCCTCCAGCGCCTACCATGACAATATGGGGTTCAGAGGTGTCTCTCTCTCTCTCTGCTCACCCTCTGGTTTCCATTCAGAACCGCTTTAATAATTTGCTGCCTCTTTGTTTTGATTTTTTAAGCAGCACTGAAGTATGTTTGGTGGTGGTTCCTCCCATCTGTAACAAAGCTGGAACGCAAGCCACCCTGGAGTGAAAATGGGCCCCTGGTGATGGATCAGTCGGCTGGCGACTTTGGGGAGGAGGCGCAGCTTGATGGCAGAGCACATGTTTGGCATGCAGAAGGTCCTCCTGGGCCCAGTTGTCACTGGGGAGGGCAGCCTCTGCCCGACCTGTACCACTTCAGGCTGCTGGTGCAGGTTCACACAATCGCGTGTTCATACAACATCATCTCTGCCCATTACAATGTAAACCTAGATGTTGGAGAGAAGAGCTCTAGCCTAGCTTCCCCCTGACATCTCAGCTTTCTTTGTGCCGGGTCATTTTTATATGGGAGGAGCATTCAGCCATGCAAGTCCCCACTGGTAGTCTGAAGCAGTACAGCTTGGCTGTCTCGATGCCAAGCGGGCCCAAGTTGGGCACCTCCTGTTGCTGCATCTTGGGGATAGGAAAGGGCCTCCGTCTAAAACTCAGGAGAGTGCATAACTTTCAACACTCGGTATCCTCAGAGAGCAGCAGCCAAGGACCAAATGCACCTTTTAAAAATCCCACTTCTAACGCCAGCCCTGAGTTCCATGCCGTCCCCCATGCAGGTAGCTAACTTCCAAAGCATTTTCTGGGGGTGAAATCCTAAACTCTATGAATGTTTATTTTTCCTTTGATGAGGCTCACTGCTGTTTTTTAACCTCCTTGTCTCTTAAACCTAGCAAAGCTCCTGGTGCAGACAATATTTCACCCGAGCTTCTTAAGGCCAATGTTGATTGGTAGGCCCCAGTGCTTGCTGCCTTGTTCACCAGCATAGATCAATCGGCTACCATCCCAGAGGATTGGGGGCTAGTAATCATCATCCCAATATACGATTATTTTTCTTTTGAGGAGGCTCACTGCCGTTTTTAACCTCCGTGCTGCTACCACAAACAAACTTCTTATTCCTACATCATCTTCCTCGATTAGTCAAGGGAAATTCCAGGCAGTCGGAGGTCAGGCGGCGAATGAGGTTATATGATGACACCACACAGCAAAGCATATCTCGCTACCTGGTGATGTCATGGGGGTTATGCCATGATGCTGCCTAGCCACCCAGATTTGGTTATGAGCTGACACTGCCACGAGCAAAGTCAGTTCTTTGAGGAAGCATCACTTTCTGTCTGAGTGGACACTTTCACCAAACAAACTCATCAGCAAGTTTCATCAAAAAGGTTTGCAGCATAATCCTCACATGCTGTGCATTTAAATTTATTAGCCGCATCCTAATAAAGATTCTCTAGGGGCAATGTACAAGTTACATAAAGCAGCTTTCAAAACTACAAAACTCCCACTAGAAGCTGAAGACTGAAGCAAGTATCCAGCACAAATTATTTTACGCAACAAAAGCTACCATGAAAAAGTTTTTAAAAGCCACCCAACTATCCTCAAATAGCAGATGCCATGCTAAACATTATTTTAATTACAACTTATAGGCCATTTATATTGCAAATTGGCTTCTAAGGAGCTCCAGAAGGAAGTTCAGTAGTTATCCTTGGTGCCAAAAGCCTGAGAACATGGGGACTGCAAATTGCTGAATTCTGGCCTCATGGCTCTTGATCCACCTTTCCTGGTCTCTGCGAGGAATCTTGTTTTCAAGGAGCCGAATGCAATGGCGGCTCATGCTGCCCATTGAGGCTAGTAGGATGGATGGCAGGGAGCCCAACAGCAGGTGGCGCCAAAGCCAAGAACAGGCAGAGCCAACTCATTCCAGTTTTGTCCCCTTGCTTCTCTCCCTCCCTGCTGAACTCTACAAGGGCAATTCTGAGACGGGAAGAAAGGCAGTGCCCCCACTCCCTGGACTGGTTGAATAGCAAGGTAAACGGGGAGTTGGGGCCGAGTGAGGGCAAACGGGTTCATTGGGCACTGCCCCATTCTCTCTCATGAACCAGCAGCCTCCACTGGCATCAAGTCATAGTATTGCAGAATTGAAAAGGGCCCAAGGCCCATTTATTCCAGCCCACCGCAAAGCAGGAATTGCAGCTAAAGAATTGCAGATCACCACCTGGGATGCACAAGGCTGGAGCACAAGCCTCTAAATGTCAGGGTTGTGGGTTCGAGCCCCACCTTGGGCAAAAGATTCCCACGCTGCAGGGGGGTTGGACTAGATGACCCTTGGGTTCCCTTCCAACTTGACAATTCTATAATTCCATGGCCATCCTCTGCATAAGGAGAAGGTGGGGGACGAATGTCCTCGCCCCAAAGTGAAACAGGGTGCCTCTGTGACCGGGCTGCCAACTTTTTTCTCTCTGCACTGGCTCTTGGGCCTTTCACAACTGCCTGACACACAGATCTTTAGTAGGTGAGGCTTCCTCTTGTAGCGTCTCCTGTTGGATGCCTGGATCCCAGGCAGCTGTGAAAGGTGCAGGCATTTCAGTACAAAGTTCGCACCCCCTTCTTAGTCGGAGGCACTGTGGGAGCTTCTCCACGGCAAGACGTTACAATTGGGAGTAGTCTGGGTTCAGAACGGGGTTGAGCCACAAAAGTTCCTTTCCGTCTTCTCTTAGCGCCGCCCGTCAGCTCACTTCAAAGAACATGAAGTTCTGGGACACAAAACACAAAAAGGAGGTTGCAGTCTTCTTTTTCGTCATAAACCGAGAGGCATGAGCTAGAGTAACATAAATGGGCATACACATTTCATTGGGGAAGGGTGACCAGCTTGGGTCCAGTTCTCAGGGGAAAAGGGAAAGCGAGTCAGTGCAAAAAAGGTGCCAAGCTGTTCTTGACTCTGATTGTGCATCTGTGGCTGCAAAAGGCAGCCAGCAGAGGGCGCTATGAGCCTGTTATGCAGGATGGGTCAGGGAAGATACATACCCATAGCCAATATTTGGCTGACGATGCAGGAGTTTCTTCCCTGTTGTTAGGAAAGGGGTTTAAAGGAATAAATTTGGGGGGAAAGCCAGTATCATAACACTGTTGAATCCAGACTAGAGAACCTCAGTCCCAGGGTCTCTAGATGCTGCCCTCTAGTCTTCTCCACCTGGCTCTTAGAAGTCTCTGGGGGGGGCCACACTCCTCACTGACTCTGCTTTGCCCCCCAAGTGTTTTTGCCTGGCTGGGATACTGACTCACCGAGGACACACAGTGGCAACGATCCGCAGCTTCACCACTTACCAGCAGGAATGCTGCAGCCAGGAGCAAAGCCCTCTCCTCAGTGCTCAGGTCTGCTGCAACTGCCGGAAAGAGAACTGGGTATTATTCACAAGAGGACAGAATATTGCCACACCAAGGACACTTCCCTGCTCACTCCTGGGATGGGGTTGCTAAGGCCAACTTTTGTTTTCCAATAGCTTTGACCATGCGCAGATGGCCTGACCCCTGAGAAGCGGGGGGGGGGGGGGATCTTTTTCAAGAGTGGGGTGAAGTTAAAGGTAGAAGTTATCTCTGAGCATGCACAAAGAGCCTTTCTTCTGAAGAGGGAGCCTGCATTGAGCTAGATCTAATGTTTTCAAAGTGTGAAATTGGTCTCGCTGTGTTGTGGAATGGGTCGGTTCTAAGCACTGGGAAGAGAAACCTCTCTTCCAACTTCCAACATTTGTGTTTTGTTGGGTTCAAGAGATGCCATTCTCTCCTTTTTTATCAGTGCAAGGCTAGGAATCAAGCGCTCCCATTTCCATACTGATTGACAATATGGAGGCTTCTACATTTTCCTAGAGTTGCACACCTTCTCCCGGTCTAGTAGAAATTTAGAGCTCTCTTCTGCCACTTTCACAGTCACTCCTGTGCATGTTTTTTCCCCCATAAGGAAATCACCTAGAGCTCAGACGACTTTCTCCCTTGGAGGTTAAAGCCTGCAGCCAAATCCTATCTAGTGAAGGCCGGTTCTCAGTTTCTCTGTTCCCCAGTCTTAAGTTACATTTGCCAAATTTCCAAATCAGTCTCCATTATTTTTTAAAATCCTCATTAAACCCCACCAGCAAAACTCTCCTAATGTATATAAGTTCCTATGCAATTTCCCCCAATGTATACATTCTGCATAGCCATTTCTCCCAATATAGCACATTTTAAATGTTATCTTCACCAATGTATGCATTCTGTGCACACCCTATGCGTCTTGGTACGCATTACTTGGCCAGAGGAACTCATTGTGAAATTCAGACAAGTGTGCATGTCGAAAGACAGCCCTGTTTTGTTGTTGAAGCTTGTGTGTTGTTTCTGGAAGTGCGAATTAGGACGGTTCACCCTTACAAGCAGAAGCGAAATTGAATATCTCCTGTCCTTTGCCCAAGAGGAGTAAGTGTCCCTGAGCTCCGCGAAGCTGCCTTCTGAGTGCTGCAGCATAAATGAAGAACGCTCAAAGCCCAGCAAAAGGCATTTGGATGACAAAGAGCGAGTGGACATGCATCAAAGGATTGACGGATAAGAGCTGGGAATGTTTCTCCTGCTATTGGAATGGAATACCCATCAGAGTCCGAGAAAGGCAACATCCTTCAAAGCTAAGAGCTGGGCTAGAGGAACTTGCTGGAGTCAGTTTTGCCGCTTAGATAACAGGAGAAATCTGTCGCAGAGGCAGAAAACTGTGAGGTGGCTGGATCATAGAAACTGTAGAGTTGGAAGGGACCCCGAGGGTCATCTAGTCCAACCTCCTGCAATGCAAGAATCTTTTGCCTAACCTGGGGCTCGAACCCACAACCCTGACATTTAAGAGTCTCATGCTCTGTTGGCTGGGCACCTCAGAATGTGGGGGTTCTCTCTGGGGAGCTGGTGCAGGCATAAACTGCCCGCTTGCTTGCTACTGAGCTCCACTGAATAAGGGGTTTACAGTGGTGCCCCGCAAGACGAATGCCTCGCAAGACGAAAAACTCGCTAGACGAAAGGGTTTTCCGTTTTTTGAGTCGTTCCGCAAGACGAATTTCCCTATGGGCTTGCTTCGAAAGACGAAACGTCTTGCGAGTTCTTGCGAGTTTGTTTCCTTTTTCTTAAAGCCGTTAAGCCGTTAATAGCCGCTAAGCCGTTAATAGCTGCTAAGCCGCTAAGCCGCTAATAGCCGTGCTTCGCAAGACGAAAAAAACCGCAAGACGAAGAGACTCGCGGAATGGATTAATTTCGTCTTGCGAGGCACCACTGTACTTCTATGTAGAGGGGAGGGAATCCGACAGGTGAACACTTTCTGAATCAATATGCCAACTGAAACACCGCCATTTGCACTACTCCGAATTTTGCAGTACAGTTCTCCAGCCAAGCGTTGTGTATAAAGACATAAAGCGTGCATTAAAACACATATTAGTGGAAACAGGCATGCAAAAATGCCTTGCCTAAGGGCACCCCCTAAATTTGTTGTGGGGTGCCCCCCCCAAAGATGTTGATTTGGGGATTACATGAGGGACACAGGGCCAGAGGAGAGGTGGGAAAATCCTCTGCACAAGGAGGCTTTGCAGGCACAGCTAATCATCAGCACCCACAAGGTCCATTTGAACAAGCCCCACCCTCACTTGCCTCCCCCCAGGTGTCGGATGTCACGTGTAGGGCGGGTGGGCATAGCCTCCCTGAATCAGCCTCATGGTCCAGATGGAGAGGTCTGGCTTGCCTGATTATGCCCAGCGGGTGGCGCTATGGGTTAAACCACTGAGCCTAGGGCTTGCCGATCAGCGGTTCGAATCCCCGTGACAGGGTGAGCTCCCGTTGCTCAGTCCCTGCTCCTGCCCACCTAGCAGTTTGAAAGCACGTCAAAGTGCAAGTAGATAAATAGGTACCGCTCTGGCAGGAAGGTAAACGGCGTTTCCGTGCGCTGCTCTGGTTCGCCAGAAGCGGCTTAGTCATGCTGGCCACATGACCCGGAAGCTGTACGCCGGCTCCCTCGGCCAGTAAAGCGCCGCAACCCCAGAGTTGGCCACAACTGGACCTAATGGTCAGGGGTCCCTTTACCTTTACCCCATCTCTGCCCTACAAAGTTCCCTCCAGTGTTTTGTTTCTGTGATACGTGCATCAGAGGTAAGAAGTGTTCACCCTTCTTCTCTCCCCTCTCCTCGCCACATTAGCATGCTAACAACATTTTAGAGGCACCCTGAGCACTTCTGCAAATGCTAAACTAAGGACTCTGATTTTTTAAAGGATATTAGCATAATATAGGTAGACAGCAAGTAGATGTCGCAGCTGACAATCAGGTCACAATGTTTTGTGCTCTGCCCAAAAGAGGACGGGAATTCTCCTACCCAAGTCCACTCCAAAGGACTCATGATCCATGTTGCGTTCCTCCTTGAATCCCGGCCACTTCTTCCAAATAGTGGCTACTACGCTGTCAGTGGAGGAGAGGACCTGGAGGAGCAAAGGTCATGCTCAATTATCAACATGGAAGAAGCTTTCCTTGAACGCTGCGCTGAGCTGGGAGCCAAGACACTTTGCTACCTGAGGCAGAGAACAAGATGCCTCAGATGGCTGCTGACCCTCACATCGGCAATGGTAGTGGGAGAAAGTCCTCCACACCTGATGGAAGCAGGCTAGCTTTCAAAGCTCTGGAAAGACTGCTCTGTCTTCCAAAAACTCAGTGCCACTGCCCATTATGTACCGCCTGAGACAGATGCCCGACCTTGCCAAACGGTAGGGCCGGACCTACAGGAAACCATCTCCCCACAATGATGTCATTGTGAGCAAGCACCCTGGGCTCTCCCTTCTTGAGACAAGGGTGCTCCAGCCGGGCTTTCATCGAAGGAGCAAGTCAAGGGTGTGGAGCTAACTTTGAAAGGCGTCAACAGCCCATGGCAAGATCACAGGGCTCTTGAATTGAAGTGACACTCTGTCATCCATGGGTGAATGATCACATCAAGTCAGCAGAGCTGTGGTGATGATGAAGTGTCATTGGGAAGATAATGAGAGCGAATGGAGTGTTCCCTGCCCTTGCTTTCAGGCAGCCTTCGCCAACCTGGTGCCCTCCAGATGTTTTGGACTACAACATCTGGCGGGCACCGGGTTGGCAAAGGTTGATGTGGTGGCTTATTTCCAACAGCACCGCTGGGACTTGGATGAGTGGAAGGGGCCTTCTCAGGGCCGGATTAACACCCTTATAAGCACTGAAAGGATTCTGGTGCCCCCATATACAGTTGTACCTCGCAAGACGAATGTCTCGCAAGACAAAAAACTCGCTAGACGAAAGGTTTTTCCGTTTTCGATTTGCCTCGCAAGACGAATTTCCCCTATGGGCTTGCTTCGCAAGACGAAAACGTCTCGCGACTTTGTTTTCTTTGTCTAAAAACAAAGACATGTTTTGTTTATAAAGTTAATTTATTTTCCCTTCAATTTTTGAACTGCTCTTTACAGTATGTGTGACTTTAAAGAGCAGTTAATAAACTGTTGTTGTACCAAATTTGGCTTTGTTTGGACTTTTTTTGACCATAGGAACGCATTAATTGATTTTCAATGCATTCCTATGGGATTTCGTGCTTCGCAAGACGAAAAATTCGCTAGACGACAAAAATTGCGGAACGAATTAATTTCGTCTTGCGGGGCACCACTGTATATCAAATTCAAAATATGATTCAAAATATGAACCATAATAAACTGTATAATAATTTTCTACTTTTTGAAACAAAACGAAACCTGCCGTAAGATGGAAGATATTGTTTATGTCTGTATACTTTGTACATGAAAAAAATTCTCCTACTTTTTGTAATTGTGAAGTTCTTTGACCTGATCCTTAAAACTAACCTAATGTCACACATCTGTTTCTATGCTTAGTAGAGATAAGGCACCCAGCCTGCCTTGTGGCACAGCTGTTCTGTTAGGATTTTTAATATACTTCAGCTAAGAAAACGAACACTCAGCTGAGCAATTTGTGACCATTAACGTTAAAAAATGTATGAAAGCAAACGTCTACATTTGGAAAGGCATACTCAATATTGTCTTTTACAATTACTTTATAAAGTTCAGCATGGCTGAATCTTGTTTTTACACGTACATATAATTAATCTCTATTATTACTATTTTATTATTGTGTGTGTGTGTGTGTGTGTGTGTGTGTGTGTGTGTGTGTGTGTGTAATTTATTATGGGATCCTTTATTGTGGAACCTGGTTCAGCTGCACCCTGTGGCCCATGGTAAATTTCTGTGATGATGATGATGATGATGATGATGATGATTTCCATCCCTGGGCCGCCACCTTCCGCCCTGGAAGGAGTGTTGATCTCTCTGACAAAGCAAAACTTACTTTCCCCTTCTGAGATGCCTTGTTTCCCATCTGTCATGGGCCCCTCGACCTCTTTCCCTACCTGGAACTCCTGTTCGGAGAAGCACCGTCTAGGAATGCAGGAGCCATAGATCTTCATGGTGGCAAAACCACAGGCATCACTGACTTCCAGGAAATGGGAGAAGGTGCCGCACCTAAGCACATCAGCGGGTGAGTCTTGGGGGAGGCACAGAGACAGTAGAGGGGAGCAGCTGTGGGGTGGGGATTGGGATAAATCTCCAAGCCAACAGGATAGAGGAAGCCCACCCACCTCCAACAGGGGGTCAGTTCATACTGCTTTGTTCAAATGTCGACGATAACACAGACCTGGGGAACTGAGATTGGCCTTGTCTACAAGGTCCACCCTTTCAGGTCCATAGCCACACCCCAAGACATTTCATTTCATTGGTATATTTTGATAATTTATATCCTGCTTAATTTACAGTGGTCTCTAAGACCCAGTGCAGTGGAACCTCGGTTTTCGAGCATCTTGGAAGCCAAACGTTTTGGTTTTCGAGCGCCAAATACCCGAAGTAATTGCTTCCCTTTTCAAACGTGCCTCAGAAGTCAAACAGTTTCCGCTGCGTGCTTTTCTATTTTCTCAATGGATTTTGCCGACTGCCCATTGTGCCTTGGTTTTCGAACGTTTCGGAAGTCGAACGGTCTTCCGGAATGCATTACATTCGAAAACCCAGGTTCCACTGTGGAATAAAAGAGTTAGAATGATTAAAATTAGAATTCCGTCAAAAGCCTGCTGGAATAAATAGTCTTCAGCGATGCCTGAAGTTCAAAATGGAGGAGTCTTGTCAGCATAGGAGTCAACTCATAGGGGTCGTGGAGGCATAATAAAATATTTGAGGGGGCCGGACCCCAAGAAAGCTGATGGGCATTCCCATTCAAATAGTGCGTATGCATTGCATCCTGTGATTGAGGGCAGGGCTTATTTGGGCCCCTGCAATATTTTATTCAAGTTAGCACCCCTGCCTCTCAGAAATCAACTGGAAGGGAAGTCCACAAAACTGGACCCACAATAGCAAATGCAAATCTCCTTATCCGAGCCATGGGGGACCCCTAACATTGAATCACCTGTAAACCTCAGGAGATCAATAAAGAACATAAGAGATCAGGCGGTCCCCAAAGAATCCAGGAACTCAGTTGTCCAGGGCCTTGAATCTCACCTGCTGGCGTACGGGCAGCCAGTGCAAGCTTTTGAGCACCGGGTTAATGTGCTGGAATGGTTTGTCCCCATCAACAGTCCAGATGCAGAGTTTTGCTCCAGCTGGAGCTTCCGGATCAGGCCCAAGGATCAGGCCCTGCATTTTCAAATCAGAGCAGAGCCACCAGATATTGTTGGACTCACCCTGATCCAGATGGGACAGTAATCAAGGATGATGGGAGAACAGGGCTGCCTTAAAAGTTAGGCTCGGGGTATGTAAAAGCCGAGAATATTTGGGCATCTCATGCATGTTCCAATGGCAATGGAGAACCGCTCACCTCTGTACCCTCCCGCCGTCCTTGTCTGAACTGGCTGCACACAGACACACAGACACACACACCTCTGGCGCACGGTGCCGATAAGCTGGTTATCGCCGGTGAAAGCCACCATCTCCATCTGGCAGCAACGGAGACAGCTGAGGCCCAGTCGGAAAGGTCTGCAGAACCACAGGACGACGTGGCCTTCCTCATCTTGGAGGCAAAGGTGGCAGGGGCGGGCAGGGCCACACAGGTGAAAGCAGCAGTTGTTGCATTCTTAGAGGGAAGGAGAGAGGTGCACGGTCACGGCTTAGGCATGGAACCTATTTCCCTCCTGCCCCAAAGGGGGTGCTGTTCTGCAGGGACTGCTATGTGTTGGGCAAGAGAGGCTGGTTGCCTTTTCAGCTGATGGCTCTGCCGCTGCTGCTGCTGCTGACAGAATTGTACCGATTTCTTATATGGATATCGAGACACACAAACTCTCAGGGCCACCCCTACCTGCAAACGTCTGGCTCACCTAAGACTTTGTTGTTTAGTCGTTTAGTCGTGTCCGACTCTTCGTGACCCCATGGACCAGAGCACGCCAGAGCACCTAAGACTTTACAGAACCTTTATTCCAGTGCTTAAAAAATTAAAAATGTTTCAGGGTACTCTCATTTTGACTCAAGAAAACCACCATTTTATAGCTCAAATCAGGAAAAATAAATACGGTAAATGGACCAAAGTACGAAGATTCACAAGATGTTTAGGGGTATGCGTAGCCCTACGTACCCCCAGAAAAAAGCATTGGCTTTATTCTCAGTAATGATGGGACTCATGGGAGGAGAATATTTTTACATATCTTTGTTTCTTTGTTTTTTTAATTTTTTATTTGCAGTTTTTTATGTTAACATTATTTCCATACACTCCAAACATTTTCCATATATATAATACTGGGATTATACAAAGCCCTCAGACTCCCCCCCATTCCATATTTTACCCTCTTTTCTTGCATATAATTATAATTATCCATTCTATTTCATCTCCTTATTTACTTTTACAGATCTTTGTTATTTGTAAAGGGAATATTTGTATGAACAGATACTGCACTGCAATTTGTACTTAGGTCTTTCCGGGCTCTCTCTCTCTCTCTCTCTCTCTCTTTTCTTCTCTTCTTTGTTATGTTTGCACTTTTTAACACAATCAATAAAAATATTAAATACCAGAACTGTAGTGGTTGTTGTCTGTATTTTGGCATAACATTACCGGTATTTAAGTATAATTTTTTGCAGGGTTGTTTAAAAAATAAATAAACCACTGATTAATACAGAAAGGGGTGTGTGTGTGGGATGGATTTATGAATGAACTCTTGCAAAATGGACACAGGCAATAAACAGAATGATACTAGGATTGAAGCAAATTATTATTTGTTATTACAACTACTGTTTTCTCCTGCTTGAAGAAAATGGCTTCAAGTTACAAGGAAGAAGATTCCGACTCAGACTCCGGAAGAACTTTCTGACGGTAAGAGCTGTTTGACAGTGGAACAGACTCTCCCAAGAGCTGGTGGGTTTTCCTTCCTTGGAGGTTTTTAAGCAGAGTTTGGATGGCCACCTGTCAGGGATGCTCTGGCTGAGATTCCTGCATTGCAGGGGGGTTGGACTAGATGACCCTTGGGCTCCCAACTCTGCAATTCAATGATTCTACACTGTTATCATTACTATTACTACTGCTGTTGCTGCTGCTTTGCCCGGGGGCTGAACCTCCTCTCTGTCTCTTTCTGATGTGGGAACTCCCAGAAATTCAGAGTCTGTACTTAACCTTCAGTGGCCAACAGCAGGAGTCCCCTTTCACCAGCTGCGCCTCTGATGATGTAGCTGCTTCTTTGGGAGCTGCTGACAAGTCCTGCAGCAAGAAGGGGGCACAAAGACACCGTGAAGCTGCCTTAGGCCGAGACAGACCATTGGTCCATCTAACTCAGTACTTCCTACACTGACTGGCAGCAGTTCTCCAGACTGGGCCGGAATACCGGACTAAATGGACCTTTGTCCTGATTCCACAGCCAGGTTCTTGCTCACGTTCTCGTGCTCACACAATGCGTTAGAAAAAATTAACCAGCAGTTCTGGGTCCTTGCCAGGCTTTCTGGGGGCTCTGAAGTCAGTCATTTTCAGGGTCAAGGAACCGGTCATCCTAGGCTTTGCAGGACAAATGTCCTTCTGACTTGTGGGATCACCCCCAGAGCATTTGCCGACAGAGGAAGACAACACCCCGCCCTAGTCATTTCCCTTTGGCATCCCTGCTATAATATGGTTACCAGATTTTTTTCAATGAATCTGGGGAGCCTTTTTTTTTTTTTTTAGCTGAATAGCAACAGGGAGTCAGTAGTGGGGATGGCGAGGCAAAAGACCCTGGGCCCAAGCACACATGCATATTGTATAAAGGTGCAATGCCCTTCTTTCGCACCCTGTGAAACATAAATGCGCAGAGTTTTTTTTTAAAAAAACTGGGCAACGGCACACCACACACATGCAACTCCTGAGCCTTCCCCGATCTCCTTCCCCCTTCCCCCTTTGTTTTGACAGATCAGGGGAGGCTTGGGAGTCACGGGCGGGCGGCCGTTGCCCAGGAGGGGCCAGCCTGGTAGCGCAGTTGGCTCTGGCTGGCTTCAGAAGCTGCTCGCTGCTGTGGTGCAGGAACAATGGCAGGCGCCACGGCAGCGAGCAGATCCTGAAGCCAGCCAGAGCCAACTGCGCTACCAGGCTGGCTCTGGGCTGCTGAGGCTGCTGCTTCCATGTTTCCGGGGACAGATTTGCAAATCTGGGGACATTCCAGAGACGGAATTTGTCCAGGGGCAGATTTGCAAATCCGGGGACTGTCCCCGGGAACTGGGGACGTCTAGTAACCCTATGCTATAAAGGAATGCTTAAACAGGGAAGCCGTCCTATCAGGCGGTGACCGTTAACTCTAGGCGAGGGTTCAGTTTTTCAATCTGAGGTCCATATTTCCTCTCTGGGGGCCACATGCCTGCAGTGGGCGGGGCCAGAGGCAAAAGTAGGTGGAGCAATGGGCGTGACTCTTGCCTTTGTACAGAAGGATACATTCCAGCCATGCACAAACCATAGGTTTCTACACAAACACACACACCTATCTTCACCCAGGCAAGCAAGCAATCAAGACTACATTTCAATGACCCTTTAGCTTTACCCTATTATTCTATCTCAGCCAGTTGAAAGCACTGAGACAGTAAGGGGTGTGGCTTTGGGAAGGGGTGTGACCAGGAGAGACACCCGAGGGCCAGATAGTGTGGCTGGGAGGGCCACTTGACCCACCCCCTGGGCTTCAAATCCCCCACCCCCTGCTCGAGTCTCCTTGGGCATCAGAACGGGTACTTACCGTGGCGCTCAGCCTTGGAGGTGATGCAGAGCTCTTGGGCCCCGGCCAGTAACTGCAGTCCAGGATGAGGGCCAGCCTCTCGGTGCCACGAGGGACCCAGCTCTCCTCCTTGACCCCCTCCGTAGGCTGGTGGCACCAGAGGTAAACCCAGGGCACCCTGGCACTTTGTTCTGGAGGGCGCTGTTTCATAGCACATCCAAGCCTCTGTGCTGCAGTTGTACCCCTTGATGCCCCATGTGTTGACTACCTGCAGGGGGTGCCTCTGAAGCCGTGTTGAATCTGACCCAGTAGCCGAGACGTCACTGGTGCAGCCCTGAGATGCCTCCCCAGCCAGGAGCTCTGGGCCATCGTCCCACTTCAGTGGCTTGGCCATGGATTCAATGTGTCTCTCCCGTGTCAGGTGTCCAAAGGGGGAAGGCTGGGAGTTTATCACAGACATCTCGAGGAGATGTGGGGCTCTGGAAGCAACAGCCCCGGACCAGGGAGGAGGAGGAGGCAGAAGGAAAGAAGAAACATAGACCGCAGAAACCCAGACGGTTGGCCCAGCCTAGGACGGAGACTGCCACCTCCAGCAAACCCAGCCTCTAATCTCCATCCCCATTCCTCCTAGTGTTCCCATGCCAACTACCCGGATCTGCCCTGTTGTGCGGGGACAATGGCGTCACTGGAGCGCAGAAGGGCATATGCATCAGATGAGGAGGTCAGCTAGCAGAGGGCATGAACGGCAAAAGGAAACTTTCCAGAGGTAGGGACAGCACCGGATTTGGGCAGTGTGGGCGGTTCCACCACACAGGCTAGTGTGCCAAGGGTACTCAAAATCGGGAAGATCCATAACTCAGAAGATCTGTTTTGAGGCACCACATTTTGGCCTCGCACAGGGCGCCGTATTATGAAAGATTACCAAATTCCGCCCCGGCAGGGAGATCATAGAATTGTAGAGCTGTAAGGGACCCTGGGGGTCATCTAGTCCAACCCTCTGAAATGCAGGGATCCCAGCTAAAGCCTCCCTGGTAGGTGGCCACCCAACCTCTCTTTAAAAACCACAAATGAAGGAGAGTCCACCACCTTACAAGGCAGTCCATGCCACTGTCAGACAGTTCTTTGAGCCAGAAAGTTCTTATAACAACAAAAACAACAACAACAATTTATTATTTATACCCCACCCATCTGGGCGGCTTCCAACAGAATATTAAAATACAATAACCTATTAAACATTAAAGGTTCCCCAAACAGGGCGCCTTCAGATGTCTTCTAAAAGTCTGGTAGTTGTTGTTCCCTTTGACATCTGGTGGGAGGACGTTCCACAGGGTGGGTGCCACCACCGAGAAGGCCCTCTGCCTGGTTCCCTGTAACTTGGCTTCTCACAGCGAGGGAACCGCCAGAAGGCCCTCGGAGCTGGACCTCAGTGTCCAGGCAGAACAATGGGGGTGGAGACGCACCTAATGTTTAATTGGAATCTCCTTTCTTGTAACTTGAAGTCATTGGTTCAAGTCTACCCTCCCGAGCAGGAGAAAACAAGCTTGCTCCATCTTTGATGTGATAGCCCTTGAGATACTTGAAGACGGCTCCCATATAAGCTTCTCCAGGCTAAACATAACCGACTCCTTCAACCGTTCCTCATCAGGCTTGGTTTTCAAACCCTTGGTCATCTTGGTCGCCCTCCTCTGCATACCTTCCAGCTTGTCTATGATGGTGGGGAGTTATTATTTGTGGGGGTGTTGAATCCTCACATATTCCACGCATTCTATTGCTCCCTGCTTCCTAGGCCCCATTCTCTTTATCTTGTCCCAGTCCTTAGCAAACCCCAAAACCACCATGTTGGAAGGGGAACCCAGAGGTCCTCTAGTCTAGCTCCCAGCCATGTTGACAACATAGGATGTCCCTCAAAAAATAGTGCAGGAAAGGGTGAAGGAAGATTACAAAAATTAGGGCTCTTCCATTTAGAGAAAAGGTGAGAGGAGACATATTAGAGGTGTATAAATTTATGCATGGTGTGTAGAAAGTGGACGGAGAGATGCTTTTCTTCCTCTCTCATGACATTATAATGATGGTTTCTGGGAAGAAGAAGGAGGCTCTGGGGAGATGCCCATGCAGCGCTGGCTGGAAGAGGCTGCACAGGGAGACCGGGGGCCATGACTGACCACTGCATTGGACCCAACCTTCCTGAAGCTCTGGGAGGAGCAATGAGAGACACTCTTGGGGCGTAAGGTTCTGTACCCCCTGCACTGAAGGTTTTAGGTGTAAATATGTGTAAAGTAAACCATATTTCTTAAAGACACTAGCCTCTGCTGTGCCTCAACTTCCCAACGGAAACACAACCCTGGGTGAGAGCCTGGAACCCCCTGGAATTTTGCTACTGTTCGGCAGAGATTCAGAATGTGCAACTTTCGTAATAATATGCATCTTTGTAAGCACTGCAAAATTCAATTAGTGTGCATTTCAGATTGCTTTGTATAACGATGTACAGGTAAGTTTTTAACGTTTGGTGCTTTACAGTGTTTGATGTTTTCATTTCCTGGAAGCCACCCAGTTAGATGGGCAGCATATAAATAAATTATTATTATTATTATTATTATTATTATTATTATTATTCCCACACTGGCAACAAAACCGATAGATGTGTCTTTAAACGTGATCTGAATTTCTTTCCCTTGCTGTCCTTGAAAAGGAAGGTGGAGGGAAAACCTTGATTGGTTGGCTCCTCCTCCTAAGATCTAGGGCTCCGCCTACCCCAGCAGACTCCGCCTACCGTTAGCCGCCCCACCAGCCTCAGTGGTCACCAGTTGCCACTGCTGTATTGTCCGTGTCCTGAAGCCCCCATGGCTACAACACCATCTTGCCCTCTGCGAATTCTGTGGTTTCATAGAATCATAGAATTGTAGGGACCCCTGCAAATGCAGGGAACTCAGTTAAAGTTTAAGCGGACTGGAGAGAGAGAGAGAGAGAGAGAGAGAGAGAGTCAGTTTCTAAACGCTCTTTCCCTCTCAGGAAACGACAGCAGCCCACCTTTCAAGAACGCGGGAGCAACAAATCCCAGGATCAGTCTGGATTAATGACGGGGACTTTATCTAAACCCTTCTCTTTGCCTCTCGTTCGCTCGCTGTCATTACCGCTGCGGGCCTGCTGCACCTGCCACAGCTCCGGGGAGCGGCAGGCAGGCGATTTGGCAGGTCCTCGGAAGAGTTATCCGCAGAGAGGGCCTGTGAGACGGCTGTTTTGACAAGGCCTGGAGAGGGGCCAGGACAATATAGCGGCACGGGGGCAGCGGGAAACAGAGCTGCTCTGGCCTTGGGGCCTTGTTCTGACAGCAGCAACGCCAACCTGTCCAAATGGCCGTGTTTGAGGAGCCCCAGTCGGGGGCTGCAGGAGCGAGATAGAGCAACGGGGAAAATAAGCTTTGGGCCCAAGCGAGGGAAGTGGCGTTAACTGCAGGGTGCGGGGATAAAAGGAGGAGGCCTCTCATTGGACTGGAGCAGGGTTTGAGAGATGGCTAATCGTCTTTCGCTATTGACTGGAGAGGAACAGGAGCTGGGGACTGAAGGAGCAAGCGGCAATGCAATTTGTCTCTCCTGCCTCTGCAAACAGCTATGCAGAGGACAAGGAAGCCAGGGCTGCAGGCCTTGATCTGTCCAAGAGTTTGCTCTGCCCAAGAACCACAGCCCCTCCTTGCTCCTATAGCAGGCCTCACCTTGTGTTCTTATCGCATCCGGGTTAAGGACGCATCCCAGGCAAGAAAGAAACACAGAGCATTTGAAGTAAAGCTGGACCTAGGGACATACAACTGATTTTGGACTCACAGCTGTCCATGGAGGCGCGGGTTAATTCTGTGTCCAGGGCAGCTGTTTACCAGCTCCATCTGGTACGCAGGCTGAGACCCTCCTTGCCTGCAGCAGTCTTGCCAGAGTGGTGCATGCTATGGTTATCTCCCGCTTGGACTACTGCCATTCTCTCTACATGGGGCTACCTTTGAAGGTCACTCAAAAACTGCAATTAATCCAGAATGCAGCAGCTAGACTGGTGACTGGGAGTGGCCGCCAAGACCATATAACACCGGTCCTAAAGGATTTCAATGGCTCCCAGTACGTTTCCGAGCACAATTCAAAGTGTTGGTGCTGACCTTGAAAGCCCTAAATGGCCTCAGCCCAGTATACCTGAAGGAGCCCACCCATCGTTCAGCCTGGACACTGAGGTCCACCTCCGAGGGCCTCCTGGCGGTTCCCTCACTGCAAGAAGTGAGGTTACAGGGAACCAGGCAGAGGGCCTTCTCAGTAGTGGCACCTGCCCTGTGGAACACCCTCCCACCAGATGTCAAGGCAATAAACAACCATCTTACTTTTATTTCCCAGCCCCAGCCCTTGCTGGGAGACAAAGGCCACCTTCAGATGTGTGTGTGTGTGTGGGGGGGGTCCATCCTGTTTATTTTCCTGCTGGCAATTCCACTGGGCATCTGCATGAGTTTCTCACATTCCTTTCACATTGCCTTGTGGAACTGCGGCCTTTGGACATTTGGTGCCACTGTGCCTCAATTCTGTTTGCACCTGCCATTGGACACGTTGCCACTCTTTATGTGTGCAATCCATTCATGAAAACGGCAGGAGGGAATGCTCTGCCAGATCCCTACCCCAAATTCCCTCCACAAAGTCCGGAAAAAATGACAATGCAAAACTCCTGTGATATTCATTTCCATGTTGGTTTCTTTTAGAAACAGCTGCAAAGGGGTTGCGAACTGGTTGCTTCCAAAAGCAATGGACATGGAAATGAGGGCTATAGTTTTTGCTAGGTTTCCAGAAGTAGCTTTCACGTCGTGTGAAAGAGCACATAAAACGCAGAAATTATCAGGTAAGTAAATGTTGGGGAAGAGGAATGAAGTGCTGCCTGAAGGCAGTCAAATATCTGATTAATGGACGAGCCCCAGGTAATGGACTACCTTTAAGGCTGCAGCTTTTCCAACGGTCTCACAGGGATGGGACAGGACTGTCTGCCTCTCTTAGCTTCAGCTGTTGGCTGAGGAACCTGGGAAAGCACTGACGGGCAAACCTGCAACCCACCCAAATAGGCAGTCCTGGTGTGCCCACCTGCTAGAACACGTTAGCAGACACTAACCTAAACAAGAAGGCTTTGTGGCTTTGAGGGAGGGCCAGAGCTCAGTGATAAAGAACATGGTTTGCATGCAGAAGATCCCCTTTCAAAGGTGGGGTTGGAGGAGACTCCTGCCTGAAACCCTGGAGAGCTGCTGCCTGCCAGTGTAGACCATATTGAGATAGATGGACCAATGGATATGGAGTCTTCTTGCATTCCTATTGGACATAATTGGCCCCCAGCACAGAAGTCCACCAAGCACAGAGGTTTCAGTCGAGAGACGGCGCCGACACGTGGCCGTTGAGGGGTTGCCGCTGCTGCTGCCACTGCTGCCGCCACCCCTACACCTCATTCCTAGGGGAGGTACAGCTTGGGGTCCCCTGGGAAGGGCTCTGCGGGAGCCTGGTTGAACTGCGCCATCAGGAAGACGCCCAGCGTCCCACAAATGAAGATGGAGGCCATGAAGAGGAAGCAGACGCGGTCAATGACCCGGCCCACCAAGATCCACTCTTCATTCTCCTGCAAAGAAGAAGACACCAGACAGGATGCACGTTAGAATTGTTTTCGGTGGCTCGGAGGTGTGCAAGTTGTCCAGCGGAAGAGGGCGTGGAGGCTGCCACAGGGGTCCTTCGGGCCTGACAGTGTGAGGGACGGGACTGAGGAGGAATGGTGGAGTCCGTCCCCCACCTCCTCTGGCACTTCTCAGAGAAGAGGGAGACAGCATAGATTTACAACAGTTGTTTGCAGACGGTCTTAGCTCAGAGGCTGCAGAGGGGAGAAGCTGGGAAATATTGGGAGAGGAGGAGGAGAGACAGCTGACAGACTCAGTGTCTTTAGAAAGCATACCAGATCCCCCCTCTCCCAGGACCTGGCAGGCATTGAGAGTAGGAGAAGAGAAAGCTCAAAGGCAGAAGGCACAGATCAGCCACCGTAGAAGAGAAGAAAAAGAAGAGTTTGGATTTGATATCCCACTTTATCACTCCCCTTCAGGAGTCTCAAAGCAGCTAACATTCTCCTTTCCCTTCCACCCACACAACAAACACTCTGTGAGGTGAGTGGGGCTGAGACACTTCAGAGAAGTGTGACTGGCCCAAGGTCAGCCAGCAGCTGCATGTGGAGGAGCAGGGAAGCGAACCCGGTTCACCAGATTACAAGTCTACTGCTCTTAACCACTACACCACACTGGCTCTATATACGTAGGGATGACATATAATAGGAGAGATGGAAGGTGTGGAGTTTTACTCAGAGCAAAACCATTACTGCAAGAGAGGCACTTTTCAAAGCCTCTTTCTGTTAATATTGAATAAAAGACTTGGTAAGAACTCTTCTTGTTTATCTAATTCTTGGTTGCCCACCATGGGAGAGATCGGATTTTCTGAAGCCTGACAGACAGGAGCAGGGCTGAAACAAAGCCGTCCCCTTTTGCCTGTCACCCCAACCACAGGCAGCCAAAGCTTATTTTCTCAGAATCCTACCGGGAAGGACGCTGCAGCACCCTTGCCCACGGGACCTGTGGGAAATTAAAACTAGCATTAAATTACCCAGGGGACTGTTGTAGTGGTGGAAAGAGGTGAAACCAGGGGTGAGGAGGAACAGTTACCCCCTCTCTCCCCAACCAATTTCATGGCGAACATTCCCAATGGAGGATTCTCAACACAGTCTTTGCCTGGAGCCTCTGAACAGAGGAGAGAGTGTGTTTGTGTGTGGACAGTATGGGGCGGTCTTGTTTGGTTTCTGATTTTGTGTTTTTATACTGTGAGCCGCCCTGTGATCCTTGGATGAAGGGCTGCATAGAAATTTAATTAATAAAAATAAGAATGGTGTCATTATACAGCTTAGTCACTGGGTGGCGCTGGATTTAGTTGTACCTGGGTGGAGTTTCCTGTGTCTGTTCCATTCTTTTTCTTTAGGGACAATAAAGCTCTTGTCTTGCCCACTGATTTGTAAGTCCTCTATCAGTTCCAAAGCACAACGTTGGGGTCTTGGTGTTCCTTCTCCACTCAGTGGCGTAGCGTGGGTTGTCAGCACCCGGGGCAAGGCAAGTAATTTGCGCCCCCTAACCCGTGGATTTGCGCCCCCTAACCTGTGGATTTGCCCTAACCCCAGATGTTGCGCCCGGTGCGGCCGGCCCCCCCTGCACCCCCCATGCTACGCCACTGTCTCCACTGATTCATGGCCCCCTGGTATGGGTTTCCTGGGGATGGTTAGGTTGCCTCCTTAGCTCATTCTTTCAGCCCTCTGGCTTATGCTGCGGCCACAACCCCTTCATCTCCTGGTTCTCCCCACCATTTGGGGCAGCGGAAGGCCTGCTCATTATTCGGTCGGGTTTCACTCGGAAGCTGCAGCTGGTGCAGATTTTAGCAACTGGGTTGTTGACTTGCACAGTCTGTCAATGCCATAGATAACACCCCTGCCAAGGAGCCGCTTTACTGGCTGCTGATATGTTACTGGGCACAATTCAAGGCTTTACTCTTAGCACTTACAAGCCCTGAATGACTAGGGACCAGGTTACCTAAGGGCCTGCCACACCCCATAGATCCCCGCTTGGCATATGCCCTCCTCAGTTGGGCAACGCTGGGAGCACCACATACCCCGGAGATGCACTGAAGAGCACAAGAAGAAGTGTGGAGAGAAATGCCTGAAGAGGGCTTTGGTTAGACAAGATGAAAGCTCGCAGCTGAATGAAATACGAGAGGCGCCATCTGCATTGGCATGCCGACGGCTTTTGAAATCGCACCTGTTCGCACAAGCATTCCCTTGATCTCCCGACCCAGGCCTCCCGTTTCAATCGCCGTGCTGTTTTAATGGGATTGTTTTATTGCCCTTTTCGATTATGGGTTATGCTTTTATTTAAATATTGTAGCAGAATTATTTTATGGCGTATTTTAACAAGGGATGTTTCAACGTGTGAGTAGCTGGGATTTCATGCTTTGCAATCCACTCAAAAGCCTTATTTTTTGGCATTAAGCAGTACATAAATTAATAAATAACCATAAACAATAATGGTAAACCGCTTAGAAACCTGTTTCGGCATTAAGTGTTACATAAAATAATTAATTAAATGAATGAATGCATACCTAAACAATGTGTTAATTGCCTCTGCTTAAAAATACGTTTGAAATGATATCAGGGAGAAAGGCAGAGCACAAATCAATCAATCAATCAATCAATCAATCAATCTTCTCCTATGACTGCGCATTCACACATGCAAAACATTGCTTGATGCCACAGTCAGCAAGAGACGAACCTGCCTGTGTGAACAGGTCCCTAAACAGCCGTACACCCGAGATGCCAACTTACACTGTCAAAGTCCTTCTTCTCTTCCAAAGTCTTAGCAATGTGGTTGCAGGCATCGACACAGGCCTGGATCTCCGGAGCAGCACGGCGCAGACTGTTGCAAATCTCCTGGGGACTTCCGTTCTCTAAGCTGCCTCCTGGGAATGGGGAATTGTGAAGATTGTAGAGGAAGAATCTGAACAGGGGAGATCTAGTTGGGGGCCGAAACAGCTTCCACACTTGACCCAAGAGCATGCAGGAAAGACAGAGGGCTGCATAACACTAAGATGCTGGTTTTAAAAAGTTAAAGTCTTCTGGCAGCCCCTGGTATGAGTAAACTGCAGTTGAAATAATAGAGAAGGATGGGTTTTAATAGCATTTTTAAAGTCTCCTCCACATGATGAAGAGGCAATCCGCCTGCAGGGCGTGGCCTAGCTCAGAAGAACTGCCCAGAAAGAGCAAGGAAGAGGAGGACAGCGAGCTGGCAGAAGCAGCTCTGGGGATTTAAAGGGGACTGATGCTGTTTGCGGATTAGCACCGCCTGCTGTGTGCTAAAATGCACTTTTAAAAATACTGTAAGTCTTATGTTCTTTTTCGCTATACTCCTGCCCTGCTCTTGCAATTTGTGGCTTAGTCTTCCTTGCTTTTATTATAAATCAATAAAAGAAAAAGAAACCTTATAAGTCTCTAGCAGTGCTCTGCTCCCCCCCCCCCCTTCTTTTTTTTAGGAAAAAGGGTGCTGGTCCTCACCATGAAGTTGTTACAGTAAGTGCCACACATTTGGGAGGAAATGTGCTAGTCCTGTATCCCACTGAGTACCCCAGAAAGAAAGCACTGGGACTCTAAAACAAGAGTTTGTTGTTGGACTCCAACTCCCATCAGCCCTGGCCAGCAAGGGCATTGCTCAGGGAATGATGGGAGTTGTAGTCTATTGACACCTGTGGGAAGAGAACACAGGCTCCCCAGTCCAACTCGAAGAGGGCTCTGAGCTCCTGAAGGCTGAGGGGTGGGGGAAGAGGAAGAACTTGAAACATCCCTCCCCCCCCGGAATGTAAAAAGGTGAAAAACTTCTGGGAAATGATATATAACGAGATGAAAAAAATGTTGAAATATACATTTATTAAGAAACCAGAAGCATTTCTACTGGGCATTGTAGGAGATGATATAAATAGAAAAGAATGTAAGCTGTTTTTATATGCAATGACGGCAGCAAGAATATTGTTGGCACAAAAATGGAAGCAAGAAGAACTACCGACGAAAGAAGATTGGAGGATGAAATTGATGGGCTACGCAGAATTAGACAAATTAACAGGAAGAATTCGAAACCGGCAGGACCAGAGATTCACAGAAGATTAGTGTAAATTTACGGACTATTTGAAAAGCAATTGTGATGATCAGATTACATTTGTAGGTTTGCAAGAAATTTTGTGAGGTGAATAATTTGAATTATTGCATAACTGGATAAAAAGGAAGATGTTAGTTAAGATAATTAAAGGCAATATAAATTTTAAAAGTGCAGAAGAAATCATAAAAATGATCATCAGAGGTGCTGATGGAAGTCCAAAAAGATTGTATAAGATGTGAAATTTTGTGGTATGTACGATAAATAATATGTTTTAAAATGAATAAAAATTATTATAAAAAAAGAAACATCCCCCCATCTGCTCTCTTCCACAACAGACCACCCTCTGCTGTTCGCGGTCGGCCCAAGACTTGCCTATCTGCGCCAGGAGCATCTTCACCAACCCGTCGCGCTCCCTCTGCCTCTCAAAGAGGAGCTCACTCCGCGCCTTCCACAGCATGTACTCGTCTGCTTTCGCCATGAGCCCCAGAGAGCTCCGCCGGCGGACGAGACGATTCCCCACGGGCGCGTCGACACGCCGCATGTGCATGCCCAGGTAGCGTGGCACCAGCCTCAGAAACACCTGGGAAATGGGGGAAGAAAATAGGGAGGCTACCCAGGAGGGTTTCTGACAGCAGTGAGCCGGCAGAAAACCATACAGAGCAAGTTGGAGTTAATGCTTTATCAGACAAAACAGGATCGGCACAGGAGTGTCAGGCCTAAGGAGCACAGCAACTCATGTCCGGCAGGTCTTGCCTCCATGAAGTTCTTGCTGAGATGAAGAAGAAGAGAAGAAGAGTTTGGATTTGATCTCCTGCTTTATCACTACCCGAAGGAGTCTCAAAGCGGCTAACATTCTCCTTTCCCTTCCTCCCCCACAACAAACACTCTGTGAGGTGAGTGGGGCTGAGACTTCAGAGAAGTGTGACTGGCCCAAGGTCACCCAGCAGCTGCATGTGGAGGAGCGGGGAAGCGAACCCGGTTCCCCAGATTACGAGTCTAACGCTCTTAACCACTACACCACACTGGCTCTCCAGATTGAAGGTCCCTTCCTCCCCTCAGCTGCCTAAGTCCCCTCCTCGCCATGGCTTTTCCCAAGCAATCGGAGACTGTGCCTCCAACTTCTCCTCTGCTCTTTTCATGCCTCTCCTGGTTCTGGGAGACAAGCAGGGAGGGGTGCTTGTTGCAGCAGGAGGGGGAGACACCCAAGACTCTTCACCAGCCTGACTCATCTCTGCCTCTTTTCCTCCCTCCTCTCCTGCTTCTGTTCCTGAACTTCTCTCCTTGCTTATTAAGCCCTGTTACCCCTTCAGCTTCTGACACCTCCTCCTCCCAACCTCCTCCTCCTGACCACTCATTGCCACCCCACCACCATTCCCCAGACTCTGGTCCCTCCGCCCATTCCTCTGCCATCTCCCTGGGGCCCTGGGTGCCCAAGCACCCACAAAATTCCCCACGGAGAGTTTGTGGCATCCACAGACTTCGATGCCAGGGCCAGGCACACTGCATGACACCCATGGCCCCGGGCACCTGAGGTCACGGGGCCAAGCTGGCACTCCTAGTGCGCAACCAGTCTGTGGCAGTTTCCAAGTGGGTTGCTGCATGAAAGGGCAGGGTCTTCAGTTTGAGCTAGGGCTGTGGCTCTTTAAGAAGGAAGGGGACAGGGCCGTAGCTCAGTGGCAGAGGATTTGCCTTGTGTGCAGGAGGTCTCAGGTTTGATCCCCAGCATCTCCAGGTAGGACTGGGAACGACACCTGCATAAAACCCCAGAGAGCTGTTGCCAATCAGTGTGGTCATTGCTGAGCTAGAGGGACCTGTGGTCTGAGGATAAGGCAGTTTCCCTGGTAAGGCAAAGGCCAAGTCTTGGGGCTCAGCGGTGCAAGGAGGTCTAACGTGAGCAGGGGGCCAGCCCAGAGCTTCTGGGCAGCATCCGCTGGACCTACCTCCCGGACCCGTGCGGACATGGAGTGCGTGTTGGGGGTCCTCAGGGAAACGTTGAGCACAATGACAGCGTTCACGACAATGGCAATAGTAACCACCAAGAGGAAAGTTAAGTACCTTTGGGGAGAAAAAGGAAAATGGCACACTGGTCACCTAACCTAATCAGTGGCAAAATCAACCATTTCATATTCTTCATCAGTCTGAGAATTTGTTCTTCTAAGTAATTGGAAAATGCCTCCCCTTTAATGCACACATATCAGTATGCAAATTTGTCTATGTTTTTGCATTTTTACGCTTTCCCCATATATGATGCATTTACTAATAATATGCATTTGTAGGCACAGTTTTGCAAAAAAACAACAACCCCAAAACCCCAAACGCGGATATACAGTGGAACCTCAGTTTTCGAACATAATCTGTTCCGGAAGACTGTTTGACTTCTGAAATGTTCGAAAACTGGAAACTGAATACAAAAGCCTTAATAGAAGAAGAAGAAGAGTTTGGATTTGATATCCCGCCTTTCACTCCCTTTAAGGAGTCTCAAAGCGGCTAACATTCTCCTTTCCCTTCCTCCCCCACAACAAACACTCTGTGAGGTGAGTGAGGCTGAGAGACTTCAAGGAAGCGTGACTGGCCCAAGGTCACCCAGCAGCTGCAGGTGGAGGAGCGGAGACGCGAACCCGGTTCCCCAGATTAGCAGACTACCGCTCTTAACCACTACACCACACTGGCTCCAAGGAAACTGAGAACAGAGGCCGCCTTGGAAGTTCGACTTCTGAGGTGCGTTTGAAAATGGAAGCATTTATTTCTGGGTTTATGGCGTTTCGGTTCCGAAACGTTCGTCAATGGAGACGTTCGAAAACTGAGGTTCCACTGTAATGCATTTGTGAATATATGCATTTGTAGGCAACCTTTCCCCTGGTATACCCAGTTTCTGTCTATAGAGAAATGCACCACAAAATTCAGAGAGTTCTGAATTCTGAAGGACAGCTGTGTTTAACTTATTGTGTCTTTGGGGGGGGGGCAAATTAGGAAGGCCCACCTAAAAATGCAAACAGAACCAAATTTCCCTTCTATCCTGACCACCAACCATGTGTACTTCTGAGTTGCTGAATGGAGGGGGAGAAGCACTTCACAGAGCACTCTGCAAAGTCCCCTCCCCATCAAACGTGGCTGTAGTGAAGTTTAATGGAGGAGGGAGGTGCTTCAGCCAGTGGTTTAGCAAGCAGCTCTGTGAAGCCGCCCCCCCCCCCCCGCCCCCTTGGCAGCCTTAGTCATGCATCTATCAGGATAACATCTGATGAAGTGGCTGCTAGCCCACAAGAGCTTCCACCATAATCAAATAAAGCCATGCCAACAGCCAGAGATCAAATCCAACATCTAAAGCTCACGTCCTGCCACTCTCGCAGGCTTCTCAGGGGACCTTGGACAAGCTGCTACCTCTCCCTCATTCCCCACCGGCAAAATGGATTTATCCATTATCTGTCGCGCAACAGTGTTGGGAAGATAAATTCCGCAACTCCCTTTCGCAAAGAGTTGCCACTTCAGTGATGAACTGGTGTAATAACATCAGGAACATGCCGATGCCCCAATCCAGGGGAATCTTTGCTAAAATGAAAGGAGTGGCTTTTTGGAAACTATTTAATTGTCTAATTCTCCTTTAAAGCCACCCAAGCTGGAGGCCATCACTGTCACCTACCAAATAATAATAATAATAATAATAATAATAATAATAATAATAATAATAATTTATTTATACCTCGCCCATCTGGCTGGGCTTCCCCAGCCACTCTGGGCGGCTTCCAACAAAATATTAAAATATAGTAATGCATCAAACATTAAAAGCTTCCCTAAACATCGTTTGCTTACTTTTCAATGAGCGGCACTGCCTGCGAGGTTTCGGGGACCTTTTTCGCAATCAGGAAGAGGAAGACGGTCTGGGCCAGGAGGACGTTGATCGAAACTGTGCACTTCTGACCACCAGCTGCAGAGAGAGAGAGAGAGAGAGAGAGAGAGAGGCGCAATAAGGCTTCTGTCTTGCTTCATCATCTGCTCTCACGCCCCGTCCCAAGAAGGTCCACCCAAGGAATGCCTAGTTGCTCTGAAAATAGAGGCCTGGGATGCAGAAGTATCACTTATTGTCCTCCTCTCAGCAGTTGACAGGCAGGGAATACAGTGGTACCTCAGGTTACAGATGCTTCAGGTTACAGACTCCACTAACCCAGAAATAGTACCTCGAGTTAAGAACTTTGCTTCAGGATGAGAACAGAAATTGTTCGGTGGAGGTGCAGTGGCAGCGGGAGGCCCCATTAGCTAAAGTGGTACCTCTGGTTAAGTACAGTCTCAGGTTAAGAATGGACCTCCAGAACGAATTAAGTTCTTAACTGCATCTGAAACAGTACCAGGGGCTTCCTCTCTAAACTTTAGGACCATGCCCCCTTCCAACTGCCACAGGGTTAAAAGAAAGGGATGCTTCGCTGATTGGTTCTCAGCAGTCAAAACCCCAGACTATCAGGGAAAGAGACCTCAGCCTCTGGACCAAGTCATGATTGACTCCCACCAAGCTGACCTTGATTAGACAGGAGCTCCTTATGAGCCTCCCCAACTCAATTCCAGTCTTGGTCCTGGAGACATTAGGAAGAGCAGGGCTGCTGCTGGATCAGGCCCCTCTCACTTGTGTGCCAGCACTGCTCCCAATCTTGCTTCTGCCCTGCCCCAGCCCTCACATCGGCACCAGGATGAGAGATGGGAGAGGCAGAGCCCTCAAAATGCAAAGCACCTTCCACCCTGTGTCTTCTGAACCCTAAAAACAACTCTGTCCTACCAGGATGCTCTGTGAGTCCCATCTGCAGGTGTTTCCACTGCCTAATCGCAGGCTAGGGGATGAGGGGCTTTATCTATCAAGCTGAAGCTCCAAGACTTTGGCCACCTCATGAGAAGAGAAGACTCCCTGGAAAAGACCCTGATGTTGGGAAAGATGGAGGGCACAAGGAGAAGGGGACGACAGAGGACGAGATGGTGGGACAGTGTTCTCGAAGCTACCAGCATGAGATTGACCAAACTGCGGGAGGCAGTGGAAGACAGAAGTGCCTGGCGTACTCTGGTCCAGGGGGTCACGAAGAGTTGGACACGACTAAACGACTAAACAACAACATCTATCAAACTACCAGTTGCCACTAGGCCACATGGGTGCCTCTTGGCCTTGTTCCTGCTGAGATGGGACCCAGTTTTGCTCTGCACTTTCTCAGCTCTTTTCTGCTAAACAGAGGTGGCAAGGCAGGCAGTAGTTAGAATCATAGAATCATAGAGTTGGAAGAGACCACAAGGGCCATCGAGTCCAACCCCCTGCCAAGCAGGAAACACCATCAGAGCACTCCTGACGTATGGTTGTCAAGCCTCTGCTTAAAGACCTCCAAAGAAGGAGACTCCACCACACTCCTTGGCAGCAAATTCTAACCAGATAGTTGATCTATCAGGTTAGAGGGAGGGATTCTCAACCTGCCACTGTGTGCTGTTGTACATTGTTTCGATGGAGAAAAGTTTTTCCTCCTCTCTCATCGTGCTGAGGAATTCAGGGTCCTGTAGATTCAGGGAGTGACTCTCTTAAGAGGAAAGGTTGCAGCCTTGGGGCCTTTGAGTTAGAGGAGACATGGTAGTAAAGGTAAAGGGACCCCTGACCATTAGGTCCAGTCGTGGCCGACTCTGGGGTTACTGCACTCATCTCGCTTTACTGGACGAGGGAGCTGGTGTACAGCTTCCGGGTCACGTGACCAGCATGACTAAGCGGCTTCTGGCGAACCAGAGCAGCGCACGGAAACGCCGTTTACCTTCCCGCCAGAGCAGTACCTATTTATCTACTTGCACTTTGACGTGCTTTCAAACTGTTAGGTTGGCAGGAGCAGGGACTGAGCAACGGGAGCTCCCCCCGTCACGGGGATTTGAACCGCCGACCTTCTGATCGGCAAGTCCTAGGCTCTGTGGTTTAACCCACAGCGCCACCCGCGTCCCTGGAGACATGATAGAAGTTTATAAAATTATACATGGGATTGAGAAAGCAGGACTTTGGACTAGATGGATCATTGGCCTGATCCAGGAGGCTTTTCTTCTGTCATCACTTTGCTGTTGTTATACCAGTTTTTGAAACGCTTCTTTTCTCCTAAGCCTTCCCAAATTTTATTCCTGCAGTTTTTAATTCTCGATGGTTTTAGGATTTTGATACTGTTTTACGATCTGTTTCATGCTTTATGTTCCATTTCTGCACTTCGCCTTTTATGCGGGTTTTATATTTTATCGTCAGGTGGAGGTGGTTCTTACTAGAAGCTTGAGAAAAATGCAGTCATAGAAAGCAAGGGGGGGGCCTGAAAATGGACACCCCAGGAGCCAAAGACCCAAGCATAGTTTACCCTGTGTTTACTAATTTACACCTGCCTGCAGTCTGTTTGGATGAAGGGGCAACTTAGATATCTGATGAAATGAATAAATAGGCCTGGAAATCGTGAGAGGGCTTTCGATAGTGCAAATTTGGAGGTGATTGTAGCCCGTGTCATGCTAAACACATGCCTGCTGCAAAAACCAGCAGGCACACACTTAATTCCCCCTGTCCTGGATGGTCTTCTGCTATTGCAGGACTACAATTCCCATCATCCTTGACCACTGACTGTGCTGGCTGGGACTGATGGGAGTTGGAGTTCAGCCGCATCGGAAGACCCACCAATTTCCACTTCCTCTTGACCAACCCGGTTCCTTGCCTCTCTGTGAAGCAAAGTCTGGGAGCTGTCCAGAGTGCTGAATCATTAGCCCAGGGTGGGGGAAGCTGGACTTTCCAGACTACAGTTCCCATCATCCATCAACACCTGGGGGGCCACAGACTACAGGACCTAACCCAGGCCAACCAAAGCACCACAGGTGGAATCCACAAACATATTAAAAAACGCTGTGAAAATGCTTTTTTAAAAAAAGTTTTGAAAAATACATTGAATTTGCCATAGCTCAATGTCGCCATCTGGTGGCACATTTGTATATTGCACTTTACAACACACTTATTTGAAGCTGTATAGCTGAGTCCACAGCGATACTTTTGGCGCTGACCTTTCGCTGGGAGGAAGTACACCAGCACAGCAACCGAGGAAATGAGCACGCAAGGGATGATGATGTTGATGATGTAGAAGAGTGGCTTCCTCTGGATGATGAGGAAGAAGATGATCTGCTGGTACCCTATGTCATCTGGCGTGAAGTGGTGAGCGTTCACAACCTTCTTGGCTGGCCGGTGCTTGATTGCCCATTCCCCGTTCTCTGTAGGGAGAAGGCAGCGTCATGTGGGTAGGAGCTTTCCTACACACAAGTATCGGTCACATTAACTATGGAGCTTCTGAGACCAGCAGCTCAGAGCTCTCCCTGTCACACTTTTCTGCAATTCCCTATTTTTGGCATCACCATGAATTCTCACACCCCAACCTTTTAAAACAAACACATGCACACCAAGTTTCAAGCCCTCCTTCAACAATACAGAAATAACAGTAAATGATATTAATTCTGGGTCACAGCAGCACCCAAAATTCTTGCTTTGCCAAACTGGAGTGGCTATTCTGCAGAATATTCTCCAGCGGAGATAGTCTCCAACAGGAGATCTCAAAAGCCTATCAAATAATTCTTTGATGAGAAAGGTTGCCTTTGCCCAACTAATAACGCACCTGAAAAGAAAGCATCACCCATTGCCTCCAGACCACCTTGAGCTCCCCATCTTCCAAACATTTGTGGGCAGTAGTGCCTGTTTCACTAAGGCCCCTCCAACCTCAGTTTGCCCCAGACACACCCACTTTGCCCAGCAGCTTCCCCCTTCTCCACAGTCTCAGTGTTGCCCTTGCAGAAATCAAGAGAGAGGAAGGTGAGGAGGGGACAAAACCTGTCTAAATTGCTCTGCCTGTCCTTAGCTCTGGCGCCCCCTACTGTTGACCTCCCTGCCAACTCCCCCACTATTCCCAGTGGGCACCAGCTGCCGCTGTTTTGGGGGTCCCCAAGTCTGGTCCTGGCGGCCACCTCGATCTGAAGCCAGGCTGCCACGTTGAGACGAGGAACGGAGCCTGGGGGAAGGGAGCTGCTGGCGACGAAGGAGCTGCTGGGGAAACGAGTGCAAACAATAAAGGTACAGAGAGAAATCCCTTTCCTACCTGGAGTGTGTGTGCGTGTGTGTGCGTGTGCGTGTGTGTGTGTGTGTGTGTGTGAGAGAGAGAGAGAGAGAGAGAGAGAGAGAGAGAGAGAGAGAGAGAGAAAGAGAGAGAGAGAGAGAGAGAGAACTGACACAACAGAATCCCTGAGAAAAGTGCCCTGGATCTGAATGAGGATTTAGAGCCCTGTGTGAACGATATATCCACAATAGCAAGACTCATCCGATCATCTGGGCCAGGATGCCAGGAGCTGCCAGCTTACTGCCTGGCAGCCCAGAGGGACTTCTGCCAGAAGCTGGAATCTGATGGAGAGAGAGCTGATTCTGCCATGTGTTTGGTCCCGAAGGCCTCCAGTGGCCCTGCTGCCATATAAAAGCCCACATTTATCTCTCTCTCTCTCTTTCTCTCTCTCTCTCTGGGCTGCAACACGAAGCCAAGCGTGACACGTTATTAAGCTGGTGTTTTCTTGTTTATTCCCCCCGCCGTCTGCGGGAGAGATAGATTTTTAACCGTGCAAAATAACTGGCTTGTCCCCCATCGTGAAAAAACAAGAAAGCCTCTCGCTTCCAAAGAGGAACTTTTCCACCTCCGAGATGCTATTAAAATATGATGGAGAATGGCGGCGGCAGCTGCTGGCGACGGCTGCGTTCCTGGATCAATTGGCTGAAATGTAACTGTTAGCTTTAGGAGTGGCTGGGAGGGAAGGAGAGGAGCCAGCAGAACAAAGGAGGGGGGGGGGAATGACAAATGCCAAACATTCTCCTGCAGTGATTCTTATTAATAACCCACAGAAGCAGGGTGGGGGACGACACATGGCCAGAGAGCAAAGTGAGGCAAACCTTGGAAGCCATTAAGAGGGGGATGCAAACAGGTGACAGGTGTGATTCCCAGGTGCAAAGCTGAAGAGGGACCCCAAGTGGAGCCCCCCAAGCCCTCAGGACTCTCCCCACCCCCTTCTTTAGCCACACCTCCTCCTCAGCCCTGCCTCACACCCAACCCAAGGATTTGTGCCTGGCTAGAATGTGCCCTTGAGTTCTGATAATGTCTCCTGCCAGTCTGGATGGAGGAAGGAGAGGATGTGTGAGTTTGTGTAGAAACTACCCTACTCTAGAAAGGGGAAATTTGCATGCATTGCTCCACCCACCTTTTGCCAGTGGCCCCATTCACCACTGGATTGTGGCCCCTGGAATGTTACCCATTCCAGCTGGAAAAGGGGGGCCATGGTATTATCTTTCCAATGTCTTGATATCAGTCTTTTAGCAGAAATAAGGGCATGAAGAGTCCACTTACATTAGGGTTGCCATATTTCTAAAAGTGGGAACCTGGGCACAAAAGTTGTTGACCTTTTAAGGAAATTTGCCCACTTCTGACGTGGGTTGACACTCTTTCTTTTTCCTTTCTCCTCCTGTGAAGAGGCTGCATCTTAATGTTTTAATGATGTATTTTAATCTTGTTTTTTAAATTGCATTTTAATCAATTTGTTTTTATTATCGGTTGTTAGCCACCCTGAACCCGGTCTTGGCTGGGGAGGGTGGGGTATAAATAAATTTTATTATTATTATTATTTGGGTTTCCCCAGACATTTTTAGTGATTTTCGAAATTCCGCCTGGACGCTATTTCCGGCAGATGAATCCTGGATACGTCCAGGAAAACCCGGACATAGGGCAGCCCTAATTTATGTTGACCCAGCCCTAATTTATGTTGACGCAGTCAAACCTCATATGGTTGGTATGTGGCTTAGGATAATATTATCCTATGACAATTTTAAAATATCCCCCAAAGTAGTATTTATACATCTTAATACTTTCCTCCAGAAATTTGCAAGCGTCGGATACTGCATAAGCATGTTTCAAAGAAACATTTCCTTATTATGTGCAGCATGTTGTCGTAGATCATCCCTTTCTGTGCAAGTGTAGTAGAGCCCAATGAATTCTAAATATTACTTTTTGTTGCATAATACATAATTCATAATCTAACGACACATTAGCTACCAAAGTTAAAAACATTATCCCACTGATTGGGTGAGATAGGAACCTCCAGTTCTTTATTCCATCTGTTTCTCATGTTTGGTACGTCAAATTGATTATACGAAATGCCCTGACTTACACCTCATGGACAGAGCTTAGATGGCCCTCAGGTTCTCTGCTTCCATGATTCTATGGTTTATAGTTAAACAGTTTCCCTGCTAAATCGTTTCGCCCACTCAGAACTACTCGATTGCCTTGCCCCCGCCAGGGCCAAGGAGCATCTAAATCATGGGTAGGCAAACTAAGGCCCAGGGGCCGGATCCGGCCCAATCGCCTTCTAAATCCGGCCCATGGACGGTCCAGGAATCAGTGTGTTTTTACATGAGCAGAATGTGTGCTTTTATTTAAAATGCATCTCTGGGTTATTTCTGGGGCATAGGAATTGTGGGGCATTTTTTCATCTTTGAAATATAGTCCTGCCCCCCACAAGGTCTGAGGGGCAGTGGACCGGCCCCCTGCTGAAAAAGTTTGCGGACCGCTGGTCTAAATGATGCTTCGCCTTTGTGGTATCTGTGCCAAAAATGCTTTTGTTTTCTAAATCCTCCAAATGCCCTCAGGATTCCAGGCAGCCCTGTCATTTCCTAAAGTGTGATGCCAGGTGGAAGGAGAGAGAGAGAGAGAGAGAGAGAGAGAGAGAGATCCCTTGAACATTTTCTAACATTAGAAATCAGGGGAGTTTGCCAGCAAAGCTGGCAGGCAGTAGGATCAGGACCAGAAAAAAAAAGATGTGCTTCCTCTTTATTCAACTCGTGGGATTCATTGCAGGTACGGACGGTTGCTTAAAGGTAAAGGTAAAGGTACCCCTGCCCGTACGGGCCAGTCGTGACCGACTCTGGGGTTGCGTGCTCATCTCGCTTAAGAGGCCGGGAGCCAGCGCTGTCCAGAGACACTTCCGGGTCACGTGGCCAGCGTGACGAAGCTGCACTGGTGAGCCAGCACCAGCGCAGCACATGGAAACGCTGTTACCTTCCCACTATAAAGCGGTACCTATTTATCTACTTGCACTTAAGGGTGCTTTCGAACTGCTAGGTGGGCAGGAGCTGGGACTGAACGATGGGAGCTCACCCCGCCGCGGGGATTTGAACCGCCGACAATACGATCGGCAAGTCCTAGGCACTGAGGTTTTACTCACAGCGCCAACGGATGGTTGCTTAGAAAGCCTTAAAAAATAACTTGACACTGAGGATATATCTATCAGTTACTATTAAATGGAGCCTCCATGTTAAGGGGCAATTTAACTGTAAATATCAAATGATGGGAACAAACGACAGGGGAAGGGTGTCCCTTTTCCTTTGAGAGTTTGCAGGTTTCGAGAAGGCATGGAACTCACTGCTGCAGGAAACTGGAGGCTGAATTTAGTCAACGCAATGCAACAAGACTAGTCTTATGTTTTTTGATGTTCTTATAAGGATTTGGACAGCATCATTACCTCCTTGCACCCGTTGTCCCCCTCGGCTTGCATGCAGGTGGGGTTACCTGTGAAAGCTTCGGGATCAATAAAGATCCATTCTATTGTCTGCTCATCTTCGACGGTCAACAGCAGGTTGATTTCACGGGCATTGTAGGTCTGTGACCTTAAACATAAAATCACCCAGTAAGGCCAAATCAAGTAAGGTTTTTTTCTGCTGCTCCAGAGGGTAGGAGCCGAACCAATTACAAAAAAAAGGAGATTCCCACTAAACACTAGGAGGAACCTTCTGATGGTAAGAGCTGTTCAACAGTGGAATGGATTCCTTTGGAAAGTGGGGGACTTTCAACTGAGGGCTTTCAACTAGAAGTTGGTTTACATTGGTCAAGGATTCTTTAGCCATGATTCCTGCCAGAGAACTACTGCCAGGCCTTCTATGACACCAGCGCAATTCAGCCAATCACTTCCAGAGGCCTCTAGACCAGAGCAGAATCCCTTACTGCGCTACAATATACAGATAACCAAGGTTCATCAGATCCGAGTCCTCGGTAACCATGGTTCACATCTGGTGGGGTTGTTGGAAGGCCAGATGTTATCAGCATATTGTGATTTCGGCTGTAAATGAAATATTTGGACTGAGGTAGACCAATGATCCCTCTTTATGCCTTTTGAGCAATGGGAATGATCAAAGGATACAGAAGAATATCCACACTCAAGTGTTGGATATTTTCAGCTCTGGCAAGAAGGACTTAGAAGGATGGCCTTAAACTGAATAAGGAAGAATTAGTTAGTGCTTTATGGGAGCAGGTGGCAATTGTTAAATTGATATTATTCATGTTAAAGAAATATGAAAATTTTAGAGAAATGTTAGACTGCTGGGAACCGGTTGTGTGAGATATAAAAAGAAAACTTTAGATATCAGGTTACATGCTAATATAAGTAAATGTACGAACGGATAAAATGATTATTTAAAATACCTGTTTATCCTCTCATTATCATGTATATTGTTTCGGTGTATGTTTTATAATGCATATAGGTATTTTCTAAAGTAATTCGAGTGTATAGGGCTGCATACTTTGAATTTATACAACTGCTTAGAAGTGGGGAGCTAACAATCAAACGACAGATACATTTCGTTAAATAAGTAAACACAAACAAATATATGTTGGCATATGAAAAATTAATTTTAAAAATATGATATAAATGCAGAAAGAAAATGTGCCCACAGTTAGAAATGAATATATATTATTAGTCCCCTTCAGACATTAAAATTTCCAACACAAGTAGCATTTTCTTTTGGGGGGGGCTGGGAACATGAATGAGCAAGATAAGTCCCCCTTCATCTACTGCCTTCCTCTCCACCCTCACTGAGACACCCCCCTCCACCCTCTAAATCACTCAGGGAACTGTCACGGGTGCAGGAGGCTCCAACTAGTACTCACTGGAACACCATGGAGCAGTTTTGCCAGTCGAAGGGGAAGAAAGTGACCACAATGGGGCAGACGCTGCGGTAGATGGCCGGGGGGAGCCAGGAGATGCTGCCGTCGGGGGACACCAGGACGTTGACGTACAGCGCGACCTCAAACACCCCGTCGATGCTGAGGGGAACAAGGGGAGGAATAATAATAATATAATAATAATTTATTATTTATACCCCGCCCATCTGGCTGGGCTTCCCCAGCCACTCTGGGCGGCTTCCAAAAAAAAATATTAAAATACTGTAATAATTCATCAAACATTAAATGCTCCCCTAAAGAGGGCTGCCTTCAGATGTCTTCTAAAAGTCTGGTAGTTGTTGTTCTCTTTGACATCTGATGGGAGGGCGTTCCACAGGGAGGGCACCACCACTGAGAAGGGCCTCTGCCTGGTTTCCTGTAACCACTTCTCGTAGGGAGTGAACCACCAGAAGGCCCTCGGAGCTGGACCTCAGTGTCCGGACTGAACGATGGGGGTGGAGACGCTCCTTCAAGTATACTGGGCCAAGACTGTTTGGGGCTTTAAAGGTCAGCACCAACACTTTGAATTGTGCTCGGAAACATATTGGGAGCCAATGTAGGTCTTTCAAGACCGGTGTTATATGGTCTCGGCGGCCGCTCCCAGTCACCAGTCTAGCTGCCGAGTTCTGGATTAGTTGTAGTTTCCAGGTCACCTTCAAAGGTAGCCCCACGTAGAGCGCATTGCAGTAGTCCAAGCAGGAGATAACCAGAGCATGCACCACTCTGGCAAGGCAGTCCGCAGCAGGTAGGGTCTCATCCTGTGTACCAGATGGAGCTGGTAAACAGCTGCCCTGGACACAGAATTGACCTGCGCCTCCGTGGACAGCTGTGAGTCCAAAATGACTCCAGGCTGCGCACCTGGTCCTTCAGGGGCACAGTTACCCCATTCAGGACCAGGGAATCCTCCACATCTGCCCGCCTCCTGTCTCCCAAAAACAGTACTTCTGTCTTGTCAGGATTCAACCTCAATCTGTTAGCCGCCATCTATCCAACTGCTTCCAGGAAGAGGTCAGGAGAGCCAGGATCCCTTTCCCCACCCTCTTGCAGCAGAGCTCTCCTGCCATTTGGGACCCAAGGGCTGCAGTGAAGGTTGGTCACTCTTGAGAGGGATGCTTGGCAGAGGTGGGCATGGTCAACACAAGCACATTCAAGCAGGCAGGCAGGCAGGCACACACAGAAGACTCTCCTCTCCTGCCCCAGCACTGCTATGGAGTGAGGAAACACTTTTCCCCCTCTGCTCTGCACCTGCGCTGAGATAGGAGGAGATGCTCCTCTTGTACTCATTGCTAAAGAGTGAGAAAACAGTGTTTTCATCTTCTCTGTACCAGCGCTGAGATAGGAGATGTTCCTCTTCGGCCCCAGTGCTGCTGTGGGGAGGCAACTCGGCATATTTTTTCCTTCCCTATCCTAGCGCTGGTCTCAGAGGAGAGCAGTCTCACCTTCTAGCTAAGAGCTGCCACAGAGTGGGAAAATAGGGGGGGGGAGCCCTCTTCTTATTTTGGAAAAGGGCCTCTTCTGCCCTCTGCTATGGGGCCTTTACAAGAAAGCCTTGTGATTCCTTTCTGTTTCCTGGCTCTCTAAGACTATTTAAGATCCTTTTGGCAGTCTATAGTCAAATAAATGGGGTTGTCTCTGATCTCAGCACTAAGTGCCACAGCGCTAAGATCAGAGATAAGATTATCTCCAGTCATAGTTGTGTGGTGCTTAGTGCCAAGATCAGCATACTTAGATAAGATGTGACAGCTCTCTGCACCTAATGTCGTATAGCATCTGCCTGATAACAGACAGGTGGGCTTAAGGTAAAGGTAAAGGGACCCCTGGCCATTAGGTCCAGTCGTGGCCAACTCTGGGGTTGCGGTGCTTATCTCGCTTTACTGGCCGAGGGAGCCGGCGTACAGCTTCCGGGTCATGTGGCCAGCAGGACTAAGCCGCTTCTGGTGAACCAGAGCAGCACAAGGAAACGCTGTTTACCTTCCCGCCAGAACGGTACCTATTTATCTACTTGTACTTTGACATGCTTTCGAACCGCTAGGTTGGTCTAATGTCATATGGCATCTGCTTGGTAACAGACAGGTGGGCATAGTTTGCCCCAAAAGCCCTTGTGGGCCAAATCCAGATGTTTTTGGGACCTAAAATACGCTCAAGGGCTGAAGGTTCCCAACCAATATTATTAAAAGGATCTTCTATGAGGAAGGACATTGCTAGCTCATATAATGCAATCTTAAATGCTGCGTGTAAGCTCTGTTTTAATTGTTCTTCCTACTAATTAGTTCATGAGGGAGGGCTCAGTCGGTAGAGCCTGACACTCTTAATCTCAGGTTTGTGGGTTCAAGCCCCATGTTTGGCAAAAGATTCATGCATTGCCAGTGGTTGGACTAGATGATTCCTGAGGTCGTTTCCAACTTTTCAATTTCACGATTCTTTGAACTAGAGAAAGACACTGCCTCCTTCTGGGTGAAGGCTACTCTTCCCCCCAAAAAACTCAGCAATTTCTCTGGGAACTAATTTGTGGAAAGAGCCCAGGAGGACCCCACGAAGATCAAGTAAGCTCCCTGGCTACAAGGAGACATGCTAGGTCACATCTCCTATCTACAGAAGGGGAATCCCAAGTTCACCTGCAGTCAGCTGGCAGATGAGCTGGAGGAGGAAGAGGAGGAAGAGGAGGAAGAGGAGGAAGAGAACAACCCTTTAGGATACTGACTTGTTCTCCAGGACAATGTCTGGCAGCCACACCATGGTGGAGGGGATTCGTAAACACTTGATGTTGTCGTAATCAGCCGCATCCCACTGCAGGCGGTAATCATGCCATTTCTGCCAACAAAGAAATCAGTTAATTACACTGGCCGGCCTGGTGGATATTTCACAATGGAACATGCTACTGTCTTGAGGCTGACTTCCTTCCTGGTAAATTTGAATCCAGGGTAAATTTCAACTACAGTGGTACCTCGCAAGACGAATGCCTCGCAAGACAAAAAACTCGCTAGACGAAAGGGTTTTTTGTTTTTTGAGCTGCTTCGCAAGACGATTTTCCCTATGGTCTTGCAAGTTTGTTTCCTTTTTCTTAACACCGTTAATACAGTTGCGACTTGACTTCGAGGAGCAACTCATAGAACGCGGTGTGGTAGCCTTTTTTGAGGTTTTTAAAGACTTTGGTGATTTTGGAAGCTTTTCCAAAACTTTCCCGACACCGTGCTTCGCAAGACAAAAAAAATCGCAAGACGACAAAACTCGCGGAACGAATTAATTTCGTCTTGCGAGGCACCACTGTAGAGGCACAACTAGAGTTCCCAAACCCAGAATCCAGGATGCTAGGAAAATCATCAGTGTCCCTGGATTTGTCTCCCACCCCCCACCTACCTAAAAATTAAGTTACTAGCTCTTAAGACTTCCAGGGGAGGAAAATCGGAGTTAAAGGGTCCATAATTTGCAACACATAAAAGATAACAGGTGAAGCTTGGGCTGCTTCTCTTACCAGTTCTACCCAAACGTTGGTGGTGAGAGCCTCGTCCCTCTCATTCTGGAAAAAGAGAGAAGACAGAGTTCGAATGTAAGAGGAACCCGGTAGCTGGATCAGGTCCATCTAGTGCAGGATCCTGTTCTCCCCGTGGCCAGCCAGATGCCTGTGTGAAACCCACAACAGGATCTGAGCACAAGAGCCCTCTCTCCCTTTTAAAGTCATCTAGGTCGTGCCTTGGAGCCTTATCCTCCATGAATCCTCCTTTGAAAACCGTCTAAGGCAGTGTTTCCCAAACTTGGGTCTCCAGCTGTTTTTGGACTACAGTTCCCATCATCCATGACCGCTGGTCCTGCTAGCTAGGGATGATGGACATTGTAGTTCAAAAACAGCTGGAGTCCCAAGTTAGGGAAACACCGATCTAAGGTCTTATCCACACTTAACTTTTGCCCTGCTCTTTCCAGGCACAGGTCCATGCTTAAAAGTTCCATGATTGAGCACACTTGTTTTTTTGCTCCAGGAAAACCCACTCTTTAATGCTAAATCGGAGCAAATGCTAATTCAGTTTTTCTGTCAATTGCCATTTGCTCCGATTGAGCTTCAAAGAGCAGGTTTCCACAGAGAAAGCTCTGGAGCGGAGGAGAATGATGCTCATACACAGAACTTTAAAGAGTGGGCCATGCCTGGAAAGAGCAGAGAAAAGGTGAGTGTTGTTGTTGTTGTTGTTGTTATTGTTGCTGCTGCTGCTGTTATTATGATTACAGTAGCACCTCGGCTTATGTAAGCCTCTGGTTACATAAACTTCACGTTACAAAAGTGGCAAACCCGGAAGTATTGGACTGGGTTTTGCCTCGCGCACATGCATGCACAGAAGCGGTCTACCGCCCTGTGCGCATATGCAGAACAGTGCTCCTCGGGTTGCAGAAACCTTGGGATCTGGCCGGACCTCCAGAGCAGATCCCATTCGCAACTGGAGGTACCACTGTATTATATTTGTACCCCACCCATCTAACTGCGTTGCTGCAGCCACTGGGCGGTTTTCAACAGATATACAAACAGCATAAAACATAAAAAACTTCCTGATACAGGGCTGCCTTCAGATGTCTTCTAAAAGTTGTGTAGTTCTTTATCTCCTTGATATCCACAGGGAGGGCGTTCCACAAGGCGGGCCCTCAGTGTCTAGGCTGAACGATGGAGGTGGAGACACCCTCACAGTTGGACAACTGTAACATTGATCCAGTCTTGCTACAACTTACCCCAAACTTCTATAATCTACACCTTTTGACAGCAAACAGGGGGCTGTAGAGGCAGTCTCTGTCATCTTTGCATCCTGGCCTTTAGTGAGACTACTTCAGTGGAAATAAGCAGCAAGAGCTGGCTTCAAACCACCCTGTGACCCTCGGATGAAGGGCAGTATGTAAGTTTAATAAAATAAAATAAATAAATAAGGGTGCCAGTTGGCTTGTACCCATGACGACATCCTCAAGGCACCGCCACTTTTGCGACTGTTTATAAACGTTTCCCTCCTTTCATTTTTGAAAACAAGGCTAAGGTTGAATGTACGAGCCGATAAATGTACATTGGGTGCTTTGAGCAATAAAAATGATGGAGAACATACTTAAAGCTAAAAGGAGAGGCAAGACTGGAGGCTGATGCTACATTCAGCTTGATATAATGTGTGTTCGCTGTGCAAGTCGGGAAGCCAAGCTCACATCATGTGTGAAGAGCCTGCTGTGATTTTTTAAATGATATATCTGTCTTGAGCCTTAAATCTCCACCTGCTACTGGAGCTTGCTGCAGATGCATGCGTGCTTCCTTTAGGAACTGGATCATGCAGCCTTGCTAGCGAGCAACAGAATTCTGAAATGTACATTTTAGGTATGAGATGTTAAGAACATAAGAAATGCCAAAATTCGGCATCCACCTCTTACTTTCCATTCTACATGACAGTCGTAGGGCCCTCTGCAGTGTCCCCAAGAATCAGTCACATGCCCTAAATAATAGCCATCAATATTCCTCTCCTCCATGAATTTAATTTTTTAAAG
Source organism: Podarcis muralis (assembly GCF_964188315.1). NCBI lineage: Eukaryota > Metazoa > Chordata > Lepidosauria > Squamata > Lacertidae > Podarcis > Podarcis muralis. Next base: position 5,525,969 of record NC_135660.1, on the reverse strand, counting down.
CCATCCAGGCTCATGGCCATCACTGCGTCCTGTGGAAAGGAGTTCCATAGTTTAGCTATATGTTGCATGGGGGAGAGGAAATAAAGCCTTCCTTCCTTCCTTCCTTCCTTCCTTCCTTCCTTCCTTCCTTCCTTCCTTCCTTCCTTCCTTCCTTCCTTCCTTCCTTCCTCACCAGTGTGATGAGATTGGTGAGGGTTAGCTTGACCGAAACGTCAACAATGTCCCTCTCGTCCTTGGCTGGGCGGAATTTGCGGTCATAGTTGGCCATCAGGTCATTGAGAAGCTTCTCCTCCTGGTTTCGGCTCAGGACCACTGGAGAAAGACAATGAAGAAGCAACTCTTTGTTATGTACGGAGAGCCAAAGGTGCCTTGGAAAGCCACTTCCGCCCTTCGGAGGAGGTGGAGTTGCAGGCTTCACGGCCCCACCACGCATGCGGCGGCTGGAACCCAGTCCCCGCGCGACTGGGGGGATTCCCGGCCACATGACCTCCTGGCCAGCCAATCAGCTGGCTCTGGGGGTGTGGCCTGCCTTATTTAAAGCAGGAGCAGCCAGGGATCTCCCTCTTTGCTGCTTACCAGCTGTTCCTGCTCCCCCCCCCGCCCTATAAGGTTTTCATTCTTTGACCTTGCTATGGACCTTGGTTGGTCGCCGTTGAGAGATCTGGTAGGAATTTTTCCACTTGGCAAATTGGCACCAGCCACTTGGTTTCCACCTACCTTGTAGCAAATCGTCACAACTTTCTGGGTATTGGCGGTTAGGCATTGGTATTGCACTGTAGATGGAAGAGGGGAGGTAACGCCATCACTTGCCCCACATATTGAAGGGTAGTCCGGTAAAGGAGGTGAGGACCTAAGGCACACCCCCTATCAGTGACCCCAGGGGAGTTCCTAGTTGATGTGCATCAGCAGGACTCCCCCTACTGGTGGTTAACCCTTCCCAGACTTCTAGCAGACGGGCTGAAGTCGGATATAGTCGGTTAGGACCAATGCCTAAGCCAATACCGCTCATCACCTGTAACCAATAAATGTTGTGGCCTTATTTAGCCCATTAAACTTAATAATTGTGTCATGTGTCTTTATTTCCACTGTGGGGGGGGGGGGACTCACCACGCAAAAGGAGGGTTTCGAGAAAGCATTTGAAGGGAAGGAGGTGGCATCACACAGGTGTTTGGGAAAGTGACTCTAGACAGGGGGAGCAGCAAGCAATAAAGCGGGGGGGGGGGGGGTCCTTGCAAGGGGAGCAGGAGGCCTGAGGATGGTGGAGCCTGAGAACAAAGACCCCAGGCAGAGATGTGTCAGGATATGAGAGCAGAGAAATGAAGGGGACAAGGGCCCTGGAGATAAGGAGAAGGAGCTTGTGCTGGATTTTGGTGTGGACAGAAAGCCAGGTTAAGGAGGGGCGTCAGAGTAATGAGAGGAGTGAATGACAGCTAAATGATGGGTAGCTGTGAGGGGAACCAGGTGGGACAATGGGAGACTTGAGAGCGGAAGGTTATAGTGGTCAAGGCAAGAGAAGACCAGGTGTGGACCAGACAGTTGCCACAGGGTGCAGGGCTGGCTGTGTGGCGCACCCAGCTCTGTCCTCCAACATCTCATGGCTGTTCCCCGACATCAGGCATCTACTGAATGTGGCGGCTGCCTCACTCGACCCAACGGTAGGGCCGGCTCTGAGAGTTCTGGGAATGAATTGTGTCCTGAGTGAGGAAAATCACCTTCTTTTGTTTCTGCAGTGCTTACTGCCGTTCAATCTCATCAGGAAACGTCTGAGGAGGAACAGACAAATCTGAAAATTCTGGTTTCTCTCAGTTTCTCATTTTTCTAATTTCAGTTCTCTGCATTTCTTCATCAGCATTCTTTTTTTAAAAAAAAACCAACAACCCTAAACCAGCATTTTAATGTAAATTCCTCCTAATATACACACTTCTGCATGTGATGTTACCTAATTATTGCATTGCAGGGATTGGGTGATACTTGGTACCCCTTTCAACTCTACAATTCAATTCATTTTTATTTTTTTTTGCAAATAATTTCCCATCATATAATGCATTTTTGGATGGTGATATATGTATTGCCATGCACGCTTTACCCTGTTTATTACATGCCTTTTTTTGTAAACGTTGCTTGACTGGCAAATTGCATTGCAAAATCTGGAGAAGTGTGGATTCTGAAAGATGCCCGTGTTTCGGTTTGAATCTTCTTTCAGAAAGTGCGGGTTAGATGGTAAAGGTAAAGGGACCCCTGACCATTAGGTCCAGTCGTGGCCGACTCTGGGGTTGTGGCGCTCATCTCTCTTTATTGGCCGAGGGAGCCGGAGTACAGCTTTCGGGTCATGTGGCCAGTATGACTAAGCCACTTCTGGCGAACCAGAGCAGCGTTTACCTTCCCGCAGGAGCGGTACCTATTTATCTACTTGCACTTTGACGTGCTTTCAAACTGCTAGGTTGGCAGGAGCAGGGACTGAGCAACAGAAGCTCACCCTGTCGTGGGGATTCGAACCACCGACCTTCTGATCGGCAAGTCCTAGGCTCTGTGGTTTAACCCACAGCGCCACCCGCATGCCCCTGGGTTAGATGAGTTCACCTTTAAATGCAAAGCAAATTGAGTTTTTAGTGACAGGCTGACTTCTCCCTTTTTACTTCCGCCACACCCAGCATACTTGCATACACCTTTATCACGTTCCACCTTTATCTTCCCCCACCTCCCTAAGCGAAAAACCGCCCCCTGCACAAATCCAAACTTACTCCCATCCCTGGGCAGAAATGGGAATTTAATGAGGCAGGTGGAATGCATTCCATAAATAATAATGGATTAATATTAAAGCCCCCTCAGCTCCGCCTGCCATCTATCCCTGTCTAGTCTAGTCCACAGATGGTTACCTTGCTAACTATTTTTTAATCCCGTACATTATCAAATTATTAGCCCACGATAACTGCCCAATAAAATCTAAAAGGGACGTGTGTGGGAGAAGTGCTGGCAAATTGCCTTCATTAGGGTAATTGCAGCTGCCTACTGAGGAGTTTATAGAGCCAGGCAGGGTCGAGAGGATGAGTGGGCGGCTCCAAGGGGAGACTGAACTTTGGAAAACTCTTAACGTGACTGTCGGCTGGCACCTGCCACCCCCCTGCTTGCTAATGGACATGGCCAGCAGCTGCTCTCCCCCAAACAGGACTCTCCATCCACAATGACTTTGAGGGAGGAAGGCAAACTTCACAGCCTTTCCTCAGAGGGGCCTTGCTCCTACCTAGGATATTTTAGGACCTGTCTATGCTGCAGCGGTTGAATAGTCATTCCCTTGCCATAATTGGATGGTTCTGGACTCAGGAAGGGAGGAGAAAGACCTCCCTTTTATCAGGGTCTTGCAAGGGGAAATCCCAACTTTGGGACTTCAAAGCACCTCGCACCTCGTTCCATTGTGATGTCAGGTGGCTGATCAATAGGAAGCCCAAGTTTGGCCCAGTTAAGTCATCCCTCCTGAGATTTCCAGCTGCTGGAAACGATGGCGTTCTCTGGCTCCTTGCTCCCAAGTCTGGTTTTGCTGCCTTGCAGTGCTGTTCCTTGCACAACCTCCCTGCGATCTTGACCTTAGACTCGTGCCTGACTTTATCTCTGGATCCTTCTTGGGCTTAGGCTGGTTCTCTGTTTGGATTGTCTTGCCTCTGCAACCCGGCCCTCGTTGGTGAGCACTTTGGTGAAGGCATAGGTCTCCTGCCACCCTCGCCCCTGAGGGCACCCCTGGAGCATGGCATTGCAGGGGGTTGGTCTAGATGACCCACGGATCCCTTCCAACTCCACAATTCCGTGATTGTGTCGCTGAAACAGAATACATCGCAGGACCTCATAAAAACTCATGCAGTGAGTCGGAGGACCAAGATAGAGGTGTGTGGCAGGAGGCAAACTTGTATGCTTCTTCACCTGTGTGTCTGCCCCATTCCTATGTGGTTGTGCAGTGGGACCTGGAAGTCCAGGGTTCAAATTCCCACTCAGCCAGGAAGTTCACTAGATTGCCTTGAGACTCTGTGCCTAACCTACCACACAGGGTTGTTGTAAAGATAACTCAGGCAGAGACAATATGATTTTATACTGTGTTTTTGTATAATGTTGGAAGCCACCCAGAGAGGCTGGGGCAACTTAGCTGGATGGGCAGAGTATATGTAATTAATTGTTACATTATAAATAAATATTTGATCATCTAAAAGTGCTATATAAATGCAATTTTGCGCTGTGTGTGTGTGTGTGTGTGTGTGTGTGTGTGTGTGGTAAAGGTAAAGGGACCCCTGACCATTAGGTCCAGTCGCGGACGACTCTGGGGTTGTGGTGCTCATCTCACTTTACTGGCCAAGGGAGACGGCATACAGCTTCCCGGTTATGTGGCCAGCAGGACTAAGCTGCTTCTGGCAAACCAGAGCAGCGCACAGAAATGCCGTTTACCTTCCCACCGGAGTGGTACCTATTTATCTACTTACACTGCGGGCTTTCGAACTGCTAGGTTGGCAGGAGCAGGGACCGAGCAACGGGAGCTCACCCTGTTGAGGGGATTCGAACCGCCGACCTTCTGATCGGCAAGTCCTAGGCTCTGTGGTTTAACCCACAGTGTGGTAGGAACAGCTTAAAACTGAAAGGGACAAAGGTGTTGTAAATGCTCCTTAAGTGTCACTTACCTGTGTTCCAGTTTCATATCTATCATCTATCTATCTATCTATCTATCTATCTATCTATCTATCTATCTATTTATCTATCTATCTATCTATCTATCTATCTATCTATCTATCTATCTATCATCTATCTATCTATCTATCTATCTATCTATCATCTATCTATCATCTATCTATCTATCATCTATCTATCTATCTATCTATCTATCTATCTATCTATCTATCTATCTATCATCTATCTATCTATCTATCATCTATCTATCTATCTATCATCTATGTATCTATCATCTATCATCTCCAGTCCATGAAATTTTGTGCCTAGTTCCCCACAACTGCATTGTGTCCATGACAAATCCCTCTGACATCCGGTCTGCACATCCCTTGCCTGCTCATGAGTGAAGGGCAATAGCTCAGGGGCAGAGAATCCGCTTTGCATTAAGACGGTCCCAGAATCAGCCCCCACCTGCACTTCCAGGTTGAGCTGGGGCCGTCCCCTGCCTGAAACCATGGAGACCCACTGCCCAGCTGTGTAGACCATTCCCAACCATCTGACTCCCCATAAGAGTTTCCTGCTTTCGCATTTCATCTCAGTTCCAAGCAATTCCTCCCCTTTCTCCGCTCCCAAGGAAAAGATTCCCAGTTCCGTTTTAGCGCATCAACATGAGCCCAGGAGTTCCACCTGGGCTGAGCCTCCTTACCTGTGAGGAAGGTGAAGGCGAGGACCAGGCTAGACCAACCCATGCCAGTGGTGCAGATCAGTCTCCCTTCCTAACCCCAAGCAGCAGTGTGTGTGTGTGTGTGTCTGGGAGGGTCTGGGAGGGCTATTTTGAGCTGAAACCCACCTCTCCCATCCTCCTCCTCCCCCCTATCCCCCCCACCCTCCTTTTCAGCCACTTGGCAGGCCAGCTGTCCCACGAGTGCTTGCATTGTCAGCTGTTTCCTTGATGGTGATGGACGACTGCCTTTGGAAAAACAGAGTGGAGAAGGTGAGGCTGCGGGGGGGACGGGACTGGCCGTCCCTGCCAACCCCCTTGGGCATGCAAGCCGAACTGAGCCATTGAGCACAGTCATCTCTTCCCAATGGGGCTGGGGGAGAGCTGCAGCAAGGAGACAGTGCCAGGAACATGTCTGTGCCCAGGGCATTGTGTGATCAGGGAAGCGGTCAGGGCCCCTATTTATAGGAACAAAGAGGACGACCAGCCTCCGGCAGCAGAATTTCCGAGAAATTTCTGCCCACTTCAGAGGGGCTTCATACCAAAAGATTGCAGTGAACAGAGGCTTGCCTACAGAGGTGAGATGAGAGAAGGCTTTTTCTCCATAGATGATCAAAGAGAAGGACTTATATGTTGCATGATAGGAACTCCTCAGATTAGCTGAGGACACCTTCCACCCCGTCTATTCTACCTGAGTATAAGGATGGAGGGAAAATTCAATTTTGTTTGCGTTTTAATGAGAAACTACCGGACGCGGGTGGCGCTGTGGGTTAAACCACAGAGCCTAGGACTTGCCGATCAGAAGGTCAGCGGTTCGAATCCCCGCGACGGGGTGAGCTCCTGTTGCTCGGTCCCAGCTCCTGCCAACCTAGCAGTTCGAAAGCACACCAAAGTGCAAGTAGATAAATAGGTACCGCTCTGGTAGGAAGGTAAACGGTGTTTCCGTGCGCTGCTCTGGTTCGCCAGAAACGGCTTAGTCATGCTGGCCACATGACCCGGAAGCTGTACGCCGGCTCCCTTGGCCAGTAAAGCGAGATGAGCGTCGCAACCCCAGAGTCGGCCACGACTGGACCTAATGGTCAGGGGTCCCTTTACCTTTACCTGATTCACACATCTTGAAACACAAGCTACCCTTTGGAATTCACACATCTCTGAATTTTTGCAGAACGGTTCTCCAACCAAACAGTAGGTAAGGTAAAGGTAAAGGTACCCCTGCCCATACGGGCCAGTCTTGACAGACTCTAGGGTTGTGCGCCCATCTCACTCAAGAGGCCGGGGGCCAGCGCTGTCCGGAGACACTTCCGGGTCACGTGGCCAACGTGACATCGCTGCTCTGGCGAGCCAGAGCCGCACACGGAAACGCCATTTACCTTCCCGCTAGTAAGCGGTCCCTATTTATCTACTTGCACCCGGGAGTGCTTTCGAACTGCTAGGTTGGCAGGCGCTGGGACCGAACAACGGGAGCGCACCCCGCCGTGGGGATTCGAACCGCCGACCTTTCAATCGGCAAGCCCTAGGCGCTGAGGCTTTTACCCACAGCGCCACCCGCGTCCCTAAACAGTAGGTAGACGGGTGCATACTAGGGAGAGAGTTGCATAAAATGCATAGTAAGGTACAAAGAGGAGTTGAACCAGGGGAAATTGCTGCAGAAATGTAGAGGACTGAATTCAGGACTGGAAAGGGGACGGATGGACGGACGGAATAAGGGAACTGAAATTGACAGATTCATCCATCCTTATCTGAGTGCCATATTCTGCCAACAGGAGACACCGAGAAATGTGCTTGCCAGTTGTTTCGGTGTTTATCATTATTTAATTTCTGGGGAAAGCGGAGAGTAGAATTCAAACTTGCCTGGCATGTATTCGCTCAAGTTCTTTGTATTAGAAGCCTGACCCCTAATCTTGGACATCTGGAGATTGGAGCTGCCTGATGGAAGCCACTCTGCATGTGTTCAGTGTGTAGTAGAAGCAGCCTCGCTCTTCTGACCCTGGTGGCAAAAATACCACCCAGCCTAGGATTTTATTTTTTTTTACCCCGGGGGGGGGGGGGAGAGGTCCCTGGAGGCTCCGCTAGGCCTCCTATAAACAGCACAGTCCTTCTTCCACCCTCCCGGCAACTTCCGATTTTGCTAGCAGCAGCCCCCCTGCTTGGTATGGGGCCTGTTTTATATGCTTTTATAATGCCTTTTTATTGGCTTTAGGCTTTATTATTCTTTAATGGTGCTTTAAAAAGAAAGAAAAAGAAAGAAAGCATTGTATGCCTCTCAGGAAAAAAAATAATTAAGCAGTTTATAAATGCTTTTAAATAAATACATTTTGTTTTTTAAATTCATTTTTTATTCGATTTTACAAAAATGAGTTTATAACAGTACCACTTACGTATCTATATAAAGAGATTTCTCTGAATCTTGTGACTTCCCCCCATCCCCACCATGTCCTAATGTAAACATTTTCAACTACATATTATTTCCTAATCTATCTTTTGTATTCATCCATATTATCCATAATACCTGTTACATTACAAGTGATATTAAAACCCTGCTAATGTTTAAATTTCTTCTCTATAAGTTTTATAATTGAGTTCAGTATCAGGAGTATATATGATGATAATTATATTAATCCTCTTGTATCTTATAGTGTGGTGGTTTGTTTGATTTTTCTGTTATTTGTTTGTTTGATTGTATGTTTGTTTACTTGTATGTACACCTGTTTTTTCATAAATGTATTTATTTTAAATTAATAAAGATATATTTAATTTTTTTTTAAAAAAAATACACTGCTAATGTTTTCATCTGCTTACAGTGGTCTCCTAAATAAATTATTAAAAATTTCCCATTCCTTTAAAAACTTTTTGTCCTCTTGGTTCCTGAGTTTCTCAGTCAGCTTTGCCATTTTGGCGTAGTCCATCAGTTTAGTTTGCCGTTCCTCTCTGGTAGGGGCTCCTTCTTCTTTCCAATTAAACAAATAAATTTCTATCATTTCTATCGAGAAGCTGAGGGGATCAGTGAGCGCAACCACAATACGCCGCCCCCCCCCCCCCGACTGAGCCAGTGATGGTGTCACTGAAGGGAGCAGGAATCCTCCTCAGCTTGACGCCTTCACGCCTGCCCTTCAATCCCAGTCACTCCCAACGAGATCCTGGCCCCCCCTCAGGCCACAGCTGTTGGTGGTCCACATTCCTGGAACCTCAGCTGCCACCTGTGAAATGGGATCTGTGCCCCAGAGAAAGGCACTTCCTCCAAGGCCATGTCTCCTTTGCCCACCGCAGCCTGACCCCCTAACCTCCTTTCTCCACACAATAGCCGGCGGCAGGGCCTGGGGGTTAAAAATAAGCCCCCAGGCATGACTTGGCTCAGTCCAGAGGTTGCTTCAGCAAGCCACTTCGGTTGCTTTGTGGCAACTTTGAGACCCGTTTTGGATGAAGATTCGGGGCGCACAGCGCAGAGTGAATTGATGGAATTTGCTCCTGCATGGGGTCGTCGTGGTAGCGGCAGACCTGGAAGGCTTTAAAAGGGGATGGTAATTGCAAAACAAAAAAACCCCAACCTCCTGGAAATCCAAGGAGCAGGGCAGTCTGAATGTGGTTTGGCACATAGCACTCCTTCAAAATTTGACAAGGCGATTTGCAACAATGGGCAATGTCAACAAAGAAGGCATACCCGCCAAGTGTTGCGTGAGAGCGCAGCAGCCATTTTGGGTGCTGCGCTCTCTCGTCCCGCAAAAAAACACTTTTCCCAGGGCCACGATCTCGTGCGGTGCCCCAAAACACGTGTTTTGCAAGATCGTGCCCTGAAAAAGGCATTTTGTCTGTGCAAAAGCAGGTGGAAAAACAATTGTTAGAAAAAATGTAGGGAAAAAAACAAGGAAACCAAGTTATTTTATTTTCAAGTCGTATAGATCATTTTTCTTCTTTATTTTACTGCAAACAGATGTTCACTGTAACTTCTGAAACTCTGAGAGTAAAAATCTTCACTTATTTGCAAAGCGAAGAGGCTGTGATTTATTCTAGCCTAAGTATTTTTGTCAGGAATGTTCATTTCAAGGTGGATGAGGGCAGGTGTAAATCTAATCAAGTTTTAATGTGCTTGGAGCAATCACCACTGTGCTTAACTGCTGCAGGAGAGTAGGAATCTCTCTTCCAACTCTCTCCCTCCAACAGTGTCGGGCCTTTTGTATGCTTATTTTTAATGCAATGCTTCCAAATGCACAAACCTCCATTTTGCCCATTGTGAAATACGATCATCCCTGTCTGAATCTTCTGTTGGATTTGAAATTGCTTTTATATGTGGTAGTTTTGATTGTCTTATATGGAATTGTTTTAACTGCTTTTAAATATGCAGTTGCAGTCATTGTTGCCTTTAAATATGCAATTGTAATTATTGTTAAATCGCTTTGAGACATGTTATTTAAATGAATAAATAACTGGCTGCGGAGGTTTGGTAGTGTTTTTGTTTTTGTCTGTTACAGTCAAATGGTGTCTAAATTTTGTTAAATGAAGCCTGTAAGCAGTATTTGCTGTTGTGCATATCCAGGGGAATATTTTTTAATTAAAAGGTGCATGTGCAGAAATACCTGCACACCAGGATGGGAGAAGATACTGTAGGGCGATGTCCTCCCTTCCCTGTCAGATGCAGGATGCTTCAGAAAACCAGTTGTTGCGGATCATAAGTGAGAAGAGTGTTTTTGCCCTCAGCTCCTGTTTGCAGCCTTCACAGAGGTTTCTCTGACTGCTCAGGGAAGGACAAAAACCACATATACATTCCATCAAGCCCTCCCCCTGATATGGATGGCAAGTGGTGTAACAGGAACAATATTACCTTAAAACCCCCAGCAGCAATGTGTGGAAGCTCACTTGCCAAATGCGCGCACAGAATAAATATCAGATCTGAATGACCCATTTGCAAAATGAGCTTCATGTCTGGAAGAGGGATGGGGGATAAATTCAGTTCAGTTTGCATTCTAATGTGGACCTACCTAATTTGTACCTCCTGATACGATACGCAAACTGAAACACAGCCATCCTTTAAGCTTTGTACTTCTCTAAATTTTGCAATGTAGCATTCCGACCAATAATGTGCACAGAAATTGGTATAATAGAGGAAAGCATGCATAAAAAAGCATATATTTGCGAAAATAACATTAAAAATGCAGTTTATTACTGAAAATGTCTTGGAAAATGTCTATATTAGTCAAAACTGCATACAAAACTGAGTATATGTTGGATACTAAACTCACTAAACTCTGACAATTTTTCACAAGGACTCTTTTAAAAAAAGCAAACTGATATGTGGGGAACTGAATCTAAGATTGGAAAAAATAGAAACTGACATAGATTTGTCCATCCCTAATCTGGAAAGACTTTTACTCCCAGGTAAGTGTGTATTGGACTGCAGGATGTTGAAAAACTGCATCAGGAAGTAGTGTTGGTGAAGGCACAGGCATTGCCCAATAGGAGCTTTGCATGGCTGGCTTTTCCATAGTTCAGACAACATTAGGTTAGATGGGCTAAGGGTATCTGACTCGACATAAGGCAGCTTATAATATTTCTCTGTCACGTGCAAGAATTTACCAGTGATGGAAAGAGATACATTTTTTTGTGTGGAACGTAGTGAGGGTGGTTTTCTTCACACAGAGACACATTGCCTAAGAAAAGTTACGTCAACCTTTCCCCTTGCTATCCAGGACTCTTATGCCTGAACATGTCCTCCCTGTAGTTTCGGAGCCAGCGCTTGGGAAACACAGCTTTTATTGCACCGCAATAGACAAGTCAGAAAAGCAGAAACAATTTAAGAGAATGCAACACACCAGCTGGCTTGGGAGGTGAGCGTGAGTGAGTACGGGCTGCGTCCCATCTCACAGGTAAGAGGAAGGGAAGAAGACCGGCTCTCAAATGGAGTCAAGGGCCTGGTGCAGCCCTCTGAATCTGGGGAGATGGGGGTCAAGGGTCCCCTCCAGCTCTAGATGTAATTCTTGTTCACTTCATTGTAGTCGTAGGGATCCCCTTCGAAGGGCAAGGGGGGAGGGTGGTTGTAGGACCCGTTCAGGAAGATCCACAAGGTGCCGAGGCTCAGAACGGGCATGACCAGGAAGAAGCAAAGGCGGTCCACCGTGCGGGCAATGCTGTTCCAGTTGTCTATCTCCTGCCAATGAAATCGCAAGGTTCGGAAGGGGCCAAAGACCACAAAATTCCCCCCCCCCCAACCTATGTACAGAGGTCAAGGGCCAACTCAAACCTTCCCATTTCCCGGTCGATGCATACAGTACATTCTGCACCACAGCCTGACACAGAAAGTGATGGTATCCAAGGATGCCCTCTCAACAGCTGGGCTGCGCAGCAGAGAATAATAGGATTGTAGAGCAGGAAGGGAAACCGAGGGTCATCTAGTCCAACCCCCTCTCAACTAAAGCATCCATGACAGATTACCATCCAGCCTCCGCGGCACATGAGCCAAAGGCTGGTCCTGTCATTCCGTTCGTGTGCGCAGCCAGAGATGAAGGATGCAAAGGGAGGGCAGGGCTCAGTTGAGGATACAGTAAGAGCGGTAGTCTCGTAATCTGGTGAACCGGTTCGAGTCTCCGCTCCTCCACATGCAGCTGCTGGGTGACCTTGGGCTAGTCACACTTCCCTGAAGTCTCTCAGCCCCACTCACCTCACAGAGTGTTTGTTGTGGGGGAGGAAGGGAAAGGAGAATGTTAGCCGCTTTGAGACTCCTTCGGGTAGTGATAAAGTGGGATATCAAATCCAAACAGTAGGCTCCCAATGAGGAGAGGTTACATTTTGGCAGGGGGTGGCGACTGTGTGGTGTAATAGCCTGGGACTTGGGCTCGGACTCGGAACCAGAGGAGTCTCAGTCCGCACCGGATCCTTTGCCTCAGGCTGCATCTGAACCTAGTCTGGGGCCTGATTCTGAAGAGCCCCAGTCTGCACAGGTTCCCCTGCAACAAGCACCAGCTGGGCCGAGTCCGGGGCCTGAGCCTGCCCTGGCTCCAGATGCGGGGATGACCTCCTTGCCTCCAGCTGGGCCATCGCTTACAGCTGCTCCACTACCGGTTGGGTTAGGGGAGGCTGAGGTGGCCCCTGGGTCTAGTAACCCACCGACGTCTCCCGAGCTGCAGAGACGAAGGTCTGAGAGAAGGAGAGACCTGAGTACTCGCAGGAGGAGTGCTTGCCTTTGGACAAAACAGGGAGGTGAATCACTGGGGGATCAGGACTGGCCGTTACCCCGACAAAGATAAAAGGCTGTCGGACCCCGCCCCAGGTTGAGGGAGCAACATTGCTGTTTGCTAGAACCTGCCTGAGATCCTGTACCTGTCCTTGCCTGGTTTCCTGCCTCGTGTCCTGCCTTGACCCTGTCGGACTGACTCCCAGCGGAACCTTTGGATTCTGGACCGGACCTGGACCAGCACACGTGGAAAGCCAAGACGGCACATAGTCATAGCAACCCCAGAACTGTCCCTGTGTGACCATCCTTAATTTCTCAAAGCTGGCATGCCAGGCAGGCTTTGCTCCCCACGAAACCAGAAGGCAGAGAGCCTCCTAGAGCCAAACAGACCTTCCCAGAGCCCGGGAAGCAACGTGGAAAGCTTAGAAGTCATTTCTGCAGCAGGAAAAGAGCTTCTAAGCCTCCGCCTTGCATATGCTTAATTTGTGTGGTGTTGGCTGACCAGCTGCCAGATGTGTAAAGCTGCAGCCACGCAGTTAAATGCGTTGCCAGTTGCGAGCCTGCCGTATTGCGAAATTGCAGGTACAGGCTTGGCATGTACAAGGTCCCAGGTTCATCCCCAATGGCACCTTCCAGGAGAGCCATTCCATAGTCCTTGCCTGGAACCCTCGAGAGCAGCTGCCAGTCAGTGCCGCACAACACTGAGCTAGATGGAATAATGATCCGACTTGGTACAAGGCCACTCTAATATAATCATTACTATTTAAGATGATTTCACATCATTTAAAATGGTTGTTGGGACGCGAGTGGCGCTGTGGGTTAAACCACAGAGCCTAAGGATTGCCGATCAGAAGGTCGGTGGTTCGAATCCCCACAACGGGGTGAGCTCCCGTTGCTCGGTCCCTGCTCCTGACGACCTAGCAGTTTGAAAGCACCTCAAAGTGCAAGTAGATAAATAGGTACCGCTCCAGCGGGAAGGTAAATGGCGTTTCCGTGCGCTGCTCTGGTTCGCCAGAAGCGGCTTAGTCATGCTGGCCACATGACCTGGAAGCTGTACGCCGGCTCCCTCGGCCAGTAAAGCGAGATGAGCGCCGCAACTCCAGAGTCGTCCACGACTGGACCTAGTGGTCAGGGGTCCATTTACCTTTACTAAAATGGTTGTATGTTTGGCAAAGATTTAACCTCAGTCCCTCCTAATCTCCTGGATCCAGCAAGGGTTAAAATCCAGCAGAGCATCCAATTCCTAGAGTTCCCTGGGGAGAGGGGTTTTTCAATATTTTGTTGGAAGCTGCCCAGAGTGGCTGGGGAGCCCCGGCCAGATGGGCGGGGAATAAATAATAAATTATTATTATTATTATTATTATTATTATTATTATTATTATTATTATTATTCCCTCTGGGAACTATAGCTCCATGAGGGTAGCAGGCGTCCCCTAACAACTCTCAGCACCAAACAATAAACTACAGATCCCAGGATTCTTCGGGGGAAGCCAGGACCGTTTAAAGTGGAATGATACTGCTTTAAATGCGTAGTGCGGACGGGGCATCGATGACTGTTGAGGAGGAATCCATTGTAATCTAAGGCACTAGCAAGGAGCTGTGGGCTCAGAGGAACCAAAGGTAAACCAGAGATGAGCCATGAGGCTTCTGCCAAGCCCACCTCATTGTAGTCATTCTTGTCTCGCGTGTGCTTCACGATGAAGTTGGCTCCCGTGATGGCCGGCTTGATCTCATTGTAGAGCTGTTCCTGTGTGCTCTCCACCCCGTGGGGGTTTGGCCCTAGCGGACAGAGAGGAGAGAAGGGGTGAGCAGGTTACATCATCCAGGAAACGGGGGGGGGGGTGTTCCTCACAAATGCAGGGTGAAGGCAGCCACCGAGAGGGCAGGTGGGTGGAAGGAGGAATTCAGTTCAGCTTGCACTTCAGGGTGAAGCTACCCAGTTTGCGGTTTCTGGGGGGAGCTGAACTGAAACGTACAGCCATCCTTCACTGTGCAGTTCTCCAGCCAAGCGGTGGGCACAAAAATGTGTCGGCTGCATATAAAGTCAGTATCAAATACATAATAATAATAATAATAATAATAATAATAATAATAATAATAAATTTTATTTATACCCCGCCCTCCCCGGCCAGAGCCGGGCTCAGGGTGGCTAACACCAATAAAATCACAGTAAAAACATAAATGGGGGGGGGCAATTTAAAATACAGGTTAAAATACAATTTAAAATGCAGCCTCATTTTAAGAGTATCCGATAGATCAAGACCATAAGGGGAGGGAAACATAAGGGTCAGACTGAGTCCAAACCAAAGGCCAGGCGGAATAGCTCTGTCTTGCAGGCCCTGCAGAAAGATGTCAAGTCCCGCAGGGCCCTAGTCTCTTGTGACAGAGCGTTCCACCACGTCGGGGCCAGTACTGAAAAGGCCCTGGCCCTAGTTGAGACCAATCTAACCACCTTGCGTACTGGGACCTCCAAAATGTTGTCATTTGTGGACCATAAGGTCCTCTGCGGGGCATACCAGGAGAGGCGGTCCCATAGGTACGTGGGTCCTAGGCCACATAGGGCTTTAAAAGTCAAAACCAGCACCTTACACCTGACCCTGTACTCCACCGGGAGCCAGTGCAGTTGGTAAAGCACTGGATGAATGTGATCCCACGGCAAGGACCCCGTAAGGAGCCTCACCGCGGCATTCTGCATTTTGGGGAAGCAGAAGCACATTTTATTAGGGAAAACTTCTTTGCAGAAATGTGCATATTAAGCACAGCTGGCAGATTCATCCAACCATAATCAAGATGACCTCAGTGGACTCATAATCAAAAAGGGGCTTCATGGAATCCTAGAACTGTAGAGTTGGAAGGGACCCCCGTGGTCATCTAGTCCAACCCCCTGCAATGCGTCGAGAATATCCTCTCTGATCTTTGGAGCTGCTGCTGGGGTGCAGGGCCCCTTGCCAGCCCCAGAGAGGCCTCCCCTGGCCACCCACTGGAACCAAACCTGAGCCACAGCGAGACTTGGGTGGCCATTCAGTCCACTTCACAGAGGACAGTCCTCAGCTGCCTTCTTGTGACCCTAGTAAGTGAGGCTTCAGTGGGAGTGTCAAGAGTGTATGCAGTGTATTTTCCGCTCCATAAGACACACTCACCCCCCTAAAAAGTAAGGGGAAATGTCTGTGCGCCTTACGGAGAGAATGCATGGTTCCTGGAGCCGAATTTCCCAGGGGCAAAAAGCAGATCATCCTTTTTTTCTTTTTTCTTTTTGAAAGAGGGAAGTTGGTGTTGAAACAAAGCCGCTGGTCGTTTGCCGATCGGGGAGAGAGATAAGGGACGCTAGAGATAAAGGAGGCTGCCTGGGGAGGGGGAGGTAAAGACAGTAAGCTTGCAAAGGGGGGAAACAGGAAGACTAAAGCAATAAGGAGAGAAATTAGGAGAAAAGGAGGAGCAAAAAACTGCTCCAGCTAAGGAAAAGACACTAAGGCAAAGAAGAGGGAAGGGGGTGTTGAAAGGAAGCAGCTGATTGGTGGGATCGGAAGAGGGATAAGGGAGGCTAGCCGAGGCTGCCTGGGAGGGGGGAGGTAAAAGCCCATGGATCCTCAGGATTTTTGCATTGGGTCACCCCAAATTCACCATCAGATCACATGTCTGTGGCCACAGCATGAACCACAAAAACCATACATCCACTGTTTAGTTCAGAATATTTTTTTCTTGTTTTCCTGCTCTAAAAACTTCCTGCGTCTTATGGTCAGGCGCGTCTTATGGAGCGAAAAATACGTCTCGCACGCAGGGCAGCGCCTTCCTGTTTCGCCTCAGGTGGCAAGATGGGATGGGCCCCCTCTGCTTCTCTGCTTACAGGGGCTCTAATCTGCCCAGGGGCGGCTGAGGGTGTTTTGAAGGCGCCGCAGTCTGGTTTGCCACTGATTTGCAAGATTTCTGTGTTCCCTCTGCAGTATTTAACTTATAAATTAGTCGCCATGCGAATCGTTGCCACTGAGTTGGCTGCATAACGTTTTTGGAATGAACATTCCACAATTTACAAGCAGATGGGTGTGTGCGACCACAGAGGTCCCTTCGCTAAGAAGTGGGGGCTGCAGGAGAGGGGCTTAGGCCCCTGCAAGGCTCTCCTGTCCGCCCCCCCTTCCCATTGCAACAGCCCTGCAGTGTTCACGAATGCAGATTAGTGCATCGTCAGTTCCCGGGCTTTCAAACATTTATCTATTTATGAACAATATTTCTAAGCTGCTCTTCTGATAACAGCAATAATAAAAAGCACAGCCCACAGCGGCAGTGCAAAGCAGGCATAAAAAATTTACAACCCAAGCGTTTACATCCACCAGCTAAATTTACAGTCTATAAAAACAATATTCGAATTTCCTGGCAGCCAGCGTGTTTTGGAGATGGTGCTCTGGTGTTAGATAAAAATTCAGTTTGAATTTGAGCCACGGTGAACCACAGCGGAGGTTCTACTGACTGGACATACACGTGTGTGTCAGTTTATAATTCTTTTAAACTTTCCTTGCTTTTTACATCTGACCTGATGTGTAATTATAATGCATATTTTATGTAAGTTGGTTAAGACTTTTTTAAGGATCATTACATCCTGGTGCAGAAGTCTCTCTCAGGCCCGTTCCAGTTCTCATAAAAAGCAACTAATGGAGGTTCCACTGTGATTCAGTGGTGGAGACCTACATTGGCTCCCAGTATGTTTCTGAGCAAAATTCAAAGTGTTGGTGCTGGCCTTTAAAGCCATAAATGGCCTCAGCCCAGTAGACCTGAAGGAGCGTCTCCACCCCCATCGTTCTGCCTGGACACTGAGGCCAAGTGCCGAGGGCCTTCTGACAGTTCCCTCGCTGCAAAAAGTGAGGTTACAGGGAACCAGGCAGAGGGCCTTCTCGGTGGTGGCACCCGCCCTATAGAATGCCCTCCCATCAGCTGTCAAGGAAATAAACAACCATCTGACTTTTAGAAGACGTCTGAAGGCAGCCCTGTTTAGGGAAGCTTTTAATGTTTGATGATTTATTGTATTTTTAATATTCTGTTGAAAGCTGCCCAGAGTGGCTGGGAAACCCAGCCAGATGGACAGGGTATAAATAATAAATTATTATTATTATTATTTTTATTATTTTTATTATTATTATTATTATTATTATTATTATTATTATTATTATTAACTGAGCACTCAGGTGCTGCTTGAGGTATTTGGTTGGCCACTGCGAGAACAGGATGCCGGGCCAGATAGACCAAGGGTGGAGGAGCCTCATGCTGGTGGGCGGGGGGGGGGGGGAGAAGTCCAGGCCTCTCCCTCTGGCCCTTGGGAGTCTCCCCAGGCCACACACCCCTTCACCCTCTGCTGGAGTGTTTTTGCCTGGCTGGACTATGTCCTAGAACTCTGACCATGCCTCTTACCTGCGTGGACTGAGGGCAGAGAGGGGCGTGGGAGTGGGAGTGGGCATAGAAACCAGCCTCCTTTGCAACCATAAAACCCACTTTTGCCTCTGGCCCCAGCCACCAGGGATATTAAAAAATAATAATTTTATAACTTGTGCCTCCTTGTTTTTCGATTTGACCCTTTTACCTGGTTTTGCATGTTTTGTGGTATTTTATGCGTTGTGTCTTGACGTTATTTTTATTGATTATAGTTTTGTAGTTCTTTATCATAATTGTTAAGTGTAAACTGTTTAATTATCATCTGCTGATATTTAATTCTACTATTATATTCCAATGGATAATTGAATATTGCTTTGTTCGATATAGGTTGTTCATTTCAAAGTTATGTTTTTATTATGACTTTTGTGCATTGGATCAGGTTGTTATTAGGAGGGGTGTTATGTACTGAGTTGAATAGGATCCAAACTTTAGCAGTCTGATTGCTCCTAGAACAATAGGATTCAGAATGCAGCAGTCTGATTGGTCCTAGAACAATGCAGCAGTATGATTGGTCGGCAGGAGCCACCCAATCCAGCTCCAGATAGAAGTGAATCCACAACCTATTGGCCTACAGGAGAATTCCAGAATTAGCCAATCACGTGCAGCCCATTGAGTAAATAATGTATATAAAGCAGATACTTTGAGGGGACATTAATCCCCTCCTCACCACTATGAGTTGAATAAAGAGCATGAAATCCACTCTCGACTCTGAGTATATTTCATGGGTGATCTGTCTATTTT
The DNA here is from genome assembly GCF_964188315.1 of Podarcis muralis. Lineage (NCBI taxonomy): Eukaryota > Metazoa > Chordata > Lepidosauria > Squamata > Lacertidae > Podarcis > Podarcis muralis. Next base: position 5,507,283 of record NC_135660.1, on the reverse strand, counting down.
GCTGTTTCTTCAGCTTTGCAAACTGCCTTGTGTATAGTGATATAGAAAGGCGGTATACAAATTAAAAATGAGATGGAAAAAAATAAAATACAGTCATACATCGGGTTAAAGACTCTTCAGGTTAAATCTTTTCAGGTTGTGTTCCATGGCGACCCGGAAGTACCAGAAAGGGTTATCAGTACTTCCAGGTTTCGCCACTCGCGCATGCGCAGAAGCTCAAAATGACGTTACGCGTATGCGAAGAAGCAGCGGATCGCGACCTGCGCACACGCAGACGTGGGTTGCGTTCTGCTCAGGTTGTGAACGGGGCTCTGGAACAGATCCCGTTCGCAACCAGAGGTACCACTGTATGGCCCGCAGAAACCTGTTGAGAAGAGCATGTGGTCCCTTGGGTCTGTGCCAGCAGGGCCCATGTTCTCATGCGCCTGTCCTGCCCTCCGTAAGTTCTGCCTCGTCTTCTCCCCAAGCCCTCTGAGACGGTGGCCCTCTTCTGGCCCCCTGGGAGCAGTGACCACCCTCTGCCCCCCGCAAGCTCACTGGCAGGGGTGATGCGGCTAGCCAAGCCGTGCCTCTCCGACTGCTTCTCGAACATCAGCTCGCTGCGGGACTTCACGGTGAAGTACTCCTCTGCCTTGGCAATGTAGCCCACAGAGCTGCATCGCCGGATCACCAGCCTGTGTTCGGGCTCACTCTCGGCCGGTTTGGACATGCGAAGGAGGCGAGGGAGGGTCTCCAGGAAAATCTGCAGCATTGGGGAGACAGGGAAGCAGAAAGGTTGGGGGAGGTAGCGTCATAAGAATTCTAAGCACTCAAATATAATTTAAATGTCCAAGGCAAACACACGCATAAGTATATAAACCACGTGTCTCAAACAGTACAGGAGAGCAATCCTGAAGCCATTTTGACTCTCTCAAATATTCCTCTGCCTTCCCATTGTCTTTTTGCTTACAAATCCTGTTTTAAGGGTGCATCTGTGTATGAATAGGGTGAGCCTGCGACCTGGGCTCAGGGACTAAATATTAACCATCACAAAAGAATGGCCAGGCTGCCCAGGTAAAGCAATCAGTGACCACTATCGGGTATCCTGGCAGGCAGGATCTCTGCTGTAGACCGCCTCCTTCTGTGATGTTTGTTTGATGTTTTGGGGGGTGGTCTGGAAGGACAGATCGTGAAGCTGAGGCTCCAGTACTTTGGCCACCTCATGAGAAGAGAAGACTCCCACTGATGCTGGGAAAGATGGAGGGCACAAAGAGAAGGGGGCGACAGAGGATGAGATGGTTGGATAGTGTTCTCGAGGCTACCAGCATGAGTTTGAGCAGACTGCAGGAGGCAGTGGAAGACAGGAGGGCCTGGCGTGCTCTGGTCCATGGGGTCACGAAGAGTCGGGCACGACTAAACGACTAAACAACAATGGGGATTTGAACCCCGGTCTCCAAGAGGTCCTACTCTGACACACCAACCACTATGCTACACTGCCACGCTGGTGGTATTTCCTGGGCGCATGGTATGTGGGATTTACACATCTCCACCCCCTCCCTGTTACCCGACCTTCGCAGCTCACCTCTTTGGTCCAGTCGGTCAGGATGTGGGTGCTGGGGGTACGGAAATGGATGTTGAGCTCTGTGACGATGGCTACCCCCACGGCAGTCACAAGCAGCATGACGAAAAGCAGGTACCTGCCCAGGGAAGGGGGGAGAGGCAGAAGGTGCATTTGAGAGAAACAGGGGCCAATATGTCAGGCTTCGGGGAATCACCTTCCTCGCCCATGGCAGTGAATAATAAGATCAAAGGGAAGGAATATCTTACCAGTTAGATTCTTTAATAATCACCAGTGGAGACAAAAGAACACGTCGCCCTAGAAATGGCGGTGCTCCCAATTAAAGGTTACTCCCCGCTCCGTCCCTATTAATCTACGTCACTCCTACGTCTTGTAATCTGAGCTTGTATGCTCTGCGCTTTCTGTTCTGAGACTTTCTGAGCTCTTCTCGACCTTGGGGAGGGCGGTGGAGGAATGCTACCCAAAGACACTGAATCTGTTAACCCTCTCTCTCCCAGTTGTTCTTCTTCTAGCTGTTCCCCATCCAGTATTTCCCAGCTTCTGCCTTCGGAACTATGCCCCTCTGCAAACCACTGTTCCAAATCTATACTGTCCTCCTGCTCCTGGGAAGATTCAGGATCAAGGGGAGGGAGTAGCTCCCACCATTCTTCCTCTGTGCAGCCTTCCTGACGCAATATTTATGTTTTCAAATGATGGCGCCCTGCACAGCTGCTGCCCCATTCAAGAGCCTTCCAGGCAGCTGCACAATTCATACTGAACGACAGAAATAATCTGAACGAACAAGGAAGGGGGAGAATGCAAAATGATAAGGATCACAAAGGGACAAGCAGGCTGAGAACACAAGGAAAGGCTAGCTGCAAGATCAGGAGATTCAAGAGGGAGAGCGTAGCCATCATGGCTGTTAGACCTTGATAGCCTAGTCCTCCAAGATAGTGTTCCAGGCAGAGCAAGACTTACTTGCCAATGAGAGGGATGGCTAAGGAGGTGGCTGGGAGACGCTGGGAGATCAGCAGCAAGAAGACAGACTGAGCCAGCAGGATGGAGATGGCCAGGGTCACCTTCTCCCCACCTGGAAGGCACGAAAGGAGGAGCAGAAGGGAGTTTATTAGCCACTTTCCTCTAGGAAGCAAGACTTAGAGACTCACACAAATAGTATGAGTGCTGAAATCAACTGCAACAACAGGAGCAATGAAAACTCAAAGCACACCTGTGCAGGTAGAAGACAGGCCTTGTGGAACCCACCCCACTAAAAGAGGCTCCAAATACCTGAGAGCCTTCAAATTAAGGGTCAAAAGGTTGGGTGAAGGTAAAAATAAAGAATAAGTTGCCTGACACCTGCAGATAGAGAAAGATAGTGCCAGGTGTGGCTGCCTGGGGAAAGTATTCCACAAACAGGGAGCCACCGCTAAAAAGGCCCTTCTAGAATATCGCCACCCTCTGGGCCTCCCATGGAGGAGGAAGACAGAGGAGAAACTCAGATGATGATTGCAGGATCTGGGTCAGTTCAAGAGGCAATTCTGGGGGCATTGGGATCCTGAGCCACATAATTCTCTATAGATCAAACCGAAACTTCAAATTGAGCCCGGAACTGGTGCTACACATCCCACCCTCATTAGCACATGCTTCAGTAGGGATAGCTCAGTTGGTTAGAGTAGTGTGCTGATAATGCCAAGGTTACAGGTTCGATCCCTGTCTGGGGTGGCTGCATACAGGGTTGGACTCGAAGGTTAGATTTGGCTCACAGTCAGAAGGCAGGTAGAAAATCAGGATGATCATGAAGGCGATGAGGATGCAGGGGGTGACGATGTTGATGATGTAGAAAAGGGGCTTGCGCTTGATGATGAGGTAAAAGGTGATGTCCTGGTGCTTGTTGCTGTCGCGAGGGGCGCATGGGTCAGTGTTTTTGCGGGCCGGCCTGTGAATGATCTCCCATTCGCCATTCTCTGGATAGGGGGGGGGGAGAGAGAGAGAGAGAGAGAGAGAGAGAGAGAGAGAATGTCGCAGTTCACAGGAACCCAGAATGGAGAGGGCTCCTAGCCAGTGGAAGTACGGCAGCAGCGTTAATTCGGTTTGCAACTTAAAGTTTAATTCTGTTAATGTTAAAGTCAACGAGCCATGAGGGAGATGGCGGTGTTGCTTAGCAGCCAGTCGGAGTGGCACAATCTCTACTGAGGTAACACATGCTCTGGTTGGCTGCGTGGTTCTGAGGAAGTCTTCCCTCTGTGTGTCTGGTTGTGAGTCTCCCTTCTATGTACAAGGCTGTAAGTAAGAAGGACAAAACCTCTCTACTCCTTTCTCCTCAATCTTTTTTTGCGCCAGCGGGCTCATTTTGGAATCTGGAGAAAGTGCCGGGGGGGCGCCAGTCACAATATGGCTGCTGTCGAAATGTAGAGGAGCACAATATGACTGCTGTTGAGGCGAAGCATAATACAAAATGGCCGCCACATCTAAAAGATTAGGGAAAAGAGACAGGCATCTCCACCACCAGTGAAGAAAGGTACCTACATCAGCCAGTGCCACACAGCCACAGAGAGAAGCTCCTCTGTTCAGAATGGATGTGAGGGCAGGCGTCCAGTCCTGACATCCAGAGTAATGTGCGATCCGATAAGATAATCTTTGTTGTCATTGTTCCATACAGAACAACGAAATTGAAAAAATCTACATCAGACATTCAAAGCCAACAAGCCTGCTATCCCAGCCTGGTTAGCCCCTAAAAACACTGATACCCCATAATTAAATACAATATACTGCCATAGAGACTACCTTACACTGCGTTTAAAACCAAAATTGCATTTGGATAGAAACTGCTTCTCAGGCAGCTAGACCTAGTCTTTATAACCCTGTACCTTCTTCCAGAAGGCAGAAGCTGAAAGAGATCATTTCCGGGGTGCGCACTATCCTGCGCTATCTCTGCAGCTTTCTTATGGCACCTGGAAGCGTAGATTTGATCCAAGGTGGGAAGAGTGCACCCAATTATTCTCTCCGCAGTCTTTACAACCCTGGACAGCATTGTTTTTCTCCTGACCGTGCAGCTCCCAAACCACACACACAGACCATAAGTTAATACACTCTCAGGAGTACAATGGTAAAATGCCATCAACAGGTCCTTTGAGAGATTATTTTTCCGGAGGATTCTCAGAAAATATAACCTCTGCTGTGCTCTCTTCATCAGGTCTTTGCTGTTTTCTCCCCAGGTTAGGTCATCTCTCAACTCCATTCCCAGAAATCGAAACACTGAGACCTGTTCCGCGCACTTCCCCTCAATAATGAGTGGCTGAATATTCAATTTACATTTCCTAAAGTCCACAATAATCTCTTTATGCATATGCTCAAGGGGACATTTTCAAGGCAGGAGAGGCCGAGCCAGTGCAAACATGAACCGAGCCGGAAGATCAAACCATCTCTTCTCTACTGTTGATTTTTGAGGGGTTATTGACTCAGCCTCCATCTGCAATGAGGTTAGCAGATGGGAGTCCTGCAACAAAAAAAGCTGCAGCACGTCTGCTGAGGACTCCAGCCACTCCATCCCATCCCTTCTCCCCCTGCCCACCGCCAGCTACACAAAGCGACGGCACGCAGCGAATTGGATCCGAAAGAGGGTGAATTACCGTGCTATTACTGGATCTGCCAAATGGAGATGCTGTGAGGATCACAACAAGGTAATTGTGAGAAAGCGCTTTGAACGCTCTGCAAGTTCCACATAAACGCAAGGAATTATTATTTTGTATTGACGGGCCGTGGTTGCAAAGTACTGTCTTAATGCTTTATTGTCTTGAAACTCGGGGACTCCCCTGAGCGCTGATAAGTAAAATTACTCCCGAGCTCTTAACAGGGGTGTCGTGAGCATTCAAGGAGAGGGGGACAGACACACAAGGCCCATGAACCAGGAGGGAGGCAGGCAGGGTGGACATTTGGCATTCTCCCAGAGAATGCTGGGAGATGTAGTTTAATTAAGGGTGCTGCCACATTGTGGCTTAGGGCCCTCGTGTTTACGGGACCGCCTCTCCTGGTATGCCCTGCAGAGGACCTTAAGGTCCATGAATAACCATAATTTAGAGGTCCCAGGCCCTAAGGAAGCCAGACTATCCTCCACCAGGGCCTTTTCAGTGATGGCTCCGACCTGGTGGAATGCTCTGTCCCATGAGAATAGGGCCCTGCAGGATTAAACCTCCTTTCGCCGTGCCTGTAAGACAGAGCTATTCCGCCTGGCCTTTAATTTGAATTCAGCCTGATCTTTTATTCCCCTTCCTTCCCTCCCCGTCCCTTTTTATGAAGATTACCCGCTCTGGGACCCCACAGAGTCCCCTGGTCTCCTCGCTGGCCCAAGTAGGACTAATTCAGCCATCTAGCCCTGGTGACTATCTAGTGTTTATTAGATGGATTTCCCCTAAATTGATTTCTGAACTTTGAATTTTATTATTATTAATGTTTTTATACTGTATGTTATGCTGCTTTTACAATTAAGTGTTTTAAATTGGTTGTTAGCCGCCCTGAGTCCGGTTTTTGACCCAGGAAGGGCAGGGTATAAATAAATTATTATTATTATTATTATTATTATTATTATTATTATTATTATTATTATTCTCTGTGAGAGGGTAAACTACAGGTCCCAGGATTCTCTAACCAAAAGGTCTAACCTCAGGCCCTCCAAGCCACTCTTTCTGGCCCCTGAAACTTTACCCATGCCACACCCTTCTCCCTTGCCATTCCCTCTCCTGGCCCACCTTCATGCCCACCTTGGGTGCTTCTCCCTGAATGAGATGTGTCCTTGAACCCTGACAATGCCTGCCTGGAGGAGAGAAAGGTATGTTGGTCTGTTGAAACTAGCCTACTGTACAGGGCCGGATTTAGGTTGGATGAGTCCTTTATATGTCCAGCTGTCCTTTGTCAACAACAAATTGTCGCTTTTTTGTGTTGAATATACAGTCATACCTTGGGTTACAGACGCTTCAGGTTGCGCGATTTCGGGTTGCACACCGCGCTGAACCCAGAAGACCAGAACAGGTTACTTCTGGGTTTTGGCGCTTGCACATGCGCAGAAGTGCTGAATGGCAACCCGCGCATGCACAGACGCGGTGCTGCGGATTGCGAACGTGCCTCCTGCATGGATCACGTTCGCAACCCAAGCATACGCTGTATGCTATATGGTAATTTATGGACCTAATAGGTACCTAAAGCCATAATGGGATCAAAATAAATAAATTATGTATTACATGAAATCAGTCATGTCAGGGGTTCAGGGAGAGAGGCACAGATGAGGGAGAGACTGAGAGCGAGGGGGAAGGATCCTGGAACGAGGAGGAGGAGGATGACAATGACTTGAGGGCTTCCATGAGTCTCTCAAGTGAATCAGAGGATTCCCAAAAGGGGGCGCCCCTGGTCAGGCCAAGGGGAGCCACAGGGGGGACTCGTCAGGAGCAGGGGAGCAGCAGGGAAACCCCGAGTGGGAGTGGGAGATCGGGGCCGGCTTCCCAGCCGGAACGGAGTGAAGAGGGTGGAGATTCCAGAGTGACAGGGGAAGCAGAGCAGGAAGCAGAGAGGGGAAGGAGATCGGGGCAAGACGTCCTGCCGGAAGGGGCGGAGAGTAGTACAGAGAGTAGTATAACTGTCAAGAGGAAGGTCAGGGGTAGCGAACGCGCGCCAAGTTCAAATGTGGAGGTGCGCGGAAATGCGGAGAGCCCGGAGGAGGAGCCTGGTCCCAAAGCACAGAGGAGGGGGGAGCAGGCGTCTGGGGACTCAGCGTCAGGGGAAAGCAGGAGGGAAGGAACCCAGGGGGGCAGAAAGACCCTGCGGAAAAGGAAGGACAGGAAGAGGTGGACCAGCAGAAGCCTCTTAAACTGGTGTGGAGGCGGGACTGATTCAGAGGGGACTTCGGTGGTCTAAGCGTAACAGACGTGGGGCTGCGCGCCTCGGCTGTGGAACAAACAATGTACTTCAATAAAGACTTTTGTAAATAAAGTGGACTTGGCGTTGGTCTCTTGTGAGCTGGGACCTGAGGCGGCCCTGACAAGTCAGTAGGCATAAGATTCATACCCTTAGTCTATGCTGCCTGATCATCAATCTACAAGCACTCTTTAATATTAGATAACAGGTACAACAGCTTGACCTACGTTCAAGTGTGCTGCCCTGCAGTCTACAGCTGCATGCTACATGTTGCCGTGCCACCAGTGCATGCAGAATGTAGGCACCCTATATATAGAAATGAGCAAACCAGTGATATTTTAGGGAGCAGGCTAGCAGGCGGGGCCCATTACTTACATCATAGGAGCCTACACAACACAAAACACTGTTGCTGTATGTAGGTTTTATTTTATTTGTTTTTTTATCTTGTGAAAATGTACATCCACCTTTTTTCCCCTTTAATTTTTTGGGGGACCCCCAAGAGTGCGGGGCCCTAAGCTATAGCTTGTTTAGCTTATACATAAATCCGGCACTGCTGCTGTACAAAAGTGAAAATTGCACTCGTTGCTCCGCCCAGTTTGCCTCTAGCCCCGCCCACCGCCCACACGTGGCCCTTGGCATGTTGCCCAGATCGGAATGCAGCCCATGGGGTGGAGAATCTTCCCCCAGCCGTTGAGGACGATGGTTTTCTGCCCTACAACTTTGAAAGGGCATGGGTTGGGAGACCTCCTCCCACCGCTGATGACCCCCCTATAGGAGGACATTCCCCCCTCCCCCCCACTTACCGGTGAATCCTTCCGGGTCAATGGTGATCCACTGCACCACGTACGACTTATTGGTCTCTTCGTCTTTCTTTGACATTAGTTCCAGGTTAATCTCGTTGGCGCTGTACATCAGAGAGCTGGGAAAGGCAGGCGGAAAGCCAGTCAGCAGAGAATCCTGTGGCAGAAGGTTCCACAGATGCCTTTGAACCGTCTCTGCCCCACCAAGCAAACTTCATAAAACCGACGGACGGTCTGTTTGAAGCCTTTAAAAACACCCCCCCCACACACACACACACATGGGAACCTCAGGCCCAGCGACACCCCAGACCTCAATAGCTGTGGCTCCTGCAATACAAGGGGTTGAATTAGAGCAGGGGTGTCCAACCAGTAGATCGCAATCTACCGGTAGATCCCTGGCTGATCCTGGTAGATCGTGGGATCTCCTAAAAAAGCTCAACAACTCTGGGCAATCTATCCACCCCCCCCATGCTCCTCCTCCCTCCAGTGACAATGGGTAGATCACTGCCAGATTCTTTTATACTGGGAGTAGATCACAGTCTCTGGGGAGTTGGACGTGCCTGTATTAAAGGGAACCAATTCTGTGATCAATGTGTACCAAAACAGAGAGAGTGTGCACTTGACAGGGTAAAGCGAGCATAGCAATACGTATATTACCATCTGAAAATGCATCATACGAGGGGAAATGGTTTGCCAAAAAATGTGTGAATCAGAATAATAGAATCATAAAACTGTAGAGTTGGAAGGTGTACCCCGGGGGTCATCTAGTCCAACCCCCTGCCATGCAGGAATCTTGCTCCCAGCGCGGGGCTCGAACCCATGACCCTATGGTGAAGAGTCTCACACTCTACTGAATGAGCCATGTGGCAGTTTCTAGGAACCCAACCACCCAACCACATGCGCCGAAGAAGCCCGGCAAGGGGGCTGGAGGTTCCTCACGTGAACTTCAAGGTGCAGTTCTGCCAGTCGAAGGGGAAGTAGTTGACATTGATGGGGCAGGCGCTGCGGAAGATGGCGGGCGGCAGCCAGTAGACGCCACCGTTCGAGGAGAGGAGGATGTTGGCGTCGTAGGTGGCCTCAAAGGTCCCGTCGTTGCTGCAAAGGGACAGGGAGCCATAGGGCTGAGAAGGGCATCCTCCTTCCCGGGGAACTGCTTGCTGTCCGCTGCGGCAAGGCAGGCCCCCAGGAAGCAGGGAGGATGCAGAGACACTGGGCGGGATCCTGCGCCAAGCTAAGGCGATCCTCCCATCCACGCAGGCGTTTCTGCTCACCACGTGGAACCGTGGCCTCTGTCCTCCCCCTGAAACCAGACCTGGCCCACCCAGGAGGCGAAGTGAAGCTGCCATCTCAGTTGGTGGAAGTCCCTGAGGTGTTTCCCCCCATGGGTAACCGCCCCCCCCCCCACCAATGGAGAAGTTGCTTTGGTGCCGATTTCCAGAACGATTATTATTACTTCTTAAATCTGTATACCGCCCCCTTCATCCGTAGATCTCAGGGAGGTCCGCAGCATAAAAATACTAATATACAAATGCATAATCAAAACAAAGACAAACGAATATCCCACCCATTCCGACCACCCGCTCTCACAAACACATTTAAAAGGGTATCAGATGTTAATCGCTATGCAAGGCAGCCTTGTATAGGGAAGCTTTTTAATGTGTCATGTTTTATTATGTTTTTATATATGTTGGAAGCAGCCCAGAGTGGCTGGAGCAACCCAGTCAGATGGGCAGGGTACAAATAACAAAATTATTGCTGTTATTATTATTATTAATCAAAGGCCTGGTTGCCACCTAAAAGCATATAACGATGGCACAAGCCGAACCTCCCTAGGGGGAGCATTCCACAAATCTTGCAAGATCTCGTGGGGCGTTCAAGATATTGTGAGATTTCGGCATGATCTCGCTGGAAAACGGCGTTGCTTCTGACCGTGGAGATTGTGCGGCAACGGTAGGGCCGGGCAGCACTTCCCATTTTGCCTCTGGTGCCAACACAGGACATGGCACCCTTGCCCTGCAGCCCATGTAGGAAAGAACCAGCCTGGAGGGAGACATCGCCCGCAAAGGTTCTGCAGAGCCAGCTGCCTCAGAAAGCAGAGGAGCATGGTGGTCCCACTGATTTGGCAACCCTAAGGGCGACTTAGCTGGTGCTCACTTGTTCTCCAGGACAATCTGAGGCAGCCACAGCATGTCTGGTCGCAGGCGGAGCACGCTGATGCCGCCAAATTCTGTCTCATTCCATTTCAGCCGGTAGTCCATCCACTCCTGCGGGGATTTACTTTATTTTAATTACCTGCAAAAAAAATTCTATAATGCCAACATTAAGAGAGATAGAGAAAATTCACGGCAGCAAACAGCGTGAGATCAACAATGAAGTTACACCCTCAAAACAGAAGCCTAATGCGCCACGAATCAGGAGTTCAAATTAGCACATTAGCTCAGCTGGAAGTAATGAAGATATACAGTAGTACCTTGGTTCTCAAATGTCTTGGTCAGGGGTTCGCAACCTAAGGCCCATGGGCCACAAGCGGCCAGTGTCCCATACTTTGTATGGGAAAGCGCACCTTGGTTTTGGAACGCATTGGTTTTGGAATGGACTTCCGGAACGGATTAAGTTTGAGAACCAAAACACACACACACAAACTTCAATGACCAGGCTTTGATTTGGGTTGGAGGAGCTGGCAGGGGCATTCTGCTACTCACGTGCTCAATCCAGACATTGCTGGTGAGAGTTTCGTCGGCCTCTTTCTGCAACAACACACAATAAGGGAGGATCAAACCCAGCGGCATGGGAGAGTGTTGCGTGCCCCCCCAAAAAAGCTCAACAACTCTGAGCTGCCCCCCTAAAAAAGGCTCAACAACTTTGGCCTGCCCCCCCCCCCAAAAAATTGGGGGCGCTGGCCAGTTTTTGCACCCCTGCGCCACATACACTAAAGATGGCCCTGGGTACTATCGCTTTTGTCACAGAGGATGCTGAGGCTTTGAAATTAGGCTGCTCCAATTAGAAGGAGAAGGAGAGGGGAACAGGAACACAGGAAATTGCACCACACCAAAGCAAACCGTTGGTCCATCTACCCCAGACGAAAGGCAACGGTTCTTCAGAATGCACACAATAAATTTATGGGGATTGCAATTGTAAAATTGGGACGGGCATTGGGGATTATATGATCTAACCAGCAGGACAGGATCTGCAACACAGGACACAGATACAGTAGCCCTGCAGTGATGGCCATTGCCTGAGATGGTTTTAAACCAGAGCTTGGACAAAATAAGAACCTTGCTGGATCAAGCCAATGGTCTCTCCAGTCCAGCATCCTGTTCTCACATTGGCCAGCCAGATGCCTGAGGGAACCCACGTGCAGGATCCAAGCACAGACCTCCTGTGGCTTCCAGCGACTGGTATTCAGAAGCATCGCTGTCTCTGACTGCGGAGGTGGACCATTTGTGACTAGCAGTCCTCGATGGCCCTCTCCTCCTTTATGGATTCATCTAACCCTCTTTTAAAGACAGCTAGTCCTTTCCAAATCCTGGAGGTGAGGTCTACCAACGGCTGCTAGCCACAACAGTGAAATGGAGCGTCCATGTTCCGCAGCAGTGTACCTCCTGAAGGAATGACCGCCGGATGTGGAGCACACTTCCACCCGCAGACAAGCCACAGCTGTCTGAACACCATGCCCTCTATCTAACCTTTGCTCTCTTAGCTTTCTGCCGTGCCCTGCCTGTGACCTTTGTCTCCTTCGTTATTCATTGTTCAAGGGGAAAGTGATGCGGTGGAAACAGGTGCCAAAATAACTTTGTACCACCCCACGACTGCGTGATTGGAAGATGTAAAGGGCACAGTCCAAAATGTATCTGACTGGTTTTGCATATTGTGCTAATAAAAGGAGTCTCCGCAGAGCTAGCTGGCAGCTTGCTTGTGCACAGCTCACCTGCATTACCAACTCCTGCCTCATGTCCTTCACTTCAACCTCCGAATGCAAGATGTGGGGAGGGGCTATGGGCTTCCCAAAGGCATCCAGTTGGCCCTGTGGGGGAACAGGAGGCTGGGCCAAATGGGCCTTTTGGGGGCTGATCCAGAGGGGCTCTTACGCTCTTCACGTAAGACAACAAGTGGTGAGCAGTTGCTGACGGATCCCGGAAGGTGGGCTCACCAGGGAGACGAGATTGGAGAGGGTCAGCGCCAGGGAGACAGTGACGCTTTCGTCCTTGGATTCTACGGGCCGCAGTTTACTGTTGTAGCCATTCTCTTTAAAGAGGTACTTGATGAGCTTCTCCTCCATGTTCACGCCCAGGGTTGCTGGAGGGAAGAGAAAAGAAGCAGGGGGAGCTCAGATGGACCCCTATTTTGCAGTGGTTCATCCCAGGAGCTGGCCAGAGAAGTGGCAGAGCTTTGCTCCAGCTCATCAGCCTTCCTGCAAGCTCAGACATTTATTTTTATTTTTTTATTTATTAAAATGTGTATACCGCCCTTCATCTGTAGAACTCAGGGTGGTTCACACACACACACACACACACACACACACACACACACACAAATACAACAAAAACACACAAAAATGCATAATAAAAAAACCCAAGGCAATACCTCCCCCCAAATGGATTTAAAAGGGTAGGTAAAGAGACCCCTGACCATTAGGTCCAGTCATGGCTGACTCTGGGGTTGCGGCGCTCATCTTGCTTTACTGGCCAAGGGAGCCGGCGTACAGCTTCCGGGTCATGTGGCCAGCATGACTAAGCCGCTTCTGGGGAACCAGAGCAGCGCACGGAAACGCCATTTACCTTCCCGCCAGAGCGGTACCTATTTATCTACTTGCTAAAATAACAGTAGGCTAGAAACAGATTAGAACTCGCACCAGCTTTCGGAACACCTGGGTGTTGTTGTTTAGTTGTTTAGTCGTGTCCGACTCTTCATGACCCCATGGACCAGAGCACGCCTCCTGGGTTGGCTTGTCTAAGTGAAAATGTTTTTGGCAGGTGCCGAAAAGAGTGCAGTGACAGTGCCTGGCTGACATCAGTAGGAAGAGTTCCTCACAACAGCCCTTTGAGGTAGGATAGGCTGAGAGACAGTGTCACCCTGTGAGCTACAATACGATACAATACGATAATCTTTATTGACAGACAGACAGACAGATGATAGATAGATGATGATAGATAGATAGATATAGATAGATAGATAGATAGATAGATAGATAGATAGATAGATAGATAGATATCAATCGATGATAGATAGATGATAGCATGAAGGGGCAGAAATGTCCTTCCTTCTCCCTCCTCTTGATGCCAATAGCCTGAACCCCAGGACTCCTCACTAGAAGTGAACCGTTCTGCATATCCACCTCCAAGTCTCCCAGCTTTGGAAGCCAACTTCTTGCTGGGCGGACCTCCTGTGGCTTCTCCCACTAGGCCCAAGTCTGCAGGCTCTGGCAGGCAGCTGCATCCTTACCTGGGAGGATGAAAACCCAGAGCAGAGCGAGTGTCCGCCTGTCCATGTTGGCACCCGGGTCGCCTGTGCCGTCTCTGTGCCCAGCTCCCCCTTCGAATGCCTCAGCCCTGTGTGTTTTTTCCGAAGGGGACGGAAGTCCGAGCTGGGACCGTGACTTGGGAATGCGGACGGATGGCGGCAGCTGCAAGGCTGGCAGGGGCAGGCAGAGGGAGAAAATAGCTGCCGGACTGAGGAACAAGAGGCAGCAAATCTATCCCTTCCTTCCCTGCTCTGAGCCAAGAGGGATGTTTTGCTCTGGGTAAACAAGGGACAAAGAGTTGGCCGGGCTTGAGCTGCCCCACATGGGGGGCTCCAGCGGAAGGGCAAAGCACCCCGATCCCAGCCTGACCCCTCAGTATGCAAGGTGTAGTTTTTGTGCTGTAGCCAAACTATGGGGTGTCAGGTGGAATGGAGGTGCAGGACCAGTTTTGGGGGCAGAAATGGAGCAGTTTCCATAAGAACAATTGTGGAGTATGGATATAAAATGTACCGCATGTTATGGTTTAAGAGAAAATTATATCAAAATGATATACAGTGGTGCTTCGCAAGACGAAATTAATCCGTTCCGCGAGTCTCTTCGTCTTGCGTTTTTTTCGTCTTGCGAAGCACGGCTCTTAGAGGCTTAGTGGCTATTAATGGCTTAGCGGCTTTAAGAAAAAGGAAACAAACTCGCAAGACGTTTCGTCTTGCGAAGCAAGCCCATAGGGAAATTCGTCTTGCGGAACGACTCAAAAAATGGAAAACCCTTTCGTCTAGCGAGTTATTTGTCTTGCGAGGCATTCGTCTTGCGGGGCACCACTGTATCAATGTCTTGTTGTTGTTGTTTTAGTGTTTATAATATTAACTTGTAAGATATGGATTTGTTTGTTTTTTTGTTTTGTTTTGTCTTTTTTAGTTTTTGAATGTTGTTTTTTGTGTGTTGTGTATTGTTATCTTTTGATATCTTTCGTGTTGTTGTTGTGTGGAAAATACTAATAAAATTCTTTTAAAAATTATAAAAAAAGAAAGAAAAGAAAATGATATATCATTGGTATCTAACACCAAGTAAGCTGTATAAATCTAAATCAAACAAGTGTTGGAAATGTAAAGAGAAAGAAGGTTCTTTTTATCGCATGTGATGGTCTTGTGTTTGGATTCAATTTGCAGGTTTGTCACAGGCATCTGTTTGGCCACTGTGAGAACAGGATGCTGGACTAGGTGGACCCCGTTTGGTCTAATCGAGCAGGCCCTTCTTATGTTCTTAAATGGGTGCCTCCAAATGATGCTGAGGCCGATTATTAAACTTCATTCCTTATTTGCATGCAAGTTCAAAACTTAAACAAAAAGTTCGCAGTGGCTCTGCCCCCAGTGGGGACGGCGGGTATTTTTTCTTCCATATTTTAACGAGAAACTGCCTGTTTTGCACTCCTCAAACCAATGTCACCAGAAACACTGCTATTGTTTGAAATTTGCACTCGCTCTGAAATTTGCGATGCAGTTCTTCAACCGAACAATTTTAGGGAAAAGTGTGCATTAAAACACCTGCTTCTTGGGAGAAAAGTAATGACAAACCTAGACAGCATCTTAAAATGCAGAGACATCACCTTGCCAACAAAGGTCCGTATAGTTCAAGCTATGGTTTTCCCAGTCATGATGTATAGAAGTGAGAGCTGGACCATCAAGAAGGCTGATCGCCGAAGAATTGATGCTTTTGAATTCTGGTGCTGGGGGAGACTCTTGAGAGTCCCATGGACTGCAAGAAGATGAAACCTATCCATTCTTAAGGAAATCAGCCCTGAGTATTCACTGGAAGGACAGAAGCTGAGGCTCCAATACTTTGGCCACCTCATGAGAAGAGAAGACTCCCTGGAAAAGACCCTGATGTTGGGAAAGATGGAGGGCACAAGGAGAAGGGGAGGACAGAGGACGAGATGGTGGGACAGTGTTCTTGAAGCTACCAGCATGAGTTTGACCAAACTGCGGGAGGCAGTGGAAGACAGAAGTGCCTGGCGGTCTCTGGTCCAGGGGGTCACAAAGAGGCGGACACGACTGAACGACTAAACAACAACAAGTGCATTAAAAGGTACATAGCCTTACATTAAGGGAAACTGCTTTGCAAAAAGTGTAATCAATCACAATTGCATACAAAAATGTTTATTAGGATAAATTTACACTAAAATGAGGAATTTCCATCATGTTTTTTAAAAAATTAAAAGAATACCAATTTCAGCAAAAAACTGGAGAATTGAAATGAAGCAAAAGTAGAAACTGAGAGCAACCAAAATGGTCAGATTTGCTCATCCTTACAAGCAAGAGCAGAGCCATAGCTGGATTGAGCCAAAGGCCCCCTCTAGGTCAACATCTGCTCTCAGGGGGGCCAAACAGATGCGCCTCTGTGGAACCTGCTAGGTAGGTCCCGAGTTCAACAACACTCTCGCCACTTGTGATACTCAGTAACTGGCATTCAGAAGCAGCATCTGTGTTCTTCTACACATTGTTTGGCTCGAGAATTGCATCACAATTTGGAGAAGTGGGAATGTCAAAGAATGGCTGCCTTTTGATCCAGGTATTTTGGAGAACGAGCTGAAGTCGCCTTTAAAGGTGAACTGGATCAATTTCTTCCCATCCCTATTTTTACGCACCCTGAAATCTCTCAGGGCAGCCAAGATCCTGAAGCTTGGATGTGTCTCTCTGTGCGACAATTCCACTTAAATCTGGTAGCTCTCCTGCAAAGCAGCCCCAAGTCCTGACAGTCTGCTAACTAGGCTGCTCTGCCGATATGGGATTAAGCATGCGAGAGCCCGTCTGCCTTTGAAAGGAAGCTTTTTAGGGTGGGAGCAGGGTCCCCGCTACCATCTTTGCAGGCTCCAAGTGCATGAGCTTGACTGCCGCGCCAAGCAAGCCCCCCACTCCCCAGGGCACTGCCCAGTCCACTTCATCCATCAAAGCTCCCCTGACAGTCGCTTCCTGTCCCAGTGGAAACAAGATCTCTGGGCACTGAGTTATGCGATCGCACAGCTGATGCCTTTGAGCCGAGCCAGAAAAAGAAGGCAAAGCCTGGGCAGCTGGAGAGTCAGGCTCTGCATCCCCTCCCCCATTAGGTCAGGAGTTGCGTTTCTCAACAGGCAACTTTCCAGGGGCTGCATGTTGTGGGAATGTTCAGGGATGCAGGAGAGGATATATTGTTTGATAATAGCCTTTCCAACTTGTGTTAACAAGTTCACAATTTAGCAGAGTAACATCCCCCTTTTTAAACTCACAGCGGATGCGTTTGCTCAGGTTCGCTAAAGCCTCTATAACTGTTCTGGTATTTTACCCTTATTCCCTCATAAAAGATAAGACACGACACAGTCTTCTATAAAAGTATAAAAAGAGTTTACTCACTCACATTCTGTTCACAATCGGATCCCAGAAGGCAGACTTATCTTAGAAAAGTAACATACACCTGGAAACTATCTCATAAGAAGACAGTCCCTTTGTCCTCTCTTGGCTGGAGGCCAAGAGAGCATCTTTGGCTAAGCAGATGTTGCTTCTTTGACGAAAGTAGTCACAGAGAGATGGCTGTCCTGCTCTGTGCTTTTGTCGTTACCTGCACAGGTGAGGCCATGCCCACCTCTAGTCACATGCAGAGGAGGTCTGTCCCAGCCCAGAAGGAAACAGGAATTTTACCTGCTGGCTGGACAAACATTCCTCCCCATGTGTAAACATGTTCACTCTAGGAATGTTGTACTTGACTGCTCTTGAGTTTCACATCAAACACGTGTCAGCAGAGGAAGGGGCCCAGGGCAGCAGAGATCAGCGCTAAGGTGGCGACGTTGTGTGGGAATGACCACAGCTAGGGGGTGGCGTGTCTGCATTGCAAGCAGGTGGTCCCAGTTTCAATCCCCGACATCTCCAGGTAAGTCTTGGGTTGGGAGATATCCCTGCCTGGCATCCTGGAGAGCTGCTGCTGGTCAGTGTAGACTGTACTGAGCTAGATGCACCAATTGTCTAACTCACTTTAAGACAGGTTTCGATGTTCCTATGGCTGGAGTCATGAATGGTTGGACACAGATGAATGGTGGGAGGAACTAGTTGTGGAACCCCCAAGGGAAGGTGGCTCAGAGCCGGCCCAGGGAGTGGTGGTGGGACAATGAGTGGTCATAGGGAGAAGATGGGGAGAGGCTGTCGGAAGCTGAAGGGTGACAGGGCTTAGTGAGCTGGGAGAGTCTGTGGCAGAGAGAAGCCAGAATCAGAAGCAGGAAGCCAGGAAGCAGAGATGAATCTGACTGATGAAGTGTCACGTGTGTCTCCCCCTCCTACTACAAGCTCCCCTGCCCACCCGTCTCCCAGACCCAGAAGAGGCATGAAAAGGGTGGAGGATTTGTCAGGAAAGCGTTGTCAGGAAAGCATTGTACAATGTCTGGATCAGGTATAAAGATTTGCTGGAAAACAAAACTCCAAGGTGGTTGTCCCCAATGGAGGCAAAGGCGGTGAAAAAACTTAATATGGAGTCTAAATGGCCGAAATATTGGGAAATTTTGGAACAAGAAGGGGATAAATTGAAATTGCAGAGTTATGAGAAATTGAAAGACAAAGTGCGAGACTGGCTTCACTATTATCAAATAATGGAGATTTTTAAGATGGACAGGAAAATTGGCTTCCAGGTGGAAAAATCAAAATTGGAGACAGAACTGTTAGAACCCGATACTAAAAATTTGTCAAAAATGTATAACTTGCTGCTGGAATGGAACACACAGGATGAAATAGTTAAATCAGCTATGATCAAGTGGGCACAAGATATTGGTCATAACATCATGTTTGAGGACTGGGAACGGTTGTGGACCACCGGTATGAAATTTACGGCATGTAATGCCTTAAAAGAAAATATTATGAAAATGATTTATAGGTGGTACATGACCCCAGTCAAGCTTGCAAAAATTTACCACTTGCCTGATAATAAGTGTTGGAAATGTAAAGAGACTGAAGGTACATTCTTTCACCTTTGGTGGACTTGCCCAAGGATTAAGGCTTTCTGGGAAATGATTTATAATGAAATGAAAAAGGTATTTAGATATACCTTTCTGAAGAAACCAGAGGCCTTTCTCCTGGGTATGGTCGTCCAATTGGTGCCAAAGAAGGATAGAACACTTTTTATGTATGCTACAACAGCAGCAAGAATACTCATTGCAAAGTACTGGAAGACAGAAAAGCTACCCACCATGGAAGAATGGCAGATGAAAGTTATAGATTATATGGGACTGGCAGAGATGACCGGCAGAATCCGAGACCAGGGAAAAGAGACGGCGGAAGAAGATTGGAAGAAATTTAAGGACTATCTTAAGAAATATTGTAAAATTGCTGAATGTTAAAACGATGTTGATTCAGAAATTAAGTGGTTGTTAGCTGTAATGAATATGCAAACAAGAAAAGAAAGGTCAAAATTTAAATAGAAATTAGGGGAAGGATTTGCTGAAGAGAATTGATTAGAGATTGGAATGCAGAAAGGGGAGGTATGAGGAGGTCGGGAAATAAGTTTTATGAATATAAGGGAATGAAGTTATACTTGTGATTGTATGTTTTTTGCATGCATTTTTTGTCTTTTTTGTCATAAATGTGTTGAAAATTCTAATAAATATTTTTAAAAAATAATGAAAAGGGTGGAGGAGAGGTTGGCTGCATGCAGGCACGATCTCAGATTGCTAGTAGAAAGGCCTGGAGACGAGGAGACTTAGATGGCTGTGTGGAGGAAGGGACTTTCAGTCTCTGCAACTGATTTTCATGGAGGAAATCCACCAGGAATGAGCTGCTGCATTCATTAGGTCTGACACTCAACCAAGCCTGTGGATATTGTTTTTTGCTAATGATGAGTTAACTCAATCTTAGAACTCTGCGATTAATGAAACTCCAGAGAGAGCTGCTGCCAGCCAGTGGAAACAGTACAGAGCTCGCTGGACCCGAAGTCTGATGGCTTCGCTGGCAGGGGCTGATGGGAGTTGCAGTCCAAAGCGTCTGGCCTTCACCAGGTTGGTGAGAATATGGATGCTTATCCTCCTCTTTTCTTTTAGGAGAGGGAGAAATATTTCCAGTTGATAAGCTTTGGTTACTTTTAGGTTAAAAAAAAAACACACACCACAAGATATACCACAAAATATAATTTTATTTGTTTACAAAAACAAGCCTTTGTACAAATAAATATATTTCCCAGAATGCAAGGCTTTTACTCGGCCACCCTCAGCCCCAGAGACACTTTCTTAGACAATGGGGGTCCCTCCGCATTCTACTCCTGCTGCTTTTATTTGGAAGAGAAAGTCGCAATTAGATGACACTGCCCCCCCATCCCCCATCCCCAAAATGAGGCTTGCTCCTCAACTGGTCTCAGGTCCTGAGGTTGCCGTCATCATCACCTGATATTTTGTCCGCTCTGGATTCGTTTCCTGCAAGCAGCGCCTTGCGGGGTAAACAGAGGCCTGGAAGGGGGCAGATTTTTCAGCAGGGCATTGGGTGTGAGAGGGCCTGATCTGGGCCAGGAGCATGTTCTGGATTGGGGCCCCATGCCTGCTTTTTCATCAAAACAAAAGTGCCCAGTTTAAGCATATG
This sequence comes from Podarcis muralis, assembly GCF_964188315.1. Taxonomy (NCBI): domain Eukaryota; kingdom Metazoa; phylum Chordata; class Lepidosauria; order Squamata; family Lacertidae; genus Podarcis; species Podarcis muralis. Next base: position 5,487,003 of record NC_135660.1, on the reverse strand, counting down.
GAAAAAGAAAAACAGAATGTGGTTTGGTGCGGAGAGAGACTAGCTTGTGCTCTGAGCTGCCCTTACACTAGTACAATGAAGAACCCAAGGCCTGGAGAGGCTGAATGCTGCCCCCCCCCAGGCTCATCTCCCTTGCCTTCAGGCCTCCCCCTAAGCCATGCCTCCTCTCCATCCCAGTCCTCCCCAGCCCTGCCCCTCTTTGAATGTTTTGACCTGGCTGGGATGTGTCTTTTATCACTGACAATGGTACTTGTTCCTGGAGGAAGGATGGAGTGTGTGTGTGTGTGTGTGTGTGTGTGTAAATTTCTGGTTTTTGTCTGGCTGGAATGCAGCCAGATGCACAAAGGTAGAGAGTCTGTTGCTCTGCTCCCTTCTGCCTGTCCTTGCCTTCTGCTGGCATGTGGCTCCCAGAAGGTTCCCAACAAGGCAAAGCGGCCCTCGGATTAGGAAAGGCCCCTCATCCCTGCATGGGCAGACCAGCAGACCTGCGCCACACTTCCTTACTCCCAGGCCATCGTACCCGGAGGACAGGGGCCTCACTGAGGGGTGTGCGGCATCTCTGTGCCTTCGTCCTCTGGTTTCGCAGGGCGTCCCGTTAGTCCAACCGCTGCCAGGAGCAGCCAGGTTAGCTCTTCAGGCTCTCCAGGGCGAGGGCAATGAGGCCAGGCATGCTGCGGTACAGAGAGTCGCTGGCCAGGCCAACGAGACCGGTGAAGGAGGTGGATCTGTGTCCAACGGTGGCTTGGACGCGTGCCCTGTATAGGCCCTTGGAGTTCTTGGAGCCCAGGTCCACGAGGATCTGATTGGAGAAAAGGACAAAGAGGCATAAAGCGAGAAAACAATGGCAGCAGCAGCAGCATAAAGGAAGCGAGTGGGGGGGGGGCGAAGACCATGAAGGCTGCAGTAGAGGGCTATCAATGGCCACTGGCCCTGGTGGCTATGCTGGGCCTCCAGAGTAGGATGCAGCAATGCATCAAATGCAGCTGATGGTATTCAACAGAAGTCTAGTGTCCAGATTGAGGGAAATGATAGTACTGCTCTATTCTGCCTTGGTCAGACCATACCTGGAGTCCTGTGTCTAATTCCAGGTGCCACAATTTAAGAAGGATGTTGACAAGCTGGAACGTGTGCAGAGGAAGGCAACCATTATATTATGAGCATTATATTAGGGAAAACTGTCTTGCAAAAATGTGTACATATTAGGCAGAATTTGCACTAAAAAGAATCATGAATTTTCACGTGCACTGTGGGGGATCAGCAAACTGATGTGGGAATGTGGAGATCTGAATTTAAGATGAGCACAAATGAGAATGGAATGAAACCACAATTGACAGATCCTCTCATTCCTCACCTCCTGGAAGGTCATGGCGAGGTCCCTCTCAGGCACTTGAAGGATCCAGCGGTGCATCTCACGCACAGAACGGACCTGCTGGGCAGATTCATTGATGCCCCGGCAGCTGGAGCCTGCTGCAGGAATTGAAGGGTGGGGAGAGGCAGGTGGATAGAATATTTGGGAGAGAACAGGCAAAGTCTTTCAGAGCAGAAGAGAAGGTTCTTGCTGGAGAGAAGGCTGCTGGGCTCTGGAGATGCACCTTTCCTCCCAAGGCAAATGGCAGATTCGGGTGGGGACGATTTTCGTCGGGAAAGCAAAGCAGAGGGGGAGTTGGGGGGGATCCTTCCTCTGCCCCAAGGTCACCCTGCACATAGCTCCCTTGCAGCTTATGAAATACTTGTCCATGCTGATTTATATTTATACATGCACATTTGGAAATAATTGCTCTAACTTAAAAATAAATACAGGCAGTGACCGTTTTAGGCATGTGTGAGACCGTGCATACGTGCATCACACTGAACCTGAAAGGGACCAAAAAATGTCACCAAAATGGGCGGAATGGGGTGTTTGCAGGCCTTTTCAATGGGTGTTCCGATTATATGAAATTTCATGTGAGTGTCCGGTGCCTCAGAATGTAAGCCGTGCACAAACTGGTTGCTGCCTGTGGAATATATCTCACTGTAGAGAAGACTATGATCAGGTGAGCTGTGCGGCTGATCAGTTTGCTAACCAGCTGTTACCTGCCAATGGGCAACTTCAAGGCCCCTATTGCTCACCTTCTTAAACTGGACTTAGACTAGACAGCCCTTCAAACAGAGGACTGGCTTCCCAACAGCCCATCAAATAGAGGACTTTCCTCTGCAAAGGAGGACATGTGGCCTCTTTGCTCCATACTCTGCCCTTAGATCCACCAGGTGACTTCCCTCCCATACACTGTTAGGCTCCACCCCTTTACCCAAGGCCCCTCCCCTCCTGTTTTGAGGAAGCTTGGGACAAACCTACCTTGGGGGAAGGTGTCATCCTTTCCCCAAATGGGGCCCGCGTTCCCAAGGCTGCGCTTTTCCCGCTGGGGGTGGGCGTCGCTGGCCAGGGAGTCTGCCACAGAGCAAGACGGGAAAGTGAAGGTTTAAGAGTTGGGGAGAAGCTACGGGGAAAGGCACAGAACAATGCTAGCCTGCCTTGCTTTGCTCATAACCCGTCTCTCTTCTTCCCCATCAGCCAGCAGCTGGAGGGCACCAGGTTGGTGAAGGCTGGACAAGGGGATCTTTTTTCCTTAATCCTAATTACCACAGGGGAAGGGGGGGAAGGGAGAGGAGGGGCGATAGCTGGGGAGGGGAAACAATGGAAAGAGGGCGGATAGGGAGAAGTGGAGAAATTCTGCCAATGGCGGTTCCACTGTTTCCTCGGGGTAGAATTCTGAATAGGTATCATCACTGCTATTCTTTTATTAGTTAGATGCCAACTATGAAAGTCTCCAGTTATTATGTGAACTGTTAGATGCCAACTATGAAAGTCTCCAGTTATTATGTGAACTGATTAAAAAACAACAACCAAGCACCAAATCACCAGACCAATTCACGGAAGGGCCACAGCTTAGTGCCTTGCATGCAGAAGGGCCCAGGCAGGCTCACGAGGTTTTAATTGAATCACAGAATTGGAAGGGACCCTGAGGGTCACCTAGTCCAAACCCTGCAATGCAGGGATCTTTTGCCCAATGTGGGGCTTGAACCCATAACCCTGAGATTAAGAGTCTCCTGCTCTGACGGAGCCATCCAAGGCTCCGTAAAACACTGGGTTCTCCGGTTGTGAAAGGGATTATGAGTTAAAACCAGCATTTGAAATTGGGCTTGCAAAGTTGTATGCAGCCCTGACTCTTGGATAGTACAAAGCAGGGCCATTCCAGGCCAAACGGTGCCCATGTGCTGGTGAGCAGAGAGTTCCATCCCGCTGGGCGCTGCAGGAATGCGCTAGTGGTGCAGACCCTTCCCGAACACAGGCCATCATAACACCGGAAGATTGACGGGCTGGTGGCGCTGCCCACCTGCCAACGTTGGCCTGCAGGGAAGTAAAGACCTGGCCTCCCTCCACTCCTGCAATGTAAGCTTCTTGATTCATTCTAGGGATTGACTGCTCTGGTACACCATCCTCCAAGGGCCCCAAAGCCACCCACCCACCTTCCCATTTCTGGTCCTGCCCCATGGCCCATTCCATACCATTCAAGGCAAGACCTTGGGGAGTGGTGGTGACTGCAATTGTGTCTTCCTCCCCTGTCCCAGCTTCGGGGGAAGCATCCTGAAGGCCCAGTTCTCTTCGCAGCTGCTGAAGGAAGATCCACCCTTGTTCCTGCAGCTCCTTCACCTCCCCATCTGCCTGCTGTGTTTGGAAAGAAGGCAGAGGGATAGCTCAGAGCGAGCCGATAGGTCTGTTTGGGGCTGGCAAGTGGCTTGGCAAGTTAAGTGGCTGACCAGTTCCAAACCAGAACTGCCAAGGAATGACTGGAAAGAGCATAATGGGAGGACCTCGAGAACAAAGAGACTGGGTGTCCTCTGGATGTTTTGAACTCCCAGCAGCCCTAGCCAGATTTTTAACTCCCTTGCTTTGCTGAATATCCATCCTGGTGAAGAGTTCTGCTGGGCTGCAAAGCTTGCATGCTTTTTCATTGGGAAGGGACTGGGGGATTTATTTCCTCCCAAAATAAAAGGGTTGGTTTAGCCTTTAGCCATGCTTGCTAATGTGATGTAACCTGCCTGTTCCTCAGCTTAGCTACAAGGGGTGCTTCACCGCACCACTGATCGATATTCTTTCATCTTTCATCAACACGTAAAACGCTGCACAAAAACCATCTGGATGCCACCACAGGGGCGATTTGTGTCAGTGCCCTAAATGCAGCTTCCCCCAGTGCTTTATTGTTGCTGGCATCTGTCTGTCACGGGGGACAATGGAGTATGCCTCTAGGGGTGAAGTCAAACCGCTGCATTAATGGCACCAAAGTGCTTCTCACTTATATTGGGGGAGGAGCAGAAAGCTGCAAATGAACCGTGGGTCCCCTGGGAGAAAAGCCAAGATACTTTGCTGCCCAGGGAAAAGGACGAGGCGGCTTCCTCCCACTCCTGTTGCAAAAACAGAAAGTGACTGTTCACTGGCTGGCTGGCAGTCGGCTCTTACTTCAAGCCCTGGCAGTTAGCTTAGGGCAGTGGTTCCCAATCTTTCATAAACTCATCTCAAGTGCCTCCTACCCTATAAAAATCATTCTACAGTGGTACCTCGGGTTAAGAACTTAATTCGTTCTAGAGGTCCGTTCTTAACCTGAAACTGTTCTTAACCTGAGCTACCACTTTAGCTAATGGGGCCTCCCACTGCTGCCGCTGCACAGTTTCTGTTCTCATCCTGAAGCAAAGTTCTTAACCTGAGGTACTATTTCTGGGTTAGCGGAGTCTGTAACCTGAAGTGTCTGCAACCCGAGGTACCACTGTAAAGAGTAGAAGTTTGCATGACCCACTAAGGAAGATAACAATACAATAAAATTCAAAACAGTAACAATTAATTGCACATTCAATCAAACCCCAGTTAAAACTATTTGGTTTGATTAATTCAACAGAATGGATGACCTGATTGAGTGATACTAGCTTTTCAAACTTTGATAGTCATTTACACCTCCCGTGCCCCCATCCCCCTTGCCTCTTCGCACCCCCCAGGCAATCCCATCACCCTGCCGTACCCCCACTCTGAGAACCACTGATTTATGGGGTGGGTGACAGGGTGGGTGATCTCAGGAGGAATAGTGGTGGGATGTTGTTGCTGACACCCAGCAGCTCCCACCTGAAGCAACTGCTTGTCTTTCCTTTATGGTAGGCCGGGCCTGCTGCCTAATGAGAGTAACACCACGAAGCTGACTGTGATCCATATCTCTCTCCTCTTTCTATGGCTTCCTGTCTGCCTTTGCAGCCAGAGTGCAGCTCCAATCTTGCCTCTCTCTTCCCCTCCCCACCCATTCACATACCTGCAGGAACAGCTGCTCCTCCCCGCCGGCTGTGGTTCTCGAGCCCTCGGCCAGGGCATTCAGCTCCTGCACCCAGTCGCCCAAACTGGGCCCCGTGCCCTGGAACAACGAGGCAAAGGAGGGGAGGGTGGACCGAGGAGGCCTGCAAAGAGAGACTCAGTAAGGAAAAGGGTGCTCAGACCATCTCTATCCCAGCACCTCTGCTCCTGAGCCACCCACCCACAAGCCTGCCATGCAGCTTGTACTTCCTATCCCAGGTGTGTCTCTGAGTGTTGGGTTCTAAACACATCAAATTGTGTGCAAGCAAACCAATGGATTCTCAATAAACAGCTTGCCTGGAGGGGTCCCTAGGATGAGCGTTCGGAACAGCCCTTGCCTACAGAAGCCTACTTCTTTGCCTCTCTCTGTAGCTAATTGTGTGTTTCCGTGAACCGTCACTGAGTAAAAATGAAGGAGGCTGCACATTTCGGAAGTCTGGCCAGGTTCACCTCCTGGCTTTGAAGATCTCTTCCCTGACCCCTCTCCTATGCCTATCAATGCAACCTCTCTTTGAAATGAAAGGTTTTCTAACATCAAAGGAACAGTATGGTAAGAATCTAAAGGAACAGCAGCTTAACACCTTTATTGGGGCAAAAAAGAAGAAGTTGCAAGTAAGCTTCTGGGTTGATCCAAACCCTTTGTCAGTCTGGATATTATCTAGGGAGCAGATCACACATGGACTTAGTCTATGCACAGACAGTGTGCACATGTATAGTAGGCTCGGCATGTGAGTTTGCATAAACACATGGAATTAGAGGTGGGCCGGTGGGCACGATTCACCTGAGTTTCTGCTTGCATTCACCGCCCTTTGCCAATACGAAAGTACAATTGCTATGCCCGTTTACTGCAATTAGCTCTAGAACCCCAACACTTTGAGATTTTAAACAATTTCTTTTACAGGACTGTGAAGTAAATAACTATTTTCTCCCGCCTCTCTCTTTATCTTTCTCTGTGGTTATAGTAAGGTAAATGAGGGAGCAGGTGGCGCTGTGGTCTAAACCACTGAACCTCTTGGGCTTGCTGGTCGGAAGGTCAGCAGTTATAGCATTGTTCCTTGATTAATATTGGTGAATTTTATATTTCCCTACTCCTCAAAAAATGTATCCTGGATATTTGTAATGCTCTCCCCAGCGAGCATAATGGTCCCCAAAAGTTAAAATCCAGGCCAGAGAAGAACTCAGTAACTCCCCTGAATCCTCTTCCTGTATGCTTCCCTTCCTGGCTGCTCTAATGGTGCGCGCGCTCTCTCTCTCTCTCTCTCTCTCTCTCACACACACACACACACACACACACTTCCCACCCAGCACCATGCCACTATGCCTACAAGCAAGGCACCAGCAGAACAGAAACACGGAGGTGTCACCTTACCTCCTGGGCGAAGTCTGGGCTTCTCGTTTTTGCATTTTCCTGGCATCTGGCTGCAGGCTCTCTCGCCCACCTCCTGTGGCAACAACCGCCTCTGGCTCTGCAACCTGCTCTTGGGGGTAATGCGGGTGTCAGTCTGGGGTAGGGGAGAAGTGCCCCTTCCCCACCTATGGTGGCTGCGGCACGGTTAGGGACTTTAGCCGTAAGACAGTCATAATGTGTTCTGATGGTACTCTCTGTCCCTGGGTAGAAATAGGGCCAGGAACTGTGTTCCTGTAGTTTTCAGCTGCAGGTGGAGATAGCTCTGGGCTCTCACAAGCCATTAGGACCAAGGTGAGTATGAGGATGAAACTCCGTTGATGAACAGCAGTGGAAATGGGGCAACAGGCATTCCTCAGGTCTAGGACCATTTGCTGCAGAGGATGCGTTGCAAATTTTCTCCTGACAAAGTCAGTCTATATGCTTTGAACAGGGATATAAAGGCAGAAATTCAGCAGGGGCTGCATTTCCTGGAACAGAGAGACGATGGGGTGAAACTATAGATTTATTTGGCCATACAAAAATGCATGCTGTTAAAGACCTAGAACTTCAATGGACATCGCAGCTTGGTTTCTGCAATGTAGCAAAACATTTTTGTCTGGGATTTTGTATAACATGGAAGTTGGCAAGGAGATGAAATGGGAGAAACTGTGTGCCAGAACTCCAATATTTCCTCAACAGTAGGGAGGAGGGTAGCACTGTGGTCTAAACCACTGTGCCTCTTGGGCTTGCTGATCAGAAGGTCAGTAGTTCAAATCCCTGCAACGGAGTGAGCTCCTGTTGCTCAGTCCCAGCTCCTGCCAACCTAGCAGTTCGAAAGCACGCCAGTGCAAGCAGATAAGTACAAGTAGATAAAATAGATACCGTTGTGGCAGGAAGATAAACAGTGTTTCCGTGCGCTCTGGTTTCCATTATGGCGCCAGAAGCGATTTAGTCACGCTGGCCACATGACCCGCAAAGCTGTCTGTGGACAAACACCAGCTCCCTTGGCCTGAAAGTGAGATGAGCGCCGCAACCCCATAGTCAACTTTTACTGGACTTAACTGTCCAGGGGTCCTTTACCTTTTTTTAAAAAGGTAAAGGTAAAGGGACCCCTGACCATTAGGTCCAGTCGCGGATGACTCTGGGGTGGTGGCGCTCATCTCGCTTTAAATGCCAAGGGAGCGGGTGTACAGCTTCCGGGTCATGTGGCCAGCATGACTAAGCTGCATCTGGCAAACCAGAGCAGCCCACGGAAATGCCATTTGCCTTCCCGCTAGAGTAGTACCTATTTGTCTACTTGCACTTTTATGTGCTTTCGAACTGCTAGGTTGGCAGGAGCAGGGACCGAGCAACAGCTCACCCCATCACGGGGATTCGAACCGCCAACCTTCTGATTGGCAAGCCCTAGATTCTGTGGTTTAACCCACAGCGCCATCCATGTCCCTACCCTTTTTTTTACCTTTACATTATTTCCTCAACACTAGCCCTCCAAAGGTTTTGGACCACAGTTCCCATCAGCTCCAGCCAGCGCTGATAGTTTGTGTAGTCCAAACCTCTGGAGTGCAACAGACCAGTGAAACCCGAGCTACAAGATCCCTTATATAAATTCTGTCTTGATCCCAAGACATGGGCCAAGGAGTACCTCTGGAATCCTGTCGTGCTCGAGGAGGGAAGAGGTGGTGGTAGACTTGCTCCATGAATTGGGGGAGGGAGTGTGTGAAGAACGAGAAGTCAATCTGAGTGCGGAAAAACTCCTCCGCCCGACGCAGGAACTCCAACAAGGTCTGAGCGTACGAACGCAGCTCTGGGGAAAACAAGTTAAGAGTGCTATAAGAGCAACACAAGAAGGAGAGCCCTGCAGCTGGATCAGGCGAAAGGTTCATCTGGTCCCATATTCTATTCTCAAAAGCCCCAAAGCAAGACCTGAGTCCCACAACAACTCTCCCCACTTCTGATTCTCAGCAACTGGTATTCAAGAGGTACAGTGGAACCTCGGGTTAAGTACTTAATTCGTTCCGGAGGTCCGTTTTTAACCTGAAACTGTTCTGAACCTGAAGCACGACTTTAGCTAATGGGGCCTCCTGCTGCTGCTGCGCCGCTGAAGCACGATTTCTGTTCTCATGCGGTAGCAAAGTTCTTAACCCGAGGTACTATTTCTCAGTTAGCGGAGTCTGTAAGCTGAAGCGTATGTAACCTGAAGCATATGTAACCCGGGTACCACTGTATACTGTCTCCAACAGTGAACAGTGGAGGGAGAAATGTTTGTCATGGCTAGTTGCCATTGGCAGCCTTCTCCTCAATTAATTTGCCTGTAAGACCCTAAGAGCAAGACTCCAATGAAAGCCTCCAATGCTGCCATCATGGGTCCCAATCGGTTCATTGGAGAGGTCAAGGAAAATGGCAGGATACCCAAGGACGTACTCTATGAGGAGCTGGGTTCAGGTCCCAGGCTAGTTGGCAGACCAACTCTGCATTACAGAGATGTCTGCAAACAGGACACAAAGGCTGGCAACTTCAACCCCGCTATGTGGGAATCCCTTGCAGACAACCACAGTGCCTGGAGAGAGTCTGTCAGGGGGTGCATCCACAGCAGTGACCAAAGGAGGAATGACTGCTGGGAAGAACGCATGGTGCACCCACATCAGCATAACCGGACACCTTCATCTGCTCCAGCTGCAAGAAAACTTGTCTCTCCCGTATCATTCTCTACAGCCACAGCAGGCGCTGTAACTCTCCAACAGTTTGACCCACAAAGGAGCACTCCTGAGACAGGTGGATGCCAACAACCAACAACACAGAGGTTGAATAGCCATCTGTTAGGAATTCTTTAGCTGCGACTCCTAAATTGCAGGGGGTTGGACTAGATGACCCTGGGAGTCCCTTCCAACTCTGCAATTCTATGATCTGATGCTTCCCTCTCAGAGCTACTAGCTGCTTGACAGGCGTGTGATTTTCACTGAGACCACAACCAAGGTGGGGATTAAAAGCCCCTTCCAACGTGCTTCACTCAGGAAACTGGCCACTCCCTGCTGTACCTATGTCTTTAAAAAAAAAGCCATAAAATGTGATAATCCATTTTTCATATCATCTATCATTTGTCCCTACGTGCCTCGAAGATGGGCTCGAGTTTTTCCATTACGCCCCTTTGGGGTATGCGCTTTCGTTTCTAAGAGACACTGAACAGATCACGCTTAATTCCTTACAGTCCAAAAAACTGTTATTTTACATGATTGAAAAGCTATTACTTTAAAAGAATCCGGTATGGAACTATTTTATTATCAGCTGCAAAATTTAAAAAAATAACCTGCAATTGGAAAAACTAATAACCTGTCCCTTATGTTTCTAAATGGGTTTTTTTTTTGGGGGGGGGGAGCAGAATGGAATGTGGCATTCATGGTAAAATTAACATTATATAAAATCACAAGCAGGAAATCAAATAACTAATGAATTTCATACAGAATTGGTCAATTTTCATAATGTGCCTGCTTAATGTCGTATGTGCTGTGCTCATTATTTCTTCATTTATAGTATACATGATTGGATATTACTGTGCTGAATTTGAGAGAGAGGGAGAATGGGAAGGACAAGGGCTCTGATGCTAGGAAGAATGTAAGGACAGCACTGCTGGATCAGGCCAAAGGCCCATCTTGTCTAGCATCCTGGTCTCACAGTGGCCAACCATAGAATCACAGAATTGTAGAGTTGGAAGGGAACAACGAGGGTCATCTAGTCCAACCCCGTACATTGCAGGAATCTTTTGTCCAATGTGGGGCTTGAACCCATGACCCTGAGATTAAGAGTCCCATTCCCTACCAACTGAGCTATCATGGGGCAGATGCTATCATTGCTACTAGTCACCAACAACCTAATCTCTCGTGAATTTATCCAATCCTCTTTTAAAGCCGTCCTGGTTGTCTTACAACCAGTCTTTGCAACGCACTCAAGAAGCCTTTTCTGTGTCTGAAGAACAGGGTAAAAGTGCTTTATACAAAATAAATAACTGCACATCAGCAGGAACTTCATAATGGACCTTTCAATCTCTCACTCAGTATGTCCCCGAGGTGAGAACCGGCTTTGTCAACAGGGCCCTGGGCTCCGTAAAAGACACTGGGATCAGATCTAAGCCTCTCCTCAAAACCAACAATGCTTTGGAGAAAAACAAGTGTTTACGTAGACCTGATTAAGCCAGGAATGCCACACAGAACAATCAGCCTCCAGCGCCCAGCCTGGGAAGGACAATGGCGCTGCAGAGATCCCTCAGCAAGACACCAAGAATCCAGTCTGTCTCACTTTGGGGGTGCTTTAAGCCTGGGAAAACAAGGCATCGAACGGAGCGCCAGAGTATATGGGAAAGAAACATAGCTTCCCAGGGACACACTTTTAGGCAAAGGAAGCATGATGTGCCCATCTCTCACGAGTGCTGCCTTGGGGGATAGAACGCTCAAAACCAACCGTGTGAAATTCTCAAAGCATTAGGTGAAGTTCAGCTCACAGATATGACCTCGTGAAGAATATGCAAGTCATGTGTTAGGTCACAATTATAGAGGGAAGGAGTGGGATCCTCTGAACTCCCCAAAGGCTTGATGTCTGCCTTTCTCCATGGACGCTGCGTAGGAGAAGGTAACTATCAAACCTCTGGGAAGTTTAGAGGCTTCCAGCCTTTTCCATCATAATCACAAGTTTGTTTCTGAGCTCAGTTTAAAGTGCTGGTTCTTTTAAAAGCCCTGAACAGTCTGGAAAAAAAATTATCTTAAGAACTGCCTCCATCCATGTGAAAATGCCCAACCTTTAAGATCATCTGCTGAGGACAATGCCTGCTTCCTCCCAGATCAGAAGAACAAGATGGGGGTGGATGGACAGAGCCTTTTCCGTAGTGGCACCTGGGCCATGAAATCCCCTACTCAGAGGAGGCTCACTTCTCCCCATCACAGCTCATCAGGCAGCTGAGACCTTCCCCCTACAAACACTCATTTATAGTTGCTTCCATTGAAAACAAGTTTCCAACAGCTGCTGTTTTTATATTGATTGTGTTCCTACTGATAGCCATTTTTATTGTGTCATTTTAGCTTTCTTTTAATCCATTTATAATTTTGGATTTGTTGTCTACGCTTCTCATTGGATTTGTCACCTTGAGAATAACTTCACAGGGAGGTGAGACAGAAATGTTGAAGATAACTTTCCCTGCTGTGGACGGCTATCCCTGTGTTCATGTGAGCAGACTCCAACCATATACTGGTTTGTGCAGTAATGGCGAGCCTTCTCCCCACACCCCAATTATCCCCACCTTGAAGAAAAGCCCACCCAAGTGGACTTATTTGCCCACATAAATGTTTACTAGACTCCCCAGCCACACCTGTATGGACCATTTGTCTCATTTCAGCAGAGTTCAGCAGAGAACTGTGGTTGTGTTTTCTTTAATGTCCCTGCCTGATCCCCTGGAGAGAATTGTGATCGCTGCAGGCAACAAGGCAAATGATTCTTTACAAGCTGCAATAGCCTGGGTTCTCATGCTAAACCTGCTCCCAGCCAGCCCTTGCCATGCCACTCACCGCATTGCTGCCTCTTGGCCTTGCACTTCTCATCTGCAGCATGGGCACAAGCCGCTGGACTAGCAGAGGGGGAGCAGGGCTGGGTGTAGAAGGCACACAGGTGTGAGAGCTCCACTCGCTGCCTATCGGGTGGCATCTGAGCCAATGCCAGCAGCTCGAAGCAGGTGGGCTCCCGGCTGGAGGGCGACTCTGTGCAGAGGATTAGCAAAGGGGAATTGTTGTCAGCACTGAGAGAGGGAGGGGCCTGACCAAGGGTCGGAAGGAACATGGATTTCCCAGCAGGGTGACCTGAAAGGCATCAAGCAGGGGTAGGCAGCGCAGCTCACTCCAGGTGTCACGGAACTCCAACTCCCATCAGCTCCACCCAGTGTGGTCAAAGGTCAGGGGATGATGGAAGCTGCAGTCCAACAACATATGGATGTTCCTGGCTTGTGAAGCACAAAGAGGTGCCAGAGCAAACACTGCACCCACCCTCAGTTTTGGAGTTATTCATTTGCTTGTTTCGTTTAGAGCATTTTTACTTCACTCCTTAGCCAAAAAGGCTCCCAGAGCAGCTTAAATACCATCAAAACAAGACAGTCCCTACCTGCAGGCTTACAATTTAAGGAAACACGACACACAAGGGGAAATGTACAGGGAGGGAAGAGGAAAAATCAAAACCCAGACACCAATTTCTAAATAGTTGTTCCTATATTGGCAGGCTGGCATAGTTCAGGGACAGAAGGTGCCTGAAGTGAAATTCATCAACGCCAGACCAATCATGAGGCCCACTGAGTGCCTCACATCTCGCAACTGTATTTTGGAGGTACGGTTCAGAGATGTGGCTAATTCGGGCTACAGCAACTCTTCCCCGTCTGGGTACCTCCTCCATCACGTCCCCTGAACTGCAAAGGTGTGACTGGCCCCAGTCAACCTCCAATTTGTTCTGCCCCCCGTGGAGGAGTTGGGAGCGACAATGCCAACATTAACACTCACTCTCCATCTGCTGGTGCACCCACTCTGTGAAGGCGGCGACTCGGGTGTACACCCCAGGCTTCCCACGCTCACCACAGCCGTCGCCCCAGGAGGTGATCCCGTATAGCACATACCGCTCTGACAAAGGGTCCCAGCAAGTGAGTGGTCCCCCAGAGTCACCCTGGAAGGAGAAACAGTTGTGGGTCCAAAACAGGGAAATGTGCAAGTCAAGGAATCCTGCCCCCCTGCCCTTGCTGGAAAAGACCATTCAGGGCCATTCAGCGCAGAACTCTGTAGCCTACAGTGGCCAGCTGGACTGGCAGGTCTGGTGCCATGACGACCACACACCTCAGCAGCATCCTGTTCTCACAGTGGCCAACCAGATGCCTGTGGAGAAACACACAAGCAGGATTCGAGCACAAGAGCAACTCTCCCCCTCCTGTGGTTTTGGAGGCAGGGATGCTTCTCAATTGCAGCTGCTGGAAACTGCAGGAGGGGAGATGGTTTTTGTGCTTGAATCCTGCTTGCGGGCTTCTCACGGGCATCTGTTTGGCCACTCTGAGAACAAGATCTTGGACTAAATGCAACAGGAAGGCTCTTTGGATCTTCTTATGGGAAACAGGGAGGGAGGGCTCTTTCCTGTGGGCTTCCTGGAGAAATCTGATTGGCCACTGTGAGAACAGGAGGTGGGACTACATGACCTAGCAGGGTCTTCTTATGCTAGTTATGTGGGCATCATGGCACAATTGCCAGTCCAGCTGGCCGCTGTAGGATATGGCGTTTTCTCTCCCCTCCATGACTCTGACCGCTTCCTGCCATTGCTGCCAGCTCCTCCTCCTCTGCCTCAGCACTGCTGCCGGACAGAGCCAGTCAGCTGAGCATGGAGTCAGTGGCAGCTTCTCCCCATCGCTCTCTCCTCACCACTGCTGTTATTTCCTTGCTTTCCCGCTCTGGGCCTGAGTGAGAGGCAGGTGAACAAGCAGGATGCAACCGTGAAGAGAAGCAGGACTATGGAGGTCCTTAGTGGAATCGTGGGCTCTCAGCAGATGCCCATCCCTGCCAAGCCCTGATGCCAATTTCTGCGCCAGCAGTGTGCTGGAAATGCCAGAAGGCTACCCCCCTGGCACTGCTCCACTGTCCCTCACCGCCCCCTCCTCCAGGAGCCCCCTTACCTGACAGGAGTCAACACCCCCGGAGAGGATCCCAGCGCAGAACATGGCGCTGGTGAAGAGCTGGCGCCCCAGCGCACCACGGCAGATGTCTTGAGCCAGGATGGGAACCTGGGCTTCCATGACTACATCAGCTCCTGGACCATCTATGGGGCAAGCATATGACATTATGGAGGGGCCCCAATTCCCACCACCACCTCCCCACAAAATTGCCCACCTTGGCATGGCGATGGAAGCCCTTCCCATGTGGCAGCTGGATGAAGCCACAAGGGAGAGGCCAACCCTGCCAGTGGCCCCAGGCATTGCTTTTTTTCTAGGGCCCAGCTCCAGATTTGGTAGGAGTTCTCATGAAAATTCCTTAGCATTTTAGTTCTAATTTATAGAATTGTAGAGCTGGAAGGGACCAAGAGGGTCATCAACGCAGGAATCTTTTGCCCAATGTGGGGCTTGAGGCCATGACCTTGAGATTAAGAGTCTCCTGCTCTAACAACTGAGATATCCCAAATACACATTTTTGTGCGCAAATTTTTGCAACACAAGTTTCTCAACTATTAGCACATTTCTGCAATGTGTTTTCACCAATATATGCATTCGCAGGCACACTTTAGCCTAGTAAAGTGCATTTTTGTATATGGCTGGAAAATGGCATCGCAAAATTCAGAGAAATGCAAATTTCAAAGGGTGGCTGTGTTTCGGTTGATGCATTGCTTTGGAAAGGGCAAATTCAGTTTGTTCAGTCAGTTATATGGGCACTGGGACCATATAACACCAGTCCTAAAGGCTCTTCATTGGCTTCCAGTGTGTTTCTGAGCACAATTCAAGGTGTTGGTGCTGACCTTTAAAGCCCTAAACGGCCTCGGCCCAGTATACCTGAAGGAGTATCTTCACCCCCATCCTCCTCCTCCACCCCCTCCTCCGAGGGTCTTCTGCTGGTTCCCTCACTGTGAGAAGCAGAGTTACAGGGAACCAGGCAGAGGGCCTTCTAAGTGGTGGCACCCTCCCTGTGGAATGCCCTCCTTTCAGATGTCAAGGAGATAAAGAACTGCATAACTTCTAGAAGACATCCGAAGGCAGCCCTGTATTGGGAAGTTTTTAATGTTTGATGTTTTATTATGTTTTGATATATGCTGGGGAAACCTAGCCAGATGGGTGGGGTATGAATAATGAAAGAAGAAGAAGAAGAAGAAGAAGAAGAAGAAGAAGAAGAAGAAGAGAACTAAACCAAGTTTCTCTCCCAACCCTAGCCCCCACCCCCCCACATGCTCCTGGGTTGCCCTTCCTCACACTACCTTCATAGAGCGATCCCCAGCCAATGATATAGCATGGCATCCCTGTGCCCAGTTCCATGGGTCGCTCAGGAAGGCACACTGGAGTCACCCAGGCCGACAGGGTCACGGGGCTGCTCAGTTCCAACAGAGCCACATCGTTGTGGAAGGTCTTGGGGTTGAACTGCGGGCAGAGAAAGGAGAAGTTGGGAGTGGAGGAAAAGAGAAAGGGCCTAAGAATGGGATCACTGTGGGTGGAACAGGAAGAAGAAGAGGAGTTTGGATTTGATCTCCCGCTTTATCACTACCCGAAGGAGTCTCAAAGCGGCTAACATTCTCCTTTCCCTTCCTCCCCCACAACAAACACTCTGGGAGGTGAGTGGGGCTGAGAGACTTCAGAGAAGTGTGACTAGCCCAAGGTCACCCAGCAGCTGCATGTGGAGGAGCAGGGAAGCGAACCCGGTTCACCAGATTACGAGACTACCGCTCTTAACCACTACACCACACTGGCGACCCCAGCTCACCTTGGGATGGGAAAGGATGTGGCTGACCGGAACAACCCGCTCCCCTTCATCCGGCTTTGTCAGGTCGTAATCGCCCAGGACCACTGACCAGGCCAGTTCGTTTCTGCTTCTGCAGGTAGAAAGGCAGGAGAGTACGTAAGAACACAGGCCAGTAGCCCACCCAGTCCAGCATCCTGTTCTCACAAATGCCTATGGGAAGCCCACAAGCAGGATTCAAGCGCATGAGCCCTCTCCCCACCTGCACCAGAAACTCACGTTCAGAACCATTACTGTCTCCGACTGTGGAGGGAGAAAGTAGCCATCAGGTTTGGTAGTCACTGATAGCCTTATCCTTCATGCATTTGTCCGATTCTCTTTTAAAGCTACCCAAGCCATGCGATTTACTCAAGTGCTCATAGGAAGCAAACAAAGCGTCGCATCTACAATTATTTGCACCGGCTAACAGATGCCAATCAGCTGCTGGATTTGGCGGCTGGCTTAAACAGTTTGGGCAGGGTTATATCAATTATGGAGCTGGGAAGGACTTTAGACCACATTCTCCTACTCAAATTTCCTTGTGTGACCTGGTCCTTGGAGGAGGATCTTCCCAAAGTCTCCCCACCTTCTGGTTGGCAGGTTGCCAGGAGTAGCAGAGCCTTTTTGGTCACAGCACCAAGATAAGCCACTTTGACCTGTTAGCTCGCTTATTCTTTGGCTTCTACAAAGCAGTCAAGGCTCTTGTAGTTTCAAATTATTATCATAAGGGGAAACAGTATAACAACAACAACACAGTGCAGAGTGCTTCTGTTCAGGGTGCCAGCCATGCCCTCCCTTCTCCCCTGGTTTTTGGTTGCTGTGAGCCTTCCATGCCCACTAAGTGTGCTCAATGGATGTCGGCCAGACCCAATTTTCACTTTAACTGGAGCCAACTGGTTTTCCCGACGCCAGGGGGCAGCAAAGACTGGAGGAAGCTGCTCAATACGAACATTAAAAGAACCCTGCTGGATGAGGTCAATGTCTAGCCCAGCATCCTGTTCTCATGGCAGCCAACCAGATGACTATTGGAGGCTTGAAGCAGGTTCTCAGTAGGACAGCCCTCTCCCCCCATGTGATACATAGCAACTGCTATTCAGAGGCCAGACAATGCTGGATTATAGCTTCCAGTGGCACAATTGGCAAGGAATGATTGGAATCCAACAGCATCTGAAGGGCCACAGGCACACCATCCTTGGTTTAAGTCAGGGGTGGGTAACCCTTTCCGGACAGAGGGCCACATTCCCTTCTGGACAACCTTACAGGGGCCATGGTGGGCGGGGACAGAGACAAATGTGGGTGGAGCAATTCATGCAAATTTTCCCTTTTGATCCTAAACCTCCACTGCCATGTGGGATATCTTTGGGAGAAGAAAAGGCTGAGGAGTAAACCCTACACAAATCCGGAGTAGAGACCCTAAGACAGTTGGGTGGGCGCCTTGTATGCTTCCTTCCAGCAACTCCTGCAGCGAAACTGGTGCCAAAGGTATTGCTCTGCTTTCCTTTGGATCTTATCAGCAAGGCTGGGGGGGGGGAGGGCTTGTCGTCTGGGCAGCCCAAGACCTTCCTACACACTGCCCAGGCTTGCACACACTTTGGTGCTGCTAATGCAGCAGTTTTGACTCCACCCCTGGAGGCACACGCCATTGTTTCTTGAGACAGGCTAGTTTCTACACATGCTCACACACTCCTCTCTAATCTCCATTCAAGCAATCAAGAGGCATTACCTGCCAGGCCAATGCACTCAATGATAGCATGAAGTCTGGCTGGTGAGGGTGTGGCCTTGGGAGAGCCCTGAGGGTCAGTGGTAGCGGCCTGGTGGGGCACATTTGGCACCAGGACCTGAGATTCCTCACACTGGTTCCAATGCCACAGCAGTCTTTTTTTAAAAAACTGCACACTGTTTCATGAATTTCACTGAGTAGCAGTACATTTCTGAAATGAAGACATGCATGTGTGAATGCAAGACACGGAGCCTTTTCCCAGAGCGCAGCCTTACCCCGTGAAGCAGTGGGCTGCCGTGAGGACCCAAGCATCCCCCACTAGCACCCCACCGCACATCAGCTCTCCGTTGAGCCGAACAGACACCAGCCAAGGCCACGCGCCAGGCCAGGCTTTGCTGCCTCCCACAATCTTTGCCTTTGCCATCGTTGCGTTGGGAGCTGGCACCCCGCGGTGCCCGCACAGCCCTGGCAATTGAAACAAAAAGGAGAAGTTAGGGGACATTGTGGGGCAGCTGTCAGGACTCATGATCATAGTCCAATAGCTGGGCCTGGAAGATTCACGACCAAGTCTCAGTTCTGCCACAATGAACTCATTTGGGGGCAAACTGCCGTCTCTCCACACCCCCAACTCTGAAATGGGAATAGGAAGCCAGGTTCTAAGATTTCACAGAAGCACTGAAAAAGTACAGAATGGGTAACTGGGCACCAATTCTGGCTACCTGGTAATCTCTACTTTCAAATTATTATTATTTTTTAAAAAAGAAAGCTAAGAGATATTATGGTACCTGGAACTGTGCGTCTGACGAAAATCTCAGAAGCCATTGCACTGCAGATAAGATTTTCCGCATAGTGCCCTACATGGCTCTCCCTGCATACTCATGATCTAGAAAATGCTGAATAAACTGGGGAACACATCATCAATTGCATGCTACAAAATTGTGCAACTCCATTTGCATTGTGCAATGCAGACCAATTGCAGTTTTCTGCTTTGCTTTCCCCTAGCATAATGTATTTCTGTATGCTACATACAGAAACATATGCATTTTTATGCACACTTTACCCTGGCATGTGCATTTCTGCACACACTGCCTGCCTGTAGATATCAGACTGCCAAATCTGAAGAAGGGTGAATTTTGAAGGACTGCGTATCCGTTCATGTACTGTTTAGGAAAGTGTGGATTTGGCACGTTCACCTTTGAATGAGAAGTGGATGAAATCCCCCTGCCAAATCAACAACCCTAAAAGTATGACTTGGTTGGATCCCACCCCTGACTGCCAGGACCCAGACAGTGGAAACCTCTCCTTTCCCCCAAAACCTATGGGCAGCAAACACACAGAGCACAGCAGTGGCTGCTTTGGGAGGGGGAAGCAGTGGTCTGTGTGCTCATGTAGCTGTCAAGCTTCATCCCAATTAACAAGGCGAGTGTTTTGTCCCCGGAGAGCAGTGCTCGGCCCAGTGGCCCTGTCAGCGCCCAACGCTGACCTTTCCCCTTGCAGGAAGCATTGGAAAACAGATGCTGGTGCATGGGGCCCCCGGAGCCCTGTGGCGCTGAGGCTGTCAAAGGGAATTGAGAAACAGTGATGCACGTGAAGGAGCACCCGCCTGGGAGAGGAGTAGCTGGGCCAGAGCCTCCAGGGGTGACTTTCGAGCCCTGCTCCACCCCACTTCTGGGAAGGTGGCGTTTTCTGTGACTGCACCAGTGGTGGCATCCTCACCTGGATCGGACTGGTCTGCTACTGTGTTCAAATAGTCCATGTCGCTTTCCAGCCCTGCAAGGGGGGACGAGGGAGAGGGGATTAGATGGGCCATCGTAACAATATATTATATTATGTTGGGTGGCTTCCAACATAATATAAAAATACAGCGAAACATCAAACATTAAAAACTTCCTGACACAGGGCTGCCTTCAGTTGTCTATATAGGTAAAGGTAAGGGGACCCCTGACCATTAGGTCCAGTCGTGGCCGACTCTGGGGTTGCGGCGCTCATCTCACTTTATTGGCCTAGGGAGCCGGCGTACAGCTTCCGGGTCATGTGGCCAGCATGACTAAGCTGCTTCTGGCAAACCAGAGCAGCACATGGAAACACCGTTTACCTTCCCGCCAGAGTGGTACCTATTTATCTACTTGTACTCTGATGTGCTTTCAAACTGCTAGGTTGGCAGGAGCAGGGACCAAGCAACGGGAGCTCCCCCTGTTGCGGGGATTCGAACCGCCGACCTTCTGATCAGCAAGACCTAGGCTCTGTGATTTAACCCACAGTGCCACCCGCGTCCCTAGTTGTCTATATAAAAACATAAGAAAAGGTTGCTGGAACAGGCCAATGGCCCATCAAAGTCCAGCATCCTGTTCTCACAGTGGCCAACTGGATGCATTATAGGATACCCAGAAGCAAGATTCAAGCACGAGAGCACCTTCCCCTCCTGTGGTTTCCAGCAACTGGTGCTCAGAAGCATTGCCTCCTCCGACTGCAGAGGGAGAGCATAATCATTATGGAAGTAGGCATCCATAACGCTCTCCTCCATGAATTAGCCTAATCCTCTTTTAATGTCCTCTGGTTTGGTGGCCATCGATCCATAGCTAGGATCTTGGCTCAGGGATGGCTGGGCAGGGAGGGGGCAAAGGACACATCACTGCAAAAGAAGACACAGAGTGGCATATGAATCACATCCGCCAGTTACACGTACGGATGACAGTTTCAAAACAATTCCTGCAACTTGGACAGAAATGGACCTGATCTTGTTGCAGTGGGACCAAGCGGCCCACATGTGGCTGCTTAGTCTGCTGCCGAGGTGTTTACTGTGGATGTCAAGGCCCCTATGCTGTAGGTCTCCTTTAAACCAAACTCAGGCCTTCAAACAGAGGCCTGTTCTCCAGCAGCCCTTCAAGTAGGTGGCTGGTTCTCTTGGAAGCCGGAGACTCAAATGACGATTAGGAAACCCAACTGGGAAACCAAGGGCTTCTCTTCCACCAGGGCTCTAAAGAGCGCAATAGGGTGTGCGGAGCACAACGCCAGCCTTCCCCCAACCTGGTGCCCCCGAATGCTTGGGACTACAATTCCCATCGGTCCCAGCCGGCACGGATGGGAGTTGTGGTCCAAAACCTCTGGAGGGCATCCATTGCTGGCTGGGGCTGGTTGGGGTTGTGGTCCAAAGCACTGGGTGGGCAGGAGAGTAGGAGAGGTTGAATTGGGTGGTGGCCCCTGACTTATTATTGCCCATCCACCATCACCAGCCACAGTGAGGCCTCCATCACACAGCGCTAGGTGCAGAGCAAGGCCAGAGAAGCACAAGGAGCACCCCCCTCCCTGCCTTGGCCTCCCCCCGGCATGTCACTCACGGCATTCCTGCAGGCGGAGCTGGCAATGGCTGACCATGAGGCGTATGCAGCTGTCGGGGGACATTTCCTGGCCTGAGCAGAGGCGTCGGTATGGAGCACACGCTTTGCTGAGGGCCCAGTTCTGGGCAGGCTGCTCTGGGATGGCCTGGGCTTGCAGGACGGCTTCACAGCTGGGCAGGGAGCCCAGGGGCAACTCCGAGGCTGCGGAGAGAGGAAGACCTAGAAGCCCACTCCCAGGTCACCCCAAGGTCCTTTGGATGCTCTGAGAAAAACCAAAATCTCCTCTCCCTCCCCTCCCCAACACACGCGTCTTATTGGATGTCGAACAGCATCAACCAATGATCAAAAGGTGGCTTGGGGGCTTGCTTTTTCATTTGACATATCTGCCCCTTCTCTATGTATTTATTTGTTTGTTTGTTTGTTTGTTTGTTTGTTCGTTCATTTATTTCATTCATGTGCCACATTTTTCTTCCAAGGGTATCAAAGTGGCATGTAAATGGTCCTCCTCCTCCTCCCCATTTCACCCTCACAACAACCCTGTGAAGTAGTTTAGACTGGGAGATGGTGACTGACTCCAAGATCAGTGAGCTTCATGGCTGTGTGGGAATTTGAACCCGGGTCTCCTAGGTCATATTCCAATGCTCTAACCACCATGCAACACTTGCTTTTCAGGAGCAGGGAACCTTTTTCCACATGAGGGCCGCATTCCCGCTCTGGGCAGCCTAAGGAGAGGACATGGCTTAGGGAGCATTCCGAGGGCCAGATACAGAGTCCTGGAGAGTCACATTGGCCCCCGAGGCCTGAGTTTCCCTATCCCTCCATTGCTTCCTCCCCTTTCTGGTGCTCATGCCCCTGCACAGCTGATGGAAACAAAAAGGCTCTCTGGATGAAGGCTCAGGATGCACTGAGAGATCTCAGGCTGATTTTCAGTAGATGGGGCTAAGGCCTGCCTAGCCCAGCCGCCGAGATAGGCAGCTGAAATTAAGGAAGCTGGCCAAGGCAGGAACGGACTTTTGCGCAACAGGGCTGTAAGCTCAGTGCATGCTCAGAGGCACCCTGGTTTTCCTCCTTCTATTCTGCCTATAATTCTTTTGCACCTGGCTCTGTGGTTCATAGATGTTGGGGTTCTAGTAAAAGTCATGTGGGGACCCAGCAATGCCCCCCCCCAAGAGGGGAACAGGGGAAACACTTACGGACACATTCCCTGGTCCGATTGCCACAGTTCCCAAAGAGGCAGAGCACACACTCCTCACATTCCTGCAGGCGTCGCGCATGCTCCGACAGCGCCCCTTCCAGGGACAGCAGGGCACTCTTCATGGCGGCTTCCAGCACCAGCGTCCCACGGTTGGACAGAGCTGCAAAGGGGCAAGACATAGAGAGGCTAATGTCAAGCAGTGGAAAGGGGGGGCTTTTTGGCGAGGGGGAGGGATCAGCAGTGGAAGCGGGTGCCTACTCCTTCCCCTGCCAGCCGCTTCTCCCCTGCAAATGCCCACCACAGCCATTTCAGGGACTGGGAGGCAGCCCGCTGCAAAGAAAAAACGTCTTATGGGTTGCATTTATAGAAGAGAAGGAGTAAGTGTGGGAAAGATGAAGCTCCCCTACTCCAGCCTGCTCACCACCCACTGCAAATGTACCCTCTCACTCACAGGAACCGGCAGGCTCTTGTTTAGGGAACACAACCTTTTTTGTGGCAGGGTTGCCAACTTCTCTGCCAGCGTTTGCAGCTGTGTCTTTACAAGCAGCTTGATGAGCAGGTATGAGTGGCGGGGATGAGTAGGGGGCACCTGGCGGGGCGTGGAGGAGACCCACACTTTTACCACCTGCAAACATCAAGCTGCAGCTTAAAGGCACGGCCACAAAGTCGGTGGGGAAATCGGCAGCCCTGCTTTGCGGAACTGGTAAGATTGGAATTCAAAAAAGTACTCAGAGTCTTTCCAGATCGTGGAGGGTCCAAACGGAAAGAAGAACCTGCAGGTGTTATGAACCGGCACAAGTGAAGAGAAAGAGGTTGGGGCCTGCTGTCTCTGCCTCCACAATTTCTGCACAACTTCTGAAAAAGCTGGTGTAAATACAATAGTCCACATAGTAGTCTCTATCTGTGCAATTGAGGTCTCTGTTTTACTAACCTGTGCACATGCAAGCTATTTCAGAAGTTGGAAAGCAGGGGAGCAAAACAGGCACAATCCCACTCTACGCAGGCTCATGTGTGCAGTCCTTTTGTCACCATTAAAAACACTCTGTCTGCTATCACTGAGGACATAAGAAGAACCTTGCTGGAACAGGCCAATGGCCCACATAGGCCAGCATCCTGTTCTCAAAGTGGCCAGCCAGATGCCTGTGGAAATCCCTCAAGCAGGATTAGAGCGCAAGAGCAACTCTCCCCTCCTGAGGTTTCCAGCCACTGGGATTCAGAAGCATTGCTGCCTCCGATTGTGGAGGCAGATCACAGCCGTCATCATGGCTCTATGAATTTGTCTAATCCTCTTCTGAAGCCATATATGTTGGTGGCCATAACTGCCTCTTGTAGGAGTTCCATAGTTTAACTATGTGCTAAACTGTAAATATTTTAATTATTTAATGGGATTTATATACCGCTTAATCATTCCTAAGTGGTTTATATAAAATATAAAATGTTTTGTTAAAAAATAATACTTGGTGTTCAAAATAAGTTATTTAGAATGTATCAAAACGTAAGCAAAATCAGCAGTTATTAGAAATATATGTATGTATAATCAAATGAAATTACGTGTCTGGGTAGGCTTCCCTAAACACCAAAAGTCTTTAGCAGGCACTAAAAACACTACCATGAAGGTGCCTGCCTAATATCAATGGGCAGGGAGTTCCACTGTGAAGGACCGATTCCTTGCAAGTGCAAAACAAACATTGATGTGGCACTGGCAAAAGTATATATGGATGTTGCGTAGGAGTAAGAATTGCCAACGGTTTAAAAAAACAGAGCAAACTGGCCCTGGCAATACCTTGGAGCGAAAACGACAGGCGTTGGGAAAGTGGCGGTTAGGGCAGTCAGTTGTTGGACAGGCATACCAATGGCTCCAGCCAACTTCCCCGTTTGGCCTGGCTGCATTCAATTTTTCTTATCCCCCCCCCCCCCGCCCCCAAGTTGGCTTGATCTCTGTTACAAAGGCGAAGGATTTCCCAGAAGTGTTTGGCTGAGGGCATCTGGTATCAAATAATCCCAGCGCCCTCTGCCAAATTGTGTCTGCATTCACTTTGCAGTGACGATCGTAAAACCGAGAGCAGGGTGCATGCCAGCATACATACATGGAACAGGTGAAGATGGAGAAGGTCAACCTAGAACTAAAGGCAGCAGGTGGCTGGGCCATAGTTCATGGGGGGGGGGGGTTGAGCACCTGCTCTCCATGCAGAAGGTCCCAGGTTCAATCCCTAGCAGCTGGGGGGAAACGTCCAGTATGAAACCAGGGAGAGCCGCTCCAGTCAGTGCAGGAAATACTGAGCTAAATGGGTCATTGGTCTGACTCAGGAGAAGGCAGCTTCCCATGCTCTAGAAGTGTGTAGGCACATGGATCTACCATGCATAGAAGAGGACTGAAAACATGGAGAAAGACGAAGACATAGGAAGCTGCCATATAAAGTCAGGACATTAATCCAGCTCTGTACTGACTGGCAACAGCTGTTTCAGGCAGACGCCTCTCTCCCAGCCCAACTGGAGATGCCAAGGACTGAGCAATGCCCTGCTGCTGATCTTTCTCCAAAGGGAGAGAGGCCATGAGTGCAGACAGGATAGGAGCACATGAAGCTGCCTCATTCGGAGTCAAACCAATGCTTCACCTAGCACAATGTTGTCCCCACTGACTGGCTGCAACTCTCCAGGATTTCGGGCAAGGGCATTCCCCAGAATCGTACAGCTGGAAGGGACCCCGAGAGTCATCTAGTCCAACCCCCTGCAATGCAGGAATCTCAGCCAAAGCATCCCTGACAGTTGGCCATCCAACCTCTGCTTATAAACATCCAAGGAAGGAGAATCCACCACTTTCCGAGAGAGTCTGTCCCTATGTATACAGCTCTTACTGTCAGAAAGTTTTCCCCCCAATGTTTAGTCAGAATCTCCTTTCTTGTAACTTGAAGCCATGGGTTCGAGTCCTACCTTGTGGAGCAGGAGAAAACAAGCTTGCTCCCTCCTCCATGAGAAACCCCTTAAGATGTTTGAATATTGCTGTCATATCTCCTCTCAGTCTCCTCTTTCCCAGGTTACCTGACGACGCTGGGACTAAACTCGGGACCTTCTGCATGCAAACAAGGCTACAGTATGCCAGAAGTGTCCGTTCTCCTTCCGCTCCCCGCTTTTACGATATACGATAGGATATACTTTATTGTCATTATCCCATGTAGAACAATGAAATTGAAAAACTACTACAAAACTACATAAAACATTCAAAAAACCCTAAAAACTCTGAAACCCCATTTTAAAATGCACTATACTATAGAGACCCCTTATGCTGCGTTTAGAACCAGAATTGCATTTGCGTAGAAACTGTTTCTCAGGCGGCTAGTCCTGGCCTTTATAACCCTGTACCTTCTTCCAGAAGGCAGAAGCTGAAAGAGATAATTTACTAGCCTGGTATCAAGCCAGAGAGCTAGTGACTTAAAGACCTGATGTCGGGGCAGGGAGTCCCAGGTTCAAATCCCCCCTCAGTCAGCCATGGACTCCCCAAGGCAGCCTTGGGCAAGCCATTATGCATTCAAGCCCAGCCTTCCTCTCCCCATTTGCTAACACGGGGGTGGGTGGGTGGGAGAGAAATACTGCTAGTCTGCTTTACAAGGTTGTCATTCAGATTATGGAAACAGCCAACGTGAAGCACTCTATAGCAGTCTATGAAATATGGCCACAGCTCAGTGGTAGATCCACCTGTTTGGCATGCAGAAGGTCCCGGGTTAAAAGAACCTGGAAGAGG
Organism: Podarcis muralis; assembly: GCF_964188315.1. Classification (NCBI taxonomy): domain Eukaryota; kingdom Metazoa; phylum Chordata; class Lepidosauria; order Squamata; family Lacertidae; genus Podarcis; species Podarcis muralis. The sequence goes on along the minus strand of NC_135660.1, from coordinate 5,460,777 downwards.
AAGTTACCGGCCTTATTGCATCTCTGTATCGAGAATGAACAGCACCTGTTGATTTTTTACCTGCAGTAAAAGGTAAAGGTAAAGGGACCCCCGACCGTTAGGTCCAGTCGTGACCAACTCTGGGGTTGCGGTGCTCATCTTGCTTTATTGGCCGAGGGAGCCGGTGTACAGCTTCCGGGTCATGTGGCTGGCATGACTAAGAACCAGAGCAGCGCAAGGAAACACCGTTTACCTTCCCCCCGGAGCGGTACCTATTTATCTACTTGCACTTTGACGTGCTTTCGAACTGCTAGGTTGGCAGGAGCTGGGACCGAGCAACTGGAGCTTGCCCCGTCGCGGGGATTTGAACCGCCGACCTTCTGATCGGCAAGTCCTAGGCTCTGTGGTTTAACCCACAGCGCCACCCGCGTCCCTTTAACTTGCAGTACCTCTGTTAAAAAAACCCCAGAGAAGTCATAGGGGATGTGGGGTAACAACAGTGTCCAGTTCAACGGCTAAGCAGCTGCTCTGCATGCAGAAGGCCCCAGGTTCAAATCTCTGAAACAACCAGTTAAAAGAGCCTGGAGTTGGAAAACGGGCTCTGCCTGAGCCCTACGGTGTCTACAGGAACAAGGGAAACAATCTGCCCTGCACTGAATCACATCACTGGCCCACCTGGCTCAGTGTTGCTTCCACTGACCGGCAGCAGCTCTCCGGGGTTTTTAGATGGGGGTGAGGACACCCCAAAACCTATTTGGGGACTACAGCAGCCAAAGCTGCTACCCTTGAGCTGCAGCCCTTCCCTTCAGTAAACGTGCTCCTGAAACCTCTGCCGCGCTAACCACTGCGCTACACTGCCTGCCCAAGCAGGACGTGTAATAAAAACCAGTTGCTCATTGAGCCATTAAAATAAAGATACATATTGACATGGCTATGTCTATATTTAGAAATTAAAAAATGATGACTAAATCCAGGTCGTCCCTCTCCCAGGCGGACGCTGCTCTTACCTCGCAAGGCGCCGGGGGGCATCGGGCAGAGCTCCTTGCCCAGGGGGGCGGCCAGGGCCCGATCCACCAGCAGCAGCAGCACCAGGGGACCCATCGCCTCCGGCGTGGCCTGGGGTGCGAAGGAGGGAAGAGGAGGGAGAAGGAGCCTCCCTTTCCCCTCGGGGCGAGCGGAGCGGCTGCCGCCGAGGCCGCCCTTGCGCGCCTATATGCGGTGCCCTCGGGGGTGGGGGGGGGACCCGCACAGACGACGCTCATGTTTTTTTTTGGGGGGGGGGAACACACCGAAAGAATAAATGATAATAAATAAATAAACGCGAGAGAATTCATTCATTAGGGCCGGCAGCGGTGCCAGGCGAGGGTCCTGCCATTGGGGCGGTGAGAAGGGGAGGCGCACGAGGGCCAGCGCGGCGGCTTCATTAGGGGAGCCCGGCCGGGCCCTGGTTCAGCCCCGCTGCGCGCCGCCGAGGAGGAGGAGGAGGAGGCGGCCGCCGCGCTGAATAGGCCCTTTGTGAGCCCGGGCGGGGGCCGGCGGCCATCAAAAGGCTCCCCGCTTAATGATCAGAGGCGGCCCGCCTCGCTTGATCATGGCTCGCGCTTTTGTCCTCGGCCGCCGAGCGCCGTGGCCTCGGCTGAGGGGAGAGGAGAGGCCGGGCCTCCCCTCGCGAGGCCTGGGAGGGGAGATAAACGAAGCAAGGCCTTGTTCCCTCACACGAACACACACACACACGTGTCAAGGGCCTAGCGTGAACCTGCCCACAGATACACGCGCAGGCCTCCCTAACAGGCCATGGCGCTTTCCGCGCGCTTTCGCCGCCGCCTTTACGCGACGACGGGCGGCCGCCTCAAAGGCAAGGCCCCGGGCTGAGGCGCGAAGGCCGCTGGTGTGGTTCTGTGTTAGGGCACGTGCCTCTTGTTTATTTATGGCGCTTATGTGCCGCCTTTTGCTTCCGAGGAGCTCCAGGAGAGTCTTTTCACCCGTTTCACCCTCCTCACACCACAACCCTGTGAGGTCGAAACAAAAAAAATTCCTTCCAGTAGCACCTTAAAGACCAACTAAGTTAGTTCTTGGTATGAGCTTTCGTGTGCATGCACACTTCTTCTGTGTATCTGAAAAAGTGTGCATGCACACGAAAGCTCATACCAAGAACTAACTTAGTTGGTCTTTAAGGTGCTACTGGAAGGAATTTTTTTTGTTTTGACTATGGCAGACCAACACGGCTACCTATCTGTACCTGTGAGGTCGGTTCGGCTAAGAGGCTGTGACTGGGCCAATGGCAATACTGTAGTATACACACAAAGTATCAAATGTGGTGACAGTAATAATAATGCAACAAAACAACAACACCACAAACTGGCTTATAAGTATAAAACCAAATTTACTAGAATAATCGCTAGAATAGAGATAGACTTGTAACCATTCAAGCAACAAACATACTAAGGTGCCACGTGCAAAACGAAGCCTGGAGATACTGTAAACATGGAGTGGATAAATGTACAACTGTATCTTAACAAGTTACATGTGCAATCAACGTTATACAGACTGGATAAATGAACCAACAAGTAGTGTAAGTCCAATCGCGGAACGGCAACCCCGTGCCGCCACAATGGCAAGGGTAGCACACTGGAGAATATGAAAAAGCTTTTCAAAGCTGTTTTTCAAAGATTGAACTAGATGAGATGTTATTCAATGGGTCTTGAGTTGGAAACACAAAGCCGTATGCATGGACCGGTTCTCCAGATATATTACAGGTTTCGCTACACGCTTCATCAGTCCGGAAAGCCAGTCATACAAAACGGTTTGCTCAGGATAAAGAAAGTATTCACAGGCACAGCCAAAGGCAAGACTTGGGTCCTCTTGCTCGACATGGCGCCCTGAGAGAGAGAGAGGGCCGACCTTGGGCGATCCTGAATGGATATCCTCACTTACGGATCTTCTCCAAAAAAGAAGAATTCGGAAACTGTAATTTCCCCCTCGCAGGGTTATCGTTTATAGAACCCTCAACAAACTACGGTTCCTGGGATGCTTCGGGAGAAACCATGCGCTTCAAATGCACATTGGGTATTCTCTAAGTTTGTAGCGTGGATTTGCTCTCGGAATAAAGCAACATGGCTTGATCTGGAGGGCCGTTTCAAAGATTTTGGTACACACACGCTGAGCTCAAAAGGAGGCATTAAGTCCCACTTTTCACGGGGTTGCTGCTGTCATTACGTGTCTGGGCAGCAAGCAGGCCCACGTTGAGGTGAGAGGGAGTGTAAACGGTGCTTGGGCCGAACTTGCTTGCAGCTTTGTATCTTGGTGTATTGTTCAGATCCATACTATACATTCAAAGCATATTTAATGCACACTTGCACAGATTTCACCCCCCAAAAGAATCCTGGGAATTGTAGTTTTCCCCTCACAGGGGGTACCATTTCTAGCGCCCTTAACATCAACTACAGTTCCCCAGAGTCTCTGGGAGAAGTTATGCGCTTTCAACACACATTGAACATAATTTTAAGTGTACAGTGTGGATCTTCCCTTAGAAAAAAGCCACATGGCTTGACCTGGAGTGCCGTTTCATATATTTATATACATGCACATGGTGCTCAGAATGAAGCATTATGTATTCCCATTCCCATTTCTTTTCAGGATCTAAATCAACCTGCTTGCCCTCCAGGTGTTTCAGACTACAACTCCCGTCCGTTCCGTCTGGGGCAGATGGGAATTGCAGTCAGAAACATCTGGAGGGTACCAGGTTGGCAAAGGCTGAGCTAAAGCAAGCGCTTCTTTTGGTTTGAGGATCCTGGTCTAATTTGAAGTGAAATCGCCCTGCTTTTGAATCCTCCTCGTAAACATCTCTGAGCATCTTTCAGGGATTTTTGTTGCTTTAAAGCATGCAGTTGGACACAAAATGTGCATTGGAAAACAATTTTGTTCGGTTGGAAAGATGATAATGCACAGTTGGAAGAATGGGAGGCAGGGAGAAACTAGTCACGTTAGACTTTTGTGTTTATTAAGCGCTTAAATCTCAGGCGGCGTCAGGGACGGTATACATGTAAATTTTATTAGGATAGAATGTGCTCCGTTTCCATATGTAAACTGCCAAACCCTTTTTAAAGCACCTTCTTTTGGGTCAGAACCTCCTCTATCTCCCCTTGCCTGAAATCCTGGAGAACCTCAGCCAGTCCGTGTAGACAGTCCTGAGCTTGGTGGACCAAAGATCTGCCTCTGTATTCTATGTTCTGTAATAGATAAGAACTGCTCACTTGAAACCACCACTGATACAGGGTGTGAACAAAGCAAAGCACATATTGTGTCCCTTGGACCTTTTTTAGCGTGGGGTGTCCAATAAGAAATTTGTGCAGCTGAAAGGCTAAGTGAACATTATGGACATGTATGTGTGTTGCACAGCTGTTGCTAACAATCGGCATCTTCCCCACATTTCTCTTGCAGCATCTAGTAAAAGAAACGAGCATTGGGATGCCATAGGCTTCAGCATTTCCTTATCCTTCCTCTGTTGTGCTGACCAGTGTATGCAGGACAAGGGGAAATACCAGTTGTGGTGAGGTCGCAAGATTGCTCATTTCTTTTATTAGGCATTAGCAAGATGACACATGAGGCCAAGACGTCAAAAAGCAATGGTCACGAGTTCCAGGTAAGTCACCTTTGTATCTCCACTGAACTCAGTGAGATTAACAGGTTGGTTCTAAGTGACGCCTTCATCTCCAGTAATTCCAGCCAAGGTTCCAGCACAAAGCAAAGTGGCTGCTGCGTTGTGGGATATCTTCAGGAGAAGAAAGGCTGAGGAGTAAACCCTATACAAATCGGAGTAGAGTCCCTAAGACAGTGAAATGGTGCCTTGCATGCCTCCTTCTGGCAACTTCTGCAGCCAAGCTAGTGCCAAATGCCTTGCTCTGCTTTCCATTGGACCACATCAGTGAAGCCAAGAGGGGTTTTTTGTTATCTGGGCAGCCCAGGACATTCACACACACTGCCCAGGGTTGTGCCCCAGAGAGGTCACCTTCGCGCTGCTAACACAACAAAAACAACATGGGGAGGCAGCAGTTATGAGTTACTGGTCACTGCAGCCACAGCAGGCGCTGTGATTCCCCAGAGGTTTGGTTTTACCCCCGGAGGCATACGCCATTGTCTCTCGAGACGGACGGATGCTAGCAAGATATCAGGAAAAAAATAACACATTAGCTCAGTGGTAGGGCATCCCACATGAACCCTTCAGCATCCCTGAGTAGAACTAGGAGTGACTCCCTGCCTGAAACCCTGGAGAGCTGCTGCCAGCCATTGTAGGCAATACATTTGCAGCCCAAACATTGATGAACAGCAAAATCTTCATAATCCATCAAATGCCTGGGAAAGAGGTGTTTTTTTTTTACAAAAAATCGTTTAGATACATAAAGGTGTAAGAAATGCTGAGGGGGGAAATATTAACATCAACATGTCTGCAGTCAGAAAACCCTTGCAGCGAAAGGTTGCTTCCTTAAACAAACAACTGAGGGTCTCATGGTAGCATCTTAAAGGCAAACAGATTTATTGTGGTATAAACATATGCATCTGACAAAGTGGACTTGAGTCCATGCAAGTTTATGTCATTTAATAAATTCCTTAGTCTTTAAGGTACCACCAGAAGACTCCTGGTTATTTTTGCTGCAAGAAAATAATGTGGCCAAGTTCTTGCCTGTGAGGTACCAACCGAGGTGGTCTTTTCCAAAAGCTCCTGTGCCAGTGGGGAGGGACTTTAGGTCTGGAGACTGAATGCAGCCCTCTGAGCCGCTCCACCTGGCCCTTGGACCTATCCCCCCACACCCTTTCCCCAAGCCATGCCTCTCATTGGCCCTGCTCAGTGAGTCCTTGAACCACGATAATACCTGGGTGATGTAAATGTATAGAAGGGTGGGGAACCTCAGGCCCAGGGGCCTAATCTGGCCTACCAGACATCCTCATTTAGTCCACCAGGCTGTTTGGGGCAAGACACACCCACCTCCTGACAGGTGTTTGGGAAGTGCAGTTCAAAGGGCTTTGACAGGTGGCTGTCAAGTTTGGCCCATGGAGAAGGGACAGATAAGGATCTGGCTTGCTAGACAAAAAGGGTTCTCTGCCCCTCCTGGAATGCAGCTTACTGTACAAACAGTGCTCCACCCATTTTTGGTGCTACACACCCACCCACCCCCCGAAAATTGCTTGTGAAAGAATGCTGCCCTTGAAATGCCAAGGGAAGTGGTGGACCCACATTTTGTTGGCCCTGAAGCTTCAGCTGTTATGGGGGCTCCTTTGCAACCAGCAATGAGGTCCGGCTAGCCATTGTTATCTTCTTCAATGGGGTTATTCCACGACAGATCACATTTAACAACTACTACTACTACATTGCAGGTTTGATTAAAATTGCTGTACTGGATTATCTCACATGTCAAAGTCACTGGTGTGAATAAAAATTTCCTGTGTCTTACAGTTTTTGAGTTATGCTGGGGGGGGGAGATGAAAATTAGGGAAATATTATATATATGCATGATGCATTGTAGAATGATGAAATTGGGTCTGCTAGACCCAAAATGGGGACGCGGGTGGCGCTGTGGGTAAAACCTCAGTGCCTAGGACTTGCCGATCGCATGGTCGGCGGTTCGAATCCCCGCGGCGGGGTGAGCTCCTGTTGTTTGGTCTCAGCTCCTGCCAACCTAGCAGTTCGAAAGCACCCCCGGGTGCAAGTAGATAAATAGGGACCGCTTACCAGCGGGAAGGTAAACGGCGTTCCGTGTGCTGCGCTGGCTCGCCAGATGCAGCTTGTCACGCTGGCCATGTGACCCGGAAGTGTCTGCGGACAGCGCTGGCTCCCGGCCTATAGAGTGAGATGAGCGCACAACCCTAGAGTCTGGCAAGACTGACCCGTACGGGCAGGGGTACCTTTACCTTTACCTTTAGACCCAAAATTGTTCAGCAGTGTGGACTAAAGTTGCTTCTGGAGCCCCTCTGGAATTATGGACCCTGTTTCATAGTAGGTCCACCCCTGGCCAAGGGGAACCACTCCCCAGTTGTTGCCCAGAGGCAGGAGGAAGTGTGTGTGTGAATGGCCAGAGAATGGCAAGGTTGGCTCTTTCTCAGGGCCTGCCACCCAAACGGTGCTACCATCTCCACTGGGCACAGAGTACTGAGGATCAGATGAAACCAAGGAGAATTCTCCGCTTGCATATCCTGCCTCTGTCAGGTTGGGTGGGTGGGGGAGAGAAGTACTGAGGCCCTGGAGGGAGGCCCCAGATCCAACAGCCAGTCCTGTGTGTATGTGATTTGGGGGACACACAATGGCCAAGCGGCCTCAGCCTGCCGGCCCTTTCATCTTCCCCTTTGCCCCCACGCTAGTGCCAGCCATTTTGGCCCCCTTGCCCACTGCAATTACGTTCCTTTGATCTGCCAGAGAAGTGGCTATTGTCAAGAACACTCCGTGCGACAATTAAGGACTCTGCGATACAATGGCATTGTCTGCAGCGGGTGGAGAGTGCGTGCGGAAAAGGGACCGCGGTCCACAGCAACACCCCCTTTCCTGCTCCCCCCCCCCCGCCACATCCCTCCCCGCTTCATAAAAGGAGGAGCAAAGCAAGCCATTTTTATTTTTAAAGTACACAGAGTGGTCTTTGATGAGTGCGCTGTATTAATGCCCCAAATTTTGAAGGAAACTAAATATGTATATATTTATATGTGAGATATTTAACGGTAGTATGTGATAATGTGTGGATATTGCGTTAAGCTCTGATTGCAGGGTTCATTTTATTCTTGGAAGCTGCCTCTCTCCTCCCTAAGGAAGGATAAATTACAAGGGTAAATTGAACCAGCTCACGCAATACACATGTTTGAGGTGGCTCTTAGATAAGCAATGTTACTCCACTGTGGGGATCTTTCACTGCTTATTTTTTATGAACAGAATTTGTTATTTGCATGGCTCTTTGGGGAGGGGGCTATTTTATTCTGTCAACAATCGGTATGGTCTTATTATAATCCTAAGCTGCCTTGGAGGATTTTTGATTCAGAAAGGCTCCGTGGTTTTCAACACGTTTAATGATCATGTCAAGGCTTCCAACAATAAATTGTGGGCAGGGGTACCAACTTGAATAAAATATTGGGGGGGGGGCAGGTAAGTCCTGCCCTGCATAATCAATCACGATGCAGTGCACACATGCCATCTGAATGGCAATGCCCATCAACTGGGGGGGGCAGCCCCCTCAAATATTTTATTGGGGGAGGCTGAAGCCCCCATGGCCCCTAGGAGTTGGCTCCTATGATTGTTGGAACTGCAGTTTGGCCAAATATGCAGAGTACTACTAGAGATGACCAGTCCTTCTCTGCTCCATCTACAATATTCAGTTTTCCCTGAGAAGGAATGGCTATTAAATCTTTGTAAATTCATAATAGGGAGGGAGAACCCGATGCTGTTGGACTCCAGCTCACATTAGCCTCAGGGACAATGGTCAAGGATAATGGGAGCTGTAGTGCAACAACCTTTGGAGAGCCATAGATCCCCCAACCCTGGTCTACAATGTCACTATGTCTACTTGCCAACATGGTGCCCTCCAAACATTTTGCACTACAGTTCTCATCAGTCCCTGAAGGCTGATGGGAGATGTAGTCCAAAACAGCTGGAGGGCACCAGGTTGGCAAAGTTCGGTCTCCTGTCCGGGTTATCCATATCTCTATCTAAAGCAGGAGGAGAAATGTATATGGCCAGCACTGTGTCACAAGGCATAGTCAGTCCAATGAGGCCTAAACTCTGCTGCTTTTGGTTGTTGGCATCTTCTGTCTCGAGAGACAATGGAGTACGCCTCCAAGGGTAAAATCAAACTGCTGGGGAATCACAGCGCCTGCTCATTTATGTAGGGTTGCTATGCTTTAAAAAAACATGCAAGCTGCTTAGAGACTCTCTATATAGGAAGTGGCTAAATAATAATAATGCACCTTTGGTCCTCCCAACACACTTGGCTTCGAAAGGTGGGCACAGTTGTTAGTTGGCTCTCCAAAAACAAGCAACAGGAAAGGTGTGAGAAATAGTTCTCCCTGTCCACAGCAGTTGCCCCAAGCCTTCTTCGCTTGCCCAGTAGTGATAGTTCTCCCCATATGCTCACACTAAGCATCCTTAAAACACAACAACAACTCAGGCCTTATCCCCCTTGTCGACATGCCCGCCCCAGGCCTCCTGATGCCCCTGTTTGTTTCCTTAATTGGCAAGTTTCTCAGCAGCGTTGCCCTTCCTCATGTGGATGAGATCATTCTACCAGTGCAGATCCCATCCTTCTTCTGTTGCACCGGCCGCCCCACTCCCCTCCCCTCGGGGCCCTGGCGGGGCTCCTGCCCCTAGTTCAAGGGGGAAGGTGGGCACTCTGCGGCCCCAGCTGCGTGCTGCGCGGCCGGGTCTGAGTCATCGCTCTTTGTCTGGTAATTGGTGTGAGCAGCAGAGCCTGGCAATTGGAGGCCGGCCCTGGGAACAGCAGCCCGGAGATGGACAATAGCGAGGGAGACAATGGCGGCAAGTTCTGAGAAACAGCAGCCCCACAAACAATAGGCCCTGGGAGGCAGCCAAAGTCTCTTGGGCTTCAAAGCAGAGAAGGAGGTGGGGGCAGCCGGCAGCCGAGGCACAAGTGGCTGAACATCTATCTAATCTGCCAGGGACCACAGACCCCGAAAGGCCACGCCACCCAAGCCACTTTGGGGAGAAGAAGGCTCTGCTGCCACCTGTAGGCTACCTGGGAAGCCTTCCTCTCTTGCCATTAATGCCACACCACGGCACAGATTTCACTGTGGCTGGTTCGTAAGGGTGAATGGGATGTTAGGGGAGGGCTAGTACCTCTGGCTGGGGACGTGGGTGGTGCTGTGGGTAAAAGCCTCAGCGCCTAGGGCTTGCCGATCGAAAGGTCGGCGGTTCGAATCCCCGCGGCGGGGTGCGCTCCCGTTGTTCGGTCCCAGCGCCTGCCAACCTAGCAGTTCGAAAGCACTCCCGGGTACAAGTAGATAAATAGGGACCGCTTACTAGCGGGAAGGTAAACGGTGATTCCGTGTGCTGCGCTGGCTCGCCAGATGCAGCTTGTCACGCTGGCCACGTGACCCGGAAGTGTCTCCGGACAGCGCTGGCCCCTGGCCTCTTAAGTGAGATGGGCGCACAACCCCAGAGTCTGTCAAGACTGGCCCATACGGGCAGGGGTACCTTTACCTTTACCTTTAGTACCTCTGGTTGGCGACACATTGTGCTCCTTCTGGGGGAGTTTGTCCACCTTTGGTCCCCACAACGGCCACATCCCAGGAACGGCTGTGTCTGGCTAAACCAGGTGAGGGTGGCTGATGGGTCTCAGACCCTTGGTGAGTTAAGAATGTCTCCTGCATGCAAGGACAGGCTCTGGAGGATTGAGTGGATGAGACCAAGAGTGGGTCCAGCGGTCAAGAAGGCAATTTCTGCATGTGCTGTAGAGAGAAATGAGTGTCAGGTGTGCGTGCAGGAGCCAGGCCCTGTGACCAATAGGACTCTGCAGGACTGGGGCCTTCCTAAGTTTGTTCTGAAGAGGCAAGGCGCAGCCACACAGGTGAGGCCGATTGGTAACTCATATTACCTGGGGGCAAGAGCCGGGAAAGGATATAAGGCCAGCATTTTCCCTTCAGTTCTTTGCCACAGCAACATGTTTCTTGCCTTGCTGTGTTTGACTTCTTGATCCTCAAACCCCTGACTTCGTGACTCCTTGCTTCCTGACCCTTGGACCCTTGGCTTCTTGACTCCCGGCTCTCTGACCCTCGGACTCTTGGCTTTCTGACTCCTGGCTTCTGGACTCCCATTCCTGCTCCCACCCCACCATCTTGCCCCCGGTCCCGACGTCCCCAGCTGGGACTTCAATCACCCGTGAACTGGGTCTTGACAATGAGGGGCAGACGGAGCTTGTGCACATGGGAAGCTAGCCCATCTAGGAGAAGGAAACTCTGATCCTAAAGCTCTGCTGCCTTGTGGGATAACTTCAGAAGAAAAGGTTCAGGAGTAAACCCGACACAAATCCGGAGTGGAGTCCCTAAGGCAGTTGGGTGGCATCTTGTACACCTCCTTCCAGCAACTCCTGCAGCCAAGCTGGTGCCAATTGTATTGCTCTTCTTTCCTTTGGACCACATCAGGGAGTCCAAGAGAGGAACTTGGACTGGGGAGACTAATTAAGAGGTCCCTGCCTGGGATAAGCTAGCAAAATTTGGGACAAAACTAGCAAAATTCCTTTGGGGAGTGTTCACATGCAATTGGGGGTAAATTTGGAAACTGAGAATATTGTTTTTATGTTAATTTTATGTTCATTCTTAATTATTGGTGACTTCACTGTATTTTGGTTACTTTGATAATTCCATTCTACGACTTAACTGCCCTAGCTACTCTGCCCTCCCAAGCTTTTGAAGATAGCTGTGTTGACACACAGAAATTAGATCAGTGGGAATTTTCCCATCACTTTTCTCTGCATGACCTGAGAAGCCTGTCAGGTTGCTGGGAAAGGAGCAGTTTTAAAAACAGACAGCCTCTAATCAATGTCAGGAAATTTCCAAAGATGCAATAAATACATGGATGATACTACTGCAGCAAAAAAAAAAAAAAAAAAAAAAAAAAACCAAAAAAAAAGAGGGGGAGAAACTCCACGTTCTATATTAGTCTGTCTCTGGTATTAGGGAAAACAATGACAGAGACAGCAATTTTCATTGTGACTTGCTTTGTGAGCTTTCCATGTTCCTCAGGGCTGGTCACAACTTAAAGTTCAGTGCTGAACAAGACAGACCTTGGTTTGATCCCCAGGATAATTCTTGGTCTCCTGTTCGCAGAGGCTACTGGTCAAATTGTAGCAGTGAACGATCTGAACCAGGGGTAGGCAACCTAAGGCCCGTGGGCTGGATGCGGCCCAATCGCCTTCTCAATCCGGCCCGCAGATGGTCCGGGAATCAGCATGTTTTTACATGAGTAGAATGTGTCCTTTTATTTAAAATGCATCTCTGAGTTATTTGTGGGACATAGGAATGCGTTCATTCCCCCCCCCCAAAAAAAATATAATCTGGCTCCCCACATGGTCTGAGGGACGGTGGACCGGCCCATGGCTGAAAAAGGTTGCTGACCCCTGATCTGAACTATCTGGGAGCCTTTTATGTCCAATGTGAGGCGATTCCAGGTCTTTCCTCGAGGTGGAGCCCTGTCCCTGCCATATACCAGTCACGGAAGTGGAGTGGAAATTGCCCTGTGCCTTGTTGCTATTTCCTAGCTCCCACTGTAGTTTTGAGCCTTCAGTTTTGGGTTGGGAGGGAGCTCCTAGATACCTAACTGAGGAGAGGAACCGGCAAAAGTGTCCCTTGGATCTGGGAACTGTGTGGGTCACCCAGCTCTCCTCACTGTAATCATGAACCTTAGGCTCTCAGCCGCCTAGGGCTGCATATATTTTGGAGGTCTTTGTTTTTGTTGGTACGAAATCAACTAACTGATGCTGAGCAACTAACTATGCAGCTCCTATAAAGCCTGTGTTCCTTTACCGTATATTGAAAACAAGGACACAGGCCCTTGTTCTCCATGCTAGGGAAAAAATATGGGCTCCTTTGCTGAAGACTAAGAGCTGTGTACACACCCTGCCTTCAAAACACATTCAAAGCAAATTCCCCCCGCCCCGCCTCAAAGAATTGTGGGCACTGTACAGTGGTACCTCGGGTTAAGTACTTAATTCGTTCCAGAGGTCTGTACTTAACCTGAAACTGTTCTTAACCTGAAGCACCACTTTAGCTAATGGGGCCTCCTGCTGCTGCCGCGCCGCCGAAGCACAATTTCTGTTCTCATCCTGAAGGAAAATTCTTAACCTGAAGCACTATTTCTGGGTTAGTGGAGTGTGTAACCTGAAGCGTATGTAACCTGAAGCGTATGTAACCCGAGGTACCACTGTAGTTTGTTAAGGCCACTGGGAATTGTAACTCTACAGTGCCCAGAATTCCTTGAGGGAAAGGATGTGCTTCAATTGTGCTTTAAAGATGTAGTGCGTAAGCAGAAACTCGACAGAGGTCTTGTCCACATTTCGGCTTGTTCCGTGCCTAGAAAGCATGGATCCGAGCAGTTTTGCCTTTGCTTCACCGCTTCTGCAGGAAAACCTGCTCTTTAACACTAAAATGGAAAAAGCAGCAATCCACAGAAAAAACAATTGCCGCTTGTTCTGATTCAGTGCTAAAGATTGGGTTTTTCCAGTGGTTGGGGCAAACAAGAGGTGTAGATAAGCCCAGGTTGTTGCTCATGTTCCATTCATTTCTATGGTGTGTACACAGGAAACTTCTCAGTTAATTGTATTTCCCAGGAAGATCCCTAGCTTTGTCGCCATGGGCACTGCGCACATTTGCAATGCCTTTTAAACTCACTTCCAGTTCTTGATCTGGAAATCACAAGGCTCCTTGGCACCTAGCCATTCTAAGAAAAGCATCACATTAAAAGGCTGTCCAACTAGTTAAACCAATTAAGCAGGTGATGTCATTGGGGCTGAATGGGTTGGCCAAGTTAACCACTGCTTTGCCACACAGCCCTTTCAGAGCACGGAGGTGCAGACTCGCAGAAGCAGGAAGGGCGTGGAAATTAATGGACCTCTGTTAGTCATCAGACGCATGGAAAGCGCAGGGAGTTAGACCAGAAGATGTGAACACTTGCATGTTTAAGCACGAACACACACACACACCATTGCTTTGTTGATGTTTTTAACTGCAAGCTGAATTCTTTTCTCCATCAATTTTCTTTTGAACTTAACAGGAAAGGTTTCCCAGGGCTTTTTAACCCAGTGACGAAAGCATGCCATTTAGCAGGTTTATAGCTAGCTGCCTTACACTAAGTCAGACCATAAGTCAGGGGTCGGCAACCTAGGGCCCATGGGCTGCAAGCGGCCCACAGGGGTCATTTAACCAGCCCACAAACTGCCCACAAACCAAGCCGCCCGCTTGGTGAGTCCCTGCGCACTGCACTAAACTGCGCAGGTACAGGCGCCGGAAATCACGGCGGAGGGATCTCCGCTGGAGTGAACCAACCCAGGCGAGGTAAACCTTGCTGACCCCTGCCATAAGTCCATCTAGCTCAGTATTGTCTACACTGATTGGCAGCGACAAAGTTCCAGGAGGGTGATGCCACCACTTGCCTGGACAGTCCAAAGGGTGACACTGGCTGCCTGCTTCCTCTTCCTCTTCCTCCTCGGTCTCATTGCTGCACCTGGCAAACTCATCAGGGAGCAGGGCAAAAGGAGTGTTTGTTGGCTCCACCTGCCACTGCCTCTGGCACCACCACCTGTGGGTTTCCCTGCCTTCTGCCATACCCAGTCTCAATGGCCACCAGCCCACCACTGCTGCCACAGCCTCATCCTTGCCCCACTGTGCTGCAGTGTCAGGAATAACAGAATCATAGAGTTGGAAGGGACCTCGAAGGGCCATCTAGTCCAACCCCCTGCAATGCAGGAATCTTGCTCACAACTGTCCCTGGGTGGGCTTGAACCACCAACTTTCTGGTTAACAGCCAGACGTGCTGACCCATTGTGCCACAGAGATACAGCTCCACCCCCACATCGATCGAATACAATAACCAATCCATCAACAGCTTGTTGCAGTCCTCCTTGTCAAGCTGTTTCTTCCCTTGCCCCCTGAGGCTGAGTTTCCCTGGCTGCTCTGCTGTCACACCCCCTCGTGACATTTGGAGCTGTCCTTCAAGGTGTTCTTAGGACATGGCAAGGGCCACCATAGAGCCTCTTGCCTCCTTGCAATTGGCACTTTCCCAATTTCGTTATGTTCTGCAAGTTTTAATCCACCACTGCCCTTTTTAATGTATGCCATGAGAGAACCTTATAAAAAGCACTCAGTGCTTTACAGGACAGCATGAGCACAAGGACAGGGCACAGGCTCTGCCCTCAAGCAGCTTACAATCAGATGCTCCTCCCCCATCCCCTCCAGCATCAAAACAGAGACAATAAAGGTGCCATAAAATTGGGACTGATAGTCCCTGGCAAATTGGCCTCACTGAACTCAATGTGTAGACATGCACGGTCAACTTTCCTCCATCCTGCAGCCTTACGTTTTTTTAAAAGGAAATTTATTTTATTATTTATAAATAGTTTTTAAAAACCCCATCTCAGATTGGTTTATAAAAAAAGATGAGAGTAAAATTATCAATAAAAAGAATTTAAGACTTTCAAAATGTAAAGTAACAGAATAAAAACAGATGGGAACTTGCATCAGTTTTCTAAACATCTGGGTAAAAGTAAAGGTAAAGGGACCCCTGACCATTAGGTTCAGTCGTGGCCGACTCTGGGGTTGCGGCGCTCATCTCGCTTTATTGGCTGTGGGAGCTGGTGTACAGCTTCTGGGTCATGTGGCCAGCATGACTAAGCCGCTTCTGGTGAACCAGAGCAGCGCATGGAAACGTCGTTTATCTTCCCGCCGGAGTGGTACCTATTGATCTACTTGCACTTTGACGTGCTTTTGAACTGTTAGGTTGGCAGGAGCTGGGACCGAGCAATGGGAGCTCACCCCCATCGCAGGGATTCGAACTGCCAACCTTCTGATTGGCATGTCCTAGGCTCTGTAGTTTAACCCACAGCGCCACCTGCGTCCCAAAACATCTGGATAGGCTTGTCTAAACAAAAACGTTTTTTAGCAGGCTCTGAAAAGAGTATAGTGAAGGCAATCAACTGGCTGAGTGCTTGCATGCAACTTCCTAGCCCAGACAATACTCTTTGCTAATCTGGTGCTGTCCAGATGTTTTGGGCCACAATCCCAACCATGCGAGTTGAAGTCCAGAACATCTATAGGGCACTAGGTTGTTGAAGGCAGGCTCAGTGTAAGAAATATAAACGCAATGGCTTGGTAAGGAGAACTCAAGGCAGCAGTAATTGAAATAGAACTGGAGCTGGCAGGGCCCTTCCACTGGAGGAGAAAAATGGGGGGAGGTCTGGGGCAAAGAAACCTGGAGATTTATGGCCAAGTGCTGCTGGCTCGCCCTTTGCATCTCGCTTCTGAAGTAGATCCACGTACGGCCCGGAGCAGCCGAAACGTCAGAGTCAGCAGAAAAAGCAATTACTCCTGCCATGCAAAGTGCAGCCTGGTCCGTCAAGGATTTGTGTGAAAAACAGACAGGTGGCTGAAGTGGGAGCGACTGGGACTTTTTCTCTCCTCTGCTCATGTAACAACAGCTTGGCATGCAGAAATTAAAACAGATAAAGCGGCGGGGGGGGACGGGACTTTTCAGACCGAGAGCCATATTCCCTCCTGGTTGACCTTCTGAGGGCCATATGCCAGCAGTGGGCAGGGCCAGAGACAAAAGCAGGCAGAGCATTCAATGTAAATGTTACCTTTTTAAGGTAGGTTGTGATTGCGTCACTGTCATGGGCAGCTGCTGGGTAGCTCTGGAGAACTCTCGTGTGTGGCAGAAACAACCTAACCTATGCACACACTTACCTAGGAGTAAAGGCCTTTTCAGCATAAGAGTAGACAAATCTGACCATTTTGGTTTGGCCCGGTGTCTCTTCCCCCCCCCTATTCTTAAATTGAGTTCACCACATTTCCACATCCACTTGTGAATTATTATTTTTTAAAGTCCCCCTGAAAATTCATCAGCATTTAGATAATGTATGCATTTCTCCAAATATACACATCTGGCACGCACTTTTGCCTAACACACACATTCTTGCAAGCAATTTCTCCTGACATAATGTATTTATAGCATTGTTTTCACGTGCAATTTTATGCAGATTTTCCCCTAATATATGCATCCTTGTACACATTTTTGACTGGAGAAACATGCCTTGCAAAATTTGCAGAAGTGTGAATGTTGAAGGATAGCTGTGTTTTGGTTTGTGCATTCAACACCCCCACCCCCACCCGCAGGAAGTGCAAGTTATGTTATGTTACAATCTAATCCGGTCCAAGTTTCTCCTGCATCCCTCAGGCAAAACTTTCCCCCTCCTTGCCCAGCAGGAAACTCTTCCCAAGAGAGAAGAGCGTGGCATGGGGTTACCAGTTTGCAATGAAATGCCTCCGCCACTTTGCCCATTGCAGCAGGTGGGGGTGGTAGTCAGCGGTCACCTTTTTTCCTCCACGCAAGGAAAAGTTACTAAGGTTGATATCTGCAAATCGATTGGTGATTAAAGGCACAAGAGCAGACCTTTTCCTCCCTGGTCAATTGGCGCGAGAGGCTGCAGATGGGTCGGGGGAAATGAAGGCCATGATCTTTGCTGCGTCCCAAGCTTCAGCAAACTTCACTGCCTCTTCCCAAGCCAATTGACTGTGTCTGCTTAATAAGTATAGTACTTAAATAGTGATAAACCTGTGCAAGGGCCATTGCTCTCCTGTGTGTTTCTCTGGGATGGGATGTGGGCAACAGTGAAACCAGATGGCTGGAATTAAGCACTCTGCGGACCTCTGCACTGCTAAGCAGTTAGTTTGGGCTATGGTATATTGGTATGAGGAGGGCCAGCCCACCCATGAGGCAAGGTGAGGCGACCGCGTCAGGCGGCAGGATCCACCGGGACAGCAGATCCAACCTGCAAGGACCGTGTTGCCCTTGTAACAACAGCAGCTGTGGTGCATTCCTTGGAGGTCGGGTCTGCCGGCTCTTCTGTAGCCACCCCTCCCCAACTGTGCCATGGACTGGTATCTGAAGAAGTGTGCATACCCAGAACAAACTTAGCTGGTCTCTAAGGTGCTACTGGACAATTTTTTTTATTTATAAGGACTGGACCCGTCACTTGTCATGGAAGGAGGGCTTGCACATAAGTGTGCCATAGCTGTCAACTTTCAGATTTGAAAATAAGGGATCAGCAGCCTCACCTGTCTACGGGATATCTAACAATCCGGGATAGCAGCGGGAAACGGTGCTGGAATAAGGGAATTACCGGCAAAAAAAGGGAAGGTTGACAGCTATGAAGTGTGCCTTGTGTCAGGATGGCTGTAGCAACGGCACGGATACCTGAATATTAGCAGGAAATTTACTGTGGTGGAAACGCCCCCCCCCCAATTGCATCCATCCCTGTTTCTCAGAGGAATTTTCACTGAGTTGTCAACGTGAGTGGCTTCTCCTTTCCACTTTATCTCGAATGTCCAAACCGCTCGATTGGTGGTGCTTATTGTGGGATGGGTGCGGCTCATGCATGGAAGATTTTGTTTGTTTGTTTGTTTGTTTGTTTGTTTGTTTGTTTGTTTGTTTGCAGGGACCACATGGCATCAAAATGCAAGCCCATATTCTCCTCACCCCCAAATTAATTTGGATCAAGCCTTTCTAGGGTAAATTCAACTACAGTCCGAAACCTGTTACCAGTGACTCATTTAGATATAGGAACGAGCTGTTTTCAATATTTTGGCCCCGTCTGGAAACACCCCGACATGGCTACTCCTCTGGAAGTTTCCAGAAGTATCCATACTACATTTAAGAATGTGTTACCATTTTCAAAATCTGGACTTAAACCAGCCTGTATGCTAAAACAAGCAAACATGTTATTTGATAGAAACATTTCCGGGCTTGCTACCCTTCATCTGACATGACTCTTCGACCTCCTGGCAAGTAGAAATTCAGCATATGAATCTTTTCCCGTCACTACCCCTCTGTGTTGCAAAGGCAACATGTGCTGAATTTCTGCACAAGGTGCAGAACTTCTGTCCCCAGTAGGGACATTCCTAACTGTAGCTGTTCTCTCAACTTGAGTCAGCGGCCTCTGGAGTATATTGAAATAGCATCCAAGGGGCTTTCCAGAGATTATCCTTTCATTGTACTGATACAGATAAGTGGATGGATGGATAATTATTAGTTGTTGCAGGGGGTTTACTTGCCTTTCTGCAGGCTGCTGTATCTATTGCAGAGCCAACCTCTTTCTTAGTATCAGAGCATATTCACTCTTCCTCTTGTCCTGTTTCTTTCCGCCAGGGAAAACCACTCTCTAGCGCTCAATCTGAGCCAACAGCAACTGAGTTTTTGTGAATTGCTGTTTGTTCCAATACAGCACTAAAGAGCAGGTTTTCACTAAGAAAGGAGCAGGGCAAGTGGAAAACCACTTGACCACCCCACCTTTTGCAACTTCTTAGCTTGCCTCTGTCATTGAGCTGGCCCTACACACAGAAGAAGAAGAAGAGTTTGGATTTGATATCCCGCTTTATCACTACCCAAAGTAGTCTCAAAGCGGCTAACATTCTCCTTTCCCTTCCTCCCCCACAACAAACACTCTGTGAGGTGAGTGGGGCTGAGAGACTTCAGAGAAGTGTGACTAGCCCAAGGTCACCCAGCAGCTGCATGTGGAGGAGCGGAGACACGAACCTGGTTCACCAGATTACGAGTCCACCACTCTTAACCACTACACCACACTGGCTCTCTGCTCTCCCACTCAGTGCAAAAGGAAGAGGTACTGAATGACTGGATCCAGACTAGAGCAGCTGTAGTGCAATGATTTCCAGTCTGATTTCTTCCTCCTGCATCTGGGAAGCTGGTCAGATTCCATCCATCTGCCTTGTGTACATGCAGGAACTTTGCTTCTGCACACTGAGGGCTGCCAGTTCAGATGCTTCACTCTGCATTTTTTCCGTCACTCATGGGAGCGCTGTACTCACGAGTTCAGTGAAGTGTGTGAGAGCCAGGGAGTTGTCAGAGCTTGGCAAAATCCCCACTCTTTTCTTAGCCACTTTTTGGCGCTTCTGTGGTCGTGAAATGACTGAGAGATCCATGAGCAGCTATCAGATAAATGTCTGGGCTTTCAATTCCCCACTGGCCCAGGAGCCCAATGACCCTGACATCCTTAAAATATATTTCTATATATTGGAGTAAATCAAACAAATCCATACAATAAAGGCAATAGAAATATCTGAGAGAGGCTTAATAGCAGTTGGTAAATTACTTAAGACCATTAGGAAAACCCAATTTCACATTGTTCTGTTGAGAGGAAGTCCTGTGCATCTGTTGCATATAAGATAAAATCCCACCAAACAGTATAGAATTTGCCAGGGTCCTCCAAGCCTTTGGCAACATGTAATTTATGAGTTATTTTTTTCCAGCTAGTTCTAATATTTTTAATACCAAAGTGAAAGTGACAAATCCTGCAAGGTTTTCTATTTGGGAGCAATTTGGGGGTTCCATGGGACACCCTCCCATCCCCCACTTCATCAAGCCCCATAGCAAATTAGAAGGGTCTCTGCTGCTTAGGGGGGGTGGGGAGCAGTGGAGAAGTCATTGTGGTGCAAATGTATCCCTGGAGCCAAACCTGGCAGTCCTGCTGCTGTGATCGCACCACGCTGACCTCCCTGCCTCCTCGCCCCTCTCCTTCCCGATAAGCAACAGTGACCTGCCTGCCAGGAAGCTAGCACAGAGTCTCTGCCCCACCTGTTGAGTCACTTCTGTTGAAGAACAAGTCCTCAGTGTAGCTGGCTTTAGTTAAGATTTCAGTTCCTCTTTTCTGCTGAAATGGTTACTGTCAATGCCCTGTTGACCTTGTCTGAATCCAAGTTGCTGGGAATAAGTGGAGTGAGTTGCTGTTGCACTCAGGTCCTGTTTGCAGGCATCTGGTTGGCCACTGTGAGAACAGGATGCTGGACTAAATGGGCCATTCGCCTGATGCACCAAGCTCTTCTTATGAATGTGTGTATGTGTGCTTATTTAACTTATATGCAGAATACATCATGCGAAAGGCTGGGCTGGATGAATCCCTAGCCGGAATTAAGATTGCCGGAAGAAATATCAACAACCTCAGATATGCAGATGACACAACCTTGATGGCAGAAAGTGAGGAGGAATTAAAGAACCTTTTAATGAGGGTGAAAGAGGAGAGCGCAAAATATGGTCTGAAGCTCAACATCAAAAAAACGAAGATCATGGCCACTGGTCCCATCACCTCCTGGCAAATAGAAGGGGAAGAAATGGAGGCAGCGAGAGATTTTACCTTCTTGGGCTCCATGATCACTGCAGATGGTGACAGCAGCCACGAAATTAAAAGACGCCTGCTCCTTGGGAGAAAAGCAATGACAAACCTAGACACCATATTAAAAAGCAGAGACATCATCTTGCCGACAAAGGTCTGTATAGTGAAAGCTATGGTTTTCCCAGTAGTGATGTATGGAAGTGAGAGCTGGACCATAAAGAAGGCTGACTCCGCTAACCCAGAAATAGTACCTCAGGTTAAGAACTTTGCTTCAGGATGAGAACAGAAATTGTGCTCCGGTGGTGCAGCAGCAGCAGGAGGCCCCATTAGCTAAAATGGTCTTCAGGTTAAGAACAGTTTCAGGTTAAGAACGGACCTCCGGAATGAATTAAGTTCTTAACCTGAGGTACCACTGTACTAGACAGCATCTTAAAAAGCAGAGACATCACCTTGCCAACAAAGGTCCATATAGTTAAAGCTATGGTTTCCCAGTAGTGATGTATGGAAGTGAGAGCTGGACCATAAAGAAGGCTGATCGCTGAAGAATTGATGCTTTTGAATTATGGTGCAGGAGGAGACTCTTGAGAGTCCCATGGACTGCAAGAAGATCAAACCTATCTATTCTTAAGGAAATCAGCCCTGAGTGCTCAGTGGAAGGACAGATTGTGAAGCTGAGGCTCCAATACTTTGGCCACCTCATGAGAAGAGAAGACTCCCTGGAAAAGACCCTGATGTTGGGAAAGATGGAGGGCACAAGGAGAAGGGGACGACAGAGGACGAGATGGTTGGACAGTGTTCTTGAAGTTACCAGCATGAGTCTGACCAAACTGCGGGAGGCAGTGGAAGACAGGAGTGCCTGGCGTGCTCTGGTCCAGGGGATCACGAAGAGGTGGACACGACTAAACAACTAAACAACCACAACAACAACACTGTACTAGGAACCTTGGGGAAAGCTACAGTCCTCCCACTAATTGGGCTGAGCTAGGATTTGACCTGGGGGGTGGGGTGGAGCTCTCCTGGCAGTGGGGCCTTTAGCTGAGGTTCATTCCATAAAGACTTCAGAGTGAGCCTTAACAGTTGTGACTCCATTTTGGAATTCCCTCCCTTCTGAGGTTACATCCACACCACAGATTTACAGCACTTGACTTCCCCAAAGAAACCTGGGAACTGTATTGTACCCCCTCACCCACCTATGATTACTGACACCTTTAACAAACCACAGTTTCCACAGTTCTCTGGGGAAAGCTCTGCTCTTTAAATATGTGGTGCGGCCTCCACAGGCACATACCTCCACATGTGGTGGGATTGCCCCAAAATCCAACTATTCTGGACAACAACCATACGAGAAATAAGTAAAATAACCAAACCACACCAGAATTGGCCTTACTAAACATCTTCCAAGACAATAATGCCCACTTACACCACAAAGAGCTCATAACCCACCTACTTTCAGCAGCCAGAAGCATCATAGCCAGACACTGGAGAGACCTGTCAGGAGTAAGCATGGACCAATGGTCCCAAATAGTATGGGAAACAGCCTTACTAGAAAAATTAACCAATAAACTGAAACTGACACGGGGACAAATAGAAGAAGACACCTTCACCCCTGTATGGCTCACCTTTATCACATACACAGCCCAACAAGACAATGACAAAAATCCACCAACAGCATACAAGTCAATATGGCTAACCTGACCCAAAACACCCACCCACCCCACTCACACACGAAAACAAAGACCACCACAGCCAACCACAGATGAACAACCACACCCTAGGCCAACCCCAACCTCTCTCACCACCAAAGGAACACAAGTGAACAGCAAAGAACCTGCACAAGCAACGCTGACACCAAACCCTACATATAGTAAGTAAAATAGAAACATCACCACCCAACTCCACCCCGACCCATCTCTTCCCCCCCTCCACCTCTTTCCCCCTTTTCTTCCCAATGTCTCAACAAATGAAACTGATTTGTAAAAATGTTACATGGGGGGGGGGGGGAATTATACGAGAGACATTGCACACACTTTTGTAAATCAATAAAATCTTTGATAAAAAAAATATATGTGGTACGGATGGAGATACGATGGGCGTTTAATTGTTCTGTGTCAGCTGAAGACATGGTCATTTGCCCAGCCCTTTAATGAAGTTTTCTGTCAGATTGGTTGTTTATGTATTATTCCTGGATTGTAATTTATCTGCCTTTGCTTCGAGCTGATTGCATTATGTATCTGGTTTGCACTTTTAATTGTAATCCGCTCTGGTCTTGCAATGAAGAATGGGCTAGTCATGCTTTAAATAAGTAAAATACATCACACAATTATGTTATTGCGAGTAGGGGATGTATTAAAAGGGGTGGGAGAGGGTTGCTGCAAAGCCTTTTGATTTTTCAGGGGTGCTGCAAAATGGATCATAAGCAGTGGTCCATTCTGAGTGAGGGCAATACAGACTCAGAATCAGTGACCTCACTCTTAACTGCCTTCGGGACTTCCACATGTATTCATTCATAATTCTGTGCCATCTCATAATCAATCTGCATTTTAAAAAATCCATATGGAAATTTGCATTTAAATATGTACTTCTCATTATTGAGAATGAATAAGGAGCAGTGTTCTCCTCTGACTTGCAACTCAGTGGTAAAGAGAGCCAAACATTTAAGTTGGCAATAATAATTACATCTTCCTTAGTTCTTGGGAGCGCAATATTGCCTCTGCTGTTGTTAACGTTGCCAGAGATTGCTGCAAAAACTCCTGTGTGCTGTTCATCTTCTCTCTCTGGACCAGGAAATGCCAGGGACACTCCGAGCTACACTGCCAGTGCGCGGGGCAAGATCCTGCCTTAGAAAAGCACATCTAAATACTGCTGTTGTGCCACTGGGAACCTCCTTTAACACGATGAGCAAGCTTTGTTTTGCTGTCCCCGTCTGGTGACTCATATCTGGCAGCTTGGGAGGCACATTCCCTTTGCCTTTGTTTTGCATGGGGCGTTGCTGTTGCTGTGGAATGGGGGAAGTCAAAACTCTTGCACCTCTGCAGCGTGGAGAGGAAAGGTTTCCTGCTGCGGAGTGGCAGGCCTGGTTTGTCCACTTCTCTTTCCGGCAGCATTCCTCAGCACCACAGAACCTTTGCCCAGACACCCCAGATGTCAGTGACCTTGTTGCGATTACTCAGTGGCAAACAGAAGCCACTCTGCATGGACTCAGAGGCACTACTGCCACCACCTCTTCCATTAACTGCAGCTTTTTGTTGCAGACGTTACACAGGTGGACTTTAGCCCCCTCTCCCTGCCCACATCATAGAATCATAGAGCGGTAGAGTTGGAAGGGACCCATCTGGGGCCATCTAGCCCAGCCCCTTGCACATCCCGTCATCGCCAGGAGAAGGTTTGCCTGCCTTGTCCCCATATGCCTGAGTGCTGCTAAAAGAACAAGCCAAGGTGCAGGAGCAGGGCCAGTTAAAAAGATGCCAGCCTGAGCGACTGAACCGGTGCCACATCCGCCTGCTCTCTGGGGAACAGAGGCTGAGATGGGAAAATCAGCAGAGCCGCAGAAAGCCTGACCTGTAGGGTGAAGGTGCAGCACATTAACAGGGTGGGGGCTGGGGGGCGGCGGGGGAGAGCCGATTACCGGGAACAGAGCTCCCCCCCCCCCCCGCAGCCCCCTCCACCTCTGCCCTCCTCGCCTGCCTCTCTCCAATTGCCATCTCTTACCTTGCTGCTGAACGGTTGCCAAAGGAGGCAGGCCTCTAGAGAAGGATTTATGGGCAGTGATTAAAGAGCAGCAGGCAGCCCTGCTCAGTTTGATTTCACCCTGGCTACAAAAAGCCTGGGAGAAAACAAATTGTTGTGAATTTGAAGTAATTAAACGGGTGAAAGAAAAATGTGCGGTTTGATGCATGGGGCTAGCACTGGCGGGAACAGGGGGTGGGAGGGAGAGTGGATTCAAGTGTGTGTGTGTGTGTGTGTGTGTGTGTGTGTGTGTGTGTGTTACACACACATGCACCTCTTTCTTCCCTTAAATCAATGCGCTGAAGCAAATGTGAAATATTCTCAGATCCTGGAATCTTCTAAAACAGGAGGCGGCAACCTGTGGGCTGTGTATAACCCTCAGCTGAATTTCAGAAGCCCTCCCCCTCTGCAAGCCATCAGGCCAGATCTGAGACAAGGCTTATCTATCTATTCCCAAGGCCTCACTCCTGTCAGCAATCAGATTGCAGCATTTGGCACTAACTGCAGCTTCCGGATCAAGCACGAGAGAAGACCCGCTTGGAATGCACTGCAGTAATCCAGTCTTGAAGAAGTGCATGAACTACTGCAGCCAAGCTTTCCTGGCAAGCTTAATTTAAATAAGATTTTTTTGAGGGGGGGATCTTGGGGACCCACCCACAAAGAATTTGGGAGGGTGGATGCAACCAGTGGGCTGCAGATTAGCCACTCCTGGTTTGAATGCTAGAATTGCAAAACTACAACCATCGGATTATAAAATACTTTAAAAACTGAAAAATATATATAAAGGTAACATCAAAATAAACCCACAGCAGAGCAGAGGGTGTTAGCAGACCGCTTTTCTCAAAGTACTTTTAAAAAACGGGTCTCAACCTACCTCTAGGAGGGTGACAAGAGGGGTGTGTATGAAATGGGGGCGCCTCCCTGCCACTTGAGGGGGGAACAGCTGTCTCCTGCCCGCCCACCAGGGGTGAAATTCCCTTTGATTTCTTGGGTAGGCCCTCTGCTTTTGGATGGCAAATAATGGCACAGAGCTCCTAGGGGCAGGACTGGCAGTCTCTCAACTGTGAGAAATGTGGTGCAGCAGGATCCAATTTTGCAGCTCTCGGCTTCGGAAGAGTCACCGTTTTGCAAAATGAAAACGAAATGAAAACACTTTCCTTTTTTTATCAAGAACGTGTGATGGGCAGGGAACCGGGGCGCACCTAACAGCTGCTCACTTTAACAAATAACCAGCACGTGATTCACCACGTTGGGCCTTATTGCTATAAAACCTAAATAAAACCTATTATTCAATGGTCTGAAGATTTTACGGCCCTTCCTACATTTGAATGCAGAACTGTCAATCTCATCCCAATATTTACTTGGGCATAAGGACTGCTTTAGTTAATAGATGTTTGAATTGGGATCATTAACGTCAGCTGACTTCTCTTTTTTGCTTCCTGCTACAATTCCAGTATTTTTCTCTCTCCTCTGAGCTGCACCTGATAATAGCAATAAAAGAGAAAGAAAAGGAACATATATTTATAATTAAATTAAACAAAGTTTAAATGGACAGAAGTGTTCAGCCTGGAGAAGAGGAGGTTAAGGGGTGATATGATAGCCATGTTCAAATATATAAAAGGATGTCATATAGAGGAGGGAGAAAGGTTGTTTTCTGCTGCTCCAGAGAAGCGGACACGGAGCAATGGATCCAAACTACAAGAAAGAAGATTCCACCTAAACATTAGGAAGAACTTCCTGACAGTAAGAGCTGTTCGACAGTGGAATTTGCTGCCAAGGAGTGTGGTGGAGTCTCCTTCTTTGGAGGTCTTTAAGCAGAGGCTTGACAACCATATGTCAGGAGTGCTCTGATGGTGTTTCCTGCTTGGCAGGGGGTTGGACTCAATGGCCCTTGTGGTCTATTCCAACTCTATGATTCTATGTTCAATATTAATGGTGCATCTGCAGCAGCTCAACCGGATGCCTTCATCTGCCTCAGCTGCAAGAAACATGTCTCTCCTTTATCTGTCTCTCCAAGCCACAGCAGGCACTGCATCCTTCCAATGGCTTGGCTTTACCCCCCCCCCCCCCCGTTGGAAAATTCCATTCCACCTTTAGTTGCAGACATGAAACTGTTGCATGTCACATGTCTGTTTACATTCCAGCACAGCTTGCTGGGAACTTCCCTTGTGTGTATAGCTTTTACTTTTCCCTGTCTCTCTGAGAAGACAGAGAGATGACATGTTTCTTTGTCCTGATTTATGATTAATAAATCTGTAGTTGTAGCATGCTTCCACAAGCCTCATGCCTATTCTGTGTGCGCAGTTCGCTCTGCTGATATAGTGTGTCCTGGCTTTGAAGCCTGGGTCGCTGATTTACGTCGGAGCAGAGGCCAATGGGTCTTCGCAGCGGGACGGCTGGAAGGAGATGACCCAGCTGGGGCTAGCCAGCTAGCCTCACGACCCTCTGCATGCCGACACACCCCCTTACATTTTTAACAACTACAACAAAACATTTGTGCAAATAAGGAACTGGGTGCTGGTAACCCACACCAGCATTGTAGGGTGGGTGAGGATTGCAGCTGACTTCAGCAGTGAGGAACACAAGAAGAAGAAAAAGCAGGAAGGACAAAGGGACAGAAAAGGCAGAAAAGTTGGTTTCTTATGCTGCTTGATTCTAGTTCTGTGTTTTCACTTCCCTTTGGGTGGGGAAAGCACTTACAATGGGCAGCACTCCCAAAACGTATTGAGCTGGCCTGAACCCACCCTAGGAAAATAGGCCTGGCACCTTCCCCCAACCCCTAATAGCTGGAGACTTTTCACTTCCAGAGAGCGTGCAAGCGAGCGCACAAATTGCTGGTCTGTTATTGAGATTCCCCACAAAAGCCAGGGTGACACCCCCGTTTTCCAGCCCCCATTTTTCCTCACAACAACCCTGTGAGGTGGGTTAGGGATAGAAAGAACAACTTATCTAAAAGCCCCAGTGAACTTTCTGGCTGGAGAGGGGAGATTTCAGTTTATATTCTCCTAAAGTTAAGGCTGAGCATTTTAGGAATTTTCTATTGTTCTTCAGTTTGGCTTGGGGTTTATCTGCATTTTATTCTGTTTTCAGTCGCTTTGAGACTTTTTTGGGGGGGGTATGAAGCAACAGGAATTGCAGTGAACAACAACTCTTCTCAGTTGCCGGGATGGAGAGGGTGTGTGTGTGTGTGTGTGTGTGTGTGCGTGCGTGCGCGCGTGCGCGTGCATAGAAAACTAGCCTAAAGGTAAAACTTACATTCATTGCCCTGCCCACTTTTGCCTTTGGTTCTGGAATGTGGCCCCCAGGAAGTTTTTCAGAACAGAATGTGGTCCTCAGCTGAAAACATCTCACCCTGATCTCACAGGACTGGAAGGTGTCCTTCAGGTAACCTAGTCCCGAGTCGCTCAGGGCTTTACAAAACAGAAATGAGTTTATAGAGCATTCATTTGTTTGCAGGGAGGTCAACATTACCTGGCACTACCCAGTGCATCTTCCCTACATTTCCCCAATTGCCAAAAGTCTGGATATTTTGAGGAAGAGGGTTTGTTGAGCAAAAGGCTCCCAATCAACTTGTTACACAATCTGAATTGGCTGGTTATGCCATTGAATCCCACCAGAGAAATTAAGACCCTCTGGAAAGACCCTTGATTTGGAGCACTTATGCAAAGACCCTCCTCCCCCTCACTTTGGGGCTTTTGCCATAAGGAAAGTGGCACGGGTGGTATTTGCTTGGTGTAACTGTCCTCTGAGTTCCCCACAAATGAACCCATCTCCAAAACTACTGTTTTCTGCAGGCAGGCAGCTTGCTGATCTCCAGCCACAGGTGAGTGGGGGAAGACTGCTTCTCTAAGATATCTCTTCTTTGCAGAACAGCTTCAGGCCATTTGCTATCTGTGTGGGGCATCTTCTGATAAGGATTAGCTAATCTCCTTGACAAAAGATGTATCCACCCACAACACTGAGTGAATCTGTCTCTCAAAGGAGATATCCTGAACTAGTAAAGGCAAAGGTAAAGGAACCCCTTACCATTGGGTCCAGTCGTGGCCGACTCTGGTGTTGCGGCGCTCATCTCGCTTCATTGGCCGAGGGAGCCAGAGTACAGCTTCCAGGTCACGTGGCCAGCATGACTAAGCCGCTTCTGGCGAACCAGAGCAGCACACGGAAACACCGTTTACCTTCCCGCCGGAGTGGTACCTATTTATCTACTCTTCTGATCGGCAAGCCCTAGGCTCTGTGGTTTAACCCAAACTAGGCATGGCCAGTCTGATTGACTTCTAACTCAGCTCTCTTTGTTACAATCACAGAACCACTGGGCTCAAACCCTCCCCCCAGCGTCTGATTGATTGATTGATTGATTGATTGATTGCAGTTATCTCCCACCTTTTTCTCCAAGGACCTCAAGAAATCATAGAACTGTAGTTGAAAGGGATCCCTAAGGGTCCCTGCAAAGCAGGAATCTCAACCAAAGAATCCATGACAGACAGACACCAAACCCCTGCTTAAAAACCTCCAAGGACAAAGACTCCACAATCTCCAGAGGGAATCCGTTCCACTGTCAAACAACGACATTAGGCTGAGAGGCGGTGGCATGGAAGCTTTAGCTGAGATTCCTGCATTGCAGGGGGCTGGAACAGATGACCTTTGGGGGTCCCTTCCAACTCTACCATTCTATGCCTGCCTCTAGGTCACCCAGTGAGCTTCATGGCCAAGTGGGGATTTGAACCCTGGTCTCTCAGGTCCTAGTCTGATGTGCTAACCACTAGGCCACCCTGGCAGGTGACACTACTGTATTAGCGATATTCCCATCCTTATGTGGTCCGAGTGGAGACTGAACATGCTTAGCGGTCACGTAATGCTGGCTGGAGAAAGGAGGGAGAGACCCACTGGGGCTTGTAGACTGTGTGTAGCAGTCTACACACCAGCTGCTTTTAAAGACACAGCTGCAGCACTTGCTTGAAACGTTGGCAGCCATAAATATCTCGCCATCCACACTGTCTGTATAGTTTGATCAACTCCGGGAAAGCAGCTCTGTGTGACTTGCCACCAAAGTAGCACCTCCATGTTTGGAAACAGTCTACCTTGCTGCAATGAACGAGAGAGAGGGCCTACATGCTCCTTGTGAGCATGTTGCCTACATCCTCTCCTTGTGATTTTTCTGGGGCTTCTGAGCCAGCCTGTCCAAGAAAACCCCAATTTTATTTCCTGAACTACGAGGGAGGCTCCCTATGCAGAACTGACACAGCAGAGTTCCTCGAAGGCTGGACTCCTTAAACCAGTGCATTCAAAGCCTGTAAAAAGCCCCTTACCCACCACCCCTGTAACGATGGCCACCAATCCTCCAGAGAGAATTCATGGGGATACTTCTGAATAGCCAGGGAGCTGCTGCTCTTCTGCCTTTTGCAGACACAGAGTTTAATTTCCAGTTTTATTCTCTGCTTTTATTGCTGCTTTAATTGCTTTTTCTATTTTATGTCTCGGATTTCTCCAAGTGGCTGGGGAGGTGCGCTTGGCTGCAAGAGCTTCTTAAATCAAGTGGGGTGGGGGGCTTCCTGGGAAAGGAAAACAGAATGGGAGGAAAATAAGCTAGGTGAGTCAGTGCAGGAAAGAACAATAGGTAAAGGGGGTGGAGAGAGAGAGAGAGAGAGAGAGAGAGAGAGAGAGAGAGAGAGAGAGAGAGAGAGAGAAGGAAGCCATATCGGTCCAAAATTATTTAGCTGTGATTTCTGCATTTTATGGGGTTGGACTGGATGACCCTGGGGGGTCCCTTCTAACTGTTAGGGTTCTGATTCCGCGTGAAGAAAAATCCTGTTTTGCTAGAACCAACTGAAATGCCACAAAAGGAGTGAGCAAGCTTCCGTTTTCTCCAGAATTCTTCGTTACAGCCGCTAGACCTCACGCAACGTGGGGAGGAAGGCAAAATCTGGTCTAACCACAAGTCTTAAAATGGAAGCGTAGGTGGCGGTGGGCAGGTTTCAGGCTGCAGCTGCGACTGCTGGGGGAAAGAAGCACGCCATGGCTGAGCGCCCTCCCTTTTGAAGAAAATAAAAATGTAGCCAGTCACCTACATCTGCCTCCGCTCTTAATGAAAATGGACAGGCTAGCAGGGGCTTCGCAGGAGGAACGGCTGCTATCAAGAGCTGCTTGAAAAGTTTGCAACTGTGAGTTGCCGGGTCATATCCAATTTAGTTAAGACTCACTCAAACCCATGGGCTTTATTTCAGCGGGTCTGCTTTGGGGATGACCAACAATGGGGGTTGGACTAGATGACCTTCGGGGTCCCTTCCCAACTCCACAATTCTCTGATCCTATGACTCACTCACTGCTTACATTTCCCCCCTTTCCCTTCTCTCTGTCATTTTGATGCTGCAACTCAGGAATGTGTGTGTGGGGGGGGTCTTCAGTCTCCGAGGCCAGATGCCCCCCCCCCCCCCCAGTTTGGTCCTCAGCTCCCTCACCAGGCCACACTGTTTTGCATCTCTTTGTTGTTTAGTCGTTTAGACGTGTCTGCCTCTTCAGTGTCTGCCTCTTCGTGACCCGCTGGACCAGAGCACGCCAGGCACTTCTGTCTTCCACAGCCTCCCGCAGTTTGGTCAGGCTCATGTTTGTAGCTTTGAGAACACTGTCCAACCATCTCGTCCTCCGTCGTCCCCTTCTCCTTGTGCCCTCAATCTTTCCCAACATCAGGGTCTTCTCCAGGGAGTCTTCTTCTCTCATGAGGTGGCCAAAGTATTGGAGCCTCAGCTTCAGGATCTGTCCTTCCAGTGAGCACTCAGGGCTGATTTCCTTCAGAATGGAGAGGTTTGATCTTCTTGCAGTCCATGGGACTCCCAAGAGTCTCCTCCAGCACCAGAATTCAAAAGCATCAATTCTTCAGTGATCAGCCTTCTTGATGGTCCAGCTCTCACTTCCATACATCACTACTGGGAAAACCATAGCTTTAACTATACGGACCTTGTTGGCAAGGTGATGTCTCGGTTTGCCATCGCTTTTCTCCCAAGAAGCAGGCGTCTTTTAATTTCGTGACTGCTGTCACCATCTGCAGTGATCATGGAGCCCAAGAAAGTAAAATCTCTCACTGCCTCCATTTCTTCCCCTTCTATTTGCCAGGAGGTGATGGGACCAGTGGCCATGATCTCTTTACCTGACTGCAATGTGTCCTTCGACTTTTCTGCCTCTTGCTTTTCAGGAGGGAGCAAAGAGAGGGATGTATGGATGTACTTCACAAACGTGTTTGCTGCTACACCCCCTTTTGTCCGTGGCTGCAGCACTTAGGGCTGGCATGTGGCCTCAAAAAGTGACTTAGAAGGGAACTGCGGCCCTCAAGCTCAAAAAGGGCTTCCCAACACTCTTCCCACAGCGGCTGTTTTTAGCGTTCAGAATGTGCTGCTTTCGTTTTGTTGCGTTCTGGGTTTCTTTGGTAAGCCACTTCATTCTGACGAAAATCAGGTTACAAATAATGAAGTGAGCCAAACCTGCCCTCCTAAGTGCACAATTTAAGGCAGGCTTCCTCAACCCCGGCCCTCCAGATGTTTTTGGCCTACAACTCCCATGATCCCTAGCTAGCAGGACCAGTGGTCAGGGATGATGGGAAATGCAGCCTCAAAACATCTGGAGGGCCGAGGTTGAGGAAGCCTGATTTAAGGGTTTGTTTTGGCTGCATTTAGCGTCCCTGTGACAGGTGGGAATTCAACAGGTGAGCCTTACGGTAGCAGCACATCTGTTGAGCTTCTATGTGGCCCGGGGAAAGGCCAAAGCAAAGGAGGCCCATTCTTAAAAACCTCGACGTAAGTATGCATACTCCGACAGAAATCACAGCGAATCGTACATTTGCTAGGGACCCCAAGGGTCATCTAGTCCAACCCCCGCAATGCAGGAATCTCAGCTAAAGAATCCCCCCTGGATCTAATGCCACCTGCTTTCCAAAACGCATGCTTTGCATTGCTTTATTATGACATTCCTATCCCACCTTTCCTTTTCAGAGTTGGCCTCTCCATTTTATCCTCCACAACAACCCTGTGAGGTAGGCGAGGCCAAAGGAGAGTGAGTCGTCCAGGCTTACCCAGTAAGCCTCCTTCCTGAGCGGAGATGGGATCCCCGCCCTTCCAGGTAAATATATATCATGCGGGTGCAGAAATGGGTCAATGCTCCCATCTCCATTTTCACCGTCGTGTGCTTCCGATTATTTAAATGCAATGACTTCCGGGAAAGCCTTAATGTCACGTTGAACACGTGTTCAGCGGGAAAGGTTGAACACCTTTGCTGCAGTTCAATCCTACGCCTGTTTACTCGGAAGTAAGCCCCGGCACCGATTCCGATGCTACAGAGTTCTGGAGCCAGGCCGCCGGATCCTGTGCAGGTTTACTCGGAAGTAACGCACGCACACGTGCCTAATTTGTGGAATTTCCTTCCCAGTAAACACGCACAGGCTCGGGCTGCCGTTAGGACTTTGCCCTTAAGCGCGGACTGTGCACGGAGCGAAAGTCCCCATCATGCGCTTTTGCACGGGAGTAAGTCGACCCATCCAAAACTGAGCGCGGGGGGTTGCTGCACTCGATCCGGAGCAGAAACCCTCCGGCTCCCGCGGAACCACTTACTCCCGAGTAGACCTGCGTGCGTGCCTGTGTGCGTGCGTGCACGTGGAGGTGGCTCGGGCGGCGGCTTCCCTCTGCCTCCTCCGCGCTAGGCAAGCAGCTCCGCTTTCGGGAGAGACCTTTTACTCCCGAGTAAGCCGCTCCCCTCCTGTCTTCCCCAGCAGAAGCAGCCCAGCCCGAGTTCGCTCCGGCCCGTCAAGGCAGGAGGCGGGGATCGGGGCGGCGCCGGGGGCGGCGCGTCGGGGCGGGCCGGTTTGCGCCCTAGAGGTGCCGGCGGCGGGGCCGGCCGTCGTAGTCCCGTCCCGTCGGGTCCCGCGCGCCACAGCGCCGTCGGAGCGAGCCGCGACCATGCCCCGGCCCGCGAGAGGCTCCGGCGGGCCGTCGGAGCGGAGCCCGCTGCTGAATTACCGGCTGTGCAGCAGCGTCTCGGTGGAAGCGGAGCCGTCCGCGGCCAGGGCCGCCGGGGCGCGCAAGCTGCCCACCTTCCTGGGCGTCGTCGTGCCCACGCTGCTCTCCATGTTCAGCGTGGTGCTTTTCCTGCGCCTCGGTGAGTGGGGCTTTCCCAGCGCGGCTGGAGGAATCTGGCTTCGTATTGTTATTAGTATTGTTACTTTTATTATTTAGTTCGAAAAGCGAGTTGAGCGCGCGTGGCGGAGACCGTATCGCCTGACCCGAAAAGCTCAGTTTGGAGGCGGCGGGGAAGCGCTCGCACTTTGCCTATGCTCAGGAAACCTGGCTCTCAGAGCTGGAGAACCAGGGGAGGGAGCAGCCCTTTGGTTCAAGCTTCATCGTTGCCGCTGTAGGCGTTAGGTGAGCCAGGGATCTCCAGTCCCTCGCTGGAAACTTGCCTTGGGGTGGCAAAGGAACAGTGCCGGCCTGCTTTGCAGGGCTGCTGTACAGCAGGGACTGGACAGGAGGGACACTCCAGGGCTGATGGGAGTCCAGTAATATCCTAGGCCACAGGATTCCCTGCTGCTGGTGAGAAGATGCCTTTGAGATGAAGGCTCTCTTGGCGCCTATATAAATGTGACAAATATTGTTTCACATCTGTTTTAAAGCTCAGTCTGTGCAGAGGTTGCCGCCTCTTGCCCTGAACTTGTTGTCCTTCCTGTTTAAGCCAGGTTGTCCCTGAGGCAATAACCCTGTGTCTAGGTGAGAGCTTCTATAGATGTCCCTCGTATGTTATCCAAACATATCAAAATACGCCCCCATTCATAAAAAGCTAGCATCTCAGGGAGCAATGTCGGCTAGAACCCTTCTCCCTGTGATCCTAGGTTTCTATGGGCAGGGGTTATTGTTTATGTATAGAGCTGCTTTTGGTCATGTTGCTTCCCTGCCAACAACTCTGCTGTCTGGAGTGGAACAGATCAGAGCTGACTCCTGCAGTGAGAATTAAATCCTAGTGACTGTCTGCTGACTTCCTCTTGGCTTCGGGGCACTCTGCCCAACAGCACCTTATAATTAACCAAGTGTTATAAGTCCTCATAAGGTCCTAACTCCTACACTAACCCAGCACATCAGTGCCCTACTATGGGGCCTTTTAACTAGCCTGGCAACTTACCCCACCAAATGCCAGCTTCCCTAAGGAAGTGGTTTTCAAACTTTTTTCTCTGGACCACACTTTCTCAATGAAGACTTCCTTCTGCCACCCTGAATTTTTCATTGATAAGAAACACATTGGATAATAATAATAATAATAATTTATTATTTATACCCTGCCCATCTGACTGGGTTTCCCCAGCTACTCTGGGCGGCTCCCAACAGAATTAATGATAATAATAATAATAATAATAATAAAGTGATAAGACATAAGAAACTTCCCTAAACAGGGCTGCCTTCAGAGGTCTTCTAAAAGTCAGATAGTTGTTTAGTTCCTTGACATCTGATGGGAAGGTGTTCTACAGGGCAGGCAACACCACCGAGAAGGCCCTCTGCCTGGTTCCCTGTAACCTCACTTCTCGCAGTGAGGGAACTGCCAGAAGGCCCTCGGAGCTGGAACTCAGTGAATGATGGGGGTGGAGACGCTCCTTCAGGTATACTGGGCCGAAGCAACAACTTGTGGCAGTGTAAATGTAGAACACAACTATTTATAATATGATCACAGGTAAAGTAAGGGACGCGGGTGGCACTGTGGTCTATACTACAGAGCCTCTTGGGCTTGCCGATAGAAAAGTCGGCGGTTCGAATCCCCGCAACAGAGTGAGCTCCCATTGCTCTGTCCCAGCTTCTGCCAACCTAGCAGTTTGAAAGCATACCAGTGCAAGTATATAAATAGGTACCGCTGTGGCGGGGAAGGTAAACGGCATTTCCATGTGCTCTGGCTCTTGTCACGATGTTCCTTTGCGCCAGAAGTGGTTTAGTTATGCTGGCCACATGACCCAGAAAGCTGTCCGTGGACAAACGCTGGCTCCTTTGGCCTGAAAGTGAGATGAGCGCTGCACTCCATAGTCGCCTTTGACTGGACTTAACTGTCCAGGGGTTCTTTACCTTATGATCACAGGACATCCAGAAGGTATAAAACAATGCAGCTACGTAAGAGCATAAATCATTTCCAAAATATAATTGTAAACTTATGTACCTTAAGGATGCATACAAACTCAGTGAGAGGCATGAGCTTGCTTTTGCTGGGAACTCCCACCATCCCATCAACACAAAGAAGCCTTTCTCTTGTCTGGTTTTCCTCCGAATCACTTGACGTTCTTGTTCTCCTTTTGGAAAGATATCTGCCCATATTTGGCAAATAAAAAAGATATTGTCGTACTATAGTATACAACGCCACACTGAAATGTTTAAACGTTTATTTGATGGCCCTTGAATCTTCCCACCACACTTGCCACCCTCTCCTGCCACACCGTCTGAGAAACACTGTCCTACAAGACCAGGGGTGGGCAACCTAAGGCCCGGGGGCCGGATGCGGCCCAATCGCCACCTCAATTCGGCCCGTGGATGGTTCGGGAATCAGCTTGTTTTTACATGAGTAGAATGTGTCCTTTTATTTAAAATGCATCTCTAGGTTATTTGTGGGGCATAGGAATTCATGCATTTTTTCTCTCCAAAATATAGTCCAGCCCACCACATGGTCTGAGGGACGGTGGACTGGCCCACAGGCCTTAAAAAGGTTGCTGACCCCTGTACAAGACCCATGTCCACTCTTTAAAGCCTGCCTTACAGGGACCTAGAGTTCAGCTGCACCCTCTAGCCTTACTCCCTAGAGCATTTTTTCTGATCTGGCGCCTGGAATACAGTGTCACTCCAGGGTTCCTGATTTGATCCTCATACTATCTGCACTAGTGCCCCACAAAGACCCCTCTTCTGTTATTACTCATGCTTTTAGCAGTTCACTTCTACTTTCTTCTTCCAAAACCCTTACAAACAACCGCAGCACCTCTACTTTGGTCTCCGTACAATCCAAGGCTGCTGCCTCTTATGAACTTGCCCCACTCATGTTATTGCAGTAATGGCTACCTAACCCCTTTCCAAATGCCCCCCTCTGTTCTGGGCTAGAAATATTACTCATTGGCCTGGCCTACCTGCCTGCTGCGAATTTGAAGCGCCTGCAGGGAACCAGGCTGGGAATGAGGGAGATGTTGTAGTCCAAAACATCTGGAGGGCACCAGGTTGGGGAGGGATGGGCTTTGGGCCTTTACCCAGCAGCTTGAATTGGACTTGGGAGAGAATAGGCAGCCTGTCGTTGGCATCCGTCTGTCTTGAGAGACAATGGAGTGTGCCTCCGGGGGCAAAGTCAAACTGCTGCCTTAGCAGCATTGAAGTTACCTCTCTGCGTTGCAAACCTGAGCAATGGGTCTGAAGCAAAACGTTTGGCACCAGCTTGGCTGCAGGAGTTGCTGGAGGGAGGTGTCCAAGGAGCCATACAACCGTCTTAGGGACTGCACTCCAGATTTGTGTATGGTTTACTCCAGAGTTTTCCAAACCTTTTATATTGGTGACACACTTTTTAGACATGCGTCATTTCATGACACAGTAATTCTTTATGTGTGTGTGTGTGTGTGTGTGTATATATATTAGTTTTTTAACATATCATTTTCAATAGTAATTAAACATGCTTTTACATCTTATACAATTTTTTGACTTCCCTCAATCTCATCTGAAAATTTTCCAGTCTAATCTCTTAGTATACATTTCTTACTTTCCCTATGACATTTAAATCTCATAGCTGTTATCTCTATTCTTTTTCTACTTTGTAACGTTTCATAGATTTCTCCTTAGAGAACTTCCTGCAGTCCTACTAGCGTAATTTGCTGATTACAATTGCTCTTCAAATAGTTCATCTACTTCTTCCAATCTTCTGTGAATCTCTGGTCCCGCAGGTTTCGAATCCTTCCTGTCATTTTGTCCAATTCTGCATAATCCATTTTTTTCTGCCATTCTTCTTTCGCACGACATAGTAATTCAGTTTTACTAGCAAACCGGAGGTTCAACTAACTCCTTTCCAGCCCCGGGAGGAACTCGGGGAGTGTTCACACGATACAACCACACACTGCAGCTGACACAGTAACGTGGCACGACATGCAGTTTGGATAGCTCTGATTTACTCCTTAGCCTTTCTTCTTCCAAAGATATCCCACAAGGCAGCAGACCTTTAAAGCCCTTCATGGCCTAGGACCCTCGTACCTATGGGACTGCCTCTCCCGGTATGCCCCACGGAGAGCCTCAAGGTCCATAAATAGCAACACCCTAGTGGTCCCGGGCCCTAAGGAAGTCAGTTTAGCCTCAACCAGAGCCAGGGCCTTCTCAGCGGTGGCTCTGGCCTGGTGGAACGCTCTGGCTCATGAGACCAGGGCCCTGCAGGATCTGATTTCTTTCTGCAGGGCCTGTAAGACAGAGTTGTTCCACCTGGCCTTTGGCTTGGAATCAACTTGATCCCCTCCCCCTCTTTTCTTTTTCCTTCTGTGATGGAACTCCTATTTGGGGACTTCCCTGGCTTTTTTCTGGCTCACGTAGGACCAGTCTGGATAGTTAGCCTTGGTGAAGACTTGACATTTTTATCCCCCAAAAAGTTTTTGATTAGAGTTTCCACTGAAAGGAGGCTGCATTTTAATGTTTTAATGTTGTATTTTAATCTTGTTTTTTAAGTTGTATTTCGATCAATTGTTTTATATTGGGTGTTAGCTGCCCTGAGCCTGGTCTTGGCTGGGGTGGGCGGGGTAT
The DNA here is from genome assembly GCF_964188315.1 of Podarcis muralis. Classification (NCBI taxonomy): domain Eukaryota; kingdom Metazoa; phylum Chordata; class Lepidosauria; order Squamata; family Lacertidae; genus Podarcis; species Podarcis muralis. The sequence goes on along the minus strand of NC_135660.1, from coordinate 5,422,433 downwards.
AAATAAAATTTATTATTATTATTATTATTATTATTATTAGCTATTTTTCCAGCATTGCAGGGGGTTGGACTAGATGTCCTTCGGGATCCCTTCCAACTCGACAATTCTATGATCCCCTCTTGCTGCAACCTGCTTCTTCAGTCTGCTTGAGCGGAAGCAAACGTCCCTGCTCCCCCCACCCCAACACACACCTGATGTTCGATCGCAAAGTGCTTTCTCTCAGAAATGGTTGTGGCAGCTGGGAAAATGAAGGAAGCGAGCCTGTAAGTGCTGGCCGTAATAAGCCTTCGCTCTTCTTGGGCTTTGGGCCAGCCGGGGTCACTCCAGTCGTTATATCCCCTTGCGTCTAGATTAATACCTTTCTGCAGCTGTAATGGAGCACTCAGGCTGCAACGTGGTGTTAATTAAGTGTGCAGGGTGGCCGTGCGAGAGGTGATGTGGTTTGTAAGTTCTGGGCTGGAACCACAACTGGATTAAGGCACCGTCTCGTAGGCACACAAAAATCTGTTCAGTCCAGCATCTTGTTTCTCCCAGATGTTTTGGGAAGACCACAGCAACAGCCCTTCGTTGCTGAGTTTCCCCATTCAGCAGCTGTTGAGAGATAGGTAAAGGGACCCCTGACCATTAGGTCCAGTTGTGGCCGACTCTGGGGTTGCGGCTCTCATCTCGCTTTATTGGCTGAGGGAGCCGGCGTACAGCTTCCGGGTCATGTGGCCAGCATGACTAAGCCGCTTCTGGCGAACCAGAGCAGCGCACGGAAACGCTGTTTACCTTCCCGCCGGAGCGGTACCTATTGATCTACTTGCACTTTGACGTGCTTTCGAACTGCTAGGTGGGCAGGAGCAGGGACCGAGCAACGGGAGCTCACCCCGTCACGGGAATTCGAACCCCCGACCTTCTGATCGGCAAGTCCTAGGCTCTGTGGTTTAACCCACAGCGCCATCGCATCCCTTATTGAGAGATACATTGCCTCTATATGTGGAGATTCCATTTAGCCAGCACGGCTATTTGTGGATCTGGCCTCCATAGATCTCTCTCAAGCACATCCAGTGTTTGAGATCAGCATGGCTAGGATCCTGTTGACAGCCCCAGAACAGACACTGCCCATCCCCGGGTCCGCATCTGTCATTACTGGTGCATTCCTGCATTGCATGGGGTTGGACTGGATTACCCTTCCAACTCTATGGGTGCAGTGGCACCCCCAAAGTAATCCAGTTTCAAGAGCCCAACTCTGGAAATCAAACAGGGGGTGGGGTGGGGGGCACTTGTAGAGAGAGTGTCTGGCATAGACCTGACCGACATACATCCCACCACCTGGAGAACGTGGAAGATTTCTCCCTCCAAACCCGAGCGCCGAATTGCAGAAACGACTTCCAGAGGGTAGCCGTGTTAATCTGTTGGCAGCTGAAGCAAAAGCCTTGTGGCTTCTGCAAGAGACTTTCTGGTTCGATTTGGCTGAGGCCTTTCCTGGCCTTGGGGAGTCCTCTAAATTGGGAGGCACAAAGTTGCCGAAAGGGTGGCAGTGAGGATACGTGTGTGTTTCAAAATACGCTTTCGATTATATGTCGGGTTCTTTGCACGCTCAGAGCAACGGAAGCAGTGCAGCGGGGCTAGATCGAAATGGCTCTTGTTAAAATGTGTGTGTGTCTTCCAGAGTTCAAAACGTTTGCGCCAAAGCATGAAGTTTGCACATCGGTGTGTCTGGCTGGACTCTAAATCTAGACGCAGGAACCGTCACCAACAGTTAGCACTTAAATCGGTTTGATGTTGTTTGCATATTTCAAAAGATTTCAGATTTATTTCTGTTAAGTGAGAGACAAATGATTGAAGCGTTGCTGGCCTCCCTCTCTTTTTGGAGGGGCAGGCAGTATTTCGGAGTCTCTTGCCGTGCGCCCATCTGAGATGGCAACAGATGGAGTATCTGCTTTACCCAGGTCACATTTATTTTTTACGACAAATGGCCGCCCATGAGGCAGGCCTGCAAGACATGGAAGCATCTCTTAGGAGGGAGAAAGGAAGGCGTTGGATCACCCTTTTCCCCTCCTTCACTAAGCGATCTCCCGTGTTCAGTCTTCAGCCTTTCTCTCCCCAGTGTGAGAAGCTACCTTATACTGAGTCAGACTTGGTCCACCTACTTCAGTATTGTCCACTCTGACTGGCAGCATCTCTCTGGGGTTTCAGGAAGGAGTCTCTCCCAGCCCTACCTGAGATACTGTGGATTGGGACCTTCTGCATGCAGAGCAGATGCTCCAGCTCTCCTCTGAAGAAGTGCTAGTGTAGGATTCAAAACAAGGCATGTGGTTTTGAATTCATTTGAAATATAAGTCTATTTGTAAGCTGTTCCATTGTTTGAAATGCAGGTTCTTTGTCCTGGAAGCAGACTGCCATCATTTGGCTTGCTTGAGTGATCTGAACAGTCTTCTTTGCAAATATTCATTTAGGCTTAGTCAGTAGGGTATGAGACTCTTAATCTCAGGGTCATGGGTTCAAGGGGCAAAAGATTCCTCTATTGCAGGGGGTTGGACTAGATGACCCTTGGGGTACCTTCCAATTCAACAGTTCTATGTTTCTAAGGTTTTGACTTGTGACCTGTCTGATTTGTGTGGGGCAGACTGGGGATTTGAAGTTGTGGGTGATTGGTGGGGCAAGGACTTTGGACTCAAAACCTTTCAGTTCCCACAAATTCGGCCTGGTAGTTTTGCTCTTCGTTGCATTTGGTTTAGAATTACTCTGGGATCGAGATCTGGCTTCGTCCTCTTCATCGCTCATTGAAACGCTTCAATTCTGCTTTTTCAACACGTGGTTACTGCAGTCTCCAATATGCTCTACACTTCTGTCGTCCCACCATGTGCGCATGCAGTCTTCAGTTTGGGATTGGGCACAGAATCTGGAGCATCGGCTTTCCTAAGCAAATCAAGTTTCTAGTCCATATGAAAAAGTCAGCTGTGGCAACCAGTTGTGATTTCAGTGTCTTCCACAGTTCTCTCTCCCCCCACCCCACCCTATTGAAGTAGAAAGATTCTCTCTTGCCAATTTTTTGTTCTCCAGCTAAGTTTTAAACCTTACAGCAACATTATGTTAATTATTATTCTAATTAAGCTTATTGTTTATTTAAAAACAACAACAACTGCTGGTTGAGGGAGTCCTGTGCAGGACCAGAAAGCAAAACAAACAGAATGCAAGGGAAAGAGCCTGAAGATAACAATTTTTTGTGTGTGTGTATGTTAATTGTGGTGAAGGTAAAACGAATTCTATTCCAAGAAAAGCTCAATTTCCTGCACCACTTCCTATATCCCTTATACAAGTCCGCAAAAAGTTGTTCGTTTTGAATAATGTATTCCCCCCAGTTTCCTGCATGTTCTAACAGGCTCAGACTGTCCTTTTTTATGTATATAAAAAAGACTGCAGTTCCATTGAATTTGGTGGGAATATACTTTGGGCAAGTGTCTATGGGACCGCAGCCTTAATCAAGGATAAACTAATACTACTAATAGGATACTGTAGAAATTAATCTGGGATCTGTGCAGCCTGATAGTATATGCCAGCCTTAACCAAGTCCAGGGATGCCGTGCAGTTACACCCTGCGTTCCCTTGCAGGCATTCTCAAATATTTTGATCTGAACCCTGTGGGGGAAAACAGGACACAGGGTCCTTTCAGAACTGTCCTGATCTTCCTTATGACTCAGGATCCGCTCATTATCCTGGGATCCTCTCTGTTTGCAGCGAGAGCCAGCTCTGAGCAGAGGGCAGAGTCCGAGCCCAAATTTCCTCCCCCTAGCAAGGAAGAAATTGGGCAGCTCGCTTTGCCAGGTCCATGTGATTGGTGGGGTGTGTGTGGGGCACACCCTCCACAGATTTGCTCAGGGCAGCTGGGGACAGTTTAAAGCTGTGTCTACAGCCCACGAGCTCCGCAAGGCTCAAATCCATTTTCTCTGCTCATCTTTTCTCGATCACTTTTAGCTTTCCCCCAGAAGCAGCCGGGGGTCAACCAGGGTCATGCCTCTTGCAAAATCCGCCTGCAGAAACCTTTTCCTCCCTTGAGTTGCAAATACTGTAGCACTATCTCCAGTCTCCGTTGTGGGACAGAATATACAGCTTGGGGGCGAAGGAAGCCTTTCCTTGGAAGGGAGGCTGCCTGTGACACCAGTGGTGCCCTTGATTCAGGATTAATTAGAGCAAAGGCAATTTCCATGTGCATGGCCTTCAAGCAATAAATATTACTTTAAATAAAAGATCTGGGAAACAATGGGAGGTGTTGATACCTAGGGAGGGATAGCTGAGCTCTGGCATTTGTCCTGTTCAAAACAGGGAGCAGGGAATCCCTTTCTATCCAAAGGGCCACAGTCCCACTTGTGGGGGCCGCATGCCAGTCAGGGGGCGTGGCTAGAGGCAAAAGTGGGTGGAGCCACAGGAGTGACTGTTTGTACAGCATAGGCTACATTTTGGCCATGGAGAAGTCGAGAGTTTTCTGCTTGTCTCTCCATTTTATCCTCATCTTATGATCATCGCAGCGATAGGCCTGGTCTGTGGGATGTGGCACTTCAGAGTACGTTAAGGAAAAGTGTTCTTGCCTGGCTTGTTCCCTGCCATGCTAGATTTCTACCTGCAGGCGTTCTCTTTCCCGGATAACAGGAGCCTTTGCAAAAAAAACCCATCTCCCACCTGTGGACTGAAGTGGTCGAATCCTTGTAAATCAAGAAAATCTTTAATAAAAAACAAAACAAAAAGAAAACTACCTCACTTGATTCCCTCACATTGTTTGCATCAGGAGGCATGAAGAAAGAGATTTGTTCCGCTGATAAACTAATTACCGTTTGGAGACTTAAGGTGGACTGGTGGCTTTTATTTCATGCTAGTGATTTTGTGGGACACGGCAGAGACTTATACGTGGTCTAGGATGGGGAAGCGGTCCCAGGCGTTTCGGTGCTTGCGGTGGAAATTCCAGTTGGTCCCCCCACCCTCCCCGCTAATAACTGGGAAGTTCTCTTGCACAAGCTCTGTTGAAATGAGTGGGTCTTGCTCAGCAGAACTTCCCTGTCAGGTGAGACACATGGAGGGGACTCTCTAAATAGTCCGCTTTGCTGCTGTTACAGGAGACCCAAATCTCTTCCCCTCCCTTCTGGCAGCTTCGTCATGTTGCCTTATGACAGGGCTGCCTCAGTTCTCAAATAACTCTGTGATCTTATGAAAGTCCTCTTTCTTCTTCTTCTTCTTTAAAAACACTAACAAACCAAAGAGAAATCGAAAGCGTGAAAATCCCAGGGTGGAGACAGCTTGGAATTCCCCCCACAGCTCTGGAAGAAATGGCTTGATTTCTTTACCCGGCGCTGACTGGCTTCCTTTCGCTCTGCGGCTGAGGTTTTCTGGAAATCTCGGGCTGTCAGGGCAGGGTGGCTGAGTAACACCCCCCCCCCTCCACAAACACAACACCCAGCCTGCGGTTGCAAGGGAAAAGGCACCACTTCCTGGTCTGTGTGTTTGCCCAATGCCAGCTGAGCCAGCAACGTGCAGAGGTTCACGACCTGCTTCCCCTTTGCAGGATTTCTGCACAGAATTGCTCCGGAAACCTGTCAAAGGTGATGTGTGGTGTCAGAACAGGTTGGGCTCTCCTGGTCAGCCCCGTGACCCTATCTGCTCCCAGTGTTAAAAACTCAGATATATATGTTAATCACTTTGTTGTTGTTTAGTCGTGTCCGACTCTTCGTGACCCCCTGGACCAGAGCACGCCAGGCACTCCTGTCTTCCACTGCCTCCCGCAGTTTGCTCAAACTCATGCTGGTAACTTCGAGAACACTGTCCAACCATCTCGTCCTCTGTCGTCCCCTTCTCCTTGTTCCCTCCATCTTTCCCAACATCAGGGTCTTTCCCAGGGAGTCTTCTCTTCTCATGAGGTGGCCAAAGTACTGGAGCCTCAGCTTCAGGATCTGTCCTTCCAGTGAGCACTCAGGGCTGATTTCCTTCAGAATGGAGAGGTTTGATCTTCTTGCAGTCCGTGGGACTCTCAAGAGTCTCCTCCAGCACCATAATTCAAAAGCATAAATTCTTCGGCGATCAGCCTTCTTTATGGTCCAGCTCTCACTTCCATACATCACTACTGGGAAAACCATAGCTTGAACTATACGGACCTTTGTTGGTAAGGTGATGTCTCTACTTTTTAAGATGCTGTCTAGATTTGCCATCACCTTTCTCCCAAGGAGCAGGCGCCTTTTAATTTCGTGACTACTGTCACCATCTGCAGTGATCATGGAGCCCAAGAAAGTAAAATCTCTCACTGCCTCCATTTCTTCCCCTTCTATTTGCCAGGAGGTGATGGGCCCAGTGGCCCTGATCTTCATTTTTTTATCACTTAATGGCACCTTAAACCTAGGTTACAGTTGCCACAACAGAATGTCTAGGTGCCATCTTTTTTACAAGGATATTATTACAGTCGTACCTTGGTTCTTGAACTTAAATCCATTCCAGGAGTCCGTTCGATTCCCGAAACCGTTCAAAAACCAAGGCGCGGCTTCCGATTGGCTGCAGGAGCTTCCTGCACTCAATTGGAAGCCACGTCAGACGTTCAGCTTCCGAAAAACATTCAAAAACCGGAATGCTTACTTCCTGGTTTTCTGTGTTCAGGAGCCAAAATGTCCAAGTACCAAGGTGTTTGAGAACCAAGGTACAACTGTATTATTATACTGAACTATGCGGGAGGTAGTGGAGGACAGAGGTGCCTGGCGTGCTCTGGTCCATGGGGTCACGAAGAGTCGGACACGACTAAACGACTAAACAACAACAACAACATGGCAATTTGATCAACAAATTGTCGCTGGATAGCAGATAAGAACTCGTGAGTGACTCCTATGGGGAAACCACCGCCGATAACAGGGTTTAATCCAGGAGCAAAAAATTTCCGTACATTTGGGTTTTCCTTTGTTTCTTTTTTATTATGGGGTTTCCAAAATTGACAAATTAATTTGCAGAGTTGTAAAATCAGCGTTTAAAACCAAAAACAAAACCAACCAACCCTCCTGATTCTGCTTATTAAACATAACTTGTGGTTTCACCTCGAGTCTCTTGACCAATTTTTTTTTACAGGGTTTCCACAAGGTTTCCTCACGGTAGTTCTTTTGTGGTGTCAGGCACATTCCCCAAGGCTGAAAAGCAGCAATATTTCGTCAATCTGGAAAACTGGATTGTCGCAGCGCCCAGCTAGAGAAGTCCATTGCAGCTGTGGATGGAGATTGTGATGGTGTCATTGTCGTGGGTGCCTGTTGCAGGTCTCTTACAGCACATTCACACACACCCCCCACTCGCTGCCCGCCCCGCGGTTCCCTCGGTTGCCAGATATATATGTACTCAATTTAAAAATCAATTGGCTTGTTTTCGAATCAATACCTTGTTTTTGCTTTACAGCTCTGAGGCCTTAAGGGAACTCGGTGGAGTTTATAAATCTAAATAAGTCAGGCCTCGACGCTTTAGAGCTTAAACGGTTCCGTGGAGAAGGGCGGGAGTGTTCCAGAAAGAGCCGTGTGAAACCCCAGAGGCCGGGAGGCTCTGATATGGCATGAAACAGACAGCAGTTTGACGCTGCTAGGGCTTGTTAGCTGGGATCTGCAAAGATCTGGGCTGGGTTCTCGAGCCAAAGGACAGTTCTGCCCTGGTTCTGGCAGCAGCATGGGTGCGGGTGGGCCAGGAGGGTTGTGCCAGGATCAGTGCATCCCCAGCTGGGCAGCATCCAGCTTGCCTTGGAGAACTTGGGCCAGTCGCATACTCTCAGACAAGCCTACCTTAAAGGGTTGTTGTTGGGGTGATAGGATACGTTTACCTGTGTTCGGTCCTTGGGGCCAGGAAGGAGAATGGTGGTGCAAACCAGGGTTAGAAACTCGGATAAGCTAATCGCCAAATTGCACCTTAAACCGAGGTTATGTTCACCACATCTAGGTGGTTGTTTTTTTTTTTTTGCATTATTTATTTATTTGTTTCATTTCTATATTGCTTTATATTTTAAAGAAAACATCTCAAAGCAGTTTACAACATATTAAAACTTCAAACAAAACAATCCAGAATAAAACCAATTCAGGCTTCAAGGAAAGCATATCAGATTCTTCTTAAAGTGACACTTGGCTTTCCCCATATTTATTTATTTAGCTACTTCATTTATAGAGCTGCCCCGTAGCAGAAGGAAGCCAGTGTGGTTTAGTGGTGAGAGTGTTGGACCAGGACCTGGGAGATCAGGGTTCAAATCCCCACTCAGTCAGGAATCTCACGGTGTGACCTTGGAGTCAGTCGCAGCCTCTTAACCTGCCTTTCAGGGTTGTTATAGGGAATTAACTGAGGAGGGGGGAGAACTATGTACTCCTTGGAGAAAAAGGTGGGAGATTAATGCAATAAATAAGGTCTTTGGCTCACCTGCTTAAGAAAGCTGGAAGGATATGGAGATGTCAGCTGCCAATCTGGCATCCAGAGATCTCCACGTGATCGCAATTGGACCCGTGCCAGTCGCAAAATGCGCCTGGTGCCTGGCTAACTTCTAACCCTGGTGCAAACATTGGGGTGCTGCCCCACTGTGGAGGGGATAGGTTAGCTGCCACTGTTGCAGGGAGAATTGGACGGAGGTCTCGAGTCTTCCTTCATTCCCGGCTGCCAAGCTTTTGCCCTCTGGCACATTGCCACCTTCCCATTTGGCTTGTTGCCTCTGGGCAGGGAACGTTGCCTCCTGGGTGCCTGCCGCTGGCTTGCTTAGACAGATCCCTTGATTCACAGAGCTGTAAGGCACTGCAAGGTGATAAAATTCTCCAGGGCTTGGTTTTCTACACATCCTTCTGTGTCTCATCCGTACACAACACAGACATCGCTGCATGGAATTCAGCAGCCAGATTGCTGATTGAGGCAAGGCAATCTGAGCGCCTGAGGCCAATTCTGGTGCAACTGTGTTGGCTGCCTATTCTTCTTCTTCTTCTTCTTCTTCTTCTTCTTCTTCTTCTTCTTCTTCTTCTTCTTCTTCCTGCCCTTCACCCTAAGATCCCAGGTGTATTTTTTTTAAAAAATGTTTTTATTAAAGGATTTTCATGGTTAACAAGGCTACATACAATGTCTCTGTTTTTTGGCACCCACCTTATTTTCACGGGACACGGGTGGTGCTGTGGGTTAAACCACAGAGCCTAGGACTTGCTGATCAGAAGGTCGGCGGTTCGAATCCCCGCGATGGGGTGAGCTCCCGTTGCTCGGCCCATGCTCCTTCCCACCTAGCAGTTTGAAAGCACGTCAAAGTGCAAGTAGATAAATAGGTACCGCTCCGGCGGGGAAGGTAAACGGCGTTTCCGTGCGCTGCTCTGGTTCGCCAGAAGCGGCTTAGTCATGCTGGCCACATGACCCGGAAGCTGTACGCTGGCTCCCTTGGCCAATAAAGCGAGATGAGCACCACAACCCCAGAGTCGGTCACGACTGGACCTAATGGTCAGGGGTCCCTTTACCTTTACCTTATTTTCACACTTGCAAGTTGTTTTACATTGTTTTTTATACTGTAACCCACCCTGAGACCTTAGGGTGGAGGGTGGCGAATGAATGAATGAATGAATGAATAACGATACTAAAAAATAAATAATATTTAGCCCAGCCCTCGGTTTCCTGTCGCTGAACCCATTCCCAGTCTGCAAGATAACCTGACACCCCCAGATTACTAAATTTATGCAGTTCATAAAGCTGCATTGGGTCACTTCAGTGCCCTTTTAAATCTCTCCCCCCTTTCCCATGTCTCCCCTGTCGCCTTCCCATTGCCTGTTTTAGATTGTCAGCTCCTAGGGAGCAGGGACCTGTTTCTGCGTGTGGATCTCTGTGGGACGACACCCACGCTTGGTGTGTTGACAATGAGGAGAATGCGGAAGAGGAATGCGAGGTTTGAACCTGCGGCTTCCCTTCCCGGCTGCTGTGAAGATGACTCACGTTACTGTGTTGCAACAACTCGTGCATAAATTGGTCTAGTTGGCTAATTGGGAGTCTGCAGGTTACAAAGGAGCCATGTATTTAGCAAGTCACCGGGTCATGCAAGGTGACTGGGAGTTTAGGTACAACTATTTTACTTTTAAAAGACAACTGAAGGTGCCCCTGTTTAGGGATGTTTTTAATGTCTGATGCTGTATTGTTTTTAATATTTGATTGGGAGCCGCCCAGAGTGGCTGGGGAAACCCAGCCAGATGGGCGGGGTGTGTGTGTGTGTGTGTGTGTGTGTGTGTGTATATATATATATATATATATATATATATATATATATTTGCTTTCGTAGATTTTCACGGGTACAGGAATGCAGGTTTTGGTGTCCTCGGGTGTCTTCCCGTGTAAAAGTTGGGGTGTCTAGGCGACGTTTCGACGAGGTCTCACTCGTCATCTTCAGGCTGGTGCTTTCGGCTTCTTGTTACTGGAACAGAGCAGGATCTCAGTGTTTGAGTTCCTATAAATACTGTTGAGGTGTGGTGTATAGGTGTGGATTAGTGATATCCTGAGTACCACTTAGGTGGGTCATTAGGTGTGGATTAGTTGCTAAAGCCTTACATGCACAATCACACCACCACCCTGCACAAATAAACTCCGTAGCCAAGACTCTCATCTCCAGAACCAAACGCCTGGCTGACAAAGACCACTTGACAACTGAGTTACAGAATCTCTCAAATGTATTGCCAATGGATACCAGCAAATCTCTCAAATGTATTGCCAATGGATACCAGCAATTGCCAATGGATACCAGCAAAACAGGGTTACGAAGCTAATCCAAAAAGAAACACCCCCCAAAAACCAAGACACAGAAGAAAACAATGGCATGGCCCTCCTTCCTTATATCAAGGGCACTACAGATAAAATTAGCAAAATCCTCCATAAACACAATATCAAAACAGCCTTTTGCGCCAACCAAAAAATAGCCAATATCCTCAGAAACCCCAAGGATAAAATCCAGTTGGAAAACCAAGGGGTCTATGAAATACCCTGCAAAGTCTGCCCAGCCACGTACATTGGACAAACAAACAGACGAATAAATGCACGTATCGCAGAACACAAGAATGCCGTCAAAAAAGAAGAAAAAACTTCCTCTCTTTTCCAACACATGAAAGAAACAGGACACGAAATTAATTTTGCAGATTCCAAATTGCTCTCTAACATGGAACATCACCACAAGAGAATAATCATGGAAGCCATCGAGATAGAGAAACACCCTCACAACATGAACAAGTGTGACGACACATCCCGCTTGCCAGACATCTGGAAATTAGCCCTCCCCACAAAAACTGACACCAGATCCAGAGGCACACAGAACGCCATCACCAATCAACCACACCAGACCCAAACCCAGACCCTCTCCACTGATAAATTACAGACACCATCCAGTAGCCAAACCATGGTGGCACCTCCGGATGCTGCACCCCCCTGCAATCCCTACACAGATCTGGCTGGCACAGGCCACAAAACCACAGCTCGCCCCTATACACGAAGCCAAGCCAGAGCACAACTAATACAGCCATCTTCTCAGAAAAACTCTTCACAAAGTTCAAGAGGTCAAGACACAAAGGCTTTAGCAACTAATCCACACCTAATGACCCACCTAAGTGGTACTCAGGATATCACTCAAGAAATCACTCAAGATATCCCTCAAGCAATTAAGGAACAAAAGAAGAAAAGGCACACTAGCCTGGGAACTTCCTCTCTGCCCATAACATTGGAGGCTATACACCACACCTCAACAGTATTTATAGGAACTCAAACACTGAGATCCTGCTCTGTTCCAGTAACAAGAAGCCGAAAGCACCAGCCTGAAGATGACGAGTGAGACCTCGTCGAAACGTCGCCTAGACACCCCAACTTTTACACGGGAAGACACCCGAGGACACCAAAACCTGCATATATATATATATATATATATATATATATATATATATATATGTATATATGTGTGTGTGTGTGTGTGTGTGTATATATATATATATATATATATATATATATATAATAATAATAATAATAATAATATTTTATGTAATTCTGTCATACTCCATTTTACCAAAGTTGTCCATTATTTTTGTCATTTTGCCCCTTCCTCTATCACCCACATGGAAAGCAAGCCGGCTGGCAGAGGAGAGGCAGATCATTCCTTTGTCAGTCCCCTTGACAGAACTTTCAAACCCCATTTTGCTTAGGGACTAGAAACCTGCATTCTCATCATGGCGACTCTGAGCCCCTAAGCAGGCCAGTAACTTGTGGACTTATTTATGAGGCTCTGATGAAGTATTTGCTTGTCAGGAGCCCGTAGATACCCTCAAGGGGCCTGGGGTGGCTGCCCAAAACCAGAAAGGGCGAAGGGGCTTGTGCCTCTTCTTCACTGAGAGGGTAAAAACTTGCTTGGAGGGTAAGGGAACACGGGAAGCCTTTAAGGCAGGTTTTCTTTTTGGCTGCCCTAGCACTCCGGTCCTTTTCTGGGGGCTCTTGTTCCAGAGCAGGAGTGGCCTAAAGAAACTCTGGGGGAAGGCGAGGAAAGTTGGGGCCACGTCCACCCTCCATATTTCCCCCTCTGTTTCTCTCTCCATGCTGACAGGCTTTGTGGTGGGCCAGGCCGGGCTGTTCCAGTCGCTGGCCATGTTCGTCGTGGCCTACTTCATCATCGGGCTGACGGTTCTGTCGGTGTGTGCCATCTCCACCAACGGGGCCCTGGATGCGGGTGGCGCCTACTGTATCCTTCGCACGCAGACCCAGCGAGTGTCCGGTTGGCTTAGACCATCTCCTGGTACCTCTACAGCCGTTGCACCAGGGGCTGAGAACTGGATCCAACCAGTGGGGCAGTTTCTTCTCCCGCCCGCACCCCACAGCCAAGTGCCACAAGCAGGCGGGGCTGCCCAGTGCTACAACCACATCAGGAATCAAAGCTTGTGGGCTGTGGATTCCTGCTTCACAGCGGGTTGGTCTAGATGACCCTCGGGGGGGCCCTTCCCACTCCGCGATTTTAGGATTCATTGAAGGCTGGTCCATTTGAGCAAAGGGGGCACTGCCCCACCAACCTCAGCCTGCCCTTATTGGTAACCTACTTCCAACCATTCCCGGGGTCGGTGACGTCACTGCCACCACTGGCCTTTTGCCCCACCAATTTCTACTTTACACACCCCTTTGCAACTATCTATGTCAGTGTTTCTCGAACTGCGACTCCCATTATCCCTGACAACTAGCTATGGATGATGGGAGTTGTAGTCCAACAACAGCTGCAGACCCACATTTAAGAAGTGCTGGTCTGTGTGACGGATGCAGCAAACCTTAGTTTGGCCTTCTTCAGCCTGATGCCCTCCGGGACTACAACTCCCAGCATGCTGCTTAGGAGCTGATGGGAGTTGTAGTCCAAAATGCCTGGAGGGCACCAGGGTGGCAAAGGCTGCCCGTCTCCCTCCAAATGGCGTGTAGATACTAGTGCCAGTACAGACCCTCCTCTTAGCTGCCTCTCAGGGTCGCTGGGTCCCCTTGACTTCTATGTTGCTCCTTGACGCGCCGGGCGCAGACATGATCAGCCGGGCGCTGGGGCCCGAATTCGGTGGCAGCATTGGCATAATGTTCTTCTTGGCCAACGTTTGTGCCAGTGCGCTCTACATCCTGGGGCTGGTGGAGGCAGTCGTGGATGACTTTGGAGCCCCGGCAGGTGAGTGCCATTCGAATCTCCCCAGGAGATGCTGACCTCTGCCCGCACTGCAGGGTTTTCCTCTCTCTGCGTGCAAGGCAGCGAAGGTGCCCGCTCTGACCTCCTCCTTGCCTGTCCCCGCAGAGGGCGGCGTTGGCAGCGCCACCCAGGTCCTTCCTCGCGGCTACTGGTTCGACCTCCTCTACGGCACGGTCCTTCTCTTCCTCTGCCTGCTGGTCTGCCTCGTGGGCGCTGGCATCTACGCCAAGGCCACCTTCCTCATCTTCCTGATCGTCATGCTGGTGCTGGGCACCGTCTGCCTCAGTTTCTTCGTGGTGGCCCCCCGCAAGGTGAAGCTGCCTCCGGGCATCGACGGCAACAGCACGGAGCAGGGCAATGCCTCTTTCACAGGGTTCAAGCACAGCACCCTCCAGGCCAACTTGTTTGGTGAGTTTCACCTCTGCACTTGAAAAGCATTATTTTGTGGGGGGCGGGGGGCACAGAAGCTGTGGCTCCGGAGGAGCGGGGAGAGAAACAGGAAGAGAGGGCCTTCTCTGTGGTGGCCCCTAAGCTGCGGAACTCCCTCCCCACAAAGATGTGCCTGACACCTTCATGGCACAGCTTGCAGAGGATGCTGAAGATGCACCTGTATTTTGACCCTTGAAGGGGTCTGTTTTTAGGCTCTGGTATGTTGTTGTCATGGGGACACGGCACTGTGGGTTAAACCACAGAGCCTAGGGCTTGCTGATCAGAAGGTCGGCGGTTTGAATCCCCGCGACGGGCTGAGCTCCCATTGCTCGGCCCCTGCTCCTGCTGAACTAGTGCAAGTAGATAAATAGGTACCGCTGTGGTGGGAAGGTAAACGGCGTTTCCGTGTGCTGCTCTAGTTCGCCAGAAGCAGGTTAGTCATGCTGGCCACATGACCCGGAAGCTGTATGCCGGCTCCCTTGGCCAGTAAACCGATATGAGTGCCGCAACCCCAGAGTCGTCCGTGACTGGACCTAACGGTCAGGGGTCCCTTTACCTTTACCTTTATGTTGTTGTCATAGAGCTGGAAGGGCAGGTGGCCCTCCAAACCGGCAAGGAAGGAAAGTCCACCACTTCCCGAGGGAGTCTGTCCCACCATCGCTTTTTTTGTGATTTTCCCAACTGTTTCAATAAATGCCTTCTTCTCTGCCTCCCGCAGCCGACTACAGTGTGGATTACACAACGGGTCGCCTGATGAGTTTCAGCACCGTCTTTGCCGTCATGTTCAACGGCTGCACAGGAATCATGGCAGGTTCCAACATGTCAGGTGGGTGCAGACTTTTCACGGCTGTTTGCGGCGGGGCCAGAGTGCATGCTTTGAGAACAGAAGGGTCCAGGTTCGACTCCACGGCATCTCCAGATATGGCTAGGGGGAGACCCTGCCTGAAATCCTGGAGACGCTGCCAGTCTGTGAAGGCAGCACTGATCTAGATGGGCCCTCTGCCTAAAAAAGGGCAGAGTTGCAAAAGGCTCAGAAGATGGCAGCCAAAATCCAAGGGGATGGAGCGACTCCTGTCTAAGGAAAGGTTGCAGCAATTTGGGGCTCATTGGTTTAGGGACACGGGTGGCGCTGTGGGTAAAAGCCTCAGCGCCTAGGGCTTGCCGATCGAAAGGTCGGCGGTTCGAATCCCCGCGGCGGGGTGCGCTCCTGTTGCTCGGTCCCAGCGCCTGCCAACCTAGCAGTTCGAAAGCACCCCCGGGTGCAAGTAGATAAATAGGGACCGCTTTATAGCGGGAAGGTAAACGGCGTTTCCGTGTGCTGCGCTGGCTCGCCAGATGCAGCTTGTCACGCTGGCCACGTGACCCGGAAGTGTCTCCGGACAGCGCTGGCTCCCGGCCTATAGAGTGAGATGAGCGCACAACCCTAGAGTCTGTCAAGACTGGCCCGTACGGGCAGGGGTACCTTTACCTTTAGTCAACCTTTTTATACCTACCGCCCACTAATGCATCTTTCTTGATGGTAACATTTCCTTACCACCCAGTGCTCGATGGAAGGAGGATTCAGCTTGTGCTGTAGAACCCCCTCCCGCCCACCTAGAATCCTAAAATGCCTGCTAGTGGGTGGTAGGGACTAGGTTGACAACCCCTGGTTTACAGAAAAGCAAGTCAAAGGTGACATGATAGCAGGTCATAAAACCATGCATGTCACAGAGAAAGTGGAGAGAGATAAGTTTTTCTCCTTCTCTCCTAAAACTAGAACTTGTGAACGTTGGAAGAGTCACGAATTCGTTCTTCATGCAGACCTTTGTTAAACAATTATTATTATTATTATTATTATTATTATTATTATTATTATTATTATTATTACAGTGGTACCTCTGGATGCGAACAGGATCCGTTCTGGAACCCCGTTCGCATCCTGGAGCGAACGCAACCTGCGTCTGTGTGGGTCACGATTTGCCACTTCTGCACATGCACATGACGTCATTTTGAGCGTCTGCGCATGTGCGAGTGGCGTAACGCGTTCCGTTACTTCCGGGTCGCTGCAGAGCGCAACCCAAAAACGCTCACCCTGAAGCAACTTTAACCCGAAGCATGACTGTATTTATTAAAATTAATTTGTATTCCACTCTTCATCTGTAGATCTGAGTGGTTCAGAAAAATACAAGGTGAAAACACAAAATACACCATAATTTCCAGAACAAAACAAACCAATAGCCCCTTCTCCTTGCCTGTGGAACTCCCTCCCACAGGAAGCAGCGATGGCCACTAACTTGAATGGCTTTAAGAGAGGATTGGACAAATTCACGGAGGAGGAGAGGGCTATTGTCAACTACTACTATTGTCCCTTACCTTTCCCGCCCCGACCTGGCCACAGTGATCCATGCAACGGTCATCTCCAGGCTTGACTACTGTAATTCGCTCTACGCGGGGCTGCCCTTGAAGCTGTCCCAGAAACTCCAGCGGGTACAGAATGCTGCAGCGAGGCTCCTCACAGGGTATCTGCCATGGGAGCATATTCACCCAGTGCTTTTCAAGCTGCACTGGCTCCCGGTGGAGTACAGGATCAGGTTCAAGGTGCTGCTTTTGACCTTTAAAGCCCTTCACGGCCTAGGACCCTCGTACCTATGGGACCGCCTCTCCCGGTATGCCCCACGGAGAGCCTCAAGGTCCATAAATAACAACACCCTAGAGGTCCCAGGCCCTAAGGAAGTTAGATTGGCTTCAACCAGAGCCAGGGCCTTTTCAGTGATGGCTCCGGCCTGGTGGAACGCTCTGCCTCATGAGACCAGCGCCCTGCAGGATCGGATTTCTTTCCGCAGGGCCTGTAAGACAGAGTTGTTCCGCCTGGCCTTTGGCTTGGAGCCAATTTGATTCCCTCCCCCTCTTTCTTTTTTCTTTTTCTTTCTCCTCCTGCAATGAGGCTACATTTTAATATTTTAATGTTCCATTATTTTAATGTTGTATTTTATTTTATTTTTGTTTTTAAGTTGTAATCATTCTTCTTGTTTTTATTATTGCTTGTAAGCCGCTCTGAGCCCGGCCTTGGCTGGGAAGGGCGGGGTATAAATAAAAAATTATTATTATTATTATTATTATTATTACTAGCCAGGATGGCTGTGGTCTGCCTGTGCAGCTGAGGCATCAATGCTTCTGAATACCCGTTGCTGGAAATGGCAGGAGGGTAGAGGGTTATTGCATATGTCTCCTTCTTGTGGGTTTCCCATAATGGGCATCTGGTTGGCCACTGTGAGAACAGGATGCTGGACCAGATGGATGTTTTTATAAAATAAAATAAAAATTCCTTCCAGTAGCACCTTAGAGACCAACTAAGTTTGTTATTGGTATGAGCTTTCGTGTGCATGCACACTTCTTCAGATACACTGTTTTTATGTTCGTGGTCTGGCAAGGTATAAGGCAGCTTCCTGCCTTCTGAAAGGAACATGAACACTTTGTGAGTGGGATGCTCTGGCCTGGGAGATGTGGAGGTTTTCTCCCCCTGTCTGGGATTTCCCTGATCCTGCCCTCCTCCCTTTCCTCAGGGGATCTGAAGAGGCCGAGCTACTCCATCCCAAGAGGCACCATCACAGCTGTGATCTTCACCTACATCGTGTACAACCTGTTGGCTTTTCTGCTGAGCTGCACCTGCGACAGGTAGGCGTTGCGACTGGCCGCCAGGGGGAGCTCCTACCCCATAGCTCTTTACTTTCCCCCCCTTTAAAACAACAGCAATAACGAGCAGACAAAGACTTCTGAAACCTGCCCTGTACTGGGGTTCAGTACAGGTGGCATCATCTCCGCATTTTATCCTTGCAGCTCTATCCCTTGTTAAGGCGATTTTGGAATTATTCCCATTTCAAAGGCAGAGAAACTGAGCTGACTTATCCTGGGTTTGTCTAAGGGGTTCCTGAGCTGAGCAGACCTCATAGTTTCAGGTTAGCCTGCTGGGCATTTAAGAGGCTTTCAGGTCTAAAGCTTGGGACCAGCTTATTCACAAAGGGGCATCATATGATACAGTCGTTCTTTTGTACATGTTTGAAAGTTCCTTCGCAGGTGGGAAGGAATTATTATTAATTAGATTGATATAACCCCCCCCCCCATCATAAGATCTCAGGGTGGTTCACAGAATAGAATGCCTCCCTGCAGCTAGAAAGGAAGAGTGTCAGGGACGAGGATTGCAGCTTTGCTTTCTCCCTTGATGTACTGCTGTGTGGCTCTATATGGGGAATGACCTGCAGCTCAGTGGTGGAGCATCTGCATTGCTTGCAGAAGGCCTTGGGTCCAATTCCCAATGGCATCTCCATGTAGGACTAGGGAAGAGTCATACCTGAAACCTTGGAGCCCAGCTGCCATATAAGGGGGAGAGAGAGAGAGAGAGAGAGAGAGAGAGAGAGCGCACGTGGAACTAGGTGGTCTCACGGTCTGGCTCAATGCAAGCTTTCTCCATAAGCACACAAGACATAACCGGCTGTACTTTTAAATAAATGAGGTATATTTCATTGTATCAAATTGTAGATTTCAACGGAAGTCTCATAAAGTTCAACAAAAAAAGCAGAAGACCCAGTGGCTCAGTTCATTTTCTAGTCAGTTCATGCATAAGGTCCATACATGTATAAGTGTCTATTCCACCTGTCTGTTCATGTTGTTGTTGTTTATTCGTTTAGTCGTGTCTGACTCTTCGTGACCGCCTCGACCAGAGCACTCCAGGCACTTCTGTCTTCCACTGCCTCCTGCAGTTTAGTCAAACTCGTGCTGGTAGCTTCGAGAACACTATCCAACCATCTCGTCCTCTGTCATCCCCTTCTCCTTGTACCTTCCATCTTTCCCAACATCAGGGTCTTTTCCAGGGAGTCTTCTCTTCTCATGAGGTGGCCAAAGTCTTGGAGCCTCAGCTTCAGGATCTGTCCTTCCAGTGAGCACTCAGGGCTGATTTCCTTCAGAATGGAGAGGTTGGATCTTGCAGTCCATGGGACTCTCAAGAGTCTCCTCCAGCACCACTGTCTGTTCATAGTGTCCAATAATCCACATGAAGGGTTGTTACAGTTCCACAGAATCCTTTCACAGAGTCTCAGACAAGGATTTCCGGAATATAAGCCTTCTTTCGCCATCCTAGGCTTCATCAGTAGCAGAGGCTCATAGTGGTTGCAACCACTACTATGCTATAAGATCCACTATCCTGTAATATTACATATGAGCCTCTACTACTGATGAAGCCTAGGATGGCGAAGCAAGGCCAATATTCCGGAAATCCACTGGGTCTTCTGCTTTTTTCGTTGAACTTTATGAGACTATCGTTGAAATGTACAATTTGATACAATGAAGTATACCCCATTTATATAAAATCTTGTGTGTTTATTGAGCATGTTTCACGTAACCATAGGTTTGTTGTTGTTTTGCTAAGGTTTCTCCATAAGGACATAAGAAGAACTTAGGAAAACTCGCAGGCGGGACCTGAGCAGAACAGAACTCTTTCCACCTGCGATTCCTAGCAACAGGTGTTCACTGCAGGAAGCTAAGCATTAGGTCTAGAGGCCCTTGATAGTTACGCCCTCCATAAATTTGTCTTCCTGTGTTTGTTTGTGGCAGGAATTTCATTTCTTTTCATTTCTTTTCCTGTGCTCTGTGGTCTAGTTCTTGCTGACTGATCTTGGGTGACTGGCAACGGGCAGGCTATGTTTATTTATTTATTAAATTTGTATACCGCCCTATACCCGTAGATCTCATAAAAATCACAATATTAAGAAAAAGAAAATGCATAATAAAAACAAAGGCAACCCAATAGTCTAACCCCCTTCCACAACATGTTTTAAAAGGGCATTGGATGCCAGTCAGCCAAAGGCCTGGTTAAAGAGGAACGTTTTCACCTGGCACCTAAAGGTGTATAACGAAGGCACCAGGCTCCACAAATGGGGAGCTACTGCAGAAAAGGCCCCGTTCTCATGTTGCCACCCTCCGGACCTCTTGGGGAGGAGACACGCGAAGAAGGAGCTCAGAGGATGATTTCAGGATCCAAGTGGGTTCATATGGAGAGAGGCGGTCTTGTATGGCTCAGTTGATTGCAACAGAGAGAACTTCCTTTCCCTACCAGCTCTTCGACTTTCTGCGCACTTGACGCCGCCCGTTTTGCTTCATGCATGGAGGCTTATTATCTGCTGTCCTCCTAATACACACTTGTTTTTCCTCTGCGCCTCTTTGTGTGCCGGATTATACGTCCAGCCCCTCGGGAACGGATGTCCCAGGCTTCCTTGTCTTGTCACCTGGATTAGCCCCCCCAGTCCCTCCTTTAGAGATTTGTGCAGTACACAGGCAAGGAAACCCCAAGTAGGCTGGCAGGCGGCTGATTGTGGTAATCTGTGCCCCCCCCCCCCCCACAAGGGCACGGGAAGGCACTCAAACACAATTTCCTCTACCTGACGGCGATTGCACCCACCCGCTCTCTTGTGGCTAACAAGAAGCATAACGTTAAGTGTGGCTAAGATTGCGCTGACCTGCCCCTGCCACCAATTCTGAGAGATTTCAAGGCGGGTGATGCAGGTCAGGTGCGCACGGAAGACTCCAAATCAGAACTGACGTGGCAGAATGCCAGGCGCAGGAGGGAGCGAGAGCGAGGCCTTCCCACGCCACTAGATCAATTCTGCCTCTCTTTGCCCACTTCCCCTTCTCCCACCCTCCCCCAAGTGGCTGTCTAAGCACCCGGGAAATTTTCTGGATTTGGCAACCCATTGCAAGATAAGGGCACCTTGATCTCCGCCATGCATACTCTGATTGCAGGTTTAAGGCATGGTTTTGTTTGTTGCTACCATTCCTGCTACCGATAGGGCAGATAAAAGGAAGCACTTCTTCACACAGCATGTGGAACTCACTGCCACATGAGGCAGCGACAACCACCAGCTTGGATGGCTTTAAAGGAGGATTGGACAAATCCATGGAGGGGGATAAGGCTATTGCCGGCTACTAGCCACAAGGTTGGAGCCAGTAGCATTTCTGAGTACTAGTTGCTGCAAAGTTTAGGAGGTGGCAGGGCTCCTGTGCACGGGTCTTCTGGATTTTGCACATGCATCTGGGTGGCCACTGAGTCCAGGAGCCTGGGCTCTCACAGCCTTTGCAGCTTTACAGCACCAGCTTTTTAAAACGTTGCCCCGTATCGCATGTTGAGAGCAGAGCACTTGGGCAGAGAGGCTCAGTGGCTTGGCTACGGCTGCCTATCGAATCTGTGGCCGAGACGAGATTTGAACTCTGGATTCCTCTTTATTTGCTTATTTCATAAAATGTGTGCACTGCTTGATTTCTTTAAAGCAGCCAAAAAGCGGTTTGCCAAAAACGAACGACAAAAATTTAAGACTTTCAAAAAGCTAAAATAACAATAGAAGGAAAACAGTTTGGAACTTGCTTCGACTTTCTAAACATTTGGGTAGGCTTGTCTGAACAAGGATGTTTTTAGCCGGTGCCAAAAAGCATACAGTGAAGGTATAGGGCGTTCCAAAGTTTAGGTGCTGCCACACTAAAAGAGTGAGTCTACAAATGCAGAAGGGATATCTTCCATCTATAGATGCGGAAATGGCACCTGTAGCAACGCCATTGCACTGATCAAAGCAGCTGAGTGAACGTATAAGGGGCCAGGCAATTTCGCAGGTCAACTGTTCCAAAAGGCTTTGTATCCTAATAACTTGGCCCAGTAGCAAATGGGAAACCAATGCAGATCTCTGAGCTACAGGTGCCATAATATGCCGACAAGGCCTCACTCCTGTCAGCAATTGTGCTGCAGCATCCAATATTAACTGATGCTTCCAGATCAAGCACAAGAGAAGTCCCACTTTGAGCGTGTTGCAGTCACCAAGCCACAAACCTCAGCTCACAGCTTGGCCAATGGGCCACCTCCCACCTGCCTTGCCATTATTTTTTCTGGCTCGCTTTCCTGTGGGTCTGCAGTGCCCCCAACGCAATGACACCAGTGCTTTCCCCCCAAACCCCTGCAAAACCCAGGGGCAGCAAGGATCTGAACCTGAGCTTTGCTGGAGTCACGCCCAGGGAGATGGGGCACTGATAGTCATGCCCCTTGGCGCTGGGGCATTTGCAAACGGTGTCGGATTTTCAGGTAGGGTGCATGTGTGCCTGTGTGCCTGCCTTGTTCTCGGAGAGAGAGAGCGGCTTGTTAATTTTCTGCTCTGGAAAGTGCTGCCATAAATCGCGGCTGTGCCGGGGCAGCCGGCAGGAATTGGCTAGAATTATAGCTGTCATGTTCTAATACCTTAATGCATGGCCATTGCTCATAATGACAGGGGACAGGGCAGCTTGTGAGGCCTCCGCGCATGACATGCACCTGCCCCCCTCCCTCCCCGCCACTCATCCCTCCTCCGCTCTGAGAGGTTTAATAGGCCTCACCGTCCCCTGTTCCTTCCCCCCCACCCCCAACCGGCTTATCCTGATATCAAATCAACATGAGCTTATTGGAAAGGCACGAAAATGAAATCTGGGGCCCCGTTCGTCTCCTGTTGCTTTGTTAGGCATGCCCTGCTCTGCCCCTGGGTGGGATTTATTTTGGGGAGGGGGTGGTAAGGGGGGTTGGCTGCTACGTGTGATTAGAAAGATGGGGTGGTGGAGGCACAGCCCAAGAAAGGCGACAGCTCTCAGCCGGGCCAGAGGCTCGGATGAAAAGAGACTGTCCACACTCTGCAGACCATCCCGGCTAAAGGACGATTGTCATGTTGCAGCCCTGATAGAGAAAGAAAAGCCAGAGGTTATGGTTGATATGTAGCTGTGCCTTTAAGGGCAGGTTATTCGTTTCATAGAATTATAGAACTGTCAAGATAGAAGGGACCACAATGATCATCTAATCCAACCCTCTCCATTGCAGGAATCTTTTGCCCAATGTGGGCCTTGCACCCGTGACCCTGAGATTAAAAATTTCAGGCTCTGCCAATTGAGCTGTTTATTTATTTGCCCATGCAAATACCCACTTGGGTGGTTTTAAAAAAGGTTGGACAAATTCATGGAGAGGGCTACTGATGGCTACTAGCAGTTCGAAAACATGCCAGTACAAGTAGATAAATAGGTACCACTGTGGCAGGAAGGTATACGGTGTTTCCGTGCGCTCTGGTTTCCGTCACGGTGTTCCGTTACGCCAGTAGCAGTTTAGTCATGCTGGCCACATGACCCGGAAAGCTGTCTGTGGACAAACGCCGGCTCCCTCGGCCTGAAAACGAGATGAGCGCTGCAAGCCCAGAGTCACCTTTGACTAGACTTAACCGTCCAGGGGTCCTTTACCTTTTACCTTTTTTTTACCTTACTAGCTACGATGGGGATGTTCAGTTTCAGTTTCAGTTTCTGTTAATTGGTTCTCGTGGGAAACTTGCAGATTCTGGCTTCTCACAATTAACTCAAGGTGGTGTCAATTTACTCTTGGCAGAAAGCCCAGGTCTGCTTGACCTAGAAACTACTCACTCTGATTGGTTAACGACCAGCACTCTGCTCTGTTATCAAGGGATTGCTAGCTCAGTTTGTGTTGAGGTGTTGTTAGGAGTAGAAGTGCTGTGTATGGTTTTGAGAGAGAGAAAGAGAGGATTTATTTTGCTTTGTTTTGTATGCAGAAACTCTGCTGGTTTTATTTTCTCCTTTTTAATAAATCCTGTAAATAGTTCTTCTGAGTCTAGCTGACTAGTCATTACTGCCGCAACTAGCTTCTTCGCTGTGCAGGAAAACTCTGCTACGTTTGGGCTAAAGCCAATAGGGCTATGCCTGACACTTCAAAGTTCCATGAGGTTATGGGCCCAGTGCTGCCAGCCTGAGTTGCGGTGGTGTCAGCATCAACGGCGTTGGTTCCAGTAGTTCCAGAAGTTGTTGTTCTCTGGCTGGTTCCTGACCGTGGTGAGCTGGTGACGCAGCGGACACAAGGACAACAGCTGCAGCGTGTGAGTGCTGGGTGCTGTGGTTCCTGTTTTCTCTCTCGGTGGTCGTGAGTAGCTGGTTCCGGGTTCCAGGGACATCGCTCTCAAGATGGCCTCACAACCAGTTCAGATGTCTTTTGAGCGTCTGAATGACTCCAATTACTTGCTGTGGTCAGAACGCATGCAGGCAGTGCTGCAGAGGGATCGTCTCTGGCAAGTGGTGAGTAAGTTTCCTGCGAAGCCTGATGATGAAGACCTCGACAAAGACCAAAGAGCAAGGGCCACAATTGTCTTGGGGCTGGAAGATTCCCAGTTGCCGTATGTGAGGGGAATCAAGACAGCTAGAGGTGTGTGGCAAGCACTTAAAGAACTCCATGTGCGTGAGACAGCGGTTTCCAAGCTGTTCATTCGCAAGGCATTGTACAAGGCAATGTTACAGCCTGGGGTTACAATGCAGGAACACCTACACAGTTTACAGTTAAAGTTTACTGCGCTACAGGAAAGAGACTGTGCGTTAGACCAGCAGGAGAAGGCGGCTATTATTTTGAGTTCTCTCCCGGAAAGCTGGGATAATTTAGTTTTGTCTCTAGAAGGCATGCAGGAGCATGATTTATCAGTCAGTTACGTTACTGGGCGTTTGATTGAAGAATGGCAGAAGAGGCAAGAAAGGTCGTTGGCTGCAGAGGCTTCTACAGGTGGGTGGTTTGGAAGGAGTTCTCATGCCGTGCCAGAGGTGAAGCAAAAGCAGCGTACCGGTGAGGAGTCAGCGTTTGCTGTTAGGCGTTGTTTCCGATGTGGGTCTTCAGCGCATCTAAAACGACAATGTCCGGAGTTGGTCAAGTCTCAGTTGCCGGTGCAGGAGCAGAGACGAGATCAGCAGCAGCAGCAGCGTGAAAAGAAATTCTTCAAACGAAAACAGTCGGCTCAGCTGGTGACCGGCGAGGTCAAGATTGCTGATGAGAAACAAGCGGTCTGGGTGGTCGATTCGGGAGCATCTCGCCACATCGTAAATACAGATGAATTGTTTGTTTCCAAGAACTCAGCACAGCGCAGCCAGGTGGCTCTAGCAGACGGAAGTACTTCCGAAGTGATTTCGGGGGGTGCAGTTTTTGTTCCTTGTCTTCGTGAATGCCTGCAAAATGTACTTTGTGTGCCGTCATTAAGGAGCAATCTGATGTCTGTAGATTGTTTGCTAAAAGCTGGGTTTAAAGTGCATTTTGAAGGAGACAGTTGCATTATTAAGAAGGCTGGTGAGATTTTAGGCACTGCTAAGTCAGAGGGAGGCTTGTTTTGGCTTAAACCAGGATCTCAAGTTGCAGCAGTAGTCAGTAAATCTCAGCCTGCAGTGAATAACAAAGCTATACATGACAACTGTGTGCACTTATTGCATAGGAAAATGGGGCATGCTTGCTGGAAAAGTGTACTAAAAATGTCTGAATTGGCTGATGGGGGTAATTTAAAGAGTTGTAACAAGTACCTTGATTGTAATGTGTGTAAAAAGGTTAAAACCCACAGAGTCTCTTACCCCAGAAGTGACAGAGTTAGTGAGTCACCGCTACAGCTGGTTCACATGGACGTAATTGGTCCATTTGCTGTAAGCAGGGGTGGATCGCGTTTTTCACTAACAATTGTGGATGACGCCACGCGTTACTCCTGGGTTTTCCCCATGAAGAATAAGGGTGACGTGTTCACTAAGTTTAAAGGCTGGGTGGCATCTGTGGAAAGATTTCTGTCCATTAAACTCAAAAGGATTCAGACGGACAGAGGTGGCGAATTTATGTCAAATGCCTTTAAAGGTTGGTTACAAAAGCGTGGCATTGGGCATAGAAAAACGAACGTTTTTTCCCCAGAGGAGAATGGCGTTGCAGAGCAAAAAAACAGATCTTTGCAAGATATGATGTTTGCCATGCTTGACGATGCTGATTTGCCCATGTCTTATTGGGGGGAGAGCATGCTCACCGCGTGTTATCTCCAAAACAGGCTCTTTCATCAAACAATAGGTACAACTCCGTACTTTAAATTGTTTCAGAAAAAACCCAAAATTGACCATTTGCATGTGTTTGGATCAAAAGCCTGGGTATTAATTCCGAAACAAATGAGGAAGAAGGGAGATCCTAAGACCAAACAGTTAGTGTTTGTGGGTTACCAGGAGCTGGGAAAAGGTTTCCGCTTTGCTGAAGGGACAAATGGCATTGTGATCTCCAGGAATGCCAGTTTTTGTGAACATAGTGGCTGGGAGAGACTACATGCCAATACTGAGGTTTGGTTTGAACCTTCCCAGGAGCTTCATGACTCTGAAGGTAGACACAGAGAATCAGAGTCTGAGGGGGAGGAAAGTTCAGATAAGAGCTCTCAAGAAAGTGGAGTTAGCCAAAGACCAGTTGCTAAGCAACAAAAGAGAGGTCGTAGTTCTGAGGAGGAAAGTGGGTCAGAAGAAAAATTTTCTCCCAGAAGATCTAAAAGACAAAACAAAGGAGTGCCTCCGGTGCGTTTTTCTCCAGATACTGCAAATGTGTTTAGTGTAATTGCAGAGCCCAAGAGTTTTCAGGAGGTGTTAAAGTTACCAAAAGAGGAGGCAGAGCTCTGGAAACAGGCAATGGAGGAAGAGATGTCCTCTCTGAATGAGCACAAGGTTTTTACACCAGTAGCAGCGCCTGAGGGGGCAAAGATTGTAGGCTGCAGGTGGGTGTACAAACTTAAACCTCTGGTGACAGGAGAGTACAAATACAAAGCTCGTTTAGTGGCTCAAGGATACTCTCAGAGGCCTGGAAAAGATTATGACGAGACTTTTTCCCCTACTGCTAAGGGGGACAGTGTAAGGCTGATTTTAACGCTTGGAGCAAAGAGAAAACTCCTGTTAAACCATTTTGATATCCAGACTGCATATTTACATGCATCAATATCAGAAGACCTGTATCTAGCCGAACCGCCTGGTTATGAGACAGGTTCCAATAGAGTGTTGAAATTAAACAAAGCTCTATACGGTCTCAAACAGGCTGCAAGATCTTGGAACAAATGTTTCCATGAGGCCTTAGTGTCATTTGGTTTCAAGCAGAGTACAGCTGACAATTGTGTTTATGTACGTGGTACAGGCAGTGATCAAGAGTTTTGTCTGATTTATGTAGATGATGTTTTGTATGCATGCAAAACAGATAAACAAACTAAAAGGTTTGCCAAACAATTGTCCAGTAAGTTCAAAGTGAAAGACTTAGGCCCGGTTAGGACATATCTAGGGTTGGAAGTGTGCTGGGCCCAAGATGGCAGCTGCTTAATTAGTCAGCAGAACAAAGTTAAACAACTACTGACTACATACAGGATGCAGGATTGCAAAGGGGCAGTGGTGCCTATGGATCCAGGTTTCATAAAAACACTTCATATAGATGAGAGTCCTGAATTTGAACATCCTGATGTATATCACTCTGTAATTGGAAGTTTATTGTATCTAGCACAGTGGTCCAGACCTGATATTAGCTACGCAGTAGGCATATTAAGTAGATTGGTCTCAAAACCCACACTAAATGCCTGGAAAGGGGTAAAACAAGTTCTGAGGTATCTCAAACAGACAATTGGCTATATGTTACAATTAAATTCTTCAGAGGATGAAATGTTGAGTTGCTACTGTGATAGTGACTGGGGAAATTTGCCGGATAGAAAATCTGTCACAGGACTAGTCATAATGGTCGGTGGAGCTTTAATCAGCTGGCGGTCACGCAAGCAAGACGTTGTAAGTGTGTCATCAACGGAATCAGAGTACGCCGCATTGAGTGAATTGTGCAACGAGGTGATTTATTTCAAG
This sequence comes from Podarcis muralis, assembly GCF_964188315.1. Taxonomy (NCBI): domain Eukaryota; kingdom Metazoa; phylum Chordata; class Lepidosauria; order Squamata; family Lacertidae; genus Podarcis; species Podarcis muralis. The sequence continues at coordinate 5,394,664 of NC_135660.1, read as the reverse complement.
CATTTGTTAGCAGATTTAAATGTAAATTGTGGAGAACCAGTACAAGTTTACATTGATAATCAAGCTTGTATAACCTTAAGTAAAACAGAGGGTTTCAAATCACGTTCCAAACATATCTCTGTAAAATACCAAAATGTACGTTGCTGTGTACAAGACAATGTAATCACCTGTACTTATGTATCAAGTGAAGAAAATGTAGCAGATGTGTTAACTAAACCATTGGCAAAGATAAAGAACAAGCGAATGTGCAAGGGTTTAGGTTTGCTGGAAAAATGATCTTCTACATAGGTGTATTTGGTGTTAATTGTTCAGCAGAATCTGTGAGGGGGTGTTCAGTTTCAGTTTCAGTTTCTGTTAATTGGTTCTCGTGGGAAACTTGCAGATTCTGGCTTCTCACAATTAACTCAAGGTGGTGTCAATTTACTCTTGGCAGAAAGCCCAGGTCTGCTTGACCTAGAAACTACTCACTCTGATTGGTTAACGACCAGCACTCTGCTCTGTTATCAAGGGATTGCTAGCTCAGTTTGTGTTGAGGTGTTGTTAGGAGTAGAAGTGCTGTGTATGGTTTTGAGAGAGAGAAAGAGAGGATTTATTTTGCTTTGTTTTGTATGCAGAAACTCTGCTGGTTTTATTTTCTCCTTTTTAATAAATCCTGTAAATAGTTCTTCTGAGTCTAGCTGACTAGTCATTACTGCCGCAACTAGCTTCTTCGCTGTGCAGGAAAACTCTGCTACGTTTGGGCTAAAGCCAATAGGGCTATGCCTGACACTTCAAAGTTCCATGAGGGGATGCTCTGCCTCTATAGTTGAAGGCAGCAATGCTTCTGAATGCCAGTTGCTGGAAGCCACACGAGGGGAGAGTTGCTCTTGTGGTCGGATCCTGCTTGCTGGTTTCCCACAGTCATCTGCTTGGCCACTGTGAGAACAGGATGCTGGACTTGATGGGCCATTGGCCTGATCCAGCAGCCTCTTCCTATGTTCTTATGACTGGTAGCATCTCTCCAGGGTCTCAGTGTTAGAATTCCTGCTCCATGATTGCAGTCATGGGATTGTTGTCTATCACATGATGGTGTATGTTTTCATTCTACAGAGTGGGAAGTGATGGAGACAGGATGTTTGTGTTCCGTGAAGTGGGACTATTGTCCTTCGTTCTTTTTCTCTTTGCTGTCTGATGCTAGAGAGAGAGGGAGCCATGTTGCAGTGCTCCATGTGTGTTTATATGTAAATAAAGTAGATTAGCCAACATGCTGAGTTCTGTCACGCGAGATGCGCAAACTCTGCGGATCCCTAAGTGTGCCGTTGTCTGTTGACATCGGTCGTTGTGATGTTTGGGCTGAAGAAAGCTTATGAAGCTCCCGAACGATCGACCAGGAGGGAGGGAACATGCCAGTTGGGCATGTGTCTCTGCCAGGGTCCTACTCGAGTGTAGGCTGAACTCCTGACACTGATGGGTGGCATTCTCCTTTCTACCTGAAGATGTCATTGGGGATTGGACGTGGGGCGTGCGGCATGCCAAACAGGTGCTCGGCCACTGAGCTGTGTTCCTTCCCTTAAGACTCCAGAGCCTGCTCTGCCCAGTTAGCAGTGCTTCCATCCCCGCAGGAGCAGTGAGAGCATGAAGCATGCCAAACACGCCTGCCAAGCGACAGGTGTGTGCTCTGAACGCCACATCTAGTCCTTAATTGTACGGCAGTAACAACTGTATGACAGTGGAACAGGCCAGAATCATAGAATCTTAAGGTTGGAAGGGACCCCACGGGGTCATCTAGTCCAGCCCCCTGCAATGCAGGAATCTCAGCGAAATCATCCCTGACAGATGGCCGCCCACCTACCTCAGAAGATGGTGGAGTTTCCTTGGAAGTTCTTTTTTTTTAAAAAAAATTAAAGGTGCATGTTTATTGAGCATAGAAGCTGGAGTCGACAGGGAGCTGAGGAGACATCAGCCAACAATGGCCACTTTGCAGTCCGGTCAATGTTGGCACACTGGCAGTGACGGGCAGTACGACCACCAATATCCCAGGAACCACAAGCCATTCTACAGGCACATCCAGTGGCCAGGTACCCTGAAGGGCAGGAGACATCAGCACCACGTGCAGATGTGCTTGTGCAAATCAGGTGGGCCTTCGCGAGCATTGAGGACACTTTGGAATGGACCTTCTCGTTAATCAGACTCTCGATAACACATGTCTGAGCAGTTGCCTACTTTGCAAGAATCAATGCAGAAAAAGAACAGGAATATGGCGAATTTCATCACGCTGTTGCAGAACGTCCTTGTCAAAAAGCACATTCCTTCAAAAACATGAATTTCTTTCAAGAAGTTTTCCCCTTGGAAGTTCCTTTGAAACAGGTGGGATGACCATCTTTGGGGGATTCTCCATCTGCGATGCCTGCATTTGCAGGGGGTTGGACTAGATGGCACCACAGGTCCCTTCCAACTCTACAGTGTTGGCTGTGGGTGCTGCTGCCTTGGGAGCCACCAACTGGGGCGCGGGGAGGGTGTCAAACTGGTTCCCTGCTACACCACTCCCACCTGCACCCCCCGCCCCCCTCTGCTGCGCTTATTAGCAAAGCGATCAATTTGGGGGTAATTAGGTATTAATTGCCCAAAGACACTGGCGTTGATAGCCCGTGCTAATTTATCTCCCACCTGCTCACTGCCTCTTGTTAAAATCCAATTAAGGCCCGGCCATTTGTATAGTTTAATGCGTGAAGGAAAGTTCTGTCTTCCCTCTCCTTTTATTTCCGCTACTGAATTTTGGGCAAGCGGATCCTCAAGCGCCGTCAGCCGCGAGACTGACCAAGCGCCTTCAATCGGATCAATGGCTCGTTCAGGGTAGATCATCCTTTGCCAACCACTGTCTCTTTTGGACTACAACTCCCATCAGCTGTGCTGGCTCAGGTTGATGGGAGTTGTAGTCTAAAGCATCGGGGGGGGGGGCACCAGGTTGCCAAGAATCCTCATAGATGATGAGCTACTTGTTCCGGCAAATGAAAGCGCAGCTCCTGGGTTTGAGGCACTCCCTAGAACTGGTGGGCATGCCGTGTGGGAAGACTGTTAATCTGTGGAACTCCCTCCCACAGGAGGCAAGGCAACTTTAAAAGAAGAGGGCTATTGATGACTACATGCCATGATAGCTATTCTTCCTCCACAATTGAAGGCAACGATGCTTCTGAATGTCATTCGCTGGAAACCACAGGAGGGGAGAGTTGTTCTTGTGGTCAAATCCTGCTTGCTGGTTTGCCATTGGGTTATCTGGTTGGCCATTGTGAGAACAGGATGCTGTACTGGCTAGGCCATGGGCCTGACCCACCAGCTTCTTCTTATGCTCTTATGGGTCCAAGGAGCTCAAGGTTGTGTACATGGCCCTATCCCTTCCCAGGACCCACAACAGCCCTGTGAGGTAGGCTAGGCTGAGAGGCAGCAAGTGGCCAAAGATCACCTAGCAGGCTTCATGGCCCTGTGGAGTTTTGAACCCTGGTCTCCCAGGTCGTAGCCCAACACTCAAACCACTATGCTGTGCTGCCTCTGTGTTCTTATGGGAGGTGCCCAGGCCTTGACTGCACAGAGCATGCTGGCTTACCAAACTGGCCGTGCAGATGCCCGGCCATCTCAGCGTGGTTCTCAAACCAGCTTGACTGGCAGGAATTGACCTTCCAAACGTCTTCCTGCAAGGAGGGGAACGTGATTACAGTGGGTTGCAAACGTGATCCGTGCGGGAGGCTCGTTCGCAACCCGCAGCGTTTGCAACCCTCTGTGCACGTGCGGGTTGCAATTCAGCGCTTATGCGCAAAGCACGATTTAACGCTTCTGTGCATGCATGACCGCCGAAACCCGGAAGTAACCCGTTCCAGTACTTCTGGGTTTCGGTGCATCCGTAACCCGAAAAAACGCAACCTGAAGCGTCTGTAATCCAAGGTATGACTGTATCTGCAGGACAAGCTGCTGTTTTAAGGGCACGGCAGCAAATAAAATGGGGGCAGGGGTGCATGGCATATTCCCTTGAGTCTGATATTGATTTGGGCTATGTTCAAAATGGGACGCGGGTGGCGCTGTAGGTTAAACCACAGAGCCTAGGACTTGCCGATCAGAAGGTCGGCAGTTCGTATCCCTACGACGGGGTGAGCTCCCGTTTTTCGGTCCCTGCTCCTGCCCACCTAGCAGTTCGAAAGCACATCAAAGTGCGAGTAGATAAATAGGTACCACTCCGGCGGGAAGGTAAACGGCGTTTCTGTGCGCTGCTCTGGTTCACCAGAAGCGGCTTAGTCATGCTGGCCACATGACCCGGAAGCTGTACGCTGCCTCCCTTGGCCAATAATGTGAGATGAGCGCTGCAACCCCAGAGTTGGCCACGACTGGACCTAATGGTCAGGGGTCCCTTTACCTTTAAAAGGTAAAGGTACCCCTGCCCGTACGGGCCAGTCTTGACAGACTCTAGGGTTGTGCGCCCATCTCACTCTAGAGGCCGGGAGCCAGCGCTGTCCGAAGACACTTCCGGGTCACGTGGCCAGCGTGACATCGCTGCTCTGGCGAGCCAGAGCCGCACACGGAAACGCCGTTTACCTTCCCGCTAGTAAGCAGTCCCTATTTATCTACTTGCACCCGGGGGTGCTTTTGAACTGCTAGGTTGGCAGGCGCTGGGACCGAGCAGCAGGAGTGCACCCCGCCGCGGGAATTCGAACCGCCGACCATGCGATCGGCAAGTCCTAGGCACTGAGGTTTTACCCACAGCGCCACCCGCGTCCCTACCCTTTACCTTTACCTATGTTCAAAACAGCCCGGCCCTCTTGGAGCTTCCCTGACCTCTTGCTGACTGCTCCAGGAGGGAATTCTGCACAAGGGCCTCGCCAAGGTGGGAATCAGTTTGTCTCTTTCTACAATCATAGAATTGTAGAGTTGGAACCGAGCAACGGGAGCTGATATGCAGGTCATTAGTCCAACTCCAACCCAATCTTTTGCCCAACATGGAGCTCAAACCCACAACCCTGATATTCAGAGTCTCGTGCTCTGCTGACTGAGCTCTCCCAGCGGGTTTGGAAGCCTCTCTCTGCAGGGTCTGGACCGTCCCTGTAATGGACTGAGAGCAGAAGGCACTTTCCCCCAGCAAGTGTTCCTAAGGGGCTCATTTTGGAGCCTAATGGAGCAGGGAGGGGGCCAGGGTTCCTCACCCCAGGCGAAAGCAGAGGGGGTCGTTTCGGATGCTCAGATGGAGAGGGACCGGTCTGGGATGTCAGAGCCGTAGAGAGCAACCGGCTTGGTTCAGCCAAGCTGTCTCCCCTAGAAGCACACAGGAGCCTCTCCCAAGCTCATGCCCAGATTGAGGATGGGGTCATCACTCTGCCGCAAAATGTCCCTGTGGCATCTTAGGTTTATAAAATCACTTATAGACTGCTTTTTCATTTAAAAAGCATCATAAAATCATAGATTTGTAAAGGGACCACAAGGGTCATCTAGCCCAACCTCTTACAATGCAGGAATCTTTTGCCCAACCTGAGACTCGAACCCACAACCCTGAATTTAAGAGCTTCACGCTCTGCCGACTGAGTCCTGCTGTATTCCGCCTTGGGCAGTTTGCAACAAAGAGACATGAACAGACACCAATTGACCAGTTGCCAGGGATTCTTTAGCTGTGATTCCTGAATTGCGGGGGGTTGAGCTAGATGACCCCACGGGTCCCCTACAATTCTATGAATTAACTGTTGTCAAAGGATGTATCCTCAATTGCCTGCTTGTTCCCGAATCCTGCTTGCGGGTTCCCCACAGGAATCTGGTTGGCTGCTGTGTGAACAGGGTGCTGGGCCAGATGGGCTGTGGACCTGATCCATCCGACCGCTGCTATGTTCTCATGAGTCTCCACCTTCTCACCCCTCAGGCTCCTCCTGCAGCGGGACTACAGCTTCCTGAGGGACATCAACATCTGGCCTCCCTTTGTCATCATTGGCGTCTACTGCTCGACTCTGTCGGCCGCTATGAGCAACCTGATCGGGGCCTCCCGAATCCTCTACGCGTTGGCCAAGGATGACCTCTTTGGTGAGTTGACTTTCTGCCTGCCTGGGCCTGCTTCTTGCGTCAGGGATGCCTTAGCAACGTCTCTCCTTGGCAGGCAGGCATGGACCAACATAAGAACATAAGTGGAGCTGTAAGTGGGAGTGGCCACCGAGACCATATAACACCGGTCCTGAAAGATCTTCATTGGCTCCCAGTACATTTCCGAGCACAATTCAAAGTGTTGGTGCTGACCTTTCAAGCCCTACATGGCCTCGGTCCTGTACACCTGGAGGAGCGTCCCCACCCCCATCGTCCAGCCTGGACACTGAGGTCCAGCGCTAAGGGCCTTTTGGCTGTTCCCTCGCTGCAAGAAGTGAGGTTACAGGGAACCAGGCAGAGGGCCTTCTCAGTAGTGGTGCCTACCCTGTGGAACTCCCTCCCAGCAGATGTCAAGGAAATAAGCAACTATTTTACTTTTAAAAGACAACTTCCCTGTTTAAGGAAGTTTTTAATGTTTGATGCTGTATTGGCTTTAATATTCAGTTGGAAGCCACCCAGAGCGGCTGGGGAAACCCAGCCAGATGGGTGGGGTATAAATAAATGATGATGATGATGATGTATCAGGCCAGTGACCCACGTAGTCCAGCATCCTGTTCTCACAGTGGCCAACCAGATACCTGTGGAAAACCAGCAAGCAGGATTTGAGCGTGAGAGCCTTCCTGTGGTTCCCAGCAGCTGGTATACGGAAGCATTGCTGCCCTGAATTGCCAGGGCACAGTGCCAGTGTGCCAAGGCCACAGTCTGGGGCAGCATCTCCCAGCTTCCCTGGATTTCTTATGGACTACAGTTCCCATCATCCACAGCCAGATGCAGGGCACCACGTTGGGGGAGGCTGATCTAGGGTACTGGTTTCTGACTGACAGAGTTTACTAAGCTTTTCTGCACTGAGCTGATTTGATTGATTGATTGATTATATTTCTACACCGCACTTCATTTGCACGAATCTCAAAAGCGGCTCACAAATAGTAAATAACAAAAACCGAACAGAACATCACAAATGCAACATAAATCGTATAGATTAATCAACAAATAATCAGTGAAACAATTACAAATCACTAGCATCTCACAGGGGACGCGGGTGGCGCTGTGCGTAAAAGCTTCAGCGCCTAGGGCTTGCCGATCGAAAGGTCGGCAGTTCGAATCCCCGTGGCGGGGTGCGCTCCCGTTGCTCGGTCCCAGCGCCTGCCAACCTAGCAGTTCGAAAGCACCCCCAGGTGCAAGTAGATAAATAGGGACCGCTTACTGGCGGGAAGGTAAACGGCGTTTCCGTGTGCGGCTCTGGCTCGCCAGAGCAGCGATGTCACGCTGGCCACGTGACCCGGAAGTGTCTCCGGACAGCGCTGGCCCCCGGCCTCTTAAGTGAGATGGGCGCACAACCCCAGAGTCTGTCAAGACTGGCCCGTACGGGCAGGGGTACCTTTACCTTTACCTTAGCATCTCACAGCAAACGTTCAAAACATCAAAAGACAAAAGCATTGAAAGCACAAATACACAAAATGAAGAGCATGTCAGTAGATTCAAAAAAATGGACAAAAACCAGCAATTCAGCAAACGCAGAATAAATTTGATGTTGCAAAATAAAACCAATCATTGTTTCAGTACATAAATACAAAGCAGAGCAGGAATTAACCCGCCACCTTTGGTCTTTTAGTTGCCCTACACACACGTAGACACACTCCATGCCTTAATACTCTTTGGGGGCTGTTGCTGAACGCAGCTGTTTCTGCAGTCGGGAAGATCCTTAGCTCTGCCTGGCAGTCCTCTGCGCCCTCTCCTCTGTCTCCTGCTTGCCTCTGTCTGCCTCCCTGCCTGGCTCTCCCCAGCGGCTCCCTTGTTCCAGCACTTGGCCGTTCTTTCAGAGTCCTCTGCCTCCCTGGCGGGCTGCGTGGGCAACCGCCAATCAAGTTGGTTTGCCTTTGCCCTCGCCTGGCAGGGCCTGTTGACTGGGCTCTGGTCCTGGGCAGAGACGCAGCCCACCCTCAAAGACTGCTGCCAGCAGGGCATGGGACATGGGAAGCTGCCTTATATATTGAATGGGGTGTTGGTACGTCTGGCTCAGTATTGTCCACCCTGGCTGGCAGAGACCTTCCAGGATTTTCAGAGAAGACATGCTACTGGGAGATGCTGACAGGGCTGGATTAACCATTAAGCAAAATAAGCATGTGCTTTAGGGCACCAAAGGAAGGGGGAACCACATACATTTTCCATTGCTGGGTTCTTTTAACCTTAATGGTCCCAAACGGCTCAGCTGAGCATTCGTTTTCTCCCTTGAAGTATATTAAAAATCCCAACAGAACAACTATGCAACAAGGCAGGCTGGGTGCCTTATCTCTATTAAGTATAGAAGCAGATTCATTACGTAAGATGAGTTTTGAGGATCGGATCAAAGACTTTGCAATTAGAAAAAGAAGGAGTTTTTTCCCTTCAAATACAAAGTCTACAAAAATAAACATTATTTTCCACCTCACTGTAGGTTTAGTTTCATTTCGAAAAATAAGATTTTATTTTACTGTTTATTGTGGTTTATATTTTGAATTAGATATATATGAGGCACCAACATCTTTTAAATGCTTAGGGCCTCTGAAGGTCTCTTTTGGCCCAGCAACAGCCCAATAAGCTCACTGGAAGAAGGGGCTGCTGCTTCCATTCTGCCGGGCTCCTTTACTGCTCTTGCATTTCAGCAACCTTTACCCCACAGTCCAGCTCATGTGCCAGCCTTCCCCAACCTGCTGCCCTCAAGGTGTTTCAGCCCCAGCCAGAACAGGGTGCAGGGCGGTTGTCTTCATAAACAGAAGTGGCTGGTCTTCATCTCTCTCTCCCATCTGTGCCTGTGTAATATTGCATTGTAAAAGAAACAATCATGTTTGATTCAAAGGGAGCTTTCTTCCATATGCAGATTGCCAGCATATCCCCCTACCAGCTAAATCATGGGTAGGCAAACTAAGGCCTGGGGGCTGGATCCGGCCCAGTCGCCTTCTAAATCCAGCCCGCAGATGGTCCAGGAATCAGCATGTTTTTATATGAGTAGAATGTGTGCTTTTATTTAAAATGCATCTCTGGGTTATTTGTGGGGCTTAGGAATTTCTTCATATACAGTGGTACCTCTGGTTGCGAATGAGATCCGTTCCGGAGGCCCGTTCGCAACCTGAACGGAACGCAACCCGCATCTGTGCATGCGTGGGTCGTGATTCGCCGCTTCTGCGCATGCGCGTGACACCATTTTGCGCGTCTGTGCATGCGCAAGCAGCAAAACCCGGAAGTAACCCTTTCCAGTACTTCCAGGTCGCCATGGGACGCAACCTGAAAAGACGTAACCCGCAGCGTTCTCAACATGAGTTATGACTGTATTTTTTCCAAAATATAGTCTGGCCCACCACATGGTCTGAGGGACAGTGGACCAGCCCCCTGCTGAAAAAGTTTGCTGACCCCATTCTAAATCAAGACATAAAGGGTGGCAAAGAGTTAAATTCCCCCCTACCTACCTATCTCTCGAACTAGGGACCCAGTCTGCATCTAGCAGCCCCCCTCCAATTGGTTTCACTTCCTGCTCTGCACTTAAAAGCACATAGCTTGGCCCTGATTAATCCAGGTGGGGTGTGTTTTAGTTGATTTCCCCCCACTCCATTAAGCCAGCCAATTAATTGATGGAACATTTCAGCCTCAGCGTTTAATTAACATAGAGTAAAATGGGCGTCAACACTCTGCTGCGGACCTCTCCATTAGGGGCGGGCAGACGCCAGCCTTGTGGGATCTACTTTACCTTCTGCTGGAACCCCCAGAAGGAGCCAGGTGCAAATAGAAGGGGCTCAGGCAGGCAGGTGTATGTTTGGAATTAAGGAACAGGGTGCCTCTGAGCACATGCTCATCCCAGGGATCGGAACTCAGTGCCCGAATCAACTTCACAAAGGATTTTCATGCATGCATTATTTTTTTCTTTAAAAATGCCTCTCTTGTTCCCTGCTCCCAATTAATATTATTTATCTAATTGCGAGTGGTTTTGCTATCATTAGACAATTGGGAGTCAGAAACTCTTGCGGATGTAGTGCAGATTACCGGAGATCTAGCAGCAGATTCTGATCTGCCTCCTGCGCATTGCTGCTCTGGGTGGTCACTTTCCCCGCTCTATCCTGCTCTCTGTCTCTCTTTAATAAACACCGATTTTATAGAAGCCCTTGTTCTAATGTATTGTGCTGCCTCTCTCTTATCTGTTCCCCTTCTGGTAACGAAGGCAAAGTGCTGGGGCCTGCAAAGCGGACTTCCCATGATGGAAACCCCTGGATGGCTGTCATCTTCTCCTGGATCCTGGTACAGGTGAGTTGGCTCCCATTGCCCTGGTTTTGCTTCTCCTCCTCCTCCTCCCAATGCTGCTGTTTTAACCACGATGATTTCTGTTTCGTTTGTGTTCATTCCATCGATCAGCCGCCCAATAACTATGGCTCCCTGGGCGACGCGCAGAATAAACGAGATTAAAAACCAACGTCCCAATAAAACAGGGATCGATAGAGCAGCGGAACAAAAGCCAGCAGGAAGCATCTGCCAGGGATGCTTTCGCTGAGGTTCCTGCCTTGCAGCGGGTTGGACTAGATGACCCCTCGGGGTCCCTCCCAACCTTACAATTCTGTGGTTCTATGAAACAAACCCCAACACCAGAACCAATGTTGCAAACCTGAGGTCTGGAGAATTAAAAGCATCACAGCAACCGTCAATTAATATAGAAAGCCAATGTTCTCAAACAGGGAGGGTGGGGTCTGCCTTGCTGGCCCTCGAAGGCGGGCAACTTCAAGCCCAGGGTGGCAGCTGCAGAAGAGAACAGACTGGATCTCAAAGGGAAATGTAGATTTGTCAATGGGGACTACAAAGGACCAAGAAGCCAGGGACGCAGAGACCGGGAGATGGGCTCAAGTCTCCTCTTTTCCAGGCTAAACATACCCAGCTCCCTCAAATTCTCCTTGTAAGGCTTGGTTTCCAGACCCTTGATCATGTTGGTCACCCTCCTCTGCACATGTTCTGGCTTGTCAACATCCTTCTGAAATTGTGGCACCCAGAATTGGACACAGTATTCCAGGTGTGGTCTGACCAAGGCAGAATAGATCAATAAAGTGGTACCTCTGGTTACGTACTTAATTCGTTCTGGAGGTCCGTTCTTAACCTGAAACTGTTCTTAACCTGAAGCACCACTTTAGCTAAGGGGCCTCCCGCTGCTGCTGCACCGCCGGAGCACGATTTCTGTTCTCATCCTGAAGCAAAGTTCTTAACCCGAGGTACTATTTCTGGGTTAGCGGAGTCCGTAACCTGAAGCATATGTAACCTGAAGTGTCTGTAACCCGAGGTACCACTGTAGTTCCCTTGATCTGGACACTATACTTCTGTTGATGCAGCCAAGAATAGCATTAGCTTTTCTTGTTGCTGCATCACACTGTGGACTCACGTTGAGCTTGTGGTCCACTAAGACCCCGAGATCCTTTCCACATGATTTATTCAATACAGGAATAATTTGTAGGCATCCATTTGTATTGAGAGACAGTGGAGCGTGCCTCTCAGACTGAAGTCAAGCCGCTGTGTTAGCAACACCACCGTGACCTCCCCAGGGCGCAAGCCTGGGCCGTGTGTGTGTGTGGGGGTCCTGGACTGCCCAGACAGCAAGACCCCCCCCCCCAGCCTCATTGATGGGGATCCAAAGGAAATCAGAGCAAGATGTTTGGCACCAGCTTGGCGGCAGGAGTTGCCGGAGGGAGGTGTACAGGGTGCGATCCAACTGCCTTAGGGACTCCACTCTGGGTTTGTGTAGGGTTTACTCCTGAGCCTTTTCTTCCCCCAAAGATATCCTGCAAAGCAGCGGGTAACTTCTAAGGGGATTGGCCTGATCCAGGCGGGAGGGCTTGCCTTATGATCTTACGTTGAAGTTCGTTGTTTCCTGCCGATCATTTCTCATTACGGTTCAGATGGTGAGGTGTCCTTTCCTGTAAAATAATGCTTAGGTTTTCCTCCTTATCGGCATCTGTTTTATGTTGTCATTAGCTGCCTTTGGGGGGCACTTTGTTCAAAAGGCTGGTTAGGATTCTTTTTCTAAATGTGCAGATGAATAAATGCATTAGATGGGCGAGATGGGAGATGCGGATCTGAGCAAATGTGTAGCTGGGGAAGGGCAAGGAGCGAGTCTGGCGTCCCTGGAGCCGCAGGCAAGGCTGGCCTAGGACTGGCTTACGGGGGGTGATGCATTCATTGGGAACAGGCCTCAGCTCTAAGATGCAGGAAGAAGAATGCCGCAGGAGAATGTGCAGAGTGCATGTCCTCCGTCACTGCATAAAACCAGTGTGCACTCAAACGCAACTGAGGTTTAGGCAGCTGGGCTTGCTGTTAAGAGCAGTTTGAGCCCCAGAACTTTTTCTCTTTTTGATCCGAACCCCAGCAAAGAAGCAAGTCTTGAAGGAGAGGTGAGGAAAGTATATTGATGAACAAGAGTGTGCTGAGGAGGCTATCTTGTGCCTCGAGGTGTGACAGGAGGCACATGGAGCATTCAGCATGAGGACTACAAACTTTGGAAGCTGTTGCACCAAATAGCAGGAGGGGCAGGGTGGAAGCTGCTAAGATAGCCCTGGGGGGTGGGAAGGAAATGAATCCCTTTCCCATCAGGTAAAGGTAAAGGGACCCCTGACCATTATGTCCAGTCGTGGCCGACTCTGGGGTTGCGGTGCTCATCTTGCTTTATTGGCCGAGGGAGCCGGCGTACAGCTTCCGGGTCATGTGGCCAGCATGACTAAGCCGCTTCTGGCGAACCGGAGCAGCGCACAGAAACGCCGTTTACCTTCCCGCTGGAGCGGTACCTATTTATCTACTTGCACTTTGACATGCTTTCGAACTGCTAGGTTGGCAGGAGCAACAGGAGCTCACCCTGTCGTAGGGATTCGAACCGCCGACCTTCTGATCGGCAAGTCCTAGGCTCTGTTGTTTAACCCACAGCGCCACCCGCGTCCCCTGCTTTCCCATCAAGGCCTCTTACAAAATGACAGTCCCCTCCAAGATGGTAAAATTGGAACTGTGGCTGGGTTGGAGAGAGGCAACGCTGCACAAAATAGGCTTTCTGTGAAGGGAGAAGCGGATTTCAGGGTCAGATATTACCAGATAGTGAATCCAAGTCTCAGCGATGTTGTGGTTTAGTTAGGCAGAGAGGGCAGCAACCTGGGAAAATATGGAGTTTGAGTTGGGGGAGATGCATACTGGCTGGTTCTGAGCCGTAGAACCATAGAACTGTAGAGTTGGAAGGGACCCCAGGTATCTTATGCCCAACGTGGGTCTCGAACCCACAATCCTGGGATTAAAGAGTCTCATGCTCTACCCACTGAGCCATCCTTTCAGTCAGCTGAACCAGGACCCACAGAGGAACACAGGAAGCAGCCTCTTATCCTGAACCAGACCACCGGTCCTCTTAGCTCAGGACTGCTTATGCTGACTGTCAGCAGCTCTCCAGGGGTCTCGGACCAGGGGCATTCTCAGACCCGCCTGGCGATGCTACTGGGGAACTGAACCTGGGACCTCCTGCGTTCAAGCCAGACGTCTTACCGCTGAGCTACGCCTCTTCTCCAAGTCTTGCCTGCAGCTCCAGATCCTGGCCACGACAGAGGGTGCCAGCTTGGGGGAGGCTGCTGTAGGCCCTATGCCACCTGTGCCCCGGAACGTGGCAAGCTTTGGGCAGCTGTTGCAGGCCCGGGGGAGGAGCTGGGAGGGGTGGGAGGAAGGGGGCTTGGCCAGGGAAGAGGTGCGGAAGGAGGCAATGAAGTGAGTTGGCTCACGCCGGACATGAGATCCCTATCAGGGCTCTGTCGGAATTGTCCCAGGTGCATTAAACAATTGGTCCGACGCCGCATGCAAACCTATCAAAGTGAGATGCCCCCTCTCCGCCTCCGAGAGAAGGATTGCAGCGTGCCCCCCCCCCGACTCCCATCAGCTTAATCTGCCGGAGCTGCCGTCTATCTCTCTCTCTCTCCCCCCCCCCCGGCTCCCTCGGCCGCACAGGCGTGCGCTGCTCCACCAAATTGGACAAATACATGTAATGCAAAAAAAATTGCCCCATTAGCCGGAAAAGAACATTGCGGTGCACTCACAAAAGGGGAGGGAGCTATTAGGTGCTTCAAGCCCAATTGAAGTCACCATGGATCAGATTCAATGGCTGGCGACAGATGCGGCATCGCTCGCTGTGCAAAAGACTTGAGGGGGTTTTTTTTGGGGGGGGGGAGAGTCAGCGCTTGCTACATGGTTTGGAGCTTGAATGGTGCTTGGATTTCTTTGAGCTGGAGGATAGTAATGACCGTCAACTCAGGAGTCTGTAAGTTTCTTAGGCCCAGGTCCCATTTTTGGAAACCAAAGCATACGTTTTGGGGCCCTGTTTCTTAATCTTTCCCCCATATGTTTGGTGCTGTTCCTGCACCCTACCTGGGATCAGTGGCACAGCACAGCATTGGTTGATTCCAAGTAGGGGAGCTTCCCACAGAGGAGGCCGTTTTGGGCACCTGAGAACCAGGTTCTTATTTCCTGCATGTCCGTAATTGGGTGGGAGAGCGAGGACACTGTCTTGTCATAGAATCATGGAATTGGAAGGGTTCCAAGGGTCATTTAGTCCAACCCCCCTTCAATGCAGGAATCTCAACTTAAGCATCCATGGCAGATGGCCATCCATCTCTGCTTAAAAACCTCCGAGAAAGAGTCCACCATCTCCCGAGGGAGACCGTTCCTCTGTCAAACAGCTCTTACCACCAGAAAGTTATTCCTGTTGTTTAGTCGGAATCTCCTTTCTTGTCACTTGAATCTGTTGGTTTGGGCCTGGAGTGGAAAGCAAGCATGCTCCGTCCTCCGTAGGACAACCCTTGAGATATTTGAAGATGGCTCTCATATCTCCTCTCAGCCTCCTATTTCCCGGGCTAAACATACCCAACTCCTTCAACCGTTCCTCATCAGGCTTGGTTTCCAGA
Source organism: Podarcis muralis (assembly GCF_964188315.1). Lineage (NCBI taxonomy): Eukaryota > Metazoa > Chordata > Lepidosauria > Squamata > Lacertidae > Podarcis > Podarcis muralis. The sequence goes on along the minus strand of NC_135660.1, from coordinate 5,379,653 downwards.
CCCTTGATCATCTTGGTTGCCCTCCTCTGCACACCTTCCAGCTTGCCAACATCCTTCTGAAATGGAGGTGCCCAGAACTGGACACAGGATTCCATCTTGGTTCTGAGCAAGGCAGAAGCGAGTGGGACTCCATGAATTTGCCCAGTCCATTTTTAAAGCCATCCTAGTTGGTCACTATCAGTGCTTTCTGCGTTGTGAGCAAGTTCCGTAGTTCAACTGTGCAACTGTGCAGAGGAGGGCAACCAAAATGGTCAAAGGCCTGGAAACGATGCCTTATGAGGAACGGCTAAGGGAGCTGGGCATGTTTAGCCTGGAGAAGAGGAGGTTAAGGGGTGATATGATAGCCATGTTCAAATATATAAAAGGATGTCACATAGAGGAGGGAGAAAGGTTGTTTTCTGCTGCTCCAGAGAAGCGGACACGGAGCAATGGATCCAAACTACAAGAAAGAAGATTCCGCCTAAACATTAGGAAAAACTTCCTGACAGTAAGAGCTGTTTGACAGTGGAATTTGCTGCCAAGGAGTGTGGTGGAGTCTCCGTCTTTGGAGGTCTTTAAGCAGAGGCTTGACAACCATATGTCAGGAGTGCTCTGATGGTGTTTCCTGCTTGGCAGGGGGTTGGACTCGATGGCCCTTGTGGTCTCTTCCAACTCTATGATTCTATGATTTTCTCAATCCTCTTTCCCTATACCATGCATAATTTTATAAACTCCTATAACAACAACAACAACAATATATTATTTATACCCCGCCCATCTGGCTGGGTTTCCCCACCCACTCTGGGCGGCTTCCAACAGAGTATTAAAATATAATAACCTATTAAACATTAAAATCTTCCCTAAACAGGGCTGCCTTCAGATGTCTTCTAAAAGTCAGGTAGTTGTTCTTCTCTTTGACATCTGGTGGGAGGGCGTTCCACAGGGCGGGCGCCACCACCAAGAAGGCCCTCTGCCTGGTTCCCTGTAGCTTTGCTTCTCGCAATGAGGGAACCGCCAGAAGGCCCTTGGAGCTGGACCTCAGCGTCCGGGCAGAACGATGGGGGTGGAGACGCTCCTTCAGGGATACAGGACCGAGGCCGTTTAGGACTTTATAGGTCAGCACTAACACTGTGAATTGTGCTCAGAAGTTGTTTGCCTTTTCTCTAAACTAAGAAGTCCCAAACGCTGCAACCTTTCCTCACTGGGGGTGCCTCCCCTTGATCATTCCAGCTGCCATTTCTGGACCTTTTCCAACACTTCAAGTTCCCTGCCTCTACTTTGTTGTATGAAAGCGTTTATATGCTCTGTTTCAGTCCTAGAAAGCTGTACACACTTGCATGAAAACATAAAAAGACCATGCAATTAAAAAGACAATAAAACTGAAAACAGTTTTAAAAAACCCACCACCAACGTAATCAGCTAGGAGAGAAAGAAAAACAACTGGGTGATATATATATATATTTATTTTAAAAAGGTATGAACAAAAGGTTTAAACGGGAGCGAGCTGACAACCAACCCTATCTTGGGAGGGAACACCACAATATATTGGTTTATTCATCATTGCTGTTATGATTAGCAGTTTTTATGTCACGCTCCAATAAGCTGAGGGCGACAGCCATTGTCTCCCCTTTTATATTCACCATAAACCTGCAAGGTATGTTAGGCAGAAAGGGGAGAGGGCAACTGGCTCAAGATCATCATGGGAATCTGTTTTTGGCCTTCCAAGCATTTTGAACTACAACTCCCATCATCCCCTGCTACCCAAGACCCTTTCCCCTGGAGAAGCCAGGGAGTTGATGTGGGATCTTTAGTGCCAGGACTGAAGAGGGGAGGTGTAAATTGCCATGGCCAATCACGCCAAACCGCTGGGATGGCTCAGTTGGTAGAGCACAAAGCTCTTAATCTGAGGGCTGTGGGTTCAAGACCCGGGTTGGGCAAGAAGATTCCTGCCTTGCAGAGGGTTGGACTAGATGACCCTCAGGTCATCTTTTCAATTTGAGGAAAGAGAGAATCTGCTATCTCTTAACTGTCAGAATATTCTCCCTAATGTTTACTCAGAATCTCCCTTCTTTGTCATTTGAATCTTTTGGTTCAGGTCCTCCGGAGCAGCAGAAAACAAGCTTGCTGCGCCTTCCATGTGACAGGTCTTCTGATATCCTATCACCTCTCAGGGGTCAGCAAACTTTTTCAGCAGGGGGCCGGTCCACTGTCCCTCAGACCTTGTGGGGGGCCGGACTATATATTGTAAAAAATATATGAAGGGATTCCTATGCCCCACAAATAATCCAGAGATGTACAGTGGTACCTCGCAAGACGAACGCCTCGCAAGACGGAAAACCCACTAGATGAAAGGGTTTTCCGTTTTGGAGGCGCTTCGCAAGACGAATTTCCCTATGGGCTTGCATCGCAAGACGACAGCCCATAGGGAAATATCCGGGACAGCGGGGAAGCGCAGCGCGTCTTCCCCACTGTCCTCGGACCTCCTCCGAAGCCTGGCAGCGGGGCGGGAACACCTGCCCCCGCCGCCCGGCTTCGGAACGATGCTCCGAAGCCGGGCGGCGGGGAGGGAATGTTTCTCCGCTGTCCCGGACGGCTTTTGAAGGCAGGCAGGGGGGAGCATAGACTTTCGCCCCCCGCCCGCCTTCAGAAGAGGTCCTGGACCTCTTCTGAAGGCAGGCAGGGGGCGAAAGTCTTTGCTCCCCCCTGCCTGCCTTCCCGGGAGAGCGGAGAAACACAGCGTCCGCCAGCATTTTAAGATCGCCCCGGACAGCGGAGAAGTCCTCCGCTGTCCCGGGGTTTTTTAAAATGCTGGGGGTGGGAAGAAAAGCCCTTGTGTCCCCCCCCCCCCCCAGCCTTCAGAAGAGGTCCGGGGACAGACTGTCCCTGGACCTGGTCTGAAGGCGGTTTCCCTAGGAACGCATTAATTGATTTTCAATGCATTCCTATGGGAAACCGTGCATCGCAAGACGAAAAACTCGCAAGACGAAGAGACTTGCGGAACGAATTAATTTCATCTTGCGAGGCACCACTGTATTTAAAATAAAAAGACACATTCTACTCATGTAAAAACACGCTGATTCCCGGACCGTCTGTGGGCTGGATTTAGAAGGCAATTGGGCCATATCCACCCCCCGGGCCCATGAGCTAGTTCTTTGGCCTGATCCAGCATCCAGTTTTTTCTTAACCCCCCCCCCTTGAAAAAAAAACTGTTTCTATTTGGCCTTTCTTGGAGCTCTGATACCACAGCCTTGATCTCTTCAAGGTCCCCCTAACAGGCAGCGATAGTGTCCCTGGCCTAGCCTTGTCCTGACCTCCCCTTCCCCTGTGGTCCCCCTCCCCCTGCAGTCACACTGTATCCCCCCGCCCCACTCAGGGCTGGGGCACGCTACCTGTCAGCAGTGGCTCTTTTACCTTGATGAGCAGCTAAATGAATTATAAATCAAAGGCAAGTGCCAGGGGAGGGGGACGGGAGGGGGAGGCCCCATTACAGCGGCCAGGCACGATCTCCACTCGGTGCACACTATTAACTCGCAAGCAGCTGAAAATCCCCAATTGCTTAGATGGTCTGCATAATCTCAGCCTCTTCCCTGGCTCCCCCCCCCCCTACCGCCAAGCAATGATGGCAGGTCGGCTGCACTCCTTGCCAGCGAAAGGGGATCTGCGGAGGTCCAGGGCAGCAGGGAGGGGGCCACCTCTTAGTGGGGAGGGCACACACTTGCAATCCCTGGCACCCCCTGCTGAAAGCATCTTGTCTAGCAAGGCTGGGGAGAGGCTTTTAGGGTTGAGGACGGATTTGTGAGGACATGGGAGCTGCCTGGTGCAGTCAGACCTCTGTCCTAGCCAGCTCAAGTGCTGCCTGCACTGACCGGCAGCAGCTCTCCAGGGTTTTAGAGCAGAGGACGTTCCCAGACATTGCCAAGAATTGATCCTAGGGATGCTCCACCGGTGATATTACAGCTGTTTCTCTTAGCACTGAGTCCAACTCAAACTATCCTGGCAGGAGCTCCCTGGGACCTTTCTGAGCGGCTGCCGTCTGAGATCCTGTTGTGGGCTGGTAAACGGAGCACTTTCTAGCTGGTATCCTGTTGGAGGGGAAGGTCTCCTTCCAGCAACTCCTGCAGCCAAGCTGGTGCCAAACACATTGCTCCGCTTTCCTTCGGACCACATCAGCGAGGCAAGAGGGGGAAAAGCAAACCCAAGCGCCGATTGTTAATATTAAAGAGTACAGTGGTACCTCGGGTTAAAGATGCTTCAGGTTACAGACGCTTCAGGTTACAGACTCCACTAACCCAGAAATAATACCTCGGGTTAAGAACTTTGCTTCAGGATGAGAACAGAAATCGGGCTCCGGTGGCGCGATGGCAGCAGGAGGCCCCATTAGCTAAAGTGGTGCTTCAGGTTAAGAACATTTCAGGTTAAGAATGGACCTCCAGAACGAATTAAGTTCTTAACCCGAGGTACCACTGTAGTTCACATAATCAGTGGCTGTAATGGAAGCAGTTCGGGAACATGAGGAAATGAGCCCCACTTTCCCCATATATATTTTTTATTCAAGTAACCTTTATTGGCATCACATAATACAAACAGAATAAATTGGCCAGTGCGATCTCGTCACCATTTCAACAGTACAGTCATTTGCCGAAGGGAAGAAGAGGCGAGCAATCTGTTTCATCTCTGTGGGTTTCCAGCAAGGGCAGGATCCTGTAGCATACTTTGGTGACAAAAAACCAAATAGAGGAACTTAGCTACTGTCTTGGTGAGGTCCTGGTCTCTCCCGCGTTATAAGAAGCGCATAACCTCCGTCTCTGGTTTCCATGTTGGAATACATAGATGGTCTAGAAACTGTTGGCGGAGATCACCATACCTTTTACATTTAAGGGCCATGTGAGCTAGAGTTTCCACCAGGTGGGCATCGCATGGGCAGATCCTATCTCCTTCTGCCATACCCGCAAACCTACTGCACTTTCCCCATATTTCCCACTGCTGCAGCCTGCTGATGCCAGTCAAGGGAAAGTAGCCTGATGGAGCTGCTCCTTGTTGCTCTCTCTAGGGCAGCGGTTCTCAACCTGTGGGTCCCCAGATGTTGTTGGACTACAACTCCCATCATCCCTGAGCTCTTGCCTTTCCAGCTAGGGGTGATGGGAGTTGTAGTTCAACAGCATCTGGGGACCCACAGGTTGAGAAAGGATGCTCTAGGGGAATCTCTTGCCTTGTGCCTGCTTCCCTCCAGCGGTGCCCTCCCTGTTTATTTGCAAAGCGATCAGATGCATTGCACAAAGGCGCCTTCAACCTCAAGTTCTTGCTCATCCAACCCCCCCCCCCCATTGTTCTGTTCCGGGAACTTCTTCATGCTCACAGATATCGCACCAAGGTGTTCTCTCTCTCTCTCTCTCTGTGTCCCAGCATCCTGATGTTCCGGCAGCCTCCTCTAGTATGACTAAGGGTACATTTGCACTGCCAGCTCACTCTGCCTCTTTCCTCCTTGAGCTCTGCTGGAAGGGCTTTTGTCCTCTCCCCCCCCCCCCCCATAGGGCACTCTGCTCTTCACCAGCTGTAGCTCAGTGCTAAATCGCTGCTGGAAGATCCTGCGGCAGTTTTCCTGATGTTCCCCCCAGGACTGTTGAAAAGAGGCTCCGTGAACGGCCCTCCTGAGCTGAGCTGCTTTGGGCCACAGCGTTCGGGAGGGGGGGGAAGAGTCAAATCCACATTCCCATATCCTGCATAGGAGGCTGCCTGATTCCAAGCCAGGCACCTGGTCCATTTTGCTCAGTGTTGTCTACACTGACTTGCAGTGCCCTCTGCCAGTCAGTATTTTTCGCTCTATAGGACGCACCTGACCATGGGACGCACCTTGTTTTAGAGGGGAAGAACAAGGGAAAAAAATCTCTCCCTCTCTGCTCAGCGCCCCTTCAGCGAAGTGGCAGGAGAAACGGAGCCCCTTCCATTTCTCCTCCCGCTTCGCTGAAGGGGCACTGCGCAGCTCTCCCTCTCTGCTGAAGCCAGGAGAGTCTTGCTCTCCCGGCTTCAGCAAAAGGAACCCGAAGCCTCCGGAGCGCAGCGGGAGCTCCCACTGCGCTCCGAAGGCTCCAGGCGGCTATCCCTGAAGCCTGGAGAGCGAGAGGGGTCGGTGCGCACCGACCCCTCTTGCTCTCCAGGCTTCAGTGAAAGCAACGTGAAGCCTCCGGAGCGCGGTGGGAGTGCTCCCTCTGCACTTCGGAGGCTTCGCGTTGCTATCACTGAAGCCAAGGAGCCTACATTCGCTCCATAAGATGCATACACATTTCCCCTTGATTTTTGGAGGGGGGAAAGTGTGTTATAGAGCGAAAAATATGGTACATGTATATGTGTCACGGACTGGTTGAATGCAGAGGAATGCTGGGAGGAACTAGCTGGGGAACCCCCACAAGGGAAGAAGACTCAGAGCTTGGGGATTGGTGGCGGGATGACATTGAGTAGTCACAGGGAGAGGATGGAGAAGATTGGGAGGAGGAGGAGGTGGTGTCGGAAACTGAAGAGGTAACAGGGTTTAGTGAGCGGGAAGAGGCTGTGGCAGAGAGAAGCTCAGAATCACAGGCAGAAGCTGAAGCGGGAGAGGAGGGAGGGTGGCAACACAAGAACAGGGCCTTCTCTGCAGTGGCTCGCCATCTGTGGAACGCTCTCCCCAGGGAAGTTCGTCTGGCGCCTTCATTATACAGCTTTAGGCACCAGGCAAAAACGTTCCTCTTTAACCAGGCATTTGGTTGATCCTATTTACAACCCATGCCCTTTTAAAATGTGTTGTTGTTTTTTTGTTGGGGGGGGGTATTGGGTTGCTGTTTTTATTTTGATTAGGTATTTTGTGGTTTTATATCTTGATTTTATTCTGCGAACCGCCCTGAGACCCCCGGGTGTATTATATATAAATAATAACAATAATAATCCAGAAGTCTGCAGTGGAGCCAGCACCTGCAGGGGTCATGAGGGTTCCTGGACCAAGCAGAGGAATGAAACAAAATGCCTGTTTAAATGTGGATTTTCATGCAGATAATGGGTTTTTAAAAATAATGTTGTTAAAAAATAATAATGCCAAAATAAGGGCAGAAAGAATGCTGTTTAGAATTGGGATCCACGCGGACACACCTGTTCATTATTGGAAGAAAGGCAAGGGGTAAAATAAATGCTATGAAATAATTTGTGCGGCTGTTTGTAGAGCGACTTGATGAGAGGGAGAGGGTCTCCATGAAGGTTTTGGCTGCTGAATTGTTTCCCAAGTAAGCTGCTTTTGTGTCCAATGTCTTAACTATTGAATCATAGAACTGTAGAGTTGGGAGGGACCCCTGAGGGTCATCTATCCCAACCCCCTGCAATGCAGGAATCTCAGCTAGATCATACATGACCGATGGCCATCCAACGTCTACTTAAAAACCTCCAAGGAAGGAGAGGAAGTCTGTTCCAGTGTCAAACAGCTTTTACCGTCATAACGTTCTTCCTAATGTTCCTTCCTTAATAATAATTATTACAGGATACTCCCACAAAACAGTGGCTCCCAAACTTTTCTGAGCCTTGGTTCCACAAACTCAGCGCCCCCTTCCCTATAAAAATAGCAGAATAAATAGCCTGCATGACCCACTAAGGAAGATAATAACCCAATAAAACAGTAGCAATTAATTGCACATTCATTCAGAATCCAATTAAAACTGTTTAGTTTAATTAATTCAACAAAATGGATGAACTTGATTCGGAGTCTAATAACCATTTGCAACTCCCTGCAACCCCCTTGCCCCCCCCCAAATCCCACCCCGCCCAGGGGGAAAATACCACCCAATTTGGGAGCCGGTTCTGCAAACAATTATTGAACCTGGTGTACATAAAGATTTTAAGTAAGCAAAGCCCTCCATCACCTGTATTTTACCTGCGCTGTTGGAGCCTGTAGTCTTCCGTCTCCTGTCTCTCACCGCCTTTCTGTTCTCCATCCCTCGCAGCTGGTTCTCTTCTCTGGCAAGCTGAACACCATTGCCGCTGTGGTCACCATCTTCTTCCTGCTGGTCTATGCCACCGTGGACTTGGCCTGCCTCGCACTCGAGTGGGCGTCTGCCCCGAACTTCAGGTATGTGGGGCTCTTGCATGTAGGACCAGCTGGCTGGGGGTTGCGCCGGGACCATATTACACCGGTCCTGAAAGGCCTACATTGGCTCCCAGTACATTTCCAAGCAGAATTCAAAATGTTGGTGCTGACCTTTAAAGCCCTAAACAGCTTTGGCCCAGTACAGTGACACCTCAGGTTAAGAACTTAATTCGTTCTGGAGGTACATTCTTAACCTGAAACTGTTCTTAACCTGAGGTACCACTTTAGCTAATGGGGCCTCCTGCCGCCGCCATGCCGCCGCCGTGCAATTTCTGTTCTCATCCTGAAGCAAAGTTCTTAACCCAAGATACTGTTTCTGGGTTAGCAGAGTCTGTAACCTGAAGCATCTGTAACCCGAGGTACCACTGTGTACCTGAAAGAGTGTCTCCACCCCAATCATTCAGCCCAGACAATAAGGTCCAGTGCCAAGGGCCATTTGGCGGTTCCCTCACTGAGAGAAGTCAGGTTACAGGGAACCAGGCAGAGGGCCTTTTTGGTGGTGGCACCTACTCTGTGGAACGCCCTCCCATCAGATGTCAAACAGAAAAACAACAATTTGACTTTTAGAAGGCCTCTGGAAGCAGCCCTGTACGGGGAAACTTTAATGTTTGTGTTTTATTATGTTTTTTATATATGTTGGAAGCCTCCCAGAGTGGCTGGGGTAACCCAGTCTGATGGGCAGGGTACAAATAATAAATTATTATTATATTATTACATTCACCTCGTGTGAAAACTAACCATGAGCCCCGTAGGCTGAGGGCGAGTGAGAATCTGGTGGACAAGTCTGTGAAGTGTGAGGACTAGCTGCTTGAGTCAGGGTGGGGAGCTTCTTGCAGCCTGGGCGTCATGCTTCCTTCTGGGCATTTTTTTTGGGGGGGGATGTCACATGATGTCACATGTCAGAGGTGGGTGGGGCCAGAGGCAAAAGTGGGCGGGACAGCAGATGTAAATTTTACCTAGTTTCTGCACAAACACACCGTACCTCACTGTCCTCTACTTGGCAAGGACTGTCAACATTCAAGGGGGAGTGTGAAGCAGAGGTAGTTAGGGGTGCGGCCAGGGGAGTGTCCCGAGGGCCAGGTAGAGGCTCATTGAGGGCCACATTCAGACCCTAAGCCTGAGATTCCCCATAGTTGCTTCGTAGAGCAACAGTTTCGAGAAAGGTACTGTATTTTTCGCTCTATAAGACACACCAGACCACAAGACGCACCTAGTTTTTGGAGGAGGAAAAAAAGGAAAAAAATATTCTGAATCTCAGAAGCCAGAACAGCAAGAGGGATCGCTACGCAGCAAAAGCAGTGATCCCTCTTGATCCCTCTTGCAGTTCTGGCTTCTGGGATAGCTGTGCAGACTGCATTCACTCCATAAGATGCATAAGATGCACTTTTTAGGAGGGAAAAATGAGTCATATAGAGAAAAAAATACGGTATTTGGAGGAAAGAGAGGAGGATGTATAGAAAATTCTGCTCCTCCTTTCTCAGCTCACGGGCTCTCCCAGCAGCCTACAAATCAATGCAGACGTACTATAGCAATCGTGTGCAAACGTTAAACACAGTCGTAAAACCAAACATATGCACTAGCCAATAAAATAACTGGAGTTGTAAACAGAATTACCATTGTCTGCTTGTGCAAAAAGCCTTCTTAAACCGGGAGGTTTGTCCTGGAGGTGTGGCGTTTGCTGGACACTAGCGAGATCTGGGAGGGACGCGGGTGGTGCTGTGGGTTAAACCACAGAGCCTAGGACTTGCCGATCAGAAGGTCAGCTGTTCGAATCCCCGCGATGGGGTGAGCTCCCATTGCTCAGTCCCTGCTCCTGCCAACCTAGCAGTTTGAAAGCACTTCAAAGTGCAAGTAGATAAATAGGTACCACTCCGGCGGGAAGGTAAACGGTGTTTCCGTGCGCTGCTCTGGTTCGCCAGAAGCGGCTTAGTCATGCTGGCCACATGACCCGGAAGCTGTACGCTGGCTCCCTCGGCCAATAAAGCGAGATGAGCGCCGCAACCCCAGAGTCGTCCGCAACTGGACCTAATGGTCAGGGGTCCCTTTACCTTTACCTAGAGAGATCTGGGAAGGAGGTTCTATGGCACAGGCAGTCAGTTCATATGGGAAGGGCAGCCCTTTTGGAAAACAGCACCACGGTGCAGAGGCTCTGCTTCTTCTTCTGACAGTTGCCAGCTTTCTGGGGTCGAAGAGAGCCTTGTCCCAGATTCCTTATGCAGCTCTTTTCTAGGATAAACACCCCCAGTTCCTTCAACGGTTCCTCATAAGGAGTGGTTTCCAGCCCCTCGATCATCTTGGTCCCCTTCCTCTACGCACTTTCCAGCTTCTCAACATCCTCCTTAAATTGTGGTGCCCAGAACACCTCTCAGCCTCCTCTTTGACTCTCCATACGGCTTCTTCCTTTGCTCCTGTAACTCTGCCTTCCCCTTGACCCTCCCTGCATCCTTCATATGGGTCTTCCGTGCAGGTAAAATACATGCTTTGGAGAACCCCTGGCATTTGCTTGTTGCATGTTGCAAGGTAAGTGCGCCTGCCTGGGGCTGTCTGCAATACTGCTGGCGGGGATGGGGGGGGCACGGATAGATGGATGGGGAGGAGGTACTCCCCCCCCTCGACTTTCTCTCCCTCTCCTTGCTTGCAGAAAAGCCAGTCCACCCGCTGGTGAGCAGCTCAGGGAAATCACCTCCCCCCCCCCTTCCCTCCTTCCAGTGGTCCCTCCTCTCTCTCTCTCTTTCTCTCGTAGGGCCTGGTGATCAATTTCTCCCCCTAGCTAATCCCATCAAGCCGAGCACATCGCCCGTGTAATAAGCATTTATGATCCTGTTTAAAAAGCTTTTGCCCTTGAGCAAATACCGTTTTTAGCCAAGAAGGGGAAAAGGGAAGGATTGCCGGCGGGGGGGGGGGGGGGGGGAGAGAGAGAGAGAGAGAGAGAGAGAGAAAGCAGAGAACCCAGACTGCATTCTGCTCTTTGCAGTGAATTTATGGTACTTGTCCTGCTCTGCTTCTGGGGGCCGAGTGCCAGCCGTTTTTATGGAGCACAGTTTACATTAGTGGTAATTAAACCAAGGGGAGCAGGAGACAGGGGGAAGTGGGGTGGAGCAGCATTCCTGGAACAGCGTCCCTTTTCCTTGCCTTTTCTTAGCTAGGGTTTACTCAGCTGCAGCCCTGCGTGCAGGCGAGAGCTTGCATTGTTTATTTGTGATTAATTTCCTGCATTGAAGCAGCGTTGGACTAGCTGACCCTCAGGGTCCCTTCCAGCTCTGCAGCTCTGTTTATTGAATCTATCTCTCACCTTTTCTCCACGATGCTGAGGGTGTTTGGTACGTGGTTATCCTCATTTAATCCCCACAACCACCCCATGAGCTGGGTTAGGTTAAGAGGCAGGGCCCAGCCCAAGGTCACCCAGTGATGTTCATGGCCCGAGTGGGGATTTGAACCCTGGTCTCTCACATCCTCGTCCGACAGTCTTAACCACTACACCACACTGGGAAAACCAAGATGAGTAATGTTTTGAAGGATTCAAAGTGCCTTGAAACGAATTTGATGCAAAGGTGTCTTGTTTGTTTCCGGTGCGAACTTTGCAAAGTGGTTCCTGCAGGTTTTTTCCAGAAAGTTCCAGTTTGAAGTGGGGGTAGACGCCAACTGTGGAAGGCACCTATTGGCCAGCATCGGCGCCGCCAGCAACCCAACTCCTTCCTTGGAGGAGAATTATTATTATTATTATTATTATTGCAACTGTTCCTGTGATTATTTCCTCATAAAGTGTGCTGTTTAAAATAGCAATGTGGAGACCTGGAAGCGTGAAGGAAAACATTGAGGACTGTACCTTTGTTGGAATGTGTTTGTTTGTGTGAATGTTAGAAAAGTTGCAAAGGTGGAATCATGAGAGAAGGACCTTCTGGGACCACAGTTAACGTGCTGAGTGTGTAGGAGTGTCGTCTGGGTGTTAAAAATACTGGGTGCTGAACCCCTTGCAATGCAAGAATCTCAGCTAAAGCATCCATGACCGATGTTTCAACCTTGCTTACAAAGGAAGGAGAGTCCACCACCTTCCGAGGGAGTCTGTTCCACTGTTGAGCAGCTTTTGCCATCAGAAAGTTAGTCCTGCGGGTGGTGCTGTGGAGGGGACGTGGGTGGCGCTGTGGGTTAAACCACAGAGCCTAGGACTTGCTGATCAGAAGGTCGGCAGTTCAAATCCCCACGACAGGGTGAGTTCCCGTTGCTCGGTCCCTGCTCCTGCCAACCTAGCAGTTCGAAAGCACGCCAAAGTGCAAGTAGATAAATAGGTACCACTCTGGTGGGAAGGTAAACGGCGTTTCCGTGCGCTGCTCTGGTTCGCCAGAAGCGGCTTAGTCATGTTGGCCACATGACCCGGAAGCTGTACGCCGGCTCCCTCGGCCAATAAAGCGAGATGAGTGCCGCAACCCCAGAGTCGGCCATGACTGGACCTAATGGTCAGGGGTCCCTTTACCTTTACTAGTCTGAATCACCTTTCTTCTCATGTGAATCCGCTGGTTTGGCTCCCAGCCTCCGGAGCAGGAGAAAAAAAGCTTGCTTTGTCTTCCATGTGACAACCCTTGAGATATTTGAAGAATATAGGAACCTAACAAGCTGTCGGGCCAGTGGTCCATTAACTCAGTATTGTCAACACTGACCGGCAGTGCATGCGGGTTGGACTAGATGACCCTTCGCGCCCCTTCAACTTCCATGATTCTGTGATTCCAGGGTTTCGACCTGGGTCTCTCCTGGCCCTGCCCAGGGATGCCAAGGGTTGAAAACGAGTCATTTTGTGTGAACTGTGGCCCTTTCCTCAAGCTACAGTCCCTGGGTTATTCTCATTGAGGGTGAAGCATTCATTGTTCAGAGGGCCCTTGCGCCCATGCGCAGACTCTCTGTCTCTCCCGCCTGCCCCCTTGCTTTTTTATGGTAGCCAATAACCGTCAGAGTGCAGTGAGGGTCACACACTGAAATTAACTGCTGTCAAGAGCATAAATTAGGCAAGACCTTTTTCTCTCCTGCTCCTGAGTTTTCTCTCTCCTTCTCCGGGATCTGGGAGACAGAAGTTTGTGGGGTAACAGAAAGTGGGTGCTCAATGGGTGCCTCATTTGGCTGAGGCCTGGCCTGGACACCGGCCTCGGCCAACCCAGGTCATTTTGCTCCCAGGGGCAAAGAGCAGCATGGTAACCCCTGCAAGTCCATCTCCATAAGGCTGCTAGACTGGCAATTGAATCTGATCGCATCGTCAACAATGGGGCAGCACCCACCGTGCACCCAAGGCCAGGGCAGGTGACACACACAGTTCTGCTGTCTAACCCCACACTCCTGCTCTCCACCTCCCAGCATCTGCCGCCCAAGGCAGATGCCTCCCTCTCCCCAACGGTAGGGCCGTAAGACATGACTTAGCAGGGAAGTCTTTTCCCAGGTGATGGAAACGGCGAAGGCACCCAGCCAATATTAATAATTAATTTCTGCGTGCGCCCATAATTATTGCATTGCGTGCATGCATCCTAGTCGGCGTTAACACCTCTCCATTTCAGAAAGACGTGGGCTTTTAAGTTTAATGGATAAGTTTTTATTATCTCTGTAAAGCGTCTGAATTGATTGTAATATCTGGATCTGATGCTAGTAAGCCTCCTGGACAATTTCAGTAAAACTCACATGATGTTCTTTCTTTCTTTCTTTCTTTCTTTCTTTCTTTCTTTCTTTCTTTCTTTCTTTCTTTCGAGGTGGGGGAGGGTTTGAAATCTGGGTGGGTGAGATTGTCTGTTTTATTTAGAAGATCACTGATACCTTGCCTTTCCAGTTCTAAAAATGGAACCACCCGAGGCAGCTAAAAGCATAGAGTAAAACAAAAAAAACCACCCACGCACAATCTAAAACAAATTTAAAATGAAGCAACAGATAGATGAACAAAAAAAAAAAAAAAAAAAAGGAAAAGGAAAAATCTAAACAGGAAGCAAAGCAGGTTAAATCAACCAAAAGACACGCGGAAAGAGCTTGCTGAAAATGTATTTTGTGTGGCCGCGAGGTACTATCTAAGGAAGAGTCGGTGGAATCTCCCAGGGCAGGGAGTTCCAAAGTTCCAAACTGGGGTCACAGACCAGGGGCGCTAACAGCTGAGGATACTAGAAAGACAAGAGTGAAGGCCGGGGGGGGGGGAGAAATGGAGGGGGGGTTGTCATCTGAGAAATGGGGCACAGGGAACTGTGGGCGGAGAAATATGGGGCAGAGGGGGGTAGAGAGATAGGGCATGGAAAAGGAAGGGAACTTTTTCTGTGTGACAGAGGTGGGGTTGCAGAGATGGGGGCATGCAAGAAGACCCCAGTGGTTTGGAACTGCTACTGAAAGTCTGGCACGGGCTTCTCCTGAGCATGTGCAGAGCGCTGTTGCCTCCCTGTTGTACATTTCTATCCACACTTTTTCTCCGAGCAGCACAATAACCCTGTGAGGTAGGCCAGGCTAAGGGAGGCCGCGGCCGGCGCAAGGTCACCTAGTGAGCTTCTTCATGGCCAAGTGAGGATTCGAACTCTGCTCTCCCAGGTCCTAGTCCCCCCCCCCCAATATACAATTTCAAGGCTGTAAGAGAATGAGGTCTCTGGGGCAGCATCTTAAAAAACACACAACCCGCACCCTTTTTCCTTTGCCCCCCCTTTCTCCTGCCATGGCTTCCTTCCTCCCCCCCCCCGCACCTTAAAATGCCACTTCCCCCATCCTCCCCTCCCCTCCCTCTCCGCACAGCCGCCGAGGTCTCCAGCACACACGAAATAAAAAGGGATTTTAATTACCTTTCAGCAAAAACAACAATTAGAGAAAATCACAGCTTGTGGGCTCCCCGCCCCCGGCTGGCTAATCGCGCTCCAGCGCTGAGCGCTGAGTAGACGGGGGGGGGGGAGCAGGAGGCCACCCCTCCATGCTCAAACACACACACACACACACACACACACACACATTTCATAAGCTGGTCTGTTACCCACAGACAGGCCCTTTTACCTGCCTAATCGATTGCGCACGCTTGCGCACACCCACACCCACACGTGTTTTTCCGGGTTGTCAGCTTCGCAGCCCAGGCCTGGAGCAAAATCAGGGTGAGTTCCCTGCAACAATCCTATCACATGATGATGATGATGATGATGATGGAACAACAAAATGCCTTGTGTGTGGCAGGGAGTATTATTTGCTTTGCGAAGCAGCAAAGCCAAGCGTGCCCAGAGACCACCTGGTTTTTGCCCCCCAAACCCCCAAATGTACAATGGTTCATGGAGATAGCAGGATGCCATGACCGATGGTTGCTAGCTAGATAACCTGTTGAGTTTTTCAGCTGGGAGGCAAAGTTCTTTATCTGTGAGCATGTCATTTCTTTGGTTTACATGCCAACCTTTATCCAAAGATACCGTATCTTCAGGTGCCAGGCAAAAACATTCCTTTCTAACCAGCCCTTAGCTATCAGTGCCCCTTTTTTTCTGTGGGTGAGATTTTCCTAACGTGCTTGTTCTTTGCTTAAAACACTGTAAGCCACTTTGAGTTGCAAAAAAGCAACTAATAAATTTAATAAGCAACAACCGCAGCCAAGGCAGGTTTTGCTCTCGACTCCCACTGTCTCCCCAGCCTACTGTAGCTCGGTTGCAGAGCAGCTGCTTTGCACGGACAGGGTGGGTCCTGGGTTCAATTTCCGGCATCTGAGACCTTGCAGTGCCGCTGGTGGTCAGTGTTGACAACACCCAGCTTGATAGATAGACCAAACTCTGGCTCCGTTCACTCCATCAAAGTGAGGGGGGCACCCACTTCTGTGCAAGGAAGTCAGTGGATGTGCTTTGGGGCAGGCACCCTTGTTGTGGGACTAATCCTGCTCCTCAGTGGGCTTGCCTGGTTTGCAGCCCCCTCCCCTTCCCTCTGCATGGCTCTATCCTGCAGGGGTTTCTTCCTTGGCGTGTGACAGGTTGCTGGGGACTCGCCGTCGTCTATCCAGAGGGAGGAACTGGCACAAAGCCCAGCATGACGGCATCTTGCAGGGTTTCCTGGAGAGGCTGGGTGCATCTTACCACACAGTGATCTCTGTGCTGCCCCTCCCTTCAGAGTCCCACCCGAGGAGTTCCCTTCCTTGGTGTGAATGCAGGAAGCTGACTTATACTGAGTCACACCATCAGGCTCCCTCTGACTCTGTCTGCACGGACTGGCAGCAGCTCTCCAGGGTCTTCAGAGAATCATAGAAGAGTTGGAAGGGACCCCTGGGGTCATCTAGTCCAACCCAGCTGCAGTGCAAGAATTCTCAACTAAAGCATCCATGACAGGTGTCCACCCAACCTCTGCTTAAAAACCCCCATGGAAGGAGAGCCCAACAGCTCCCAGGGCTGAGCTGCTCTTACTGTCAGAAAGTTCTTCCTGTTGTTGAATTGGCTTCTTCTTTCCCGTAACTTCAAGTCGTCGGTTCAGGTCCTGCCCTTCGGAGCAGAAGAAAACAAGCTTGTTCTGCCTTCCATCTGACAGCTGTGGAGATATTTAAAGATGGCCATCAGATCTCCTCTCAGTCCTCCTTTTCCAGGCTAAACATACCCAGCTCCTTCAACCGTTCCTCATCAGGCTTGGCTTCTTCGGCAAGGGGCATTCGCAGCCCTGCCTGGAGGTGCCGCAGTGTGAACTTAGAACCTTCTACATCAGAAGGTCGGCGGTTCGAATCCCCGCGACGGGGTGAGCTCCCGTTGCTCGGTCCCTGCTCCTGCCAACCTAGCAGTTTGAATGTACGTCAAGTGCAAGTAGATAAATAGGTACCGCTCCAGCGGGAAGGTAAATGGCATTTCCATGCACTGCTCTGTTTCGCCAGAAGTGGCTTAGTCATGCTGGCCACATGACCCGGAAGCTGTACGCCGGCTCCCTCGGCCAGTAAAGCGAGATGAGCACCACAACCCCAGAGTCAGCCACGACTGGACCTAATGGTCAGGGGTCCCTTAACCTGTTCTGCCGCTGAGCTACTGCCCTTCCCCACTGGACTCTCTCACCCTACCCAGGTTGGGGAAGGAGGAAGGAAGACTTTGGACCAGTTGAGGCAGCACTGCGGAATGAGCACACATTCCTTTCTTTGTCACTGGAGTGAATGGGAAGCATTGATTTTTCTTAACTTCCACATGTATTGATTTGGTTTTCTTTGTTTGCGTTCATATCCCAGCTTTTCCTCCAAGGAGCTCAAGGTAGCGTTCATGGTTCTTCCCCTCCCCATTCAATCCCCACGACAACAACCTTGTGAGGTAGATGATGCTGAGAGACAGCAACGGGCTCAAAGTTTGCAGTGGAAACTAAACTGGTCTTTCATTCTGCATCTAGCCAGCTCCTCAGAAAGCAGCAAGAAACTCAAACACACTGGGTTTTCGACTCTCCGGATTTGTGGGGGGCAATCCTGAGATTCGCTTCTGCTTCCATGGGGGGGGGGTTCCCCCCTGCATTTGCTCTTTCCTTGCAGCTTGCTGTTTGTCGGACTCTTGCAGGTGGGCGGAGAGGAGCAAGGAATTAAATAAATGCATTTAGGGGGTGCGGCACTTAGGGGAATCTCCCTGAATGCAAGTTTCTGCAAACTCCCCCCCCCATCCGCCGCCCCCAGAATGGCTGTGGGGCCGGAGGGAGCCCAATTCATGTTGCCAAGGAAGCCTGGAACCATTATCCCAGCTGGATGCATTAGTGCTTAGAACCACGGTTTGGCGGATTGGGGGGGTTGAGAGAGAGAGAGATAGAGATTTGCTGCCTGAGATAGTAATTGTCGCCGTTCGGCCCAGCTAATGGCTGTTATGATTAAGTTCTATTATGGAGCCCGCGCTCAGGAGCGGGTGGGTGGTGGTGGGGTGGTTTTTTTTTGTCGGGGAGCGCAGCGGGGAGAGGAGGGGATTGACAGCTTTTCAGATGGAGAGACGGAGCGTGCTGCTCCTTGGCCGCACTGCCCCGCCCCCCCCACCCCACCCCAAAAGGATCTTAATAGCAGCCCACGTAATAACCCAGGAGTGGTAACTGAGAGTGCACATTGCTTTGCAAGAGCAGGCGGGCGGGAGTTGGATGAGAGGCTTCGCCCTCCCCCCTTCCCCTCCGCAAAGGACACTTTCTCATCTATTCCTGGGTTCGTTCTGCAGGCAGGCCCCAGCTGCGTGCCCCCCCTTCCTCCAGCCCCCGCCTTTTGCTGCTATCTGGGGAGCCGACCTTCGCCTCGCTGGCTTCCAAGCCTCTGTTGATGCAATTGTTGATGTGACCCCATGCACCCATTGTTGCAGAGTAATGAGGCTAGCAGCAGCCAAGCAACCTGTGGCACCTGAAAGGTGTGCACATCTTTGGTGGAATAAGCTCTCGGCTGCTGCAAACGTGGTTCCCCCATGTCAGATTGCCACGCACCCCCCTGCATGCAAAGACACCTCCAGGTCATGCAGCGGCACAAACAGCCTCATGTAACAGTAAATGAAGCACCCACGCATAAATGGGGGAGACCCTTTCCCCACCACAACCTGTCTCTGAGCATGTTGCTCTGTCCCTGGGGAACACTCGGCTCTCGAGCCTTTAGTGGTCCTTGAACTGGCACACAGCTGACCTGATGAATGCGAGGCAAGGGCTTGGCTTGGGTGCTACCCGTCCGCTCTGGCCAAAGGAGGGAGGTCAACCAAACCAGCTGCCAAGACCTCTTCATATCAGTTGGCTACAGCTGATCGCGCGTCCTGCCTGACCCCTGACAAGCTGGAAGGTGTGCAGAGGAGGGCAACCAAGATGATCAAGGGTTTGGAAACCAAGCCTGATGAGGAACGGTTGAAGGAGTTAGGTGTGTTTAGCCCATAGGTAGGCAAACTAAGGCCTGGGGGCCGGATCTGGCCCAATCGCCTTCTCAATCCGACCCGCGGACAGTCCGGGAATCAGCATGTTTTTACATGAGTAAAATGTGTCCTTTTATTTAAAATGCATCTCTGGGTTATTTGTGGGGCACAGGAATTCGTTCATCCCCCCCAAAAAAAATATATAGTCTGGCCCCCGACAAGGTCCGAGGGACAGTGGACCGGCCCCCTGCTGAAAAAGTTTGCTGACCCCTGGTTTAGCCTGAAGAACAGAAGACATAGAGATAATAGAATGGCTACCTTTGGATATCTGAATGGCCATCACATGGAAAGTGGAACAAGCTTGTTTGCTCCTGCTCTGGAGGGTAGGACCCAAGCTGATGGATTCAAATGACAAGGAAGGAGATTCCAACTTAACATCGTTTTTATTTTTATTTTACTGTTTTAGCTTTTGTAAATCACTTTGTGATTGTTGTTTTTTTTACAATCAAGCAGCGTATAAATTTTATGAAATAAACGGGAAAGTTTCTTTTTTTCCTACTCCAGAGGCTAGGACCCGAACCAATGGACTCTAGTTACAAGGAAGGAGATTCTGACTAAACATCAGGAAGAACTTTCTGACAGTAGGATTTGTTAGACAGTGAGGTGGACTCCCTCGGAAGGTGCTGGACTCTCTGTCATAGAATCATAGAATCATAGAATCATAGAGTTGGAAGAGACCACAAGGGCCATCGAGTCCAACCCCCTGCCAAGCAGGAAACACCATCAGAGCACTCCTGACATATGGCTGTCAAGCCTCTGCTTAAAGACCTCCAAAGAAGGAGACTCCACCACACTCCTTGGCAGCAAATTCCACTGTCGAACAGCTCTTACTGTCAGGAAGTTCTTCCTAATGTTTAGGTGGAATCTTCTTTCTTGTAGTTTGGATCCATTGCTCCGTGTCCGCTTCTCTGGAGCAGCAGAAAACAACTTTTCTCCCTCCTCTATCACTCCTCTGTCACTGGGGTTTTTTAAGCAGAGGTTTGATGGCCATCTGTCAGGGATCCTTGAGCTGAGATTCCTTGGACCAGATGGCCTCAGTGTCCCTTCTAACTCTACAGTTCTATGATACTAAGTTGACAGCCATCACTGCCTCCCATTGGAGCAAGTTTCATAGTTTAGCCAGTTCACTTGGCCTGCCCTGGGGTCCTGAGAAGGAACTACTTTGTGCTGGAGAGAGGGCACTCTGCACATGCTCCAGGCACACACTTTTTCACCTGCTCACTCGCAGGTGAAGTGAAATCGAGTTCCAGGTAAAGTGCAATATCTTGCTTCTGGAACAGATTCTGGGGCTCAGCCTCTTCGCTTGTGTGCTCAGTCATTCCTGCTGAAAAAAGAGCTGGCACAACCTTTGCTGTGAGTTTGCATTGTGTTCCCACTCATCATGAATGTTCCATTAAGGGACATTCTGGTCTGTGTGCCTGCATATTATGTAAGAGGAAGAACAGGGTCTTACAGAATTGCCAGCAGCAGCATCTAAAAGGCGGGTCGCCTTCACCAAGATAACTACCTGAGCAGTCGGATGTCAATACCCTCCTTTGTGTGTTTCTGTTGTTCAAACCTCAGAAGCACAGAGAGGGAATTGGTGGAAGCTGCAAGGAATGCAGAGACCTGGAACAAAAGGGACGAGGAGAAGCAAAGAGGAAACGTGTCTTCCTTTGCTTTGGGCCAGGCCTCCCCCGGGCGCATTTGCAACAGCCCCGCACCCGTGCCTCGCCCTCCTTGCTGATATCTCTTGGCACTTTCTGATTCACGATGGCCTCTGCCTGCCTGTATATTGGCAACATGGTGGATAATGAATTGTTTACGACCAGTAGTTCTGTTTTTCAATGAGCTGAAATGTGTCGGATAATAAGTTGTTTATAAGCCGTAAATCTCGGCCACCATAAACCCAAAGCGCATCACTTAATGGTGAATTGCAAGCTCTGGTCCCCTTCCGCAGCCAGCCTGGAGCCCAGCTGCCTCATTGGGTAGCGAGTCGATGGGAAGTGGGACGCTCTTCCCCATTGGACGGCGCTGGGATGATAAAAGCTGCGAGGCTCAGTCCCGTTGGACGGGGGAATTGGGGATGAGTTGCGAGGTCCGTCCCCATTGGTTAGCAGATTGATGATGAGCTGTGAGCCGGTGTCCCGTTGGGTAATGAATTACTCGGAGACATATTTGCTCAGGAGAAGTAAATCTGTTTGGTACATTGTTGCCGAGTTGTGATTATATTGTAGCCGCGCTCTGTAAATCACAAAGAAGGGCCTTGATATACGGCAACCAAGCCCGGCTGCAGAAGGAGGCAGCGCTGTGTGTCTCTGCAGCCGCACCAGCAGGCTGGGCCTTGGATGCATTGAAGTAAGCCAAGCAGCCAGCAGCTCCCATCTTATACTGGTCTTGCATTGCCACCAACCCATGGGGTTGGTTGTGCCATGACTGCAGGCCAATATACAGCCAATCCAACTCATGCTGGCAAAAACATGGCGGCAGGAATGGTAATGGGTAGCATATTGAATGGTGGTGTTTAGACCTGGCTCTGAAACCTCTGATATCTGCACCAAGATTATAATCTGGAAGCCAAGCCTTGAGGAGGATGGTTGAGAGAGTTGGGTATGTTGAGCCTGGGGAAGAGGAGACCGAGAAATGGCATGGTAAAGGTAAAGGGACCCCTGACCATTAGGTCCAGTCGCGGACGACTCTGGGGTTGTGGCGCTCATCTCACTTTATTGGCCAAGGGAGCCAGCGTACAGCTTCCGGGTCATGTGGCCAGCATGACTAAGCCACTTCTGGCGAACCAGAGCAGTGCACGGAAACGCCGTTTACCTTTCCGACGGAGAGGTACCTATTTATCTACTTGCACTTTGATGTGCTTTCAAACTGCTAGGTTGGCAGGAGCAGGGACCAAGCAACGGGAGCTCACCCCGTCACGGGGATTCGAACCGCCGACCTTCTGATCGGCAAGTCCTAGGCTCTGTGGTTTAACCCGCAGCGCCACCCACGTCCCAGACATGATAGCCATCTTCAAGTATCGGGAGGGCTGTCACATGGAGGATGGAGCGAGCTTGTTTTCCTCTGCTCCAGAGGGTAGGACCCAAACCAATGGATTCAAATGACAAGGAAGGAGATTCAACAGCGTTTGGCAGTGGAACAGACTCCCTTTGAAGGTGGTGGACTCTCTCCTTCATTGGAGGTTTTTAAGCAAAGGTTGCACAGCCACCTGTCAGTGATTCTTCAGTTGTGATTCGTGTATTGCAGGGGGTTGAAACAGATGACCCTCAGCGTCCCTTCAAACTCTGAAATTCTGTTATTCTAAGGCAAGCTTGAGTCTGTGACGAGAAAATTCAGATGTAATTTTAGCATCCCTTATTCTGCTTCTACCAGCTACAGGGAAGATTTAAGGTGTGGAATGCTGAAGAACGAATTGCAACCTCCACTGGCTTTTGCAATTGCCAACACTTATTTATAGTCATAAGGTCTAGAAACTTGCCTGTTGTCTTTTTGAAAAAAATGAAAGTTTAATATTTGCACAATGGTCGCCATGATTCAGAATGGAGTGTGGAACCAGTTAGGCACTCATCCCTGATGGTATGCAATTGCATCGGGCCAATATAGAGAACCAACAAAGCACCGTCTGCATGTTTGCTGGACCACAACTCCCATCACCCCTGACCATTGGCCTTGCTGGCTGAGGCTGATGGTAGTTGTAGTCTGTTATATCTGGAGGGCACCATATCGGCCTCACTGAGCCAGCAGCAGGGTGGTTGTTCCTGATGGCAGAAAAGGGAATGCAAAATTCTCTGCAGAAAAAGAGTTGAGATTATCTGTGAGCAACGCACAATTGAGTGCAAAGAAGAGTGAAAAACCAAGGGATTTCTGTAGGCAGTTGTTTCGGGATGACAACCCTGAGTCAACAAACTTCAAGAAGGCTTCCCAGATCACCTAAACTAGCGCTTAATAGTGATGCACTGCCTCATTGTGCCCAGGCTGGGGAAAGGAATACAGAATTCATAATTCACACGTTTTATCAATTTAGGGACTTGCACAGAGCTAGAAAAGTTTCAGGAAAGAGCAGCTATAATGATTGGCATCTAGAACTTCTTAGTTTGGAAAACAAGTAAGGGGGCGTGGCAGAGGCACATAAAAGAATGCCCAGTGTGGAGAAAGCGGGTAAAGAAAAGTTTTTCTTCCTCTCCCACAATAATAGATCCCAGGGAGATCCAGTGAAACTAAGAATAAAATAAAATAAAATAAAAGGAGCCACTTTCCCCCACAGCTGTGGGATTTGCTCACATCAGATTTAGTGATTGGCACCAATTTTGGATGGTTTTAAAAAAGAGCCGGGTGAATTCTTGAAGGATAAGGTCCCAGTCATCATGGCTTCATAGAATTGTAGAGCTGGAAGGGACCACAAGGGTCATCTAGTCCAACCCCTGCAATGCAGGAATCTCAGCTAAAGCTTCCATGGCAGATGCACATCCAGCCTCTGCTTAAAAACCTCCAAGGAAGGAGAGTCCACAACCTCCCAAGGGAGACAGTTCCACTGTCAAACAGATCTTACTGTCAGAAAGTTCTTCCTGCTGTTTAGTTGGGATCTCCTTTCTTGTAACTTGGCCATTGGTTCAAGCCCTACCCTCCAGAGCAGGAGAAAACAAGCTTGCTCCCTCTTCCATGAGACGGTCGTTGAGATATTTGTAGATGACTATCATATCTCCTCTCAGTCTCTTCTTTTCCAGGCCAAACATACCCAGCTCCTTCAACCGTTCCTCATCAGGCTTGGTTTCTAGACCCTTGACCCTCCTCTGTGACCTACAGTAGCAGAGGCAGCATACTTCTGAATACCAGGATACCTTTGAATGCCAGTTGCTGCGAATCACAAGCAAGAGAATGTTGTAATCAGGTCCTGCTGCCCCGAGGCATCTAGCTGGCCACTGTGAGAAGAGGATGCTGAACTGGGTGGCCAGTCTAGAATCTATAGCAGCCGATGCTAAGCTGTGTGTTGGTTCATCTTTAAGATGCCGTTGGA
Organism: Podarcis muralis; assembly: GCF_964188315.1. Lineage (NCBI taxonomy): Eukaryota > Metazoa > Chordata > Lepidosauria > Squamata > Lacertidae > Podarcis > Podarcis muralis. The sequence goes on along the minus strand of NC_135660.1, from coordinate 5,355,733 downwards.
TGTTTGCAGAGTCCTGCTCCTGCCGCCTGTTCAGGGTCGGGGCTGCTGGCCAGAGAAAGCACCAGAGCCCGGCCTCCTCTGAAGTTAACAAGGGAACTGTGTGTGGAGGTTGTTCAGCACCTTGGACAGCGGATTTATAGCTTGGCTTAGGAGAGTTGGAGGAGTCCTCTCCAGCCCTTAAGCTACTGATCTAAGTCTGGATAGCTGTCCTGGCCATAGCTGTCAACGTTTCCCTTTTTTAAAGGGAAATTCCCTTATTCCGAATAGGATTCCTCGCAAGAAAAGGGAAAAGTTGACAGTTATGGTCCTGGCTCAATCACTAGGTGCACTATTAAGGCCAGGGCGATGGGAGCTGGACTCTTAGAAATAGGAATGTTGAAAGATTCAGAGAAGATTTGAAAAAGGACTTTTTCATGCAGCTTGCAGTTAAACTGTGGAACTCACTCCCACAAGAGACTGTGATGGCCACTAAGCTGAGTAGCTTTAAAAGAGGATTTGACGAATTCTCGGCTATCAATGGCTACCAGCCGTGGTGCCTCTGCCTCTGCAGTGGCAGGCAGTGATGTTTCTGAATACCAGTTGCTGGAAACTTGAGAAGGGGTGAAGGCTCTTGTGCTCAGATCCTGCTTGCAGGCTTGCCCTGGACCTCTGGTTCGCCACGGTGAGAATTGCATGTTGGACTAGGTGGGTCCCCCCTGGCCCGACGCAGGAGCCGGTCCCTCCTTGTGTTTCCATGCAAGCAGCGCTTCTCAGAAATCCTCTCTGGATAAAGCAAAGCAAGTTTGGAGTTGGCTGATTGGGCTTTGCCTCAAGGGGAAGACACATTAATGGAATCAAATACCTCTGTGAAGACAGGGCAAGACAGCTAAAATTGGGAATTGAGCTTTTGATAAGGCATTTAAATAGAGTTCGCTTCCAGGAGAATAGAGGGGTTTGGTCTGTAAATGATCCGAGAAGCTGTTAACAGACTCCTTTCTCTCGGCGCTTCTCTCGCTCTTCATGTTTGTGCTGCTAAGGTAGCACTGGGGACTCTTTTGCAGCAAGGTGTGTAATTTTAGGAGGGGACACTTAATTTTTGCACATTTCTACGGTGATGGGATCTTAAAAAAAATATGTTTTTGGGTGTGAGGAATTCAGATCTGCTGTTACTTTTGTGATTAGACATTTAGCTTGGTAAGTCTACATTTAATGAAGAAGCACCTAAAATGCTCTTGGAAAACCAAATAATTATAATTTTACCTTCAGAAAATGTTAGGTGATGCTAACTACTACTACTACTACCACTACTAATTAATAATAATACATACATACATACATACATACATACATACATACATACCTGCAAGTACTTGGCAATCGTTTTACACACATTTTCCTTGCCAAGTAAAACTAAATGACATTAATTTAACCAAAATATCTTTTGAATCCCCAAATCATGTTGATGTCATGTTTGAATGCCCAAGTCATCTAGTGGGCATTTTTGGGGTATATGTGTGGTATATGGGGAGATGGTTATCAAACCTAGACCTGGAAAGTGTGTGCTTCTGCTTGGAGCAGCTGCTTTTTGCTGGAGGAAGCTGGAAACAGCATCGGTTGCTCCGTGGAGCAGGTGAATCATAGAATCAAAGAATTGCAGAGTTGGAAGGGTCCCCAAGATCCATCTAGTCTAGCACCCTACAGTTCAGGAATCACAGCTGCAGGTTTCCTGACAGAAGGCCACCCAACCTCTGCTTAGAAACTCCCAAGGAAGTCCCTTCTGCTCTTGAACAGCTCTTAACCACCAGAATGTTCTTGCTAATGTTTAGTCAGAATCTCCTTTCTTGTACTTTGAATTCATCGGTTTGGGTCCTACGCTCCGGAGCAGCAGAAAACAAGCTTGCTCCATCTTCCATGGGAAAGCCCTTCAGATAAGGCTCTAAGGCAGCCTTTCCTCAACCTGTGGGTCCCCATACGTTGTTGAACTACAACTCCCATCACCCCTAGCTAGCAAGGCCAGAGCTCGGGGATGATGGGAGTTGTAGTCCAACAACATCTGGGGACCACAGGTTGAGAACCGCTGCTGTAAGGCCACCGTCTCCTGGGGTTGATTGCAGGCTTAGCCAACGCGGAGCCTTGTTGCTGTCTGTCCTACACTGCAGGGTCCACTGCTGACACACCCTTTCTACCTCAGAAGTGAGCCTGAGGCCACGCCATCCATGGCACCACAGACCCCTGAGGCTCCTCGTTTGAGCTTCTGAATTTCTTTTTTTTTTTTTAAGATATTTATTAAGGTTTTTTAAAAGTTTGTATAAAATAGAAAAAACAAAAAACAAAAAAAACAAAAATACATACAAAATACATACTACAACAAGTATAATTTCAATCCCTTATATTCATAAAACCTACTTTCCCGACCTCCTCGTACCTCCCCTTTCTGTATTCCAATCTCTAATTAATTCAATTCAGCAAATCCCTCCCCTAATTTCTATTTAATTTTTAACCTTTCTTTTCTTATTTACCTACTCATTACAGCTGAAAACCACTTAATTTCTGAATCAACATCGTTCTAACATTCAAAAATTTTACAGTGTTTCTTAAGATAGTCCTTAAATTTCTTCCAATCATCTTCCGCCGTCTCTTTTCCCTGGTCTCGGATTCTGCCGGTCATTTCTGCCAGTCCCATATAGTCTATAACCTTCATCTGCCATTCTTCCACGGTGGGTAGATCTTCTGTTGAGCTTCTGAATTTCTGTGGTGCCGTTGCACCTGCGCCAACGGTTCTCGATTCGGACGTGTTGCTCAGTGCATAGCTAAGCTGTGGAACTGCCCAGTTTAGGCAGCTTCAAAGAGGGATTAGACCAGGGGTCAGCAAATTTTTTTAGCCGTGGGCCAGTCCACTGTCCCTCAGACCTTGTGGCGGGCCAGAGAAGCAGTACCGGGGGGAGGGCAGGAGCTGGAAGAAGAGGCAAGGGGGGCAAGTAGTCCTCCTCCCCGCCCCCAGCCCCAGCTGCTGCACTTAACCTTCCCAGGGGCTGCCGCCACTCCCACCACCACTGCTGCTTCTCGTGGGTAGACAGAGTGAGCTCGTCCGCTCCATTCTCTGGCCCACAGGAGCACCAGGGCAGCGGCAGCTGAGGGAAGATGAGCGGCGCGAAAGGGCTGGCTCCGGAGAGGGGCTGCGTAAAATGGCGCTCAGCCAGCTCAGCCCAGCCCCCTTCCTCCTCTAGGCAGGGCAGGGAGAAGCCAGGAGGAGGAAGGTAGGGGGCGCCACCACGGTGTGTGCGTGTGGGGAATGGAATGGTGCAGGGGGGGAAATGGCGTAGCCGAACAAGCAGAATCCCCACGCCAATCTACGGATAGTCCGCAAGCCGGATCCTTTTTTATATATATATAAAAATTTTTATTAGTTTTTCAACATATCATTTTCAACAATAATTAAACATATTTTCATATCTTTTACCATTTTTTTGACTTCCATCAATCACATCTGAAAATTTCCCTATCTATTCACTTAATATACATTTCTTACTTTCACTGTTACATTTAAATCTCATAACTAATATCTCTATTCTTTCTCTACTTTGCAATGTTTCATGTATTTCTCCTTACAAAACTTCTTGTAGCCCCACTAGCGTAATTTGTTGATTGCAGTTTCTCTTCAAATAGTTCGTATATTTCTTCCAATCTTCTGCGAATCTCTGGTCCCACGGGTTTCCAATCCTTCCTGTCATTTTATCTAATTCTGCGTAGTCCATTAATTTTGTCTGCCATTCTTCTTTCGTTGGAATTTCTTCCTGCGGGCCAGATCCTGAAGGCAGTTGGGCCTGATCCGGTCCCCGGGCCTTAGTTTGCCGACCCCTGGATTAGACAAATTCATGGGGGAATAAAGGCTATCAACAACTGCTAGCCATGATGGCTGCATGTTAGGTTCAGGATCAGAGGAACCATGCCTCTGAAGACCAGTTAACTGGGAATTGCAACTGGGAGAGCTGGTTTTGAACTCGTGTCTCGCTTCCTGGGGAAACAGGACAGTTGATTAGACGGGACCCCTTGGACCTGATCCAGCTACAGGCTCTGCTTAACTTCTGAGTAAGTGAAAGAGAGGCTTTTAAACAAGAATCCTTAGTAGCATCTGCCCAGTATACTTTTTTTGCATTTGCATTAAGGGGGAAGGGGCAAGACACAGGGAGTCCTTTTAAGCATCTTGTGTGAAAACAGCCTCCCAAGCGGAGGAGTGGGAGCCTTGAGTGCCCTTGTCTGTGCATTCCCCTCTCAGCCACCAAGACAGGGCTCTCCAAGCGCTGATTTCTAAGAGGATGCTAATTGATAATTACCCAGTTTGCAAGCCCTTGTGACTAGCAGGAGCTGAAGGGCTCGGAACTGGTGTTTTCACAGTGTTTGAAGAGGGCAAAGAGGAGGAAGAGGGGGAGGTTCGCTTCCGGACAAAAGGAATCCTGTCTACAAATCCAAGTGAATGGGATATCTGGCCAGGCTTCTTAGGGTTCATTGGCGGTGGGGATTAAATTCTGCACCCGGGCAATCTGGATTCTGTGTCAAGAAAAGCTGTGGTTTGGTTCAGGTTGTGTAACAGATACGTTTGCATTTGTGTGCAAAGTTTTTTTTTCCTGTTTGTGTGTCTCTCTCTGTGTTATTATATTTCATTAAGTTTATTGTGGCTTTCTTTCTCATGGGTGAGCATTTGGGTATGCAGGAAGCCCTGCTCCCCCTTCACCGGCAAATCTTTCTCAGTCCCTCTCTGTGGTTCAGCAAGCATAGAATCATAGAGTTGGAATAGACCACAAGGGCCAAGCAGGAAACACCATCAGAGCACTCCTGACATATGGTTGTCAAGCCTCTGCTTAAAGACCTCCAAAGAAGGAGACTCCACCACACTCCTTGGCAGCAAATTCCACTGTCGAACAGCTCTTACTGTCAGGAAGTTCTTCCTAATGTTTAGGTGGAATCTTCTTTCTTGTAGTTTGGATCCATTGCTCCGTGTCCGCTTCTCTGGAGCAGCAGAAAACAGCCTTTCTCCCTCCTCTATGTGACATCCTTTTATATATTTGAACATGGCTATCATATCACCCCTTAACCTCCTCTTCTCCAGGCTAAACATGCCCAGCTCCCTTAGCCGTTCCTCATAAGGCATCGTTTCCAGGCCTTTGACCATTTTGGTTGCCCTCCTCTGGACACGTTCCAGTTTGTCAGTGTCCTTCTTGAACTGTGGTGCCCAGAACTGGACACAGTACTCCAGGTGAGGTCTGACCAGAGCAGAATACAGTGGCACTATTACTTCCCTCGATCTAGATGCTATACTCCTATTGATGCAGCCCAGAATTGCATTGGCTTTTTTAGCTGCCGCCTCACACTGTTGGCTCATGTCAAGTTTGTGGTCAACCAAGACTCCTAGATCCTTTTCACATGTACTGCTCTCAAGCCAGGTGTCCCCCATCTTGTATTTGTGCCTCTCATTTTTTTTGCCCAAGTGCAATACTTTACATTTCTCCCTGTTAAAGTTCATCTTGTTTGTTTTGGCCCAGTTCTCTAATCTGTCAAGGTCGTTTTGAAGTGTGATCCTGTCCTTCAAAAGCAATTTGTGTGCAGATTCCAGCTTTTCAACAATAAGGACGAGAGAGAGAGAGAGAGAGAGAGAGAAAGAATGAAAGTTGAGATTCTTGTGGCAGCTGAAACCTGTACCCCTTGGCATATCTCCCAGTGCTGCAGATTCAGTTATAACTGAAGGCCTGAATACGACTTCCTTACAGGGGTATTGAGGTGCCTTTGTTTAACCCAGAGAGGAAGATGATGGGGATGTTGGGAATTTCCATTCCACCTTTAGTTACAGACATGGAACTGTTGCATGTCACATGTCTGTTTACATACCAGCACAGCTTGCTGGGAACTACCGTTTGTGTGTAGCTTTTGTTTTTCACTGTCTCTCTGAAGAGAAGAAAGGGAGACGACATGTTTTCTTTGTCTTGATTTATGCTTAATAAATCTTTAGCTGTTAGTATGTTTCCACAAGCCTCACGCCTGTTCTGTTTGCGCAGTATACTCTGTGCTCAGGCTTTTGAAGTCTGAGTCGCTGATTTACATCGCACCAGAGATCGGGGGATCGTCACAGCTGGAAGGGCATGATCCAGCTGGGGGCTAGCCAGCTGGCATCTCAACCCCCGAAGGATGCCGACAGGGGATGCCCAGAAAAATGGACCCCGCTCCCCATAGGCCAGAGGTCTCCAGGACCCTGGAGCAAAGAGCCATTCTCCTGGACGTGTTGAGTTCAAATGGAAGCTGTGGGTGTAGCCTCCAGTTTGCAAATGCCGGTGCCAGAGTAGGCAATACTGAATGGAGTGTAGAAATAGAGTTGGAAGGGACCGCAAGGGCCATCTAGTCCACCCCCTGCAATGCAGGAATCTTTTTGCCCAATGTGGGACTCGAACCCGCTACCCTGAGATTTAAAATCTTGTGCTCTGCCGACTGTAGTGTTCTGGTTCCATATAAGACAGCTTCCTAGGTTCACATTTAACAGGTGAAACCACCACCCTGGCAATCCATCCAGTGTAGGGATGTGGAACCTTCTGCCCTCCCAATTGGACTCCATCTCCCATCGGCCCCTTCCATGTCACGGATGATGGGAGTTGTAGTCCAGCAATATCTGGAGGGCCATATTTAATCAATATCCCTGATTAAACTGGAATGCAGTTCCTGCATGGACCCCCAAAAATGGCAGGTTATGAGCCGTTAAAGGGGGTATTTGAGTTATGGGGCATCCAGGTTCTCGCACCCAGCTGTGGCACATTTTATCCCACATCTCCTACTACTCTGGCCAAAAGCTTTGGCCTCCCTAATTCTCTGGCACCACGTTAACCAGCCATCCGCTTTCCCCCCTCATCACGCCTGTGTGACATTCATCCTTGCAGACAGCTCTTTAGCTCTCGCTAAGTGGGGCCTCATCCTGCCCAGGGGCTGAGCCCTTCCAAAAAGGAGTAATTGAATCGAGACCTTTCTTCCTCTCCCTCCCCCAGCCCGCTCCTCTCAGTAAGAGTGATGTGGACTCAGCACCACGCTTGGTGTAGCCCTTTACAGCATTGGTTAGCTCTGAGAAGCCAAAGAATACGGAGAGGAACACGTCTCCCCACAATTATCAGCACTGGTGAATGGCAGCTCCCTGCTGCTGAGAGTTGATGCGCCTTTGCGTTCTCTGAGGTACAAGTCGAAGAGGGTGGGGGAGATTCTTTCATTCTCGCAGCCTCCTCCGTCCGCCTTTTAAACATGCTCATTTAGCGTCTTGTTCCTCCAGCTCTGGGCATATTCCCTTCTTTAAAGTAAACAAGAGCTTGCGTTACTTTTTTCAATGCTCCTGAGCATGTACAGAGTTTTCCTCCAGCACTGACCGGCTATATATCTGGTTACCACAAACAGACAGATAAGGCGCAACCTCTCTCTCCATCTGCATGCATTCTAACACCTCCCTTGACACAGTCCAAAATTTATTTTGAAATCCCGTGAGGAAAGTCCACAAGCATGACTTCAGAAACTGTTGAGGTCCAATAATTCTTGGAGAAAGGATGAGGTCCCTGCAGACTGGAGGCAGGGAGCTGCTGAAGCGTGGCCCATCACATAGAATAATAGAATTGCAGAGTTGGAGGTCAGACTATCCTCCACCAGGGCCAGGGCCTTCTCAGTGATGGCTCCAACCTGGTGGAATGCTCTGTCCCATGAGACCAGGGCCCTGCAGGATTTAACCTCCTTCTTTAGGGCCTGTAAGACAGAGCTATTCTGCCTGGCCTTTAATTTGAATTCAGCCTGATCTTTTATTTCCCTTCTCTTCCCTCCCCCTCCCCTTTTATGAAGATCACCCGCTCTGGGATCCCACAGCTAATTCTCCCCTTGTTTCCTCGCTAGCCCAAGTAGGACCAATTCAGCCAGCTAGCCCTGGGGATTATCTAATGCTTATTTCCCCTAAATGGATTTTTGAATTTTATTGTTATTCATGGTTTTTATACTGTAGTTTATGCTGTTTTTATTATTAAGTGTTTTAAATTTGTTGTTAGCCGCCCTGAGCCCAGTTTTTGAACTGAGAAGGGTGGGGTATAAATAAAATTATTATTATTATTATTATTATTATTATTATTATTATTATTATTATTAACCCCCTGAATGTAGGAATCCTAAATAAAGCATCCATTACAGATTGGACATCCAACCTCTGTTTAGAAACCTCTGAGGAAGGAAGAGTCCACAGTCTCCCGAGGGAGATTGTTCCACTGTCAGGCAGGGTGCCAGAGAGTTTCCCCCTGATGTTTGGTTGGAATCTCCTTTCTTGTAACTTGAAGCCATTGGTTTGGGTCCAAAAATGTGTACACCAGGCAGAATATCATAGATTCCGGCGTATTAGGTGACTGGGTGTATAAGACAACCTCCCAGATTGGCAGCTGCTAATTTGGGGGGTCGACTTATACGCCCAGTCTTACACGCGGCAGCTTTGCTGCCCAGCGAACCCATACCTGGCGTATAAGGCGACCCCTGACTTTTTAGAGGATTTTCTGGGGTTAAAAAGTCGTCTTATACGCCGGAATCTACAGTATATGCAGAAATGCATATACAGTGGTACCTCGGGTTACATACGCTTCAGGTTACAGACTCCGCTAACCCAGAAACAGTACCTCGGGTTAAGAACTTTGCTTCAGGATGAGAACAGAAATCGGGCTGCCGCGGCGCAGTGGCAGCAGGAGGACCCATTAGCTAAAGTGGTGCTTCAGGTTAAGAACAGACCTCCCGAATGAATTAAGTACGTAACCAGAGGTACCACTGTATTTGAAAGAGGATTCAAACAAATTCATGGAGAAGAGGGTTTTGAATTCATGGAGAAGAGGGTTTTGAATCCAAGTTGCTATAAAAGCCGCAGGAGAGAGGGCTCTTGCGGTTGGATCCTGCTTTCTTTACTCCCTTGTGCATCTGGTTGGCCACTGAGAGCAGCATGCTTGGTCTAGAAGGGCCACTGGCCTCATCCTGCAGCCTCTTCCTATGCTCTTAAGTAGCTAGGTTGGTGGGAGGTGTAGTCAAAAACACCTTCGAGAGCACCGGGTTGGCGAAAAGCTTGCCGAACGTGGGCTGAGGACCCTTGGCCAAAGTCGCAGACGTTGTGCATGTGTGGCTTTGGGAGCTGAGCATTGCTCCCTTCCCCTCCATTTAACCTCTCTGGTCCTTGCTGGGGCTGCAGCATCCCGCGAGGGGGTTAAACTCTGTGCGCTTCGCAGAGGCTCTAATGCATACTGCGGCTGGCTGCCAGGGCCCAGGAGAGACCTGCGTTTTATACACATCGATTACACACTTAACCACCATTTGCGTTTTTATCCCTCACCTTTTCTTCCCCTCCGAGCAGCAGCAGAAGAGGAGCGTCTCCCTTCTCTGCATCCCCCCCCCCATCTCTCTCTCTTACACACACAAGTAAATACACACAGCCTTTGTGCATTTTTTTATTTTTGCGGGTCCAACTACGCAAGAGTGGCAGAGGGCAATTAGCATTCCGGGGCTCTTTTTAAATCTCCCTAAGCAATATAGATAAGACAGCGGGTTAGATGAGAACAATTTAATTAAGCCGTAGAAAGGAGGACCTTTGCCGGCGCCCTCGGTTCGTGCGCTCTGCCAACTGCGCCAAGCTTCCAGTGCGGGACTGGCTTGGTGCCATGCAGATCACACCCTGCCTGCTGCCCCCTCCCCTCTGTGCAGGATTGATAGCCCGCTTTGGCTTCTTCTTCCCTCTCCCTGCCCCCCCCCAAAAGCTGAAATTAAAAACCAAAACTGGGATTAAAAACAACCAAACACTTTTTCATCCTGTATCTGCCCAGTGCCAGGAAAACCTACAACTCTCTTGAGGTGTGGCAGCCATCAGCTGTCCTCATTACTCAGTGAGATTTGAGGCTACTTGTCCCAGAGGGGAGATAAACAAGCAGATTTTAGGGACTAGGTGCTGCTTTTTTAAAAAAAAATCACATTTTTTGTTGTTTAAAAATCGTGTTTACATCCTGTGCTTCTGCCACAGAGCAATGGCCTCGGTTCGACTGCATTATTATTATTCCAACAGGTCTGCAAGGAACATTAGGCCGTGATGGGCAATGAAATATCCCACTCAGCTTCATGGCTGAGCAGGGATTTGAACCCAGGTCTCTCTGGCCCGGAATTTTTAACTACTCAAGAAGATGTAACTCTTTAATGCATGCGGATCAATAAGAATCGCTAGCGTTTTTAGTGCCTTTATAATGAATGATACGTGCTAAGATCCCGTGGGAAGGTGGGGAATCCTATCGGAGCAGCTGCATGATTAAAATATAAATTGCAATGATGTGTGCGGTATTTTTTTGTTGTTTCAGTACTTCAAGCCAATTGGGTGTGGCTTGGCATTTGGTTTTAAAATTTATTGCAGCCCCTTCGAACAGGGCAAGTTCAGTATGTAGGTGCAGAAACGGTTAGCTTTCAAAAGTTTTTGCTTAGCAAATCTTGTCAACCCAAGAATCCTGCATTTAGAATCATAGAATCATAGAGTTGGAATAGACCACAAGGGCCATCGAGTCCAACCCCCTGCAAAGCAGCAAACACCATCAGAGCACTCCTGACATATGGTTGTCAAGCCTCTGCTTAAAGACCTCCAAAGAAGGAGACTCCACCACACTCCTTGGCAGCAAATTCCACTGTCGAACAGCTCTTACTGTCAGGAAGTTCTTCCTAATGTTTAGGTGGAATCTTCTTTCTTGTAGTTTGGATCCATTGCTCCGTGTCCGCTTCTCTGGAGCAGCAGAAAACAACCTTTCTCCCTCCTGTATGTGACATCCTTTTATATATTTGAACATGGCTATCATATCACCCCTTAACCTCCTCTTCTCCAGGCTAAACATGCCCAGCTCCCTTAGCCGTTCCTCATAAGGCATCGTTTCCAGGCCTTTGACCATTTTGGTTGCCCTCCTCTGGACACGTTCCAGTTTGTCAGTGTCCTTCTTGAACTGTGGTGCCCAGAACTGGACACAGTACTCCAGGTGAGGTCTGACCAGAGCAGAATACAGTGGCACTATTACTTCCCTTGATCTAGATGCTATACTCCTATTGATGCAGCCCAGAATTGCATTGGCTTTTTTAGCTGCCACGTCACACTGTTGGCTCATGTCAAGTTTGTGGTCAACCAAGACTCCTAGATCCTTTTCACATGTACTGCCCTCAAGCCAGGTGTCCCCCATCTTGTATTTGTGCCTCTCATATTTTTTTTGCCCAAGTGCAATACTTTACATTTCTCCCCGTTAAAGTTCATCTTGTTTGTTTTGGCCCAGTTCTCTAATCTGTCAAGGTCGTTTAAGAAAGACCAACTCTGAGGTAATCCTTTTTTCCAGATAAAAAGTTGTCCGCACCCCATCATCCAACCACAGGGCATGCTGGCTTCCTTCCATGTATGTCAAGAGATGCCACTTTCCTCCCCCCTTTCTGATACAGGCACTGGACCTTTTAAAAAAGCCCTTGATAGGCAGAAATTCAATAGGAGAATCTTGCAGTGATGGGGGAAGGTTTCGCCTGTTGCATTTCTGCTGTCTTGCAGGGGCTGAGGGGGTCTGCGTTTCAGCTGACAGAGGCTGAGGAATTTCTGCTTGGCTCCTTTCCTGAAACTAACTGATTTCAGTAGTTTTCTCCTTGCAGGTGTCATTAGATAATAAAAAAGCGCGTGTTTTACTCTGTAATGGCCTCTCGGCTGAATCAGACCTCTAGCCCAGCTTTCTGCTTCCAATAAGGTCAGCCAAATACTTCTGGCAGATAACTGGGGCAGTCTGCTTACAACTCATGTTTAAACTTAGATGCTGTTTTTTCCCCAACCGTCTGCTCAAAAGCATTCTCACATTTCTTCCCCTCCCCCCCCCAAAAACAATCCTTATCGGTGCCTGCTACAGTTGTGTGACAGGCAGAAATTCACCAGGTGTAGTGTTTCCTGTCACTGCATCCTCATCCTGGAGTTAGCCACGCCATCTGAATTTCTGCCCGTATTTTCATGTTGAAAATACCATGCATCCCATGTCTGTGTGCATTTGTGTGTTTGCCTGCATGCATGTGATACTGCTGCAAATTGCGTGCAGAAGCAGTTCTGTGCAGGAAATTCCGTGCGTGTACAATTTGCCATGCTTAAACCTTGGAATCCACGAAGCAGCCTAGGGAAAGTGATCTGAAAGCCCTTTTACCTACTCAAGCATTTTGCGGCTGGAGATGAGTGCGTTGGACTCTCTCTAATGGATCCCTCGGGGTGTAAGCAATTGTGTTACGTATTCATTGTCTTTAAATGTTGCTAACCAGCCGTGAGCCTTCTGGGACAGGGCAGGTTACAACCCAAATAAGATGGATTTCCTGCAACTCTGGCTCCGGTTGCATCCGAGGGTGGCCTCAGGGGCTAGTGTGTGGTAACTGATAGTGTGCGGTACCTGGGTCCGCATACTTTGTAGAATGGCACACCCCCTAACGGAGGGGAGAGAAACCTGTGGACCCCTGAGGCATTGCTGTAACTCCAGCTCCTGGATAGCTCAGTTGATCAGAGCAACTTGCTGATACTACCAAGGTTGCAGGTTCAATCCTCGTATGGGGCAGCTGAATATTCCTGCATTGTAGGGGGTTGGACTCTACAATTCTGTGATTCTAACTCCCAGCTTGAACATCCAGAGGGCTGCAGGTTGCCAAGTTGTCAGGAGTCAGCCAGCAGTAAATCACACCATGTGAATGCAATTGACTCTTTATTAGCAAGAACATGATCTTGGCAGAGTGTCAGGCCTAATGAGCACAGCGGCTCATCACTGGTAGGTCTTGTCCCCACGAAGCAGTTGCCGAGACTGAAGGTCCCCACATCCCCATAGCTGCCTAAGCCCCCCTCCCCTCCAGGGTTTCTCCCAAGCAATCTGAGACTGTGCCTGCCTCTGTGCTTTTCTCATGTCTCTCCTGGTTCTGGGATACCAGGGGGAAGGGAAGCTTGTTCCAGCAGGAGGAGGAGATACCTGGGACTCTTCATCTTGCCTCTTGGCCTTTCCTGCTTCAGCTGCTGCCTCTGATACTGGACTTCTTTCTGCCACAGACTCTCCCAGCTCACTAAGCCCTGTTGCCTCTTCAGCTTCCGACACCTCCTCTTCCCAGTCTTCTCCCTCTGTCCACCCACCAATCCCTGGACTCTGAGCCTTCTTCCCTCGTTGCTTCCCCAGCTGGTTCCTCCCACAATTCCTCTGTGTTCAACTGGTCCGCAACACCACTGGAAGCTAAGTGGATCTGCCCCTCCCAAGCTGACTGCTCTGCTCCTTCCCGCAGGCCCACCTTCCGGTACTTCACCTGGCACACCTGTGTGCTGGGCATCGCCGGCTGCTTCGTCATGGTCTTCCTCATCAGCCCCATCTACGCCTCAGCCAGCGTGGCCTTCATGGTGGTTCTCCTTGTGGCCCTCCATTACCTCTCCCCCAGCAGCAGCTGGGGCTACATCAGCCAGGCTCTCATTTTCCACCAGGTAAGCACGGGGTGGACCCCCAAAACCAGCTCTCTACCGCGGTTGGCAGCAAGCAAGACTTTCTCCTTTTCGATGCGAAATGTTTTAATCAGTGTTTTCTGGCGCTTTCGTTTGTCGGTTGCTCCTCCTGTGGGAGAACGGGCGAGGCAGAAACACGGCGAGCAATCTCTTTTCCTTGCACACATAAACACCTGGAGCTGCGTTGACTAGTTTAGAGACAAGAGATCTCCCTTTGGCAGCGTTCAGCCCTCTCATAAATCAGGCAGGGTGGGAGGAGGAGGAAGAAGAAGACCCTTTTCCAGGGATTTCAAGGCAGGGGCTGCGAACCTCATTCTTCGGCCACCCAAGGAAATTGCAGAACGCTCGAAAAGTGTGCATTTTCTGCGAAAGAGGCAAAAAAACCTTTTGATTCCTGAATATGCTAAAGCTATTCAATATTAGAAGCGATGTGGAAGGCAGCGATATTTTTTTGTTTATTATGGGTTTATGGGCATTTGTTTTATTTATTTATTAAATTTGTAGACCACCCTTCATCTGACGACCACAGGGTGGTTCACCAAAATAATAATAATAATAATAATAATAATAATAATAATAATAATAATAATAATACAAAAAGAACTCAGCAAGCAGGTCCAAAGAACCCTCTCCCCAACCCACTGCAGCTTCCAGCAACTGGTAGCTCGTTTGCGAAACGCAGGACCAGGTGGTCTTCTCCGCCCCATACAGATTAATTTACCTGGTTGTCCTAATAATGTTTCGAACTCGCCTCCACCCCTTCCGCAAGGGAGCTGCACGCTCTTATCTCGCATCCTTTCAGACAGGCGGTTCGTCCTTCCAGCTGGCGCCGTTCCCCCCCGTGCTCTGCCCTTCCCTGGGATTCATTCCCAGACCCAGCAAGTTGGGCCCGCTGCCCAGCCCTTGCCTTTTAATTTTTGTGTCATAAAACCAACACTTAGCAGGGAAAAAACCCTGTTAGCACGTAATGGAATATTCTTATTACCCAGCTGCTGTCTTGCTGGCCTGCCTTAACGAAACTCGGGCCCTCGGCCAGGCCTGGTGAGTGGGTTTGGTTGTGTTTTAGCCGGTTCCGAGCACCTAAAACCCACAATGGTAGTACAGAAGGTCCAGACCTTCCAATTTGCAAAGTCGATTCGTTTATTTATTGTGGGCTTTCCCAAACTTGGGACTCCAGCTGTTTTTGGACTGCAGTTCCCATCATCCCTGATCACTGGTTCTGCTAGCTAGGGATGATGGGAGTTGTAGTCCAACAACAGCTAGAGCCCCAAGTTTCGGAAACCCTGTTTACTGCATTTGCGTCCCATCTTCCCTCTCAGGAGCTCAAGGTGGCATACGTAGTTCTCCTCCTCATTTTACCCTCCCAACAACCTGTGAGGTAGGTTAGGCCGAAAGTGAGTGACTGGCCCACGGTCGCCTAGGGAGCTTCATGGCTGAGTCAGGATTTGAACCCTGGTCTCCCAGGTCCTAGTCCAACACTCTAATCACCGTATTTTCTGCTCTATAGGACACACTTTCCCCCCTCCCAAAATGAAGGGGAAATGTGTGTGCGTCCTATGGAGCAAATGCAGGCTCCTTGGCTTCAGCAATAGCAACGCGAAGCCTCCGAAGCACAGAGGGAGCGCTCCCCCCGTGCTCCGGAGGCTTTGCGTTGCTTTCGTTGAAGCCACCTGAAGCCCCCGGAGTGCAGGGAACTCCCACTGCACTCCGAAGGCTTGTGGATAGCCGCCTGAAGCCTGGAGAGCGAAAGGGGTCAGTGCACACCGATCACTCTTGCTCTCCAGGCTTCGCTTCGCTGGAGAGGCGCTGCACAGTTTTCCCTCTCTGCGCAGTGCCCTTCAGCAAAGTGGGAGGAGGAACGGAAGGGGCTCTGTTTCTTCGCTGAGCAGAGAGGGGGAGAATTTTTTTTTTCCTGTTCTCCCCCTCCTATGGTCCGGTGCGTCCTATAGAGCGAAAACTACAGTACTAATAAAAACACTGTTTCTAGCTTTCCACCAACCCGCCTCAAATGCTTGCATCTGAAGTGTTTGCTCGGATCCTAACAAAGCATTTATGTGGGGCTGTAGCATGTTGGAAGAGCTCCAGATACATTATTTCGGTACAACAGCCCTGTACGGTAGGCCAGTGGTGGTTTCCCCCGTGTTGCAGATGGTGGAGCTGTGGTTGAGTGTCGGTGAATTCATGGCCAGCGCCAGATCTGGAGACTTGAGCTAACTTCCTTGTAGCTTCGCTCTCACGAATCGCTGGCTTGACCTGGAGTGTGCTTCCTGGAGTGTGTTTTGGTTACTTCCTCCCTTGCAAGGAGCAAAACAGGCCCTGACACTGCGTTCCAGCGGGACACAGCCCCTCTGTGCTTCCTGTTTTCTGCTTGGCCCCTTTCTGCTAAACAAAAGAAGAAGAAGAGTTTGGATTTGATATCCCGCTTTAAGACGCGGGTGGCGCTGTGGGTTAAAGCACAGAGCCTAGGACTTGCCAATCAGAAGGTCGGTGGTTCATAGAATCATAGAATAGAATCATAGAGTTGGAATAGACCACAAGGGCCATCGAGTCCAACCCCCTGCCAAGCAGGAAACACCATCAGAGCACTCCTGACATATGGTTGTCAAGCCTCTGCTTAAAGACCTCCAAAGAAGGAGACTCCACCACACTCCTTGGCAGCAAATTCCACTGTCGAACAGCTCTTACTGTCAGGAAGTTCTTCCTAATGTTTAGGTGGAATCTTCTTTCTTGTAGTTTGGATCCATTGCTCCGTGTCCGCTTCTCTGGAGCAGCATAAAACAACCTTTCTCCCTCCTCTATGTGACATCCTTTTATATATTTGAACATGGCTATCATATCACCCCTTAACCTCCTCTTCTCCAGGCTAAACATGCCCAGCTCCCTTAGCCGTTCCTCATAAGGCATCGTTTCCAGGCCTTTGACCATTTTGGTTGCCCTCCTCTGGACACGTTCCAGTTTGTCAGTGTCCTTCTTGAACTGTGGTGCCCAGAACTGGACACAGTACTCCAGGTGAGGTCTGACCAGAGCAGAATACAGTGGCACTATTACTTCCCTTGATCTAGATGCTATACTCCTATTGATGCAGGTTCAAATCCCCAGGACGGGGTGAGCTCCCGTTGCTCGGTCCCTGCTCCTGCCAACCTAGCAGTTCGAAAGCACGTCAAAGTGCAAGTAGATAAATAGGTACCGCTCCGGCGGGAAGGTAAACGGCGTTTCCGTGCACTGCTCTGGTTTGCCAGAAGCGGCTTAGTCATGCTGGCCACGTGACCCGGAAGCTGTATGCCGGCTCCCTCGGCTAATAAAGCGAGATGAGTGCTGCAACCCCAGAGTCGGTCACGACTGGACCTACTGCCTCCCGACACCCACATTTGGCTGAAATGCATCCACTTCTGGGGTGCAGCGCCCCCAACACCACTAATCCATGCTGAGCACACAGAGGCCTTACCAGGAAACAAGGGCGATCTCTGGCAAGCGGTTTGGGGCAGTGTTAAAAATCCCCCGGGTGCCAGGCTCTTTTTGCTACTGGCACGGGCCCATTCGCGACTATGTGGAGATTTGCGGGCACCAGGTTGGCGACTGACGTCTCCTCGAGCTAGCTGAGTCACACACAGCCCTCCATCATCACATCTAGGAAAATAAGTGCAGGGCTGAGTACAGATACATTTGACTGTGCCTCAGCCTTTCCCCAATTTAAAAACTCGTCTGTAGTCCACAATTAACACCATGTTCATTTCCACTTTGAGTTTCTGCTTCTTGGATACTGGGACAAGTGAATTGTTGTAAGAGCAATGTTGCTGAGATCATAGAATTGTAGAATTGCAGCGTTGGAAGGGGACCCAGGGGTCATCTAGTCTAGCCCCCCTGATGAATAGACCTTTAAGGTGCTGTTTGGCGCCTAGCTTATATACCTGAGTTTCTAACTCTGGTTTGGGGACACCAGTGTGGAGGGCAGAGGAATCTGACCGCAGCCCTGCGACATTTGCAGGCAGGGAAATGTCGGTGTTTTAGCTGGGGCTGCCAACGCCTCCTCAGACATTCGTCTGGCTTTGAGATGTCTTGGCAGATCGATGGGAGAAAGGAGGGCCCCGTGCAGGTGGATAAAAGCAGGCGTCGAAAACGCCACCTTCCTCTTCTCCTTACTCCCTCTTCTCCCAGCTCCCCAACCTTTCATTCCTGGCCCTGGCACACAGAGACTTTGGCAGGGAGCCAACACTACAGATTGTGTGCGGAAGGGGGGGGGTGGGAGGCGCGGGAGGGAAGGAATGATCTCCTCCTCTGCGGTGCGTCTGGGGTAATAACATTTACTCACCAGGGTGATGTTACCCCGTCGGACGCTGATCAAATGCACTTGTCCCCGGTAGTGAAGACAAATGCCGGGAGCGGAGGAGGTAAATGCATTAGCTTGCCCTGAGCTCTGACTTGTCTGACTGACATGTTTGCTCGGTTGCGTGCACACACACACACACACACACACACACACACACAGCGAGGAGGGAAGCTAGCGGCTGGAGCAGATGATGAAGGAAGAGAAAGCGAGGGCTGTTTTTTCTCGGCCAAGAAGACCCTTTTATCAGGGACAGTTCGAAGACCAGGGCTGGGGCAGACATCCCATCAGACATAAGAAGAGGCTGCTGGATCATGCCCATGGCCCGTCTAGTCCAGAATCCTGTCCTCACAGTGGTTCCTCGGATACTTATGGGGAGGGTGGAAGCAGGACCTAGGCTCAGCTTCAATCTCCCCTCTTGTGGTCTCCAACAACTGAGATTCAGAAGCATCTTGGCATCCAACTGCAGAGCCACTGTGGCCAGGAGCCATCAATAGCTTCCCCCTCCATTTTTCATTTCACGTTTAATTTGTATACAGTGGTATACAGGTGACAGACGCTTCAGGTTACAGACTCTGCTAACCCAGAAATAGTACCTCGGGTTAAGAACTTTGCTTCAGGATGAGAACAGAAATCGTGCTCCGGCAGCAGCGGGAGGCCCCATTAGCTAAAGTGGTACCTCAGGTTAAGAACAGTTTCAGGTTAAGAATGGACCTCCATAACGAATTAAGTTCTTAACCCGAGGTACCACTGTACCGCCTTTCTATATTACTCTGCACAATGCCGTTTGCAAGCTGAAGAAACCGCAAAATAGGCAGCAACAACCGCACACGTAATAATGAATCTGATCCAGTACCAAAAAAAAGTCACAATAACCTTAAAATAAGCAACTTACATCAAATGAAGCAATATTCAACAATCCATTAGAATATACAGTGGTACCTCGCAAGACGAATGCCTCGCAAGACAAAAAACTCGGTAGACGGAAGGGTTTTTTGTTTTTTGAGCTGCTTCGCAAGACGATTTTCCCTATGGGCTTGCTTCGCAAGGCGGAAACGTCTTGCAAGTTTGTTTCCTTTTTCTTAACACCGTTAATACAGTTGCGACTTGACTTCGAGGAGCAACTCATAGAGTAGCCTTTTTTGAGGTTTTTAAAGACTTTGGTGATTTTTGAAGCTTTTCCAAAACTTTCCCGACACCGTGCTTCGCAAGACAAAAAAAATCGCAAGACGACAAAACTCGCGGAACGAATTAATTTCGTCTTGCGAGGCACCACTGTAACAGTAAACGGTAAAATTAAATATCGGCAAATAATAGTTAAACAGTTGACACTTAAGAATTGCAGTGAAGAATTACTAAACAATGATCAATAATAATAACAGGAAGTCCCAACGCATAAAATACCACACTTATGTCTAATCCATCCAAGTTGATGGCCCTCACTGGCTCCTGTGGGAGGGAGTTCCACAATTTAACTATACACTGTAGAAGTTTTCTGCTGAAATGCAGGTCATTTGCACTCTTCAGATACGTGCATTTAAAAAGGGGGAACTTGTTCTCTGAGCACCCAGAGAGCAAGACTGTGTCAGTATTTTCATCCCTCCCATTGCAAAGATCACCAGATCATGTTTGTTTTACTTTCTGCCTGTGAAAAAGGAGGGGGCGGAAACTACCCTTCCAGACTTCCGTCCCTTGTACTGTGCGGATTTTCTTCGATCTGTCTAGAGACAAGGTGGCAGTATGAGAGAGCTGACTCTCTCGTACATGTTTGTTATGTTCATTTATTTTGTTTAATCAGTAGAAATAAATTAGGTATGCAACGAAACCTCCGCAGCTTTGCTTCCGTTACTCTGCTGCCTTTGAGGGGCTCACAATAGCAAATTGCACCGGGACCTATTCCTCGGGAATGCTGTGCTGCTGTTCCTGGGATCAGAAAGTCGGAGAAGGTGCTCCTGACACCCAGCCCATTCAGGTGCTGAAGACATGGGCTGTATATGGGTGTACGGTCAGACTGGCTCTTAATAAAATAAGAAGATGGTTCTGGATCAGGCCAGTGGCCCATCTAGTCCAGCACCCTTTTCTATCAGTGACCCCCAAGATCCAACTGTGGGAAGCCCCCCGGGCAGGGCCTGATTGCAGCCCTGCGCTCCCTGCTTGGGATTCTCAGCAACCGCCATTCAGAAACCCATTGCCTCCAACTGTGGAGGCAGGACATAGCCATCAGGCCTGGTGGACCCTGATAGCCTGAACATCCTCTATGCACTTCTCTAATCTTCTTTTAAAGCCAGCCAGGTCAGTAGCCATCACTGCCTCCTCTGGGAGTAAGTTCCATAGATCTAACTGCGCCCTGTGCAATGACATACTTTCGTTTGTCCTTCCTGAATCTTCCCACGTCCGGCTTCATTGGATGAGTTAGCTGTCGCTTTGTTAACAGTGTCTTACAGTTTGCAATTGCTTTACTGATAATTTGCAAATCTACATGATTTATGCTGCATTTGTGATGTTCTATTACGGTCTCCCTTGGGAGGTGGTGGACTCTCCTTCCTTGCAGGTGTGTGTGTGTGTGTGTGTGTGTGTGTGTGTGTGTGTATTAGTTTTAACATACCATTTTCAACAATTATAAAACATACTTTTATATCTTACACAATTTTTTTGACTTCCATCAATCACATCTGAAAATTTTCCAATCTTTTCCACTCAATGTACATTTTTTTAATTTCACTATTACATTTAAGTATCGTAACTAATGTCTCTCTTCTTTATCTTCTTTGCAATATCCCATATATTCCTCCTTACAAAACCTCTTATAGTCTTACTAGCCTAATTTGTTGATTACAGTTGCTCTTCAAATAGTTCGTATTTTTCTTCCATTCTTCTGCGAATCTCTGGTCCCGCAGGTTTCGAATCCTTCCTGTCATTTTGTCCGATTCTGCGTAGTCCATTCATTTCGTCTGCCATTCTTCTCCCATCGGTATTTCTTTCTGCTTCAAATTCTGGGCCAACAATACTCTTGCCGCTGTTGTTGCATTTAAAAACACTTTAATGTCCTGTCTATTAATGTCCTCCTTCCTTGCAGGTTTCTAAGCCGAGGTTGGAAGACCATTTGCCATGGATGTTTTCGCTGAGATGTCTGCATTGCAGAGGGTGGGACTAGATGACCCGGGGGGGGGGAGGGCTCCCTTCCAGCTCTCTGATTCCACAGTTCTATGTTCCAGCAGGTTATTCATTGTTTGTAAGCCCCTTTGGGATACATTTGAATGAAAAGCATTATTATTATTAGTGATGCTCATTTGATCAGAATTAATGCTTGGGAAGTAGGTGATCGGGACGTGGGTGGCACTGTGGTGTAAACCACAGAGCCTAGGACTTGCCGATCAGAAGGTCGGCGGTTCGAATCCCCGCGACGGGGTGACCTCCCATGTTCAGTCCCTGCTCCTGCCAACCTAGCAGTTCAAAAGCACGTCCAAGTGCAAGTAGATAAATAGGTACCACTCCGGCGGGAAGGTAAATGGCGTTTCCATGCCCTGCTCTGGTTTCACCAGAAGCGGCTTAGTCATGCTGGCCACATGACCCGGAAAAACTGTCTGCGGACAAACGCCGGCTCCCTCGGCCAGTAAAACGAGATGAGCGCCGCAAACCCCAGAGTCGTTCGCGACTGGACTTAACTGTCCTTTACCTTTAAGTAGGTGATCAGGAAGCATCCACTGATAGTGCTCGCTTCGGCAGCACATATACTAAAATTGGAACGATACAGAGAAGATTAGCAGGAAGCATCCATTGATTGCTACAGGCCTCAGCCCCCAACCCTTCACCCTTTTCCACGAAACTAACATCCCAGATGGCGCCAGAGCTCGCTAAGGCTTCTCGCAGGACCTGCCCACTCATCCCACCAGCCTCGGAGCCAAGACGCCTCCGTTGACTGGGAGCAGAGGGAGCTCCGAGCGCCGCCCGCTTCTCAAGGCGGAACCGCCGGCATATGGCGCTGTCAGCGTCTGCCACCCTCCCATTATCCCCTCAGCGCAGCGTGGGCAGTGGGGCGCTGAGGCGGAACCCTCCTGCTGCCAATCTGGGGCGCTGACAGGCAGGTGCTGCGTTCCTCTCGCGTTCCCCATCTGGCTCTCCTGCTTCAAGCCTGGCCGGCTGTGGCGGGAGTGCGCACCTCCTTCCCCAGGGGCGGGAAGAGGTGGCGTAAGCCGGAGACGGACGTTGCTCCGCTCGGAGGACAAGCTTTGGTCTCAAAATGAATTTCTTAAAAAGCAAATCCTGTGGCGCCTCAGGCAAAGCGCTTCTTTTCAAGGAAAAGTGGGAGAGTTTTGAGGGGAACCTCTCAAAGGAGTTCCTTGCATTTCCAGACGTATGCGCCTCATGTTCGGTAAAATCCTGTGTGGTGTTTGCTGGATATTCGCTGACAAGGGTGACTCAAATAAGACTAACCGGATTTCGCACATCACTTTGATATGACAGATACGGGCGACCGTTTTGTCACACTTTCAGGCACACATTTTGCCACACAACCGCACCCGACCTGTGGCGAAATCCTCCGTAATATTGACAGGATGTTACCCATGAGGATAATCACTGAGTTGTTTGGCCTCCTACCACCCCATCGCCTTGTGTCGGATTGTAGAACGTATTCTCCTCAGCTCAGAGACCTGTCCTTTTCTGTATTATGCACAAAGCGCTGTGCACATCGATGGCACTCTGCTATTATTCTTCCTCTCTACATCAGCCAGTGAGGAGCACCAAATCCACATGGGCCCAAGGAAGCTGCGGCTAAACTGCCTCCTTGCTTAGCTGTAGAAACATGGGGCTTTGAGGAGGGGGCTCCCTCCACCGCCACCTCAGATGCTTTGGCATCGGTCTGCCTTTTAAAACACACACACACACACACACAAAAAAAACCCCCCACAAATTTTCATTAGTTTTTATACAAATACAAAAATCATTAAAAACTTATCCAGCAGTACAGCTAATGATGTTTGTTTCATCCGTTGTCTCTAGACATACACTTACACATTCAACATTCAAACACGTTGCTTAACGTAACCTCTCCGCTGAGAATATTGAGTGTTTGATATAAGATCTTGATATTGGTCATTAACATATTTAAAGAAGGGGGTCTGTGTTTCTATTCGTTATGCCTCTAATTGCCCTTCTGTGTCTGGTGAGATGGCCAGACACTGCTGTATCCCAGATATTATTTTCCCATACATTTAGGGTTATATCAGTCTGGTTCTTCCATTGCTGAGCTAATCATACTGCGGTCAGTGAGAAGCCTACTACAGTGGTACCTTGGGTTAAAAACTTAATTCGTTCCGGAGGTCTGTTCTTAACCTGAAACTGTTCTTAACCTGAGGTACCACTTTGGCTAATGGGGCCTCCTGCTGCCACACGATTTCTGTTCTCACCCTGAAGCAAAGTTCTGAACCTGAGGTAATATTTCTGAGTTAGCGGAGTCTATAACCTGAAGCATCTGTAACCTGAAGCATCTGTTGGCAGGTCTTTTCCTACAATCCCAAACAAAAATGCTTCAGGCTTTTTTACAAGTGTTAAATTCTCTCTCTCTCCCCCCTCCCAGGTCCGCAAGTATCTGCTGATGTTGGACATCCGCAAGGAGCACGTCAAGTTCTGGCGGCCGCAGGTGCTGCTGATGGTCCGGAACCCGCGGACGTCCCTGCAGCTCATCAGCTTCATCAACGACCTCAAAAAGAGCGGCTTGTATGTGCTTGGCCACGTGGAGCTGGATGACTTGGGTAAGGGGGCAGCGGGAGGCCAGCCGGGTGACCCCCCAAGTCCTCTGGAGAGATGCAACCCTGTGCCCCAGGGAGAAGGCTCATAGGAAGCTGCCTCGGACTGAGTTGTACCACCCACCCACCTAGCTTGGAGACCTTCAGCGGCTCTCCTGGGCAGGGAGGACCTCGGTAATATGGCACCCTGTGTGTGGCCAAGATTTGACACCCCCTTCCCCAGCCCTTGCTCCAGCCAAGCAAGGCGCCAGGCCTGGGACATAGCTGTCAACCGTCCCTTATTTGGCGGGAAACTCCCTTATCCCAGTGCCGTGTCCCGCTGCTGTCCCGGATTGATGATGTCCCTTAAATTTCCTGGGTTTCATGCTCACCCGGCTCAGGAGGGAAGCAGCGGCTTGGGGTCCTCCTCCGTGAGAGAGTGCGCGCACATGGGCTGCCACGTCTCCGTCTCTCCCTTTTCCCCCTCAGGGGCGCATTGTGAGGAGACGGGTGGCAGCGGGCGGGCAGGCAGCCCCTCTCTTGCGAGACTTCTGCCACGCTGCCAGGGGAAGCCGGAGGCGGTGGCTGAGGAGGCGGCCTGAGGGAGGAGGAAGAGGAGGGGATGGGGAGGGATGCAGAAGGGCAGTGCTTCAGTGGCCGCCGCGGCACCGCAACTGCCTCATGCCGGGCTCGCGGGTGGTGTGGGCGAGAGTCTCTCTTTCTCCCTCCCTCTCTCTCGGGCGGGGAAGGGCCGATGGAACTCCTCGCCCCAGGACGACGGCAGCCCTGACGTGCTGCTTAGCATCCCCTCCAACCAGTGCAGCATCTTAATGTAGTGATTTCCCCCTCTGCATCCCTTTCCTAACTCTATTTTTATAAATCATCTCTCCATCCATAGTTCAAATTTTTACTATAAGTTTTCTGTCAATCCTACCAATGTATGTAACTCTTGACAATAGCTTTTCAACTAAATTATAAACTTTCCCCATTCTTTATTAAAGAGGTCCTCTTCCTGGTTCCTAATTCTGCCTGTAAGCTTTGCCATCTCGACGTCGTTCATCAGTTTTGTCTGCCCCTCTTCTTTGGTGGGAGTTGTAGACCCTTAGGATCATCTAGTCCAACCCCCTGCAAAACACAGTCAGTCGCAGCCAAAGCAGCATGGCTCCATCAGTGGCAGGTTTATGTATAAGCTAAGCCAAAATCCCTTATTTTGGCTGCTGATCCCTTCTTTTCGAGGCTGCTGGTCCCTTATTTTCAAATCTGTGTTGACAGCTATGGCCTGGGGAAGGAGGCGTGAGGCTCTGGCTGGGTCCCAGAGCCCTTCCTACTTCCCAAAGCTGGGCAAGCGCTAAGTGGGCTCTGGGAAGGAGGAAGGAGGTCTTTGGGACCCTGCCAGGGCCCTCATGCCTCCTTCCCAAAGCCCAAAGCTTGCTAGCCTCTGGGAAGGAGTCCCTGCACCTGGGGGGGGGGGGGGAGCAGTCACGCTGCCCCAAATCCGCTTCAGCTCAGGGATTGATAGGCCGGGGATTGACCTTGTGCATAGAAAGCAGATGCTCTAAGCTACAAGTCTTCTCCTTGTATTGTGCGATGGGAGGGAGGAGGAAACCATGGACCTCTATATGTTGCCGGGCTCTGACTCCCAGCAACCCCAGCCAGCCAGCACACTGAAAGATGCAGTCTTGCTGAGGGCCGGTTCACTGTCCCTCAGACCATGTGGTGGGCCAGACTATATTTTTTTGGAGGGGGGGGGATGAACGAATTCCTATGCCCCACAAATAACCCAGAAATGCCCTTTAAATAAAAGCACACATTTTACTTCTGTAAAAACAGCAGGCAGGCCCCACAAATAACCCAGATAAGCATTTTAAATAAAAGGACACATTCTACTCATGTAAAAACACGCCAATTTCCAGACCAATTTCCAGGCCAGATTGAGAAGGCGATTGGGCCGGATCCAGCCCCCGGGCCTTAGTTTGCCTACCCATGGCCCAGAGCTATTCTCTGTTTGTTAATGAAAATAGAGAAAATAGTTTTTCTGATAAACTGGAACCAGGCTGGAGGTTTTAGTAGGTTTCATTTTAGGGCTGCAATATTCAGTAGCTTAATCAGATAGATGACTTGATCAAATACTTTATCAAGGACTAAACGAACATGCCCGGTTGCCTGGCCTCAAAAACAACATTGTAGAGTTGGGAAAAGTTTGGAAAAGGGCAGCCGAAAGGATTGAGGGGGTGGAGTGGCTCTCATGAAGAAAGGTTGAAGCATTTGGGACTTTTCAGTTTAGAGAAAAAGGCGAGGGAGAATCAAGAGGGTAGAGGTTTGTGAAATCATGTGTGGCCTGGAGAAAGTGGATGGATAAAACTTGCGGACGCCCATTGAAGCTGAACGTTGGAAGAATCAGGGCAGAGGAAATATTTATTCACACAGCACTTAGTTGAACTATGGAACTCCTTCCCGCAGGCAGCAATGATGGCCTCTGGCCTAGATGGCTTTGAAAGAGGATTGGTCAAATTAAAGGAGGAGGAGAGGGCTATGGATGGCTCCTAGCCAGAATGACCATGCTTTGCCTCCACGGGCAGAGGTGCCAATGCATCTGAATACCACAGGAGAAGAGAGGGGTCTTGTGTTCGGATCCTGCTTGGAGATTTCCTATTGGGGCTTCAGGTTGGCCACTGTCAGAACAGGATGCTGGACTAGAAGGGCCGTTGGCCTGATCCAGCCGGCTCTTCCTATGTTCTTAAGCCAATAATAATAACAATAATAACAATAATTTATTTATACCCCGCCCATCTGGCTGAGTTTCCCCAGCCACTCTGGGCGGCTTTCGACAGAATATTAAAATACAATAGTCTATTAAACATTAAGAGCTTCCCTAAACAGGGCTGCCTTCAGATGTCTTCTAAAAGTCTGGTAGTTGTTTTTCTCTTTGACATCTGGTGGGAGGGCCTTGCACAGGGCGGGTGCCACCACTGAGAAGGCCCTCTGTCTGGTTCCCTGTAACTTGGCTTCTTGCAGGGAGGGAACCGCCAGAAGGCCCTCGGCGCTGGACCTCAATGTCCGGGCAGAACGATGGGGGTGGAGACGCTCCTTCAGGTATACTGGACCGAGGCCGTTCAATGGATGGCTCAGCAGATTTTCCTGCCAAATGCATGGCTGTCATTTCCTGGGTGGGGTGAGGCGGCAGGGAGCCCAGTGCCCTACAAAAACATAAGCAGGAATACTGGTTTTGGCTCCATTGGTTTGCTCACCTGTCCCCTTCCAGTTAAACTATAGAAACTCACCTGGCTGGAGGCTGGAGCGGAAGTTCTGCCCCACCAGGTGAGCAGCCTCTGGTTGAGAAGTTTGAGTCTCCCAGAGTGCAAGTTTGCTGCAAGAGTTGATGTCTCAGATTCGGCCTTTCTGCTTACTCTCAGTTGTGAGCACGTGCCCCTTCCGGTGAACACGTGTTCACCAGCGCAGCGCTCCTCATGCTGCACGGATGCTCCAGCCAAAAGCATTCGCAAGCGCACCTGGGTCTGTGTGCCGCCTGCCCAGGCTCCCACTTCTACCTGCCTGCTGTCCTTTGTACTGCAAATTGATTTCTCAGCTGCTTTTGTGAAGGCCGCAAACGGGCCCCTCCCAGAGCTGTTCTGGTTTCCATGGTGACTAATGGATTTTTTCCCCCTCCCGCTGAAAAGAGGGGAAAGTAGAAAGAGGAAGATGGTTAATTTCATTTTTCAACCACACCTAGAGAGAGAGAGAGAGAGATCAGACCAGAATTATAGGGCAAATCTGAGAGATAAAGTACGGCAGCTTAGTTGCAGTGAATCAATGAGAAAGGATTCCTGGGTCTTTGGATGGATAGGAGGTGAACTTGGTGCCAGGTGTGAAGACACTCTGCGAATGCGCTTGTGAGCTCCAAGCACTGTCAGAAGCTGCTTCTTCCACCCGCATTGGGGAACTTTGTGGCAGAGGGAGAAACGAACCGTTCTTTGGTTTGGTGAGGCGCAAGTCCATCGTCACAACACACACGTGACACAGAATTCTCTGAAACGGTGAATTTTAAAGAGAGCTGTGCGGGGAGAGCTTTCCATTATCTTTTAGGGCATATAAATGGTGGATTGCAGAGTCGCGAACGATATCTCATCTTAAAAGTGTGGAATATGTAGGTTTATACTTGAATTACAGTGGCATTGTCACTTCATTCCCCTGAATCAGAGGCATGGCGTAAAAGAAGCCAAGAATGCGAATTGCAGCTTTTGGGACCTTTGCAGCTCTCGACTGAGGTGTTACGGAGTGTTCCTGGACATCCCAACTGCTCATGCGCTTTGGGAAGCGTCAGCACATGAGGCCTAGGGGCAGATTGTTGTTGTTTAGTCGTTTAGTCATGTCTGACTCTTCGTGACCCCATG
Organism: Podarcis muralis; assembly: GCF_964188315.1. Taxonomy (NCBI): domain Eukaryota; kingdom Metazoa; phylum Chordata; class Lepidosauria; order Squamata; family Lacertidae; genus Podarcis; species Podarcis muralis. The sequence continues at coordinate 5,327,782 of NC_135660.1, read as the reverse complement.
GACCAGAGAACGCCAGGCACTCCTGTCTTCCACTGCCTCCTGCAATTTGGTCAAACTCATGTTCATAGCTTCGAGAACACTGTCCCACCATCTCGTCCTCTGTCGTCCCCTTCTCCTTGTGCCCTCCATCTTTCCCAACATCAGGGTCTTTTCCAGGGAGTCTTCTCTTCTCATGAGGTGGCCAAAGTCTTGGAGCCTCAGCTTCAGGATCTGTCCTTCCAGTGAGCACTCAGGGCTGATTTCCTTAAGAATGGATGTGTTTGATCTTCTTGCAGTCCATGGGACTCTCAAGAGTCTCCTCCAGCACCATAATTCAAAAGCATCAATTCTTCAGTGACCAGCCTTCTTTATGGTCCAAGGGGGGGGGGGGCAGATAGGGCTGTGCTTGGTTGGCGAGAAGGGCCATAGCAGGAAAGGAAGAAGGCAGCACGATACCAACGTGTTATCGGTCAGCAGTCAGGTTGTGTGAATGTTGCCCGAGAGAAGTGAGGTGTGTCTGGCAAACACGAGTGGTAGTGTGTGCCCGCAACAGTACTGCACATGAATCATAGGAGCCAACTTCTAGGGGCCATGGGGGCTTCAACCCCCACAATAAAATATTTGAGGGGGCCGGGCCCCCACAAAGTTGATGGGCATTCCCATTCAAATGGTGTGTATGCATTGCATCATGGGATTGATTATGTGGGGCGGGGCTTACCTGGGCCCCTGCAATATTTTATTCAAGTTGGCACCCCTGGTGTTCCTGGGTTGGCTCAGTCTGTAGCGCTTGAGACTCTTCATCTCAGGGTTCTGGGTTCAAGCCCCAATGTAGGGCGAATGATTCGTGCATTGCAGGGGGTTGGGCTATATGATCCTTGTGGTCTTTTGCATAATAATAATTATAATAATAATTTATACCCCGCCCTCCCCAGCCAGAGCCAGGCTCAGGGCGGCCAACACCAGGAAAATTACAGTAAAAACATAATGGGGGGGGACCAATTTAAAATACAGGTTAAGATGCTATTTAAAATGCAGCCTCATTTTAAAAGGATCCCATAGATCAAGACCTTAAGGGGAGGGAAACATAAGGGTCAGACTGAGTCCCAACCAAAGGCCAGGCGGAACAGCTCTGTCTTGCAGGCCCTGCAGAAAGATGTCAAGTCCCACAGGGCCCTAGTCTCTTGTGACAGAGCGTTCCACCAAGTCAGGGCCAGTACTGAAAAGGCCCTGGCCCTAGTTGAGATGATGATGATGATGATGATGATAATAATAATAATAATAATAATAATAATAATAATAATAATAATAATATACCGCCCTTCATCAAAATATCTCAAGGCAGTTCACAAGATGATTCTATGAAATTGGGAACTCTGTGAGTGATGGGGAATGGGTTCCAGTAAGGTGTTGGAGAAACTATAGCCATGGATATGTGTGTGTGTGTGTTAGGCTAGGGTAACTGGTGACCCAAAAGATGCTGGAATCTCCGGTATCATTATCCCTGACCACTGCCATTCTGGCTGGGGCTGATTTGGTTGAGAGAGTCCAGCAACAGATTGAATTCTGATGCCTTCTGCAGCTGTCTCTTAAAGTTGTTTCCCCCGGTTGATAGACTTATAGGGAGGTCCCTCCACATGCATGTCCCCTCCATATGTGTGAAAGTGTCCCTGCTTATGCAAGGGCTAGCCTAGGTCTCCTCCCACCATGGGCTTTGCTCTGGAGGTCCAACGGAACGCCGGCCGGCTGACCCTCTCCTTTCTCTCTTAGACTCCCTGCCTTCTGACCCCTTGCCGCACCAGTCTGACTCGTGGCTGCAGCTTGTGGACAGGCTGAACATCAAGGCCTTCGTCAACCTGACGCTTTCGGACTCCGTCAGACATGGCACCCAGCAGCTGCTCTTCATCTCTGGCTTGGGTGAGTATCCCTTTCTGTTTGGGCCAGAGAACTGGGCAGCTGAGGAGGAATTGGGGGCAGGCCATCTCAGAACTGATTTTTGTGAGCTGTAGTGGCAGGCTGTGTGTGAATAAATGCTTCAAATAAATACATTTTGGGAAGGGGGTTACTGTTTTGTTTTTTTGTTATGAATTTCATGTTTTTATCTTGTATTTTTATGCTGCAAACCACCCTCAGATCTAAGAATGAAGGGTAGTATACAAATTTAATAAATAGTACACATGAGATTCAGGCATGCTTTCTGGTGGTGGGAAGGGCGTACTTTGCTGTCTGCAAGGTGCTTTGACGTCCCAACTTCAGGACTTCAAAGCGCCTGGAGAAATCACCTGGCTGCCATGGTGACCTCAGCTGATGGACAGGCGAGCCACCCCTCTTGCAAACTTGGTCCACGAAACCAACCCACATCTGGCCCACAGAGTTCAAAAGGTTCCCTGCCCCGCAATATGGATCTAGTTGAACCAAACGCCTAAGTTGCCTCTGTTCCTAAACCCCACAAGGCTGAACAATGAAGTACAGCAATATTTCTTCATTTTTGTGGCTGCGTCAAATATAATTGTAGGACGGAAGTGGCCACCAATCCATTTTCATTCCTTTGTTTTGAAGAGTTAGGGGTCGGGAGGGCAACTTGTACTGCCAACCACCTACCCCCAATCTTGACCTTGTTTGTTGCTGCAGCTCAGCCCCTCCTCCTTGATTTGATTGGGCTCAGTCGGTAGAGCATGGGACTCTTGACTGTGGATTTTGAGTCCCAGCTTGGGTGAAATATTCCTCCACTGCAGCAGGGGGTTGGACTAGATGACCCTCAGGGTCCCTTCCAACTCTACAATGCTAAGACACTGATTCTACTTTCATTCCGCTTTCCAGCAACAGAAGTTTCGTTCAAAGCAGCTCATGATAGACACAATAGCATTAAGAAGGAAAGCAGAACAATGTAGATGCTGCAAAGCAGAGATTCCCAAACTTGGGTCTCTGGCTGGTTTTGGACTACAGTTCCCATCATCCCTGACCACTGGTCCTGCTAGCTAGGGGCGATGGGAGTTGTAGTCCAAGAACAGCTGGCGACCTGAGTTTGGGAAACCCAACTAATACTCCCTTGCCTCTCTCTCCCTCTCCCAGGAGGCATGAGGCCCAACACCATCGCTATGGGCTTCTACGACGACACGGCCTCGGAGGACCGCCTCTCCCAGCACCCGGCCTTCAGCAGCAGGGAAGAGGTGGCCTGGCAGAACTTCCCTCCGCCGTGGACGTCGGGGACGCAGAAGTGCCTCTCTCCCCGGGAGTACGTGGCCATCATCGCGGACGCCCTGAAGATGCAGCGCAACGTGCTGCTGGCCCGCTCCTTCGAGGAGCTAAAGCCACCACAGGAGCTGGGGTGGCGGGCCCAACCCCTCATCGACGTCTGGCCCATCAACCTGCTGCGGCCCGACAGCGCCCACTACGTGAACACCTGCAGCCTCTTCCTGCTGCAGATGGCCTGCGTCCTGGCCATGGCCCGTGCTTGGCGCCGCGCCCGCCTGCGCCTCTTCCTCTGCATGGAGAGCGGCGCCCGCCCCCGGGGCCAGGAGGACAAGCTGCGCCAGCTCCTGAAGGACCTGCGCATCCAGGCAGACATTCACACGGTGCTGTGGGACAGCGCAGTGGCCCTCCACTGGCACCGCCAGCAGGAGATGTCCAGCGACACCGACGCCTTCAGCTTCCCCGGAAACGTGGCACAAGTGACGGACGAGTACCTGAGCGCCGTCAACCAGCTCATCCTCCAGCAGAGCTCCGCCCCCACCGTCCGCTTCCTCTACTTGCCCCGCCCCCCAGCGGACACCAGCCTCTACGGCAGGTACTTGCAGCAGCTGGAGGTGCTCACTCGAGGGCTGGGCCCCACGCTGCTGGTGCACGGGGTCAGCGCTGTCACCAGCACTGAGCTCTAGGTTGGGTGCTGCGTGAGGTCGGCCCGAGCCGTGGCTGGCTGGCTTGCCGATGCCCAGTGACGGTCGAGGGTTGGGGAGTGGCAGGGCACCAGAGCGGTGTGGTGTGTCAAGAAGTGAGGGCGGGCAGCAGGTTAGGCTGGGGCTGCTCTCTGGGCCCTGCCGGACTGGACGCGGGCAGCCTCAGGTTCCTCTTTCACCAAAGACTGGGCCCACTTGGAGGACTCCTGGGCGCGGCAACCGCGAGCCCCGCTTCTGGGGCCCAGCAAAGCCGTCCGGGCCAAGAGGAGACTGTTGCGTCCTGCAGGGACGTCCCGTCAACACTGGTCCTTTGGAAGGCTCTGTGAGCTCACGCAGAGGGGGACCCGAGCGAGACCAGAGCAGTACCAAGCTAGCACTTTGCCAAGTGGCCTTGGAAAAACTCTGTAGCAGCCCCGGTGCCTTTTGATACGTGTAGAAACAGGAGCAAAAATAAAGATGGTCCTGAAGGATCTGAGCAGGCTGCTGTGGTGGCGTTTGGGGTGTTGATGGCAAGGAGCTAAGGGCAGTTGTCACAGGAGTGTGCTGGTCAGTAATCGTTGGAAGTAAATCTCTCTTACAAAAACACAAGCTCCACAGACTTGGTTGAGTGTCAGGCCTAATGAGCAGAGCAGCTCGTTCCTGGTGATCTTACTCCATGAATACCAGCTGCTGAGACTGAAAGCCCCCACCTCCACACAGCCATCAAAGCCCCCTCCTCTCCCAAGCAATCAGAGACTGCACCTGCTTGCAGACAACCTCTGCTCCGCCTGTTTCAGCCCATTTCTGGTCCTGGGAGGTGGGAGGGGAGCTTGTCACAGCAGCAGGAGGAGACACCCGGGACCCTCCAGCAGCCAGACTCATCTCTGCCACAGCCTCTCCTAACTCACTCAGCCCTGTTACCTCTTCTGCTGCTGACACCTTCTCTTCCCAGTCTTCTCCCTCTGACCACTCATCATCCCACCACCACTGCCCGGGCTCTGAGCCTTCTTCCCTTTGGGGTTTCCCAAATGGTTCCTCCCACCATTCCTCTGCCCCCCAACCAGTCTATGAGAGTGGCGGTGGTCTGAATGGCTGATTCATTGCAGCAGTGTCAGGCTCCCCGCACCCCGGAAGGATGGAGAGCATTGCAAGGGGGAACACTATTATGCTGATCAGGTTATAGCTCCACTTTCATGTGAAATTTCGGATGCAAAAAGCGGCAGCTGATCTGTTTCAACAACAATGTGAATGGAAAAGATAATCATTTCTGAATTTCCAATCCAATTGTCCTCTCCTCCCTCCTTGGGCCCTAAAGGTTTTCTAGTGGGTCTACTGTGGAACCAAAATTACTTCTGTCCTCAGACTGAAGACAGAAGTAATAGTCTTAAAAGTGGTCACAGTGGGCTAGCAACACAGGACTCTTGGTCCCTCTTGGCCAATATTGTCTCTTCACAGATTGGCAGTGGCTCTTCAGGGTGCCAGAGGCGATTTCCTCCCAGTCCTGCCAAGGTTTGAACCTGGAGCCTTCCTATGCTCCACCCATGAACTACAACCCTTTCTCTGCGCTCTTCACCTGTGGTGTGAGCCTGGTTTTGTCTTCTGCCATCAGTCACTTTAAAACCTTCAAAAAACACCACTACTGGAAAAACAGTTGCAAAACTCCTCTTGGGTTTGGGAGAAGCAACAGGATGTTGGTTACCTCACAGGTGCTAGCCAGTAGCTTACCCTCCATATCCATCCTTTGCCCCACCACACACACACACACACACACACACAAACTGCAGAAACCATTTGTTCCCACCACTCCCAACAGGACAGAAGAAAATGTCTTGTGTCTTCAGAGCAGTGAAGGAGCATCCAGCCCACCTCAGCCCATGCATGAAATGTTACTTCTGTCCCCACCTTTTGCTTCTGCCTTCATTGGTCCTTTGTTCAGATATCTTTCCAGATATCCACAACGGCCGGCAAAATCTGGTTCTCTGGAAGAAACATGAAAATCCGACCTTGACATTGGCAGTAGCTTTTCCCCCACTCACCCTTTCGCTTGAGGGACAGGGAGTGTTTTATCATTTACTACATTTATATCCTACCCTTTCCTTCTAAGAGCTCAAGATGTGCCATACATGTCGCCTCTTTCTCCCAGTTGCATCCTCACAACAACCCTGCAAGGGAGGTTAGGCAGAGAGTGACTGATGGGTTAACCCATGGCTGAGTGGGGATTCGAATCCTGGTCTTCCAAGTCTGACGCTCTGACCACTGCACCACACTGCCCCTAGTGACTGGCACCCAGGACCCTGCGTCTCAGCACAATGCGGCCATCGCACGTCCCTTTCTGTGCCCTCCCTGTTGCCTTTCCGCACCCCTAACTGCACCGGTTGAACGGCTGCTTGCCAACCTACCCCTGTGAACCGCCGCCTTACGTCCGGTGCCAGGCAGCTCGCGTGGGCACAGAGCAGCCTTTTCCCAAACTTCCGCCCTGCAGATGGCATCTCTCGACACGCTGACACATGCAAATCACTGCCATATCTGTGGCGCCCGGCGCCTCAAGCAGCGCTGCCCACGTAGCCTTGTCTTTTTCTCCTTCGCTGGCCAGGCAGGGGCGAGAGGGGAAATCTGCCAGGAATCAATTACTGGTGTCATTGCTGCCTGCTAACACCGGCTCCCCCTGGGCTTCTCCTCCCTTCATCAGGCTTGTCACTTCTCCTGACAGGCTGCCGCTTTCGCCGTCGCCCCTGCGCTTCCCCCTCCGCTGCTCAGTTCTCAAGGAGACACGCAGTGGGAAAGCCCCGTGGGGCTGTGGACTCTGTAATGAGTACAGGGAACGGAGGGGCTGACCCAAAGGGGTGGAGGACGTGAGGGCAGGAGGCTGGAGTTTTTGGAGACCTGATGTGCTAATCGGAACCCAATCCATGGTCCCTGTGGAGCCAAACAGGAGCATCCGAGCCCAGAAGAGGTGGAATTACAGAACTGGAGAATTGTATTGTTGTAAGAATTGGAGAATTGTATTGTTGGCGCTGGAGGAGACTCTTGAGAGTCCCATGGACTGCAAGAAGATCAAACCTCTCCATTCTGAAGGAAATCAGCCCTGAGTGCTCACTGGAAGGACAGATCCTGAAGCTGAGGCTCCAATACTTTGGCCATCTCATGAGAAGAGAAGACTCCCTGGGAAAGACCCTGATGTTGGGAAAGATGGAGGGCACAAGGAGAAGGGGATGACAGAGGATGAGATGGTTGGACAGTGTTCTCGAAGCTACGAACATGAGTCTGACCAAACTGTGGGAGGCAGTGGAAGACAGGAGTGCCTGGCGTGCTCTGGTCCAGGGGGTCACGAAGAGGCGGACACGACTAAACAACAACAACAATTGTTGTAAGGGATCCCCAAGGGTCCTCTAGACTAACCCCCTACAGTGCAGGAATCTCACTAAAGCATCCCTGACAGGTGGCTACCCAACCTCTGCTTATAAACCTCCAAGAAATGAGAGCCCACTGCTGTCAGAAAGCTGTTCCTAATGTTTAGTCGGAATCTGGTTTCTTATCATTTGACTCCATTGGTTTGGGTCCTACCTTCCGGAGCAGGAGAAAGCGAGCTTGCTCCATCTTCCCTGTGACAGCCCTTCAGGTATTTGAAGGCAGCTGTCATATCACCTGTCAGCCTCCTCTTTCCCAGGCTAAACATACCCAGCTCCTTCAAGCGCTCCTCAAAAGGCTTGGTTTCCAGACTCCATAGCCTTGGTTGCACTACTCTACACAGGTTCTAATTTATCAATATCCTTCTTAAATTGTGGCCCCCAGAATTGGACACAGTTTTCCAGGTGTGGTCTGATCAAGGCAGAATAGAGTGGTACTTTTACTTCCCTTGATCTGGACACTATACTTCTCTTGATGCAACCTAGAATAGCATCCGCCTTTTTTGCTGCTACATCACACTGTTGGCTCTTGGTTGCCCTCCTCTGCGCACCTTCCAGCTTGTCAATACCCTTCTTAACCTTTGGTTCCCAGAACTGGACACGGGACAGCAGGTGGGGTCTACCCAAGGCAGAACAGAGTGGTACAGTCATACCTCATGTTACGTCTGCTTCATGTTACGTTCTTTCAGGTTATGTCCTGCGGCGACCCAGAAGTACCGGAAAGGGTTACTTCTGGGTTTCGCTGCTCGCGCATGCACAGAAGCACAAAATGATGTCATGCGCAGAAGTGACGAATTGCAGCCCACACATGCACAGATGCGCTGCTGTGGGTTGCACTCTTTTCATGTTGCGAACGGGCCTCCGGAACGGATCCTGTTCGCAATCGGAGGTACCACTGTACTCAGTTGGTAGAACATGAGGCACTTAATCTCAAGGTCGAGGGTTTGAGCCCCACATTGGGCAAAAGATTCCTGCCTTGCGGGGGGTTGGACTAGATGACCCTTGCGGTCCCTTCCAACTCTACAGTTCCATGATTCTAAGGATCCACACATTACGCTGCATCACTGCCTCCAACTGTGGAGGCAGAACATAGCCATCATTGCCTAGTAGCCATCGATAGCCCTCTCCTCCATGAATTTGCCTACTCTTTTAAAACCATCCAAGTTGCTGGCTGTTACTGTGGGAAAGAGTTCCATAGTCTGACTGCATGAAGAAGCACTTCCTTTTCCCACATTCTCCCTGCTCTGGTACACTAATTTTGTAAGTCGCTGAGGAAAACCTCCTTATGGAATGCAATCTATAAAAAAAGAGAAATAAAACAGAAGCTGTTGTATAAGAAGTTTACCACTGTATAATGACACATGTCCAGTTTTCCTCTTCCCTGCCTACAGTATTCCGTCTCTGAATGTGCTTCGCTGTGTTAGGCTGCAGCGCAGGCTCAGTAAGACACTGCAAAAGCTACATCCTGCCTGGTCTGCTGCCCTTACTAAGCCTTGTACTGCTGATACGTGGCTTTTCACCTACCACCTTGGAAAGCAGGCATAAAATTTTTCCTACCAAGAGGAAACACGAAGTAAAGTGAAATAGCAACAGCAGCTCTTGATATATTACATTGACCTTCCGTGACCACCTCTCTCTCTCTCATATCCAACTCGCAGCCAGGGACAAACCTCCTCGCTCCATCCTGCCTCCACTTCTCCCTTCGAGGGGCTGATCCATTCCTGCCGCCCTCTCCAGGTGTACTGACAGGCTGGCAGCCAAGGAGCCCTCTTCTCCAGAGGACATGCAGCTGGCAGTGCTATCGGAATCGGGTGGAAGCGCTGAACGGCCCTGTCATTTAAGCTGGCAATTTCCTCCTCCGATAGGCATCGGAGTGACACTATTCATTTTCCTATTGAGCGCGGCTCTATTGATTACGGGGAGGGGAGGAAGTGGCTGGCAGGACGGCAGATAAATGTATTAGCTGCTGCCTGCCACGCCGGACGGGCCTTTCACACTCTGCAATGATGGATGGCTTCCTATTAGCCCCGGAGCAGGTGGGAGAGTGGCAGGGCTCGGGCTGGGGTGGCGACGCCAATGGACCAGGGGACTGTGGCCGCAGAGACACAGAGAGGCGTGCAGGGTCTGAGCAGGAAGGGACCTGCTCCGTGTGACCAAGTAGGCTGGCACCTCCTGCTTGCCCTGTTGGCACCAGGAGAAAAAAGGTGGCCAGCTTCCCTGCAGCAAATTGCAGGGTGTTTACTTGGAAATTGTGAGTAATAGCTCGGCTGGGCAATACAGCAGACACCTTCAAAAGCAGCAGACATTGCTTCTTTCCTCCTGGAGAAGTACAGTGTGGTGCCAACACACACACACACACACACACACGATTGGAAGGATGCCCACCAGCTTGGCTGTGTTGCACCTTCTCTTCACAGCCCACAATGGCTGAACGGGTGTGGTTCAAGGGGGGAGAAGAAAAGGGGGGCAAATGCTTAAGATTCAGCCTTTCACACCTGAGAGGGTGTGTCCAGGACCCACCCACCATTCTCCTGCAGGGTATCTTTGGGAGAAGAAAAGCCGAAGGTGTGAACCCTGTACAAATTCGGATTGGAGTCCCTAAGGCGGTTGGATGGCGCCTTGTACACCTCCTTCCGGCGACTCCTGCAGCCAAGCTGGTGCCAAATATATTGCTTTGCTTTCCTTTGGACCACATCAACATCGTCTGGGCAGCCAGACGCACTGCCAAGGCTTGTGCCCTAGGGGAGGTCACTTTGGTGCCACTAACACAGTGGTTTGGTTTCACCCTTGGAGACGCACTCCATTGTCTCTTGAGACGGACAGGTGCCAGCAAATTTCCTTTAGCTGCATTTAATGCTGCATTTTAAACTGTGGTAACCCACCCTGGGTCCTGCTGGTGAAGGGCGGGTTAATTAATAATAATAATAATAATAATAATAATAATACAGTGTTACCTCTGGTTGCGAATGGGATCCGTTCCGAAACCCGGAAGTAACCCTTTCCAGTACTTCCGGGTCGCCGCGGGACATAACCTGAAAGAACGTAACCTGAAGCGGACATAACATGAGGTATGACTGTAATAATAACAGCATCAACAACAACAACAATAATTTATTATTTATATCTCACCCATCTGGCTGAGTTTCCCCAGCCACTCTGGCCACCTCCCAACCAAGTGTTAAAAACAATACAGCATCAAATATTAAAAAACTTTCCTAAACAGGGCTGCCTTCAGATGTCTTCTGAAAGTCAGATAGTTGCTTATTTCCTTGACATCTGGTGGGAGGGCGTTCTACAGGGCGGGTGCCACTACCGAGAAGACCCTCTGCCTGGTTCCCTGTAACCCCACTTCTCGCAGTGAGGGAACCGCCAGAAGGCCCTTGGAGCTGCACCTCAGTGTCCGGGCTGAACGATAGGGGTGGAGACGCTCCTTCAGGTATACAGGACTGAGGCCATCTTGTATTATTATTGTTGCATTATATGATCCCATTGGGGATTCTTTCGCTGCGGCTCTTGCATTGCAGGGGGTTGAACTAGATGACCTTTGGGTTCCCTCCAACTCTACAACCTATGATTATAATATCCCATCATTCTCCTGCTTTCCCGATCTTGGACAGCCATCTCTGGGGGGGTCTGCATCACTGTCCACCAACCAGGGAGAAATTCTTAGGCTGTCTCTCCAGAAGAAAACCCCTGGAAGGTTCCTTTTGGTGGAGGCCCATCCTTCCATCCCCAGACATGCTCTTTAACATCTGGAAGCCATTTTGAAAAGCTGGAGGCTCCCAGCCACCTTCCCTTAAGCACTTAGAAGTTGGAAATCACGGCATTCTCTCCCCAGCCCAGCACCACCAACTATAAAGGGAAAGGGACCCCTGACCATTAGGTCCAGTCGTGGCCGACTTTGGGGTTGCGGTGCTCATCTCGCTTTATTGGCAGAGGGAGCCGGCGTACAGCTTCCGGGTCATGTGGCCAGCATGACTAAGCCGCTTCTGGCGAACCAGAGCAGCGCACGGAAATGCCGTTTACCTTCCCGCCGGAACGGTACCTATTTATCTGCTTGCACTTTGACGTGCTTTTGAACTGCTAGCAGCAGGGACCGAGCAACGGGAGCTCACCCCATCACAGGGATTCGAACCACCGACCTTCTGATCGGCAAGTCCTAGGCTCTGTGGTTTAACCCACAGCGCCACCCGTGTCCCTGCACCACCAACTAGAGTGGCTCTATGAAGAGAGATCTCCTTGACTGGAAGGGCGACCTGGTCCAAGTCCAATTTAAAGACCAAGAGCGCCGGCCAGAAGACTGAGCAGCCACACAAGTCAACTGCCTCCCGTCTCCCCGCTCTGCCGAGATGCGCTGCCTTTCTATTTAAACTACAGTGATTATTTTGAAATTTGCTCAAGCAAAACACAAATTAGCTGATGCAAATGTGATGCAAATCCGTGCCCTCTTTTTTTTGGGGGGGGGGTGGAGATGCATTTCCTTTTGGGGGGGGTGATGATGCATAAGTGGGCACCACTTCATTCCATGCACACACACTTTCTGGGATCGCACCCTGTCCCCCCTCCCGCCCTGCCCTGAGCTGGCATCCAGAGCAGAACTTGCCAGCCCTGCCAGCGTGGGTGGCGTTTCTGCCAGGGTGCGGGCGGTTAATTTTATTTACAAACAGGCGGGTAGGCTGGCGCAGGGCAGACGAGTAATCAGGACTGAGGGTCCATAATGTTAATTATCGCAACGTAATTAAAAGCACATAAAAAGCCTCACACTTCATTAAATTAACTTCCCAGCCTCGGCGCAACCACAGGAGGTTGGTGTTTTAACCCGTGACGCTCCGCAGCAGAGCAGGAGGAGCCGAGAGCCGAACATTCCTGCCTTCAGACCTTGAGACACGGTGGAGGCTGGTCCGGGGTGCAGTCTGTCTTCAGCCAGCACCTGCCTGCCTCACCATAGAATCATAGAATTGTGAAGTTGGAAGGAAACCCCGGGATCATCTAGTCCAGCCCCTCTGCAATGCAGGAAGCTCAGCGAAAGCATCCACAACAGATGGCAATCCAACCTCTGCTAAAAAACCTCCAAGGTAGGAGAGTCCACCACCTTCCGAGGGAGAACGTTCCACTGCTGAACAGCTCTTACTGTCAGAAAGCTCTTCCTGATATTCAGTTGGAATCTCCTATCTTGCCACTTGAATCCATTGGTTTGGGTCTGGAGTAGACAGCAAGCTTGCTCCATCTTCCACGTCACATACCTTGAGATATTTGAAGATGGCTCTCCTATCTCCTCTCACTCTCCCCTTTTCCAGGCTAAACATATCCAATTCCTTCAACCGTTCCTAATCAGGCTTGGTTTCCAGAACCTTGATCATCTTGGTTGCCCTCCTCTGCACACGTTCCATTTTGTCAATATCCTTCTTAAATTGCGGCTCCCAGAATTGGACACAGTTTTCCCGGTGTGGTCTGACCGAGGCAGAATAGAGTGGTACTTTTACTTCCCGTGATCTGGACAGTATATAGCGGTACCTCGGGTTAAGAACTCAATTCGTTCTGGAGGTCCGTTCTTAACCTTAAACTGTTCTTAACCTGAGGTACCACTTTAGCTAATGGGGCCTCCCGCTGCTGCTGCGCCGCCGCCACGCGATTTCTGTTCTCATCCTGAAGCAAAGTTCTTAACCCGAGGTACCACTGTACACCTCTTGATGCAGCCTAGAGAATAGCATTCACCTTTTTTTGCTGCTGCATCACACTGTGGACTCATGTTAAGCTTGTGAGCCAGTGTGGTGTAGTGGTTAGAGCGGTAGACTCGTAATCTGGTGAACCAGGTTCGCTTCCCCACTCCTCCACATTCAGCTGCTGGGTGACCTTGGGCCAGTCACACTTCTTTGACGTCCCTCAGCCCCACTCACCTCACAGAGTGTTTGTTGTGGGGGAGGAAGGGAAAGGAGAATGTTAGCCGCATTGAGACTCCTTCGGGTAGTGATAAAGCGGGATATCAAATCCAAACTCCTCCTCCTCCTCCTCCTCCTCCTCCTCCTCCTCCTCCTCCTCCTCCTCTTCTTCTTCTTCTTCTTCTTCTTCTTCCTCTTCCTCTTCCTCTTCCTCTTCCTCTTCTTCTTGTGGTCCCCTAACCCCCTAGAGCCTTACTTGCAAGCTGTCCAGGGGATGGCCCTGGCTGTCAATCTCCTCCTTAGTCTCCCTGTTGGCCTTGTAGAACTCAGCAGGATCGGGGCAAAACTAGGAAGAATCCATTCCACCTATGACTGGCTCTGGCGCCCCCTACAGTTGAGCCTTTCTTCCTACTGGTTGCCTTGGGCACCAGCCACGCCTGATGGATAGTAACCTCACACACTCCTCCCAGCTACCCTGATTTTCTGTTGCCTGCTTCTGGTTAATTAAATGTCCCCATTTTGTCCCTGGCTCTTCCTCCACTCCACTCCACTCTTCTCCCCTCACCCCACCCCAGACCTCCCCACACTGGAAGATTGTGGCAGTGGGGTTACCTTTAAGGCTGAATTTGCTAAAGTTGCTATTTCCCCAATCACATCTCTTAGAAGTTAAATCTCTGTGGGGAAGCAGATTAATCTTGACTTTGGCAATCAAGCATATAAATGCATGTACCTGGACGCAAATGCCAAGTCGTTGCCGTGCCGCACGGCGCTCAGCGCCCCCCCCCCCCAGGTTTCCTGCCCCCTCTCCCTGCCCCCTCCCCAGTTGCCTACCCAGAGAGTGAACGTGGCTGGCTACGCTCAAATTGCAGCTCTCCTGCAATAAGTGTGACCAGATCCATTGTGAGATTATAGACGTTCTATTAAGCATCCTTATGTTTCAAGAACGGAAATGGTTATGGTCAGTTATTACTAACACGCTTGCATTACAGGCAAGTGGCAAGACAGGCTGTTGCATTTGGAGAATAAATGAATACAAAACAGCCAGACAAGAGTCTTCAGCAGCTTGCCTAATGGTAGGAAGGGGGAAGCTTAGGCTGCAGGTTTTGGAGTGGAGGGAAATGGGAGCATTAGAAGTGCATAAAGGTGTCCCTATTTTGGTGTCTTATGGAAGTGAGAGCTGGACCATAAAGAAGGCTGATCGCCAAAGAATGGATGCTTTTAAATTCTGGTGCTGGAGGTGACTCTTGAGAGTCCCATGGACTGCAAGAAGATCAAACCTCTCCATTCTGAAGGAAATCAGCCCTGAGTGCTCACTGGAAGGACAGATCCTGAAGCGGAGGCTCCAAGACTTTAGCCACCTCATGTGAAGAGAAGACTCCCTGGAAAAGACCCTGATGTTGGGAAAGATGGAGGGCACAAGGAGAAGGGGACGACAGAGAACGAGATGGTGGGACAGTGTTCTCGAAGCTACCAGCATGCGTTTGACCAAACTGCAGGAGGCAGTGGAAGACAGGAGGGCCTGGCGTGCTTTGGTCCAGGGGGTCACGAAGAGCCGGACACGACTAAATGACTAAACAACAACAACAACAATCACTGTGAATGGTCAGCTGACAAGCAGCCAGGAACTTTTGCAATAGAACCTATGATGGTCAGGGATGTTCTCTTGAGAGCTGAGAATTTCTCCCCAGTCTTTGGAATGAAATACCCTTCAGAAAAATAAACAGGGTTATCTGAAGTTGGGGCGTACAGCCTTGTAGGGCAGGGGCAGCTCTCTGGGAAGGAGAGGTAGGGTCAGAGGTTGTGCTGCCTAGGTTTAGGAGTTTGGAAGGGGACCTCAAAGGTCATCTAGCCCAACCCCAAACATCCACGGCAGGAGATCCCACTACCAATGAAGACTCCACTGCCTTCCAAGGGAGTCTGTTTCAGTGTCAGAAAGCTCAGCCCTTTGGGAAGATCTTCCTAATGTTAAGTTGAAATGCCCTCCCTTGTCATATGAACCCATTATTTTGAATCCATCCCTACTGTCTCCCAAAGCAACTCTCACCAACAAGAGAAAGAGGGAGAGAGGCCCAGTCATCAGTCTTACAAAGGAAAAAGGCACACAAGGAAAAGGAGAGGGGAGGGAAGAGGAGTGAGATCAGCATTTCCATCTAGTTTGGGCCAGGCTGGCCTTGCTGCTGTTCCTCAGTGAGCAGCAGTTGCTTGCTCTTGTTCCTTATGGATGTGGATGTGGCCAGTTGCCCACCATGTTCCTCCTGCTGCCCCTGGGCAGCTCTGTGTTCTTTCCAGCAGGAAGTGAGGAAGCGAGCTCCCTGCAGCTGCTCCTTCTCTGTGCTTCCCTTTGAACTCAGCAATCCTAGGGCAACTCCACCGCCTTGCGGGAACAGGAACTGACATGAAGGGTCAATTGAAGTTGTCCACTCCTAATCCCCCTGCCACGCTCAACAGAAAGTAATAAAATAGGCACAACTGGAAAACGGGAATCTTTCAATTCAAGGCACAAGAGTCCCAAAAGTTTCAAGTGTCAACACTACAGAGACTGGTGCTGCGACAGTGGGGTTTTTTTTGGGGGGGGAGCAAGCACAGACATGCACACATACATACAACAGGGGTGTGCAGGAGAAACAAGAGGACAACCACAGAGAGGACTGCAGCCGTCTGACAATCACACAGTATGGATTCTCCATAAGATGTGAAAGGACAAAGGACAGCAATCCCAGAGGAGATAGAGGGGATTCTCGGGGGGGGGGGGCGCTCCCCTTGAAGACCATGCTTCGAGTTCCCATCCTGCATTTTCAGTCCTAGCATGATGATAATCCTACAAGTCTCCATATAACCGCGTCATATCCAGATTTAATTGATGCCCTGGTGGTAATAGTGACACGGCTGTTATGCCCGTGTTAATTTTCCTGCTCAGATTTATGTTCGTTTCTGTAATGTATGTTGATTGATACTTTAGCATTTTTAAAGGTTGGTTATTTTATTGTTTGCATTTTATGCTGCGTGCACTTTGAGGGCCCTCGGGGGGGAAACCAGCCTTAAAACAGAAACGCAAATAAATTTAAAGAGGTGTGTGCTTTACCACCAGGCAGGGAGCAGAACAGAGAGGCGGTGGACCTCAGCCATGACACCCTTTCCCAACCTGGTGCCCTCCAAAGACTACAATTCCCATTAGCCTCGTGGTCCCAAAAAAAATCTGGAGGGCACCAGGTTGGGAAAGGCCGAGCAACCGCCTTTGTTCATGTAAAATGTCTTCGAAACGCTGCTTCTTCCTAAAAGCGGCTGTTTGATGTAGACAATTGGACTCGTTTTACGCAGGAATTATGCGACAGTAAGAGAGAGCTTTAAGAAAACCACTCACGGTTTGGCAAAGGACTGGGAGTTTATTTTCCAGCTCTGAGTTGGGAGTGAGTGGCTAACACAGGAGAGAAGAGGTCTTGAGAAGAGAGGCGTAAACCTCTGCGTCTGACTTTGACCTTTCCCAATTCATGGGAGCTCACTGTGCTTTACTTATTTTAAAGGATGTTTTACCCTGTTCTGTTTCCAGAGCAGCTTACAAATCACAAGAATGAAGAACGCTCCCTGTCCTCTGGTTTACAATCTAATATGGCACGACACAAAAGGAAAGCGGGTTGAGAGGGAGGATGAAACACACAAACTCAGGTTCGGGTTCTTGGCGAAAAATACTCCCCGCTTCCTCTTTCTCAGGTACACCTGCATAGCATCACCTCCAGCCAGCGAAAAAGAAGTAAGGGAACTAAGCTGTGCTTCACAAATTACTTCCTCCTTCCATGGAGAGGCATTTCCTTCACAGGAGCCGGGAAATTGACTATCATGCCAGAGAAATAAGAAGATAACAATCTCTGGCCATTCTGCTTGTTCTGTCAACCCTCTGCTGTCCAAACCTCAGGCTTGCAATCCAGAATCGCATGCCTGTAGGAGACCCTTCAGGGGGACAGCCAGACTACCCCACCAAAATGCACAACATTATTTAGATTTAATACTATTAACAGCTGGGATGGGGGGGGGCGGGAATCAAGGACTGGTGGTACCCAAAGCCACTGGTCTCTCAGCTGCATGGATGGAGCAGCCCTGCATCCCTTCTCTTCCCTCCTCTATTGCAACCTGATGTTCTTACGTGCATAAACATAGGCACACACTGCACACAGGGAGCTAGTCCAGCAGGGAGATTTGGCTAGAACTCTTCTCCTTGACAAACTTCTGTGTTAAGGGATTGGGGGAGGGAGCAGAGCAGCACTGGATCGTGTGAGTCCTAGCCCTTTCCCTGACTTGCTAGATTTCTACAGGAAGGGATTTGGGAAGTGAGGGTACATGTGAGTTCCACTCTGCCGTCTCAGGTGCTGCAGCAAAGACTACCTCAATGAAAGTCTGGCTGTAATTTCTAGGAATTATTCCTTCCATTTTTTTTTTTACTGGGAGGAGCTGGGTTTGGATCTTGCAGTAAAACAAGCACTGGCTTCTGGGACTGTTGCTCAGCCTCTATTGTTAGGGCTCCTCCCTCCTGGTTTCTTTACCACAAAGCAGATATAGTGTATATATGGTGCTCAGCCTTTGTTGAGCATTTGTTCTGATATGTTTGCAGGGAGGTTAGATGACAGCTGGCATTCACCCTGTGTTCATCCTGATTATCTTGCATTCCTTGTTGTTTTTTAATGTTAATTATAAGCTTTTACAATACAGTGGTACCTCTGGTTGCGAATGGGATCCACGTGGGTTGCGATTCGCCGCTTCTGCGCATGCGCGTGATGTCATTTTGTGCGTCTGCGCATGCGCGAGTGGCGAAACCCGGAAGTAACCCTTTCCAGTACTTCTGGGTCGCCGTGGGACACAACCTGAAAAAACATAACATAAAGCAAACATAACATGAAGTATGACTATATACAAAATAAAAATAAATCACAATCATTCTCTTATTTCGAGGGTAGTGCATTCCTTGTTTTAGATAGCTTCCCGTTTGTCATTTGGTCAGCCCACACTTTTCACGGGACATTTCCCCGTTGCTCCCCTAACTGCAAAAACTCTGTTGTTGTCATTTTTAGGTGGCAGAATGTTTTAAGCCGCTTTATTTGCGCAAACCTAAATCTTTGGTGTGTGGTTGCATCCCTCCTGCAAAATACTGGTGGTCTGTGGGCAGCCTTAGTGTCGCCAAAAGGCCTACATTCTCACAGAATTTTAGAATCTTAGAATTGGAAAGGTATCCCAGGGGTCATCTAGCCTAACCCCCCCTGTAATGCAGGAATCTCAACTACTTCATCCAAGCTCTGTTTAAAAACCTCCAATAAAGTCCATCACCTCCCAAGGAAGTCTGTTCCACAGCCAAACAAACAGCTCTTACCGCCAGAAAGTTCTTCCTGATATTCAGTTGGAATCTCCTTTCTTGTCACTTGAATCTATTGGTTTGGGTCTGGAATAGACAGCAAGCTTGCTCCATCTTCCACGTCACAGACCTTGAGATATTTGAAGGTGGGCTCTCTTATCTCCTCTCAGTCTCCCCTTTTCCAGGCTAAACATACTCAGCTCCTTCAACCATTCCTCATCAGGCTTGGTTTCCAGGCTCTTGATCATCTTGGTTGCCCTCCTCTGCACATGTTCCAATTTGTCAATATCCTTCTTAAATGTTCTAGTTATAGGTAGGTAGCCGTGTTGGTCTGCCATCGTTGAAACAAAATAAAATTCCTTCCAGTAGCACCTTCAAGAACAACTAAGTTTGTTCTTGGTATGAGCTTTCATGTATCTGAAGAAGTGTGCATGCACACAAAAGCTCATACCAATAACAAACTTAGTTGTTCTCGAAGGTGCTACTGGAAGGAATTTTAAAATTTTGTTTCTTCTTAAATGTTGGCACCCAGAATTGGACACTGGACTCCAGCTGTGGTCTGACCAAGGCAGAATAGGGCGATACTATTGCAGTGGACACTTGGGTTGCGAACGTTATCCATGCAGGATGCACGTTTGCAACCCACAGCATTCACAACCCGCGTCTGCGCACGCACGGGTTGCGATTTGGCACTTCTGCGCATGCACGACCGCCGAAACCCGGATGTAACCCGTTCCGGTACTTCCGGGTTTCAGCGGTCCGTAACCTGAAAAGACGCAACCTGAAGTGTCTGCAACCCGAGGTATGACTGTATTTCCCTTGACCTGGACACTTGGCTTCTATTGAGGCAGCCTAGAATTGCATGAAATGTTGAAAAATATGGGCTGAGGTTGGGGGGGGGGGAGCCAGGAGCTGTTCCTTTCCTTTCTCTGGACACTTCCCTCACAGAGTTAACAGGGACATTTTTGGGACATTTTAGCCTCCCTGCGGTCCCTTCATCTCCCCATCTGTTCCCTCCTTCTCTGCTGCCAACGGCCTCCCTGGTGACAGCTGGGAGGCAGCCCTGTTTGGTGCCACCTTGCTTGACCTTGGTGCCCATAACAGGTGGGCTGCTAGCTCTCTCTTGCCCCTCAGCAGCTGTCCGTTTGAGGTGGTCCTTCTGCTGTTCTTGCTGGGGACCAGGACCCCCGCTGGCAGCATCTCTACAGGGAGCGAGGGACAGAAATGTCAGCTGCTGAGCAGTCGGGCTACCATTTGGGAGGTCAAAAGCCAGGACAGGCTCGTAGGAACCACCTCTGGGCCCATCCTGGTGCAGCGAGGCCTTCTGTGCTACCCCAAATCCAGAGTCACAGTTGCTACCTGACCTTCAAGGAGTCTGCCTCGCGAGGTGTTTCCTAGTGAGAAGCAGGTTTATTCACTTTACCTGTGTGTTTAAAATATTCCTGCGCCACCTCCTTTCAGGACAGAAGCTGCCCCAAGGAAACATATGTCAAAATAAAACATAAAAATCTAAATTCGGATTCGGGGGGGGGGGGATCCCCCGACTACAGTCATTTGGAAACATTTAAAACATTTCACAACCCTGCCACACACTTGTGCAAAACTCGTTTGCACAGTTTAAGAGAAGACCATTTTAAAAACAGCAGCGAGACTGTTCAACACTCAGAAACGTAGCTCAGCGGCAGTTTGAGATAAACAGTGTTTCTGAGGCCATTGAAAAGATGGGTCTGATGGAGCGCAACATATGCCCCCTCAGAAGGGAATTCTACAGAGTTGGGGCCACCAACCAAAAGATCCTGCATGTAGCACCACATACAAATTACCGTATTTTTCGCTCCATAAGACACACTTTTTCCCTCATAAAAAGTAAGGGGAAATGTGTGTGCGTCTTATGGAGTGAATGCAGGCGGGAAAAGCCCCCAAGAGCCGCACACATGCTCCACACGGCTAGTGAAAGGGAGCGCTGAGCAGAGCCTGGGATGCATACAGGCTCTGCTCAGCACTCCCTTTAAAAATAATTTTTTTCTTGCATTCCCCTTCTAAAAACTAGGTGTGTCTTATGGTCAGGTGCGTCTTATGGAGCGAAAAATACGGCACATAAGGAGTGCTTTAAGAACTGTTCTAAAAGTTATGGGTAACAGTGCAAAGTTATCAGCGCCGACGGTAAGAGGAAATTGCACTTTAAAAATGCTTCTTCAGATTTTTGTTAGGCTCCCTGCATGTAGGAAAACTAGCTCATCAGGGAGAGACACTTGGCATAGTTGCAGAGCTGGCTCAAGACATTTTGGCACCTGAGGTGAAGCACAAAACGGTGCTCCCGCTCCTCGCCAGAGAAGAAGGGGTGAGTGGAGATCTACATTGGGGTCTGCCGTCCCTGTGGTCCCTGCCGCCTGAGGCTGTTGCCTCTCTGCCTCTTGGGAGGCCGGCACTTTCGGATGTGCCAGTTTCCCGCATGCCTGCCTGCCTTCCTTCCTTTCCCCTCCCTGCCTTCTCCTCCTCTGCCCACTGCCTCCCTATCATCATCTGAATCCTCACTGATCCCATTAAAATAACTGTCCCCGTCCAGCATCTGCGGCACTTAAGGACTTGGCTGGCAGAAGGCTCTGGCTTTTTCTTCGCTCATAATTCCCGGGGTCACCTTGCTGAATGGCACAGCACATGCCTGCTCTCCCACCCGCCAGCCAAAGGACCCGAGCCGTAGCCACTGCCAAGAGGGCTGGGATTATTCTTAGCTGGCTGCCAAGAACATCGGGACACGGCGATCTCGGAGCGCGTGGCTGGTGGGAGTGATCAGTTCCATACCTAGAACTGATGCTGCCGCTGCCTCCGTTGGGTCTGCAGACTTGGAAGCAGGCAGAGTTGCTCAGGAGCTGAGCTCCTGCGCTTTTGAACAGGCTCACACCAGGCAGAAGCTCCTGATTTGCTAGACTCGTGCAAGGGGTCTAAGTACTTATCAGGTGCTGAAAGGATGTAGGATAGCTTTTGGGGATATTTGACAGCTGAAGGCTTCTTTCTGACATGGAGATGCAGACACAGGGATAGATAGAGCTGCCCATTTCAGTTCTCCCAGTTGCTAATCTTTCCAAATTTTCAGTTTGCTTCTCCATATTTCTGCAGCAATTTGCACTGATAATAATAATTTTTAAAAATCATGAAAATCCATCAGCATTTTAGTGCATAAAAAGGTAAAGGGACCCCTGACCGTTAAGTCCAGTCGTGGACGACTCTGGGGTTGCGCGCTCATCTTGCTTTACTGGCCGAGGGAGCCGGCGTTTGTCCGCAGACAGTTTTTCTGGGTCATGTGGCCAGCATGACTAAGCCACTTCTGGCGAACCAGAGCAGCGCACAGAAACGCCGTTTACCTTCCCGCCGGAGCGATACCTATTTATCTACTTGCACTTTGACGTGCTTTCAAACTGCTAGGTGGGCAGGAGCAGGGACCGAGCAATAGGAGCTCAGCCCGTCACGGGGATCCGAGCCGCCGACCTTCTGATCTTCAAGCCCTAGGCTCTGTGGTTTAGACCACAGTGCCACCCGCGTCCAGTTATTTTAGTGCATAGTTTGCCTAATAAACACATGTTTGTGTGCTATTTTGTGGAAGCAGGAAGCTAGACTAGACGGGCCTGATCCAAGAGTCAGACTCATTTTATTTTCCTACATAAGAGCCGGAGGAAGCTGTCATGCAGCTACTTGATGCAGCCGTTGCAAACCCGCCCCAACAATGGCTGGCGTAGCGGAGGTCCCCAAAAGCAGAGTAAGGTGAAAAGAAACACAGTTCAAAAAGTCTGAAGAAGCATTGCCTATGATAGGTTCTGCCTGTAAAAGTGACATAGAGAATGCATGAAGTCTGCAGAGGCACCAGGACTGGATGGCTAAACAGTTCCAAGGGGGTAGAGAAAGGTTTTTCTCCCTCATATATAACACTAGAACTTGTGGACATGCAGTGAAGCTGAACACGGGAAGATTGAGCTAAGAAGCCTGCTCTATCTTCCCATATACATAGAAATGTAAGGCTGTCATCACGCAGGGTCCATTGGAGGATTTGTAGTGCCATGTTACAATCCTGGAATTTGGGGTTGGGAAGGGGGACTGACAGCGAGCCTGGCAGTTGCATGGGATGGGGAGGGGACGTTTTAGGGGATCAATGGCTGGGTGACTGGTGAGCAGATGGAGAAAGTGGAGAGAGAAAAGTTTCTCCCCAGCAATCATAACACCACAACTTGTGGGCATCGATGAAGCTGAATGCTGGAAGATTCAGATAAAAGAATAGTACATCTTCGTGCAGCGCATAAACTACGGAACTCCCTCCCACTGGAGGCAGTGATGACCACCAGCTTGGATGGCTTTAAGAGAGGAAAAGACAAATTCATGGAGGAGGAGAGAGCTATTAATGCCTACTAGCCAGGATAGCAATGCTTCCGAATAGCAGCTGCAAGAAACCACAAGAGGGGAGAGGGCTCTTGTGTTCGGATCCTGCTTGCTGTTTTTCCGCAGGCATCTGGTCGGCCACTGTGAGAACAGGGTGCTGGACCAGATGAGTCACTGGCTTAAGTTCTTCTGCCTCTGCCTTCTTTCCAAAAGCCTGTGGAAAGGGAGTCATGCAAGCAACATTGCAGAGCTGTTGTGAAACTGAAGCGGGCATTGCATCATAGCACTGTAGAGTTGGAAGGGACCATGCGGGTCATCCAGCCCAACCCCCTGCAATCCAGGAATCTTTTGCCCAACGTGGGGCTTGCACCAGTGACTCTGAGAGAGAGAGTCTCATGCTCTTCCGACTGAGCTAGGGACTCCAAAATACGGTGCACATCAGAATCGCTGCAGATATGATCAAATAATAATGGCAATTTGTGATGATGGGCAAGTGATGGGAACGGAATGGGAGGGCTGGGCGGCTGGCCGCCGGAGTGATGGCTCGGGGCATTTTCTCGTGGCGGCAAAGAAGACCCAACCCCCCCCCCCCTTAGTTCCGGGGAGCCAGGAGACAATAGCCGGCGCTTGGCTATTTCTTGGAAATTTCACAGCATTCATTTTTGAGCAAATAAAAGCTGTCATTGCTGGAGAAATGATACCAATCGGGCCCTGAAAAGGCAGCAAATTACACACCCGAAAATGCACTGCTAGGGAGAGAGAGAGGGAGAAGGGAAAAATGCATATTAAAAATACAAAGAGGCACTTTGCCATCAGGCGTGCTCCCCCCTGACGATCTGCAATAACCACACTTTACATAATGCTGCCTCTCCACCTCAGATTAATTTTGCAGAGAGAGAGAGAGAGAGAGAGAGAGAGAGAGAGAGAGAGAGAGAGAGATTAGAATATGAGACGGCTCTCAGGAGCAAGGAGGGGCCAGGGAAAGACCCCTTCCTCACACGCACCCCCCAGCACTGTCCCCTGAGACCCCCTTCTGGAACTAGAGCTACCTCCCTCCCGAGAGACTTTGCATCTCATCAACCTGTAATGTTGATGGCTCAATTTGCAGCATCCTGTTGCTTAGCAAGGATAATGCCACGGAGGAGCCTTTCCAGCCAGGCCTGCCTCTCAATGGGAGGACAGGGCAGTCAGGAGCCAGCCAGCAGTAAATCACACTGTGCAAGTTGGAGTTAACCTTTTATTAGCAAGAACAGGATCTGCACAGGAGTGTCAGGCCCAATGAGCACAGCAACTCTTCACTGGCAGGTCTTGAATCAGCTGGGGAGAGTGAAGTTCCTTGCCTCTCTTTGTTGTTGTTGTTGAGTCGTTTAGTCGTGTCCGCCTCTTCGTGACCCCCTGGACCAGAGCACACCAGGCACTCCTGTCCTCCACTGCCTCCCGCAGTTTGGTCAAACTCATGCTGGTAGCTTCAAGAACGCTATCCAACCATCTTGTCCTCCGTCGTCCCCTTCTCCTTGTGCCCTCCATCTTTCCCAACATCAGGGTCTTTTCCAGGGAGTCTTCTCTTCTCATGAGGTGGCCAAAGTCTTGGAGCCTCAGCTTCAGGATCTGTCCTTCCAGTGAGCACTCAGGGCTGATTTCCTTCAGAATGGAGAGGTTTGATCTTCTTGCAGTCCATGGGACTCTCAAGAGTCTCCTCCAGCACCAGAATTCAAAAGCATCCATTCTTTGGCGATCAGCCTTCTTGATGGTCCAGCTCTCACTTCCATACATCACTACTGGGAAAACCATAGCTTTAACTCTACAGCTGCCTAAGTCCCCTCATCATTAGGACTTTCCCCAAGTAACAGGAGATTGCACCTTCATGCAACCAAGCTCTCCTCTGCTGTTTTTATGCCTCTTCTGGTTCTGGGAGACAAGCGGGGAAGGGAGCTTGTCGCAGCAGGAGGGGGAGACACTCGTGCCTCTTCACAACCCTGACCCATCTCTGCCTCTTGGTCTTCCTCCTCTCTTGCTTCTGCTTCTGACTCTGATTCTGAGCATCTCTCTGCCACAGCCTCTTCCTGCTCACTAAACCCTGTTACCTCTTCAGCTTCTGACACCTCCTCTTAATCTTCTCCCTCTGTCCACTCATCATCATCCAGTCCCCAGGCTCTGAGCCTTCTTCCCTCCAGGTCTCCCCAACTGGTTCCTCCCAACATTTGTCTCGTTTCATACCAGCTGAACACAGGAAGTAATAGTTCCGCTCTATTCTGCCTTGGTCAGACCACACCTGGAATGCATTCCTGGAATACAATATTGAGGGTTGAATCTGGAACCTTCTGCATGCAAAGCAAGATGAGCTTTGGCCCTTCCGAAGAGGAGGAATCTGTACTTCTGAGAACTTGACTTTCCGTTTTCTAAAGTCCTGGGCTCCTAAGCAGTGACACCCGAAAAGAGATGACACCTGTATGCCACTTTAGACATTCCTTTCCACCCCACCTTTGTGGTCGCTGGGCCAAAGGATGCTCTGATATTGTCGAAGGATGGTTGCTGCCTTGCTCGCATCCCAGTTGCAGCTGCCATGGCAACCCACAGCAGCTTGGAATTTAGGCTTCCCAAACTGGCATGGCTGAAGTGTGAAGTCCTCTGGCTGCAAGGGAGGCCTGGAGCCTGCCAGAAACAGTTTGGCTCTTCTGAATCAGCTTCTGCAAGGAGGGCAAAGCCGGCCCTAGAGCTGTTGGTGTCCTCCCCAAGCTGTTCCTATCCACTAGGAGCTGTGTATTTATGCCATGGGCCCTCCGAACTGAGACACCTCTTGAACTTCAGGTGCTTGACAAATGGGGTTGGACTAGATGATGCTCAGGGTCCCTCCCAACTCTGCAAAACTATGGTTCTCTTTCAGCAGGCATTTTAAGCATGTTGTTTTATGCCTGCCTGTGTATTGAACCCATGTTTTTATGTGTTAGAATCATAGAATCATAGAGTTGGAATAGACCACAAGGGCCATCGAGTCCAACCCCCTGCCAAGCAGGAAACACCATCAGAGCACTCCTGACATATGGTTGTCAAGCCTCTGCTTAAAGACCTCCAAAGAAGGAGACTCCACCACACTCCTTGGCAGCAAATTCCACTGTCGAACAGCTCTTACTGTCAGGAAGTTCTTCCTAATGTTTAGGTGTTGCTGCTGTTGCTTGTCTGTTTTCGATTCTGTATTATTCTGACTGGCAAGAGTCTTTTATTGATTGTTCTGTGATCTGCTCTGTGCCCAACTATGGCGTAAAGCAGGGTGATGGATGTTGGAAATTAATAAACAAAGTGATGTCAGTGGCTGCAGGAACCTCACGCCTGCTAGCCCAAGCCCTTTGGAGCAAACTTTAGCTCAGCTGGCTTACATGCCAAAAGCTCTGGGTTCAAAACATTGTTATACAATGTTTTTTCTAAACAATGTTTAGAAAAAAAATAAGGACAAGACAAGAATTTGTTTGTTTTTCTGTTTGTGCTGTTTATTGGTGTTATAAAATGAATTATAAAAAAATTGGGGGTGGGGGACAAAAGCTCTGGGTTCAATCTCAATTTGCAAAGATCTCAGTCAGCAGCTAAGAGGCATTTCTGGGGAGAATTTTCCATGGGGCTGTGTGACTGACATTGGGTGAGTTGTGTTTTCCTCAGAAGGGATAAGATCACAGCCTGGGGGTTCTCCTGGTGCAGGTGCCTCTGGGGTGGGGTGTTATTGACTCGCTGTGCCCCACCCCAGAGAAAGTGAACCTCTCAACAGTTATTCATAATCAATAATAACAACTGGGAGGTATTTTTTTTGTTTGTTATTATGGTATGTCTTTTTGTGCTTTTCTGTTGTAAACCTCCCTATGGTCTTCGGATGAAGGGCTGCATAGGAATTTAACAAATAATAAAGTCATAATAAATACCCAGGTTGCACCTGGGCTAGACAACTGTAACAGGCTCTTCGTGGGCCTGCCTTTGAAGATTGTTTGAATGCTTCAGAACACCAATTTTGTCCTATTTGTTTACTAACTATATTATCTATTTCATACAGTTCAATACACTGCTTGATCATGCAAAAAGCCTTAAAGCGGATAACAAAAAAAGATAAAGAAATAACATGATCAATGAGAGAAATCAACAACAATAATTTAAGACGGTCGTCAAGAAGTAAAAATAATAATAGATTAAAAACAGATTGGAACTTGCATCAGCTTTCTAACCATTTGGGTAAGCGTGGCTAAACCAAAGGCTGTTTTCAGCAGGCACTGAAGAGAGTACTGTGAAGCCCCCTGTCTGATGTGTAGGTGCTGCTACACTAAAATATCAAGTCAAGTGGGTGTATCTGGGTTAAGGTGATCTCATAGGTCCTGCCTCCACCAATTGCCAATGTGCTTCTGGGTCCAGTATGAAGTGCTGGTGATTATCTTTATTTTATTTTTAATACATGTAATTTTTATTACATTTTCTAATTTACATTTCAAAATATTCGTTTATACAGCCTTAAATCAACGGCTTCCCTTCTTCTCTTTCCGTGGTTCATTTTGCATACCATACATCCCTGCATATTTTACATGAACTTAAATCATTCAGTAAACCATTGTTACATCCACCAAAACTTATTTACACTGTTGAATTTATTTAAAAACGCTGGTACATTAAGATAAACACAAATTTCACCCATATTTTCAGTAAACATTTTCCAGTCTTCTTTAAACATACATTCTTCTTGTTCTCCTATTCTATATGTTAAGTCTGCAAATTGCGCGTATTCCATCAGTTTACCTAAGTTGCCATTCTTCTTTGGTTGGGACCTCGCTCATTTTCCATTTTGGGGCTAAGAAAACACAGGCTGCAGTACTAGCATATATAAACAGTCTTTTTTTGATACCTGGGAATTTCCCTCTGAATTATCCTCAACAAAAAGGACTCTGTTGTTGTTTTTCGGAAACGCACTTTTAAACATTTTTTTCAATTCATTGTATATCGTTTCCCAATATTATTTTACCCCTTTACAAGTCCACCACATAGGATAAAATGTACCCTCAACTTCATTACATCTCCATCACTTGTATGATTCAGACTTATACATTTTAGCAAGTCTACTCGGAGTTAAAGACCATCTATAAATCATTTTCAGGTAATTCTCCTTCAAAGAATAACATGCAGTGAATTTCAATGAAGTGCTGGCGATTAAAGTCCTAAACAGTTTGGAAGCAGGTTACCTGCAGGACCCCTAGCCCTGTAGGAACCTCGTCTGGGTCCTAAGATCACTTGTCTCACCTGGTTCCCTGCCTGGCTCCTTTTAAATGGGTCTTCGAAACTTGGATATTCTATCCCTGCTATAATTGATGTTGGCCTACATGCTGTAGTTTTGTTGTTGCTGGTATTTTTACCTCAATTTGTACTGAAAAGTGATTTTAGTTTGCAGCAAATGCGTTCGTACCGGAGAGAGATGCTTTTAAAAGCATCAAACAGCACTTCAGACAAGTTTGCTCCGGATCCCGGAAGGATGCATTTGAACACTGGAACCGTATGTTTATTTCGGTGACTAACAAAACAAGAGTTTTTCTCAGGGCAGCGCTGTCATACCTGGGCATCTTCTAAGGTGCTATACCAACAACAACAACAACCCCTCCTGCATGTTTTCCATACCGTTCTCTATTAATTAATGAGAAAGGAAGATGAATGTAGGAAGATCTGGGATGCATTAAAGGAAGTACATTTTTACACAGGGCATAGTTAATCTTTGGAACTCCATCCCACAGGAGGAGGCAATGATGACCATCAGCTTGGATGGCTTTAAATTCATGGAGGAGAGGGCTATTGATGGCTTAATCTGCTCTGCTTCCACAGCTGGAGGTGTGGCATTTGAAAATGTCTGTACAGGGGGAGAGAAAGAGTTAATAGGTAGACCAATAGAAAAGCCAGAGGCGGAGCCTACCTGTTTATAAAAGGGCTTAGCCTGAGGTTTGGGTTGCTTGGTTGGCTGGGAAAGGCAGCTGGCAGACAGTTGTAAACAGAGAGACGGTTAGTGCAGTTGGCTCTTGTGTGAGGGGACGTTAGAGACAGGATAAAATAAGACTAAGAAGGTAAAGAGTAACAACGTTTGTGTTAAGTTGTGGGTGAACATATCAGACGACACAGCGATTCTTCAGACAGCTCTTGTTTATTCACAGGCCAGAACAGAACTGAACTGAAGGGTTCAGCCAACCTGCTTATATAGAGCTCAACTACAAAGCAACAGTAACAACTTTCTGTAACTATCCAATCACTGAATGTCACTTTCAATTCCTTATTTGCATATGTGGACCCAAGTGAAAACTATCTACAGTATCCCCCTGCTGGCCCAGGGTGAGAACTTCAGTACATAACAGTTTGGAATGCAGTTAAAGTTTATTTGTGTTTGCAATAAACGACACTCTTCTTTGTTAACTTAAGAACCTGACTGAGACTAAGTGATTTACCGGGGAGGACCTGGTTGGTGGCAGCGGATTAGTGGTGTACGGGTCATTATTCCGTGAGACGACCGGGGGCTTTGTACGAAAGCCACAGGAGGCAACAATGCTTATGAATGCCAGTGGCTGGAAGCCACAGGAGATGAAAGCTGCTCTTGTGCTCAGATCCTGTTTACGGGTTCCCCACAGCCATCTGGTTGTCTGCTGTCAAAACTGGATAGTGACCTAGATGGACCACTGGCCTGATCCAGCAGCCTCTTCTTGTGTTCTTAAGAAATTGCACTTGATCAAAGAGGAGAGAGAACCTTTTGTGAAATTGTCGCAGGTGGGTCTCAGGGTTTTCATAGAATCATAGAGTTGGAAGAGACCACAAGGACCATCGAGTCCAACCCCCTGCCAAGCAGGAAACACCATCAGAGCACTCCTGACATATGGTTGTCAAGCCTCTGCTTAAAGACCTCCAAAGAAGGAGACTCCACCACACTCCTTGGCAGCAAATTCCACTGTCAAACAGCTCTTACTGTCAGGAAGTTCTTCCTAATGTTTAGGTGGAATCTTCTTTCTTGTAGTTTGGATCCATTGCTCCGTGTCCGCTTCTCTGGAGCAGCAGAAAACAACCTTTCTCCCTCCTCTATGTGACATCCTTTTATATATTTGAACATGGCTATCATATCACCCCTTAACCTCCTCTTCTCCAGGCTAAACATGCCCAGCTCCCTTAGCCGTTCCTCATAAGGCATCGTTTCCAGACCTTTGACCATTTTGGTTGCCCACCTCTGGACACGTTCCAGTTTGTCAGTGTCCTTCTTGAACTGTGGTGCCCAGAACTGGACACAGTACTCCAGGTGAGGTCTGACCAGAGCAGAATACAGTGGCACTATTACTTCCCTTGATCTAGATGCTATACTCCTATTGATGCAGCCCAGAATTGCATTGGCTTTTTTAGCTGCCGCGTCACACTGTTGGCTCATGTCAAGTTTGTGGTCAACCAAGACTCCTAGATCCTTTTCACATGTACTGCTCTCAAGCCAGGTGTCCCCCATCTTGTATTTGTGCCTCTCATTTTTTTTGCCCAAGTGCAATACTTTACATTTCTCCCCGTTAAAGTTCATCTTGTTTGTTTTCGAGATAGCCAAGGGCAGCTTAGGGCTAGTCTTCCTTTCTTTCATTCCACCAATCATTCCGCCAGTAGCCTGAACTCTTCTGCCTCCCCAGGTGCCCCTCCTTCAGCTGAAGCCTGTGGCCCCCAGAAGGTTATTTGGAAAATAATGTGGCCCTCCACCCAACACTGGAAAATGTGGTGTGATCTCTTAGAGTAATCAAAGGGAAATTTAACACATGGCATAATAAAAGTCTGTAATTGGATCAGAACAAGTTATTTGTTGTGTACTGTTGTAACAATCGTTTTCTCAAAATTTATACTCTGTACCATGAAAATAAAGAAAAACAGTATTTTTTAAAAAAAAAATGATTCCCCATCCCTAGTTTAATGGAAACCAAAAACCGCACACCTTGCAAGGATAAGGTGACCTCAAAAACCCACTGAAACTTTAAAGGAATTCCAGAGTGCTGGAAAATGACA
Organism: Podarcis muralis; assembly: GCF_964188315.1. Classification (NCBI taxonomy): domain Eukaryota; kingdom Metazoa; phylum Chordata; class Lepidosauria; order Squamata; family Lacertidae; genus Podarcis; species Podarcis muralis. Next base: position 5,296,917 of record NC_135660.1, on the reverse strand, counting down.
CAAAAATGAAAGTCTCTTCTGTAGGGGCAGCGGATAGATTTCAGTGCAGTACTGATCTTCTATGATCAAATATATATCTCTCGGTCACACAGAGTCGTGAGTTCAACATCATGCCAAGTCATGGTTTGGGAAGCTTAATGATGGTTTGGGGCAATAAGCGAATTGACAAACCATGGTGGTGGTGGCTGTTCCACACTAAATATAGATGGAGAAATAAAACAGGCAGGCGTCTGTAAACCGTGGCTTGCTTGTCTGCCTACACATCTGGAAACCTGTGGTTTGGGCTGGGTAATCTATGGCTAAGTCGGACGACGCTTTGATTGCATGGTATCCGAATTCAGCCGGTAGTTTGCAGTTGCAGTTGGCACGAGTGGAGAGAGGAAAAATAGCAACTGCCGGGTGTTCCACTCACAGTCTAAGTGGTTATTGTAATAATAATAATAATGCCAAATGATCTCTCCACGGCATACAAAAATTAGGAAAGCAAATCGAATCTGCAAAGGTCTGCTTGGCAGAAATGAGTGTGTTTGTCTAAGAGAGCCATCTTTCCATGTGCAAGGCAGGAGTGCACGAATTGTTCCATGTGCACAAGCTGTGTGACTGTTACACGCATATTGGGACTGGTGGGGAAGAAGCCAGAGCCAAGGTCAGGCTGAGCCACCCCATTGCAAGTAAGAAGACAGACAGGGGGGGCTGGGGGCAAATCGAGATTGGCGGGGCAGCGCCCTTCTTGCACACTCCCCAATCTCCGAGCAGCAAGTGACTCCAGGGGGTTCCTGCATTTACCCAGGGTTCAATTTCCTTGGAATGGAAGTCAGTGGAGATGGTGGTGTCTTTGGGAAATGTGGTTTGATTTATGGATATGCGCAAGCTGAGCTTAGGATGGACTGACACACCAACAGATCTTGCCTGCCCGGGAGGTTCCCAGAGAGATCCCCAAGACACAGTTTGGGGTTGTCGTGGACTGGCTGGGCGCAGAAGAATGGTGGGAGGAACCAGCTGAGGAGAGGCCAAGAGGCAGAGATGAGTCAGGCTGCTGAAGAATCGCTGTTGTCTCCTTTTCCTGCTGCGATAAGCTCCCCTCCCCCCTGGTCTCCCAGAACCAGAAGAGGCATGAAAAGAGCGTAGGAGAGGTTGGCTTCACACAGGTTCAGTCTTCGATTGCTTGGGGGAAACCCCGGGCAGGAGGGGACTTTCAGTCTCATCAACTGCTTCATGGGGGCAAGACCAACCAGAACTAAGTTGCTGTGCTCATTGGTTCTAACACTCTGCCAGGTCCTTAGAGATTGTGTGTGTTAATTCCAGCTTGCACAGTGTGATTCACTGCTGGTTCCCTTCTGATAGGGGTCCAATACAGAGCAAGGCAAGCTTCTGCGTCCAGCCCAAACTCATTCACTTGCCCCCCCTCCCCCAGCCTAATGATGATATGGCATTCAGCCAGATGAGGTGGGGAAAGGCCCATCCATTTGTCTCTATGGCAACAGGGGAAGGTCCTTAGATATATAAATTGGCAGTACTTAGCTGGCCAGCTAAGGCCATCATCTTACAGCGGTCTCTTAGATTCTAAACCTCACTGGATATAGAATTGTGGGACTGGAAGGGACCCACTGATGTCATCCAGACTGACCCTCTGAAGCCCTAGTGAATTAGTGGGAGACTAAAGCTCTACATCAGGATCTGCTGCCACCTGAGGCTGTTGCCTTACCTTCCCTCATGGGTGTGCCGGCCCTGCTGGTGCTGCTCAGCACATTGGTCTGTGGGGGACAGGGAGCCCCAGGTAGGCATCAGCGGTGGGCATCCCAAGACGCCACAGCCCTTGGCACTGCCCAGATATGCCAGCTGCTGATGCCAACTCTGCAGTTACCAGAGGGATGCCTTTGTTCCTCCCTGCTCCGAGTGTGGGCAGGGTTGCTTCGTTTGCCCTAAGTGATGGCGCTATATAGCTGAATCTAATTGGTCATGTAGTGACATGAGATCATTCCACGCATAGAATTATCTGTGGTTGTCTTAGGACAGACCCCTGCAAGATGATGATGATGGTGATGATGATGGTGATGATGATGATGATGATAATAATAAAGAATTATTATCCTCCACCAGGGCCAGGGCCTTCTCAGTGATGGCTCTGACCTGGTGGAATGCTCTGTCCCATGAGACCAGAGCCGTGCAGGATTTAACTTCCTTCCGCAGGGCCTGTAAGACAGAGCTATTCTGCCTGGCTTTCAATTTGAACTTAGCCTGATTTTTATTCCCCTTCCTTCCCTCCCCTCCCCTTTTTATGAAGATTACAGTATTTTTCGCCCTATAGGATGCACTTTTCCCCCTCCAAAAATGAAGGGGAAATGTGTGTGCGTCCTATGGGGCGAATGCAGGCTTTCGCTTAAGCCTGGAGAGCGAGAGGGGTCGGTGCGCACTGACACCTCTCGCTCTCCAGGCTCCAGGAAGCTATCCGCAAGCCTTGCACGCCTGGGGGAAGTTCCCCCAGAGGACACCCCGTGCTTCGGAGGACGCCCCATGCTTTGTGCACGTGTCGGCAAGCCTTGCGCACCCGGGAGATCTCCCCCCTGGCGCGCAAGGCTTGTGGGCGGCAGTCTGCAGCGCGGAGCACGGGGCGCCCTTCGGAGGACGCCCCGTGCTTTGCGCAGCTGTCCGCAAGCCTTGCGCACTGGGGGGAACTCCCCCGGGCGTGCACGGCTTGCGGGCGGCAGCCGACAGCACGGAGCACGGGGCGCCCTTCGGAGGATGCCCCGTGCTTCGCGCAGGTGTCCGCAAGCCTTGCGCGACCAGGGGAACTCCCCCCGGGCGCGCAAGGCTTGCGGGCGGCAGCCTGCAGCACGGAGCACGTGGCGCCCTTCGGAGGAAGCCCCGTGCTTCACGCAGGTGTCTGCAGCTTGCCGCCCCACGCGTGGGGCGCCCTGAAGCAGAGTGCCCCTCGCGCCGGGCAGACATCGGCCAGCCCCACAAGCTCGGGGGACAGCGGGGAGGTGCAGCGCCACCATCCCACTGTTCCCACTGTCCCCCGAAAAATACGGTACCCACTCTGGGATCCCACAGCTAATTCTCCCCTGGTCTCCTCACTGGCCCAAATAGGGCTAATTTAGCCAGCTAACCCTGGTGATCATCTAGTGTTTATTGAATGGATTTCCCGCCTAAATTGATTTTTGAATTCTGAATTTATTGTTATTCACGTTTTATACTGTATTTTATGCTGTTTTTTGTTGCATCAATTAAGTGTTTTAAATTTGTTGTTAGCTGCCCTGAGCCCAGTTTTCTGAACCGGGAAGGGTGGGGTATAAATAAAAAAATATTATTATTTATATGCACTCATCTGACTGGGTTGCTCCAGCCACTCTGGGCAGCTTCCAACAAATTAGAAAACTACAGTAAAACATCAAACATTTAATACTCCCCTTCCGATGTTCAGGACTACAACTCCCTGGCAGGGGCTGATGGGAATTGTAGCCCCAAACTTCTGGAGATTTCAGGATAGGCAAAGGCTGGACTAGGATTGCAGAGACAGCGAAGGAAAGGTGGTATGGTGGTTCTGAAATGACACAGGAAAACAAGCGCTTAAGGGGGTGGTTGGTGCCCCAGCATGTTTTCTGAGCTTCCCCCTCCCAAAAAATTTTTTCCTCCACCAGTGATAGTTTAACTGAGACGGAAGGCTGAGGAAGACCCCGTCTTCCAGTGGCCCAGAATAATCACCAGCGGTGGAAAACAGTGTTTGGTTTGATTTGATGTTGTTAATTTGCTTAGCTTGCGCAACATTTGACTTCAATTAGTCCACTTTTGAACAAACTAATCAGCCTACTTAAGCTAATTGAAGTCGAAGATAAATGAAGCAGAAGCCGGTGGAGAACAAGGTGAATCTCCGACTGAGGGCTTGAATAAACAAAGTAAAACAAAAATAAAGGGCTAGACTCCAAATTCAGGCTGTAGCAGACGGAAGAAATCATTTGAAGCGGCAGGGAATTAAGGTTGCAGTGCTCTACCTGGGAGTAAGACTCATTCAGCTGGGCTGGACTTGAGGGGAGGGGACCAATATGGGATGGGGAGGCTGATAAACTCTCATGCTCAGCACCACATCCACGTCTGCATGTGGTGTGCATAATACACAGCCTCCAACTTTCCTCAGATGAAATTAGGAACATTTCTCCCCACCCAGCTGAATGGCAGCCCAATTTGGCGATTTTCATAAGAAACAGCTCAAAACACTCTCTTTTTTTTGGTTGAGATTTTGCAGATAAAGCTTCGGCCAAAACTACTTTTTGAAAAAACGGCAACCCTAATCAAATCAGAAGCTGGAATGGCTTTTGTAAATTCCAGAACTGTCCCTGGGCAATCAGGACATTTGGTGGGTTTGCTCTCTGAGAGACCTGGAGAGGCAATGGGCCCAGGGGGAGGGCAGGCTTATTCATTTACCTGCAGGTTCATTTTGCCGACCTGCTGAGAAGATAAACACTTGGGATGCGAAGCTTTTTGTTCCCAAGAACCTCCCAGGGGACCGAAGCCTTTAAACACAGTTTAATTGCAGGTCAGGTCTTTACAGGAAAATCTCTATTAGATCTCAGATTATTAATAGCCTATAAAACGTGTTTATGGAACAGCTGCTGTATGGCAAATATATCAAATACGAGGGGTGTGTGCGTGTTTCGCTTCCCTCTGACGCGGCCTGGCATTTCGGAGGATGTATCTGAGTTAATTAGGTGAAAAACAAACGGACACAACTTTATGG